>NC_092710.1:137265906-138518111 GCF_047496885.1 Scyliorhinus torazame
ATTGCATAAAGGTTCAGGGCAACCGTCACCTTGATGGGCACCAGGAGGGAGTGTCCTCCCTAATACCCCCACAATTCCAGGTGCACCATGACCCAGCAGATAAGTCGCACTGTCCCCTGCTCAGCAGGAGTCTTCGGCGACATGCCCGGTCTGGCAGGGCCTCGAATGACAGGCGCTGGTGGTACACATGAGGCCTGATGCGGTGCACCCTTCCCGCCCCCTCCTCGGCATGCTAGGCGGTAGGCTCTCCATCCTCAATGGCTTCCCCTGGGGCAGCCGCTGCTGCTGCAGTATCCTCCCTGATTAGATTCTCCTCGTACAGTCTCAGCATATCCCCCATGGCTGCGGTGGTCAGGATAAAGGCCACCATTCCCGGCTGGATTTCGAAGACCGTTGTCTGCAGGGGGTGGAAGGCAGACATATTAACATGGTGCATACCTCTGTGCCCAACTAGGCCCAATGGGCTACACAATGGCTCTGGCCTGCACCGCAGCCGCTGCACCCTCATGTCCCCCTCCACCCCTCCTCACCCATCCCCACACCCACCCCAGCCATTCCCCCTGACACTCTGCCCCCCCGCAGGGCACCCCTGGCCCTCTTAGTGCTCGGCACCCAACCCTGCTGGCAGATGTACCGGTGGCTGGCACTACCCATGCCGGTGGTACGCTCTGTGGTCCCCGTCCAGCACTCTCCTGTAGAAGTTAATGTGGGCGTCCCACTTGGGTGGGCCACATGAAGCCCTGCTGGTGGGTGGTGCCCAGTTGTGGTTGGGAGGATCAATGGGGTGAAGGAGGGGTAGAGTCCGGGGGGTGGTGGGTGGGGGCACCCATACAGCGGGTATCACTGTGCCACAGTGGGGTGCGCAGCAAGATGCTGCCTTGCAGGCTATGGCAGCGGCGGTGGGTGCCTGGGCACCCCGGTCCCGTTGCAGGCATCCCGACCCCCGGCCAAGCCCTGGTCAACCCCCCCGCCCCCCCCCCCCGGCTACGGTAGATGCCCCCTGCACCCCCTCCAGCCAGCTCTGCGAGCAGAAGGACTGCAGCCTATGTTTGTGCCTCTTGGAACATGTCCTAACTCTAATAATATGTGAAAGGAGGAAGTGTTGAGTATCTTAAATTGCAGTAAGGTAGACAAAGCCCTGGGGCTGGATGGGACTACCCCAGATTATTGTGGGTGGCAAAGGGAGAAATAGGTGGGGCCTTAACAGATATCTTCATATCCTCTTTGACCACAAGCGAGGCTCCAGCGGAATGGAGAATAGTCAATGTTGTTCCCTTGTTCAAGAAAGGAAGCAGGGATAATCCAGCGAAGTATAGGCCAGTGAGCCTGACATCAGTGGTGCGGAAGCTTTTGGAAAAGATACTGAAGGACAGGATAAATGCACATTTGGTGGAAAATTGACTAGTTAGTGACAGGCAGCATGGTTTTGTACGGACAAGGTCATGTCTCACCTACTTGATTGAGTTTTTTGAAGATGTGGCAAAGAAAATTGATGAGAGAACAGTTGTGGATATAGTTTATATGGATTTTGACAAGGTCTCACATGGCAGACTGGTACAAAAACTAAAATCACTTAGGATTCGGGGTGGGCTGGCGAGATGGACACAGAACTCGCTTGGTTTGGAAGACAGAGAGTCGCGGTGGAAGGGTGTTTTTCAGACTGGAGATCTGTAGCTAGTGGTGTTCTGCAGGGATCGGTGCTGGGACATCGGTTGTTTGTAGTATATGTAAATGATCTGGAGGGAAATGTGGGTGGACTTATTAGTAAGTTTGTGGATGACACAAAGGTTGGCGGAGTTGCTGATAGTGCCAAGGATTGTCAGAGAATACAACAGGATATAGATAGATTGGAGACTTGGGCACAGAAATTGCAGAAATCAGGACAAATGCGAGGTGATGCATTTTGGAGGATCAAATCTAGGTATGAATTATACTGTAAATGACAGAGCCTTTCGGAACATTAACATACAGAGGGATCTGGGCATGCACGTCCACAGGTCCCTAAAAGTGGCAACACAGGTGGCCAAGGTGATTAAGAAGGCATGTGGCATGCTTGCCTTCACCAGCTGGGGCACTGAGTACAAGAGTTGGGAAATCATGTTGCAGCTGTATAAATCCTTGGTTAGGCTGCCTTTGGAGTTTTGCGTGCACTTCTGGTCACCACATTGTCAGAAGGACGTGGAAGCTTTGGAGAGAGTGCAAAGAAGGTTCACCAGGATGTTGCCTGGTCTCGAGGGTGTTGGGTATGAGGAGATGTTGAATAAAGTAGGATTGTTTTCACTGGAAAGACGGAGGTTGAGGGAAGACCTGATAGAGGGCTACAAAATTATGAGAAGCATAGACAGGGTGTATAGTCAGAGGCTTTTTCCAAGGGTGGAAGTGTCAATTTCAAAGGGGCACAGGTATAAGGGGAGAGGGGGAAAATTTAAGAGAGATGTGTGGAGTAGGTTTTTCACGCAGAGAGGGTTGGGTGCCTGGAACGTGCTGCCAGAGGATGTGGTGGAAGCAGGCACATTAGCAACATTTAAGAGGCATCTGGATGGATACATGAATAGGGAGGAAATAGAGGGATCCGGACCGAGTATGGGCAGAAGGTTTTTTTTTTAGTAAGGGCATCATGATCGGCACAGGCTTGGAGGGCCGAATGGCCTGTTCCTGTGCTTTATTTTTGTTTGTTCTTTGATCTCTTCTCTCTCCCCCAGCAGCCACAGCACCTGTTTCCTGATTTTTAAAACCATAAAGGAAATCCACCGTCGGTAATTCCTCCCGTCGGAGACGAAGCTTCGCGGAGGCCCCAGAGAATAACCGATCAGGCCCGTTAATGATATGCCGACGGCGTTTATTGTATGTGCGGAGTAGAATGCATTGATGCTGCTATTGAAGCTCTGGGGTGGCGTGATGCTGTGTAATTTGTTATGTGTTGGACATGGTTGGGCTTTATGCCTCTTTGCTTCCCCCCCACTCTCCTCCCCCCCCCCCCTCTCTTCCTCCCCACCCCCTCTCTTTTTGTTTGTGTTCATTGTTTTAACCTGGCTTCTCCCTCTCTCTCTCTGCCTTATTGACTGTTGGCTACAAACAGGCCTTGGAACAACTGGGTGAATGGATCCCATGTTTTGTGGAAGCCTTCTCCCAATCCCAGATTGCGAATTTAATTTTCTCCATCTGGAGAAATTCCGATATGTTGGTCAGCCAGTCTGCAGCTTTGGGTGGTGCTGTTGGTCGCCAGCCGAGCAGGATTCTCCGGCGGGCGATTAGGGAAACAAAAACAAGGGCATCGGCCCTCCTCCCTATGAACAGATCTGGCCGTTCTGATACCCCGAATACTGCCACTCTCATCCCCACCACCTTGGACATCGCCTCAAAGAAGGCTGTGCAGTACCCAACGAGTCTGGGCAGACCAGAAGATGTGGGTGTGGTTGGCCGGGCCTCTTTGGCACCATTCAAATTTGTCCACCTCCGGGAAGAACCTACTTATTCGGATTCTGGTTAAGTGAGCTCTCTGTACCACTTTCAGCTGAATTAAGCTTAGCCTTGTGCATGCGGCGGTGGAGTTGACCCTGTGCAGTGCTTCGCTCCAGAGTCCCAACTTATTTCAAACCCTAGGTCCTGCTCCCACTTTTCCTTTGTCTCGTCCAATGGTGTGTGTGCCCTTCCCAGTAGTTGCCCATACAGGTTGCTGCAGTTCTCCTTCCCTAAGCTGTCCACATCCAGTAGGTTCTCTAACAGGAATTGTTGCGGTGGTCATGTGCATGTCTCTGTTTCCCTGCGTAATAAGTTTTGGACCTGCATGTATCTTAGTTTGTTTCCCTCTGTCAGCTGGAACTTCTATGTTAGTTCTTCTAGTATTGTCAGTCTGTTGTCTATGCAAAAGTCCCTGACTGTCAATATCCCCCTGCTCTGTCTCCACCTTTTGAGTGTGACATCCATTATGGTGGTCTCGAACCTGTGCTTGTTGCAAATGGGTCCTTAATGGACATTTTGGTTAATCTGAAGTGCTGTCGTAGATGGTTCCACAACCGGAGTGTGGCTATCACCATTTGGGCTCATTGAATGCTTTTGTTGTGGGGAAGAGAGCCCTGCCATGGCCAAGGCCCGCAGGGAGGTCCCCATGCAGGAGCCTTCCACCATTCTCACCCATTCGGCTTCTGGCTCTTTTATCCACCTCTTTACCCTCTCCACAATTGCTGCCCAGTGGTAATACAGCAGGTTTGGAAGGCTAAGTTCCTCGTGGTTCTTGTTCTCTGCGGGACTTTTTTGTGGATCCTAGGGTTCTTCCTCCCGCTCCCCCCCCCCCACCCCTCTCTTCCCCGCCACACAAACTCAATGATCAGTTTTTTCTAATGAGTTGAAGAATATCTTGGGGATATAGATCGGTATGGATCTGAACAGGAAGAGGAACTTGGGCAGTACGTTCATCTTGATTGTCTGCACTCTCCCTGAGTGGGAGCCTGGTAGTGTGTCCCATCTCTGCAGGTTCTTTTTTTAACTTCCTCCACCAGACGAGTCAGGTTCCACTTGTGGATCTGAGTCCAGTCATGTGTGATTTAGATTCCCAGGTAGCAGAATTTGTTTCAGGCCTGTTTAAATGGCAGATCCTCCAGCTCTGCCTCTCCTCTTTGTGGGTTCACCGGGAAGATGTCACTTTTGCTCAGGTTGAGTTTGTAGCCTGAAAAGGCTCTAAACTCTGTCAGAAGTGCCATTATTCCCTCTGTGTTGCTTTGAGGGGCCGAGATATAGAGGAGCAGGTCATCTGCACGGAGTGAGACTCTGTGCTCTCTGTCTCTTCTCCGGATCCCCTTCCAATTCTTTGCTGTCCTGAGTGTGATTTCTGGTGGTCCGATTGCTAGGGCGAACAGCAGGGGCGACACCGGGTAGCCCTGCCTTGTGCCTCTGTGCAGCTGGAAGTACATAGAATTGGTACTATTCGTCCGTATGCTCACCATAGATTATCATAGAATTTACAGTGCAGAAGGAGACCATTCGGCCCATCGAGTCTGCACCGGCTCTTGGAAAGAGCACCCTACCCAAGGTCAACACCTCCACCCTATCCCCATAACCCAGCAACCCCACCCAACACTAAGGACAATTTTGGACACTAAGGTCAATTTATCATGGCCAATCCACCTAAACTGCACATTTTGGGACTGTGGGAGGAAACCAGAGCACCTGGAGGAAACCCACGCACACACGGGGAGGATGTGCAGACTCCGCACAAACAGTGACCCAAGCCAGAATCGAACCTGGGACCCTGGAGCTGTGAAGCAATTGTGCTATCCACAATGCTACCGTGCTGCCCACATGGAAGTGTTGTACAGGAGTTTCACCCAGCCAGTGACCCTGTTCCAAGCCCGAACTGCTCCAATAATTCAATGGTGTTTGCCCAGTCTATATGTAGATTAAAGTCACCCTTGATTACTGTAGTCCTTTGCTACATGCATCTCGAATGTTCTATTTAATGCCATCCACTTCCTTACCACTACTGTTTGGAGGCCTATAGACAGTTTCTACTAATGGTTTCGCCCCTTGTTGCCTCTGAGCTCCACCCAGACTGATTGTACATCTAGATTTTCTGAACCAACATCTTCTCTCACTATTGCGCTGATTTCATCCTTTACTCACAACACCGCCATACCTCCTTTCCCTTTTTGCCTGTCCTTCCTAAATATTGAATATCCTTGGATATTCAGCACCCACCCTCAGTGTCACCTCCTTCATTTCAGGGTTTATTGACAAAAGAAGCCGATCTTTGCAACTTCTCAATTCCAACACAGCAGGACCATCTGTTTCAGTAACGTACAACATACAGTTAGCATCTTTTCCTTTGTGCCGCCCTCTGATTCACTTTTCTCCTCATTGAAGAATTGCAGTTCCTCTGTATGCAATTAGCATGATGCTGTTTGGTTTCAGAGTATCTTTCTTCATATTCAAATTTTATGGAAAGATCTTCTAGTATAGTCCGTGCAGGATAATGTTACTCTGTGCTCTGGTATCAATCTTCAGCTTCGGGTTTATTGTTGTGGGCTTCTTACTCCCCCTTTTCCTGATTTGACTTATTGTGTGAATCTCTTTTCTCTGGGAACTGTCGCATCCAGCCATTTAATGCAGTGTCTGGTTCTTATGCCTGTTGTGTCCTCAACCTCATAATCATCTTCCAGGGTTGGGTAATGTTTGTTTCTTTTCCATTTCGTTGCCGCAGCTATGTCTCTGGTATCTTATGGAATCTTCTTTCTTTATTCTGCACATCTTTATCCAGTGATTTGACTTTCCAATGCAGTTTGATCTGATTGCAAACTCATGTGGTCATTCACATCTCTTGCACATCTTTCTGTTTGGTGTGAAATCTTTTGTTGCTGTTTCATCACATCCACCCTATTCCCTTTCTCTTGACCAGTGGTATGATGGCATTCACGGTGGGGGGATTCGGGCATAGGAGCAGGGATGTATTTCTGAAATTTTCCAGGGCTTTGATGAGACCACATCTGGAATATCATGTGCAATTTTGATCTCCTTATCTGAGGATGGATGTTCTTGCTGTAGAAGGAGTACAGCGAAGGTTTACCAGACAGATTCCTGGGACGGCAGGACTGACGTATGAGGGGAGATTGAATTGGTTAGGATTGTATTCGCTGGGGTTCAGAAGACTGAGGGGGGGGGGGGGGGAATCTCATAGGGTAGATGCAAGAATGACGTTCCCGATGGTGGATGGGTCCAGAGTCAAGGGTCACAGTCCGAGGATACGGGTTGGACCATTTAGGATTCAGATGAGGAGGAATTTCTTCACCTCAAAGATCGGCCTGTGGAATTCCCTGCCACAGAAAGCAGTTGAGGCTAAAACACTGTGGGAGGGATTCTCTGGCCCACCAGCCGGGTTTATAGATAGGGCGTGCCCCCGCCAGCAGCTGGATTCTCCGTTCCCTTAGCCGGCCAATCGGGTTCCCCATTGTGGCCACCCCATGCTGTTGGGAACGTGGTTGTGCTGCCAACAGACCAGTGGATCCTTTCAACGGAGAATTCTGCTGTGTATGTTTTCAAGAAACAGTTAGAAATAGCACTTGGGGTAAAGGAGATCAAAGGATATGGGGGGAAGGCAGGATCAGGCTAGTGAGTTGGATGATCAACCATGGTCATAATGAATGGTGGATTAGACTCGAAGGCCGGGTGGCCTGCTCCTGCTGCTTATGTTACTATGTTTAACTAAAATCCAGCTATTTGGGCAGTCAGCATCTTCATCTGTTCACTCGTGGCTTCATGTGCTCTTGCCGTTTCTACAGCCTGCAATGTTGTGAGCTTATTCTTCCCAATCAAATATTTTTGTACTTTGGATGTGTAGAACCCGAAATGCTCTGATGCCTCTCACCTTGTCCTTAAATTTAGATTGGCTGATTGCACTTTTCAACATCATTGAAAAGAAAACATCAATAGGCTCACCTGGTTTCTGCATCAGGCCTTTAAATCCCATATCAATGGATCCAATGATTTGACTTTGGCTGGAGAAATGTGCCAAAGTTTTCAAAAATGTTGTCTACGTTTTTACTGTCATCCTCACTCATCTCCCAGTTATGAAATAAATGTAACCCCTTCTCTCTTGCCCACTAAAGGGGATAGTTGACTCTTTCCTCTTCACGAGTGCAGTTTAGAAAGCTATCGAATGTTAATCTGCACTTCTGTCTAAACTTCTCAAATGCCTGTGAGACATCGTCAGTTCCCCAAATCATTATGCATCTGTAGCCATTTCCTTTTTGCACAATTCACTCCGGTCTCTTTCTCTCTGGCACGAATGTTGGTTATTTTTTTCAATATTAATCAACATTTAATCTCCACATTCCACCTACCCCCCCTGCCCCCCCCCCCCCCCACACCCCCCCACCCCCACACCCGATAACCTTTGACTCCCTTGGTAGTCAAGAATCTAGCTACCTCCAGCTTAAGGTAACTGCAGCATTAATGAACTGTGGATAACAGTGGGTGAGAGTTCATCATTCTGGAGGCTCAATGCCCCTTTCTTTGACTTGCAGTTGAGAATGTAACCATCAAAGTGATGGTGGAGCTCTGTGAATTACTGTCAGCTGTGTTCCTCACGCAAATGTTCCCTCAGGTAGCTCACTATGCAGGCGAGATTTCACACCGAATATGTTAAGGATTTAAATGTAGAATATCCGGAATAAAACAGCCATGCGATGATGCAAGTTGTCGAAACATTTGCATTGTGCTGTTTCCATCAAATCTGCATGCATTAAGGAAATTTCAGACTCATTCCTTCCTATAAACCAATGAGAATATTTCCTGAATTGTGTCTACGGGGAGTATGGAAGAAAATTATTGCAAATTTCTGTATGTTTTTCAAGATTGAATTTTGCTTCTTCTTTTAAAAAAAAAATCCTAATTAATTTAGATGTTTAATTACAAAGAACAAGGGAAACAGTTTTTGACTGAGGAACACCAGGCTATGATTGAAGAATCGATAGGTACACAATTGAAGCCAAGAAGAATAAAGAGACAGGTGGAAGAGGGTGGCAGAATGGGATTAGGACCACATCATGTGAAGGACAAGCACCAATATAGAGCAGTTTGACCAAATGCCATGTTTTTCATGTTGCATTGTCTGCACATTCTTTCCAATGTATTAACGTCTCAGAACACAGTAAGAAGTCTTACAACACCAGGTTAAAGTCCAACAGGTTTGTTTAGAACTACTAGCTTTCGGAGCACTGCTCCTTCCTCAGGTGAAGGAAGGACTGATGAAGGAGATGTACTCCGAAAGCTAGTGATTCGAAGAAAACCTGTTGGACTTTAACCTGGTGTTGTAAGACTTCTTACTGTGCTCACCCCAGTCCAACGCCGGCATCTCCATATCATCTCAGAACAGGAGGAGAGACCTTACTCTGAAGTCTTTGCCTTCCACTGAGCTCTCTAAATGATCCGAAGTGACCTCAGGTGAGCTGTATTTCAGGCCTCCTCTTTACAGCACAAGCAATCAATCCTGTGCTCCAATCTGTATCCCAAAGTGACACCATATATAACTGGTAAAAGAGACCGTGCCAGCCATGTTCCATGTTTGCAATTCCTAGCTTACTATCCAAACTGTTTTTTTTTATCACATTACTGCTTTGTAAACATTTGAAATGGAGCAGAAGTAGGTCATTTGGCCCCTCGAGCCTGCTCCACCATTCATTAAGGTCATGGTTGATCTGTTTCTGTTTCTATTTCTCAATATAATTTTAGAGTACCCAATTTATTTTTATTTTCCGATTAAGGGACAATTTAGCGTGTTCAATTCACCTATCCTGCACATCTTTGGGTTGTGGGGGTGAGACCCACGCAGACACGGGGAGAATGTGCAAACTCCACACAGACAGTGACCCGCACCGGGATCGAACCTGGGTCCTCGGCGCAGTGAGGCAGCTGCTTTTGTTTCTAATTCAACATTCCCATCTTCCCAACAATCTTTGATTCCCTTGCCTTACGAGACACTAGCTACCACCACCTTAAAAATGTGCAAGACCATTCAGGATCTTGTACTTCAATCAAATTACACCTCAAACCATTCACTCAGATCACAGCTGATCTGTGTCCAGCACTCTCCCCCCATTTTGCTGTTAATGCTTTTGGCTATCTGTGTGTTAATATTGCTTTAGTGCACCATTCTTGCCTCTGAGGCAGAAGATTATGGGTTTAATCCCAACTCTTCAAGCATATACTCTTGACTGTACTATCGCAATGAAGGAGAAGAAAATCAGTTGGGATCTATAACCAGCTTCCAGCACCCAAAATCAAACTCATTCTCATTGGTTTAAAATACTTTGGAACATCCTGAAGACATGAAATCACTAAACACATGCAAGCACTTTCTGTTTTTCATTTCTTACCTAGCATTCATGCATCATGGGCTGGATTCTCCGATTTGGAGACAGGGGCTGGAATTCTCTCAGCACAGGCCGGGCTGGAGAATCAGCGGGACGGGCGCGAATCGCGCGACGCCGCCCTGACGCCGGTCCGCTGATTCTCCGGAGAGCAGAGAATCGGCGCCATTTCGGCGCGCTCGGCGCAGCGCTGGTCGTGGGCCGCTCTACGCGGCCCCCCCCCCCCCGGCCGATTCTCCACCCGGGGGTGGGCCGTGCGGCCGCGCAAAAAATCCGAGTCCTGCCGAGGCGCCATCCACATGTGGTCTTACCCCCGCGGGACCTTGCGGGTGCATGCATCCGGGGGCGGCCTGGTGGGGGGGAAGGGGGGTCCAACCATTGGGGGGCCTCCGCTGTGGTCTGGCCTGCGATCGGGGCTTACCGATCGGCGGGCCAGCCTCTCGGGCTGGGTGCCTCTTTTGTTCCACGCTGGCCCCTGTAGCCCTGCGCCATGTTGCGTCGGGGCCGGCGCGAGAAGGGAGCAACTGCGCATGCGCGCATTGGCGCCGGTCCCACTGGGCATGCGCAGATCCGCGGCGCCCATCTAGAATCATAGAATCATAGAAGTTTACAGCATGGAAACAGGCCCTTCGGCCCAACCAGTCCATGCCGCCCAGTTTTTACCATTAAGCTAGTCCCAGTTGCCCGCACTTGGCCCATAACCCTCTATACCCATCTTACCCATGTAACCATCTAAATGCTTTTTGAAAGACACAATTGTACCCGCTTCTACTACTACCTCTGGCAGCCCATTCCAGACACTCACTACCCTCTGAGTGAAGAAATTGCCCCTCTGGGCCCTTCTGAATCTCTCCCCTCTCACCTTAAACCTATGCCCTCTAGTTTTAGACTCCCCTACCTTTGGGAAAAGATGTTGACTATCTACCTTATCTATGCCCCTCATTATTTTATAGACGCCGGGATCGGCAGCTGGAGCGGCGGGGTCGCTCCAGTGTCGCGCTGGCCTCCTGTAGGGGTCAGAATCGCTGCTCCTAAGGGCATGTTGACGCCGTCGAGAAACGTAACGGTGTTTACGATGGCGTCAACACTTAGCCTCAGGATCAGAGAACCCCGCCCTATATCCTGATGCTGGCGTGAGAACGGTGGCGTTTATGACCGAAAAATTGGCGCAAAATGGCCACCAATCCTCCGTCTGGTGGGGGTCTAGCAGGTACGCAGCGTAGAGCCCCGGCTCTCACTACCGATACAGCCAGAGAATTGCCGGATCTGTGACTGCGCATGCGCATGGCAGCGGCCACGCCTTGCAACATGGCGAACGCTGCGCGCGGACCCAGCCTGCCAAAGTGCCCCCCCTTTGGCCAGGCTCGCCATCCCCGGACCACCCCCCATCAGTGCCCCCAGCCCCTGCCAAAGCCCCCCCTACCCGCGGATTGGCTCCCCCACCCCCAATTGAGGCGACCTTGGACTCAGTCCTCAGCCGCCACGCTGAGTTCCTGAAAAACAAAGCATGAGAAACCCACACCGTCGTGAACTCGGCCCATTGGGGGCGGAACATCGGGGGGAGGGCCTCAGGTAATGTCCTGAGGCTGTCCGTATGGCGTACGAGGGGCGGAGCATCGCAAAAGCGGCACCGTCCCTGATTTCAGCGCCAACGGGGATTCTCCTGCTGGTATCTGAATGCAATTCCAGCGTCGGAGGCCGGAGAATCCTGCCCCATGTCTCTGTTATGGCAAGGTAGCAACAGGTTTTCCTAAATATAAAGCCGAATGTCATGAAAAATTTAGATGGCTTGCTAACACAATCTATAGGTAATTGAGGTAGCTTGCTTTGGAAATTCAGTTCATTCCTCGTTAAAATATACAGGAACAGGAGTAGGCCATTCAGCCTCCTAAATCTGTTCTGCCATTCAATAAGGTATTTTGGCAGATCTATGCCCGACACTGACTTTGATATTAAGGTTATGTCATGTTGCCCCACACTGCCTCATTGAGCTGAAAAAAAAATCTATCTTTCCTGTCAATATTTTGAAATCACTCCTTAGCCTCTTAAATTCAAGAGAATGCAAACCTTGTTTATGTAACCTCTCCTCATAATCTAAACCTCGGAGCTCTGGTGATACTCTGGTGAACTTATGCTACACTGTTTTCAAGGTTAATACTTCTTTTCTAAGATTTGGTGCCGAGTGCAGTTGTTATGATCTGGCAGATAGTAATTGTCACGCAAACCAAATCACAAAGTGAAACTTAGCCCACATATCTTAGCCCACATGTTCTTTTCTCATTTCTGACCATGAGAATATATGTTTACTGAATTGAGAAGCCACAAATTTCAGTCACACTTTTGGGATTTTAAAAATTAAATTAAAACATTTATCCACAAAAGAAAAGAAAAATTAAACACACTAGATTATATTTATACAGTTAAAATTGGTCTTACAAACATTTCCCCCAAAAGGTAAGCATGCAGATATAGCCGGCGGTGAAGAAGGCTAATGGTATGTTGGCCTTCATTGTGAGAGGTTTCGAGTACAGAAGAAAGGATGTGTTGCTGCCATTATACAGGGTCTTCGTGAGGCCACACCTAGAATATTGTGTGCAGATTTGCTCTCCTTTTCTGAGGAAGGATGTTCTTACTCTGGAAGGAGTGCAGCGAAGGTTTACCAGACTGATTCCAGGGATGGCCGGACTGTCATATGAGGAGAAATTGACTAGGTTAGGATTGTTCTCATTGGAGTTCAGAAGAATGAGGGGGGATCTCATAGAGACATACAAAATTCTAACAGGTCTAGACAGGATTGATGCAGGGAAGATGTTCCCAATGGTGGGTGTGTCCAGAACCAAGGGTCACAGTCTGAGGATTCAGGGTAAACCATTCCGTACAGAGATGAGGAGACATTTCTTCACCCAAAGAGTGGTGAGCCTGTGGTATTCATTACCACAGGAAGTAGTTTATGCTAAAACATTGAATATATTAAAGAGGAGGCTAGATTTGGCACTTGGGGCGAATGGGATCAAAGGCTATGGGGAGAAAGCAGGATTAGGCTATTTAGTTGGATGATCAGCCATGATCATGATAAATGGCGGGCTCGAAGGCACAAAAGACCTCCTCTTGCTCCTATCTTGTATGTATCTATGGTATCTAAGATATCCTACCTGGTCAGACTCATAAGTAAACTTCCACGAAGTAACATTTCCTTCTGTATGTTTAACTATAAATATACATAATAATACCCCAAAGGCAAATCTACTGCCACTTTAGTGAGGCATACCACATGACCGCTCACTCTATTCTACTCTGCTGTGGAATTTCAAAGCTTCAGATACCTGACTGCTTTTTTCCAACTGCAAGATTTTTCTGGCTTAACTGGGCGGATGTTTTAAAACTGCATCTTTTCCAGCCTAGAGCTGTTGTTAGCAGGATAGCCCACAGGACGTCTCACATGGCCACTCCCAAAAGCTGTTCTCACCATCTCGCTTTTTCACTTTTTCACTTCATCTTTGATTCCATTGACATTAGCCCCTCTATGAACCTTAACTTTCCCATAATATAAAATCTATCATGTTCTTACTGTTGCCCTGAGTTTTGAGTCAAATAAAATTGAATAATACTACCTTATTTAGTTTTGCCCTCTTCCAAATTGTAAACTCTTTTACTTCCCTTTGAAATTTAACAGGTAAAAATCCAAACACTCGCATATCTCCGAATGCAAATTTCTACCCACTGCTTATTTACTTATAGAAAACGAATTTGCCAACCTTACATGCCTTTAACATTAACATTCCTTTGATTTCCTCAACCTTGGAGACAATATGTCTTCAGTTTAACTTATTTCCACACACAAACACATACACAAGACTGTTTCATAGAATAACAAAATAAAACCCCAAATTATTAAATAATACTACCGCTCACCACACTGTCCACAGTACTCCAGATATGCTCTAATCAGGGCTTTGTAAACCTGTGGCAAAACCTGATCTCCACTTCATGCTAGACCTCTAATTATTCCATTTGCTGTCAAACCCTGTTAGCGCTGACACAGGATATGATGCATTCGTCCCATGAGTTATAGTCAGTCCGCCAACAGCAGTGGTAGAAGTCAGATGTACCGCACTTAGCTTCTTCGTGAACACTATTGGTATATAGGGTGGAATTTAGCAGGCCTATTAGCCACAAGCACAAACCTGACTTGGCCACAAAATATCGCAAGAAACTAAAGAAAGGATTTGTGCCAGCGGGATTTCTGATCCCCATGTTCCAGGCCCTCCCTGATAACTTGGTCAGCTGCCCACATTTTCAAAGTCAAGGAGAGGCGTAATAACACATGTGGTTCAAGGATAAACACTTGAATGCATGGGATCGAGAGGGACTGTGGCTGCATAAATGCCGGACCACAGAACTTCTCATTGAGGATCTATTAGCCCTCAAGGTAGACAGAACCATCCAGTTGACCCCACCCATGAGGGATGGATGACCATTGAAACATCCTGTCAGAACCTCGGTGATGCAGAGATTAAGGGAAGGGACAGCAAGACAGAAGGCCAGAGGTGAGCCTGCAAGGGTGAGGGCATTGACCGGGGCCAGCCAAGCAATGGAGATGGAAGGGCACCTAAGATGTGAGTGAGTGGTAACCACCAGATAAGTTGTCGGACTGACTGTTCCCAGGACTGGGAGGACAATGGGTGTGGGAACGTACTGAATTGGCTGTGACACCATCCTGACTGTCTTTCTCTCTCTCTTACCGATCCAAGTTGGTATGGAAGCACTGGAGCTCCAATTCTGCTAATTGCAGTGCTAGAGGAGCACAGACTCCAGCAGCAATGACTGGTGGCACCCAGAGAACAGCCAGCACCAGGAGACCAGGAGACTGCAGGGCAGGCTCAAGGGCTGGAGGCTACACCAGTCAAACAGTGGGCAGAAAGGCGAAGAAGAAGACTGAGAGTATACAGGACATGAGCATCCTTCATGAAGCTGTTGGACACCATGTGCCACAGGAGAATCCACCTCACCAGGGAGATAGTGCACATCTGTACCACTATCTTTCCAACTTAGCGTCAGGTCACCTCTTCCCTATGGTCGGGAATGTCACAGCAGCCCTCAACTTCTATGCGATAGGTTAGTTCCAGGGTTCAACGGCTGACCTGTGTGGTATTCCATAGGCAACCATCCATAAGTGCTTCTGTGAGGTGATGGATGCAGTCAATGCAGGGCAATTCATAGTTGGCCTGCCACAGGTGCACTCATGCCGTTCTACGTGCCCTGTGGCATCAGAGAGTCCCATTCATCAACCTTAAGGGGTTCCCTGAGTCACTGTCCGTCTGGAGTTTGCACATTCTCCCTGTGTCTGCCCTAACCCTAACCCACACCCACAACCCAAAGATGTGCAGGGTAGGTGGATTGGCCACGCTAAATTGCCCCTTAATTGGAAAAAAAAATGAATTGGGTGCTCTCAATTTATTTTTTAATAACAGTAAGGAGTTCCACTCCCTTAATGTTAATCTGATGTGTGACCACCAGGTGAGTTTCATACACGTTTATGCACATTTTCCAGGGAGCGTTCATGATAGCTACATCCTTGGGTAGGAGCTGGTTTAGCACAGTGGGCTAAATAGCTGGCTTGGAATGCAGAAAATGCCAGCAGTGCAGGTTGAATTCCCGTATAGGCCTTCCCGAACAGGTACCGAAATGTGGCGACAAGGGGCTTAGAGCATAGATAGAACATTACAGCACACAGTAACTTCATTGAAGCCTACTTGTGACAATAAGTGATTATTATTATTATTGAGTAATCTCAAATCCCTGGAATAGTCGAGGGTGAATGCAGGCTACAGGGATGGCTTGATGGGGGCGAACGTTATCTGCTCAGGTTTTGGCTGATGACGCCAGTGCGGCAGAAGCAGAGGCTACAACAAGGCCCACAGCTCCACACGGTTCGCGATTGAGCAGTACATCATGTTCCTTAAGATGTGCTTCGGCTGCCTCGACAAGTCCGGTGGGCTTTACAGTACAGTCCCCAGAGGGTTTCCCCCATTGTGGTGGTCTGCTGAGCCCTACATAACTTGGCACAACAGCAGCGCGACCACCTTACTGGTGAAGACTTAGAGGAGACAATGTCTCCTCAGATGAAGAGGAAGACTAGGAGGGCATGGATAAGAGGCTGGAGAGGAACCGGATGATGGAAGCCAGGGGGGAATTGGGGGAGGGTTCTGCATGGGAAGAAGGACTAGGGAAGCCCTCATAATTTCTTGCTTCACAATATGGGAACATCATATTGCCCTACCGATCGAGAAGCCCGCACCCCACCTCTACAAGACCGCACTAACCCTTTTGTAACCATGGAAGGAGGGCCGCAGTAAACATTAATCATCAGGGTGCTGGCCTGGGGAGTCCTTGTGCCTGCTGACCAGTCAATGCAAGAGGGTGATGGTAACTCGCAGTGTGGAAAACTTTGTGATGGACCTCAGATTTTGTTTATGTCTGTCTCCTGGCTGTCTGTTGCCAGCCGCTGACTCCCCAGTTCATGTGTGAGTGAGTTTCAGCCCTAGATCTCTTTGTTGCATAGCACTAAAGGGGGATTGGGGCAGGAATCTAGGGCTCGCTGATTATGCCCGAGTACTTTCACGTTAAGTGGGCCTAACCGTTTGCCTGATTTGGAGGGCCTGTGAGAAGAGCTATGTTCAGATGGGGTGAAGCGCTATCCCATTGGGAGGAGGTTTAACGACAGTGTGACTTTAAGGTTGTCAATAACAAGAGCTTTTAATGTAACATGTGCTTTTATTATATTTAATAAAGACCCAAAGCTATCTGTGCCTCACTTCACCTTTTCCCCCACTGTGGTCCGTCAGTTACTCAGCATTGTGAATCCTCCCACTACGTCTCAAATCCCATAGTGCATACCAGAAGTGGAGGTGATCTGCTGCCTTCCATGCCCTGCTGCCTGAGATGCCCTTTGGAGGGCCAGGACCTGGAGGACTCGGCCTAATCTTGGGTGAGCATCACACTGCTCAGTGCCCTGCCCCTGCGAGGCACTGGTATCAGGAAGGTGGATTCAGAAGGCTTGGACACTCCCAGAGTTTCTGGGTGGAAGGCTCTGGAAGGTGCTCCAGCGATTCCTCCTCCTTTTGAGTGCTCGTGGGCCTCTGAGTTACTCCATGGGGTAGAGGAGCAGCTGGAATGAGCTCTAGAAGCCTCAATGTCACCTGGCACTGCCAATCCTGGAGGGCCGTCATTGACTGGGCCACAGTATTGAACCCTCAGCCATGGTCCCCACGGACTGAAACATTCCACGGAGTTCAGCAGTATTGGATCTGACATCTTACCCCAGGCTTTCCACTATGCCCACCACCCTTGCAATTTAGGCTTGGTGGCATGCATCGCTGGCCACCAAGCCTAACGTCTCTTGTGATAGGAGGCTTTGAGACTCCTCCATTCAGCCTTGCAGGCACAGTAATGTCGTTGACAAACCCTCCTAGCAGCTGCCTTTGCATCTCAAGCAGCTGAGGGACGAATGTGCCCAGAGGCACGGCACCTGGCTATGGTACACCTGCCTCCTGGGATCCTGCAAACCTCCAACTGTGCGATCACTGGGATGCTCCTTCCACCACCTGATGTTCATCAGAAACAGTATGGGGCTCACCAGAAAATGACCCAGAATCCTGCCTGCTAAATTCACCCACCAAGGTGTGTGCCTTTGCGATGGTGGATGGTGAGGGTGATAGCTGAGATCCATTATTCATATCTTCCTCCAAGATCTCCTCCGAGATGCTGTCGAGGATGTGAGGTGGGGTTCTACTGTCTGATGGGCCAGGCTTTTCAGTTGGTGTTCCTGCAAAGCAAGGGACATGGTTTTAGTACATGGCTTGGTCAAGGGTTTGGACAAGAAAGCACTTACTTGTAACTGATCAAATGGATCATCTGGATTATCACACTGCGAGGCACTGGTATCAGGAAAGTGGATCCAGAAGGCTTGGACACTCCCAGGGTTCCTGGGTGGAAGGCTCTGGGAGGTGCTCCAGCACTTTTCTCTCATAGGCCGAACGTTCTCTCAGGGTAGACTCCTCCCATGCAAGCTCCATGGCTTTCTCCTCAAATGGAGTCAGGATTCTCAGCTCGGGCATTCCATTGTCGGTTTTTTCTCTCTCTCTCTCCAGTTGTGGGTGATCTTCTCCTGCAAGAACACAATGTGTTAATGAGCTGGACGCCTGACGGGGTAGATGACAACAGGGGACTGTGCCTAAACAGGAAGGGGTTCTGATGAGGATTGTGGGGGAGGGGGGAAATGTTTGAGGATGATGCTGAGAGGTTGAGTTCTGGGAACCTGCAGTCGTGTTATTCACCCTGGGGTAACACGGACTGCAACACGATGCAGTGAAATGATCAAGCATACACCAAACGTAGGCATTGGTTCAATAAGATTTATTGAACTTCTGTAACGAAGCACACAGCTGCCTGTGGGTTGACTCTCTACTACTCTAAGTAAACTAACATTAACTATCTAGACCAGGCTAGCTCTGATCCACGTGTAGAAGGTGTTGAATGATTTGTACACCCTGACTGTCACAACAGTTGTCACCAGTGGAAAGAGGCGGAGTGCTGATGCCTCGTGTGTTTTATAGTTGGAAGCCGCCCTCTGGTGTTCTGTCTGGTGATTGGTCATGTTCTGTTCTGTATGTTGATTGGCTCACCTGGGTGTCTGTCACTGCCTGCTTTTACCTCATGATGTGCATGGGTGCATATTATGACACCTGCAAGGTGGGTTTCAGGTGACATCCTGGTGACTTACCCTTGCTGATTCTTCTGACATTGCACTCAGGTCCTCTTGGCCTGGCTGCTGGCACTGGTCAGTACTGCCAGATCCTTCTTATGGGATCTCCTGCCAACCTGAGGGTATATTCTTGCCTTTCCACCAAGGCATCCAGCATACAGGTGAGGGCCCCCTCTATAAACCGAGGAACTGGTTTCTTTGCTGCCATCCTCCTGGCTTGAATCAGATAAAATGCTAAGAGACGCTTAAATGCAGTGCCCCCTTGATTGAAGTGCTCAAATGACCCCCGGGGCAAGTGAATCAGTTGCTCTTTGCCTCATCCACGGTGCTTTTCACATGGGGAAAAGACAATTTCAAAGTGCCTAAGGATTGCGGCACTGATCGTGTCGCTGGGACAAGTGGGAATCGCACTGATTTTCTCGCCGAAAATTATATTGGCCTTTTTGAGGAAATTCCGCCTATAGTCTTATCTTTAGTAAAGTGCCCATATTATTGTTTCACCAATCCTTGTGTACGATTGGTAAATTTATGTCGGACAGGAAAGCAGAACATAACTATTATTTCACCAATCTATGAATCATTGGTAAATTTGAATCCATGTTTCTCTATTCTCTGATTTTAAGTTATTGATAAATATCAGAATTAGTTGAAGTCCCAGCACAAGATTCTTATAGGACACGCGAGTCCTCCAACTTGAACACATTTCTATCATCCCCACTATGTGTCCTCCACCACCTAAACAATGTCCTAGCCACATCAATAATTTGTTTTCCATTTAGATTTCGCTAACTAGCTCTTGTGTGAAACTGAATTAAATGCTTTCTGGAAGTCCATATAAACTGCATCAAGAGACATCCTTCCTGTCAACTACTTTAGTTGCTTCCTGAAACAAAAACCTATTAGGTTCATTTGACATGTCCTCCCTTTACAAATCCATACTGGCTTTCATTTATCACCTGAAATTTCCCTAAATACAATATAATCACTAAACTATTAAATCGAAACTGGCTTATTTTAATTCACCTCCTGTATCCCATTACTACTCGAACCATTGAAACCTATGCTGTTTTTTTTATAGCATCAAACTGATTTTATTAAAAATTGAAACACATTTTCTTATATCTGCTGTGTCACTGCATGCAAATAGTAAGTTCTTACTTTAAACTTTCACTTTCATGCATAAGAAGGAATAATAAACAGGAATTGGCAAAAGTCATCAGCTCCTGATTTGTTTATGATAAGCTTTGCTTAATTTATAGCTTTTACATTCTGGTGCACTCTAATGGTATTCCCAGGAAATTTTAACATACTTACCAACGAAATAAAGTTAGCAGGAAATTCCAGTCCAATGCATCTATTGTGTTTAAAGGTTAAAACAAACAATCTAAATTATCATTAGGAGCTCATAATTTGAAGTCATAAATGGGATTCAGCACGCTTCTTGGTTGGATAAAGAAAAGCTTGCGCTTGTGACCTGGGTTACTCAACCCACTCATTGCCATGTTTTTTGAGAACAATGAGGCAGATGGTGTTTTTTTCCTGCTGGTGATAATTTTAATTTTTCACCTGCTAATCTTTTTTTTTACAAGCCAGAGCCCTGAGTTTCCAATGGAAGAATAATGCTGTCACCAGGTCATGGAGCATGGTCAGGCCAATCAATAATGTAAAGCAGGCTTGGCCAGCAAGAGATATTAAACGTTACTCAATGGTCAGGCTGACCATAGTCACTGTTCTGTTGGAGAATGCAAACATTGGGCTGCTCTATTCATTGAACTGTTGAAATCATGACATTGGTCTCCTGTTTGCATTCGATGTGGCAGCAAGGTGTTCATATGGGCAAGGTGCAGAACACTGAAATTAAGACAATGCAACTGAAAATTTGAAGATTGAAATTTGGTTGACAAACTATAGGTACATGTACATACATGTCATGTCATTCCTGGGCAACCATGGCCTATGCTACTTGGTAAATACTTTCAGTATCTGAGCAAACAAGGCTATGCGTAGACATTTTCAGTGCCGCTTCCATAATGGGCGGGATATACCAGCCATGACCCGCCTAAACCAGGGCACGACAGAGGTGGTGTATGCCGGGAGAGGCCTCTTCCTGGATTTACCCATCTCACAATGCCCGCAGGATCTAACAGGGTCATTGTGGGCAGGATCAGCATTTGGCACATCTGCATATTAGAATGAGTAACTAGTCTCACTCAAATATACAGCACACCTGATCTACCTGAGGCTTTGAGGCTTCGAACCCCTTCACCTTGGAGATCTTAGGCGAGTGCCGTTCAGTACTGGTCCTCACAAATGGGGACCCGGGGATCGCGGCCCCTGAGTGGTTGACCTCTGGGCAGGGTGGCACGCTGTCACTGCTGGTGCCACCTCAGATCAGAGACGATAATGGCGGCAAGAATGGCAGTAAGTGGAGAAAGCCTGAGGGCGACGCAATCAAATGTGACAGGTGGCGCTAGTCAGATGGAACCCAGAGACTTGAACAAATAGTCCTTTCAAAACCAAAGAGATTCAGCCAAAATTATTCAATCTGTTTTCTTTTCTTTTCTCCTTTGGGGCAAATTCAGACTATTTGAGAATCTGGATGGTTTGTTCAAAGAATGAGATACACACTTGCCATACATGGTACAATTTTGTGATTTATAAATACCGAGTGAACATCTCTTACCGAAGCTTGGAGCTGCAACAACAACGTGTAGGTTTTCGATGCAAACTTACCTGCCACCTGGTGGCCTTCTGTGAGATGGGCATCTCATTTGTGAGCAGTCCTGATAAACTGATAGAGACGTTTTGATAGTAATGTGTATAACTGCTTATAATCTACTGAGAATGGAAAATCAGACCATGGGTATTAAGGAATTTTTTATTTTTTATTCTCAGGACGTGTGCATCCCTGGAAAGGCCAACATTTATCACCCACCTCTAAATATCGAATTGTAGAATCATAGAAAATTTACAGTCCAGAAGTCGGCCACTTGGCCCATTATGTCTGCACCAGTCGAAAAACGGGCCCTCATCCTCAGCCCTACAAATTACTTGAGGTACAAATCTAGGCACCTTTTAAAAATGTTGAGGGTTTCTGCCCTTCCTACCCCATAACACAGTGAGCTCTAAACCTCTATTATCCTCTGGTTACCGATCATCTGCTCTATAATTCTTCCACCAATCTACGCCCCTTAATCACTTGCCTCCCATCTTAGGTAACGAAGCCCTTCCCACTTAAGGCCCCTCACAATTTGTACATCTCAATCAAGTCTCCCTCAGCCTCCTCTGTTCCAAGGAGAACTACCCCAGTCTATCCACTCTTTCCACATAGCTGCATTTTTCCAGTCTTGGCAACATCCTCATCAAACTCCTCTGTACCATTCTAATGAAATTACATCCTTTCCATAATGAGGTGACCTGAACTGCACTCAGTACTCAAGTTATGACCTAATTAATGATTTATACATTTGCAGCAAAACTTCCCTCCTCTTATATTCCATGCATCAGTTAATAAAGGAAAGGAATTCATCTGCCTTCAGAACCACCTTTTCGACCTGTCCTGCCACCTTCAGTAATCTGTGGATATTGGCATGTGAGAGTACCTTTAAGAAATGGATGTTGAAGCAATGTACCTTTAAGAAAACAGTGATGTCAGAGTGTGGGTGGAGCTGGGTTTTAGATCAGCCATTTTGCAGTTTTTTAGTTTCAGTTTGAAAAGAGCTTGGTGTGTGTCTGTGTTTGCAGTGAGCTGGATCTGCTGTGATCTCTGCCATGAAAGACTATCTCTGGATCATTTGGGTGATGTAAACTCATAATAGTAAAGCCTTTAACCTGATGTGTTTCTGTTTAAAGGTGTTAAGTCTCATGGAAGTTTGAAGGAACATTTTGAGGATTATTTACCGTTGTAATATTTTCAGAGTTATCTTTGAAGTAAGGGGTGTTAAGAGATCCAATGTTTATTTAAGATGTTAAGTAAGGTTCATGGAATAAACATTGTTTTGTGTTTAAAAACCCACGTGTCCATAATTGTAATCCCACTCCTGGAGAACAAGCCGTGTGCTCGGAAAAGCAACAATAGCATTAAAGGGGGAGGTTGGTTGAACTCCATTGTACATTTTGGGGTTCTTAAAATGCCTCACCCATAACAATTGGGGGCTCAAGGGGGATAAAAGTCTATCTATTGGATTGGCTTTTGTGAACTTAAAGACAGTGAAGGATTGTTGCTTTTCCGGTGTGGTATTTTAGTTTAAGTGGGGAGTGTGTTGTGGACAATGGCTCTTTCAGAGGCTCATAAGTTTCTGGGGGTGGACACAATAGCACATGATACCTTGCTTTCAGAGAGTAAAAACAGACTGTTGGGTCTAGCAAAGACATTGCAATTAACATTACCTGACAAAATGCGAGAAGATGAGGTAATTATGGCAGTGGTTAAGCATTTAAAGTTGCCTGAGATAGAATTTGACTCATGGGAAATGGCAAAAATTAAATTGTAAATTAAACAAATGGAACATGATAAAGAATTAAAGCGGCTTTGAATACGAAACAGAGAGAGCGGAAAAAGAAAGAGAGAGAGAGAGAGAGGAAAAAGAAAAGGAGAGAGAAGAAAGGAGAAAAGAAAGAATAGCCCTGGCAGAACAAAAAGAAAAAGAAAGGGAGATACAGATCAGGGAAAAAGATAAAGAGAGGGAGTTTGAACTTCAGAAAATGGCCATGGAACAGGAAAGTCAGCTAAAATTGGCAGACATAAAGGGAAACGTACAGTTGAAGGATAGTGATGAGGATAGTGAGAAAGAGCGTCATAGTCAAAGGCTTGGTGGGAATCTATTTAAATATGTCTAAGCATTGCCAAGGTTTGACGAGAAGGAAGTAGAAGCTTTTTTCATTTCATTTGAGAAGGTAGCTAAACAAATGAAATGGCCACAGGACATGTGGGTATTACTGATTCAAACAAAGCTGGTAGGTAGAGCTAGTGAAGTGTTTGCATCGCTATCAGAGGAGGTATCTGGAACGTATGAGGAGGTGAAGAAATCCATCTTAAGTGCATATGAGCTAGTGCCTGAAGCTTACAGTCAAAGGTTTAGAAATTTAAGGAAAGAATTTGGTCAAACATACACGGAGTTTGAAAGGTTCAAACAGAGTAATTTTGATAGGTGGATAAGTGCTTTGAAAATAGACCAAACATATGAAGCTCTCAGAGAATTTATACTTTTGGAGGAGTTTAAAAATTCAATTTGTGATGTAGTGAGAACTCATGTGGAAGAACAGAGGGTTAAAACTTCGAGATTAGCAACAGAAATGGCAGATGATTATGAATTAGTTCATAAATCAAAGATTGGATTCCAACATCAGTTTCAGCCTGTGAGGGATAGAAACTGGGGACATGAGAAATACTCAAGTGGAAAAGGTAAAGGTGATCTGATGGGAGACAATAAAGAGAGTGTAACTCAGATTAAAAAAGAAATCCAGGTGAGTGGAAAAGAGTTGAAAAGTTTCCAATGTTTTCACTGTAATAAACTAGGCCATGTAAAGTCACAGTGTAGGTGGTTGAAGAAAAGCACTGGGAAGGCTGATGTGGTAAAACAGGATAAGACAGTGGGATTTGTTAGAGTGTTAAAGGAAAGCCCAAGGGAAGCGAAGGAGGTGCAAACGATTGTACAGCCTGTTCAAGAAGTAATTGTTAAGAAGGTGCCAGATAAAGTAATTGTTAAGAAGGTGCCAGATGTCTTTAGAGAATTTACTTGTGTGGGTAAAGTTTACTCAAGTGTAACAGGAGGAGCAGGTAAAGAAGTCACAATTTTAAGAGATACAGGGGCTAGTCAATCTTTAATGATAAGAGATGAGGAATTATGTAGTTTGGGAAGAATGTTGCCAGAAAAGGTGGTGATATGTGGAATTCAGGGTGAGAGGAGTAGCGTTCCATTATATAAGGTAAGGTTGGAAAGTCCAGTGAAGAGTGGTGAAGGAGTAATAGAGAAACTATCTTGTCCAGGAATACAGTTTATCTTGGGTAATGATATAGCTGGATCGCAGGTGGGAGTGATGCCTACTGTGGTTGATAAGCCAGTGGAAAATCAGACAACTGAAGTGCTGAAGGACGAATATCCTGGGATTTTTCCGTATTGTGTTGTAACAAGGTCGCAAAGTCACAGGTTAAGACAAGAGGAGAAATCAAAGAGTGAAGATGAAGTTGAAGTGCAATTATCAGAAACGATTTTTGATCAGATGGTTGAAAAAGAACAAGAACAGGTGGAGGATGAGGCGGATATTTTTAGTTCAGGAAAATTGGCGGAGTTACAACAGGAAGATGTAGAAATAAAACGGATATATCAGAAAGCATATACGGAAGAGGAATCTGAGTGTAAACCAGACTGTTATTACCGTAAAAGTGATGTCTAGATGAGAAAATGGAGACCTGTACATATGCAGGCGGATGAAAAGTGGGCAGAAGTTCATCAAGTAGTATTGCCGGTAGGGTATAAAAAGGAGGTGTTGCGAGTTGCACATGAGGTACCAGTGGGAGGTCATTTGGGAATAAGGAAAAGTCAAGCTAAAATATAAAAACATTTTTATTGGCCTGGACTACATAAAGATGTCATTAAATTTTGTCAATCATGTCACACATGTCAAGTGATAGGGAAACCTCAAGCAGTGATAAAACCAGTGCCCTTAATACCCATTCCAGCATTTGAGGAACCTTTTACGAGGGTCCTAATTGATTGTGTAGGACCGCTTCCTAAAACCAAAAGTGGGAATCAATATCTTTTGACTATAATGGATGTATCTACTAGGTTACCAGAGGCCATTCCAGTACATAATATTACAGCTAAAAGGATTGTGGAGGAGTTGCTTAAATTCTTTACTAGATATGGACTACCCATAGAAATTCAATCGGATCAAGGATCCAATTTTACTTCAAAATTATTCAAAGAAGTTATGGATAGCTTAGGAATAAAATAATTTAAATCAAGTGCGTACCATCCAGAATCGCAGGGAGCGTTATAAAGGTGGCATCAGACATTAAAGACAATGTTGAGGGCGTATTGTCAAGATTATCCAGAGGATTGGGATAAAGGGATCCCATTCGTATTGTTTGCAATTAGGGATGCACCTAATGAGTCTACCAAATTTAGTCCTTTTGAACTAATTTTTGGTCATGAGATAAGAGGACCACTTAAATTGGTTAAGGAAAAATTGGTGGGTGAGAAATCGGAAATTACACTATTGAATTACGTGTCAAATTTTAGGGAACAATTAAATAGAGCAGGTGAATTGGCTAGACAACATTTGAAAGTTGCACAAAATGTGATGAAAAGGGTAGCGGACAAAAAATCCAAAGTTTGTAGTTTTGCCAGTGGGGATAAAGTTTTAGTGTTGTTACCAGTGGTAGGTGAGCCATTGAAAGCTAGGTTTTGTGGACCATATCAGATTGAAAGGAAATTAAATGAGGTGAATTATGTGGTAAAAACACCAGGTAGAAGGAAGACTCACCGAGTGTGTCATGTGAATATTCTTAAAAGGTACTTTGAAAGGGATGGAGAGAAAAAGGAGGTTTTAATGATTCTAATTCAAAGTGACAAACCAAATCCAGATGACTGTGAATTTGACATACCTCAAATTAAATTGGAAAATGAGGATGTTCTTAAAAATTGGGATGAATTGTTAAGTTACCTTCCAGAGGAAAAACAAACTGACCTGAAAGAGTTATTGATATCACATGGGCAAGTTTGTAGAGATAAATTGGAAAGTAATAAAATGGCGATACATGATGTAGATGTGGGAAATCCTGTTCCGATCAAACAACATCCATATAGACTTAATCCTTTAAAATTGGCACAGGTTAACAAAGAGATTGAGAGTATGCTTATAAATGGCATAATTGAAATGGGTTGCAGCCAATTGAGCTCATCCATAGTGATGGTACCTAAACCAGATGGTACCCAATGGTTGTGTGGACTATCGAAAGGTGAATGCAGTTACAAGAACGGACTCTTATCCTATCCCACTTTTGGAGGATCGCATTGAGAAAGTGGGACAATCCGCTTTTATTTCCAAATTGGATTTACTGAAAGGTTACTTGCAAGTACCTTTATCTGAAAGGGCGAAAGAGATTTCAGCTTTTGTGACTCCCGATGGTATATACCAGTTCAAAGTTATGCAATTTGGCATGAAAAACGCCCCAGCAACGGTTAACTAATACAGTTGTTTCAGGATTACCCAATTGTGCGGTATACATCGACGATCTGGTAGTTTTCAGCCAGACATGGAAAGAACATTTAAAACATCTGAGGGAGTTATTTGATCGACTTCAGGGGATTGGTGATAAACCTAGCCAAAAGTGAATTTGGAAAAGCCCAAGTCACTTTCCTTGGCCATACAACCGGACAGGGTCGAATGGTCCCAGGGGATGTGAAAACGAAAGTTATTGGGGAGTTTCCGATACCCTCCACACGACGGGAAATAATGCGATTTCTTGGTATGAGTGGATTTTACCGGAAATTTGCACCAAATCTTAGCAGTGTGGTCGCTCCACTGGCGGACTTGCTCAAGAAGCATAACAAATTCCAGTGGACAGCGGAGTGTCAACAGGCATTTGACGGCCTGAAGGCTGTGTTAACCACTGATCCTGTGTGAGTCACCCCAAATTATGCCAAACCCTTCAAAGTGGCTGTTGATGCGAGTGATGTGGGCGTAGGTGCGGTGCTTCTACAAGACAACGACGAAGGGCTAGAGCGGCCCATTGGTTATTTTTCAAAGAAATTGAATTCTCACCAGAAAAAGTATTCGACAATTGAGAAGGAGACTTTGAGTTTGGTGCTGGCTTTGCAACATTTTCACATTTATGTGACAGGCAATCCATCTGACACCATTATGCATACTGATCATAACCCTTTGACGTTTTTGGAGCGATTCCGGAATAACAATGCAAGACTGTTTCGCTGGAGTTTATTGTTTACAGCCATTTCATTTAAAAATAGTACATGTGGCAGGACGGGAAAATGTGATAGCCGATGCTTTGTCACGAATGTGATCAATTGAGAAGGATTTTGGTTGAAGAACCAGGAAAAATGGACTATATTATTATACCTGTTTGAGTGTGTCATTTTCTTTAAATTAAAATGTATATTTACTGTGTGCATTTCTTAGTGGATGATGCAAAAGGGAAAAATGAAACCATCTTGAAGTTGATGGTTTATTTTTTGGGAGGAGGTGTCATGTGAGAGTACCTTTAAGAAATGGATGTTTATGCAATGTACCTTTAAGAAAACAGTGATGTCAGAGTGTCCATAATTGTAATCCCACAACTGGAGAACAAGCCGTGTGCTCAGAAAAGCAACAATGACATGAAAGGGGGAGGTTGGTTGAACTCCATGATACATTTTGGGGTTCTTAAAACGTCTCGCCCATAACCGTATTCACTCCAAGGTTCCTCACTTCTCTCAGTATTCTCCCATTAATTGATATCTTGAGAATGTCCTCTTTCTTGGACTATTGATCATTGACTCCTGTGCGGTGAAGCTGCCAATTTTATTCTTGTTCCTTGTTCCTGTTTGATATATCTGAGCGGCTTGCTGGGCCACCTCAGAGAGCAGTTCAGAGTCAGCCAGGTTGGTGTGGGACTGAAACGGCATTTAGGCCAGAGCGGGTAAGTGTGGCATGGTTTATCATCCCGAACGGACACTAATGAACCAGATGGGCTTTTCTAACACATGGTCGTATCAGTGATATGTTGCTGATGTCACCCGTTTATATCCAAATTCAGTTCTGAAACAATCATAGAATCATAGAAGGGCAGAACCATGGTGGGATCTGAACACTGGATTATTAGACCAAGTCTCCACATTACTAGTCCAGTAACATAATTACAATATTACTGTCCCTTTATTTGGTGACAGTATCACAATGGTTAGCACTGTTGCTTCACAGCACCAGGGGCCTGGGTTCGATTCCCGTCTTGGGTCACTGTCTGCGTGGAGTCTGCACGTTCTCCCCATGTCTGCGTGGGTTTACTCCGGGTGCTCCTATTTCCTCTCACAGTCCGAAGATGTGTGAGTTAGGTGGATTGGTCACACTAAATTGCTCTGTAGTGTCCAAAAGTTAGGTTGTGTTACGGGGATAGGGTGGAGGTTTGGGATTAGGTAGGGTGTTCTTTCAGGGACTGGTTTAGACCCGATGTGCCAAATGGCCTCCTTCTGCACTGTAAATTCTATCTATCTATTTCTGATCAGCGAGACTGCCTGGTGTGGAATTAATGACATTTCTGCAGATTAGCTTTGAAGGCTGAGGTGGAATATTTCTTGGGAAGTTTAAACCCTATCGGGTGAGATAAGGAAATGATGATGTAAAGCCTGTATGTCAGATTGAGAATAGGTAGTATGTGCAAAGTCTCAATCAGCTAATCTTAGGTAAATGAGACTTTTCAAACCAAGCTTTGGACAAATAATTCACTCTATTACAGGACATTTCATAACAGAATAAATCTGTGTAAAGCCAAAAAAACCTTGTCAATAACCCAGCCACGTCCACCCCTGAAAACAGTATAATGTTTGGGAAGCCTCATTGAAGTAAGATGTGAAGAGAAATTCCTGAGGGTAGATTCATTTAGTTCTGTCGACTGAACCAGCTGAATTGCTGCTTTCAATATCATTGAAATCCGTGCTGGATCTAGTCAACCCTCTCCATCACTTTGACATCTATGGGCTGCACGGTTGCATAGTGGATAGAACAAAGAACAAAGAAAAGTACAACACAGGACCAGGTCCTTCGGCCTTTCAAACTCGTGCCGACCATGCTGCCCGTCTAAACTACAATCTTCTACACTTCCTGGGTCCGTATCCCTCTATTCCCATCCTATTCATGTATTTGTCAAGATGCCCCTTAAATGTCACTATCGTCCCTGCTTCCACCACCTCGTCCGGCAGCGGGTTCCATGCACCCACTACCCTCTGTGTAAAAAACGTGCCTCGTACATCTCCTCTAAACCTTGCCCCTCGCACCTTAAACCTATGCCCCCTAGTAATTGACCCCTCTACTCTGGGGAAAAGCCTCTGACTATCCACCCTGTCTATGACCCTCATAATTTTGTAGACCTCTATCAGGTCGCCCCTCAACCTTGTCGTTCCAGTGAGAACAAACCGAGTTTATTCAACCGCTCCTCATAGCTAATGCCCTCCATACCAGGCAACATCCTGGTAAATCTCTTCTGTACCCTTTCTAAAGCCTGCACATCCTTCTGATTGTGTGGCGACCAGAATTGAACACTATACTTCAAGTGTGGCCTAACTAAGGTTCCATACAGCTACAACATGACTTGCCAATTCTTATACTCAATGCCCCGGCCAATGAAGGCAAGCATGCCGTATGCCTTCTTGACTACTTTCTCCACCTGTGTTGCCCCTTTCAGTGACCTGTGGACCTGTACACCTAGATCTCTCTGACTTTCAATACTCTTGAGGGTTCTACCATTCACTGTATATGTCCTACCTGCATTGGACCTTCCAAAATGCATGACCTCACATTTGTCCGGATTAAACTCCATCTGCCATCTCTCCGCCCAAGTCTCCAAACGATCTAAATCCTGCTGTATCCTCTGACAGTCCTCGTCGCTATCCGCAATTCTACCAACCTTTGTGTCGTCCGCAAACTTACTAATCAGACCAGTTACATTTTCCTCCAAATCATTTATACATACTACGAACAGCAAAGGTCGCAGCACTGATCTCTGCGGAACACCATTAGTCACAGCCCTCCAATTAGAAAAGCACCCTTCCATTGCTACTCTCTGCCTTCTATGACCTAGCCAGTTCTATATCCACCTTCCCAGCTCACCCCTGATCCCGTGTGACTTCACCTTTTGTACCAGTCTACCATGAGGGACCTTGTCAAAGGCCTTACTAAAGTCCATATAGACAACATAGACTGCCCTACCTGTATCAGCCATCTTTGTGACCTCTTCGAAAAACTCTATCAAGTTAGTGAGACACGACTTCCCCTTCACAAAACCATGCTGCCTCTCACTAATACGTCCATTTGCTTCTTAAACAAAGGAACAACATTGGCTATTCTCCAGTCCTGCGGGATATCACCTGAAGACAGTGAGGATCCAAAGATTTCTGTCAAGGCCTCAGCAATTTCCTCTCTAGCCTCCTTCAGTATTCTGGGGTAGATCCCATCCGGCCCTGGGTGCCTATCTACCTTAATATTTTTCAAGATGCCCAACACCTCGTCTTTTTGGATCTCAATGTGACCCAGGCTATCTACACACCCTTCTCCAGACTCAACATCCACCAATTCCTTCTCTTTGGTGAATACTGATGCAAAGTATTCATTTAGTACCTCGCCCATTTCCTCTGGCTCCACACATAGATTCCCTTGCCTATCCTTCAGTGGGCCAACCCTTTCCCTGTCTACCCTCTTGCTTTTTATGTATGTGTAAAAAGCCTTGGGATTTTCCTTAACCCTATTTGCCAATTACTTTTCGTGACCTCCTCTAGCCCTCCTGACTCCTTGCTTAAGTTCCTTCCTAGTTTCCTTATATTCCACACAGGCTTCGTCTGTTCCCAGCCTTCTGGCCCTGACAAATGCCTCCTTTTTCTTTTTGACGAGGCCTACAATATCTCTCGTTATCCAAGGTTCTCGAAATTTGCCCTATTTATTCTTCTTCCGCACAGGAACATGCCGGTCCTGAATTCCTTTCAACTGACATTTGAAAGCTTCCCACATGTCAGATGTTGATTTACCCTCAAACATCCTCCCCCAATCTAGGTTCATCAGTTCCCGCCGAATATTGTTTTAATTAGCCTTCCCCCAATTTAGCACATTCACCCTAGGACCACTCTTATCCTTGTCCACCAGCACTTTAAAACTTACTGAATTGTGGTCACTGTTCCCGAGATGCTCCCCTACTGAAACTTCTACCACCTAGCTGGGCTCATTCCCCAATACCAGGTCCAGTACAGCCCCTTCCCTAGTTGGACTGTCTACATATTGTTTTAAGAAGCCTTCCTGGATGCTCCTTACAAACTCTGCCCCGTCCAGGCCCCTAGCACTAAGTGGGTCCCAGTCAATATTGGGGAAGTTGAAGTTTCCCATCACAACAATCTTGTTGTTTTTACTCGTTTCCAAAATCTGTCTACCGATCTGCTCCTCTATCTCCCGCTGGCTGCTGGGTGGCCTGTAGTAAACCCCAAACATTGTGACTGCACCCTTCTTATTCCTGATCTCTACCCATATAGCCTCGCTGCCCTCTGAGGTGTCCTCCCGTAGTACAGCTGTGATATTCTCCCTGACCAGTAGCGCAACTCTGCCACCCCTTTTACATTCCCCTCTATCCCGCCTGAAAAATCTAAATCCTGGAACGTTTAGCTGCCAATCCTGTCCTTCCCTCAACCAGGTCTTTGTAATGGCAACAACATCATAGTTCCAAGTACTAATCCAAGCTCTAAGTTCATCTGCCTTACCCGTAATACTTCTTGCATTAAAACATATGCACTTCAGGCCACCAGACCCGCTGTTTTCAGCAACATCCCCCTGTCTGCTCTTCCTCAGAGCCATACTGGCCCTATTCCCTAGTTCTCACTCAATGCTTTCACCTTCTGACCTATTGCTCCGGTTCCCACCCCCCTGCATACTGTGGCTTCACAGCGCCAGGTCCCAGGTTCGATTTCCTGCTGGGTCACTGTCTGCGTGGAGTCTGCACGTTCTCCCCATGTCTGCGTGGGTTTCCTCCAGGTGCTCCGGTTTCCTCCCACAGTCCAAAGATGTGCAGCTTAGGTGGATTGGCCATGATAAATTGCCCTTAGTGTCCAAAAGGGTTAGGAGGGGTTATTGGGTTCCGGGGATAGGGTGGAAGTGAGTGCTTAATTGGGTCGGTGCAGACTCGATGGGCCGAATGGCCTCCTTCTGCACTGTATATTCTATATTCTGTGTAGTTACAGGGTGGGAGTTACTGCGCAACAATTGGATTTCAGGACGATTGGAGGGATTAGTGTATTATATCTGTGGTTGAGCACACTGACACTCTGCAAGTGTGCATGTTATTCCCACTATTTGCACCCTAGGACTGTCAATATGTCCCTGATATTCGGTATTGCTAAGAACATTAGTGTGGGACAGTGGATTTAACGCTTAAAGAGCTTGGCTTTTCCGACTGCAATACTTCACAGAATTATTGATTATAGTAAGGAAACTGGCTAAATGCGAAAGCATTCCTTTGGTGGGCACAGCTATCTCTATTAGCACTGCAGAATAGTGTGATTTTATGCCCACCTCTGCTGCCATGCATGTCATCTGTGCCTCAAATGGTGCAGTTGGCTATCCCATGTGAACAAGTACTCTGATCCCACAATATGGAACGGGGCCAAGGACATATCCCATGGGCAGGACTCCACTTCATCCGGCAATGCCTTATTTATTGACATATATAAGGCTAGATTATCATAATCAGTGGCCAGTAGGTCTAAATAAAGTATGACCAAATAATTAAAATGAACAAGATCAGAATTTTAAAAGCTCCTGACAGTTCTGCAGCAGGATTTTCCGCCGGCAGGATTTTCCTTTGCGCTGGCAGTGCACCCACGGGTTTTCCGGTGGCATGGGGAGACCCATTGGCAGGTGGCAAGAACGGAGAATCCCGCTGCCGGCAAGGGCACGCCACCCAGGAAAATACGGCTGGCTGACTGGAGAATCCCGCCCCTGATCTTTTATGTTTTAATAATTTCATGCACCTTACCAAAATTAATGTGTCACAGAAAGGCTTCTTAAATGAATGCACTTAAATAATATTTACCTTCCTCTGTGTAACTGCTTGATCCATGTTTTTCTTTCCTGAGGATGTTCAGTCGAATGTAATTTCAGCTGTGAAGCACCAAATGCTGTGAATCAATGTAAATGTTGTGGCAAAGCATCTTGTCCATATTCAGTAAGACCACTGCTTAAAATTATCCTCGTGGTACACCACAGTTTGTGTCATGGTACACTGCTGCGACATCAGCCGTGTTTAGGGGGGTCTTTCTGTCACATCGTGTAATCATTACAACAGAGGCCTCTTCTGCTCAAAAGGACACACTGGCCCAGATGCTCTTTTTCCATGTCTTCTTTCAAGATCACATTCAGTAATTTTCCATTATTAGCCAATAACCTGATATTATGTTTCTTCACAGTAGTGTTGTCCTTCTCCTTTGCTGAAGACGTGAACTCATGGGCAGCACAGAGGTTAGCACTGCTGACTCATAACACCAGGGGCATGGGTTCAATTACAGCATTGGGTGACAGTGGAGTTTGCACTTTCTCCCCTTGTCTGTGTGGGTTTCCTCCGGATGCTCCGGTTTCCTCCCACAGTCCAAAGATATGCAGCTTAGGTGGATTGGCCATGCTAAATTGCCCCTTTGTGTCCAATAGGTTAAGTGGGGTTATGGGGATAGGGTAGGTACATGGGCCTAGGTAGGGTGCTCTTTTGTTGGGTCGGTGCAGACTCAATGGGCCAAATGGCCGCCTTCTGCACTGTAGGGGTTCTATGATTCATGCTGGGGTAGGATTCTACAGACGCAGGCAAGCCTCGAGTTTACCTGTGGCTGGCTCTCCTTAGTATGTTAACCTTCCCAGAGCCAAGTGCTGACCATCAGCAGGCGCTTTAAGTGTGATGAAAGTTGCAGCTGAATGTAATCCTCTCTGTACAATTGCACTTTCATGGTCATATAGCGAAGACCAAATGTTCTAATGAGGACATAATGAAAGACATCTCAAGTTGGTGCTAACTGAAGATATAACTTGTTATTTTGGTGAAACCATAAAAGCAGGTGCTAAATGAGTACTGTGCTATTAAGTCATGTAAGTCTAGTTTAGGACACAAATTTGGTATAAATTACTGATTAGCATAACTTGATTTTTCCGGGAGGTGCTAAAACTGATTTCTGCAGGTTGAGCATTCAAGCACAATTCTTGTGGAGCAGTATATGTGTAGTTAACTCAACCACTTCCATCGAAGATGTGGAGTAGGCCAGCTGATGAACAGAAACAGGCTTCAGAGTGGCTCAACGACAGAGTGTGAGGACATTCAGGTTATTGGCTGAGGCGCTGGGGATTCTGGTGCTGGAGGTCCTGTGGATTAACCTGCAATTGTAGGGGATGCAGCAGCTGATTCTGTTCTGTCTGGTCTCCTGTCCTTCTCCCATTCCTCCTGAAACCCAAATGGGAAACCTAGCAACCTCTTGCTCCCTTTCTCCTCCTTGTTGTGCTCTTATAATGACATAGGCATCAATTGCTCATAAGGGATTGTGCAAACACATTGTAGGTTCATATATTTAGAATAGGCACAATAGAACATTTATACATGGATAGAAAGCTTGAAGACATCAGTGACGTGTGTGCTCAACTTAAAAGCAAAACTGAAACTGAGACTGGATCATATAACACACTTTCCTCCTTGTGATGCCATGATGCTATCCCTGAAAGGCATATTACAATACTGATGACTGAAGTATTTAGTAACAAGCACATCAGTATTATGTGAAATTCTTGAAGAATTTCTGGAATAAATTTTGCTCCCATGTTGAAGTCTTAATAAACTGACTCAGAAAGATGTATTATCAAAATCCTCTTCAAACTTTCAGTAACATGGGGGCAGCATGTTAACACAGTGGTTAGCGTAGTTGCTTCACAGCTCCAGGTTCGATTCCCGGCTTGGTTCACTGTCTGTGCAGAGTCTGCACGTTCTCCCCTTGTCTGCGTGGGTTTCCTCCGGGTGCTCCAGTTTCTCCCACTAGTCCCGAAAGACATGCTGTTAGGTAATTTGGACATTCTGAATTCTCCCTCTGTGTACCCGAACAGGAGCTGGAGTTTGGCGATGAGAGGAGAACGTGCAGACTCCGCACAGACAGTGACCCAAGCCGGAATCGAACCTGGGACCCTGGTGCTGTGAAGCAACAGTGCTAACCACTGTGCTACCGTGCAGCCCATGTAATGTAATATAAAGGAATGGTAGGGCGTTCAAGTATCAATGTAGTTAGTTTTGATTGATTCCGACATGATCAACCAACACAGCTTCCAATCACAATACATCAATAGTATAGATAATCCAAAGATATATTCAAAGCTATTATGTAACCCAAAATAATTCAATAACAGTTTTAATAAGGGTGTTTTCAAGGGCCTGTTCATTACCAATATTTTATTCCAGTTTGAAGGAAATACTTAAATGAATCAGTTGCATTACTTATGATAAAAGACAATTAAATGATGAATGACTAGTGGGCCCTCTGTGGTACTGTTCATTAATGGATTATTCTATACCCCTTTGAGGTTACAGCCTCATTGCTGTAGCTATGCATAACTGGTGTTTGTACATTTCCCACTTCAATCCTGTTACAGTCAGGGAAGAGAGGCAAACTGAAAGCCTTTGTTTTTCTCACCGTCTGCCCGTAAGCAGGAGTGATTTAATTTTCAAAATAGATTGTGGTGTGTTTTCCCAAACCCTCTGTGAAGTCGATTTTAAAGCGATTTACAGAAAACTCTCTTTAGGGTTAAATCAGAAGTACAGTTTATTCATATATTCAAATCCAGGGGGAAGGTCATCTCAACTACATATGTACACACAGGCACGAAATAAGGGAATTGCAAAGAAAAGTGTTTTACGGCTAAGAATAACTTTGAACAAAAACAAACCGAAGATGGAAATATAAATTCACGAGACTGCTTGAGTCCAGAACGTCAGAGTCCAGTAAGGGTTTCTTCAAGTGGAAGGTAAAGTTCAGTTGGGTTTGGCTAGCTGAATGAAGAAGTCGCTGAATTACTTACATGAATTCCTTCTGACAAGAAATCGGGTGCCCTTGTGCACCATCACTGAAAGCAAGCATTCAGACATAGGAGGCAGTTAAAAAGGGTTAGTTGCCTTTCATTGCATGAGAACCTGAGTGCAGCGGCAAGGACTGAAGCTGTACAGGGCTTTGGTGAGACCACACTTAGACTACTGTGTGCAGTTTTGTATCTCCTTGTCTAAGAAAGGATATACTTACCATAGAGGGAAGGCAAGGAAAGTTGACCAGACTGATTGCTGGAATGGCAGGATTGTCGTATGAGGAGAGGATGGGTTGACTAGGCCTGTATTCCCTGGAGAGGGAATCTCATTGAAACCCATAAAATCCTGACAGGGCTGGACAGATTAGATGTTGGGATGTCGTTTCCTCTGGCTGGGGATAGGAAGGGGTGGGGAGAGAACAAGGGTTCACAGTCTCAAGATACGAGATAGGTCATTTAGGACTGAGATTTGCAAAAACCTTTTCACTCAATGGGTGGTTAACCTGTGGAATTCTCTATCACAGATGTTTGTGGAGGCCAAATCGCTGAATATGTTTAAGAAGGCAGTAGATTTCTAGATTCTAAAGGCATCAAGGTGTATTGGGATGAGACCCCCAGCAGATTGGAGTCCTATTGCCATTGGTCCACCAGAGGACAATTGCCAAGGTCATCTCAACACCCAGCAATAACAGTCAACAGGCTGCCTCCACCTCAGCTTTTGTGGTTGCACCTCGGCCTAGCGGTCATCAAAGATGATAAAATTTTAATGGCAGAGAGGAAGCAATGAGTGTCTCTTCATTAATGGATGTAGTTCATGTGTGAATATGTATTGGAGCACTTTATTTCTGTATGTTGTAATGCCAGAATTGTCGGATTTGTATCAACCGACCAGTGCATTTAAGGGTGTGGCACTTCATGGGTGATCAATGATGGGTGATGTGGGCCCAAGGGAACATCATTTATTGTGTGACCTTGCTGACAGTGACATCTCTGTATGTCTTGACTTGAGCAGGTTTTTATCTTGAGCAATCTTTGTAAAGTTGGGGGTTTGGAACCTAGCTGGCAAGACAACAGGTAGTGCTTTAACTGTTTAGCATCCATCAGAAACAGTTGCCCAAACAGCATCTGCAGCTGTAACATTCCATATATTGCTGGCAAATGCATAATAGTGTTCTTAGCAAGATGGATTGTTTCTGAGGCTACTGAAGGAGGTCAGGGAGGAGATAGCGGATGCTCTGAGGATGATTTTCCAATCCTCACTAGATACATGGAAGGTACCAGAGGATTGGAGAAATGGAAACGTGGTTCCATTGTTGAAAATAGAATTGAAGGAAATGCCAAACAGTTATGGGCCAATTTGCCTTACATCAGTGGTGGGCAAATTAGTAGAATCAACCCTGAGAGATACAATTAGCCTGTCACATAGAAAGGCATGGACTAGTCAGGGATAATCAACATAGATTTGATCAAGGAAGGTTTTGCCTCGCAAAGTTCATTACATTCTTTGAAGAAATGACAAGAAGAGTTGATGAAGATTGTGAAGTGGATGTGGTCTACATGGATTTTAGCAAGGTGTTTGACAAAGTCCCACATGGCAGATTGGTCAAAAAAGTAAAAGCCCATGGAATATAGGGTAATGTGGCATACTGATAAAAAAGTTGGCTTAGTGACAGGAAACAAATCAGAATGATTGATGACTGCCCTTGCAAATGGAAAGTTGTTTCAAGTGGTGTTCCACAGGGCTCTTTGTTGGGACCCTCAATATTTGTGTTATATATTAATGATTTTGACGTGAATGTGGGGAGCACGATTAGAAAATTTGCAGATGACACAAAGATTGGCGGAGTGGTGGATAGTGTAGAGGTTAGCTATAATCTTCAAAATGATATAGATAGGTTGGTGGAATGGGCGATAAAGTGGCAGATGGAATTTAACACAAAAGTGTGAGGTCATGCATTTAGGGAGGTCAAACAGTTATAGGGAGTAGACAATAAATCGGAATAAATCAAGAGGGATAGATTAAGTGAGAAATCTTGGTGTACAAAGTACACAAGTCCTTAAAGGCAGCAGTTCAAGTAGGCAAGGTTGTAATTAAAGCATATAGAATGTTCTCCTTCATTGGCAGAGGTATAGAATATAAAAGTAAGGATATATGTTGAAATGTATAAAGCACTGGTGAGACCACAACTGTATTGTGTGCGGTTCTGGTCACCACTTTACAGGAAGGGCATTATTGTTCTGGAAAGCGTGCAGAAGAGGTTTACAAAAATGTTGCCAGGGCTAGAAATGTGCAGCTACAAGGTGAGATTGGATAGGCTGGGGTTATTTTCCTTGGCACAAAGAAGGCTGAGGGTGACTTAATTGAGGTACAAAATTATGAGAAGAGATAGAGTGGACAGGATAAAATTGCTTCCCTTGGTGGAGAATTCAAGAACCAGGGACATAGATTCAAGATAAGTGGCAGAAGGTGTCTCGGGGACTTGAGGAATAATGTTTTTACGCAGAGGACAGTGGGAATCTGGAATTCGCTTCCCAAGTTGGTGGTGGAGGGAGAGAGTCTTTCAAAACGTACCTGGATCTGCACCTTAAGTATTGTAAACTACAGGGCTATGGACTGGAAGCAGGAAAATGTGCCTGGGCTGGCATGAACAAGATGGTCCAAATAGCTTCCTTCTGTTCTGTAGCTTTTTTATGGTCCTATGGTTCTATTGCCAGTATTTGGAGAGTGTACCACTGAGGCATGTGTGACTTCCTCCCAAATCACAACTGTATGTGGTTTGCAAGATAGCATGTCTATGGGCTTGCTCGTGTCCATGGTGTGCAGCAATTTTCTTTCTAGGTGCGGATGTCACGGAATGTATAAAGGTCTGGAATGAAAATCTTGCTTCCGTTGGCACTTCCACCACAAACTTTTACTGAGGAGCAGATCAATAGATCTGGCAAGGGTCTCATTGAGACCTCACATGACTCTGTAGATTGCATAGGTCATGGTCAGCAGCAACACCCATACGAAAGCCCACCAAACCAACTGGAAGGGCACAAAACTCTACACCAGCAGCCACTTTGCCTGGCATGGGGTGTAAAATAGTTACAGTGTGGAAAAACTGGATATTTCAAACATTTCTCCAAATCCAGAAATTTTAATAAAGTTGAAGACCAACAAGGAAACACATCATTTCCATAAATAAGGGGTGTGATTCAGCGGCCCAATTGTGCCTGCCGCAGATCCGGGTGCAAAGGGTGAATTGCATGAGAGTCCCAAATTGGGATCCGCGCTGGGTGGCGGACCAATCGCCAGTCACCTGACTCGATCCACCCGCTGGGCGATATCCAGATCTGCATATTTAAATGAGCCTTATGGTTCATTTAAATATCCGGATGCCAGATTCACCCAGCGCCCTGAGGTTAATGGCCGCAGCTGTGAGACCTCGCCAGGATTCCGTTCAGTACTTGTCCACACAAATGTGGACCAGGTATAATGGCAACTTGGGGAAGGGGTCTCACAGGGCACAGGTGGTCGGGAACAGGGCTGGGTGGTGCCGTGACAGCACCGCCCCCCCCCCCCCTCACCCCCACCCCCCGGCACCTTATCTACTATCTCTAGATAGTTCTAGCACTGCCACCCTGACAGTGAAAGCCTGGCACTAACAGAGTGCTCAGGTGGTACTTCCAGGACACCAAGGGTACTTCCAGAGTGGCAGACTGGTAGTCCAAGGCTTCCCAGCTGTCAGGTTTGCACCGCTAGAGCTTAGACCAAGGGGGCCTTGACAATTGGAGGGGGGTGTTAAGGGGTCCGTTCCCAGGGGCCTTTTAAGGTTGGGGGTTGGGGGGGGGGGGCACAGAAGGCATGGGGACCTGAAAGAGCAGAGAGAGAAATATCGGGGCTGCCGCTCAAAATGGTGCCTGATCTGTGAAGTCTTTCCTGTTGATGAGATCAGCCCAGCAGCAGGAAATCACTCTGTGTGGTCTCTGCAGGGAGAAACTCCCTGAGGCAAGAAAACCGGCGTTGTGCTGTTAAATAGCAGGGTGATTCTTCTCGCTGCAGCCACCAAGAGACACCCCGCCAAATGCACCCGAAAACGGACTTAGTTTTAATTTTGCTGAACCGCGCACAAGAAGTCCAGAACAAGATGAAACTACAGAGTTCCTAGGAGAAGTAGATAGTCTTCATTCAGATTATTGGTTAGTTACTGTCCTAGTTCAAAGCTTCGATATTTCTTTTCAAATTGATAGTGGGGAGATTACCATATTCGTAGATGACCTTAACTGGCTTCAGCCGATTACCCTTTGTCCATCAGACATCAAGTTACAAAGGTCCAAGCAGCATAGAACTTTCAATCAAGGGCAGGATTATTATATCCCTTAGCTACAAGTGGCAACAGGTCATTGATTTTGTTCGCAATCACTGTACATCCTTATTGAGTGGGGATATTGGCATACTCCTGGGAATCCTAGGAAAACCAGCAGATACTCATTATTTGAATGACTCACTGTCTTTCATGTAACAATCTTCAACGTTCTATTTAGAAGCAATGGAAATACGGCTTATTTGCTGTACGTTTCTTCCTTTCAGAGACACATCATCCACTAGACTCTGGATGGCGGTGGAAGTTCCAAATCCCTCAGTTCTTCATGAAGTAAGGCCAGAGCAGATGGTTCAAAAGGCAATGCAGCAGACACTGACCATCCCCTTGAGGACCTGCTTGACCTACATTGGCTCTTCTCAGAGAGTGATGAGGCAGAATCTCTTGCAGTACTGAATAATCTCTTGGAGGTTGAGGTCCCAGAGAATGATTTATCGTTCCCATTGTTAGATGCACCTAATAAAATCTCTGTTGTCTTTTCAAAAGATCCAGCTTTGTTTTTAGTGGCAGGAGGTTGTCTACTTCCTTATTCAATCTCTCTTCAGAAAATAAACATTCTTAGCAGCCAGGGACTGAGGCAAAACAAAGATATACAGAGTCCTGTAGTGTTAAAAAGGAGTCTTCTCGGTCTTGTATCTGTGTGAGTGAGTGGTGAGGGCTGGTGAAAGACTCTCGGCATAAAGTAAACTCAACAGTAACCTCAAGGTAAGTGATGGTGACCATCCCAACATCTTGGGTACCTGCCCTGTATTCATTAGCTAGAAAGACTCAAACAAGTGATTGACGTAGGGTAAATTATCAGGCCCAAGAAATAAAGCATATTAACAAGTGCTTAGAGATAGGGCACCCCACATTGAATGGCTGTATTCGATAGGTGCCTGTCTTCTTCAGATGGAAGATAGGGAAGATGGAGGAAGACTGGGTGAAGAGTTCCCTAACATTTTCACTTAGAGAGCAGAATGCTGCTATCACAAGCTACTGAGGCGAATAGACTTTGGACCAACTGTCCATTCATCCTCTGGGATCAATGAGCCACTTTCAACTACCACGGGGTGTACACATTTCCTGTCTACTTAATGCATCATATCCAAACTGTTGCTTGTTAACAAATTTATTAAACAACCTTAAAATTATTTATGGATACTCGCTGCCTGTCTCAGGTATCTGTGGCTCCCGAACCCAATCCAAAATCTTACACAAGTATTCGATGAATTGGGGAGAAGAGCCATATAACTGTTCCTTATGATATAGATCTGGGTTATAGAAAAAGACTGAAGAATGTTTTTTTTCACCTGCCATCTGTTTGATGGTCTTCAAGAGATATGCATGATAGTGAAAAGTATGAAAAAAATTAAGCCAAAAAATTAACTAAATTAAATTGTCAGAGTAGGGCAAACTACAGAAGTTTCAATTAGTAAAATTAAAATTTAGAACTGATATTAGGAATTTCTTCAGCATTACGCGGATAGAATTGTCCAGACAAAAACCCTGGAATTATTTAGGAAGCAAATGATAATGCAGTGGAGACACTGTATCAATGAACTAGAATAAAGCAAGTTACCTTACTTGACTGTAATTAATTGTCATGTTTTTTTCAAAGGGGTGCTATTTAGTGTTTTCATAATTCAAAGAATTTAATTATTTGAAGGACTGAGCCATCAAATAACACAAGATTAATACAATATGGCAATTTTTATAGCCACTTTATCTAGTGGGATTTGAATTACTCAGCATCTGGTTTGCTTAACTATCACATACCATAAATATTGAAAATTGAATTATATCATGCCCAGTAAAGACCTATTCTATCCATAATGTAAACAAGGGCTGTATTCAATATAGAATTTTCTGAAACTGCCTTTTCTTTTACCAAATGGGCATGAAAAGGCTGTTAAGGCTGCTTTAACTCAGATGACTTTTGTAGTTTCAGCGCAGACTCTAGAAATATCTCAAGTCTCTGTAATTGAATGACCATGGATAGAGTTCCTCCCTTGAATGGACACACCAAGGTGAAAACCATTTGTGGAATTCATACCTTCAATCGTTTGTGGACTTTCCCAAATTTCCAAATCAATGGTATGGTAGCTCGAGACCATACACTGGAGGCTCCCAGGAATAAACAAAGGGGTTTATTGATGAAAGACAAAGGCAGGGATTCTCCCGCAATTGGCGGGACGGCCCAACGCCGGAGGCAAGAGCGGCGCAAACCACTCCGGCGTTGGGCCGCCCAGAAGTTGCGGAATCCTCCGCACGTCCGGGATCTCGGCCGGCGCCGGCGGGGTTGGTGCTACGCCAACCGGCGGCGAAGGGCCACCGTGGGCCGGCGCAAGTTGGCGCATGCGCAGAACCGCCGGCGTGTCTCCTTCTCCGCCACGGCGGAGCTTTACACAGGCCGGTGCGGAGGGAAAGAGTTCCCCCACGGCACAGGCCCGCCGACAGATCGGTGGGCCCCGATCGCGGGCCAGGCCACCGTGGGGGACCCCCCAGCGCCTCCCCGAGGACTCCGCTAGCCGCCCTCCAAGCCAGGTCCCGCCGGGATGGACCCATATCCATTTCACGTCGGCGTGACTGGCCGAAAACGGGCGGCTGCTCGGCCATTGGGGCCCGGAGAATTGCCGGGGTGGCCACTGCCAACGGCCCCCGACCGACGCGGCGTGATCCCCGCCCCAACCGGCGCCGGAGAATTCAGCAGCTGGCATCGGAGCGGCGGTGCGAGAGTCACGCCACCCCACAGCTATTCTCTGACCCGGCGGGGGGTCGGAGAATCCAGCCCATTGACAGTTAAATAAGAGGCATAGAAAACTATACAGCAAGTCTTTACAGTTCATCTCCTTGGTCCACTGTCCAGAGTCCTGCTCCTAGAGACCTGAGCAAACTCTTCATTGGCTCCCGTGAAATTGGCCCCTAATCAGTTATGTGGTCTGTGGAGCCTGACTCCTTAAAGGGGCCATGCTACCACAAATGGACTCCAAGAACCATTGTCACTGAACTTGATATGTAACTGCAGAAACCAGTTAAATCATAAGTAGGTGTGAATGTTCTGCAGCGTGTAGCAATGGATTCAAACTTCAAATCACTCTGGATGGACAGTACTAGTAATGATCATATGCTCACAAGTTTGAAACTGTCTTCAGATAACCAATCTTACTTACTACAAGCACCAGGGAGAAACCAGTCAGTCTGCAAACATCAACAACAGCAAAGGCAACAACATCTATGCATTGGCACTGGAGACTGCAACCTCATAAGGTCTCCAAGCACATTATTTTTCAGGTTCATCAACCCTTCCTCAATAATGTGATGAGAAGCAATCTTTGTGACTTGGTAAAAATCCGCCTCATCAAGGGAATCCTGCAATGACTTTGATTTGCAAATTTAGTTATTGAACTCCTTCTTTGCCAGGCCTGCATTGAAATGAGTCAATCATGTGACTCACAAACTATTCCTTTGTTTGTATCTTGTAAAAGTGCAATCTCCTCTTAACTGTATTTTCCTTGAGTATAAGTGTGTGTGTGAGTGACATAGCATTAACTTTTGGGTTGAATGCGTGAATAAATAAAATTCTTTATTTAAAACCACAAAATATTGTTGCTGGTTATTCAAATTGAATATTGTCAGGGTCCTTCCTGTTTAGTTCCTTATTTCCCGTTTCTTTTATTTTGTCGTTAACATGTTTGTCCATGGATGATTAATAGACATGTCTCTTTAAGTCAAGCAGCAGAGAGAATGAAGAATTCAGAAGTTACAGGAGAGAACACTCTGATAGTTTTTGTTAGTTTGAACAGGAGCACCAGAGAGAGAGATGGGGTTGGACTCGGTTTGATTGATCGGCTAGGAAAAATGAATTGGTCCAAAAGGCCGTATTCTGCCTGGTAGCAGGTAGTGTTTGGATCGTGTCCCATTGGAATGAATTTCAGAGTCCCAAGGAGATTCAGTTTGAATCTTGGGCACTCAGAGGAAGGGTCTGCATTTTCTCTCTCTCTGTCTTGTTCTCTCCCTCTCTTGTGACAATAAAAGATCATTATTTTTATTATTTATCTCTCTCTCTCTCCTGAAAGACTGTAGTATTTCTAAAGCTCCAAAGAACCTGAATGAATCAATCCTTCCTCTTAGCACTTGATGACTTTAATGTTTAGAATTCTACTGATCTCTCTCTCTCTGCCATGAATGTACTCAAACACTGAGCCTCCAGAGCCCTCTGGTGTAGAGAATTCCAAAGATTTACCACCCTCTGGGTGAAGACATTTTTCATCTAATTTCTCAATGGCCTGCTTGAAACATACTCTCACAACTTACTTATTATGCAGTACAAGGAAAAGACTATGTAGATAGCATCCACTACTTTCCACACTTTACTCTCAGAATGGCCACAGGTTCTCCCTTTGGAACATTATTCCCTTTTTCCTCATGGACCATCAGGCATTAACGTTATTACATGTTATCTTTGCATTGAAAGAGGGTCAATTTATATTTAAAATTTTGTGTAAAATTATTTCACTAGAATATTCTGAAACTTTTGTATAGATGTATCCAAATTTATAATTGTGTTATAATACCGCTGTCAGTTAATCTATTTTTTTTAGCCCTTATTCACTCACTTTTTGAAACCCCCACCCCAAAAACAATCATTGCAGAGTATTCTATTACATGTGCATTGCAAATGTTTAGGATTAGAGAAATTGGCTTGCATATGTTTTGTGGTAGAATGTTCTATTTAGGTATTGCACTCAATATGACTCAGAGATTATGCAGTTGTGGGAGAATGATGGGCTGACCTATTGAAGTGGAGAGGTGTGCTCATCACCAATGAAACAACCATCTTAGCTCAATGAGATTTCTCCAGAGACTGTGAAGTATTTCATTTTTGATTGATTCCTTATACATCTTGTAAGTGCCCAGCCTGTAGTTAACAAGAAAAAATTCTCAAAATTGTGGTCAGCTGTAACTGGTTGGTGTCTCTTGCAAGAAATGTGAACCTTTTTCATAAGTTTTGTATCTTTTTCTTACAGGCCTGAATTTCATTTTGTGTATTTTGTATTTCACATGAGCTCTTGGTAGATGAAAGTTTAATTCTAAATTTATGTCAACAACACCTGGCCTGTGTGATTTGGGTCAAATTGAAGTCACACTTTTCTGTGAGGTAAAAGTAGAGTCACCATTGTCCGAGAGGCCATAGACTGCTTTGAGGGGCAGAGCTAACTGGTGGTGATTTAACTTGAGGGTCACCACACCTCAGGCAATGGACAAGGTTGAGAAGGTAGGGCCTTCATGAATAACCTCAACCAATATGGGAACTGAACCCACGCTGCTGGCCTTGCTCTGCATCACAAATCAGCTGCCTAGCAAAATGAGCTAAACCAGTACCCACTTTCATGTGACTTGATAGTGTGAGTAGCAATAGGGAAGCAAGCCATAAGTTCACAAAGGATATGCTTTGATACAGATTAATGCACTATCTAAATGGGTGTCAGATATTAGGCCATAATGTCCAAGCTCCAGGGCATTGTCACTCGAGCTACCCAAAAGATGCATTGGGGGACCACACCCCATCACCCCCCAAAGGACTTTGCTGATGTTGTAAGGTAAGGATTGCATGGCAATTACCCGGGAAATGTTTAATCAGCAATTGCCCTTCGCTGGGAACCATTTGGAAATCCAATTTAAATCATAAACTTCGGATGGCTTTGACTGTGTTATATCAATAGTGACCCAGAAAAAGTTAGAAAAATTAACACCACTTCAAGCTCTGGGTAATTATTGTACAGACCCACAATGATCCTGCATGGTGTCCCTCCCCACACCCCCTCAACTCCAAATGGATTCCCCCAATCGCTGAACTCCACTACCCTCCTGAGTAATCCCCACCCATGAGGCTTCATCCATCCCCCACATGACTCTCCCCTCATTTGACAAGGTCCCTCATGGCAGGCTAATCACTTTTGAAAAATGTTGCCTGTAATGTAGCTTGATTGCCAGTTTGGAGCTGAATTTCAGTTCTGACTTCATCCATGTGTCCAAACTATTTCCCCCTTTTCCCTGCACAACTATTTCTGATTGCTGCAAATCCACCCACAGTCAACTCAGAAGGAACTTTGTTCTATTTTTTTATTTCTTTGGTGAGAATGTCTCAAAAGTAAAAGCCGGCAATCTTCAAGATTCATTTGCATTTTATTGTATTGTATTGATGAATCATGCTGACAGCAAATTGAAGGTAATATTGTTTTACCAGGAAGGAATATGGGGTTGTGGAGTTGGGAAGTGACATTGAGGAGAGTGTGACTACCCTTGACATATTCAACAACATTCACGGCTCCTCAGATACTGAAGCAATCCATGTCCAAAAGCAGCAAGATCTGGAAAATACTCAGGTTTGGTCTGACAAGTGGCAAGTAACATTTGTGCCACACAAGTGCCAGGTAATTACAATCTCCAACAAGAGAGAATCTAACCATCGCCCATTGACATTCAATGGCATTACCATCACTGAAGCCCTCACTACTGTTATGACATCCTGGGCTAGTGGATGGTAAATTCCAGCCCCACTTGACCCGTAGTCACAACACAAGTGAATTAATCAATCATTCTTAGAAAAAATACCCAAAGTCTTTGGCTCTTGGCTGCCTAATAATTACAGTCACCAGATTTGTAAGTTTCAACACAATTACTGTTTATTTATAACAAGAACTACAATGAAATATGCAGCAAATACAACTGGTTAACTATTATATAATTCCTAATACCCCACTTTAACTTGCCCCCACCCTCTACACAACAAAAACAAAACAGACTAACGCAGAAGGGAAGAAAGGTATTAAAAAAATAAGTAAAATGAAGAAGAGTTGTTTCAGATGGAGGTTTTCAGCACATTACCCCTCTTCAAACTTTGCTTTCAGTTTGAGGTTTTACTATAGATTTCTTAAGTCTCTTCAGTTTCAGAAATACAGAACTCACAGCCTGTATGGAGAGAGAAAGAGAGAGCAGGTTCTGGTATTTATTTGCAGGCTGTAATGGTTTTCCTGTAGACGCATTCATTCAGATTCTCTGCGGTTCCAGGAATACAGCATTCACATTCATTTTGGAGAAAATATGGAGGATAGAGAGTAGGTCCTGCTCTTTGTTTAAACTTGTATGGCAGGGGGGGTGGGCACGGGAGCAATAGGTCAGAAGGTGAGAGCATTGAGGGAGAACTAGGGAATAGGGACAGTGTGGCTCTGAGGCAGAGCAGACAGGGAGAAGTTGCTGAACACAGCGGGTCTGGTGGCCTGAAGTGCATATGTTTTAATGCAAGAAGTATTACGGGTAAGGCAGATGAACTTAGAGCTTGGATTAGTACTTGGAACTATGATGTTGTTGCCATTACAGAGACCTGGTTGAGGGAAGGGCAGGATTGGCAGCTAAACGTTCCAGGATTTAGATGTTTCAGGCGGGATAGAGGGGGATGTAAAAGGGGAGGCGGAGTTGCGCTATTGGTTCGGGAGAATATCACAGCTGTACTGCGAGAGGACACCTCAGAGGGCAGTGAGGCTATATGGGTAGAGATCAGGAATAAGAAGGGTGCAGTCACAATGTCGGGGGTTTACTACAGGCCTCCCAACAGCCAGCGGGAGATAGAGGAGCAGATAGGTAGACAGATTTTGGAAAAGAGTAAAAACAACAGGGTTGTGGTGATGGGAGACTTCAACTTCCCCAATATTGACTGGGACTCACTTAGTGCCAGGGGCTTAGACGGGGTGGAGTTTGTAAGGAGCATCCAGGAGGGCTTCTTAAAACAATATGTAGACAGTCCAACTAGGGAAGGGGCGGTACTGGACCTGGTATTGGGGAATGAGCCCGGCCAGGTGGTAGATGTTTCAGTAGGGGAGCATTTCGGTAACAGTGACCACAATTCAGTAAGTTTTAAAGTACTGGTGGACAAGGATAAGAGTGGTCCTAGGATGAATGTGCTAAATTGGGGGAAGGCTAATTATAACAATATTAGGCGGGAACTGAAGAACATAGATTGGGGGCGGATGTTTGAGGGCAAATCAACATCTGACATGTGGGAGGCTTTCAAGTGTCAGTTGAAAGGAATTCAGGACCGGCATGTTCCTGTGAGGAAGAAGGATAAATACGGCAATTTTCGGGAAACTTGGATGACGAGAGATATTGTAGGCCTCGTCAAAAAGAAAAAGGAGTATTTGTCAGGGCTAAAAGGCTGGGAACAGGCGAAGCCTGCGAGGAATATAAGGAAAGTAGGAAGGAACTTAAGCAAGGAGTCAGGAGGGCTAGAAGGGGTCACGAAAAGTCATTGGCAAATAGGGTTAAGGAAAATCCCAAGGCTTTTTACACGTACATAAAAAGCAAGAGGGTAGCCAGGGAAAGGGTTGGCCCACTGAAGGATAGGCAAGGGAATCTATGTGTGGAGCCAGAGGAAATGGGCGAGGTACTAAATGAATACTTTGCATCAGTATTCACCAAAGAGAAGAAATTGGTAGATGTTGAGTCTGGAGAAGGGTGTGTAGATAGCCTGGGTCACATTGAGATCCAAAAAGACGAGGTGTTGGGTGTCTTAAAAAGTATTAAGGTAGATAAATCCCCAGGGCCTGATGGGATCTACCCCAGAATACTGAAGGAGGCTGGAGAGGAAATTGCAGAGGCCTTGACAGAAATCTTTGGATCCTCGCTGTCTTCAGGGGATGTCCCGGAGGACTGGAGAATAGCCAATGTTGTTCCTCTGTTTAAGAAGGGTAGCAAGGATAATCCCGGGAACTACAGGCCGGTGAGCCTTACTTCAGTGGTAGGGAAATTACTGGAGAGAATTCTTCGAGACAGGATCTACTCCCATTTGGAAGCAAATGGACGTATTAGTGAGAGGCAGCACGGTTTTGTGAAGGTGAGGTCGTGTCTCACTAACTTGATAGAGTTTTTCGAGGAGGCCACGAAGATGATTGATGCAGGTAGGGCAGTGGATGTTGTCTATGTGGACTTCAGTAAGGCCTTTGACAAGGTCCCTCATGGTAGACTAGTACAAAAGGTGAAGTCACACGGGATCAGGGGTGAGTTGGCAAGGTGGATACAGAACTGGCTAGGCCATAGAAGGCAGAGAGTAGCAATGGAAGGATGCTTTTCTAATTGGAGGGCTGTGACCAGTGGTGTTCCACAGGGATCAGTGCTGGGACCTTTGCTCTTTGTAGTATATATAAATGATTTGGAGGAAAATGTAACTGGTCTGATTAGTAAGTTTGCAGACGACACAAAGGTTGGTGGAATTGCGGATAGCGATGAGGACTGTCGGAGGTTACAGCAGGATTTAGATTGTTTGGAGACTTGGGTGGAGAGATGGCAGATGGAGTTTAATCCGGACAAATGTGAGGTAATGCATTTTGGAAGGTCTAATGCAGGTAGGGAATATACAGTGAATGGTAGAACCCTCAAGAGTATTGAAAGTCAAAGCGATCTAGGAGTACAGGTCCACAGGTCATTGAAAGGGGCAACACAGGTGGAGAAGGTAGTCAAGAAGGCATACGGCATGCTTGCCTTCATTGGCCGGTGCATTGAGTATAAGAATTGGCAAGTCATGTTGCAGCTGTATAGAACCTTAGTTAGGCCACACTTGGAATATAGTGTTCAATTCTGGTCGCCACACTACCAGAAGGATGTGGAGGCTATAGAGAGGGTGCAGAAGAGATTTACCAGAATGTTGCCTGGTATGGAGGGCATTAGCTATGAGGAGCGGTTGAATAAACTTGGTTTGTTCACACTGGAACGAAGGAGGTTGAGGGGAGACCTGATAGAGGTATACAAAATTATGAGGGTCATAGACAGAGTGGATAGTCAGAGGCTTTTCCCCAGGGTAGAGGGGTCAATTACTAGGGGGCATAGGTTTAAGGTGAGAGGGGCAAGGTTTAGAGTAGATGTACGAGGCAAGTTTTGTACGCAGAGGGTAGTGGGTGCCTGGAACTCGCTACCGGAGGAGGTGGTGGAAGCAGGGACGATAGTGACATTTAAGGGGCATCTTGACAAATACATGAATAGGATTGGAATAGAGGGATACGGACCCAGGAAGTGTAGAAGATTGTAGTTTAGTCGGGCAGCATGGTCGGCATGGGCTTGGAGGGCCGAAGGGCCTGTTCCTGTGCTGTACATTTCTTTGTTCTTTGTTCTTTGTTGTGTGTCTAGGACTCAAACTGCACTCCTTTGGACTCTGAAAATCATTCCACTGGAACAGGATCCAATCACTACCTGTTCCTGAGCAGAGTTTGGCCTTTTGGCCAATTCATTGGCCCCCAGCCAATCAATCAAACTGAGTCACATCCCATCTCTCTCACTGGTGCCGAAAAGTCTGAAGGTCCTATTCAAGCTAATAGAAACTAATAGAATGTTTTCTCCTGTAACTTCTGAATTCCTCATTCAGTCTGCTGCTTGATTTGAAGATAAATGTCCATTAATCACCTCTGGCGCAAACATGCGAATGACAAAATAAAAGGGAAAATAAGGGAATAAACAGGAATGATCTTACACTATCAACATCCTGGGGATTAGTATTGACCAGAAACTGAACTTGACTAGCTATGTAAATACTATGGCTACAAGAGCAGGTCAGAGGCTAGGAATCCTACGTGAGTAACCCTCTGATAACTCACCAAGTTTGTCATAGAATCATAGAATTTACAATGCAGAAGGAGGCCATTCAGCCCATCGAGTCTGCATTGGCTTTTGGAACGAGCACCCTACCTAAGCCCACACCTCCACCCTATCCCTGCAACCCCACCTAACCTTTTTGGACACCAAGGGCAATTTAGCAGTGTCAATCCACCTAACCTGCACATCTTTGTACTGTGGGAGGAAACCGGAGCACCTGGAGGAAACCCACGCAGACACGGGAATCCAACCTAGGACCCTGGAACTGAGAAGCAACTGTGCTAGCCACTGTGCTACCATGCCACCCATCTGTCCACCATCTATAAGGCACAAGTCAGGCGTGTGATGGAATATTCTCCACCTGTCTGATTCAGTGCATCTCTAAAATCACTCAAGAGGCTTGACACCATACAGGACAAAGCATTCACAAACATTCACACTCCCCACAACTGACAAATAGTGGCAGCAATGCGTACTATCTACAAGATACACTGCAGAAACTCAGCAAGGCTCCCAAGACAGCACCTTCCAAATCCTGAACATCAACCATCTAGAATGACAAGGGCAGCAGATACATGGGAGTACCGCCATGTGAAAGTTCCCCTCCAAGTCATTCACCACCCTGACCTGGAAATACATTGCCGTTCCTTCACTGTAACTGGTTCAAAACCCTGGAACTTGAGCAGCACTGTGGGTATACCTACACCAAGTAGACTGCAGTGGTTCAAGAAAGCAGCTCAGCACCATCTCCTCAAGGGAAATTAGTTTTGGGCAATCAATCTTGGTCTAGTCAACAATGCCCGCATCCAATGAGTTAATTTAAAAAACTAATACTTTGTGGCTATTGTGCTGTCCTCAATGCCTGAGTTCTATTTGTTTACTGCCTATTTGTTCAGGATATTTAGTGGACATTAAATGATTAATTTGTAGCTGACGTGCAGTCCCTAGTTTGCTTTTATTTAGGGTATATTTATTAGATTTATCCATTCCTGATTAGCTTGTTCCCCACTTGACTGAATATATTGAGGTGATCCAAGCTGGCTGCAGTTATCTATTTATTGGGTGTCATATTTCCCAACAAAGCCGCCAATGTAGAAACCAGATCAGGGGCTGGATTCTTCGTTTTCGGGACTATGTCCCAACGCTGCCGTGAAAACTGTGGGGCGGGATTCTCCACTACCCGGCGGGGTGGGGGCTCCCCGCGCCGAAGAGTGGTGTGAACCACTCCGGCATCGGGCCGCCCCAAAGATGCGGAATGTTCCGCACCTTCAGGGGCTAGGCCGGCGGCGGAGTGGTTTGCGCCGCGTTGGCCGGCGGAGAAGGGGCATGGCGCCACGCCAACCGGTGCCGAAGGACCTCTGCCGGCCGGCGCGAGTTGGCTCATGCGCGGGAGCGCCAGCGTGTGCTGGTGTCATACCAGCGCATGCGCAGAGGGGTTCGTCTTCAGATCGACAATGGCGGACCGGTACAGCCGCCGGTGCGGAAGAATAGAGTGTCCCCACGGCACAGGCCCGCCCGCGGATCGGTAGGCGCCAATCGCGGGCCAGGCCACCGTGGGGGCACCTCCCAGGGCCAGATCCCCATCGCGCCTTCCCGAGGACCCCGGAGTCCGCCCGCGCAGCCATGTCCCGCCGCAAATACCTGGTGTAACATACGCCGGCGGGACAGGCCGAAAACGGACGGCCACTCGGCCCATCGCGGGCTGGCGAATCGCCAGGGGGGCCGCTGCTAACCGGCGCAGCATGATTCCTGCCCCCGCCAAATCCCCGGCGCTGGAGAATTCGGCAGCCGGCGGGGGTGGGATTCACACCGCCCCTCGGCAATTCTCCGACCCAGCGGGGGTCAGCGAATCCCGCCCAGGTCTTTTACGCCAGGAAATCTGTGCGGTGAATCGAGCCCCAGATTCGTTCCATCCCCAACTAGCAGTCTCGCCAGAATAAATTTCAGTTTATTTACTTTTCATTTATTTACTCGATTCCCAGCTCTAAGTTCTTCAGACTGAAGTGACCCCCATCTCCAAATTAAAAACGTTCTTAATTTACTTAATTTTTAAGTCAATTGAAAATTGAAAAATATTACTAAGAGGAGAGATGGTAGTGAACGGAACTGGCACACACATTCAAAGAAAAATATCAGAAGAACCTGTGTGATTCATGGTATAGTGCCGCATCGCATTGGGATGGCTGAATGGTGACTTCATCCACATCAATAGGCATTACGTATTTTGCACGAGAAGTAATTCAGACCAGCATTGCATTTGGGCATGAGTACATGTCACAAGATTGGACAAAATTGTGAAACAGGAAGTGAACAAAATATGGCGAGAGAAAGAATGCACGGTTGGAAAATAATTAATACATAAATAGCAAAGCTGACTGAGTCACTAACATCCTGGTTGTGAAATATTGAAAATGATTATATTCAGGAATTTAAAATAATCAGTTTGCTGCTGTCATTAAAATATTAAGTGAAGCAATTTTATACAAACGCATTGACAGATTATAATAAATGGATACTATAATTTCAATTCCAGGTCCATTCTTTGGTCATGCACATCTGTTATTAATTGTCACCTTCCTGACCTACTTTATCTTTTTGGTGTTACCATGTAAAAAATGTCATTATGTGCAACACATAAATAAACAGACTATATTTATAAGACTACAACACAGGCACATCTCCCATGAAATCTATACAACTTATTCCTGTGTTTTATTAATCCCCATTTTCTTTTGGTAACTCTTTATTTTGAGGTTTTGATGTCAAGTATTGTGTATAAAACTATAGTTTATGTGGATAAGAATAAAATATTAAGACAGGAACTCATTTCAAAAAATTACATGTATGTTTTTAATTTCTTTGTGAATAATCGAGGCTTTATTGAGCTGAGATATGTGACCTCCTGCAGCTGCTACCAGATTGGGAGCAGCTCTGGTGAGCACACACATTTATACTCCGCCTACTGGGCGGAGCCAGCAGGCAGGGCTTTACCCCTGTAAATCTATACAGGACCCTTACCGTACTACATCTACTATACAGTTACTACATCTAATATACAGTTAGTGGTGACTACCACATTCACCCCCTGCTAAAAAAGAGTCCAGCGGGGGTGGTGGAAACATTTACAGTTCAGGCAAAATTTGCAACTTCAGGCAACATCTACAGATTCAGTCGGTCGGGTGGCTTGATCCTCCGCTGTGATCGCCTCGGTCCCGGTGGTGATTATCATAGAATCATAGAATTTACAGTGCAGAAGGTGGCCATTCGGCCCATCGAGTCTGCACCAGCTCTTGGAAAGAGCACCCCACCCAAGGTCAACACCTCCACCCTATCCCCATAACCCAGCAACCCCACCCAACACTAAGGGCAATTTTGGACACTAAGGGCAATTTATCACGGCCAATCCACCTAACCCGCACATCTTTGGACTGTGGGAGGAAACCGGAGCACCCGGAGCAAACCCATGCACACACGGGGAGGATGTGCAGACTCCTCACAGACAGTGACCCAAGCCGGAATCGAACATGGGACCCTGGAGCTGTGAAGCAATTGTGCTATCCACAATGCTACCGTGCTGCCCCGTGCGCCGACTTAGTCACCTGTGAGTCCGGGAGCGTGTTGTCCTCGTCTTCATTCCCGAGTGGAACCAGTGGGAGGACGGAACGTCCTGGAGCGGGTGCTGTGGTGAGTTGCGCTGGGGGGAGTGGCACCGGGGGGAGGGGTGTCAGGTGGTGAGCCATGGGTGGGGATCCAGCTGGTGCCAGGTCCCGGAGGGAGACTGTGTCCTGGCGTCCGTCGGGGTGCGCCACGTAGGCATACTGCGGGTTTGTGTGCAGTAGTTGTACTCTTTTGACCAACGGGTCCGCCTTGTGGGTCCGCACGTGTTTGCAGAGGAGGACTCGTCCAGGAGCTGCCAGCCATGTTGGGAGTGAAACCCCTGAGGTAGCCTTCCTGGGGAAGGCAAGGAGACGTTCATGGTGGGTTTCGTTAGTTGCAGTGCAGGGTATTGATCGGATGGAGTGAAGCGTGTCGGGGAGGACCTCCTGCCAGCCGGAGACCGGGAGATCTTTAGACCGCAGGGCGAGCAGGACGGCCTTCCAGACCGTCCCATTCTCCCTCTCCACCTGCCCGTTTCCCCAGGGGTTGTAGCTGGTCGTCCTGCTCGAGGCGATGCCCTTGCTGAGCAGGAACTGACGGAGCTCATCGCTCATAAAGGACGATCCCCGGTTGCTGTGGACATAAGCGGGCAAACCGAACAGGGTGAAGATGCTGTTGAGTGCTTTAATGACCGTGGCAGGCGTCATATCAAGGCATGGGATGGCAAAGGGAAATCGGGAGTATTCATCGACCACGTTCAGGAAGTACGGGTTTTGGGCGGAGGAGGGGAGGGGCACTTTGAAGTCCATGCTGAGGCGTTCAAAGGGGCGGGAGGCCTTCACCAGGTGCGCTCGGTCTGGCTGGTAGAAGTGCGGTTTGCACTCCGCACAGACCTGGCAGTCTCTGGTTACGGTCCTGACCTCCTCAATGGAGTAGGGCAGGTTGCGGGCCTTTATGAAATGAAAGAACCGGGTGACCCCCGGATGACAGAGACTATCATGTAGGGCCCGGAATCAGTCCACTTGTGCGCTGGCACATGTACCTCGGGATAGGGCATCGGGGGGCTCGTTGAGCTTCCTGGGGCGATACAAAATCTCGTAATTGTAGGTGGAGAGCTTGATCCTCCACCTTAAGATTTTATCATTTTTGATCTTGCCCCGCTGTGTGTTGTTGAACATGAAGGCAACCGACCGTTGGTCAGTGAGGCGAGTGAATCTCCTGCCGGCCAGGTAATGCCTCCAATGCCGCACAGCTTCCACGATGGCTTGGGACTCCTTTTCGACAGAAGAGTGCCCAATTTCGGAGACATGGAGGGTGCGGGAAAAGAATGCCACGGTCCTGCCTACTTGGTTGAGGGTGGCGGCCAGAGCGATGTCCGCTGCATCGCTCTCGACCTTAAAAGGGATGATTCGTCAACCGCGTGCATCATGGCCTTGGCGATGTCTGCCTTGATGTGGTTGAAGGCCTGGTGGGCATCAGCCATCAGGGGAAATCTGTGGGGTGAATGAGTGGGCGGGCCTTTTCCGCATAGTTAGGGACCCACTGGGCATAATAGGAGAAAAACCCCAGGCAACGTTTCAGGGCCTTGGGACAGTGGGGAAGGGGAGTTCCATTAGGGGGCGCATGCGGTTGGGGTCGGGCCCTAGAATTCCGTTTTCCACAACATAGCCAAGGATGGCTCAGCGGTGGGTGTGGAACACGCATTTCTCCTTTTGTACGTGAGGTTAAGGAGTTTGGCGGTGTGGAGAAATTTGAGAAGGTTAGTGTTGTGTTCCTGCTGATCGTGGCCGCAGATGGTGACGTTATCTAGGTACGGGAAGGTGGCCCGCAGTCCGTACCGGTCAACCATTCGGTCCATCTCTCGCTGGAAGACCGAGACCCCGTTAGTGACGCCGAAGGGAACCCGAAGGAAATGATAGAGGCAGACATCTGCTTTGAACGCAGTGTATTGGCGGTCCGTCTTGCGGATGAGAAGCTGGTGGTAGGCAGACTTCAGGTCCACTGTAGAAAAGATCCAGTATTGTGCAATCTGATTGACCATATCAGATATGCATGGGAGGGGGTACGCGTCGAGCTGCGTGTACCTATTGCTGGTCTGACTGTAGTCAATGACCATCCTGTGTTTCTCCCCAGTCTTTACCACTACCACTTGGGCTCTCCAGGAGCTGTTGCTGGCCTCAATAATGCCTTCCCGCAGCAGCTGATGGACCTCCGACCTGATGAAGGTCCTGTCCTGGGCACTGTACCATCTGCTCCAGGTGGCGACAGGTTTGCAATCCGGGGTGAGGTTTGCAAACAAAGAAGGTGGATCGACCTAAAGGGTCGTGAGGCCGCAAACAGTGAAGGGTGGTAAGGGTCCGCTGAATTTTAAAGTTAAGCTTTGGAGATTGCATTGGAAATCCAGACCGAGTAATAGGGCAGCACAGAGGTGGGGGAGGACGTAGAGTCGGAAGTTGCTGAACACTATGCCCTGGATGGTGAAGGTCGCGATGCAGTACCCCTGGATTTCCACAGAATGGGATCCGGAGGCCAGGGAGATTCTCTGGGTAACGGGGTGTACCGCGAGGGAGCAGCGCCTTACCGTAGTGGGGTGGATGAAGCTTTCCGTGCTCCCGGAGTTAAGAAGGCAGGAAGTCTTGTGCCCATCGATTATCACCGTAGTCGTCGCGGTTGCTAGGTTGTGAGGCCGGGACTGGTCGAGGGTGATCGAGGCGAGCTGCGGCTGGTGCTTGTAGACCCCGGGCTGGTCGGCGGTGGTGGCAGGCAATGAACAGCCAGACGACGTTCCCGACGAGCAGGGGTCCTGAGGCGCCGCCCAAAATGGTGCCGAAGATGGCGGCGCCCAAGGGGCGCACATGGTCTGTGGGGACGTAAATGGCGGCACCCACGGGTTGCACATGGACGGGTGTAGGAACGCTGGGCCTAGAAACAGCAGCGATCGACCGAGCCTGGCACACAGCAGCAAAATGTCCCTTCTTTCCGTAGGTCTTGCAGGTTGCGCTCCGCGCCGGGCAGCGCTGGCGGGGGTGTTTGATCTGCCCGCAGAAGTAGCCTTTGGGCTTCCCGGGGTTGGCTGGCTGCCGCGCGGTGCAGGCTTGGGGTGGGCTGGGGGCGGTAGCTGGCGGGGCCCACAATGTCCATGAGGGTGCCGTGCTGTCGGGGGCATACGACTGTACGTTACAGGAGGCTACTGTTAGCGAACGCGCAAGTTGCCTGGCTGTCGCAAGGTCAAGTGTACCCACTTCCAATAGGCGCTGGCGGATGTACGCTGACCCCATGCCCGTAACAAAAGCGTCTCTGATTAAACGTTCTGTATGCTCGGCTGCCTGGCAGTCACAGTTCCTCGCCAGGATGTGCAGGGCACGCCAGAAATCGTCTAATGACTCACCGGGGAGTTGCTGTCTCGTGGACAGGAGGTGTCTGGTGTAGAGTTTGTTAACTGGCCGAACCTAATGTCCTTTCAGGAGCTCCATTGCTTCAGCATAAGTAGGCTCATCCCAGATGAGGGGAAAAATATCAGAGCTCACCCGTGAATAATGGACCTGGAACTTCTGTGCGTCCGAGGGTTGTTCAGTCGCCGATCCGAGGTAGCTTTCGAAGCAGGCTAGCCAGTGGTCGAAGGCCGACATGGCGTTGGCTGCTTGCGGTGCAGCTGTAGGCGATCAGGCTTGATACGAAGTTCCATCGCTGTAAAATCTCAGCTCAATAAATTGATGCACTATCAATTACTACAAAGACGAGAGGCGTGAATAATCGAGGCTTTATTGAGCTGAGATGTGTGGCCTCCTGCAGCTGCTACCAGAATGGGAGCAGCTCTGATGTGCACACACATTTAAATGCTGCCTACTGGGCGGAGCCAGAGGCAGGGATTTACCCCTGTACCTCTAGTACAGGAGCCTGACAGTACTACATCTAATATACAGTTACTACATCTAATATACAGTTAGTGGTGACTATCACAGACATAAATTGAAGTTTTCCAGCCCCTTCCACTGGCGGAATCTTCCAGCCCTACCGATGGCAATCCCCCACGACAGTGGCAGAAGATGGGGGCCATGCAAATCCCAAACGGCATCGATAGAACCGAAGATCCCGTTGCCGATCAATTGCAGGTTGCCTCTGCCATCGCAAAACATGCTGCGGGAAATAGGGAGGGTGAGGGTGGGGTGGGGGGGGGGGGGGGGGGGAGGGGAGGGGAGGGGGTTGTTGTTGGTGGTGTGGGCGTGGAAAACCTTGCCCATTGTTTTTGTCGGTTGAGGAATCTGGAACAAGGGGACACAGTTTCAGGATAAGGGGCCTATCATTTAAAACTGAGAGGAGGGGAATCATCTTCACTCAAATGGTTGTGAATCTTTGGAATTCTTTACTCTAGTGGGTCCTGGCTGTACCATCATGGAATATATTTAAGGTTGAGGTGGGCAGATTTTGGCCTTTCAGAGAATCAAAAGTTATGGATTTGGGTGTGGGAAAGTGGTATTGACACCCAATGTCAGACATAATCATTTTGAATGGTGCAGTAGGCCCGATCAGCTGTATGGTCTACTCCGGCTCCTATTTCTGAAGTTTCTTTGTTCATTGCCTGTTATGGAGCTCATCCATCAGTACTTAGGCAGAGAGGCAACCTCAGAACCTAGCTGTCTCTTGCAATCAGATTTCATCTATTTCCATGTGACTTGTAAGCTGCCTTGGGTAACATGCATGAAATCAGGCAGCCTGCAGTATATCACTGAATTCATAACTTCACTGATTGAATGTTTTCCATGGTACTTTTCTGCATCAAATTGGCCAGCAGCAGAGGGAAGCACAGTTTTAGAAAAATGTAGGGTGATTATGAGTGCTGCATTAAAATAGACCCCGCACCAGCATGATGTTTTGTTATTCGTGGGGGATACATGAACTAACTAATTCAATTAATCCTGACTTATTACTTCAATGTTGCAGAGTCAGATAGGCATAAAGAAGGCTAATGTGCTTTCATGTTGTAAGATGGTTGATGGACAAAATATCTTTTTATTTTCCAATGGGACAAGAGGAGGTCAGGTTTTGGTATAAAAAGTAGATTGTACTCCATGCAAGATGGCTTCTGGTGCCTCTAGCAGTAGTCTAGAGGAGTCCACAAAGTGGTCTTCTCTGTGCAGTTTTGGATCCAACAAAACGAGGTTCCTTTTCTGCCATGTTAAAGTGTTGCCCTCCTGAAGTTTAATGTTATGAAGCTCATAACGGTAAATTATTATTCAGGACGTTTGATCAGGAGCTTATGAAGTTCTTTCCCTGACCGGGGAGGACAAGCCTGTTGGGTTGGATTGAATTTGTTTATTGTCACGTGTACCGAGGTATAGTGAAAAATATTGCTCTGCGTACAGCTCAGACAGATCATCATAGAATCATAGAATTTAAAGTGCAGAAGGAGGCCAATCGGCCCATCGAGTCTGCACTGACTCTTGGAAAGAGCACACTACTTAAGCCCGCACTTCCACCCTATCCCCGTAATCCAGCAACCCCACCTAACCTAAGGGCAATTTAGCATAGCCAATCCACCTAACCTGCACATCTTTGGATTGTGGGAGGAAACCGGAGCACCCGGAGGAAACCCACCGATGCAACCATCAATTCACACGAGACGTTGAGTAGAAGTGAACAGTGGATTTAATCAGCTAGATATGTGCCTGCCTGCGACTGCTCTCTACTGAGTGCCGCCTACATGCTGCAGATCTATATACCTCCCCCAAAGGGGCGAAGCCATAGGCGGAGGCCACAAGGGCATCAACATAATGCAATACAATGTAATGCAATACAATGGTGAATGGTAGCAGTAATACATTCACCACATTCACCCCCTGTTAAAAAATTGAAGTCCAGCGGGGGTGAAGTGGGCTCACAGATCGAGTCTGTCCGGCGCCTTGATCGTTCGCTGCGATCGCCTGAACTCTGGCTTCGCTGCAGGCACGGGTGTTGAACTCGTCGCTGCGGGCACGGGTGTTGGGCTTGTTGACTCCGGGAGTGTGTCGTCTGAAGCTTCATCACTGTAGGTCGGCGATGGGGGGAGGGGGGGTGTAGGCCATGTAGGGGCGGGGCGGTCTTCGGTGTAGGGTGGGGGGTGTAGGTGATGGTCGCAGGGGAACCGGCGGATGCCAGGTCCCGGAGGGAGACTGGATCTCGTCGGACATCGTGGTGTGCCACGTAGCCATACTGAGGGTTGGCGTGAAGGAACTGGACCCTCTCGACCAGGGGATCGGACTTATGGTTCCTCATGTGCTTTCGGAGGAGGACAGGCCCCGGTGTTGTCAGCCAGGACGGAAGCGAGACCCCGGAGGTGGATTTCCTGGGGAAGAAAATAGGCAGTCATGAGGGGTCTCGTTCGTGGCTGTGCAGGGGAGCGACCTAATGGATTGGGGTGCATCGGGGAGGACCTCCTGCCAGCAGGAAACTGGGAGACTCCTAGACCATAGGGCCAGAAGGACGGCCTTCAATACCGTCGCGTTCTCCCTCTCCACCTGTCCGTTTCCCCGGAGTTGTAGCTGGTAGTCCTGCTCGAGGCAATGCCCTTACCGAGCAGATACTGACGCAGTTCGTCGCTCATAAACAAGGAGGCCCGGTCACTGTGGACGTAAGTGGGGAAACCAAACAGGGTGAAGATGCTATGTAGGGCCTTAATGACAGTGGCCGCGGTCATGTCGGGGCATGGTATGGCAAAGGGGAAACGGGAATACTCGTCTATGACGTTAAGAAAATACGCGTTGCGGTCAGTGGAGGGGAGGGGCCCTTTGAAATCGATGCTGAGGCGCTCAAAGGGCCGGGATGCCTTCACCAGGTTGGCCTTGTCTGGCCAATAGAAGTGCGGCTTGCACTCTGCGCAGACTTGGCAGTCCCTGGTCATGGCCCTGACCTCCTTGGTGGAGTAGGGCAGGTTGCGGGCCTTGATGAAATGGTGAAGCCGGGTGACCCCCGGGTGACAAAGGTCATTGTGGATGGCGCATGTGCCGCGGGACAGGGCATCTGGGGGCTCGTTGAGCTTCCCTGGACGATACACAATATCGTAATTATAGGTGGAGATGTTCGATTCTCCACCTCAAGATTTTATCATTCTTGATCTTGCCCCGCTGTGCATTGTTGAACATAAAGGCTACCGACCGTTGGTCGGTGACGAGGGTGAACCTTCCACCAGCCAGGTAGTGCCTCCAATGCCGCACAGCTGCCACAATGGCTTGAGATTCTTTTTCGACTGAGGAGTGTCGAATCTCAGAGGAGTTGAAGGTACGGGGAGGGGGAGTTGCAGGAGGTCAGGGTCGGGCCCTAGGACTCCGTTTTCCACGACATAGCCGAGGATGGCCAGTCGGGTTGTGCGGAAAATGCATTTCTCCTTGTAGGTGAGACTGAGGGCTTGGGCGGTTTGGAGGAACTTCTGAAGGTTGGCGTCGTGGTCCTGCTGATCATGGCTGCAGATGGTGACGTTATCCAAGTACGGAAATGTCACCCGCAGCCCGTACTGGTCCACCGTTCGGTCCATCGTTCTTTGGAAGACCGAGACCCCTTTGGTGACACCGAAGGGGATCCGGAGAAAGTGGAAGAGGCAGCCGTCTGCCTCAAAGGCCGTGTAGTGGCGATCTTCCGGGCGGATTGGAAGCTGGTGGTATGCGGACTTCAGATCTACCGTGGAGAAAACCCAGTAGTGTGCAATCTGATTCACCATATCCGGGGGAGGGGGTATGCATCGAGTAGCGTGTACTGATTTATGGTCTGGCTGTAGTCTACAGCCATCCGGTTCTTTTCCCTGGTCCTGACGGCCACCACTTGGGCTCTCCAGGGGCTATTACTGGCCTCGATGAATCCCTCCCTCAAGAGCCGCTGGACTTCCGACTTGATAAAAGTCCTGTCCTGGGCACTGTACCGCCTGCTCCTTGTGGCAACGGGTTTACAGTCGATGGTGAGGTTCGCGAAGAGCAAGGGAGGGGCGACCTTAAGGGTCGCGAGGCTACATACGGTGAGAGGGGGTAGGGGCCCGCCGAACTTCAGGGTCAGGCTCCTGAGGTTGCACTGGAGTCCAGTTCTAACAGGAGAGGAGCGCAGAGATGGGGGAGGACAAATAGTTGAAAATTGGCGTACTCGGCGCCCTGTATCGCGAGGATCTGCACAGAATGTGATCTGAAAGCAAGGGAGATTGTTTGGGATGCGGGAGAAATCTGGAGAGAACAGCGCCTTACCATGCCTGGATATCTGAAGCTCTCTGTGCTCCCAGAGACAAACAGACAGGGCGTTTCGTGCCCATTGACCCGGATGGTCATCATCGAGTTCCTGAGGTGCTTTCGCCGTGACTGGTCGAGGGTGACAGCGCCGAGCTGCGGGTAGCTGGCGTGGTCGAAGGTGACGGGATGGAGACCAAGATGGCGGCCCCCGTCGGTCGCACGTGCCGGGCGGCGTTAAAGATGGTGGCCAAGATGTCGGCCTCCATGAGTCGCACGTGTCAGGTAGGGTTAAAGATGGCGTCCCCCATGGATCGCACGAGGCTGATGATAGGTCCGAAGGGGGCGGCACCGGCAGGCACGCAGCCACGCTGCGAGGTCTGCGGGCCTGTGAGTCTGTGAGTCGGGCCTGCGATTTAGGAGCTTTGGATCTGGCCAGGCAGACTTTGCAAAGTGTCCTTTCTTGCCGCAGTCGCTACAGGTTGCGTTCCGAGCTGGGCAACGCTGCCTGGGGTGCTGGTTCTGGCCGCAGAAATAGCAGGGCAGCCCCCCGGGTTGGGCGGGCAGCCGCGCGGCACAGGCCTGGGACACCCTCTGGTCAGGTGTCCACGAGGGAATCGCGTGTCGGAAGGAAAAGCATTGAGGCTCTGGAAAGCAACTTCTAAGGAGGTGGATAGTTTTACCTTCTCTTCTAGGTCGAGGGCGCCCTTTTCGAGCAGGCGCTGTCTGACGTAGTTGGACCGGACTCCAACCACACAGGTGTCCCGGATGGCAAGTTCCATGTGCTGCGAGGCCGTGACGTTCCTCTAATTGCAGTTTCGAGCGAGTACCCTCAGGTCACTGTTGCTCTTTTTAACCTTAGTCTATTTGCTCTGTTTACCTCACCTTTGCTCATGAGTCGCCAGGTATCTTTATGATACCGCCACGTGGTTCAAGTTCAGGTTATGATTAATAATACAGCACACCGCTTAGTAAGGATTAAAACAACGGTCATTTATTATATACAACCAGCAATATTAATACCCTACTATTACTTTCTATATAATAAACCTATCACTACTGGCCAATATTTAACTTAGGAAGAGCCCACCAGGTCAGGGAAATGAATGGCTTGTCCAATCAGATCTGGCCCGCGGGATTCAAAAGGCTGCTACAGGTCGGTGGCTAGGTGTCTCCACCAGATAGCGATCGCTGGATTCAAACTTACTATTGCCGGTGGCTGGTCTTGCGAAGGTCTCGAGCAGGCGAAGAGGAGAGAGAGAGATCTGAACTTGGACCCCCATTTTTATAGGGCCCAGGGCTTCCCGCCTCCCGGGGCGGCCCTTGACCCTGAGTCCCAAGTGATTGGATTCTGTCCCCAGTCTCTGGGGTCGATGTGTCCAATGGTGAGGCGATTCCTCGATCGGGGGGTGGTCGCTCACCTGTCTTTGTTTCGGCCACTGCAGGCGCCGACAGGTCTGGCCCGGTATTCAATTGCTAATATGTTGCAATTGTTCCCGAGGATAGCCGATTTAACTGTGGATGTCTGAATAGATGGGCTGCAAACAGTCCTGAATGCAACTGCAAATACCTGGGTTGATGGGCTGTTGATAGCCCTGAGTATCGATCTGGGCTAACTTCCCAGAGTCAAATATGCAATACTGTCTGCAGCTGCCTGCTTGTGTCTTCTTAGCTGCTTTTCCCAGCAGTCTTTCGGGTTAGCCATTTTCAACTGGGTTTTGGCCAGATTGATCGGAACGCAGCCATTTTACGTGGCTACATCACATAGGTATTCCTCCAGTGATTCCCCCGGGCGTTGACGACGGGTGGTGAGGAGATGCCGCGCGAACACTTCGCTCACCGGCCTCATGTAATGTTGTTTCAGGATCGCGACCGACTCTGCGTACATAGTCGCTTCCTCGATTAGCACGGAGACTCTGTGGCTCACCCGGGCGTGGAGGAGACTCAGTTTCTGTGCCTTGGTGATGGCGGGAAAGGAGGAGGCGGCGAGGTAGGCCTCAAAACAGCAGAGCCAGTGCAAAAAGAATCCTTTGGCTTCAGCTGCCTGTGGGTCGAGTTCCAGTCGATCAGGTTTGAGGGCGGCTTCCATAGCGATATCTTAGCTTATTAAATTGATGCGACCATCAATTCACACGAGACGTTGAGTGGAAGTGAACAGTGGTTTTAATAATCTAGATCTGTGTCTGCCTGCGACAGCTCTGTACTGAGTGCTGGCTGCAGGCTTCAGATTTATATACTTCCCCTGAGGGGCTGGAGCCATAGGCGGAGCCCATAAGGGCATCAACATAATACAATACAATGTAATGCAATACAATGCTGAATGGTAGCAGTAATACATTCACCACACCCACACAGATACGGGGAGAACGCGCAGACTCCACACAGACAGTGACCCAAGTCGGGAATCGAACCTGGGACCCTGGAGCTGTGAAGCAACTGTGCTAACCACATTCCATACATGAAAAGAAAATACAAAGGGCAAACATAAAATACGGAATGTAAATACATAGATACAGGCATCGGGTGAAGCATACAGGAGTGTAGTACTACTCGGCAGAGAGGATGTGTGAAGATATCAGATCAGTCCATGAGAGGGTCATTTAGGATTCTTGGAACAGCAGGGAAGAAGCTGTTTTTGAATCTGTTTACGCGTGTTCTCAGACATTTATATCTCCTGCCGGATGGAAGAAGTTGGAAGAGTGAGTAAGGGTAGGAGGGATCTTTGTTTATGCTGCCCACTTTCGCAAGGCAGTCGGAGGTGCAGATAGTGTCAATGGATGGGAGGCAGGTTCGTGTGATGGACGAGGCAGTGTTCACGACTCTCTGTAGTTTCTTACGGTCTTGGGCCAATATATGTAAATGATCCTCTCACTGGCCAACCTAGTAGTGGCCAGAGCATTGCCGTATTGTTCCTCTGCTCCTGACTGAACCATTGACTGGGGTCATTGTGGTGAACCACTGTACATCTGTATTAGGGGAAGTAAGGTAGGACCTGTACTACAGGTTCGCCGGTAGCCCCTGCCTGCTGGCTCCGCCCAGGAGGAGGAGTATAAATATGCGTGTCCTCCATTCAGCAGCCATTTCGCCAGCTGCTGTAGGAGGCCACGAATCTTACTGCAATAAAGCCACAGTTGTACCCAATCTGAGTCTTTGTACTATTGATCGTGCATCAATTTATTGCAGTAAGATTTCTACAAGATGGACATCCGAATCAAACCAGATCGCCTGCAGCTGGATCCGCAATCGACCGACGCCAGGAAAGACTTTAATCACTGGCTAGCTTGTTTCAAGGCCTACATTAACTCAGCGACCACCCCACCGACGGAGTCTCAGAAGATACACGTCCTGGACTCTAGGCTGAGCTCAAGCGTGTTTCCGCTGATCCAGGACGCCCCAATCGACGCGGAAGCCATGGCGCTCCTCAAAGAGAACTACGCGCAGAAAGCGAACACACTCTTCGCCAGGCACGTACTCGCCACTCGCTCTCAACTTCCTGGTGACTCCATTGAAGACTTCTGGCGGGCCCTAATCCCACTCGTCCGGGACTGTGACTGTCAGGCCGTTACAGCCACCAAACATTCTAATCTCCTCATGCGCGATGCTTTTGTAACAGGGATTGGGTCGGACCTCATCTGACAAAGACTGCTTGATGGGGCCACGCTCGACCTAGCGGAGACAAAAAAAACTAGCACTCTCCATGGCGGTCGCCTCACGTAATGTTCAGGCCTACACCTTCAGCCGTGCGGCCCACCCCTCCTATCCCTCCGGGACCCCGCAAACGGCCGCCCCAGACGGGGCCTTACACAGCCAATACGCCTGCGCCACCCGCCAATCCGTGCACCCCGGGGATGTCTGATGCTACTTCTGTGGCTAGCAGAAGCACCCTCGCCAATGCTGCCTGGCGCGCACTGCCATTTGCAAGGCTAGCAGCAAAAAGGGCCACTTCGCCGCAGTGTGCCAGGCTATCGCCCCCTCCCCCCTGACACACAGATAATGGGTGCCACCATCTTCACCCCCCGGACCACGGGCAGCCAGAGGGCGCCGCCACCTTCACCTCCCGGGGCCACGCGCGGCCAGTGGGCGCCGCCATCTCCCCCCCTCAGGCCACGTGCGGCCCATGGGTGCCGCCATCTTGTCCAGCTCCAGCAAAGTGTGGCCCATGGGTGCCGCCATTTTGTCCCGCCCCCGCAACGTGTGGCCCATGGGCGCCGCCATTTTGTCCCCCGCAGGATCTTCAGTCGCCGCCATCTTGTCATCCCCATGGGGCATGGGCGCAGATGACATTCCACGCTGCCACCAGTGACGATCAACCGCAGCTCGCCTCGATGACGCGAGACCAGTCTCGTCCACACAACCTGCCCACCGCTTCGAATACGGTGAAAATCAACGGCCAAGCGACCTCTTGCCTTCTGGACTCCAGGAGCACCGAAAGCCTCATTCACCTGGATACTGTAAGGCGTTGCTCCCTCGCGGTCCACCCCGCCAATCAAAGGATCTCCCTAGCCTCCAGATCCCATTCCGTCCCGGTCCGAGGGTTCTGCACTGTCACTCTCACGGTCCAGGGCATAGAATTCAGCGGCTTCCGCCTCTACATCCTTCCTAATCTCTGCACTGCACTATTACTAGGCCTGGATTTCCAGTACAATCTCCAGAGCCTCATCCTCAAATTCGGTGGGCCCCTACCACTCCTCAGTGTGTGCGGCCTCGCGACCCTAAAGGTCGACCCCCCCTCCCTCTTTGCCAATCTACCTTTGGATTGCAAACCCATTGCCACCAGGAGCAGACGGTACAGCACCCAAGACAAGACCTTCATCAGGTCCGAAGTCAGCGGCTGCTTCGGGAGGGCATCATCGAGGCCAGTAGCATCCCCTGGAGAGCTCAAGTGGTATTCCTTAAAACTGGGGAGAAGCATAGAATGGTTGTGGACTGTAGCCAGACCATCAATTGGTACACACAGCTCGACGCGCACCCACTCCAATGCATATTTGATATGGTCAATCAGATTGCGCAGTACCGAGTCTTCTCAACGATTGACCTGAAATCTGCCTACCACCAGCTCCCCATCCGTAATTCGGACCGTCCATCCATTGCCTTCGAGGTGGACGGTCGTCTCTACTACTTTCTTAGGATTCCCTTTGGCGTCATTAACGGGGTCTCGGTCTTCCAAAGGGAGATGGACCAAATGGTCAACCGGTGCGGTTTGAGGGCCACGTTTCCGTACCTAGACAATGTCACCATCTGCGGCCACGATGCCAACCTTGCTAAATTCCTTCGCACTGCCACTCTCCTCAACCTTACTTATAATAAGGAGACGTGTGTGTTCAGCATGACCCGCTTAGCCATCCTCGGCTGTGTGGTCCAGAATGGAGTTCTGGGGCCTGATCCCGACCGCATGCGCCCCCTCATGCAGCTTCCCGTCCCCCACTGCCCCAAGGCCCTCAAACGCTGCCTGGGGTTCTTTTCGTACTACGCTCAGTGGGTCCCAAACTATGCGGACAAGGCCCGCCCACTCATACAGTCCACCCAGTTTCCCCTTACGGCCGTGGCACAACAGGCCTTCGCCCGTATCAGAGCAGACATTGCCAAGGCCGGGATGCACGCAGTAGACAAAACACTGCTCTTCCAAATAGAAAGCGTCGCATCAGACATCGCCCTTGCAGCCACCCTCAATCAGCGAGGCAGGCCCATGGCATTCTTTTCCCGCACACTTCATGCCTCAGAAATTCGGCACTCGTCCATCGAAAAGAGGCCCAAGCTATCGTTGAAGCTGTGCGGCATTGGAGGCATTACCTGGCCGGCAGGAGATTCACTCTCCTCACTGACCAACGGTCGGTAGCCTTCCTGTTCAACAACACGTAGCGGGGCAAGATCAAAAATGATAAAATCTTGCGGTGGAGAATCGAGCTCTCCACCTATAATTACGAGATTTTGTATCGCCCCGGCAAACTCAACGAGCCCCCAGACGCCCTGTATCATGGTACATGTGCCAGCGCACAAGTAGACCGACTCCGGGCCCTGCACAACAGCCTTTGTCACACGGGGGTCACACGATTGTATCATCTTGTCAAGGCTCACAATCTGCCCTACTCCGTCAAGGAAGTACAGACAGTCACCAGGGACTGCCAGGTCTGTGCGGAGTGCAAGCCGCACTTCTACTGGCCGGACCGTGCGTGCCTGGTGAAGGCCTCCTGTCCCTTTGAACGCCTCAGCGTCGATTTCAAAGGGCCCCTCCCCTCCACCGACTGAAACATGTATATCCTCAGTGTGGTTGATGAGTACTCCTGGTTCCCCTTCGCCATCCCATGCCCCAAAATGATGTCTGCCACCGTCATCAAGGCCCTCAACACAATCTTCGTTCTGTTCGGTTTCCCCGCCTACATCCACAGCAACAGGGGATCCTCATTCATGAGTGATGAGCTGCGTCAGTTCCTGCTTAGCAGGGGTATCGCCTCCAGCAGGACGACCAGCTACAACCCCCGGGGAAATGGGCAGGTAGAGAGGGAGAACGGGACGGTTTGGAGGGCCGTCCAGCTGGCCCTACAGTCCAGGAACCTCCCAGCCTCTCGCTGGCAGGAGGTCCTCCCTGATGCACTACACTCCATCTGGTCATTACTACAAATAACACACCCCATGAACGTCTCTTTACTCTTCCCCAGGAAATCCACATCCGCGGTGTCGCTCCCGACTTGGCTCGCAGCTCCAGGACCGGTCCTGCTCCGTAGACATGTCCGACTCCACAAGGTAGACCCGTTGGTCGATAGGGTACACTTGCTGCATGCCAACCCCCAGTATGCCTATGTGGCGTACTGTGGTGATACACCACTGTACTTCCCTAGCATTGTACATAGTTATATAATAGTTGTGTGTAACGTGGCCCTGTAATCCTGTGTATTGTACTGTAGCTCTGTAGAGGTTCGGTCACCTGTATGTAACCTGACATGGCCACGGAGAGCTCCGCCTTGGCCACTCCCCCGGGAGTTAGGTATAAGACCCAGCTTCTGAGACCTGACCCATTTTCTCTGGGGTCGTCTGTGTCGGGTAAGCTTCCTATGTAGTGTATTAAAGCCTTGGTTAAAGTCTCACATGTCTTTGTGGTTCTTGACGCTTAGTGCATCGCTTAGTGCATCACGTACCCTGACGGCTGCCAAGATACTGTCTCCCTCAGGGACCTAGCACTAGCAGGTTCCACCCATCCCCACTTCCCCGTCCAGGCGCCATCCTCCCCTTCCCCGGCGCTTCCAACATTAACCCCACAGGTCCATCGCTCCTTCCCTTGCCCACGCAAGAGGATGAAGAGGATTTTGGCATGCTCCCGGAGTCATCCAACATCAGGCCGACACCGACATCACCATTGTCACCATCGTTACGTCCCAGCGGAACGTCAACGCACCAGACCGGTTGAACTTCTAACTGGCACCGGACTTTCAAGAGGACATTTTTTTCTCACTTCCTTTTAATAAAACGGTGTACATAATTTTCAATACTGTATATAGTTCTATACCACCACCGCCGGACTCATTTTTAACAGGGGGTGAATGTGGTGAACCACTCTACACCTGTATTAGGGGATGTAAGATAGGACCTGTACTACAGGTTCGCCTGTAGCCCCTGCCTGCTGGCTCCGCCCAGGAGGAGGAGTATAAATATGCGTGTCCTCCATTCAGCTGCCATTTCACCAGCTGCTGTAGGAGGCCACGCATCTTACTGCAATAAAGCCACAGTTGTACCCAATCTAAGTCTTTGTACAATTGATCGTGCATCAGTCATTAGCAATACAAGGTAATGTTTTGTCACCCAGAATTAATTTGATTCACTTCCTGAAAAGGTCAAAGGGAGCCAAATTGCAAAAGGGTGACAGTATCATTGACAACTTCGTGCATAGGAGATTTTAACATGTAAAATCCATTGATTGTTATCACTTGCTCTCCGGATATTAAAAGAGTGGAATCCTCCCTGTTGACCTAACTGAGTGAAAATCCATGGGTACTTCAAAAGCAATATCAGTATTATCAATTGCACCATGAACTTTAGTGAAGCTAACAACTCGTAAAACTTCATGATCCTATCTATGTGTTGCACTCCCGTGATTCAAAGGCAATGGCTTAGATAGCCCTCCTGTAAAAGAGCCCCAGTGACTTGACAGTCCAGTCTCTCCCGCTCTCTGGCTGATATTTCCAAGGTCTCTTGTGGCTGGGCTGCAGAAATTAATGGCAGTAGCCACATTCATAACAACGGACGGACAAATGCAGACGAACAACAACAACAGGAAGAACAGTATCTACCTGTGTCCTTTCTCAATGGCCAGTCAGAGAGAGAGAGAGAGAGAGAGAGAGAGATGACCAGAGAGAGATGCAGGAAGATAACCAGAATGTGTGGTATGCACAGATGACGAGAGAGAGAGAGAGAGAGTGAGAGCAGTGCAGTTGACCAGAGGCAGAGGGAGGGAGCGGGCAATGACTTTGGATCTTCATACAACAGTTCACAATGATCCCCTTTGATCAAGCACATTCTTCTTTAACAGAGCTTGTCAAAGAGATCCTCATACACATTTTATGTTTACAGGTGAGGTGGGGGGTGTATGGAATTAAACTTGTTGGACTGCATCCTTTTCAATGCATGGGCGATGATACCCACATCCCATGAACAAATTTTTTAAAAACACTTCCTAGTTTCATCCTACGTGCTTTATTCTCCACCTTATTAATGGTATGTAGCTATATGCTTGCAGGGAATACTGTACCTGACCTAGAGAAGTACTGACTGTTTCGGGTTTTCAAAATCTTTGGGTCAGCGGATTCAAGAAGCGGAGACCAGAGCAAGTGCACGTGATGGAAAAACTCTCCACTAAACAGTTTGCAAAAACATTTCCAGCCAGTGTAAATCATTGTTTTGAACACTCCAAACTCTTCAGTTGCTGCATCTTACCAAAGTCTAACTGACCCAGAGTGTGACAGCAAGAAACATGCGTCCGCTGTGCCACTGGCGCTCTCTCTCCCATGGCCAGTGGGAACCTGGAAGGCCAATTGCAATAAGCTTCAGATGGCAGGGGAGAATTTGGGGGATGCATTTAAAATAACAACACATCCAGCAGTTCTCTTGCACCATTAATAAACTGAAAAGAGCAGAGAAAGTTGCCCCTCTTGCTTTCTTTCATGCGGAACATTCTGATCAGCAGTTAGTGTCACAATATGTGGATATTGTAGAGTACATAAAGGGTTAATGTAATGCTGCTACTTGAGTCACTAGATGGTACAATAGAGCAACCATATAAATATCACGGGCAGGATTCTCCGGTCGCCGATGCTGAAATCGGGTTTGGCGATCAGCAGGGGAATATCCAGTTGCAACCAAATCGGGGGCGGCAACGCTTTCATGATGCTCCGCCCCCTCTGAAGCGCCGCGCCACGTATTGTCATCCTCAGGACATTTCCTGAGGCCCGTCCCCCGATGCTCCGCCCCCGACTGGTCGAGTTCCCGATGGCATCGGTCGCGTGTGGTCTCACCTGTCAGGAACTCGGCGTGGCGGCTGCGGACTCAGTCCAGCACCGCCACAGTCGGGGGAGGGCCGATCCGCGGACAGGGGGGGGGATATAATTCAGTGCTGGGGGCACTGTGGGGGGGGGGGGTTGGTCCAGGGTGCACAAACCGGCCGAAGGCGGGGACTATTTCGTGGGCGGGTCCGCGAGCGACCGCCGCCATGTAGCATGATGCGGCCACTGCAGGATGCCTCCATGCGCATGCGGAGCCACGGACCTGGCAATTCTCTGGGGCGCATCAGCAGCTCGAGCCGGGTGCTCTACTGAAACTGAACTGAAACTGAAAATCGCTTATTGTCACAAGTAGGCTTCAATGAAGTTACTGTGAAAAGCCCCTAGTCGCCACATTCCGGCGTCTGTTCGGGGAGGCTGTTACGGGAATTGAACCATGCTGCTGGCCTGCCTTGGTCTGCTTTCAAAGCCAGCGATTTAGCCCTGTGCTAAACAGCCCTTGCTCCCACCCGCTAGCTCCCAGCAAAATGGGAAATCGTTGGCCATTTTGCACCATGTTTACTGGCATAAAATGCTTCCATCCCCACACCGGCGTGGGAACATAGCCCCAGAATCGGAGAATCTAACCCCCCATGCCTCCTTGACTTCTGGGAGGGAGTGAGAGAGAGCAGGAGAGAGCAGGAGAAGTAGAGACAGAGTAGGTGTGAGATAGTTTAACTGATATTTAGTATTATAGATGTGTAGTATAATCTTTATTTAACTAATTATTTTGTAATATGTTCAAATCTAATTCAGAATCGTCTAATAAAGTAGCTTTGTTTGTTAAACACTGCTTGCTGTTCTTTGTTAACACTACAACCTTCACCATCCTGAAAGAACAAAAACGAAGAAAACAATAGTCCTGGAAATGAAAATAGTCATTCAAACCATGGAAAACATTTAACTGAGTTCTGATTTCGCAATTCAGATTAATGTAAGATTGATGCAGGTAGAAATATGGGGCTGGATTCTACAATAATGGGGCTAAGTGTTGACGCTGTCATAAAGACCGTAGAGTTTAATGAATGCATCAACGGGCCCCCATGCCCACCGATTCAACAGCCTGCAAGGGGCCAGCACGGGCACCGCGGGAAGCGCCTGAGGGAGTGGCCGCACAGCGCCTGAGGGAGCGGCCGCACATACGCGGCGTCACGTGACGCTGCGGCGCCTTAAAGACTCCGATCCGCCACAAACATTTCCATTGCATGGAAGATGGCCACCCACCGTGCATCGCCAAGATTTTGGGAGGGAGAACTGGACACCCTCCTAGACGCCATGGAGCAGTGGAGGGGATCCTGTACCCCACACCCGGCAACAGGATGCCAGCAGCCACGTTCCGGCGTTCGTGGGTGCAGGTAGGCAATGCCATCAGTGCCGTCAGGATGGTTGTCAGGACAGGCGAGCAGTGTCGCAAGAAGATGCACGACCTACTCAGGGCAGCCAGGGTGAGTACCCATCACTGTGCCCCTGGCACCAACCCCTCTACCCAACACATGTGAGCTGCCCATACCCCCTCAGTGGGACAGTCCCACCCCTGCCCTGACCCACATGGCTGCACCCACCCACGGCAGCCGCAAAGGCCTCATGCGCTGTGCACCAATGCCATCACGGATCTAACCGCTAGGCAGCATGCGCCGGACCGTCTAGCACTGTTGATGTTTGCGTACCCCCCCCCCCCCCGACCCCCCACCCCCCGAGGAGAAGAATGCAGGGAGCGGGAGAAGACTGTGGGGGAGCACCTGAACTGCGTCCCCTCACTGTGGCCGAGCAGAAGGCACTTGACCTCGCTGGCGGACCCGAGGATTGGGAGGTTGCCGATGCCGAGGTCGAAGGCGTGCCACCAAGTGAGATACGCCCCTGCCTGCCCCTCACTACACATTTGTGCCAAACCCCACCCCCCCACACCACAACCCCCCTCACCACTATCATAATATGCACCCATGCACATCATGAGGTAAAAGCAGGCAGTGACAGACACCCAGGTGAGCCAATCAACATACAGAACAGAACATGACCAATCACCAGACAGAACACCAGAGGGGGCTTCCAACTATAAAACACACGAGGCATCAGCACTCTGCCTCTTTCCACTGGTGACAACTGTAGTGATGGTCAGGGTGTACAAATCATTCAACACCTTCTACACGTGGATCAGAGCTAGTCTGGTCTAGATAGTTAATGTTAGTTTACTGAGAGTAGTAGAGAGTCAACCCACAGGCAGCTGAGTGCTTCGTTACTGAAGTTCAATAAATCTTATTGAACCAACGCCTACGTTTGGTGTATGCTTGATCATTTCACTGCATCGTGTTGCAGTCCGTGTTACCCCAGGGTGAACAACACGACATGAAACCAGGGGTGGCTACTGCTTCTAAGTAATTTACCTTCGAAAATTCACTGACGACTAGCAACTGCCTTCCAGCGGCATGGAAAAGATTCAGGCACCTTCACAGCTCCGGATCTCCGGGAACCGTGGCGCCAACTGGCGGGCCTTCAAGCAGAAATTCAGTCTGTACCTTGAAGCCTCGGGCCTCGAAAGTGCGTCCGATGCCCTAAAGATCGCGCTGCTACTGTCGACTGCGGGGGACCAGGCCATCCAAATCTTCAATTCGCTCACTTTTGCTGACGGTGGGAACAAGACCAAGTTCCAGACCGTCTTAGCCAAATTCGGCAGTCACTGTGAGGTCAAGACAAACGAAAGCTTCGAGCGTTATGTCTTCCAGCAGCGCCTTCAGGGTAAGGATGAGCCTTTCCAGTCTTTTCTCACTCACCTTCGCATTCTAGCGCAATCCTGCAACTACGGTGACACCGCTGACTCCCTCATCAGGGATCAGATCGTGTTTGGCGTCCACTCCGATGCCCGGCGGGAGCAGCTCCTGAAAATAAAAAATATGACCCAGCCAGTGGCCATCGAGACTGCAAAGTCCACGAACAGGCGAAAAGTCGCTATTCCCGCCTGAAGTCGGCAGAGCAGGACCAACTTGCCTGCAACGAGGCTGAGAGTGTACAGGCCATCGCCCAAATGCGGCACCTGAGCATCGATGAAGGCAGCCATTACGCGCGCTTTTCCAGGGTCCCACGCATGCGCACCACGGTCGGGAGAACGAAGAAGCCGAAGAGTACTCTGCGCAAGTGTGAGCGGCGGCTGACTGCGCTGAGCATGTGCGACGACGCACCGAGCGTCACAACGTCGACGTGATGACGTGACCCAACTGCGGCACCGCCCATTTAAAGCGGCAATGCCCTGCAAGAGGCAGGCGATGTCGCAACTGCAAGAAGCTTGGCCATTATGCGGCTTTGTGCAGGTCTGTACCTCCGCTAGGGGGCCAGCGATCCCAGTTCCAACGCAGACACATTCGAAGTGTGCAGCGAGGGTTGCTGGATTTGGAACCTGATCCCGTCACGGATCCAGAGGACGACTGCCCAGTATCCCCATATCGAGTGGGCATCATTACCATGCATGACAAGGCCTCCACGCATTCAGCAACACACACCCATCCTCAATGTGGATAATGCGGACTCAGCTTCAGACTTTAATCTTGCTCTTCTGGCGTACAGGGCAACCCCTCTGACCAACGGTATGTCTCCGGCACAGCTCCTTATGAATCGTAACCTGCGGACAACGGTTCCAGCCATTCACGTACCTGACCTGGATCACCTTCCAGTGCTGCAAAAGATGCAGCAGATCAGAACCCTGCAAAAGCTGACATATGATGCTCATGCTACTGATCTGCCCGTGCTCTCTCCGAAGGACGCAGTTCGCATCAAGTTGCCTGGTGGAAGGCGGTCAGCTCCAGCTGTTGTTGTTCGACAGGCTGCTCCCAGGTCGTTTGTGGTTCGCATGGCTGATGGATCTATTGTCAGGCGCAACAGAAGGGCACTACGCAAACTTGCCTGCCCACCACCGGGTCTCACGTTCCCAGATATCGTTCTGCCTTATCCGGACACCTCGCTCCATGAGGCCACCAATCTGGCTGCATGCCAACCTGTCAAGACACCATCATCCCCGCCTCCACCTCTCAGGAGGTCCACAAGAATCCGACGACAGCCCCAACGACTGGACTTATAAATAGTTTCTTTGTATATATATTGTTATGTTTCTGCATGCTAGACACCTTACATCTACATATCCATTCACTCACCAATTGCTGTATATAGTTACTTTTGTAAATATGTCGTATATGCTCGAAACAGCCGACAATTTTTTTTAAAAGGGGGATGTCATAATATGCATCCATGCAGATCATGAGGTAAAAGCAGGCAGTGACAGACACCCAGGTGAGCCAATCAACATTCAGAACAGAAAACGACCAATCACCAGACAGAACACCAGAGGGGGGCTTCCAACTATAAAACACACAAGGCATCAGCACTCCGCCTCTTTCCACTGGTGACAACTGTAGTGACAGTCAGGGTGTATATATCAGTCAGCACCTTCTACACGTGGATCAGAGTTAGCCTGGTCTAGATAGTTAGAGTTAGTTTACTCAGAGTAGTAGAGAGTCAACCCACAGGCAGCTGAGTGCTTTGTTACTGAAGTTCAATAAATCTTATTGAAACAACGCCTACGTTTGGTGTATGCTTGATAATTTCACTGCATCGTGTTGCAGTCCGTGTTATCCCAGGGTGAATAACACGACAACCACAACCCCCCCCCACTCCCCCCTCACCACAACCCCCCCACCCCACACCCCCTCACCACAACCCCCTCACCCCACCCCCCTCACCACAATCCCCCCACCCCCCTCACCACAACCCCCCTCACCCCACCCCCTCACCACAACCCACTCCACCCAACCCCATCACCACAACCCCCCTCGCTCCTCCCCACCACAACCCCGCTCACCACAGCCGCCTCACCCCACCCCCCTCACCACAACCCCCCACCCCACCCACCCTCACCACAACCCCCCTCAATACAGCCCCCTCACCCCACCCCCCCACACCACAACCCCCTCTCCACAGCCCACTGACCCCACCCCGCTCACCACAACCCCCTCCCTCCCCCTTACCCAGCCCCCCTTCCCTCCGCCCGTCGGTCTAATCATACATGCTGTCTTGTGTCTTACAGGACCAGCCGGTGATGTTCCGGGCCCATCCGGCCCCCCCCCCCCACCCAGCCAGTACCAGGGCCGGTGCCCCCCAGGGACACGAGCACCGACGGGGAGGCCAGCCAAATCAACAGCCCTGCGCCTGACACATCTATACAGGACACATCTACACAGGGGACATAAACAGAGGGGATGGACACACAGCACACAACCACACAGGGGACGGATACACAGGCGATGGACATGCAGGGATCTAACAGACAGCACACAAGGACACAGGAGATGCCGGACTTCAGATCCGATGAGGACATTGCGTTAGACTCTCCGGCACTGCTATCACCCACTTCCTCCACCATCGCAGAGACTCGGTTGGGATCATCAGTGAGGAGGCTTCTGTGACACCTACTGGTGCGCACCACACAGCCGCTCCGGTTCAGCAGGTAGGAGAGGAGTTAGGAGCAGGCGAGGGGCCAGACGGTCGGAGGGCAGCCCGGCCTCAGCAACCAGCTGCCGCCCAGACGAGTCCTGGGATCCTGGAATCTCTACTCCCACCCATAGATGCGATGCAGTCAGCCACCCAAGGGCCAGACAAGGTGATGACAGCCGGCTTCCAGCACATGCAAACGCAGGTGGAGGAGTCCAACTGGCTGCAGGAGCAGGCAGTGGCGCCGGTCATGCGTGCCACCCAGGCCGAAACCGCACGGGTGGCATCCGTGGTGGAGGCAATGGGGGCAACGGTGTTGGACATGGGCCAGGTTATGCAAGGTCTGGGCCTATTTGTGCAGGCGGGGGCCATGTGCAGATTGCGGCGGCGCTCCTCACTGTGGACCAGTCCCAGCAGGCCATGGCCTAGTCTATGCAGGCCATGGCCCTCTCCCAGCAGGCCATGGCTGAGAGCATCCACACCATTGCCCAGGTGCTGGCCGGCGTCGCGCAGACCCAGATGGAGATGGCTCAGTCCCAGAGGGAGGTGGCACAGTCCCAGTCAGGAATAGCCCACTCCCTGGGATCCATAGCCGCTAATGTCCAGACCCTTGTCGATGCCACGGCGGGGCTCCAGGACTGGCAGCGCCAGATGTCGGGGATGCCTCAAGGGAGGGCTCCGCTTGCACCCCCATCCCATGGAGAAGCCCGGGGGCCAGTGGGCACCCCGAGGGAGGAGGAGGTGCTGGGGACCGTACCGGTGACTCAATCAGGGGAGGTCCTGGAACACCGCACCACCTCGGACGCTCTCCACCCCCCCCCCACCCCCGGATAAGTGTCACAGGAAACGTAACTCAGCAGGGCCTCCACTTCCTTGTCTTCAGCCGATCATCACCTGGTGATCTCCCTTTCCTCCGGTTCGGCATCGACGTCCAGGGCCCTCTGCTTTGCCATGGTGAGGGGCCGTAGGTCCAGTGGTCCCCCTCCAGTTTTCTCCCGCTCCCAGCAGTTATGGGCGGGCTTCTCCTTGGGGGGGGGGGGTGGGGGGACAGAAAATGACAGTTGGACAGTCTGACGCATGCAGCCCAGGAGGTGGATAGCTGGTGGCTCCAGTGGTCCGGTCGTCAGGGCACCCGGCCATGGCGGTCGGTATGGGTGCCGGCATGTGGTGCAGGGTGGGGACTCGGTCGGCCTCCGAGTGGGGTGGGGTGGAGGGTCGGGTCACGGTGTGTGGTGCAGGTGTTAATGCCAAGGGCACAGTGTTGCCTACTCACCCTGGCCGCCCTGAGGAGGCCGTGCGGTTTATTCCAGCACTGCTGACCGTCTCTGCCACCTGCACCCTGGCATGGTGAATGGCGGTGGCTAGCAGCATCCCTCCTGGGCCGGGGTACAGGGTCAATTGCCTCTTCTCCACTGCGTCCAGGAGGGTCTCAGTTTGGCATCCGTGAATCTTGGGGACGCTGCCATCTTGTTGTCTGGGACGGTGCGTGTGTGGAGTGAAGTGTGCATATATGGCTGCAGCTTGTCAGCCTCCTGAGCGTCAATCGCAAAACCGGCGAATCCAGCACCGTTTCTCATTCGAGTCAACCGTGTTCCACGTGCCGCCGGTACTAGCCCCTCCACAGCCGCTGAACCGTTCCAGGTGAGGCGCCAGTTTTGTTGTCGTGGAACTCCACGAATCCTGCGCCGGCGTCAACAGAAATGGAGAATGTAGCCCAATTTGTGTTTTAGCTTGGGGAGATGATGTTACTGCTGGTGGAGCCCAGAAAGACAGAGAGGCAGTGAGTTTGGAAAAGCTTTGAGCGGGAGAGCAATTGAATTCTAATCTGCTTGACTCTGAGTGCCCAATTGTTTCAAAGTAGGATAGTTAAAAAAAAAGAGTAATAATATTTTAAAGCAGAGAAATCTTGTCTGAAGACAAGGAAGAGGCTGAAACAGCTTAGTTTAAGCAGCTATTTGAAGATATCCAGCCATAGTGTGAAGGGGTTCCCTCCGGAGCTGACTCTATCTGTTTTTGTGAAGCAAGTTTTACTCTATGCATTGCTAATGTTAAAATGTATTATGATAACTCCTGGAGCAAATCATTCTTTCCACTCTGTCCAAAAAGAAACTAAAATATTGGGGTTTTGGTCCAGTATTCTAGCTACTGTTTGAGGTCTGGTCTGGGATCGTAATACTGAATTTAACATGGCATTCATGCTAGAAACTAGTAGAAGTTTGATTCGAACTGAAATCATTGGCCGTCCCTCGTTGCTGTCCTTCGATTCATAGATGATGTCAATGCAGGGTTGTGGGTTTCTGCCGTATGTTTTCATGTGACTGAATGGGCCGATTTGTAACTTATGGGTCATTAGGCATATGGGTCAGGATGTCCCACTAGCTAGTAAGTTACGGAGTTCAGTACTTGCTTCCTGTTGTTTCCTTCTCTGGTGCCACTCTGCCTCATCATTAACATGTGGTGACTCAAAGTGTGAAGAACAAGTTGCCGCCATTTTGAGGAACTGGTAGCAAGCTCATCCCAGTCATTAATTTCAATGCTGCTGCACTTCAAGGAGAATTTCAGAGTGATATTGAAGCATTTTCTTTGTCCTTTACTGGAACGTTGGACTTTTGAGAGTTGAGAAAACAGAATCTGGCAGGGAGATGTCCATTCGCCAGCTGGACAGGGTCCAGTCCATTGAAGTTCATTTTGCAGGAGTTTTACTTGTGGAACTGGCTTCAAAAGCACACAAGCAGTGTTCGACGGTCCTTCAATGAATCCAGAGGTTTTGGCAGAGGCATTGCTCTAACACTCTTATACGTCATTGTTACACAGTCTAGGTCTGACTGCAGTACAGGAGTGTGATGCTGACAACTGCTCATCACATTTGGACTTTTGTTTCACTTCGAATCCGAATATCTGACCTGAAATTAATTTTCCATCTTGTGAAAACTAGGCAGGTGGATAATTTTTTTCCAAAGAATCAAGCACAGCACAAATTTCAATTTCCCAGTTCGTAAACCCTTTGGACATAATTTAAACATTCTGGCATTGAAATACAATAATTCCACACCAGTAACTGGAATGCCCCATAATATTGAACTAATATCGAACAAGGTTTAAGCCAGTAAATGTTAACCTAGCATTTTTAACAGGAGGTTTTCTCCTTGCAGATGATGATCATTACTTAGCTTTCCAAATAACATGACAGAGGTGAAAATGTTTGAAACATTTAAGAATCTGATAAATAGAGTGATACGGAGAATTCCGTGGGTAATGTTAACCCAACATGCTGGGCCAAAGACCATTTGGCCCAATGGAACATTGGTTTTACACCTGCCCCATATTGTTCCCCACTGACCTCAGTGGGGGTAAAATCAGGCGAGCTGTAAAGCTAGCAACATGCTTGGTTTTTTTCAGTTGTTCGCTCCCTGTGTGAAGAGGATCTTCCTGTTAAGAATGCTAACACACCGCCAGTTAGCTTGAACCCTTTTTCTGTCATACTACAAATATTATGAAGTATTCTAGTTACCACATCATTTATCTGATCAGCCAGTGAAACTAAAAATGCCCCCTTCAAGATTTTCTGGATGGATGATTTAATTGGGCAAATCACCTTCCTCATCAATAAATGTCTCGTGAACCTTTTCAGATTTATTTTGAATTCTTTCCCTAATGTGGCTCGTGCTGGTGTAACTGGTACTTAGTATTCATCCTCAGTTACTTTGAAAAGGTGGTGCATCAACCGGATGGTTTGCTATGTACTTCAGAGGGAAGCTCCATTAGCGTGGAATTGGAGTTACCTATCAACCAGGGTAAACAGGCTTTCAAAGATAAACAGGATAGCTTTGGGATGTCACAGGAGAAAGCATAGGTTATCTTCTCCCTTAATGTCTGAAGATTATCTTTGAGAAATCCTTGTTAAAGGAAATAAGTGTCAAGGAAGGCATCAAACACGAGCCATTAAAGTATAACTTTAATGGCTAGTATAATAAACATAGACAGAAGAGTTCATTAACTTTAGTAAAGAAAGATGAGTTGGGACTAAAACTATTATTCATAAGATTCAGGAAATCATAGATAAAATCTTGTTTGAGAAGTAAACAAGTAAAACTGTTTACGTAATACCCAGTTCTTAAAGGATTTGGAAACAGATATATCATGAGATGTTACCTTTGATTTTGCATGTACCTTTGCTGTAGGCGAAAATACATTGTGCATAGGAGCAGGATTTTTAGTTGTTTGGTGGGAATGAAAGATAGAAGAAGAAAGCAAAATTCGCGAAATCTTCTGCATATGAATAAAACCTGTTCCATTTATGCCATTATCACATGCTCTGTGCTTACTCAAAACATGTCACTGCGAGTCATGTAAGGCAGATGGTAGACTAACAACTGATCCTTAACTTGCTCATGGAGAATACATTTGTAGAATTGACCCTAGGATATCAATGATGAACACATTGATGTTTGTGCTGCTACCCATGCTCTCTTCTTACTTTTCCATCTTGCCTTGCTGCCAAGACAAACCAAAATCAGCTGTGGGCAGTGAATAAGTTCAATAACAAACTGGCCAAGTTCAGTGGTAATAGCTCCTGCTCATTCCACAATTTTGCTCTGAACAGCAATGAACATGGAAAAATGATAGCTTTTTGAACCTGCCAGTTAACTCCACTTTAAAATAGGATTGAGAAGAAAGTTATGCAGTAGAAAGTGAAAGCTTTCCTCATGTTTCCTGCGTGCAGTTGCTAGTTTGAATAATTTAAACATTACTTTTGCAATCAGTATTGATAGTTTCTTTCTAAACTCTCAAGTTGTTCCTCTGAACACTTTGAGAGGTGACTACAATTATTTTCCGGTACAGCTAAAGGTCAAAACAATCATAGAACCCTGATGAGGTTTTTTTTTGAAAAGAACAACATAATAGCAGAACCAATAATGGAAAGAACAAGTTGGATTTTTTCCATGTCTATTAAGTTAAACTCATTAGCAAGTATATGGGTATCAATGCTTAAAATGCACAACACAAATGAAGTCCTGATCACGCGAATATACAAAGAATAAACTGAAGAGCGCAGAATTCAGCAACAGTGATCCTTCATTAAAATATAAGCCAAAATTGTGATTTGTAGACATGCAAAGTAAAATTAGAAACAGGAAAATAGGTTGCAAACAAGCGGAACTTGATTAGTGAACAATCCAACAGTAAAAGGATCACATAACTGACTGTGACCATAAATTGATTGATTTCATTGCTGGAGAAGCAGACTGAGTCATTTACCAAGGTTTTAAATTTAGCTAAGGCTGATTTTGAAAGGATGAGGCAGAAACTGTCCATGGTAAGCAGGATAGTTAATGGGTAACATGACAAATAAGTGGTGGGAGCTGTGACAAAAAAATTGGTTAGGAAATAAGAGACAGAGAGTAGTGATATTGAGTATGGACTCAGATTAGCAAGTTGTCATGAATGGTGCCATGCATAGGTCTGTGTTTGGATCCCAAATTTTATGATATTTCTTAAAAGACTTACATGAAGGAAAAAGGATCCATAAATCTGGGATTGCTGATGACGTTAAGTTAGGTGGCACAATGAACAATGAATATAGGAGAAAACAGTTGAAAATGGGAATTTATTTATTAGTTGAGCGAGCAAAACAAATGTGCCCAGATTTTCATCCCTGGGTTGGATTTGTTGAGTTGGGAAGTTTCCTGAAAAATGGGTTATGGCTATGCCAAAGTGAATGCCTAGGTTACTGGATGCGGAGGCCTGCTTGGTGCAATGCCGCCCCCTGTGCTTCATCACTGTGTTTACATTGTAAAACATTCTTCCAGCCCTCACCTTCACTCTCCTCATTCCCCACACACTCCCTAATCCCCATCTATGCAAACCCATGCCCCTACCCACAACCCCATCTGTGCCAACTTAATGCCCCTCTACCCTCCCCATTGTCTCCATACCTCTATGACCATCCCCCATTTCCCCACACCCCCTATGGAACATAGTGCCCGTCTACCAACACCAATTGCCTCATATCCCCAGCCCAACTTAGTGCCACCTCATGCCACCCATTCTCCTCCCCCACAACCCTTTTTCCTCACCCCTTTCCATGTCTACTCATCCAATATCCTTGGGCAGTTCCTTGACAGCTTAGACACTCTCTTGACAGCTTTGAAAGGTTTGACAATTCATGGACAGCTTTGACAGTTGAATAGTTCTGTAACAATTCCTTCACAGATGTACAGCTCCTTGACAGCTGGACAACTCTTTAATAGTTTCCTAACAGCTGGTCAACACTTTGGCAACTTGACAGTTCCAATTAAGTTATTGTTATATTCTTTGTCTTTTCCTCCAGGATAGCCAGATGTGTAGTGTTGACAAAGAATATGCAAATAAGAAGATTGAATCAAAACTAATTTATTTTACACTACTAACTAAAATGAAGTTTGCACACTCTACTGAGTTACAGATAATAAACTAATGATACTGAATCTGTAGTGCAGTATTCTATCTAACTATTAAACTCACTATGACTAGACCTCATGCTGTATTTCTCTATTCAACTTTCACTCTGCTCTCTTCATGTTCTCCTCAGCTTTCTTCCAGAATTGCTGGGGATGCTGTCTTATATACAGTGAATTAGTGACACCCTCTAGTATTTGATTTACACACAGATTCAGATATTAACCATTTACTATACTGGCATTATACATATCATTACAGTTATGTGTAAAAAGTGCATAATGGTGTTCACTTTTAACAATCCCAAAGGGTACCTTACCTCTCCCAAACATTTCCAAGGGCCCTATCCCAAGGGGTACCCTGGCTATCCAAATACATCCATCAAGTTGCTACCTCCTCTTACATGTTAGAATCTGCACACTCCTTTTTCCAAAATCCCATTTTAGTGGAGGCAGCTCATGATTTAAATGGCCAGTTGCCTCCGCGAATTGCACATGTGCCAACCTTGGCTCGACTCCAGTCCTGCCTTCATGAAGGTTAGAAATGCCAGGCTTGGGGGTGGGACTCAGCATTTTTGGCCATTTCTGCGATGTTCACCGTGACAGACAGCATCTTCATTATGTGGAGAATCCGCGTCATGGAGTTCAATTTGGGAAATGTGAATTAATCTGCCTTGAACCAAAGAAAGATTGGTCAGAGTAATTTATTAAATAGTGAGAAGGTAGGAACTGTGGAGCAGCAAAGGAATTTAGGAGTTATTGCATGGAAATCATTGAAGGCCAGACCGTAAGCCTAAAAATGTTGTAAATGCTTTTATAATTTTGACCTTTATCTCAAGGCATTGGTGAAGTGGTACAAGTTGTGTTGCAGTTAGAAAAAGCTCTGGTTAGACCCATACAGAGAATTGTGTTCATTTTAGGACGCCACACCTCAAGAATCATTAAAACATATAAGTAGATGTAGGAGCATGCCATTTGTCCCTCTGATCCTGCTCTGTCATTCAATAAGATCATGCGACGTCAGCTGCGTTTCCCTGTGCTCCCTGAGGGTGGCACATTGGTTAACACTGCTGCCTCACAGTGCCAGGGACCCGGGTTTGATTCCAGCCTTGGGTGACTGTGTGGAATTGGCACATTCTCCCCATGTCTGCGTGGGTTTCCTCCAGGTGCTCGGTTTCCTTACAAAGTCCAAAGTGTTCAAGTTAGGTGAACTGACCATGCTAAATTTTCCCTTAGTGTCCAGGGATGCGCAGGTTAGGTTATGTGGTTATAGGGGTAGGGGGTGTGGGCATGGGTAGAGTGCACTTTTGAAGGGTCGGCGCAGACTTGATGGGCTGAATGACCTCCTTCTGCACTGCAGGGATTCCATGATTAACATTCTATGACTATTCATATATTGCTTGATTCCCTTAGCATCCCAAAATCCAACATTCTCTGTCTTGAATATATACATTAACTCAGCATCCACAGTCGTCCGTAAAAAGAAGATTCTCTTCTTCTGGGGATTGCAAAGTGGCTAATCCCTTATTTTGAGACTGTGACAACTAATTTAATAATAATAATCGCTTATTGCCACAAGTTGGCTTCAACAAAGTTACTGTGAAAAGCCCCTAGTCGCCACATTCCGGCACCTGGTCGGGGAGGCTGGTCCGGGAATTGAACCTGCGCTGCTGGCATTGTTCTGCATTACATGCCAGCTGTTTAGCCCACTGTGCTAAACCAGCTGCTAGCTCTGCAGCCAGAGGAAACATCCTTCTGTCCTGTCCAGCCCCTCTAAAATTGCATGAGTGTGAATTTCCTCCCCATAATGCCGCTCGTTCCTTGATGCTGAGCTGTTGCTTTCTCTCGCCTTCCTTGGGCAGGTGAGAATTCACCGGTGTAGCTTCATAATTGGTGCTGGCCATCCAGGGATTATTTTAGGAAGCTCTACTTCACAGATAGCAAAAATCAGAAACTCAAGCCCCCAAAAAGCTGTTGAGTCTGGGTTATTTGGAAATATAGGGCGGGATTCTCCGTGAACTGGCGGGGCGGGCAACTCCGGCGGGAAGGAGTGGCGTGAACCACTCCGGCTTCGGGCTGCCCCGAGGATGCAGGATCTTCCGCACCTTCAGGGGCTAGGCCGGTGCTGGAGTGGTTTGTGCCCCGCCGGCTGGCGCGGAAGGGGCTTGTGCCACGCCAACCGGCGCCGAAGGGTCTCCGCCGGCAGCCGCGAGTTGGCACATGCGTGGGAGCGCCAGCGTGTTCTGGCGTCATCCCAGCGCATGTGCAGGGGGGGGATCATCTCTGCGTCGGCCATCGCGGAGGACCACAGCGGCCAATGCAGAGGAATAGAGTGTCCCCACGGCTCAGGCCCGCCCGTGGACCGGTGGGTCCTGATCGCAGGTCAGGCCACCGTGAGGGCACCTCCCGGGGCCAGATCCCCCGCTCCCACCCGAGGACCCCGGAGGCCGCCCACACAGCCAGGTCCCGCCGGTAAGTACCTACTCTAATTTACGCCGCCGAGACCCACCGAAAATGGGCGGCCACTCGGCCCATCGCGGGCCGGAGAATCACCGGGGGGGGGGCCGCTGCCAGCCGCAGCCGCCCAGCACGGTGTGATTCCCGCCCCCGCCAAATCCCCAGCGCCGGAGAATTCGGAGCCGGCAGGGGCGAGATTCACACCGCCCCCCCCCCCCCCCCGGCGATTCTCCGATCCGGCGGGGGGGGTCGGAGAATCCCGCCCATAAAATCTGCGATTGATAGATTTTTATGACGGTTAAGGAAGCAAGATACATATAATAAAAATACAGATTGGCTTTGATCTCAATGAATAGCATAAAGGTATGAGGGGCTGAATGGGCTATTTTTGTTCTTATCTTTCTATAACTATAATATTCCTCAGTTATGCTTTCCAAGACAAAAATGCACGGTATTGATTATTCCTTATGCGGTTGGTCAATTCTGAAGGAGAAAATATAAAATATGTTTTTCAAATGTTCCTTTGTACCTCTTCCTATCTATTAGTTACATAAACTTTGAATGATTGCACATCAAAATAGAGAGATCAAGACAATTGGATTGGTTTTGGATTGCTCCAGAAAAGAGCCAGCTCAGATATTATGGACCGAGTGGCCTCCCTCTGTAGCCACCTAAATTGGCCAGCTCCCGATTTAAAATGCCGAACGGCAAAGGCTGATGGGAAAGTCAGCCAACACAGACAGAAACCAGCAGGTGCAGGTTTGCTGTGTATTTAACTCTGCAAAAGGCCAGACAACATCGATACCAGCGACCATCAGCATAACAATGTAGCAGCCATCTACATACTGATGAGCAATCACCGGGAACAATAAGTAACATTTGGGACACACAAAGCAAAGCCAGACTCCCCGGCGCCAGCAGGAACCAACACAAAGGAGGTGAACGAACACCTCAAGACCGCCCATCGATCAGGGAACCGCTCCAGCATTGGAGAAATCGAACCAAGCGATTGGGACAAAGTCCAATCACTTGGGACCAGGCACAGGGTCCACCCCGAAAGGCGGGAAGCCCCTGGGGACTATAAGAGTTAAGCCCCAAGTTCAAATCTCTCTCTTCGTCCTGCCCGGGTGACCCAGCAATGCGAACCAACCTTGACTGTGACCGGTGCAGTGACCACCGAAAGAAATAAGTTCTTAATTCAACGCTCGCTACGAGATAGGCGCTCCTAGCTACCAATCCGTACCAACTTCGAATCCCGCAGGCTCAGAACCCAAACGAAAGGCCATTTGTTTCCCCTGACCTGGTGGGCCAGTCCGAAGTTAAGTATAGGCCTGTTAGTTGTAGAAGTAGCTTAGACGTAGAATTTGTGCATGAGTAGCGATTATTGTGCATAATAAATGTGCTTTGATTTGAATCTTACTAATCGGTGTATTGAGTTATTGATCATTACTTAGACTTGAACCTCGTGGCGGTACCATAAAGATACCTGGCGACTCGAGAGCAAAGGTAATAAAACAGAGCAATTGAACCAACCGGAAAGTTAGCAACACATCTGTCCTATAAATTCTTTTGGTTTTATAGGAAACAGAATTTGGTGACTGTGGTAGTATGCATTAGGGGTCATGTGGGACTGTGAAGCCATGATGTCATTGGCTGACAGATCCCGGGTCCTGGTTGGATGTTGACCTCTAGCTCCGCCCTGAAGGCGGAGTATAAGTACCTGGAGCCCTCCCCCGCAGGTAGTCTACAACTGAACTGCGGGGGAAACAGTCACGCTTAATAAAACCTCATCGACTTCACTCTATTCGTCTCTCGGAGTCTTTGTGCGCTACAATTTATTAAGCGTGCCTAAAAAGGACTATGGAGCTCAGGATCATCCCGGAATGCCTGAGGATCAGCTCCCACGCAGTGAACGCGGCAGCAGCTTTCAAGCATTGGCAGACTTGTTTCGAGGCCTACCTCAGAACGGCCACCGGCCGGGTCACAGAAGACCAAAAACGACAGGTCCTGCACTCGAGGTTAAGCACAGAGATTTTCTCTTTCATCGAAGACGCAGAAGATTTCCAGACGGCGTTCGCAGCACTGAAAAGTCTCTATGTCCGCCCAGTAAACCAGATCTACGCTCGCTATCAACTCGCAACGAGACGGCAAAGTCCCGGAGAATCGATAGATGAATTCTACGCCGCACTACTAATTTTGGGACGAGCCTGCAGCTGCCCGTCGGTGAACGCAAATGAACACACGGACATGTTAATGCGCGATGCTTTTGTGGCAGGTATGAACTCCTCCCAAATACGCCAAAGACTTCTAGAAAAAGAGTAGCTAGGACTTTCAGAGGCACGGGCCCTAGCAGCCTCCCTAGACGTGGCCGCGCGTAATACCCGCGCCTACGGCCCCGACCGCGCGGCAGCCCATTGGGCTCCGTACGTACCCTTCGCGACAAACCCACCCCCCCCCGGACACCCCACAGGCTTGCGCGGTCCAAACACCAAGTCGCACCGGGGGCGCCCGCTGCTATTTCTGCGGCCAGGCGAAACACCCCCAGCAGCGCTGCCCGGCCTGCGCAGCGATCTGTAAGAGCTGCGGGAAAAAGGGCCATTTCGCGGCTGTGTGCTGGTCCCGCGAGGTCGCCGCTGTCCCGGGAGAACAAGGAGCCCTGCACGCCGCTTACGCTCCCCAACCCCCCCAGCGCCCCATGTACGACCCGCAGGCGCAGCCACTCTGGGTCCCGACCACCGCGGTCCCGGGAGAACAGGGAGCCCTGCACGCCGTTTACGCTCCCCAACCCCCCCCCGCGCCCCATGTATGACCCGCCGGCGCTACCACTTTGGGTCCCGACCACCGCTCTCCCCGGAGAAGAGGGAGTTCTGCGCGGCTCTAACGCCCCCCCCAAACCCCCCCCCGCGCCCCACGTATGACCCGCCGGTGCTACCAATTTGGGTCCCGACCACTGCTGTCCCCAGAGATGAGGGAGCCCCACGCGTTCCTAACGCTCCCCAACCCCCCCCCCAGCGCCCCATGTGCGACCCGCAGACGCCGCCATTTTGGGTCCCGGCCACCACGAGGGGAGGGAGGGCGCCGCCATCTTGGACCACCCCAGACCTGTACGACGCATGGGGGCGGCCATTTTGTCCACCCCCGCCGCCATCTTGTGACCCCCCAGCCATGTGCGATGCATGGGGGCAGCCATTTTGTTCATTCCCGACGCCATCTTGGACGGCAACAACGGACCCCAGTGTCGACGGCTCCACGGGGTTCGAAGAAGATGCTCCACTACTACAATCTCGCTTCAATAACGCTGGACCAAGCTCGGCCCCGGACACTCCAGACGACGACGACAACGGTGCTGATAAACGGGCACGAGACACCATGCCTAGTCGACTCCGGGAGCACGGAGAGCTTTATCCACCCCGACACGGTAAGACGCTGTTCCTTGACCACCCATCCCAGCGCACAAAAGATTTCCCTAGCTGCAGGATCCCACTCCATACAGATCAAAGGTTTCTGCATAGTTACCCTAACGGTGCAGGGGAGGGAGTTCAAAAACTACAGGCTCCACGTCCTTCCCCAACTCTGCGCCATCACATTACTGGGATTAGACTTCCAGTGCAATCTACAGAGCCTTACCTTCAAATTCGGCGGCCCAATACCCCCACTCACTATCTGCGGCCTCGCAACCCTCAAGGTGCAACCCCCGTCCTTGTTTGCGAACCTCACCCCGGATTGCAAACCCGTCGCCACTAGGAGCAGACGGTACAGCGCCCAGGACCGGACCTTCATTCGGTCCGAAGTCCAGCGGCTACTAAAGGAAGGCATAATCCAGGCCGGCAATAGCCCCTGGAGAGCACAGGTGGTAGTAGTGAAGACAGGGGAGAAGCAAAGGATGGTCATAAACTATAGCCAGACCATCAACAGGTACACACAACTAGACGCGTACCCTCTCCCCCGCATATCCGACATGGTCAATCGGATTGCCCAATATAAAGTCTTCTCCACCGTGGACCTCAAGTCCGCCTACCATCAGCTCCCCATCCGCCCAAGTGACCGCAAGTACACAGCATTCGAGGCAGACGGGCGATTATACCATTTCCTAAGGGTCCCATTTGGCGTCACAAACGGGGTCTCGGTCTTCCAACGAGAGATGGACCGAATGGTTGATCAACACGGGTTGCGGGCCACGTTCCCGTATCTCGACAATGTAACCATCTGCGGCCACGACCAGCAGGACCACGACGCCAACCTCCAAAAATTCCTCCAGACCGCTAAAGCCTTGAACCTCACGTACAACGAGGACAAGTGCGTTTTTAGCACCAACTGGCTAGCCATCCTGGGCTACGTAGTGCGCAATGGGATAATAGGCCCCGATCCTGAACGTATGCGCACCCTCATGGAATTTCTGTTCCCGCACTGCTCAAAAGCCCTGAAACGCTGCCTGGGGTTCTTTTCATACTACGCCCAGTGGGTCCCCCAGTACGCAGACAAGGCCCGCCCTCTAACACAGACCACGACCTTCCCTCTGTCGACAGAGGCTTGCCAGGCCTTCAGCCGCATCAAAGCGGATATCACAAAGGCCACGATGCGCGCCATCGACGAGTCCCTCCCCTTCCAGGTCGAGAGCGACGCCTCCGACGTAGCTCTAGCGGCCACCCTTAACCAAGCGGGCAGACCCGTGGCCTTTTCCTCCCAAACCCTCCATGCTTCAGAAATCCGCCACTCCTCAGTGGAAAAGGAAGCCCAAGCCATAGTGGAAGCTGTGCGACATTGGAGGCATTACCTGGCCGGCAGGAGATTCACTCTCCTCACCGACCAACGGTCGGTAGCCTTCATGTTCGATAATGCACAGCGGGGCAAAATCAAAAACGACAAGATCTTAAGGTGGAGGATCGAGCTCTCCACCTTCAACTACGAGATCTTGTATCGTCCCGGAAAGCTGAACGAGCCGTCCGATGCCCTATCCCGCGGCACATGTGCCAACGCACAAATTAACCGCCTCCACGAGGACCTCTGCCACCCGGGGGTCACTCGGTTTTTCCACTTTATCAAGTCCCGCAACCTCCCATACTCCTTAGAGGAGGTCCGTACAGTCAGAAGGAACTGCCACATCTGCGCAGAGTGCAAACCGCATTTTTTCAGGCCGGATGGTGCGCACCTGATTAAGGCTTCCCGCCCCTTTGAACGCCTTAGTCTGGATTTCAAAGGACCCCTCCCCTCCACCGACCGCAACATATACTTCCTTAATGTGCTGGACGAGTACTCCCGCTTCCCATTCGCCATCCCCTGTTCTGACATGACCGCGGCCACAGTCATTAAAGCCCTGAACACCATATTCACACTGTTCGGTTGCCCCGCATACGTCCACAGCGACAGGGGGTCCTCTTTCATGAGTGACGAGCTGCGCCAGTTCCTGCTCAGCAACGGGATAGCCTCGAGCAGGACAACCAGCTACAACCCCCGGGGGAACGGGCAAGTAGAGAGGGAGAACGGCACGGTCTGGAAGACTGTCCTACTGGCCCTACGGTCCAGGGACCTCCCAGTTTCCCGGTGGCAGGAGGTCCTTCCGGACGTCCTCCACTCCATCCGGTCACTACTGTGTACTAGCACTAATCAAACGCCTCATGAGCGCCTCCTTGTCTTCCCCAGGAAGTCCTCCTCTGGAACGTCGCTGCCGACCTAGCTGGCGGCCCCAGGACCCATCTTGCTCCTAAAGCACGTGCGGGCGCACAAGTCGGACCCGTTGGTCGAAAGGGTTCACCTCCTTCACGCGAACCCGCAGTACGCCTACGTGGAGTACCCCGACGGCCGACAGGACACGGTCTCTCTGCGAGATCTGGCGCCCGCCGGCAACACACACACCACCCCGACACCAATCACCCAACCCCCCCCCCCTTCCTGCCACCGCCGCACCCCGCGATCCCCCCCTTCCCAGGAGGATCAGTCCTCCTCCCAGGCCCGACCAGGAATAAAGCCCAAGCTGAAACTGTAAGGCTCCCGCAGAAGACAACACAAGAACAAGCACCACCACCACCGGGGCCGAGGCGATCGACACGGACGACCAGACCGCCCGACCGACTCGTGGCGTCGATCTAACAGTACAATGTGGACTTTTAACGAGAACATTTTGTCTTTTCCTGACGATTGCTGTAAATAGTTGAAACAAACAAAAAAACCCTTTTACATACTGTTATATTGAAAGTTTTCCTCCCAGGACCAGCCTTGTAAACCCTTACCACCATGCGAAGCATCACCCCGCCGGGTTCATTTTTAACAAGGGGTGAATGTGGTAGTATGCATTAGGGGTCATGTGGGACTGTGAAGCCATGATGTCATTGGCTGACAGATCCCGGGTTCTGGTTGGACGTTGACCTCTAGCTCCGCCCTGAAGGCGGAGTATAAGTACCTGGAGCCCTCCCCCGCAGGTAGTCTACTACTGAACTGCGGGGGAAACAGTCACGCTTAATAAAACCTCATCGACTTCACTCTATTCGTCTCTCGGAGTCTTTGTGCGCTACAGTGACTAATTTGGAAATTTTCTCGGCTTGATGGTTTTGTGATTGTAATATAAGACGAAAAATCCAGAAGTCATAAAATTCATTAAATGTGTCTATAAATCTGGTAAATTGTGTGGTGGCACCAGAAACAAACGCCCCAAGGGGCTGCTGGATGGTGGTAAAAATGTAACAATTTCAATAATGACCCCCTGGGGCTGGACATGTTTGCCCAATCTGAAGCACACCAAACACATTAATCCACATTACAAAGTTGCTTCTTATTTCACATCGAAAGCCTAAGAGGTGTTAAACAGGTCTGCCTGCTACTTCTGCTTCAAGGTTACTGGAGAGGGATAATAAATGTAGTCATGCCAATGTCACTCACATCCTGGGGAGATTTTTAAAATTATTTTGTTAAAGGCTTTTGGGAAGGAAAATCGTTCAAAAGATTGCAAAACACAATATCTTGCCAAAGTAAATGTCCGTAGATGCCTTAAAATGTAGCTTCGCAAAAATGTTTTGTGGATAGTTTTATTGAACCTATGGAACTGTAACTGCCACACCAATGAACATGGAGAGAAGAAAACTATAGTATTTAATAATAATAATCTTTATTGTCACAAGTAGGCTTCCATTAACACTGCAATGAAGTTACTGTGAAAAGCCCCTAGTCGCCACATTCCGGCGCCTGTTCGGGTGCACAGAGGGACAATTCAGAATGTCCACAGCACGTCTTCCGGGCCTTGTGGGAGGAAACCGGAGCACCCGAAGGAAACCCACGCGGACACAGGGAGGGAGAACGTGCAGACTTCGCACAGACAATGACCCAAGCTGGGAATCGAACCTGGTACCCTGTGAAGCAACAGTGCTTCCCACTGTGCTGCCATGCTGCTAACATTAGCAACAATTGTGTAACTATGTTCAAATTGAAGAAAATTGCAGGTATTCTGAAAAAGTGTTTGGAATTTCTCCCTATTAGCGCAATTTAAATTTCTTAAAATAATAACACCATGATTATCCATTTGCTCCCTTTGACTCTACATAAAGTCACATAAAAATACCAAGACATAAATGGTTTCAGTTGTTTTGTGCTGGTGGCTGCAGTGAAAGATGCATTAAAAAATAAATTTCTATTCAATAAAGAAGTACTTCCTCTGCAATGTATATTCTATTGTATGCAGTGTAATGTAAGCCTACTTTGTGACACTAATAAAGATTATTGTCTCTCATAGAACTCTGTCAGTTTTAAAATCCTCATGTACATGCATGAATCTCACATGCTTGTCAATCAAAACAGCAAATGTTTCAGTGACCCACATCTAACTTCACTACCAATTAATGCTGTTGGCCAGCTTCATAACAATTTGAAGGGTAGATGGATCTAATTTCTTTGACAGTTTATTGGCAGTCTGTACCTCTGACATTTCTGGCTGTATTGGCTGCATAATGTAGATATATATCTAAGTAATCTAACATTCTAAAGGTACTCGCTGCCTTTACATTTTGGCAATCATGTCTCAATTTCAGGGTATGCATTGGTTGGATCTTTCAAATCCAGATTTGTAAACCTGCTTTAATCTGGATGCTCATAAAGGGGTTACATTGTAGTGATCTCTGTATATGTAAATACATGATTAGTTAATGTGCAGTCAGTACAGTCAGATTATCACTAGATGGCAACACTAACAGGGACTATATAAGCAGTTTTCCCGCTTTTCTTTTCCTGTGTGCTGTAGCTAGAGGATATAAGTGTGACTAGCTCAAAGTATAGTGTATTATATTCATTGTTAATTTAATTCAATCTTAGTTAATTCTACTACTTGTGAAAGTATTAAAGTAAAGAACTCACAAGTACATTATTTTGTTACTCAATAAATAATTTGTCTTCAACTAGAACTCTTTGACTGTTTATCATCAAGTTAAGTATAACTCGGCAAGACAAATGAGTAACATATATATTACACCCCTATAATATAACAACAGTTGGATAAACTGTGGCAATGTGAGTTAATTAAATCAGTCTTTTTTTAAATCCTTGACACAGGATACAAACATCTCCATGCTGACAAATAAGAAGCAGATATTTCTTAGTTAACCAGCTGCCAGGCAACATGTGAAGTGAAAGATGATTAACCATTGTCTATAACTTCAATTAACAATGCAACACACTGTTCAGGTCAGAGCCTCGATTATCATTTATATTCAGCAATCTCTTTAATAACCTAAGTATCATCAAGGCCCAATAAATGTCAAAGTTGATGATCTAAGGGACAAAAGCTGAAGCTTTCTGACTTAGGGAACTGCGGAAGTCACTAACCCAACTACGTAAGGGAATTTAAATGGATAGAAAATTTAAGGGAAAAGTCACTGAAATATGTCAGTTTGGGAAAACGTTCTAGACCCCAGACAACTGTTGTTCTAAGTGTGAGAATTCAGTCAACTACTTATTTATTGCTTGCATTAGAATAGGCCTGAAAGATTCTTACTAATCTATCTATTCATGTAGTGTTTATGTTTGCGTAGATTTTTGATGGAAAAAGTAACTTTGTTGAACTGATGCCTCATCAGTCCCTTTGAACCAGAATCCAATAGTGGAGCAGGCAGATCATGATGTCAATCAGCATACAATGTGATGTGTTGGGTATGCCGGGTCTGCGAGGACGGCGTTTACTGCAGCAGTGAGAGAGACAGGCTTCCAACACTTGAAGAAATGCAACTTAATTTTATTGCACTCTTAACTATCATACATACTTTAACTGTGGGTTGACACTATGTTGACTTGATTGGAGACCTGAGGCTAACCTGACCAGACTACCTTACTACCACATGGTGTATGTTTGAGTTGCTACTCATGGGTTCAGACTGTCTCAGAGGCTGGATCCCAAGCGAGCGGGAAAACTAGTGCCCTTTGGCTTTATAGTGGTCGTGTCCTGTCTGGTGATTGGCTGCTGCATTCTGTGTGTTCACTGGTCATCCTGTGTGTCAATCACTGCCAGTCTGTGCACCATCATATACCCGTGTGTATATTATGACATCACCCCCCTTTATTTTCTTTACTTATTTAAAAAAATGTGTGTAGGTCAATAAATAGTGAGTGTGAGTGTGTACAGGAGCCTGACTATATACAAAGTATGTTAAGGTATTTACATGGGAAGGTGTCTAGTGCAGATAGAGGGCAGATAACAAATTAGGAAGAAACAATATGTACAGATGTGTAAACGGATCGCAAGGTAATGCAACATTCAGTCTATTAATTCAGTCTCTGTGGAGGGCGACGAGTTCTGGTTGACCGCCTCAAGGGTGGGTCAGGGGCCGCCTGCACTTGAACGGGCGGAACTGCCTCCAATGTAGAGGTTGGTAAAAGAACTGGCAGATCAGTGGCCTCGTGGAAAGGTGCGTCCTGAGGAACCAGCATGCGAGGCGGGACATCACGTTCAGGTGGCGGGCGTGGAAGTAGCCGCAGTGCCCGCTTATTACGCCGAAGAAAGGAGCCATCATGCATGCGAACGGGGAACGATCTCGGGGCCACTTGCTTAACCACCACAGCCGTGGCAGACCAGCCACCGTCAGGTAGCTGAACACAAACCCGGTCAGCAGGAGCCAGAGCAGGGAGATCTGTGGCGTGGGCGTCGTACGCCAACTTGCATTGATCCCGAGGCTGTTGCATCCTCTGCAAGACCGGAAAATTGTCAAGGTCTGGGATGTGGATAGCCGGCACCATTGTCCGTAGTGTGCGGTTCATTAGCAGCTGTGCAGGGGACAGGCCAGCGGACAACGGAGTCGCCCAATAGGCTAACAGCGCCAGGTTAAACTCCGAACCCGAGTCAGCAACTTTTCTTAACAGTCTTTTAACAATGTGCACCCCCTTTTCAGCCTTCCCATTCGACTGGGGGTAGTGAGGGCTTGAAGTGACGTGCATAAAATTGTACAGCCGGGCAAAATCCGTCCACTCCTGGCTGAAGAAACAAGGGCCATTATCAGTCATAACTGTAAGTGGAATGCCATGACGGGAAAAAGTCTCTTTTCATGCCTTGATGACCGTTACTGATGTGAGGTCAGTCAGTCTGACCACCTCGGGGTAGTTGGAAAAGTAGTCCACGGGGAGGACATAGTCTCGGCCCTTTGCATGAAAGAGGTCAATACGAACTTTGGACCATGGGGAGGACACCAGTTCATGCGGCTGTAGAATCTCTTTGGGCTGAGCCAGCTGGAACTTTTGACACGTTGGGCAATTGCGGACCGTGTTGGCGATATCCTGACTGATGCCTGGCCAATATACTGCCTCTCGGGCTCGACGGCGACACTTTTCGACCCCCAGGTGACCCTCGTGGATTTGGCCGAGGACCAGCTCTCGCATGCTCTGTGGGATTACTATCCTGTCCAGCTTCATTAATATGCCGTCCACAACCGCTGGACCGTTCTTTACATTATAAAACTGGGGGCACTGCCCCTTTTGCCAACCATCCGTGAGATGTCGCATCACCCGCTGGAGTAAAGGATCCCTGGCCGTCTCCTGACGAATTTGCACGACCCTTTCATCAGTGGTCGGAAAGTTGGATGCACAAAACTTCAACTGAGCGTCTATCTGACAGACAAAGTCCGACTGCTCACACCGCGTGATGATGGATCCCGAGAGTGCGTCGGCCACAATGAGCTCTTTGCCCAGGGTGTAGACCTGGTCGAAATCGTAGCGGCGGAGTTTGAGGAGGATACGTTGTAGCCGTGGCATCATATCGTTGAGGTCTTTTTGGATGATGTGAACCAATGGCCTGTGGTCTGTCTCAACCGTGAATTTGGGGAGTCCACACACGTAATCATGGAATTTGTCAATCCCTGTGAGGAGGCCCAGGCATTCTTTTTCAATCTGAGCGTATCGTTGCTCAGTCGGCGTCATGGCTCTAGATGCATATGTGACTGGGGCCCAGGAGGAGGATTCGTCCCGTTGGAGGAGTACTGCCCCAATACCAGCCTGGCTCACGTCGGTGGAGATCTTCGTCTCCTTGGTGGAGTCGAAAAATGCCAGTACCGGGGCCTTGGTGAGTTTCGCCCTGAGCTCACGCCACTCTCGCTCATGAGCGGGGAGCCACTGGAAGTCCGTAGTTTTTGTGACAAGATTGCGAAGAGCTGTGGTGTGTGATGTAAGGTAGGGGATAAACTTCCCAAGAAAATTGACCATCCCCAGGAAGCGGAGGACCACCTTCTTGTCCTCCGGGGTCTTCATGGCGTTGATCGCCGTCATCTTGTCTGCATCTGGCTGCACACCGAACTGTGAAATATGGTTGCCAAAGAACTTTATTTCTGCTTGACCGAACGAGCACTTGACTCTATTGAGTCGGAGGCCATGCTCATGGATCCTGTGGAACACTCGCTTGAGGCGATCGATGTGCTCCTGAGGAGTTGTGGACCAGATAATAATATCATTGACGTACACTCGCACCCCCTCGATGCCCTCCATCATTTGTTCCATTATGCGGTGGAACACCTCCGAAGCGGAGATGATGCCAAAGGGCATCCGGTTGTAACAGTAGCGACCGAACGGGATGTTAAATGTATACAACTTTCGACTGGACGCGCCCAGCTGTATTTGCCAAAACCCCTTGGAGACATCCAGCTTCGTGAAAAACTTGGCGTGAGCCATTTCACTGGTGAGCTCTTCTCGTTTAGGCATAGGGTAGTGTTCCCTCATGATGTTACGGTTCAAATCTTTGGGGTCGATACAAATGCGAAGTTCCCCTGACGGCTTTTTAACACAGGCCATGGAGCTAACCCAGTCCGTGGGCTCAGTGACCTTAGAAATGACGCCCTGGTCCTGGAGGTCTTGCAGCTGCTGCTTGAGGTGGTCCTTGAGGGGTGCCGGCACCCGACGTGGCGCATGAACCACAGATGTGGCATTCGGCTTCAGCAGTATCTTGTATCGGTAAGGTAGTGTACCCATACCTTCGAAGACGCTGTGGTATTGTGCTATGATGTCATCTAATTGGGCTTGGAAGTTGACATCGGGCGAGGACGTTGCCTCTGCGGACGACATGGTGTGAACCCGCTGCACAAGATTCAGGATTTTGCAGGCCCGAGCACCGAGCAGGGAAGCTCTGTTGGTTCCTACAATTTCAAAACGCAGGGTTGATTTTGAAAAACGATGGGATACCGCAAGCTGGCATGAGCCACTGGAAGCAAAGGCATTGCATTTGTAGTCGATGAGCTGGCAGGCCGGTGGAAGAATGCTTGGCTTGACGCGGATGGTCAAGGTCAGACTTTGAAATGCGGTTCGCTGAAGCGCCGGTGTCCAGCCTGAAACGTATGCGAGCCTTGTTGACCATAAGGGTGGCACACCACTCATCGTCCGGATCAATGCTGATCACTGGGAGTTGTTTCACCTTCTTCGCAGAAAGCATCGTATGCTTGGTGATGATGCCCACCCGGAATGGGGATGTGAGGCCCTCGGGGTGTCGGAATCTGGAACCATGTCGGAGTCGGAGTCTGCAACGGGTTGCTGTACTGACCGGACGTTCCTGCACTGCGACTGGGATCACTGTGTATTGGGCAGTTGAGCAGATCTGCACAGGGCTGTGTAGTGGCCAAGCTTGCTACACTGGAGACAGCATCGAGATTTTGCGGGACATTGCCGCTTTAAATGGACGGAGCCACAGCTGTTGCATGTCATGGCGCCGATGTCAGGACGCTCTGTGCGCCACCACGCATGCGTGGTGCGGTCGAACGATGTGCGCACCTGCGCAGTTCGGTCGTCAGCCTTGCCGCACATGCACATCCTCCCCGGGAAAAGCGTGCGAAATAGCCGCCCTCATCCAGACTCAGGCCCTGGAGCTGTTTTACGGCCTGCACCCGCTCCGCATCGTGGGGGCCTTGCCGCGCCATCTCTGCCACCTTGATATGGGAGTACCGGTTGTTAGCGTGCTCATGGAGGATGCAGGTTTCGATGGCGATTGTAAGGGTGAGCTGCTTAACTTTAAGGAGCTGCTGGCGAAGGGGATTGGAGTGGACCCCGAAAAAGATCTGGCCGTGGACCATGGAGTTGGAAGTGGAGCTGTTGTTGCAGGACTGCGCGAGGATACGGAGATGGGTTAAGAAGGACTGAAAAGGTTCATCCTTACCCTGAAGCTTCTGCTGGAACACATAGCATTCAAAGCTCTCGTTGACTTCGATGTCACAGTGGCTATCGAACTTCAGCAGGACTGTTTTAAACTTTGTCTTGTCCTCGCCTTCAGCAAAAGGTGAGGGAGTTGAAGATGTGGTTAGCATGGTCCCCGGCTGTAGAGAGGAAGAGAGCGATCTTCCAGGCATCCGATGCAGTTTCGAGGTCGGTGGCGTCAAGGTACAGCTGGAACTTTTCCTTGAAAATTTTCCAGTTAGCACCGAGGTTGCCGGCGATGCGGAGCTGCGGGGGGCGGGGGGGGGACACACACACGCTGTCCATGTTACCGGACGGCTGATCGCTGGTCAAAGGCAGACTATCTCAAGGTAGGTCCGTCAAACTCGAGCATGACTCACTGGTACCATGATGTGTTGGGTGTGCCGGGTCTGCGAGGACTGCGTTTACTGCAGCAGTGAGAGAGACAGGCTTCCAACACTTGAAGAAATGCAACTCGATTTTATTGAACTCTTAACTATCATACATACTTTAACTGTGGGTTGACACTATGCTGACTTGACTGGAGACCTGAGGCTAACCTGACCAGACTATCTTACTACCACATGGTGTATTTCTAGTTGTTGCTCACGGGCTCTGACTGTCTCAGAGGCTGGATCCCAAGAGAGCGGGGAAACTAGTGCCCTTTGGCTTCATAGTGGTCGTGTCCTGTCTGGTGATTGGCTGCTGCGTTCTGTGTGTTCACTGGTCATCCTGTGTGTCAATCACTGCCTGTCTGTGCACCATCATATACCTGTGTGTATATTATGACAAAATGCTCATTTGATGCCTGCTTTACCATTTTGGAACCTGATGAACTAACCTGCAGATGACAGAGCTTATGACTCCAGTGTCCAACTGTAGCTTTACCTCATGCAAAGGCAGTGTTCTTGGTCTCAAAAAGTAAATGGTAGATGTCTCTTTCACCTCTTTCTTTATAAAGAAAGCAAATTCCCATGGTTCAAGGTTATTCTCACAAAATTGTTCTTTTTTTGTGGGCACCTGCATTTATTTTTTTTGTTGGATGGGCTGTTTATTGTGCTTTTGACCTGTAATTTGATTACTTTTTGCTCTCCTTGCTTTTTCACATTGCAGCAATTCATGGAACTTAAAGCTTAGTTTAAGCACCTTAAAATATTTTGATGGGTTATTAAGGTAATCCCTTTTGTCCCCACCCCAGTGATTTTGAGGGTAAGAAGGAGCTATCGAGCACTGATCAAAGGGAGGGCCACCGGTATCTGGAACAGGTTGCACGGACCTGCATCATCCAAGTACACAGCTCCCCAAAAGCCACAGGAGGTATTTAAACTGGCCACAGCATATGCGGTTTTACCACTGAGGCTTCACAATGGGAGGTTCTCCAAATTGAGAATATAATTTTGATTAATGCAGCATCCTGTATGTGTGGGAAAGTAGTTGTAATTGTAAGGAACTCCTGCACAATGATAGGCAGGCAACCTAACCTGCAAGTTTAATCTGGGTGTTAATATAGTGACCACACATCAAGCAGCTGGGTTGCATTACAATGACAAGGTGCGGCAAGACATTTAATTATAGCTTTTGCTTTGCGCGTGTGCCTTACTGAAGATGGATTTGGTTTCCTCTTCGAATATTGTATGGATCTCTCTTTAAGTAACTAATGGCCTGTTCTGTGATGTGTTGGATGTTCTGGATCACAAACAGGTCACCAACACTAGAAGTGGTGCAACTCTATTTTATTATAAAGTTAACTATATTAACATACTTGAACTGTGGGTAAATGCAATACCAGCTTTAACTGTTGACCCTTGCCTAGTCCTAACCAGGCGATGCACTCAGCACATGGTGAATGTCTGTGTTGCAGGCTGTGAGCTCTGTGCTCCGAGCTGGCTGCTACTAGAATGAGCGGGAACTCTCCTGTCCCCTGTCTTTATAGTGCGTGTGCTCTCACTGGTGATTGGCTGCGGTGTTGTGTATGCTGATTGGTCCCACTGCATGTCCATCAGTGTGTGTGTGTGTGTCTGCACCATAATATACTGGTGTATATTATGACATCCCCCCTTTTATATAAAGAACATGTGCCTGCGTGACAATAAATATCATGTAGTGAATGTACCTGACTATGCGTATGTGTGTTATTTACATGACTATGCACATGAGGCTAATCTATTTACACGGGAAGGTGCCTGTTTTGCAGGACATTGCCACTTTAAATGGGCGGAGTAACAGTTGCCGCATGTCGTGACGTCAGTACGCTCGTTACGCCACCGCGCATGCGCGATGCGGTCCTGCGTGGTGCGCGCCTGCACATCACGTTCCTCCACGTCACCGTCCACTCGTTTGGCGCGTACAAGCGTGGGAGGCCATGAAAAGCGCGCGAAATGGCCGCCCTCATCCAGGCTGCAGCCTTGGAGGTGTTCAATTGTTTGGACCCGTTCCGCCTCGTGGGGACCTTGCTGTGCCGTTTCAGCCGCCTGTATGTGGGAATACCGGCTGGTGGCATTTTCATGCCGGACACAGGTCTCGATGGCAGTCGCGAGGGTGAGTTGCTTAATTTTGAGGAGCTGCTGACGCAGGGGGTCCGAGAGAACTCCAAATACGATCTGGTCGCGTATCATGGAGTCGGAGGTGGGCCCGTAGCCGCAGGACTGCGCAAGGATGCGGAGGTGTGTTAAAAAGGATTGGAAAGGCTTGTCCTTACCCTGCAAGCGCTGCTGGAACAGGTATCTTTCGAAGCTTTCATTGACCTCTGTGCTGAAGTGGGTATCGAATTTGAGGAGAACCGTACTTTGTCTTGTCCTCGTCGTCTGCGAATGTGAGGGAGTTGAAGATGTGGATGGCGTGTTGCCTGGCCGTGGAGAGGAGCAGAGCAATCTTCCTGGTGTCCGAGGCGTTCTCCCTGTCCGTGGCTTCGAGAAAGAGCTGGAAGCGCAGTTTACAAATCCTCCAATTGACCCCGAGATTGCCGGCGATGCGGAGCGGCGGTGGCGGGTTGATGTTCTCCATACTTCAGGATGCCGGAATGCTGATTAGTTGCAGGTGGGTCTCAGAGGTGCTAGTATGCAACCACTCCTTGTACCATGATGTGTTGGGTGTTCTGGATCACAAACAGGTCACCAACACTGGAAGTGGTGCAACTCTATTTTATTATAAGGTTAACTATATTAACATACTTGAACTGTGGGTAAATGCAATACCAGCTTTAACTGTTAACCCTTGCCTAGTCCTAACCAGGTGATGCACTCAGCACATGGTGAATGTCTGTGTTGCAGGCTGTGAGCTCTGTGCTCTGAGCTGTCTACTACTAGAATGAGTGGGAACTCTCCTGTCCCCTGTCTTTATAGTGCGTGTGCTCTCACTGGTGATTGGCTGCGGTGTTGTGTATGCTGATTGGTCCCACTGCATGTCCTTCAGTGAGTGGGTGTGTGTGTCTGCACCATAATATACTGGTGCAAATTATGATATTCTGGATTTGAAATATTTCCCACTACTTATCAATAGCTAATGTCTGACATACATTTCTTCAAAAGGTCTTCTTTTCACACTATAGGACATTCTAAGATTTTAAATAATCATATCTCTCTCTTGTACAGACTATTCCATCTTTTCTTCTCAGTCTCTTCCATGTGATCGCTGATATCACTGTCATATCGTGATACACATCACGGGCGAAATTCTCCTACCCGCCCCGCCACATTTCTGCGCCGACCGGCCGGCGGGAGTCTCCGTAACACTGGCCGGTCAATGGGATTTCCCATTGTGGGGCAGCCCCACGCCGTCGGGAAACCCCCCGGTGCCGGCAGAATGGAGACTCCCGCCGGCGGAGAATGACGCCCCACAATCTCATGACCATAACCCTTATCCTATTATGCAATAGCAGTGGAAATCTGAAACATGTGTGAAGGGCCAGTTATCAGCTGCACAATGCAGCTTAACATTGCCACACTCCTTTATGCTACCTTGTGAAGATGTTTCCTGTGGAGTGCATAGGTTTGAACCGGGTCATGACATCCTGTCAGCATTTTGTGTGGTTCACTCTGGAGGGTGCCCTGAATTGTCAAACAGGACAACCTTCTTTACATTCAACTCATGCAGCAGCACATCCCAGGTCATGTCATCAGATCTCAGCATCTGAATGTTGATTAGGCCCCCTCCTGTCTGGAGCATGGGATCCATACTGCCTGAAAGACACCTGTTAAAATGGTGCAAGTCATGCTTACATGGTTACAACTGTGATAGTCTCGCTATAGTTTGAGTCACTAAATGTTTTCTCTGCATGTAAGTGGAGTTTAAATTGGGAATTCAAGACCAAAATCTAGTTTTAATTATTTGTATCTCAGGTTTTAGTGCAACAGGCAATGGAAGAAACTAAAATCTGGTTATCATGGACCAGAGAATGAGACACACCCTTGGAGGCTATTTGACTAATCATATTTGTGCTAACTGTTTGAAAGACCTATCCAATTTGTTTCAATCTCCACAATTATCTATCCCTTCAAGAATTAACCCAATTCCAGTTTTGTTGCCTGTTTCTCTTTACTCTGCTCTTTACTCTGGCTCTGTCCCAATTAGGGCAATCAGTGGATTTGCCTTCTTTCTATATTGTCTATGTCCGAATGCTTAGAGTTGCCAGGTATCGAATGATACCACCACAAGTTTCAACCGGCTATCGATCAAAGAGCCAAACAACTGTTAGTTAGTTCAATGTCAAGGGTACTTTATTTACAGACAATCAGTCATGCAACATAAACACTACTAGTTAACTACACCTATTAATAAGACAACCTGTACTTAACTTCGGGAACTCGGCTTAGGTCAGGAAACAGTGGCCGCTGTTCAATTCTGGATCTCTTGAGTTCGAAGGGGGTAACTGCTGCTCGGCTGGGCTCATCCTTCTGGTAGTGGGCGTTGAACTCAAACTTGCTTCCGGTGTTGCTGCAATTGGCGATCGCCGTGACCGGAGTACCAAGGCAAAAAGAGAGCGAGCATATAGCGAACTCTTCCTTTATACTTGGGGGCCTTCACGCTCCTTCAATTTGGGCCTTACTAATTGGGTGATCCCTGATCACTCCGTTCGATTCCTTAGCCAATAAGTGGGCGGGGATCTGGATGACTGGGCGTGTCTCAAGCGGTCATTGACACTGTTGTTTGCGTTTCCCTTGGACAGGGAGAGGCGCCGAAATGTCTGGGACTGTCCCGGTTGCTGGAGTACCAGTCCTTTGTGCCATCACCTGCTAATCGGCCTGATTAACATGCTAATGAGACGGGGTTTCGATACCGTCTGGACTTTGCTGGCAGATATGCATTTCAGGCTCAAAACCTGCCTGAATCTTGGCTTGTCCATTTTACCCATCAGTCTTTGCGAGTTGCTCTGGCTTAGTTGGAAGTGGCCATGTCAGATGGCTACATTTTGTATTGAATTGCTCAGCCAGTGCATTCCAAATCATCACAACTCGTTCATAAAAATAAATTCTCCTCATCTCCCCTTGGATACTTTTGCCAGTAATTTGAAATCTGCATCCTCTGCATAGTGATTCTTCTATAGCTGGAGGTAGTTTCTTCTTATCCACTGTATTAAAACCCCTTCATGATTTTGAACATTTGTACCAAATCTCCTTATTACCGACTATGCCAAAAAGAGAGCTCCCCCAGTTTCTGGAGTCTCTCCACATGTATAAAGTCCCTAATCCTTGGCATCATTCTGGTAAACATCTTCCGAGATGGGCACCCTTCTTAAAATGTTGTCCAGAAAAAGCCAGTGATTTAAAAGGATTTAGGTTAGCATCATCGCTTTAGCCTTTGTTTATAAAACTATAAATCTTGATTTATTTTTAAACAGCCTTCTCAACTTGTCCTAGCACCTTCAAGATGTCTATATGTACACCCACATGTCTCTCTCTGTTCCTGCACTATTGTAAAGTTGTACAAATTAATTCATACTGCCTTTCCTAATTCTGCATTCCAAAATGCATCCCTTAAATACATCCACTTTAAACCTCATCTTCCATGTGTCTTCCCATATCCCCAATCTACTTATATGTCCTCTTGAAGTTTGTTACCATTCTCGTTGCTGTTTACCACATTACCAAGTTCCGTGCCATCTGCAGATGTTGAAATTATGTTTATCCAAACCCACACATTCATATGTATATAAAAGAGAAGTTGTTTTCCTAACATCAACCCCAGAGAACACCAATGTATACTCCCCTCGAGCCTGAAAACAACTGTTTATTATTACACACTACTTTCTATCCCTAAGGAAATGTTATATCCATGCTGCAATTGCCCCGACAAACTGATGGGCTTTATTTTCACTAGTAGGCTATTAAGTGGTACTTTATCAAACATCTTGTAAAGTACAGTGACAAATAGAGCATTTTAAGAATATTGGTATCTAAATATTCAGCAGTTTAAGGGTTAAAAGCTTGAGGTTATTGTGTATTTGACTGAAATGGTCAAGTTTTTAAAAAGAATTTTGTTTGCAGCGTCTGGGAGCTTTTACGAGCCAGAAGGTGAATTGACCAGAGGAATGTGTTTCTCAGTCTGGGCTAATGCACTGTGGATTGATTGGAGAACGTCCCTGGGGAGTTCTTGGGCAGAATTCTCCGACCCCCCGCCGGGTCGAAGAATCCCCGGGAGGCGGTGCGAATCCCGCCCCGCCGCTCCGATGCCGGCTGATGTATTCTCCGGCGCCGTTTGTCGGTGGGGGCGGGATTCACGATACGCCGGTCGGAGGCCTTTGGTTGTGCCCCCCCAGCAATTTTCCAGGCCCTGATGGGCTGACCGGCCATCCGTTTATGGCCAGTCCTGCCGGCGTGAATCACTCATCTCTGACGCCAGCGGGACCTGGCAGGTAAGTCGGCGTGGGAGGTCCTTGGAGGAGCGCGGGGGGATCCGACCCCGGGAGGGGGGGGTGCGCCACAGTGGCCTGGCCCGCGATAGGGGCCCACCATTCTGCGAGTGGGCCAGTTCCATGGGAGCATTTCTTCCTTCCGTGCCAGCCCCTGTAGGGCTCCGCCATGGCCGGCGTGGAGAAGAAAGAGAACCCCCGCGCATGCGCCAAAATACACCGGCTGGTCTGCGCATGCGTGGAACCACGGCAGCGGTTCCGCGCATGAGCGAGATCACGCCAGCCCTTTGGCACATGTGCGAACTCACGCTGTTCCTTCGCCGCCGGCTGGAGCAGTGCCAACGACTCCAGCGTCCAACTAGCCCCTGAGACAGGTGAGAATTTCTCACATTGGGGGCCCGTTGACGCCGGAGTCAATGGCGCCGGTTTTCCCGCTGGCGTGGGGACTTAGTCCCCGGAAGGGAGAATCCCGGCCCATATGTTTTTCGGCATGGAGAGTTGTTTTTTTTTTCCAGCTTGGGGAGATGATGTCATTGCTAGGTGGAGCTAAGGGATTCAGAGAGTCATTTTGAGAAAGCTTTGGAGAAGAGCTGAAGTCTAATCTGGCTGACACTGAGTTCACAATTCTCTCCCAGTAGAATAGTTATTAAAAGAGTAATAATATTTTAAGCAAAGAAACCTTGTCTGAGGACAAGGAAGAAGCTGAAACATGCCAAATAAACCAACTTTATGAAAATGTTCAGCCAGAGTCTGAAGGGGTTCTAACAGGAACCCAATCTGTTCTGTAAAACAAGTATTATGCTATGCTTTGCTGCTTTTAAGATGGATTGAGAACTGTGGCCGGGAATCTCCACCACACCTCCCCGCCGCCCCACCGCCCCACCGCCCTGCAGCCCCGCCGCCCCACCGCCCTGCCGCCCCGCCGCCCCGCTGCCCCACCGCCCCGTGGCCCCACCGCCCCACTGCCCCGCTGCCCCACCGCCCCACCGCCCTGCGGCCCCTCCGCCCCACCGCCCCGCCGCCCCACCAACCCGCCACCCCACCGCCCCACTGCCCCACTGCCCCGCTGCCCCACCGCCCCACCGCCCTGCGGCCCCGCCGCCCCACCGCCACACCGACCCGCCACCCCACCGCCCCACCGCCCCACCAACCCGCTGCCCCACCGCCCCACCGCCCTGCGGCCCCGCCGCCCCACCGCCACACCGACCCGCCACCCCACCGCCCCACTGCCCCACCGCCCCACCAACCCGCTGCCCCACCGCCCCACCAACCCGCTGCCCCACCGCCCCACCGCTCCGCCACCCCACCGCCTGCCGCCCCACCGCCCCGCCGCCCCGCCACCCAGCAGCAAGCTTCCCCATTCTCCGGCACCGTTTTTCGTGCGCCAGCAGGATCGCTGCCATGCTGGTCGGGGGCCTTTGACAGCGGCCCCCCCGCCGAATCTCCAGGCCCCGAGTTTGGCCGAGTCCTGCCAGCATGGATTACTCACCTCCCACACGGCGGGTCCTGGAAGGTGAGTGTGCGGGGGCCGTCCTGGAGGGTGGGCGGGGGGATATAACCCCGATGGGGGGACCCCATGGTGGCCTCGCCCACAATCAGGGCCTACCGATTGGTGGGCGGGCTGGTTCCATAGGGGCCTACTTTATTTCGCGGCGGGCCCCAGTAGGGCTCCGCCATATTGCCCAGGGGCCGGCGCGGAGAAGGGGACCCCCGTACATGCGCCGAATCATGCAGGCCGTTCCGTGCATGCGTAAAAATATGCCGGCCATTCTGCGCATGCGGGGATGAGTCCAGCGGCAACATAGCCACCTAGAAAGGTGAGCATTCCTCACTTTTGGGGTCCATTGATGCTGGTGTGGGGGACATAGCCCCATTATTAGAGAATCCCACCCTGTATGTTTCTTTTCTTATTGTTTAATAGGGAATTGAATAGTAGTGTTTAAGGGGTAAAATGCCAATTATTCTTTTTGGGTGTGAAGTTAAAGAGTTTAATATTGTACTTGTAATAAAGTTTTGTTTTTAAAATATCAAATCCCTATTTCTTCCGGCAATCATTCCTGGAGTGAATCATTCTTTCCTCACATTCTTACAAAATAAAATAACATATTGGGGTTTCGGTCCAGTATCCTAGCCATTCTTGGGGTCTGGTTTGGGATCTTGGCGCGATTCTCCAACCCCCCCACCGGGTCGGAGAATCGCCGGGGGCCGGCGTGAATCCCGCCCCCGCCGTGTCGCGAATTTTCCGCCACCGGTGATTCGGCGGGGGCGGGAATCACGCCCAGCCGGTCGGCGGGATTCCCCCGGCGATTCTCCGGTCCGCGATGGGCCGAAGTCCCGCCACTGTCAACCAACGCCAGCCGGCGTGGATGGAACCACCTTTGGGACGGCGGGACACGGCGGCGCGGGTGGGCTCCGGGGTCCTGGGGGTGCGCGGGACGATCTGGCCCCGGGGGGGGGGTGCCCCCACGGTGGCCTGGCCCGCGATCGGGGCCCACCGATCCGTGGGCAGGCCTGTACCGTGGGGGCACTCTTTTCCTTCCGCCTTCGCCATGGTCTCCACTGTGGCGGAGGCGGAAGAGACCCCCTCCACTGCGCATGCGCGGGGATGCCGTGAGCGGCCGCTGACGCTTCCGCGCATGCGCCGCCGGGCAAAGTCATTTCCGCGCCGGCTAGCGGGGCACCAAAGGCCTTTCCCGCCAGCTGGCGGGGCGGAAATCAGTTTGGTGCGGGCCTAGCCCCTCAAGGTAAGGGCTCAGCCCCTCAAGATGTGGATAATTCCGCACCTTTGGGGCGGCGCGATGCCTGACTGATTCGCGCCGTTTTTGGCGCTGGGCGGCGGACATCGCGCCGATTACGGAGAATCCCGCCCCATAATAGTACAAATACATATTAGCTGCACCACCCTCATCGACCCTTTCTATTATTTCATCCAAGAGCTCAATCAAGTTAATGGCAAACTATCTGCCTTTAACAAATTTATGCTTACTCGTATTTATTAACCCATGATTTTGTAAACGGGGATTAATATTGTCTCTGTTTATTGTCTAACAGTTTCTCTATTATCTATGTCAGGCTTACCGGTGTGTAGTTCCTGTACTTATCCCTCTCACATTTCTTGAACAGGAGGGTAATATTGACAATCTGCCACCTCTCTGAAGTGGTCCTATATCTAAGGCGGATTAGAAGATTGCAGCCAGAGTGCCTGTTACCTACACTTCTGCTACCCTCAGTAAGCTCGGACGCATTCCATTCAGACTGAGTGACATTTAATATTTCAGTGCACCATTATTTTCTGTACATCCTCTTTATCTAATTTTGCATTCTCTAACTTCCTCTTCATTCGTTTTTTTTTAATAAACATTTTATAGAGGTATTTTTTGGCATTGTAACAGCAGCAATATAAACAATGTACATGAAAATATAAACATAGTGCAAATACCACCTTCCTCCCCAACAGGCCCCACCATTAATTAACCCCCTAATCTACACTAACCTAACCCCCTCCCCCTCCCCCTTCCCCTCTGCTGACGATTAATTCTCCACGAAGAAGTCGACGAACAGTTGCCACCACCGGGCGAACCCTAACGGTGACCCTCTCAAGGCGAACTTGATTTTCTCCAGACAGAGAAAGCTAGCCATGTCCGATAGCCAGGTCTCTGATTTCGGGAGGTTTGAGTCCCTCCATGCTAATAGTATCCGTCTCCAGGCTACCAGGGAAGCAGAGGCCACAACGTCTGCCTCTTTCTCCTCCTGGATTCCCAGATACTGCAACACCCTGAAAATTGCCACCTCTGGACTCAGTGCCACCCTTGTTTATAATACCATGGACATGACGTCAGCAAACCCCTGCCAAAATCCCCTCAGCTTTGGACATGCCCAGGACATGTGGACATGGTTCGCTGGTCCTCCCGCACATTTTGTGCACCTATCTTCCACCCCAAAGAATCTGCTCATCCGGGTCATGTGAGCCCAGTGAACGAGCTTGAATTGAATCAAGCTGAGTCTGGCACATGTTGCGGTTGCGTTGACTCTACTCAACACGTCCCCCCAAAGGCCCTCCTCTATCTCTCCCCCCAGCTCCTCCTCTCACTTTCGCTTCAGCTCCTCAGTCTGCATCACCTCTGATCCCATAAGTTCCTTATAAGTGTCAGAAATGCTCCCCTCACCTATCTATCCTCTGGAAACTACCCTGTCCTGAATCCCCCTTAGCGGCAGGAGTGGGAAGGTTGGTACATGACTACGCAGAAAGACCTGCACCTACTGATATCGAAATTTGTTTCCCCTCGCCAATGCAAACTTCTCCTCCAGCGCCCTCATACTCGGAAAGCTCCCCTCTATAAGCAAGTCCCCCATCCTCTCAATCCCCGCTCTCCGCCATATTCGGAACCCCCCCATCCATCCTCCCCGGGGCAAACCGGTGATTAGCGCAGATTGGGGACCAAACCGATGCTCCCATTGCTCCCACATGTCTCCTCCATTGCCCCCAGACTCTCAGGCCGCCACCACCACGGGGCTGGTGGAGTACCGCGCCGGCAGGAATGGCAGAGGCGCAGTTACCAGAGCCCCCAAACACGTGTCCTTGCAAGAAGCCGCCTCCATACGCACCCATGACGACCCCCCCCCTTCCCCGCCCACCCACCAGCCACTTGCTAATCATGGCTATGTTAGCCGCCCAGTAATAATTGGCAACTCCAGCCCTCCCTCTCCCCGACTCCGCTCCAGCATTACCCTCCTCACTCACGGGGACAAAGCCCGCTATAACTTTATTGATCCGCTTAAAAAAAGACCGCGGAATGAAGATGGGGAGACATTGAAATACAAACAGGAATCTCGGGAGGACCGTCATTTTCACCGTTTGGACTCTGCCCGCCAGAGACAACGGGAGCGCATCTCATCTCCGGAAATCCTCCTTCATCTGATCCACCCCGAGCCAAGTTCAATTTATGTAGCCGGTCCCAATCCCGCGCCACTTGGATACCGCGGTACCTGAAACTGTCCCCTACCACTCTGAATGGCAGTTCCCCCCAGTCACCTCTCCTGACCCCTCACCTGGACCACAAACATCTCGCTCTTCCCCGTATTAAGCTTATACCCTGAGAACCGGCCGAATTCCCCTAAATTCCCATGATTTCTTCCATCCCTCAATTGGATCTGAAACATACAGAAGCAGGTCTTCCACAGACAGCAAGACTCTGTGCTCCCCCCCCCCCCCCCCCACCCCCCCGGACCAACCCCTTCAAGCCCCTTGAGGCCCTCAGAGCAATTGCCAGCGGCTCTGTAGCCAATGCAAACAGCAGTGGCGAGAGGGGGAATCCCTGTCTCGTCCCCCAGTGCAGTCGAAAATAGTCCGAAGTCGTCCTGTTCATCCGTACACTTGCCACAGGAGCCTGGTACAGCAACCTGACCCAGTCAATACAGCCCCTCCCAAATCCGAACAGCCCCAGAACCTCCCATAAATAATCCCACTCAATCCGGTCAAAAGCTTTTTCCGCATCCATCGTGACCACTACCTCCACCTCCCTACTTTCCGGGGGCATCATGATTACGTTTAACAGCCTTCTTACATTGGCCACCAGCTGCCTGCCCTTAACGAACCCCGTCTGATCCTCCACAATGGCTTTCGGTACACAATCCTCAATCCTGGAGGACAAAATTTTGGCCAACAGTTTAGCGTCTACGTTCAACAGGGACATTGGTCTGTAAGACCCACATAGCTCCGGGTTCTTGTCCTGTTTCAGGATAAGCAAAATCGTGGCCTGTGACATCGTCTGTGGCAGAACCCTTCTTTCCCTTGTCTCATTAAACACCTTCATCAGCACCGGTCCCAATATCTCAAAGAACTTTTTGTTGAACTCCACTGGGTACCCGTCTGGTCCCGGGGCCTTACCCGACTGCATGGCCTTCAAGCCCTCCACTATCTGTTCCAACCCGATCGGGGGCCCCAGTCGTTCTACCAGCTCCCCGTCTACCTTCGGGAAAGTCAGCCCCTCCAGGAAGTGCCTCATCCCCTCCGGCCCCGCAGGAGGTTCCGACCTGTACAACCTACTGTAGAAATCCCTGAACGCCTTGCTCACCCCTGCCGAGTCCCCAACTAAGTTCCCACCCCCGTCAATAACTTTCCCTATTTCTCTAGCTGTCTCCCTCTTTCTGAGCTGCTGTGCCAGCATCCTGCTGGACTTCTCACCATGCTCGTATATCGCCTCCCTCGCCTTTCTCAGCTGTTCCACTGCCCTCCCTGTGGATAACAAGCCAAACTCCGCCTGTAGCCTCCATCGTTCCCATAAGAGCCCTATCTCTGGAGTCTCCGCTTACCTCCTGCCGACTTGTAGAATCTCCTTTACCAGTCGGTCCGTCTCTGCCCTGTCCGTCCTGTCCCTGTGAGCCCGGATCGAAATCAGCTCTTCTCTCATCACTGCCTTCAGCGCTTCCCAGACCACCGCTGCTGAGACCTCCCCCCCCCCCCGATATCATTTACCTGCAGGTAATTTTGTATGCATTTCCTCAGCCTCTTGCACACTGCTTCGTCCGCCAATAGCCCTACATCTAACCTCCATTGCGGGCACTGATTGCTATCTTTACTAACCTGCAGGTCAACCCAGTGTGGAGCATGGTCCGAGATTATGATCGCCGAGTACCCCATGTCCACCACCCCAGCCAGCAAGGCCCTACCCAAAACAAAGAAATCGATCCGAGAGTATACCTTATGTACGTGGGAGTAGAACGAAAACTCTTTCACCCTTGGCTGCCTAAATCTCCATGGATCCCCCCCCATTTGCTCCATGAACCCTTTCAGTTCCTTTGCCATTGCTGGCACCTTGCCCGTTTTCGAGCATGACCGATCCAGGCCGGGATCAATATCTGTATTAAAGTCCCCTCCCATGACCAGTTTGTGCGAGTCCAGGTCCGGTATCTTCACCAACATCCTTTTTATAAATTCCACGTCGTCCCAATTTGGCGCATGTACATTAACCAGCACTACCTTCATCCCCTCCAGCTTACCACTAACCATAATATATCGACCCCCCACTACCAAAACTATTCTACCCACCTCAAATATCACCCACTTATTAATCAAGATCGCAACCCCTCTAGACTTTGTATCCAGCCCCGAGTGGAAGACCTGACTGACCCAGCCTGTCCTCAATCTAACCTGGTCCACTATTCTAACGTGCGTCTCCTGCAGCATTACCACGTCTGCCTTCAGTCCCCTCAGGTGCGCGAACACACGCGCCCTCTTAACCAGCCCATTCAACCCTAGAACATTCCAGGTGATCTGCCTAGTTGGGGGGCAAAGTGCCCCCCCCCCCCCGCCAATCAAGCATCCCCTTTCTTGGGCCCTCCTCCAGCCCGACCCCCGGCAGCCCCCGCCACCGACCTCCTCACTGTCCCTCAACTGAAGTTCCTCCCTCATCAACAGAACAACTACCCCCTCTCCCCCCCCTAGCAACACCACTCTGAAACCTAACCCATACAATAAACTAAACATATGCACACCCCCCCCACTGTGCTTCCGTGAGCTTGCTCACCCAGCTAGCTTGGTGGCCCCCGCCAAAAAGTCTATCACCTATTGTTCCCTCACTCCCCTCCCCCGCTCATAAAAAAAATTCCCTCATCTAACAATCCCCACACAATCACCCAGCTGAAAAAACAAACAAACACCGAAACCCAAACAAGCAAGTCTCCATCCCACAAAAGTGCACATCAAAGAAAAAGACATTGCCAACACCCACCAAAAAGAAAACCCGAAAACGAAAAAACATTTTCCCCCACTTCTCAAACAGAACTCAAAAACAGAAGAGAAAAAATAAAAAAGAGACCAAATATAAGCCAACAAGTTGCATCAAAGTTCAAGAGTTCTCAGCCCCCCACTAGTCCTTTCTTTTCGCGAAGTCCAGCGCGTCTTCGGGCGACTCAAAATAATGATGCTGGTCCTCATATGTGACCCAGAGATGAGCCGGATACAGCAGTCTAAACTTCACCTGTTTCTTGAAGAAGATTGATTAACTTGGTTGAAGCCTGCCCTTTTCCTGGCCACCTCCACACTCAGGTCCTGGTACGCCCGCAGGATACTGTTGTCCCATTTACAGCTCCACGTTCGCTTGGCCCACTGAAGAATACATTCCTTGTCCAGCAACCTATTGCCCTCGGTCGCGGCTTCCTCGCAAGCGCTCTGTATGTCCTGTCCTCCTCCAAGGGTCGGGAGACTGTCCCCTCCCCCAGCAGCTTTTCAAACATACCGGCTATGTATGCCCCAGCAGCAGCTCCCAGATCCCTCCGGGAGTCTGACAATTCTTAAGTTCTGCAGATGGGACCTATTCTCTCGGTCCTCCACCTTCTCCAGAAACCTTTTCTGCTGGTCCCGCAGTATCCCCACCTCCACCGCTGTTTGATGCTCCTCCTACTCAACCAGCGCCTTCTCAACCTTCTGGATCGCCCGATCCTGGGCGTCCAATCTGTGCTCCAGCCGATCAATCGGCTCTTTAATCGGGTCCAGGCAGTCCCGTGTCTGCTTGGCAAAGCCGTCCTGGATGACCTGCATCAACTGCTCCGTTGATCGCTGGGCCGACACCCCAGGGCTCCGATCCTCGGCCATGCTGTCTCCAGCTGCAGCTTCAGCACAGCTCTTGCCTATCTTCCTATTTCCGCCATTTTGTGCACTTCTGGCTCTTTTCTCCATACACTTGCCTCAGCCTTCGAATTCGCCATTTAAAACCGGAAAAAAGTCTGGGGGAAAGGTCCAAAAGTCCGACCAGAGCTGGAGCCACCAAATGTGCGACTTACTCCTTAATAGCCGCCACCGGAAATCTTGCTCCTCATTCTTTATTGTGACATTGGTAACAACCTTGCCTTTAGGAAAGATTGCTCCAAAGTATTCACAGGTTCCAGTCTCCTATTTAACCAGTTTGCTTTGTTGATACAGTCCAAAAAAACCTTTAGATTTCCAGTAAACGGCAAACAAGCTACATTGGAAAGTTGACATTAGCTTAGACATTCACTTTAGGTGTCAGAGCATGCCACAAATGTTTAACTATGAAATAAGAAGTGTTGAGTATTTTAAGCTGAAGCAGGAAGATTCAGTATAAACTGTGGAGCAACCAAGGAAAAATATTTATGGTCTCAACTCATATTAGAAGGATTCCTCTGTTTAAACCTGGTTTCCCCTGTGGCTTCTTTTAGTTTCCTGTTATTGTTGGCTTTCATAACTTTTGTATCTGGATGATGACTGAAAGCCGTCCCCCTCCCCGGCAAGATGTCCTATTTGGTCTGACCTCAGGAAACCCCTGGTGAGATAGCCTGCTTGGTTTGGTCCAGCGATTACACATTTTGATGGACTTGGCTGACAGCCTACTCGCTACTTCAAATTCCCAGGTCTTACCTAACCCTTGATGCTGATTGGGGCTCATCATTCCAGAATGTTCCTTGTTGTGTGAAACTGTATGTTTGTTTCAGTTTCGATTTGAACTCAGAGTTGAACAGAACTCTTTTAAATGTCTCTCCCAGAAAAGGTGGAACTCTCTCACTTCAATACCTCAGCTGTGGCTCACTCCAGGTAACAGGAGTAGCCAGTGTTTTTCTCTCTATCCAGTTACTGAGTGTTTACTGCCTGGAAACACGGCTGAAGGGAAGCTTTCTGAATTCCTCTTTCTGTAAGGTTACCAGATCACACTAAGGCCTCATGGAAACTGTTTCTCTGTTTCTCTGATACTCTGTTTATCTGAGACAAGCTGTTGGTCAGTCTGCTGGAATGGGAATCAAATAAGAAATTGAACAGACTGGAAGTGCATCTTCCAGGTGAAGGCTCAGGTTACCACAAGTTAAAGTGACTCCATAGAGCAATCCTTTTCAAACCCAATGTCGCGACTTGCGGGTGGGTGGCTGGCGGCTGTCAGTAGGGTCGCGAGCCATGTGTCACGGCATCCCCAGTCGCGCGTCCATGTGCCGCGGCGTTCTCAATTGCGCAAAGTAGTGCCCAATGGCACGACCGGCGTTTAAAAATGCCGCTGCGACCGGGTTTCAGAATGTAGGCATTCCGTGCATGTGTGCTGCCTCAGCAGTGCCCAGGCCCAGAGCATCCATGGAAAAATGTCTCCTACTGACGTCAGCGTGCTAACCCAGAATGAGATGATTTTTTAAAAAATCGCTGGAGCTTTGGAGCTGCCAGGAGAGGTGGCAGAGAGTAGGTCACGTAAGCTGACAACATCACGTGTTCTGGTTGCGATAGAGATGCCTCCATTTTGCAGCTGCCAGCAGTGCTGGAGTGAACTCCAGGGCCTCTGGTGAACAACTCATGAAGAAGAAGCTGAAAACAGGAGCGAAGTAGCATAAAGATGGTTACTTGAGGTGTGGGTTATTAATTGTGCCACTGCAAATTAAAATTCAAAGCATTGGCAAATGAAGTTAAAAACCCTCAAAACTTCAAAAACATTTGAAGACAAACATGGTGCGTTCGAGGCCAAAACTCTTGATTTTTTTCAATGGATGTAGTGAGATCTTATCTACCATGACTTGATGGTCTGAGTTATTAGGAGAGGTTGGGATTTTTTTCCCTGGAGCGTAGGAGGCTTAGGGGTGATCTTATAGAGGTCTCTTAAATAGGTAGTCAACATCTTTTCCCAAAGGTAGAGGAGTCTAGAACGAGAGGGCATAGATTTAAGGTGAGAGATACAAAAGAAACCAGGGTGAAACTTTTTCACACAGAGGGTGGTGAGCATCTGGAACGGGCTGCCAGAGGCAGTGGTAGAGGCGGTACAATTTATTCCTTTAATAAACAGTTAGACAGTTATATGGGCAGGGTGGGTATGGGCCAGGTGGGACTAGCTTAGTGATAGCAATTGGGCGGCATGGACAAGCTGGGCCGAAGGGCCTGTTTCCATGCTGAAAACATCTATGACTCTATGATTATGACTCTATCTCATCAGCTGAAGTAATTAACAGAAATGCAACATTGAATAACGAAGTGGAGTATGAGCATCCTCCCCGTGGGTGCGTGGGTTTCCTCCGGGTGCTCCAGTTTCCTCCCACAGTCCAAAGACATGCAGGTTAGGTGGATTGGCCATGATAAATTGCCCTTAGGTGGGATTACGCAGAGAGGGTAGGGTGCTCTTTCAGAGGGAGGTGCAGGCTCGATGAGGCGCAGACCCTCCTTCTGCACTGTAGGAATTCTATGATTCTATGAAATGAGATCCTGATGACTGTGCAGGCTCACCTGTCACATTAAAGGGAAGTGAAACTGGTGGGTCGCGATGGCTGACCAGCGCGAGTCGCGAAGTTTGGCCACTGAGTCCCAAAGGATATCCAGTTGTTAAAAATGGGTCCCGGGTAAATATGTTTGAAAAACACTGCTCTAGAGGGGATCCCATGGCCTGAATGTTCCAGCCAGAAGATCTAAACCAACTGGTGGTTTCACCACTCCGCGTCCTGGAATGATAGCCAGTTACAACGATCCAAATATCAGCAACGAGGAGGCTCATCTCTCTTTCTTCCATTTCAATGCCCATCATTATTACTCTTTCCCCTGTGTGTATCTGTCTTGTGTGTGTTTGGGTCGGTAAAGTGTTGGGGGGGTGGGGGGGGGGGAATAATAGATTAGCTGGCCGATATTCTATTATTATTATTGCACGCCTTAAGTCTCTCGTTGTTTTAAATAAACAGTTTTTTTGTATTTCACTTACAAATCTGGTGCCTGTAAGTTATTGGTCAAGGGTCAAATGTCTCAGAAACTATATACAAATTATTGGTTAATTCACTTGTGTTGGGTATCCGGGGCCTGTGGGGCTGAAATTGACCATGCACTAGCCCAGGGTGTCATAACAATGTTTACAAATAATAGATCCTAACCTCACAGAGCCGATTATTATTATTGAGCACAAGAACAGGGCAGCATGGTGGCGCAGTAGTTAGAATTGCTGCCTCACAGCGCCGAGGTCCCAGGTTCGATCCCGGCTCTGGGACACTCTCCGTGTGGAGTTTGCACATTCTCCCCGTGTTTGCATGTGTTTTCCCCCACAACAAGGGTTGGTGGATTGGCCATGCTAAATAGCCCCTTAATTGGAAAAAATGAATTGGGTACTCTAAATTAAAAAAACAATTTATTGTGCACAAGATGAATTATGGAACTCCTTTGATCCACTGATTATATGAAGTAAATAGATGTCATTTATGTTATAAAATGCAACAACTCACAACTGTGTGAAAAATGGAGCTAGTAATGCCAGACATTCAATCGACAGGTGGTAGAATAAATAACGCCTAAATATGAATTATTTTGATTACATTGCTTCCTTAGCCTGAACATAGTTATGTGAGCAGACAGATGTTGACAAGCCACAGCTGAGTTCAAAAATGTAACCCTTTTTAATGTTTAATTTTAATAAATTGCAAACAATTGTATGGAGATGAAGTTATAATTAATTCGGAATGAGCCTTTAATTGTTGAAAGACGTTTCAGAGTGCTTTTTCCAGCATTTTCTGTTTGTGAACCAATTTGCTAATAACAGGTAGGGGGGATGGGGGAAAAGGGGATATATGAGGTAGAGGGGTTCGGGAAGGAGAATGTTAAAAGCCCTATTAAAATTTGTTAATTCAGCTAAATATTCAGAATGACCTGGACAGCACTGACCTGTGCAGTATTGCCCTCATTTATAAAATTCCTCCAATACCACGGCAATTCCTCCAACTCTATGGCCTGAATTTTTCAGAACACATCCCCACTGACTCTGAATGCCCCTCTAGACATTTTTCCCTCCCCTCCAATCCAACCCGCCCAAGATGTAGCTCTTTTGATTTTCGGCCTTCCCCATGTCACATCAATCCTCCCGCCATAAAAAAATTGAAGCTGGGTGGAAAATGACCCTTAAGTGGCCAACCATTGGCCAGTCTTGGGCCCCCAATGGGGCAAGGATGGGTTTCCTGTATGAAGCCTTTCTTACCCCAGTGTAAAATTACTGCGTGCTTGGGGCAGGCAGGACCCAAAGGGAATCCCATCCCCTCAACTTCATACTCCTCCCCTCTGATTAAATATTGGCAGGTGGGGAAGGGTGAAATTCTCCCCTAATGTATCAGTGGGTGTCAAGTGCCCTTCTGACTCTGCCATCCTATGCATCTCAATTCCCTCACCTCCATCATCAGTGAGAGGACTTTGCCCCCCATCTCAGCTTGACATTTTCAAAAGCCTCTGATAATCTATCCAATTATTCATATGAGCAATCATTTTTCCTAATTGTGCAGCTTGGCTATTACTCGTTTGCACAATGCTTTGAGATGTTTACTAAATTAAAGGTGCCATATTGATACAATGCACATTTTCTTTGATGATCTTTTACACATCAAACAGTGGTTCCCGAAAAAATTGGCAGTAGCAAGACGAGAATTACATTGGAAAGTTATCATGATCTTTCCTCCAAATTTATGCCCAATCCTATCTTGGCCTTGATCTTACTGGAAATCAGTCTGTATAAATCAGGGTGATATGTGTATTTTACCCCAATGCATTTTGATAGGTAAATGTTCACTGCAGCTGCTGCCAAGATCCATTAATAACAACATAGTAGAATGTGGCCCAACCAAGATCCCTTAAAGAGTTGGCGAAGGCCGCTACAAAAGCAGTAGAACATATTTTTGGCAAATTTTGGGGGTGAGAATATGTATTCCTGTTCCCCCAAGAAAATGCTCCTGCCTACTTACTTACATCCCCCCCCCCCCCCCCCCGGCCAGTGACCTTTCCTTTTTAAGTTGGTACATCTAGATCAATGGATGGAGCATTGGATACCCCAAGTCCATTGGCAAGCTGCTTATCAAATTTAAGCAAGACTTGACCATCAAAATAGTGACAACATGAAGGCACTCTGAACACCCCACCCTCTGTCATGTAAACTACACATTAAAATCATCTCCAGCGAGTATTATTAAGTGTATTTTAAAATGTATCCTCAGTCACCAAGGCTACTGTGCTGTGAGTTTGGGTTTGTTAATTTTGTATTGAATGGCATTGCCCAAGTAAAAAAGGGACAAGGAATTCGCTTGACGTCTGTTGTGGCGAAGGTGTCAGAATTGATCATTAAAGAGGTTATAGCTGAACACTTAGACAAGCTAATTGGGAAGAGTCAGCATGGTTTTCAGAAAGTAAATCTTGTTTACCAAATTTATTTGAGTTCTTTGAAGGAGTAACATGTGCTGTGAATAGAGTGTGTCCTGTAGACATAACTGTACTTGGATTTCCTGAAAGCATTGGATAAGGTGCCACATCAAAGGTTACTGCAAAAAATAAAAGTTCATGGTCCAGGGGGTAACATATTAGCCTGGATTGAAGATTGGCAGGCTGGCAGAAAACAGAGAGTCTTTGACTGATTGGTGATGAGTGGAGTCCTGCAGGGGTTTGTGCTGGGGCCTCAAGTTTTTACAGTTTACATGAATGACTTAGATGAGGGGAGCGAAAGCATGGTAGATAATTTGGAGATGACACAACAATAGGTATGAAAGTATATTGTGAAGAAGATATACAGATCTGCAGATGATGTAGATTGGTTGAGTGACTGGGCAAAAAATCTGGTAGAAGGAGCATAATGTGGGAAAGTGCAGAGTTGCTCACTTTGGCAAGAAGAATAAAAAAGCAGAGTGTTACTTAAATGGAGAATGACTGTAGAATGCTGAGGTGCAGAGGGTTTTAGATGTTCTTGTGCATAAGTCACCAAAAGTTGTATACAAGTACATCTTGCAATAAAAAAGGTTAGAATGCAATCCTTTATTAGACAGGAGATGAACATAAAATTAAGGATGCTATGCTTCAGTTATGTAGGGCATTGGTAAGATCACATCTTGAATACTGTGTGCAGTTTTGTCTCTTCATTTAAGGAAGGTTGTAAATGAGGTGATTCAGAGGACTTTTACTAGATTGATACAAGGGATGAGCAGGTTTATTTTGAGGATAAGTTGGAAAGGCTGGGCTTGTTTTCGCTAGAGTTTAGGAAGAGTGAGGAGTGACTTGATAGAAGTATATAAGATCCCGAACGGTCTTGACAAGGTGGACCGTGAAAGGATGTTTCGTCTTGTGGGTGAGTTCAGAACCAGGGGCATTGTTTTAAAATTAGGGGTCACCCTTATAGGACAGAGAAAGGAGATTCTTTTTTTTTCAGGGGGTTGTGCACTTTGCAACTCTCTGCGACGGAAGGCAATGGAAGTGGGTATTTGAATTTTTGTAAGGTGGAGTTGGCTAGATACTTGTTAGGTAAGGGGATCAAATGTTATCAGGTGTATCAGGCTAGACGACAGCTCTTCAACATGACCAGGCATAACGCTGATGTGGCCAGAAGTGGTACTGCAGTGCTCTGCCTGTCATTAAGGCCTGGGACCTTTGAAAAGGTAAGTTGCGGAGGTTCCGGTGGCTGGACAGTAGGGAATGGGGATCTCCTACGTGAGTTGGGAAAAAGTGTAAATACCGCTTTCCCATGCTACCCACACCTGCTCAGGCAGCCTAAAAAGATTGAGTATATGGCCCTTAAATGGCCATTAAGTGAGCCATAATAGGTCAATGGGAAACGTGAAATTGCATCTGGGTTGCCAGGGCGGGATTCCCGTCCATTCCATTTTATGCTCCGTCCTTTGCCTCAGAATCCACCTTCGGAAGAACCATAAAATTCTGCCACATGGTGTGTCAGTGTGGTTAACCAATAGGTCTGGAAATTCTGGGTCCCAAACAAACATTTAAGTACATGATCTGGCTGCTTAAGTACAATACAGAGGGTGCACTATATTGTTGAGATGTCTTCCTTCAGGCGCAACATTGAAATAGGGTCCCAACTGCCCGTTCCCAATGAACCGTAAAGATCCACAGCACCATTTGAAACAATGTGGCAAATTATTCCTGTGACCCTGTCAACATTTCTCCCTTGAAAACAACTACCCGACAATTGGATGTTGCTAGTGCACCGTGGCTACCACATTTGTTGACACCATAGGAGTAATTTATTGTAATAAAACATGAGGTAAATATCCTAAAATACCGGTTCCATCCTCTTCCTTTCTTGGATTGTGCCATGATCTTTGGTGGTGAAGTTCGAGTTCAGTATTCATGTGGAATGGGAGACAGCATATCAGCATATTTGCAAACCAAGCAGAGTATAAAATGTGCTGCCAAATCACTAATCTATGTTTTGCACTGCTCTCACTTTCACCCTGTTATGGTCCTGTTTCCCTGGGTCAGTGTACTGCTCCCATAAATATTGTGAACCTTTAAGTTGCGAGCAGAGGAGGAATCAAGTTCAGTTGAGAACTTTCACTCTCCCACTAATTTGCCGATTTATCTTACCGACATTTTACCTCCAACTACGGTTCCATAGCCAAGGGTATAAACATTGATAATTGAAGAGAGTTTGCAAACATTAGAGAATATAGGTAAGTGAGAAACATTACAGCTGGCCTTTCTTGCCAGGATTATTCATTTGTCTTTATCAACACTAAAGACAGCATATCATTTATCTGCCCACTGCCCAATTTAATCCATATCCGTCTGTGGTGATTCAGACACTGCTTAGCTTCGCCTGGATGGACATCTACTCAAATACTGATTCCGTTCCAATATTGGATATTTCTTCTGAGCCTTGATGTCTGGCATTTTGAGCCCATTAACAAATTGCGTGCATGTGTCAGCAAAAGACACATCGTTGGGAATTCCCCATATGGAACTAGATTACCTGAGCATTACCATATGACAGCCTAACAGAAAAATTGGAAATACCAATAGTGCATGGAGAATTAAACATCATTAAACTAATCCTTCACAATTTAAGAATTGAAACTGAGATGTCAGTTATTTAGGATGAGGAACTTTTATTTAGTGAGGGTACTGTTATTTGCAAGATGTCCGGTAGTGAATGTTTGCAAACTGCTTTCTTTTATATTCGTTCCGATGATGTGGGCTTCACTGGCTAGGCCACCGTTTATTGCACTTCCCTAATTGCCCTTGAGAAGATAATGGGGAGTTGCCTTCTTGGACTGCTGCTGTCCATGTGGTGTAGGCACACCTACAGTGCTGTTAGGGAGGGAGTTCCAGGATCTTGACCCAGTGAGAGTAAAGTAATGACAGTATATTTCTAAATCAGGATGGTGAGTGACTTGTCGGGAATTGTCCAGTGGTGGTGTTTCCACGTGTCTGCTGCCCTTGTCCTCCTAAATGGTAATAGTCGTGGGTTTGCTCGGAGCTGCCACTGTGTGTTAGTGTTAGAAGGAGTGAATGTTTTTGGATGGTTTGTCAATCAAGCAGGTTGCTTTGCCCTGGATGATGTCAAGTTTCTTGAGTGTTGTTGGAGCTGCACTCATCCAAACAAATGAAGAGTACACTCCTGACTTGTGGCTTGTTGAAGTTGGCCAGGCTTTAGGGAGTCAGGAGGTGAGTTATTTGCCACACGATTCCCAGCCTCTGGCCATCTCTTGGAGCCACCATATTTACATGGCTGGTTCAGTTCAGTTTCTGTTCAATGGTAATCCCAAGAATACTGACAGTGTGGGGTTCAACAATGATAATGCTATTGAATGTCAAGGGACATTGCCGCTGGACCGAGAAGCTGTAGCCAGAACCAGCTTTAGGGTAGTAATCTCAAGATTACTCCCCGTGCCACATGCTAGTGAGGCATGGAACAGGGAGATAGTACAGTTGAACACTTGGCTAAAGAGCTGGTGTAGAGGGAGGAATTTAGATACATGGATCACTGGGATGTATTCTGGGGAAGGTGGGACCTGTACAAGAAGGACGGGTTGCACCTGAACTGGAGGGGCACCAATATCCTAGGCAGGGGGTGTGATAGTGCTGTTCGAGAGGGTTTAAACTAGTGTGGCAGGGGGTGGGAACCAGAACAGCAGGCCAGTAAGTGTAGAGACTAGGGAAAAAAGTGCGACGGAGATAAACACAGCGCAGAGTAAGAGCAGGCAGAGGGAAGCTGCAGGGCTCAGCGGGACTGTAGGCCGGAGTGTGTTTGCTTCAATGCAATAAGTATAACAGGTAAGTCAGATGAACTGAGATCCTGGATTACTGCTTGGAACTATGATGTTATTGCAATTACGGAGACATGGTTAAAGGAGGGACAGGACTTGCAGTTTAACATTCTGGGATATCTTTGTTTGAGACGGGACAGAAGGGGAAACAAAAGAGGTGGGGAGTTGCATTGCTAATTAGGGAGCAGACCACAGCTGTGTTGAAGGAGGACACATTGGAGGAATCTTGTACTGAGGCATTATGGGTGGAGCTCAGGAATAAGAAGGGTGAAATCACAATGGTGGGGTGTACTCTAGACCTCCCAACAGCCCGCAGCAGACAGTTATGTAGTCAGATACTGAAAAGGTGTGACAAAAGCAGGGTAGTTGTGATGGGTGACTTTAACTTCCCCCATATTGACTGGGAATCCCTTACAGCCAGGGGCTCGGATAGAGAGAGTGGTAGTCACCACTGTTGTATTATATTGTATATATGGGTATTACGGTAAGGCCCCTGTACTACAGGTATGGGGGTAGATCCCTGCCTGCTGGCTCCGCCCATTTCATCAGCTGCTGTTGGAGGCCACACATCTCTGTGTAATAAAGCCTCGATTACATTCTACTCTCTCGTCGTAATTGATAGTGCTTCAATTTATTATACAGAGATTTTTCAGAGATGGACCTCCGCATCAAGCCGGATCGCTTGCAGCTGCATCCTCAAGCAGACAACGCCAAAAAGGACTTCGAACATTCGCTAGCTTGCTTTGAAGCATACATTGGGTGTGCGCCAGACCTAATCTCAGAAGCACAGAAGCTCCAGATTCTGTACACACAGTTGCGCTCCAACGATTTTCCCCTCGTCCAGGACGCGCCGACCCATGCAGAGGCCATGGCACTACTGCAGGAGAATTACGCTCAGCAGACCAACAAGATCTATGCCAGGCACCTCCTGACCACGCGGCACCAACTTCCCGGTGAGTCTGTGGAAGATTTCTGGCGTGCCCTGCTCGCCCTGGTGAGAGACTGTGACTGACAGGCCGTTTCGGCCACTGAACATTCGAACCTGCTAATGAGAGACGCGTTCGTTACGAGCATAGGATCTGACTACATCCGCCAGCCCCTCTTAGAAGGGGCCACGCTTGACCTCGCGGAGGCCAAGAAACTAGCGCTCTCGCTCATGGTCGCCTCGCGCAACGTACAGGTTTATGCCCCCAACCGCACGGCCCACCCCCCCCCCTCTGCATCGTGGACCCCGCCAGCGGCCACCCCATCGTGGACCCCATCAACGACCGCCCTCAGCCAACCCACGCCTGCGCCGCGCGGCAGCCAACCAACCCTGGGGGACCCAGATGCTACTTCTGCGGACAGACAAAACACCCCTGGCAGTGCTGCCCACGCGGAGCGCGCTCTGCAAGGCCTGTGGCAAGAAGGGACATTTCGCTGCAGTGTGCCAGGCCCGCTCAATCGCCGCTATTGTCCCGGCACCCCCCACGTGTGGCCAGTGGAAGCCGCCATCTTCCTCTCCTCAGACCACGTGCGGCCTGTGGGCGCTGCCATCTTACTCCACTCACAACACGTACAGCCCGTGGGCGCCGCCATCTTGCTTGCCTCAGAACCAATGGGCGCCGCCATCTTACCCGCCTCAGGACCCCTGCCCATCGGGCACCTCATCGGGCCGCTCATCGCCTACAATCGCTGACGACCAGCCGCGCCTCCCCTCGGTCACGATCGACCAGTCTCGACCGCACAACCTCGCGACCGCTTCGACAAAGGTGAAGGTTGACGGGCACGAGATATCCTGCCTTCTGGACTCCGCGAGCACTGAGAGCTTCATCCACCCCGATACGGTAAGGCACTGCTCCCTCGCGGTACACCCCGCTAACCAAAGAATCTCCCTGGCCTCCGGTTCCCACTCCGTGGCGACCCGGGTTTACTGCATCGCTACCCTCACTGTCCAGGGCGTAGAGTTCAGCGGCTCCCGGCTCTACGTCCTCCCCAACCTCTGCTCTGCCTTGCTCGGCCTGGACTTCCAGTGCAACCTCCAGAGCCTAACCCTGAAATTTGGCGGGCCCTTACCACCCCTTACTGTTTGCGGTCTCACGACCCTTAAGGTCAACGCGCCTTCCTTTTTTGCAAACCTCACCCCGGATTGCAAACCCGTCGCCACCAGGAGCATACGGTACGGCGCCCAGGAAAGGACCTTCATCAGGTCTGAGGTCCAGCGGCTGCTGCGGGAAGGTATCATCGAGGCCAGTAACAGCCCCTGGAGAGCCCAAGTGGTAGTGGTGAAAACCGGGGAGAAAAACAGGATGGTCATTGACTACAGTCAGACCATCAATCGGTACACGCAGCTCGACGCGGACCCACTCCCACGCATATCTGATATGGTCAATCAGATTTCACAGCACCGGGTCTTCTCGACAGTGGACCTGAAATCTGCCTACCACCAGCTCCCCATCCGTAAGGTGGACCACCCATACACTGCGTTTGAAGCAGACGGCCGCCTTTACCATTTCCTTAGGGTTCCCTTCGGCGTCACTAACGGGGGCTGTGGTAAACCACTGTGTTCCTATATTAAGGGTTGTACGGTAGAACCTGCACTACAGGTTCACCTGGGCCCCTGCATGCTAGCTTCGCCCACGAGTCGGGTTATAAATATGCGTGGCCTTCAGCTAGCAGCCATTTCGTCAGCTGCTGTAGGAGGCCACACATCTGATACTATTAAAGCCTCAGTTTGAATTCAACTTAGTCTCCAGTCAAATTGATCGTGCCTCAATTTATTAGTATTTGATTCAGAAGATGGACCTCCGGATGAAACCAGATCGACTGCAGCTGGATCCACACGCAAGCGACGCCAGAAAGGACTTTCAGCACTGGCTAGCTTGTTTTGAAGCGGAGATCAACACGGCGCAGACCCCTGTTCCAGAGGCTCGGAACTCCAGAGTACTCCAGACTCAACTCTAAAATCTTCCCGCTGATCCAGGATGCGCCCAATTACGCTGACGCTATGACTCGACTCAAAGAGAGTTATGAGTAGAAGACGAACACGCTCTTCGCCAGACACGCGCTCGCAACGCGTACTCAACGACCTGCTGAGTCAATCGAGGACTTCTGGAGGGCCCTGATCCCACTAGTTTGGGACTGTTGCAGCTAAGGAGCACTCAGATCTCCTTATGACGGACGCTTTTGTAACTGGGATTGGGTCCGATGTTATCAGGCAGCGGCTCCTAGAAGGGGCCACGCGCGACCTCGCAGAGACTAAAACACTAGCGTTTCCCATGACGGTTGCTCTGCGCAATGTACAGTCCTACGCCCCCAACCGCGTGGCCCACTCCTCCAACGCTTCATGGGCCCCTAAGGCAGCCGCCCCAGCGGGGGCACTACCCACCCAGTACACCTGCGCTATGCGCCAGCCGGTGATCTCTGGGGGGGCCCGATGCTATTTTTGCGGCCAACAAAGACACCCCCGCCAATACTGCCTGGCCCGCGCTGCCCTTTGTATGGCCTGCGGGAAGAAGGGCCCCTACGCAGCGGTGTGCCAGGCCCGCTCAGCGGCAGCGGTCACCCCCCAGCCCCCCTCCGGGTCACCGACAATGGGCGCCGCTATCCTCCCCTCCTCCCCAGGCCATGTGCGAGCAATGGGCACTGCCATCTTCTCCCCCGCACCAGGCCCGCTCAGTGGCAGCGGTCTCCCCCACCTGCTCCGGTCACAGACAATGGGCGCCACTATCCTCCCCTCCTCCCCAGGCCATGTGCGATTATGGGCGCTGCCATTTTATCCCCCGCACAACACGTGCGTTTCATGGGCGCCGCCATCTTGCTCGACTCCCGCCACGTGCGTTCCATGGGTGCCGCCATTTTGTGACCCCCAGGACCTCCGGGCGCCTCCATCTTGTCCACCCCGCAACACACGGAGACTAACGGCGTTTCAGGACCCCGACGCAGTGGCCACCTCACTACCCGATGATCAACCATGACTCGCATCCATGGTAATCGACCAGTCCAGACCACACACTCTGACCAACGCATCCACCAGCGTGAAAGTCAACGGCCATGTGACCTCCTGCCTACTGGATTCCGTGAGCACCGAGAGCTTTGTACACCCAAATACGGTAAGGCGCTGCTCCCATAAGGTCCACCCTTCCAATCAAAGTATCTCCCTGGCCTCCGTATCCCATCGCGTAGCGATCCGGGGGTACTGCACGGTTACGCTCACAGTCCAAGGCGTAGAGTCCCACGGTTTTCGCCTCTACGTCCTCCCTAACCTCTGCGCTGCACTTATCCTTGGCCTGGATTTTCAGTGCAACCTCTAGAGCCTGACCCTTAAATTCGGCAGACCCTTACCACCCCTCACTGTGTGCAGCCTCGCGACTCTAAAGGTCGATCCTCCTTCCCTCTTTGCCAACCTAACTCCAGATTGCAAAACCGTCGCCACCAGGAGCAGACGGTACAGCACCCAGGATAAGGCCTTCATCAAGTCAGAGGTCCAGCGGTTGCTTCAGGAGGGAGTCATCGAGGTCAGTAACAGCCCCTGGAGAGCTCAAGTGGAAGTGGTTAAGTCTGGGGAGAAAACCTGAATGGTCGTGGACTACAGCCAGACCATCAACAGGTACATGCAGCTCGACGCGTACCCCCTCCCACGCATATCTGACATGGTTAACCAGATTGCACAGTACCGGGTCTTCTCAATGGTGGACCTGAAATCCGCTTACCACCAGCTCCCCATCCGTAAATCGGACCGGCCATACACCGCCGTCGAGGCAGACGGCCGGCTATATCACTTCCTTAGGATCCCCTTCAGCGTCACCAATGAGGTTTCGGTCTTCCAAAGGGAGATGGATCGAATGGTCGACCGGTATGGCTTGCTGGCCACGTTTCCGTACCTAGACAATGTGACCATCTGCGGCCATGATCAGCAGGCCTCGGTCTTCCAACGGGAGATGGACCGAATGGTTGACCGGTACGGGCTGCGGGCCATTTTCCCGTACCTGGATAACGTCACCAACTGCGGCCACGACCAGCAGGACCACGACACTAACCTTTCCAAATTTCTCCACACTGCCACACTCCTCAACCTAACTTACAACAAGGAGAAGTGTGTGTTTAGCACAAACCGATTAGCCATCCTCGGCTATGTGGTTCAGAACGGAGTTCTAGGGCCCGACCCCGACCGCATGCGCCCCCTCATGGAACTCCCCCTCCCCCACTGCCCCAAGGCCATCAAACGATGTCTGGGGTTCTTTTCGTGTTACGCCCAGTGGGTCCCAAACTATGCAGACAAGGCCCGCCCACTCATTCAATCCACTGCCTCGAGCAGGACGACCAGCTACAACCCCAGCCGAAACAGGCAAGTGGAGCGGGAGAATGGGACGGTCTGGAGGGCCATCCAGCTAGCCCTACGGTCCAGAAATCTCCCGGCCACCCGCTGGCAGGAGGTCCTCCCCAACATACTTCACTCCATTCGGTCGCTCCTGTGCACCGCTACCAACGAACCCCCCATGAACATCTCCTTGCCTTCCGCAGGAAGTCCCCCTAAGGGGTTTAGCTTCCAACGTGGCTGGCAGCTCCAGGACCCGTTCTCCTCTGCAAGCACGTGTGGCTCCACAAGGCGGACCCGTTGGTTGAGAGGGTACAGCTACTCCACGCAAACCCGCTGGACGCCTGCGTAGCGTACCCCGACGGCCGCCAAGACGCAGTCTCCCTCAGGGGCCTGGCACCAGCCGGGTCCCCACCCACTGCCCTGGGGCCACCCTCCCTCCCCCCAGCACAGCCCACAGCAGCCCCCGCTCCAGGACATCCGGTCCTCCCCTTGCTCCTACCCGGGGATGAAGAGGATTTCAACACGCTCCCGGAGTCACCGAAGACCAAGCCGATGCCTGAGTCACCATCAGCACTGCGGCGCTCTCAACGACAGATCAAGGCGCCCGATAGTCTACATTTGTAACCTTCTCTGTAATTTTAAAACCAACCTGTATGTAAATAGTTTTCCACCACCCCTGCTGGACTCATTTTTAACAGGGGGTGAATGTGGTAGTCACCACTGTTGTATTATATTGTATATATGGGTATTACAGTAAGGCCCCTGTACTACAGGTACGGGGGTAGATCCCTGCCTGCTGGCTCTGTGCAGTAGGCGGAATATAAATGTGTGTGCTCTCCGAACAGCAGTCATTTCGTCAGCTGCTGTAGGAGGCCACACATCTCTGTGTAATAAAGCCTCGCTTACATTCCACTCTCGTCTCATCGTAATTGATAGTGCATCAGATAGCAATTTGTTAGATGTGTCCAGGAGGGCTTTCAGTATGTTGACAATCCAACCAGGGAGGGTGCCATACTAGACTTGATATTGGAGAATGAGCCAGGCCAGGTGATTGATGTTTCACAGGGGCTTAGTGACCATAATTCCATAAGAGTTTGGGTAGTTATGGATAAGGACAAGAGTAGCCTGCAAATGAGGGTGCCTCAATGGGCAAGGTTTTGTATGAGGAAGGTCATGTCTCACCAACGTGATTACGTTTTTTGAAGAGGTGGCAAAGAAAATTGATAAGGGAAGGGCCATGGATGTAGTTTATCTGGACTTTAGTAAGGCATTGGACAAGGTCCCACATGGCAGACTGGTACAAAAACTAAAATCATATTGGATTCGGAGTCGGCTGGATAGATGGATACAGAACTGGCTTGGTTATAGAAGACAGAGAGTAGCGGTGGAATGGTATTTTTCAGAATGAAGATTTGTAGCTAGTGGTGTTCCGCAGAGATCAGTGTTGGGACCTCGATTGTTTGTAGTATATAGAAATGATCTGGAAGAAAATGTGGGTGATCTGAAGTTTGCAGATGACATGAAGATTGGCGGAGTTGCTGATAGTGCCGCGGATTGTTAGAGGATACAAGAGGATAGGAATAGAAGTAATAGGAATAGATAGGTAATAAATGTTGAGGTGCAATGATTTGGAGCATTGATTGAAAGCTTGAAAATAGTGATTTTTAGAAGTTTTTCGAAGGTACAGAAAGAAGATAAGTTGTGGGTGGGATTTTCCATCCAGTGACCTCAGAATCACGGAATGTCATTGCGTGGAGAATCGCACAAGAGCCAAAAATCATGGCCGGCACGGGTGCCCGGTGGAATGCCATGCTTCGGTGCCTCGATAGCCGTGTCAATGCATTCTACTTCACACACACAGTAAACGCCGTTGGCATATTATTAACCAGCCCGCCCTGGTATTCCCCAGGAGGCCCGCCATGCGCAGGCTCTGCCAGGAGGCATTACCGACAACGAGTTTCAATTCTGGTTTTAAAAATTGGGAAACTAGTCGGCCATGTTCCCAGTAGTGCGACCGTGGGCTGCCGGCCCTGCCGCTGTCATGGCTGGCTGGCGGAGGAGGGGGGGGGGCATTTCCAGGGCCTAGAAGTGTAGTGGCACGTGACAGCGGATGACCAGAGGATGGGCGTAGCATTAGGGTGACCCCTGGAGTGGTGTCCAGGCATGGACTGCCATTGCCGAGGTCTGTAGGGCAGCCATCTTGATGAGCACCCACTGACCGCTCACCGTGACCCGTGTATGCGCGAAGTGACACCGGCCATATGGGTACACCAACCCCACTCATTCCCAACCCCTCCCTCCACCCCACCTCCACCCCACCAACAGGCCCCCTGCAACTCCTCCCTCCATCCCACCAACTACCCCTTGACCCACAACCGCCAGTGGGGCATCACGCAGCCCAACACAGTAACCCCTACAGGAGAGCGCTGGGCAGGGGCCACAGTGCGTATCGCTGACATGGGTAGCGCCAAGCACCAGTCCCTCTGCCAGCAGGATGAGTGCTGGGGCCAGAGGCCCCCGTGGTGCCGGGCACCGACGGGGCTGGGGCTTCGGTTCAGAGGGCACAGTGCCAGGGGCATGGCCAGGAGTGGATGTGGGGATTGGAAAGAAGGGAGGGGGAGGGGGACATGTGGAGACAGGGGCTGCAGTGTAGCCCGATGGGCCTGTTTGGGCACGGTAGTTTGCACCATGCTAACACGGCTGCCTTTTGCCCCCTACAGACAATGGACTTCAAAATCCAATCAGGAATGGTGGCCTTCATCCTGGCCGCCGCAGCCCTGGGGGAAGCACTGAGGCTGTATGAGCAGGAACTCCTCTGGGAGGTCCCTGCAGTAGTGGAGCCTGCCCCAGAGAAACAGGAGCCAGCTGGTGAGGGTGGAGAGCCGGCCTCCCAACAGACGAGGAGGAGGTGGGAAGGGGGTTTGGGGAAGATGGAGGGGGAGGGGCAGAGCGCAGGGGCGACGTGGAGGGTCCAACCTGGGGGACCCCAGCCAGCGAACAACTCAGCCATCTGCTGAGGCGACCAGAGCTGGATTGGCCCAGCAGTGACGTGGTGCTAACCTGTTCCACCCGCTGCCCATCGGATGCACCAGGGACAGGATGGGGGAGGGAGTTTGAGGCACTGTGGTGTTCCAGCACCTCCCTTGCAGGAGTCACTTCCTCCTCCATCAGAATGTCCGGAGCCCCTGCGGGCTACTCTTTTTGATGGGGTGGGGGGGATTGCTGGGACTCCCCCGCCGCCTGCCGCCGCCAGTCCGGGTGGCCCGGTCGTATCTCGATATTTGTTCTCCATGCTCAAGCCATGGAGCTGAGAGACTGGCCACCTCCCTCTGGGACTGTGCCACATCACTCAGTTATTGTGCCAACTCCCTCTGGAACTGGTTCAAGTCATCCAGCACCCAGGCACTGCCAATGATGCTCTCAGCCATAACCCATTGTGACTGGGCCATGCTCTGGAGCGCCGCTTCAATGACCAGGTGGCCTTGGTACATAACTGCCAGTAACAGGGCAGTCCTGTCCTGTGCCTCGGCCACCACTCACACAGAATACCTCAGGCCTTGGACATCCACATCCATGACCTTCGCCCCCAGGGCATCCACCTCAGATGCCACCCATTCGGTGTTGGCCTTGGTGGCACACATTGTCAGCACCGCATCCAGCCCCTGTAGGCGGTTGGACTCCTCCAACTGCACTTGCAGGCACTGGATGGTTGCTGACACCCCCTCATGTAGTCCCTGACTCTGTGACTCCATCTCCATTATCAATCTGACTGTCCTTTCCAGAAGCCCGAGACCGATCTGGACAGCAGCGATGGGTTGGGCAGCCCTCCAACCATCCGCATCCTCGGGGATTCCTACCTCCATCTGATGTAACGCACATGTGTGTGGTGCACCTCAGGATCCTCTTCATTAAAGTGCTCAACCGAGATGAGTGTCTCTGGGATGGTGGAGACAGGCATGATGAGACGTCAGTGTCGTCCACGGACTGGTGTTCCCCGGTGTCTTGGGGTGATGTTTGGGGTCTCTGTTCACTATCCGTTGTCTCCTCATAGCTGGAATCTGCTTGAGGGTGGGGTTGGGGTCGGGGTGGAAGACACCAGAAGGACCCGCCTCGTCGCCAGGTGATCCCGCAAGACGCAAGACATGACGGATGATTGGATCGTGGGTTGGAGTGGTGGGTGTGGTGAGCGGGTGGTATGGGTGGTGAGGGAGATTAATTATAGTGGGTGATTTCAAATTTCCCAACATTAACTGGGATAGTCATTGTGTTGAGGGCTTAGATGGAGCCGGGTTCCTAAAATGTATACAAGATACCTTTTTAGCTCAACATGTGGAGGGTCCAACAAGGGATGATGCAGTGCTGGACCTAATTCTGGGGAATGAAGCTGGACTGGTGGTTGATGTGATGGTGAGGGAGCATTGTAGTGATAGCAACCACAGCATGATGCAATTTAAGTTTGTTATGGACAAGGAAAGAGACAAATTGCAGAAAAAGGTCTTTCATAGAATTCTTCACAGAATTTACAGTGCAGAATGAGGCCATTCGGCCCTTTGAGTCTGCACCGGCCCTTGGAAAGAGCACCTCATTCAAGCCCATGGCCCCACCCTAACTCTGTAACCCAGCAACCCTACTTAACCTTTTTGGACACACTAAGGGCAAGTTATCATGGCCAATCCACCTAACCTACACATCTTTGGACTGTGGGAGGAAACCGGAGCACCCGGAGGAAACCCACGCAAACATGGGGAGGATGTGCAGACTCCGCACAGACAGTGACCCAAGGCGGGAATCGAACCTGGGACCCGGGAGCTGTGAAGTAACTTGTGCTAACCACTGTGCTACCGTGCTGCCCGGTTCACTGTCTGTGTGGAGTTTGCACATTCTCCCCGTGTTTGCGTGCGTTTCACCCCCACGATCTCTGACTTGGATTGGGGGAGAACAGACTTTAGTAAAATAAGGCAGGATCTGGACAAGGTAGATTGGAATTAAGTTACTGGTGGTGAGATCTACAGAAGGGCAGTGGGGGCTTTTAAAAGAGGAAATGGGGAGCGTACAGACCCAACATGTTCCCTCTAGGGTAAGAGGAACGAGTAACAAGCCCAGACAACCATGGGTGAACAGAGATATTCAGGATACAATGAAAAGGAAGTGAGAGGCTTTTAATAAGTACAAGGGGAGCAAATCAACAGAGGCATTAGTGGAGTATTGAAAGTGCAGGATGGAGCTTAAGAAAGCAATTAGAGGAGCAAAGATGGGATATGAGAAATCTCCAGCTGTTAAAAGTGGTGAAAAACCCAAGACATTCTATAAATATATCATTAGGGACCAAAGAGGGAATCTGTGGGGGAGCCAGTGAACATTGATAGGGTGTTAAATTATTGTTATTTTAAAAATAAATATAAAGTACCCAATTCATTTTTTCCAATTAAGGGTCAATTTAACGTGGCCAATCCACCTAGCCTGCACATCTTTGGCTTGTGGGGGTGTAACCCACGCAAACACGGGGAAAATGTGCAAACTCCACACAGACAGTGACCCAGGGCCGGGATCGAACCTGCGACCTTCGTACCGTGAGGCAGCAGTGCTAACCACTGCACTGCCGTGCTGGTAGGGTGTTAAATGAATATTTCACATCTGGCTTCACCCAAGAGAATGAGGAGACAGATGTGGAACTCGGGGAGAGAGACTGTGAGGTATTGAGCAAGTTATCATAGGGAGAGACAAGAGGCGGGATTCTCCCATTCTGTCACGATGGCCCGACACCAGCATAAAAGACGGCACAAACCACTCCGGCGTCGGGCCGTCCAGAAGATGCGGAATTCTCTGAACCTCCGGGGTTGGCGCCGTGCCAGCTGGCGCCGAAGGGACTACGTGAGTTAGCGCATGCGCAGAACCGCCAGCGTGGTTCAGCGCATGCGCAGACCGTCCGGCGTATTTTGGCGCATGCACAGTGGGGTGTCTTCTCCGCGCCGGCCAGACAGGGACCGACGTGGAAGGAAGAAGTGCCCCCACGGCACAGGCCCTCCCGCAGATCGGTGGGCCCCGATTGCGGGCCAGGCCACTGTGGGGGCCCCCACCCGGGGTCGGATCCCACTGCCGCCCCCCCCGAGGACCGCACCTGCCAACTTACCTGCCAGGTCCCGCCGTGTGGGACCATGTCCAATCCACGCCGGTGTGACTGGCCAGAAACCGACGGCCACTTGGCCCATTGGGCACGGAGAATTGCCAGGGGGCCGCTGCCTACGGCCCTCAACCAGCGTGGCGTGGTCCCCGCCCCCACCCGAAAACCGGCACCGGAGAATACGGCAGCCGGTGTCGGAGCGGCGGGGCGGGATTCACGCCGCCGCCCGGGGATTCCCCGACCCGGTAGCTCTGGGAGGTGAGGGAGGAGATCGCAAGGGCTCTGATTCAAATTTGTAATACTTCTCTGGCCACAGGAGAGGTGCCAGAGGACTGGAGAACTACGAATGTGGTCCCACTATTTAAGAAAGGCTGCAGGGATAATCCGGTGAGTCTCACTTCAGTGGTGGGGAAACTAATGGAGAAAATTCTGTGGGAGAGAATCTATCCCCACTTGGAGAGGCAAGGCTTGATCAGGAATAGTCACCTATTCTGGCAGTCACCTGAGGCCTGTTAAGGGGCACAAAGGTACACATTGTTTTCTTCTCTTTGAAGTTTTAGTGTGAGTCATCCTGAAGTCTGGATAAAAGACAGACAGAAAGCGCACATTAGTAAGCATTGCGCAGGTCAAGGAGACACAGCCTGAGTGAGAGAGATACAGACCGAGTGAGAATTTGGTAATTTGGTGCAGTGAGGTAATTCGGTGAAGAGTGGGAGAAGGTGCTTTTTCCCTACTGTTTTGTTCTCTCTCTTTCTTCGGGCCTAATTTCGGGAGCCGTCAGAGGAGGAGGAGCAGTCTCTGTGAGAATAAAAACCTAACGGAAACTTCCTGTTTTCCAGTTTTTTTCCCAAAAGTGACGTCAGAGGGAAGCTGTGATCTGAGTGGTTGATAGCAAATCTGCCCCAAATTTAAAAAAAAACACAGCTAAACTCATAAACTTAAATTAAACTAATTAATTAATTAGTGATGGCTGGTCAGGTGATGTGCTTGAGCTGCTTGATGTGGGAGCTGGCAGATCCCATTGCGAGCTGCAGCGACCACATCTACAGTAAGTGTTGGCTACTCGAAGAGCTCCGGCTCAGAGTTGATGACCTGGAGTCTGAACTTCAAACACTGAGGCACATCCGGGAGGGGGAGACTTACCTGGACACTGTGTTTCAGGAGGCAGTCACACCTGTCAGAGTAAGTAGTTTAAATCCTGTCTGTGGCCAGGGACAGCAGGGTGTGACTGCAAGTCAGGCAGGTAAAGGGAACCAGCAGTCAGGAACTCAGGAGCCTCAGCCCTTGACCCTGTCCAACAGGTATGAGGCACTTGCTCCCTGTGTGGATGGCAAACAGGGCTGCAGGAAGGATGAGTCAGCTGACCAAGGCACCATGGTTCAGCAGGCCATTCAAGGGGAGGCAGTAAATAGGCAAGTTGTAGTTGTAGGGGATTCTATTATCAGGGGGATAGATATTATCCTTTGTGAGCAGGATAAAGAGTCCCGCATGGTGTGTTGCCTGCCCGGTGCTAGGGTGCGGGACACCTCTGACCGGCTTGAAAGGATATTGGAGAGGGAGGGGGAGGATCCAGTTGTTGTGGTCCATGTCGGTACCAACAACATAGGCAAGTCTAGGAAAGAGGACCTGTTTCGAGATTATAAAGAGCTAGGATTCAAATTAAAAAACAGGTCCTCAAGGGTCATAATCTCCGGATTACTGCCCGAGCCACATGCAAATTGGCATAGGGAGGCAAGAATAAGGGAAGTTAACACGTGGCTGAAAGAGTGATGTGGGAAAGAGGGGTTCCTTTTCATGGGACACTGGCATCAGTTTTGGGACAGGGGGGACCTATACCGTTGGGATGGTCTCCACCTGAACCGAGCTGGGACCAGTGTTCTGGCAAAAAGAATAAATAGGGTGGACAATAGGACTTTAAACTAAAGATTGGGGGGGAAGGGAAAGTCAGGGAACCAAGAGGTGAAGTAATCAGCGGGGAGCGTAGCTGCTTAGGAATACAAAAAAGCACGAAAAGACAAAACTCAGGAGAGGTTACGATAGTCCCCATCCCACAAAATATGACACAGTGTATGGAAAGGCTCAGTAAACCAAGGTCCACCACACTAAGAAAACAAAAAGGGACGGTCAATAGAGAATTAAAGGTGCTATATTTAAATGCGCGCAGTGTACGGAACAAGGTAGATGAGCTTGTGGCCCAGATTGTGACTGGCAGGTATGGTGTGGTAGGCATCACAGAGACATGGTTGCAGGGTGTTCAGGACTGGCATTTAAACATCCAGGGATTCACAACCTATCGAAAAGACAGGGAGGTGGGCAGAGGGGGCGAGGTTGCCTTGTTAATTAGGAATGAACTTAAATCAATAGCACTAAATGACATAGGGTCAGATGATGTGGAGTCTGTGTGGGTAGAGTTGAGGAACCACAAAGGCAAAAAAACCATAATGGGAGTTATGTACAGGCCTCCTAACAGTGGTCAGGACCGGGGGCACAAAATACACCACGAAATAGAAAGTGCATGTCAGAAAGGCAAGGTCACAGTGATCATGGGGGCTTCAATATGCAGGTGGACTGGGTAAATAATGCTGCCAGTGGACCCAAGGAAAGGGAATTCATTGAATGTTTACAGGAGGGCTTTTTGGAACAGCTTGTGATGGAGCCCACGAGGGAACAGGCCATTCTGGACTTAGTGTTAAGTAATGAGCCAGACTTGATTAAAGATCTTAAAGTAAGGGAGCACTTAGGAGGCAGTGATCATAATATGGTAGAATTCAATCTCCAATTTGAAAGAAAGAAGGTAGAATCAGATGTAAAGGTGTTACAGTTAAATAAAGGTAACTACAGGGGCATGAGGGAGGAACTGACGAAAATCGACTGGGAGCAGAGCCTAGTGGGAAAGACAGTAGAACAGCAATGGCAGGAGTTTCTGGGAGTAATTGAGGACACAGTGCAGAGGTTCATCCCAAAGAAAAGAAAGGTTATCAGAGGGGGGATTAGGCAGCCATGGCTGACAAAGGAAGTTAGGGAATGCATCAAAGCAAAAGAGAAAGCCTATAATGTGGCAAAGAGTAGTGGGAAGTCAGAAGATTGGGAAGGCTACAAAAACAAACAGAGGATAACAAAGAGAGAAATAAGGAAAGAGAGGACCAAATATGAAGGTAGGCTAGCCAGTAACATTAGGAATGATAGTAAAAGTTTCTTTAATTACATTAAAAACAAACGGGAGGCAAAAGTTGACATTGGGCCGCTCCAAAATGACGCTGGTAATTTTGTGATGGGAGACAAGGAAATAGCTGAGGAACTAAATAAGTACTTTGCGTCAGTCTTCACAGTAGATGACATGAGTAATATCCCAACAATTCAGGAAAGTCAGGGGGCAGAGTTGAATCTGGTAGCCATCACAAAGGAGAAAGTGCTTGAGAAACTAAGAGGTCTAAAAATTGATAAATCTCCGGGCCCAGATGGACTACATCCTAGAGTTCTAAAGGAGATAGCTGAAGAAATAGTGGAGGCGTTAGTTATGATCTTTCAAAAGTCACTGGGGTCCGGGAAAGTCCCAGAGGATTGGAAAATCGCTGTTGTAACCACCCTGTTCAAGAAGGGAACAAGGAAAAAGATGGAAAATTATAGGCCAATTAGCCTAACCTCAGTTGTTGGCAAGATTCTAGAATCCATTGTTAAGGATGAGATTTCTAAATTCTTGGAAGTGCAGGGTCAGATTAGGACAAGTCAGCATGGATTTAGTAAGGGGAGGTCGTGCCTGACAAACCTGTTAGAGTTATTTGAGGAGATAACAAATAGGTTAGACCAAGGAGAGCCAATGGATGTTATCTATCTTGACTTCCAAAAGGCCTTTGATAAGGTGCCTCATGGGAGACTGCTGAGTAAAATGAGGGCCCATGGTATTCGAGGCAAGGTACTAACATGGATTGACGATTGGCTGTCAGGCAGAAGGCAGAGAGTTGGGATTAAAGGTTCTTTTTCGGAATGGCAACCGGTGACGAGTGGTGTCCCGCAGGGTTCAGTGTTGGGGCCACAGCTGTTCTCATTATATATTAACGATCTAGATGACGGGACTGGGGGCATTCTGGCTAAGTTTGCCGATGATACAAAGATAGGTGGAGGGGCAGGTAGTATGGAGGAGGTGGGCAGGCTGCAGAAAGATTTAGACAGTTTAGGAGAGTGGTCCAAGAAATGGCTGATGAAATTCAACGTGGGCAAGTGCGAGGTCTTGCACTTTGGAAAAAAGAATAGAGGCATGGACTATTTTCTAAACGGTGACAAAATTCATAATGCTGAAGTGCAAAGGGACTTGGGAGTCCTAGTCCAGGATTCTCTAAAGGTAAACTTGCAGGTTGAGTCCGTAATTAAGAAAGCAAATGCAATGTTGTCATTTATCTCAAGAGGCTTGGAATATAAAAGCAGGGATGTACTTCTGAAGCTTTATAAAGCATTAGTTAGGCCCCATTTAGAATACTGTGAGCAATTTTGGGCCCCACACCTCAGGAAGGACATACTGGCACTGGAGCGGGTCCAGCGGAGATTCACACGGATGATCCCAGGAATGGTAGGCCTAACATACGATGAACGTCTGAGGATCCTGGGATTATATTCATTGGAGTTTAGGAGGTTGAGGGGAGATCTAATAGAAACTTACAAGATAATGAATGGCTTAGATAGGGTGGATGTAGGGAAGTTGTTTCCATTAGCAGGAGAGACTAGAACCCGGGGGCACAGCCTTAGAATAAAAGGGAGTCACTTTAGAACAGAGATGAGGAGAAATTTCTTCAGCCAGAGAGTGGTGGGTCTGTGGAATTCATTGCCACAGAGGGCAGGGGAGGCCGGGACGTTGAGTGTCTTTAAGACAGAAGTTGATAAATTCTTGATTTCTCGAGGAATTAAGGGCTATGGAGAGAGAGCGGGTAAATGGAGTTGAAATCAGCCATGATTGAATGGCGGAGTGGACTCGATGGGCCGAATGGCCTTACTTCCGCTCCTATGTCTTATGGTCTTATAGTCAGCATGGCTTTGTCAGTGGGAGGTCATGCCTAGCAAATTTGATTGATTTTTTTTGAGCAAGTGACTAAGTGACTAAGATGAGGGTAGTGCAGTTGATGTTGTTTACATGGATTTCAGCAAAGCAATTGACAAGGTCCCACATGGGAGACTTATAAAGAAGGCAAATGCACATGGGATACAGGGGAACTCGATAACGTGGATTCAAAGATGGCTGAGCTGTCGGAAACAGAGGGTGAAGACAGACGGCTGCTTTAGTGACTGGAAGCCAGTGTCCAGTGGTGTACCACAGGGATCTGTGCTGGGTCCCCTATTATTTGGCATATATAAATTATTTAGATGACTATGTGGGGGTAGGATCAGTAAGTTTGTGCTTGACACAACGATGGGCCGTGTGGTTAACTGTGAGGCTGAGGGTCTTGGATTATAGGAAGGATGTGATTGTGCTGGAGCTGGTGCAGAGGCGCTTCACCAGGATGTTGCCTGGGATGGAACATTTTAGTTATGAAGAGAGGTTGGATAGGCTTGGGTTGTTTTCACTGGAGCAGGGAAGACTAAGGGATGATTGATTGAGATGTAGAAGATTAGGAAGGGCATGGACAAGGTTGTAGGGAACAGCTGTTCCCTTTAGTTGAATGAGGTTATGAGGGGACACAAATTCAAGGTGAGGGGCGGGAGGTTCAGAGGGGATTTTCGGGAAACTTTTTTACCGGAGGGTGGGGATTGTCTGGAACGCACTGCCTGGGAGGGTGGTCGAGGCGGGTTGCCTCACATCCTTTAAAAAGTACCAGAATGAATACTTAGCATGTCTTAACATTCAAGGCTATGGGCCAAATGTTGGCAAATGGAATTAGGATTGGCAGATCAGGTGCCTTTCATGCGGTGGTGCAGATTCAGTGGTCTGCACTGTATTTTTCTGTGATTCCGGGGCTGCTGTAGGGTGGTGAGAGGATGGTGAGGGGGTGGTGTGGGGGTGGTGAAGGGGTGGTTAGGGGGCAGTGTGGGGGTGGTATGGGAGTGGTGTGAGGATGTGTGGTGGGTGGGGTGGGTGGGCTGGGTCATGCCAAGTATGCCATGGGAAACTGCAATGCAGCGAGGTCTCACTTGGTCTACAATGCAGACGCAATGCTCCTTCTGCACTGTAGCGATTCAAGATTCTATGGTCATATGTCTTCATTAGTCAACAACTTTGTACTGTAACCATGTTAACATTGCTAAACTGGGAAGCTATTCAATGTGTTATGATCATAGAGGAAATGCATAACATGTAACAGTCATCAGCGAACATCCCCACCTCTGACCTTATGATAAATGGAAGGTCATTGATGAAACAGCTAAAGATTGTTGGGCTGAGGACACTATCCTGAGGAACTCTTGCAGCAATGGGACTGAGCTGATTGACCCCCAACCACCACAACCATCTTCCTTTGTGCCAGGTACGACTCTAATCAGCGGAGAGTTTCCCCCCGATTCCCATTGACTCCACTGAGCTTCTTGATGCCACACTTGGTCAAATGCTGCCTTGACGTCAAGGGCAGTCACTTTCTCCTCACCTTTGGAGCACCACATTTCAATTGTGGACCTCACCTCATTTCAACATGCTGGGGTTACCATTATCTAGAAATTCAACTGGACTAGCCAAATAAACACTGTGGCTACAAGAACAGGGCTAGGAATCCTGCAGTGATTAACTCACTTCCTGACTCTCCAAAGCCTCTCCAAAGCCTATCATGTGATAGAATACTCTCCATTTGCTTGGATAAGTGCAACTCCAACATCAATCAAGAAGACACCATCCTGTATAAAGCAGCCCACTTGATTGGCATCCCTTCCAGAAACATTCACTCCCTCCATCACCAACACACAGCGACATCAGTGTATACCATCTATAAGGTGCACTGCAGCAACTCATGGCTCTTTTGACAGCATCTCCCACACTTGTGACCTCCATCACCCAGAAGGATAAGTGTAGCAGATGCATGGGGAAACCACGATCTCCAAGATCCCACTAGCACCCCGCCCACCCCCTCCTCCAAGCTGCACACCAGCCTTTGCTGTCAGGAGATCAAAATCCTAGGACTCCTTCCTAATAGCACTGTGGGTGCACCTGTACCAGATGGACTACTTGTCATCACCTTCTCAAGGGCAATTAGGGGTGTGCATCAACAGCAACATCTGTTGGCAGCTATTCACATCCGGAAGGAATGATCAATGTGAGAATCCCCCCACTTCTGGGTCGGAAGAGCTGGTTTCTGATCCACTATCAACAGTGGGATGTGGAGTCCAAATGCCAGCCTTGAATACCAGATTGATGCCTGCAATGGGTATTTGTGTCTGATTGGCAGGGTGGGGGAGGGAGAGGGGCTTCTCCTTTGTGAAAAGATAAATGGGTCTTTCAGTGTTGTTTACAGCCCACCTGAACGCAGGGACTTTGAAGTTAAAAATTGGGGAAGACTAAAGAAACCACTTCACCTTCAGTCAGCAGAAGACAATAGAGCAATAATGGACAGTCTCAGCACTGATGGTTATATTAAGGGGCGAGAGATGGCCCAGAGGGGAATATTTTTAATTTAAACCCAGTGAACATGAAGAAGACAACCAAATTAATTCCTTCTTGTACTGACTTTCAATTCCATTAAGATGTCTTCCAAATGAATCTCAATATCAGGACTGAATCCCACGCAGATGCGATATCTCAAAACAAAAGGTGGTGATTTTTCAAACAGTCCTGTCACTTCAAGTTGAAATGTAGCAATTAAAAATACTTCAAACAAGGAGTAAGTCAAAGGCTGACTTTAATGTCACTTTTTGTCAGTGAGTCCTATCTGAAAGTTTACATGGATGTTGATGTCACTAATACTCCGAGATCAGATAGAAATGTTATTTGTTATTAAACAATCCGCCATTGAAGTGGATGCAATTGTTTAATCTGTTGACATCGGTCACATAAGCATAGAAATCCTGAAATTGCAGTTCATCATCCATTGCTCCGCCACAGACTCATTGTGGACCTAACATCAGAGTCTGCAATTAATGAAATCAGCTGAGTTGAGAGTGTTGGTCTCGTAGCCTACTCTATACTAGAAACCTTTCCACTTACCAAGAGTAGCTCTTGCCTCACACACACGGTTACTTCAAACTACGTTATTAAAATGAATACAAGATAGTCTGCAAGCTAAGTACATCTCTCTTGAGTACAGACGGTTCCCTCTGTTCTGCAGAGCCTCTAGCACATGACTGCTTCTGTCACTGTTACCTTATGATACACATCACTAACCATCATGTGTGTTCTTTGTTGTAGCCACAAAGAGAAAGTATCTGAGGTGGCACACGTCGGGTTTGTATAACATAGAGCAAGGGGATATTTTCCAAGATGCTGGTACAATGCTGATCGCCACAAAAGCCCGTGAAACGTTCCATGACATCATTGTGTAATGTGCGACATTATACCAGCCAATGGTGTTACTCTGATACATAACACAAAACCATTAACCCACTAAAATACAGGAACTTCCTGTTTTTTGCACTTAGAATGCTGCTTGAAACCCCATTAAAAAGTTTTACATTTTTCAGTGCAATGTAATTGGGCTTTTCATGATGATCAAAGGGGGCACAGTGCCTTAATGGTATTGTTAGTGGACTAGTGACCAAGGAGACCCAGAGTACTATTCTGGGGAACCAGATTCAAATCCGACCATGGCAAAATCCGAATTCAATAAGAAGCTGGAATTAAAAGTCTAATGATGACCATGAAACCATTGTCGATTGTCGTAAAATCTCATCTGGCTGACAGATATTCTTCAGGGGAGGAAACCTACTTCTTTACCTGGTCTGGTCTACATGTGACTCCAGATCCACAGCAATGTGATTGACTCTTAAATGCCCTCAGGGATGGGCAATAAATGCTGGTCCAGCCAGCGATGTCCACATTCCACGAATGAATAAAAATATAGATATTTCTGAACAAATGTTCTGACCTTAAATTGCGCAAAAGACCAAGGAACTTCAAGCACGTTCTAAAAATGATTTCATATTTGTAGAATATTGCTAAATGTCTCCATTATGATTAATTATTCATTTAACATTTTTATTTTTGCTCATGATATTTTAACATCTGCATTCATTTTCAATGTACACCACAATCTTTATTTGGCACTCTATAATAATTTGTCCTGTTCATTTCTTGGTTGGATGTCTGTGAGAATTCTTGAATGTGATTCGATGCTTGACAAATTTGTGACATCACCGAAGCTTGGCACGAGAAACTACAATGGAATCAATTGCAGATCAAATGAGTCTCAGTGAGGTGAAACAACAAATATAGTTACCACAAAACACCGGAAAAAGTTACTTTTGATTCTGTTGAAGTGAAAACTTTAGATGTAAACTCAAAATGTAAAATGCTCAGGAGTGCTGTGAAATCGGAAATGCTTGTGAGCTACACATTTGTATATTGATGAGAAGCAGCAAATTTCACATTGAATTGCACAAAGGATCAAGGAACTTCAAGCACGTTCTAAAAATGGGTGTATGTTACCAATAGTCAGGTTTCCTCAGCCTCTTGTGCTTGTAGTTGTGTACCGGCCAGAAGACAAGAAGGAAAATGTACATCACGTAAAGCTAACTACACCATAAAATTATTATTTCTTTTTAAAAATGGGCCAAACTTATACTCAGTCTAACCAAGATTTATACCAGAGGAATTTCTTTTTTTTAAATAAATTTAGAGTACCCAATTCATTTTTTCCAATTAAGGGGCAATTTAGTACGGCCAATCCACCTACCCTGCACATCTTTGGGTTGTGGGGGTGAAACCCACGCAGACACGGGGAGAATGTGCAAACTCCACACGGACAGTGACCCAGAGCCGGGATCGAACCTGGGACCTCGGCGCCGTGAGACAGCAGTGCTATCCACTGCGCCACCATGCTGCCCTACCAGAGGAATTTCTAACCTTCGGAAAGCAGTAGGAAACTCAGTGGGTGGGATTCTCTGCGTCCAGGGACACCGGGATCACATTCCCCGATGGGAAAGAGAATCGGGCGTCGGGGAAAAATCAAAATCAACGCAGCCGCCAATCTGAACGCAAAGCTCTGACTCTCTTAATCGACGTCCACGGCGCGCACCAGCGGGACCATGCAAATAAACTTAAATGGGTCTATTTAGTGCCCTATGCTCCAACCTGCTATGATTCTCCGGTCCCCATGGCTGGGAATCACATGGCATGGATCACATGTGGTTTCTACCAGGGGGGCCTTGGCATGGTGGCCCTCGAGGTGGGCCAAGTAGATAACCCCCCCAAAGAGGTATCCCCTTGGCACACCGCAAGATCTGCTTTTCCAGAGCCACTCTGGTAAAGACCATGGGAACCCAACTGAGGACCACCGCCCCAAAATGCACAGCCTTCACATCCTCTCTTTACCAGACCCTTCCTGCCCCCCCAACACCTCCCCTCCCAGGGACCACTGTAATAGGGCCCCCCCCCCCTCCCTACGGGGTCTCCTCCCTAAAGGGACCCACTCACAGAGCACCCACCCCAGAAAAGCGACTCCTGTCTGGAAGCTGGAGAGCAGTCCAGACAGGGGCAGTGAGAAGAATTACAGCTGTGCCACTTATCTTGAAGCTCCACATGTCCATTCCTCGAAGGGGAACAGCTGTGACCTGCATCTGGTTCCCACAAATCCATTAGCTTCAAACCATTCATAGCTTTCTAGTAGTGGTCTGTGATTGGCAGCTTCTACAAACCATCTGAAATTTTGATTCATTCATCTCCCTTTATGGTTCAGTGGTCTAAGCGGTGAAACCCCAATGTTTACAAACATTGACCATATCAAAGAGAGGAAAGGGCAGTGAAATCATACGCTTGAGTCATTGAAATGCATTTAGTACTTAGAATGCACTTACCTCTCTTTGCCTCGGTCTCAGGCCTCCGTGCCGGAATCATCAGCTATGACCTCTGTTGGTATCTCTTGGCCCCCAGAAACCAACCTGTCATCCTGGGGTTGTCCTTGAAGACACCAGGGCTCCCCCAGTGCCCCAGGATGTAGCTGTCATGCAAGCTCCCTGGGTAGCGGCCACACACGCGCATGATACAGAGGTGGTAGTCACACATGATCTGAACATTCAGAGAGTGGAACACCTTCCTGTTAATATAATGTCCCAGCGCTTGCAGGGTTACATGCATAGAACATAGAACATAGAAAATACAGCACAGAACAGGCCCTTCGGCCCACGATGTTGTGCCGAACCTTTGTCCTAGATTAATCATAGATTATCATTGAATCTACAGTGCAGAAGGAGGCCATTCGGCTCCACTGAGTCTGCACCAGCTCTTGGAAAGAGCACCCTACCCAAACTCAATACCTCCACCCAACACCAAGGGCAATTTGGACATTAAGGGCAATTTATCATTGGCCAATTCACCTAACCCGCACATCTTTGGACTGTGGGAGGAAACCGGAGCACCCGGAGGAAACCCACGCAGACACGGGGAGGACGTGCAGACTCCGCACAGACAATGACCCAAGCCGAAATCGAACCTGGGACCATGGATCTGTGAAGCAATTGTGCTATCCACAATGCTACCGTGCTGCCCTTAAGAACAAATAAATCTACACTATATCATTTTCCCGTAATCCATGTACCTATCCAACAGCTGCTTGAAGGTCACTAATGTTTCCGACTCAACTACTTCCACAGGCAGTGCATTCCATGCCCCCACTACTCTCTGGGTAAAGAACCTACCTCTGATATCCCTCCTATATCTTCCACCTTTCACCTTAAATTTATGTCCCCTTGTAATCGTGTGTTCCACCTGGGGAAAAAGTCTCTGACTGTCTACTCTATCTATTCCCCTGATCATCTTATAAACCTCTATCAAGTCGCCCCTCATCCTTCTCCGCTCTAATGAGAAAAGGCCTAGCACCCTCAACCTTTCCTTGTAAGACCTACTCTCCATTCCAGGCAACATCCTGGTAAATCTTCTTTGCACCTTTTCCAGAGCTTCCACATCCTTCCTAAAATGAGGCGACCAGAACTGTACACAGTACTCCAAATGTGGCCTTACCAAAGTTTTGTACAGCTGCATCATCACCTCACGGCTCTTAAATTCAATCCCTCTGTTAATGAACGCGAGCACACCATAGGCCTTCTTAACAGCTCTATCCACTTGAGTGGCAACTTTCAAAGATGTATGAACATAGACCCCAAGGTCTCTCTGCTCCTCCACAATGCCAAGAACATTGTGGCATCAATGCATGCCATTGATGGACCCCTGGGCCAAGGGCATCCTGGCGATGGCAGTAAATCCTGCAGCCTGGGCATCTTGGTGGGCCTGGTCCAGGTTGAAGGTGATATAGTTGGATGCCTGGGCGTACAGAGCATTGGTCACCTCCCAGATGTCAAAGAACAAAGAACAACAAAGAACAAAGAACAAAGAGATGTACAGCACAGGAACAGGCCCTTCGGCCCTCCAAGCCCGTGCCGACCATGCTGCCCGACTAAACTACAATCTTCTACACTTCCTGGGTCCGTATCCCTCTATTCCCATCCTATTCATGTATTTGTCAAGATGCCCCTTAAATGTCACTATCATCCCTGCTTCCACCACCTCCTCCGGTAGCGAGTTCCGGGCACCCACTACCCTCTGTGTAAAAAACTTGCCTCGTACATCTACTCTAAACTTTGCTGCTCTCACCTTAAACCTATGCCCCCTAGTAATTGACCCCTCTACCCTGGGGAAAAGCCTCTGACTATCCACTCAGTCTATGCCCCTCATAATTTTGTAGACCTCTATCAGGTCTCCCCTCAACCTCCTTCGTTCCAGTGAGAACAAACCGAGTTTATTCAACCGCTCCTCATAGCTAATGCCCTCCATACCAGGCAACATTCTGGTAAATCTCTTCTGCACCCTCTCTAAAGCCTCCACATCCTTCTGGTAGTGTGGCGACCAGAATTGAACACTATACTCCAAGTGTGGCCTAACTAAGGTTCTATACAGCTGCAACATGACTTGCCAATTCTTATACTCAATGCCCCGGCCAATGAAGGCAAGCATGCCGTATGCCTTCTTGACTACCTTCTCCACCTGTGTCGCCCCTTTCAATGACCTGTGGACCTGTACTCCTAGATCTCTTTGACTTTCAATATTCTTGAGGGTTCTACCATTCACTGTATATTCCCTACCTGCATTAGACCTTCCAAAATGCATTACCTCACATTTGTCCGGATTAAACTCCATCTGCCATCTCTCCGCCCAAGTCTCCAAACAATCTAAATCCTGCTGTATCCTCCGACAGTCCTCATCGCTATCCGTAATTCCACCAAACTTTGTGTCGTCTGCAAACTTACTAATCAGACCAGTTACATTTTCCTCCAAATCATTTATATATACTACAAAGAGCAAAGGTCCCAGCACTGATCCCTGTGGAACCCCACTGGTCACAGCCCTCCAATTAGAAAAGCATCCTTCCATTGCTACTCTCTGCCTTCTATGACCTAGCCAGTTCTGTATCCACCTTGCCAGCTCACCCCTGATCCCGTGTGACTTCACCTTTTGTACTAGTCTACCATGAGGGACCTTGTCAAAGGCCTTACTGAAGTCCATATAGACAACATCCACTGCCCTACCTGCATCAATTATCTCAGTGACCTCCTCGAAAAACTCTATCAAGTTAGTGAGACACGACCTCCGCTTCACAAAACCATGCTGCCTCTCACTAATACGTCCATTTGCTTCCAAATGGGAGGAGATCCTGTCTCGAAGAATTCTCTCCAGTAATTTCCCTACCACTGAAGTAAGGCTCACCGGCCTGTAGTTCCCTGGATTATCCTTGCTACCCTTCTTAAACAGAGGAACAACATTGGCTATTCTCCAGTCCTCCGGGACATCCCCTGAAGACAGTGAGGATCCAAAGATTTCTGTCAAGGCCTCAGCAATTTCCTCTCCAGCCTCCTTCAGTATTCTGGGGTAGATCCCATCAGGCCCTGGGGACTTATCTACCTTAATATTCTTTAAGACACCCAACACCTCGTCTTTTTGGATCTCAATGTGACCCAGGCTATCTACACCCCCTTCTCCAGACTCCACATCTACCAATTTCTTCTCTTTGGTGAATACTGATGCAAAGTATTCATTTAGTACCTCGCCCATTTCCTCTGGCTCCACACATAGATTCCCTTGCCTATCCTTCAGTGGTCCAACCCTTTACCTGGCTACCCTCTTGCTTTTTATGTATGTGTAAAAAGCCTTGGGATTTTCCTTAACCCTATTTGCCAATGACTTTTCGTGACCCCTTCTAGCCCTCCTGACTCCTTGCTTAAGTTCCTTCCTACTTTCCTTATATTCCACGCAGGCTTCGTCTGTTCCCAGCCTTTTAGCCCTGACAAATGCCTCCTTTTTCTTTTTGACGAGGCCTACAATATCTCTCATTATCCAAGGTTCCCGAAAATTGCCGTATTTATCCTTCTTCCTCACAGGAACATGCCGGTCCTGAATTCCTTTCAACTGACACTTGAAAGCCTCCCACATGTCAGATGTTGATTTGCCCTCAAATATCCACCCCCAATCTATGTTCTTCAGTTCCCGCCTAATATTGTTATAATTAGCCTTCCCCCAATTTAGCACATTCATCCTAGGACCACTCTTATCCTTGTCCACCAGTACTTTAAAACTTACTGAATTGTGGTCACTGTTACCGAAATGCTCCCCTACTGAAACATCTACCACCTGGCCGGGCTCATTCCCCAATACCAGGTCCTCTGCTCAAGCCCTGGAATGACCCAGTAGCATAAAGATGAGAGCTGCAGTGACCTTCACGATCACTAGGAGCAGGTGTCCTCCCCATACATGAGACATGGCACATGTGCCGTACTGTCTCTCTGCTGAGGCGCAGTCTTCCGTGCCACATGGTGTCCATCAGCTCACTGAATGACCGACGGCGCCTTCCGACATCACTGGCCTCCCCTTCTGGGTCCCTTCTCAGTCCGATGGGTGGCTGGGTCTACAGGGTGTGCGGTGGCCATCTGCGCATACTGCCTTCTCCAGTGTCTGGCCACCTTGGCTGCCACCAGCAATGCGAGGGCAGCCTGTGCAGGATCAATACCAAACACATTTTTTGATCTGGAAGGAATTGAAGAAGGAGAGAGAACAACAATCAGTTTGAGCTTCCATCCCGGGCCCTCAAATCTCCAAAGCCTCCTCCAGCCTTACGTGTCCTGCCTTCTTTCAGAGTGCTATCCAGTGAGCCGTTTGTGCTGGCCAGATGAGGAGTCCCTAGATCCCAGACTTCTGCCAGGGACAAGAGGGAGACCGTGCTCAGATGCCCTCCCCTGATCCACACACCTACCCTTTGGGTTGCCCAGATTGCCTTCTGGACTCATACATCCTCCTGAGCCTGGTGTTCCAGGACCAAAGTATCTTAGAAAAAATTGTCCATCTTTCCAGCTACAGAAAAGAAAGAACACAGCAACAGCAGCCTCCAGGCATCTGCAGCCACCAGCAGGAGCAGCAGCAAACACAACCTGCAGCTGTGAAGTGCTCTGACGACTAACAAGGCTAATGCCTCATTTGAAATTGGCTTCAGCTGTGAAGCTAGAGACTGGTCACAATCAAAGGGAATGAAATTGACTTTCAGGACAGAAGCCACAGCAACGCTCTGTCCTGGAAGTGTTTAGTGGGACAGACAGGCTGCATCTATGGTTGCCTCTGTTATGGGTCTCCATAATAGTTAACGATGACTTGAGCACCTCACAGACACAAAGCCCTATTCCCCTCATCCCCTGCCCGGGGGCGACCCACGACCTGGAATGCTTCAGCCCCCTGACTAAGACAAAGCCCCCTGAGGACCCCCACCCCCAACCCTGGGACAGCAGCTCTGGTGCCCTTGAGATGAGTGTCAAAAAATGGAAATGGCTACTCACGCCCCCCCCCCCCCCTTCCCCTCAGTAGCTATGACGAATGTGATATAAAATAGTTACTTCAGAGATACTAGTTAATGTAATGTAGAAATAAGCCACTTTGATTCTGGCAGTTAGGGAGAAAGGGATTTGAGACCGCATGGAAAAAGCAGGAAGAGGTGTGTCTATGAGAGTGATGCTGCATTGATAGGGGCCAGAGAAAGGGATTGGAAGTGAGCCAATCAGAATAGATCAAACAGGTCAGGAGGGATATAGGCTGACCTATGTCCGTCGAGTATGTGAAACTTGATACCATTTGAATTGATTTGCAGAGATCCCTTTGTTTCTTTGTTCATTCGCTTTCTGGGATATAGGAAACTGGATGTCTCTTATATTTCTATGAAATGAATCAAGCTTGCAAGCTAAATAAATAACTTCTTTTTACGTGCGAATCCATCTCAACTTTTATTGAGGCCAGGCTGACAGAGAAAGAAATTTGGGAATCAACATTTGGTGCCGAAAACCGGGATTTCTCAGGGCGATCCTGATCCAACTGCGAAATCAGAATTAGACTGATTATGAACAGGAGGATGGGGAACAAAGGGCCCTCAATGTAGAACTGGAAAACGACCGCGCATTGATTGTTCCCCTCTTCTTATCGTCTGATTAGTCTGGTCACTCGCGGTTGGCACAGAAAGACCGCCTCGACGAAATCACAGGTCAGTCTGGGGATTAGCAATTTAATTGATGGGATTTCATATTGTTGTTTCGGCTTGGGTTAGGGTTTTAGGTTGATGGGACATCTCAAATGATGATTCAATTCCAAGTATAAGGGTTCAGAGGCTGATGTGACTTCAGTAATGAAGGTTCAGTCTATTATATGGGTTCAGGGGCTGATGTGACTTCAGTAATGAAGGTTCAGTCTATTATATGGGTTCAGGGGTTGATGTGACTTCAGTAATGAAGGTTCAGTCCAGTATAACTGTTTTTAAATCTGTAGATGGTTCAACTCTATGTGTGAGTGTTTTAAATATATAGTTGATTAAGCTAAAATTGTCTCCTTGGACTGTATTGGCGAAAAACGCAGTTCCGAGGTCTAGTTGAGATTGTGAGGAATGCTGCATATTGGTTGAAGCAGAAGTCTCTCAAAGGGTTAACAGCAGCAGGCGAAGTTGAAAACAGACAGTGCTTCTCACTCAGGCTTTGAGATAACAGCAGCAGCCGTAGTGTAATCGGATACCTTTCCTTTGAGTCAGTGAACACCAGCAAAGTTACGTTTTGAATTAATTAAAGGAAACCAGTGGGTTTCTCCACCTCTTTGATAAAAGTTATTATTTTCAAAAGCAATTGATTGAAATTGCCAGAATCTTAAGTTTTACTTACTTGAAATAAGGTTTATCTCATTTTATCTGGAGATTAATAGAAACTTAAAGAAGATCATGGACACCATTTTAAAAAGTGTCAATCTGGAGATGATAGTTGATTTTGCTAATACTTATGTGTATGTAAAAGAAGAAAAAAAACTTGTTAAAAGAAAAATTGTTAAGATAAAGAAATAATTAAGTTGTAAATGTTATACAAGTTTGTGTTAAACAAATTGTAAATTTAGTTCTGAGTTGAGATCAGAGCTAAGCTTGCAAGTTGCAGTAATTCAATTTGAATTTTCAAACATTTTTAAGTTTAAAAAAAAAGAGCAAATAGAGAAAAGAAGGACACAGATCTTGAATGCGTTGAATAGCACATTTCAAAGGCCCATAAATCTGTCTGTTATCTTAGACCTAAAACCTAGGAAAACTGAAGAGCCAGGGGAATTTTTGGAGCGTTTTAATGAAATCTACCGGGGGCAGTCAGGCAATTTGCTGTATCAAAATGGTCAGAATTCCCCTCAATACTGTGCTATGTTAATGCATTGCCTACCACCTTCTGTGGTTACTGCTGTGAAATGTAATAACATGAATTGGACAGAGAACGACCCTTCCCAGATGGCAAGGGCAGTCAGATTTTACTGGAAGGAGGGTGTAGGCCAAGAAGGAGGCTCAGTTACAAAGGTTAAGACTGAGTATGTAATGAAAAAGGATGATCTGCGACCCCAACAAGCGGCAGAAATGGTAGTTTACCAGCAGGAGCCCCAATATAGTGACTTTGGGTGGGTGGATCAGCGAAGAGGAGGATGAGACAACAGTGCTATATTTCTATCACCCCCCAGTGGTGGACGTTAGACGTTGAACAGTCACTGCATCACATTACCCTGGCCTATGACAGAACTGGACGAAACAGGGAGTTGGAGGACAAATACCGGCCATTACTTGAGACCGAATGGCCAGTCAAGGTTACAGCCACAGTCACGGGAAAAGAAGGTACAGCCGATTTTGTTACAATATCACCACATTTATGGCCACAGTCAGCTTCGGTAAGCCCTCATATTACACGTCAGGTCCATGACCAGTACCATGCTAGGGATATGGGGCGAATGGTCAGGAGGGCAGTGGATCATTCGGATCCAACAGACTACGCACTTCAAGTCATCCCGGACGGCACTACCGTAAAATATTTTGAGGTCCCTGAAACGATTAACACTCGACTGCAGCATCACAGGGGACATGATGTGTTGGAATATGTCAATCCACAGGTCTGGGCGGAATACCCATCACAAGTGGGAAAGACAAATGTTACACCTATTAAGGTGATGATTAAGGATCATGTAAAGCTACCTTCCATTCGACAATACCCCCTGAAATCTCAAGCTGCTCCATCAATAGATAAATTAATTCAAGAGCTGTTGAAACAGGGTATTTTGGTCTCTTGCCAATCAGAATGTAACACCCCCATACTTGCTGTGCCTAAACCAGCCAAACCAGACTAGTACCGATTAGTACAGGATTTACGTTCAATCAATGCCATCGCATAACCGTTACATGCTCTCACCCTCCAACAGGATATTACGGTGCATAGCTCCCACTCGGTCATCGCACTACTGAGGCAACTGCAGACTCAGCATCTTACCGCAGCTCGTCAGAATAGGTATGAGATATACCTTTTGAACAATCCACGTCTGACATTTAAATACTGTACCACTATCAATCCAGCCTGTTTTCTTAGTGGTCCCCCTGTCCATGAAGACGCACCTGGCCACGACTGTTTAGCCTTGATTCAGGAAACTACCACAATAAGGGGCGATTTGAGTGACATTTCGTCAGAACAACCTGACATGATTATGTGTGGTCAAATATCCCACCGGGGTTTAGTTAATGACCTACTGCAGGCCCTCCTTATGCCCGCGCAGATTTCCGTTATTAAATGCGCTGCCCACACGAATGGTACAACCCCAGTTGACGTTGGTAATGAACGAGCAGATTGTGCAGCGCGAACAGCCGCGCAAATTCAGCAAGTGATGTTGCCTAAGATGTTAAGTCAGACTAAACGATCTACTATAAATATGTCTGCTTCTGACAAGTCAATGCCAACCATCCAAGACGTCATAAGGTTACAGGAGGACGCTCCTGAGAGTGATAAACAAATGTGGAAACGGTTAGGTTGTACATATGATTCTGTTTCCTCTTTATGGACCACGCCAGCACATCAGACTTGTATGTCTGATGTGCTGGCTTTATGGGTCATTGAATGTGTACACTTTGCAACTCATTGTGGGGCTCGAGGGACTAGTGATTTGTTGCTGGACACTTGGTGGCACCCTAAAATGCAGGGGTTGGCCCAAAGTATCAGTAATCGGTGTTTGATTTGTCAGCAATATAACATCGGAAAAGGTATCCCTTGTGGGATGGGGCAAACCCCGTTGCCCAGTGGTCCCTTTGAGACGCTCCAAATGGATTACATTGAGTTGGAAAGGTGTCAATGTTATAAATATGTTTTGGTCATTGTGGATGTGTTCAGCAGATGGGTTGAGGTGTATCCGACTATCGATAATAAAGCTGCTACTGTGGTTAAAGTCTTGATGAGGGAAATCATTCCCCGGTACGGTATACCAGCTCAGTTAAGTTCTGATAATGGGCCTCATTTTATTGGACAAATTAACAAGGAGTTTTGCTCCCAGTTGGGCATACGCCAGCAGTTACACTGTGCTTACAGACCGCAGGCGGCCGGGTTGGTTGAGAGACACAATCAGACCCTCAAAACTAAATTGGCTAAATTAAGAGCAGGCACGGGACTGACATGGCTTAAGTTGCTCCCCGTTGCCCTCTTCCAGCTGCGGGTTACACCTGCGGGACCGGCCCGGCTCTCTCCCGCCGAGATTCTTTATGGCAGGCCTCTTAGAACTCCCTGGAGCCTGCAGGTTCCCAGACTGGTTCAGTTTCATCAGATGACTGAAGAAATGACCACCTATGTTCTAGCCCTCACGCAAGTGCTCAAGGAACTCCATGGCCAGGTCCGCGCGGCTCACCAGCCATTGCCCCCAGTACCTAGCTCACTTTCAGTCCAGCCCGGTAGTTATGTCATGGTCAAAAATTGGACTAGGAAGGGGTCGGAGCCGCGATGGGACGGGCCCTTCCAAGTTCTCCTTACCACCCCCACAGCAGTTAAAGTGGAGGGGCGAAGTGCTTGGGTCCACCTACATCACTGTAAATTGAGTCCATCTCCACTACTGTAAAAGGTCGGATACTAACCTGCCTCCCTTCTCCAGTGCTATTTTACAGGTGTGGAGCATGATGGAGTGGCTACGCATCGTCTGTCTGATATTTGGCCTCACTTCGCTTGGCGTGTTATTGGCGATGGACATGGAAAAGGGGAATATTATGTATCTGTGTAGCCCCAACCAATCTACAAGGATACATCACCTATGCAAAGGTGATGTTCTTCGCTGCCCCCATATACGAGGACATGGTATCGACTCATGGAAGGTCATCAAAGTTAAGGAGAATGCAGGAGTCATGAAGCAGTTGCACCGGTCCCGGCGATGGGAAGGGAACATTATATGGATATTGCCTTGTTTTTGGAATACATGTAAATTTGATTTTGGATGTGTTAAGAGTGGTACAATAAAGATAAAATCAGGCTGTCAGAAGAGTGTAGGAAGAGGCTATGAGAAAGAGAAAGGGACTAGAGAGAGGACGGGGCGTATGAGAAGGGAAGTACAGCTAGAACGTAGGTTACCGGGAGATACACTTAAGTTAATTAAAGGTCAAACTGAGGAAAACCCGGGTAGTATGAATCTCTTCTACCAGATTTACCACCGTCTGTATGGCCAGGGACGGGTTGTCTGCTACCCAAACCCCGCAGTGGTGTCTAGGTTATTTTCTGTTTCACCGCTTTGGGGCACTCCCCAAACGGTGGTTCATTGTCAGCATTCCGAACCACTGCCCGATCAGGTCACTCTTCCTTACGATCCGGGTTCAGCACCACCGGCTATTTGCCTTGCCCTTCCTCGGGATAATTCCCATTCACAGTACGATAGGCTGCGACGGTGGAGGGCGTACATACCTAGCCACTTCACTCCCAATAGGGATTCCCGGTCGTACGAGAATTGCTTCAGCAGTGAAGGATATGGCTGTTTGCTGGTAGAGGTGGACACAAATATAACATGTCTGTTTCCCACCTGTACGGACAGGAGGTGCCATATCACCCAGGCGTCTGGCCAATGCATTTGTTACAACACCACTTGCGTTCCATCGAACGCCGGCCTCCAGCTCCTCTGTGGCTGGGCGAATGTCTCTCATATCACTGTTGGGACTAGGGCTTTCCGCATTGCTGGGCGGCTCGAATGGCATTTCAAAGTTGGATAAACTGGGAGGTGTGGGGGGTTCCTTGGTTGTCAGTGATCGGAATTATTTTATTTGCTGCCTTACCATCTTGGGAAATGAAACCTTGGGAGCCCTCGGGGCAATAACCAAGGAGTTGTCTCAGCTACGGTTGTTTGCAATGCAGAACAGGTATGCTCTTGACTATCTTCTGGCCCGTGAGGGTGGGGTATGCGCCATAGTACAGGGCAAGTGTATCATGGGAGTTCAGGACTTGACCGCTAACATCACTAAATTTATGGATCGCATACGGGATCACTTGGACGGGATGCTGGATCCTGGCTCTTGGGGTAACTGGGGATTTGGAGGATGGAAGGACTGGTTGATAAATATGGCCATGTATCTAGTGGTAGCTATCGGCTGCATCTTTGTGGGCCTGGCCATCCTTAAATGTGTGATGGGTAGAATGCGGGGTGCACTGGATCAGATCACTGCCCCAATCACCGAAAAAAAATTTAACTGTTAAAATCCATGAGGGTGAGGCAGATGAAGGGGGGCTAAGACAGGAATTGGAAATGCAGCGACGGATCTTTTAGATGAGGAACCGTAGCTATGGATTGGATAGTTCGGTTATCATGGAATGATAAAAGGAGGGAATGACGAATGTGATATAAAATAGTTACTTTAGAGATACTAGTTAATGTAATGTAGAAATAAGCCACTTTGATTCTGGCAGTTAGGGAGAAAGGGATTTGAGACCGCATGGAAAAAGCAGGAAGAGGTGTGTCTATGAGAGTGATGCTGCATTGATAGGGGCCAGAGAAAGGGATTGGAAGTGAGCCAATCAGAATAGATCAAACAGGTCAGGAGGGATATAGGCTGACCTATGGGCGTCGAGTATGTGAAACTTGATACCATTTGAATTAATTTGCAGAGATCCCTTTGTTTCTTTGTTCATTCGCTTTCTGGGATATAGGAAACTGGATGTCTCTTATATTTCTATGAAATGAATCAAGCTTGCAAGCTAAATAAATAACTTCTTTTTACGTGCAAATCCATCTCAACTTTTATTGAGGCCAGACTGACAGAGAAAGAAATTTGGGAATCAACAGCTATTGTGCCAGCTTCACATGTTTAAAAAGGGGTACTGCACAATGCTCGTGTGATTTCCCTCAGGGGAGTCGGGAAATTCCCGGGAAGCCGCTGCATTCGACTTCAGTCTCGCGAATGAGATTGAAATAATGCAAATGACGGTTAATGATTTTCTCGCCATCTTTTGGCAAGATCTTAAACTCGCCATCAGGAGCGGGCCAGATGAATTGCAAACTGGTTCGCGCCCGCCGTGAACATGATTTTTTGCCTTTCCCGCTATTCACGAGGTGCTGCCCGATCCATGCCGGGCATAACACAGTGGTTAAGTCCTGCCCCTTATCTTGAATTTGCTGTGGGATTATTAATGGAGGATCAAAATGGAGGGGTTGGGAAAATAAAGGGGAAAAGAAAAAAAAAAGAAAAAACATCTCTTTGTTTCCAAATGGGTAGTGAGGTGGAGAAATCAGGGCTGGTTAATTTAAACCCCCTTCTGTCCGTAACAATTGGCAATGCCGTTCTCAAGCTGTTAATTGTGCATACGTTTCTCGGAATTTCGGAGCCCAATCTTAGAAATAGAGAAAGCAAATCAATAATTTTTTATTGGCATTTCCCATATTTTTAAGCAGTTGTATATATACACATCACATTTTTCTCGCTCGCGCTAATTTATTTTATTATACAGGGAGGTTTAGTTTGTCCTTCGTTTAACTGATCCTATGTGCGTTTCGTTGCCCTCTGGATCGGTCTATGGTTCCTCTCCCTTCCCCGTTGCCCCCCGCCCCTCCCTTTAACTTTGGCTGTGCTTTTCTTTTATTTTCCAGACAGAGTGGAAAGAAAAAAAAAGAGAAAAAAGGGGGGAGTACCCCTCCCCACTCATCTCTCGTGGTTTCCCCACCTTCCTTCCACCTCCCCCCCGGGTTGCACAGTCTTTTAGTACCTCATCTATCTTGGTGTTTTTTTTTAAAATTCTTATTCGGTTACTCCTCGTTGCTGGCCTCGAACAGGTTTTGGAACATCCCAACAAACTGCCCCAATATCCAGGAAGCCTTCCTCTGACCCTCGGGTGGTGTACTTAATCTTAATGAATAGGATGGGAATAGAGGGATACGGACCCAGGAAGTGTAGAAGATTGTAGTTTAGTCAGGCAGCATGGTCGGCACGGGCTTGGAGGGCCGAAGGGCCTGTTCCTGTGCTGTACATTTCTTTGTTCTTTGTTCTTTGTTCTCCAGGTGGAGAAATTCCGAGAGGTCAGCGAGCTAGTCTGCAGCTTTGGATGGTGCTGCCGATCGCCAGCCGAGCAGGATTCTCCGGCGTGCGATTAGGGAAGCGAAAGCAAGGGTGTTGGCCCCTTCCCCATGTGTAACTCTGGCTGCACCAATACCCCGAAGATTGTCACAATCGGGCATGGCTTCACCCTCACCCCCACAACCCTGGACATTGCCTCGGAGAAGGCTGCCCAGAACCCAGCAAGTTTGGGGCAAGACCAAAACTCTCGAGACAAGGTGAGTCATAACTAATAGGCTTTAATCTGCTAGAACTCTTCCCCAGCAGCTTCGATACAGAAAGTGAAGGCTGCTGGGACGACATCGGTTCTTATACTCTGCCTCTCAGGGCGGAGCTATGTACATCAGCCAATGGTAGACTCCTGGGTCTAGCCAATGGTCATCCACCTCTCTGGTACCGCAATTCCTGGCATTACCACATTCACCCCCTGTTAAAAAGAACCCGGCGGGGTGATGGCCAGCGTTAATGTCGCCTTTCGCATGGGAGGACCAGGTATGGAGGTGCCGTGATGTCGAGGGTAATAGCAAAGTGTTCATGGTGCAGCAGTCAATCGAACGGGTAGCCTGGTCGTCCTTCTGGAGCGTCTGGGCTTCGGCAGTGATCCTGATGGGGGCCCCGGCGGTTGCGACTCCAGGAATGTGGTGTCGAACTCCCAGGCAGCTTCGTCACCCCTAGGCGGCATTGTTGGGGCGAAAAGTGGGCAGGGGGGGCGTCGGTGCTTGTTCGGGCCTAGGTAGGGGCGGCGGGAGTACTGACCCCCCGGTCAGGTGCTGCGGGGAGGGTGGGGATGGGGGCAATGGTGCGGGTGCGCGTGGGGCTCCGGCGGGCGCCAGGTCCTGAAGGGAGACCGTGACTTGGCGGACATCAGGGAACGCTACATAAGCGTATTGGGGGTTGGCGTGTAGCAGGTGGACCATCTCGACCAACGGGTCCGACTTGTGCGCCCTCATATGTCTCCGAAGCAGGATGGGTCCGGGTGTCGCTAGGTAGGTTGGGAACGAGGTCCCGGAGGAGGACATCCTGGGGAAAACAAGGAGACGTTCGTGAGGTGTCTGATTTGTGGTTGTACAGAGCAGTGACCTGATGGAGTGAAGGGCCACCGGGAGGACATCCTGCCAGCGGGAGACTGGGAGATTCCTAGACCATAGGGCCAGCAGGACGGTCTTCCAGACCGTTTTCCCTCTCTACCTGCCCGTTTCCCCGGGGGTTGTAACTGGTCGTCCTGCTCGAGGCGATGCCTTTGCTGAGCAAGAATTGACGCAGTTCGTCACTCATAAAGGAGGACCCCCCTATCACTGTGAATGTATGTGGGGAAACCGAACAGTGTAAAGATACCCTGGAGGGCCTTGATGATGGTGGTTGTGGTCATGTCAGGACAGGGGATGGCGAATGGGAACTGGGAGTACTCGTCAATCACGTTAAGGAAGTATGTGTTGCGGTCGGTGGAGGGGAGGGGGCCTTTGAAATCCATGCTGAGGCGTTCAAAGGGACGGGAAGCCTTTATCAGGTGCACCCTCTCTGGGCGGTAGAAGTGCGGTTTGCACTCCACGCAGATTAGGCAGTCCCTGGTGACTGTCCTGACCTCCTCGATGGAGTAGGGCAGGTTGCAGGTCTTGATAAAATGAAAGAAACGAGTGACCCCCCGGTTGGCAGATGTCCTCGTGGAGGGATCGGAGGCGGTCCACTTGTGCGGTGGGGTAAAGGGCCGCCAAATTTAAAAGTCAGGTTTTGCAGGTGGCACTGGAAATCCAGCCCAAGGAGGGTGGCTGCGCAGAGGTGCGGCAGGACGTACAGGCGGAAACTGCGGAATTCCCTGCCTTGGACAGTGAGGTTCGCTAGGCAGAACCTCTTTATCTCCACCGCGTGTGACCCAGAGGCCAGGGAGATCCTTTGGTTTACGGGATGGGTGACAAGAGAACAGCGCCTTACCGTGTCGGGGTGAACAAAGCTTTCCGTGCTCCCAGAGTCGATCAAACATGACCTCACCGGGCCGTTGTTGGAGATCGTCGTTGTAGCTTTCGCAAGCGTCCGGGGCCGACTCTGGTCCAGAGTCACCGAGGCCAGGTGCAGTAATGGAGATTTCTGGTCGGGCAGCATGTAGTCGGCTGTGCTGGGGGCCTGGGGCCCCATCCAAGATGGCGTCAGCCATGTGTCGCACATGGAGTCCGGGGATGAAGAAGATGGCGGCGGTGAGGGACAAAATGGTGGCGCCCACCCGTCCAGCGTGGTGGCCGGGGGGGCAAAATGGCCACGGGCGCGGGTCGCACGCGGCCTGAGGATAGGGGGGTGGCGGTGGGTGCTGGATGGCCGGGCCCTGAAAAGGGGGCTGCCGATAGTCGCTGGAGACCGCGGCCACGGCGCGGGCCTGGCAGACCCCAACATAGTGGCCCTTCTTGCCGGACCCTTTGCAGGTGGCGGTGCGGGCCGGGCAGCACGGGCGGGGATGATTCGCCTGCCCGCAGAAGAAACAGCGTTGTCCGGCGGCGGTAGCGGGCCGTCTCGCCGCACAGGCTTGCGAGGTCAGAGGGAAGGTCTGAGGGGCTGCCGCAACAGGGTGCCACGCAGCCCAGGGGGCCACCGTGCATCCGGGATCAAAAGCCAGCGTGTTGTTATACGCAACGTCCATGGACCCCGCCAGGGCCCGTGCCTCAGTAAGTCCCTGTGTGTCCATTTCTAGGAGCCTTCGGCAGATAGCGGGGGAAGTTATACCTGCCACGAAAGCATCCCTGATCAAAACTTCCGTGTGCTCATTCCCCAAAACTGGCGGGCAGCCACAGTTTCGGCCCAGCACCAGCAGCACCCGATAGATGTCTTCCGGTGTTTCTTTGGGGCTTTGCCTCCTAGTCGCTAGCAGGTTAAATATTAAGAAATTTCAATCTGCAAACTTTTGTCCCAAAGCAATTAAGGTCCGATTGATCTCACTGTATATTTATTTAATGGAAACAAGGTATTGTGACCTTAACAGGCCCTGGTTTCACATGAAAAGCGGAATAGTACATTGTGAATGCATTACAGGATACATCCAGATTTACAAAACAATATAACCACTGGTTAGACTCAGACATTGTACTCCAAACATGATCTTATGTTCTTGAGCATGTACCAGAAAGAAAAATCTATACCTATTTAAAAATTGCTGAGGTAAATCAGTAGGTTGTTGTAAATGGGTGTGAATTTCACGTTGCTGGTCAATAACTAGCTGACTTACTCATTTTAAAATGAAATGTCATTTGTTGCGAAGTGTGATGATGCTTGATGTGTAACATTTAGAGCATGGTATCAGGGACCACAGACAAAATCCAAGCGCATTTTCCACAGTGCAGTTCGCAGCATTGGATGATGCATTGTTTTTTTCTAAGGATGGGGGATGACACCATTTAGTGCACAATGTTTCATTCTACTGCTAAGTGGACTGTATCATTTTTTTAAGGTCATAAACTTTAATTTTGGTTTAGTAGTCACAGGACATAGGTAATTAGAGTTTAATTATGGTTTGAAAGGTTCTTTTTAATTCCAGGCTCCAGATAGTGGAATGATTTTGAGTAAAAAACAGATTGTTTTGCATCTGTAACAAAAGGTGACACATCTTGCGTGAGAGAAATGGGTGAATAGATATTTCAGGAGAAGATCAACCACCTTGCGGTTCGCCTGGAGAAAATAGTCATCAAAAATGACAACAACTTGTATTTATCTAATGCCTTTAGTGTCATAAAATGTCCCAAGGCATCTCACAGAGGCAATATGAAATAAAATACGTTACCGAACCACAAAAGGAGGTGTTAGGGCAGATGGTTAAAAACTCAGTTGAGAAGGTAGGTTTGAAGGAGTGTCTTAAAGGAGTAGTATGGTTTAGAGGCGGAGAGCTGTTGGGAGGGAATTCCCGAAATAAAGGCTCAGGCATCTGAAGACACGACCACCAATGGTGGAGGGAAAATTCAGTATGATGAAGACATTGGAATTAGGGGAGCACTGGTGTCTCGGCAAGTTGTAGGGTTGATGGAGTTTACAGAGATAGGGAGTGGCAAGGCCACAGAGGCATTTGAAAACAGGGATGGGAAGTTTGAAATTGGTTGTTGAACTGGGGACCAGTATACGTCAATGAACTCAAGATGAGAGAAGAATGGCATTTGGTCCAAGTTAGGACCTCGGCATCAGAGTTTTAGGATGACCTCAAGTTTACAGAGGGTAGAATGTGGAAGGCAGGCAAGGAGGGCATTAGAGCAGTGAAACCTTGAGGTAACAAAGGCTTGAGTGAGGGTTTCAGTAGCAGAAGAACTGAGGGAGGGATGGAAATGGGCGATGATTCGGAGAAGGAACAGGCGATCTTGGGTCATAGTGAGAATATGTGATTGAAAGCTCACCTCAGGGTCATATATGATTCTGAGATTGTGAACAGTCTGGTTCTGCCTCTGATAGTTGCTGGGGCGAGGGATGGCATTGGTGGCTAGGGAGCAGGGTTTGTGGTGGGACTGAAAGCAATGGCTTCAGTCTTCCCAGTATTTTATTGGAGGCAATTTCTGCGCATCGAGTGCTGTAAGTCAAATAAGAAGTCTGAAAATTAAAGACACAGAAGGAATTTAAGAGGAATGGTGATTGGATACAATTCAGTGACCTCATATTGAAACTTTGGATGATGTCACTGAGGGGCAGTATGTGGATAAGAATCAGAGAATAGAATCATAGAATCCCTACTGTGCAGAAGTAGGCCATTCAGCCCATCGAGTCTGCACTGACCCTTTGTAAAAGCACCCTCCCGGGACCCACGCCACCACCCCATCCCCGTAACCCCACCTAACCTTTTGGATACTAAAGGGGAAATTAGCATGACCATCCATCTAATCTGCACCTCTTTGGACTGTGGGAGGAAACTGGAGCACCTGAGGTAAACCCACGCAGACACTGGGAGAAGGTGCAAACTCCACTCAGTCACGCACGCCTGATTGAACCCGGGTCCCTGGCACTGTAAGAAATCATGTAAAAAGCAAGTACAAAATTCAGATTTTCTGCCAAGGTGCCAAGCTGGCATTTTTGTGTGTGCTGCCGATCGGTCTGGGGGTGCCGGGCCAGGTGTTGGAGGTATGGGGGGGCCTGTGAAAGGGCTTTCTTTACTCCACAACAGGCAGTTATTAGGTGTCACAGATAACTGTGGGTGTCTCTCTCCTGCAGGTGTTGAAACCATAACCCGAAGTGTCTCACTGGAACAGCTTCACAAGAGAGAGGGAACTAGCCTCACTGTTATGCCTAACCAGTGGGTTTGTCCTTATGCCGCCCCAGTTATCTTGACTGCCACCCATGCCTGTTTGAGTCTCTCTCCTGTTGATGGTGAAATATCACCTGGAAGTGCCCCACTAATGCAACTTCACAAGAGAGAGAGAAAGAGGGACCACTGTTTATCCCTAACCAGTCGTCTCTCTTGAGTGAGCGCGTTCGAGGCGCTCGGATTCCTTTTGGGTCCTCGACTACAGAATTATGTTCTGGCAATTATTGTGACTCAACCAGAACAGACAGTGAAAGAAAGGTGAGACTTACAAAAATGGTAGATTTAAAAATAAATAATTTATTCAAGAGAAATAGGTCCTCCACAACTCAGAATATAACACACAAATACCGCTTATAAAAATCCTATGGGGAGCAAGAAACTAAACGGCATATCGAAAATTCTTACTTCTACACAAGTTTACTTAAACACACACAAACATACATATAACCACTCACCCACCCCAACCTCAACAATCTAACTTAACTGGGTGTTTCTGTGGGCTGAGGGAGTATACTCACCATTCCCAGAAAGAATAGTTAAACCGGCACGGATGTCTCTGGCTCTGCCTCAAAAACTGACTGGTCTGTTTGGCTGCTGGGCCTTCATCCTGGTGTTCCTTCTGTCTTGTAGTCTGGTAGAAGCTCCGTAGCAAGTGAAGAGAGGGCGAAGAAAGAGAGAGAGGGCCTCTAAGCCCCGTGTTTTTAAGGGCAAAAACCTGAATGGAGCTGACTGGCCCCACCCACAGGTGAGTTCCAGAACAAAGGCCTGCTAATTGTTGACAGGATGAAAATTAATTTGATCAGTTTCTCCACAGAAGGTCCCATAATGTCTCCAGATTAGTATAGTGCGATTTTGTCTGGCCAGAGAAAACCTATTAACATCCCATTGTTTCTCTTGGAGTGAATTTGTTTAGATCTTCCCGCATAATTATTCCGTTGGCACTGTCATGACTCATAGCCCTGCTTTATTATTATCTGAGATGAGTCTTAAGGATGTATATTCTGCTGTCTGCCTGCAGACATGGATTCTGTTTTCTGTACATCATTTGTCCTTTTAAAATGGAATATATCTTTCCAAATTTTGTCCAGTTTTGTTCAGTTCATTTTTGTTCTGCTGACGAGTTGCTATAGCGTACAGGCCGGGGACCCTAGCATTGTGTATTCGGGCTTGAAGGGGGTCAGGGGTCACGTCGGGGGCCTCGGAGATCAGGACGCCATTCTCTCGCTACACTGAGCAGTTCCGGCGAGCGGACCTCCTCTGTATTGAAAATGGGGCGAGATATGGCTTCGGCCGCATGTTCCCCACTGAGGCCAGTTATTTAATGCAAGTGGTGTTGTATAGTCATGATTTTTTGGCACTGTGAGCGCTGGGAAACATGTAACTCAATGCTCTCGCTATGGGACTTTGTTCCCATTTAGTCGAATTGTGTCCTCCAAGAGGATCGCATATTGAAAAGGTGCCCTGATCTCTAAATGTGCTTGAGGTTCCCCCACAACATCCACCCATGGGCAGTGCCACTCCCGTACACACCACCACATTATGGGGAGTGTGTCGGGGATGGGTGGGAAAATGATGTGCTAGCCAGCGTCATATTTTGCGTCCCTAGTGAGAGGCTGTAAAATTCAGCTGGATTTCTTGATATAATAATAATCATCATTATTGTCACAAGTAGGCTTTCATTAACACTGCAATGAAGTTACTGTGAAAAGCCCCCAGTTGCCACATTCCGGTGCCTGTTCGGGTACAACAACAGGCTGAGGGAGAATTCAGCATGTCCAAATTACCTAACTGCACATCTTTCGGGACTTGTAGGAGGAAACTGGAGCATCCGGAGGAAACCCAAGCAGACACAGGGAGAATGTGCAGACTCCACACAGACAGTGACCCAAGCCGGGAATTGAACCAGGGACCCTGGAGCTGTGAAGCAACAGTGCTACCCATTGTGCTCCTGTGCCGCCCATGGAGCTTGGTGTGAAATTTTGGAATGTTTCACAATATTAAAGTCTGTTGTTGTGCCGTTCAGGAAACTTTAACTTCATTCAGGAAATTTTAACTTCATTCATGATTGTCAATTTGATTCAGTTTGGAATCCAAGCCTTCATCCCTATCTGTTGACATGCCTTTAGTTCCTGCGTACGTATCAGCAGTTTCCGTTCTCTGGTGACATTGAAAGTTTCTTCAATGTATCTGTGGTATTATAGATATTACGGTACCTGACAGGCTAAAGCACCATTGGTGGAAACTGTATGCTTTCTATTGGTAGAATGTATGATAGCTCCGCCCTGATAGGCGGGGTATAAGAACCCGTGCCGCCCCAGCAGCCTTCATTCTGTACCTGAGCTGCTGGGAGAAACATCTAGCTTATTAAAGCCTTCAGTTGGACTACAACCTCGCTTTAGTGGTCATTGATCGTGCATCAATTTAATAAGCTAGTTTTTTAAGAAGAAAGGATGGAGCTCCGAATCAAGCCGGAGTGTCTGCAACGCAGCCCCCACGCGGCAAACTCAGCGGCAATCTTTAAGCACTGGCTGGCATGCTTTAAAGGGTATCTCGAGACGGCCAAAAACGCACCCACGGGAGAGCAGAAACTGCATGTCCTGCACTCAAGGGTGAGCCTGGAAATTTACACCCTTATCGAGGAAGCAGAAGACTTCGATGCAGCAATAGAGCTGCTAAAAGGACACTATATTCGCCTGGTAAACCAGGTCTACGCCCGGCACCTGCTTGCGACAAGGCGACAAACGCCTGGGGAATCGCTGGAGGATTTTTACCGTGCACTCCTGGTGTTGGGCAGAAGCTGCGGCTGCCTGCAAGTTTCAGCGCACGAACACACGGAACACTTAGTCCGGGACGCTTTCGTGGCAGGTATGCTATCGTCACAAATCTGCCAGCGCCTGTTAGAAATGGACACCCTGGGTCTCAGGGAGGCACGGGCCCTGGACGTGGCCTCCAGGAACGCCCACGCTTACGTTCCCGACCACACGGCAGCCCCCTGGGCAGCGTGGAACCCCACCGCGGCCGACCCCGAGACATCCCCCATTCCCCCACAGGCCTGCGTTGCAAGGCGGCCTGGCAACCCCGAGGGGCCCAACTGCTACTTTTGTGGGCAGGCAAAGCACCCCTGCCAGCGCTGCCCGGCCCGCGCATCCACCTGCAAGGGATGCGGCAAAAAGGGCCATTTCGTGGGGGTATGCCAGGCCCGGGCAGTTGCCGCGGTCTCCGGCGGCGAATGCGGACTACAACCACTAACCTCTCCACGGGCCCCGTGCGGCCAGCGGTCGCTGCCATCTTCATATCCCAGGGCCACGTGCGGACCCTGGGCGCCGCCATCTTGTTCCGCGGACGCCACGTTGGAGGGATGGGTGCCGCCATTTTGTCCACCCCCAGCCATGTGCGACCAATGGGAGATGCCATCTTGGATGAACCCCAAGGACCCCAGCTCAGCTGACCATGCACTGCCTGAAGAGAACTCTCAACTGCTGCGACTAGCCTCGGTGACTCTGGATCAGTCTCAGCCTCGAACACTCTCAACTGCTACGACGACCGTATTCATCAACGGGCACGAGCCGTCCTGCCTAATCGACTCTGGGAGCATGGAGAGCTTCATACACCCCGACACGGTAAGGCGCTGTTCTCTCCTCATCCACCCCATTAATTAAAAAATCTCCCTGACTTCCGGTTCCCACTCAGTGGAGATAAAGGGGTTTTGTGTAGCAAACCTCACAGTCCAGGGAACGGAGTTCAAAAATTTCCGTCTCTACGTCCTTCCCCACCTCTGCGCGGCTACACTCCTGGGTTTAGACTTCCAGTGTAACCTTCAAAGACTGACCTTCCAATTCGGCAGCTCTATCCCCCCCCTTACTGTCTGCAGCCTCGCGACCTTTAAGGTCGACCCGCCTTCCCTGTTTGTGAACCTCACCCCAGATTGCAAACCCGTCGCCACCAGGAGCAGACGCTACAGTGCCCAGGACCGGATCGTTATTAGGTCAGAGGTCCAAAGGCTACTGAGGGAAGGGGTCATTGAAGCCAGTAACAGCACCTGGAGAGCTCAAGTAGTGGTGTTAAAGACCGGGGAGAAGCATAGGATGGTCATCGACTACAGTCAGACCATCAACAGGTTTACGCAGCTGGACGCGTACCCTCTCCCCCGCATATCCGACCTGGTAAACAGGATAGCACATTATAAGGTCTTCTCCACGGTGGACCTCAAGTCCGCCTACCACCAGCTCCCCATCCGCACTAGTGATCGCAAATACACTGCCTTCGAGGCAGATGAGCGGCTCTATCACTTCTTAAGGGTTCACTTTGGTGTCACTCGGTGTCTTGGTTTTCCAGCGCGAGATGGACCGAATGTTTGATCGGTACAGTTTACGGGCAACATTCCCGTATCTCGATAATGTCACCATCTGCGGCCATGACCAGCAGGACCACGACACCAACCTCCGAAAATTTCTCCAGACCGCTAAAATCCTTAACCTGACATACAATAAGGATAAATGCATGTTTAGCACCGACCGTCTAGCCATCCTCGGCTACGTAGTACGAAATGGAGTCACAGGCCTCGACCCTGAACGCATGCGCCCCCTTATGGAGTTCCCCCTCCCTCACTGCTCCAAGGCCCTGAAACGTTGCCTAGGGTTTTTTAGCTACTATGCCCAGTGGGTTCCCAACTACGCGGACAAGGCCCGTCCCTGATCCAATCCACAGCTTTTCCCCTGTCGATAGAGGCCCGCCAGGCCTTCAGCCGCATCAAAGCAGACATTGCAAAGGCCACGATGCACGCCATCGACGAGTCCCTCCCCTTCCAAGTCGAGAGCAATGCGTCCGACATAGCTCTGGCGGCCATCCTCAACCAAGAGGGCAGACCCGTGGCCTTCTTCTCTCGTACCCTCCATGCTTCCGAAATCTGCCACTCCTCAGTCGAAAAGGAGGCCCAGGCCATAGTAGAAGCTGTGCGACATTGGAGGCATTACCTGGCCGGCAGGAGATTCACTCTCCTCACTAACCAACGGTCGGTTGCTTTCATGTTTGATAATGCACAGCGGGGCAAGATAAAAAGCAACAAGATCTTGCGGAGGAGGATCGAACTCTCCACCTACAACTACGAGATCTTGTATGGTCCTGGGAAGCTAAACGGTCCCGCGGCACATGTGCCACCGCACAAGTGGACCACCTCTGAGCCCTCCACGAGGACCTCTGCCACCCGGGGGTCACTCGCTTTTTCCATTTTGTCAAGACCCGCAACCTGCCCTACTCCATCGAGGAGGTCAGGACTGCCACCAGGGACTGCCAAATCTGCGTGGAGGGCAAACCGCACTTCTACCGACCAGAGAAAGCGCACCTGATAAAGGCTTCCCGTCCCGTTGAACGCCTCAGTATGGACTTCAAAGGCCCCCTCCCCTCCACCGACCGCAACACGTACTTCCTGAACGTGATTGACGAGTACTCCCGGTTCCCATTCGCCATCCCCTGTCCCGACATGACCGCAACTACCGTCATCAAGGCCCTCCATAGCATCTTTGCACTGTTCGAGATCCCCGCTTACATATACAGTGATAGGGGGGTCCTCCTTTATGAGCGACGAACTGCGTCAATTCTTCCTCAGCAAGGGCATCGCCTCGAGCAGGACGACCAGTTACAACCCCCGGGGTAACGGACAGGTAGAGAGGGAGAACGGAACAGTCTGGAAGACCGTCCTACTGGCCCTACGGTCCAGGAACCTCCCAGTCTCCCGCTGGCAAGAAGTCCTCCCGGATGCCCTCCACTCCATCCAGTCACTGCTTTGTACGGCCACCAATCAGACACGTCACGAACGTCTCCTTGTCTTCCCCAGGAAGTCCTCCTCTGGGACCTCGCTCCCGACCTGGCTGGCAGCACCCGGACCCATCCTGCTCCGAAAACACGTGCGGGCGCACAAGTCGGACCCGTTGGTCGAGAGGGTCCATCTGCTCCAAGCTAACCCCCAGTACGCCTACGTGGCGTACCCCGGCGGCCGACAAGATATGGTCTCCCTACGGGACCTGGTGCCCGCAGGAACCCCACGCACATTCCAGCCTCCAGTCCCACCCTCCCCTCCACCACAGCACCTTACAGGAGGATCGGTCCTTCCGCCAGCACCGTCTAGGCCCCCCCCACCCCCCACCGCCCCCCCGCAGGCGCTCCCTTCCCATGTCAACCGTTTTCCCACCAGCGCCGTCTAGGGGTACCAAAGGTGCCATGGAGACCGAAGCCACGCTCCCAGAGTCACAGATGCCCGGGCCTCCACGGGAGTCACCACCGAAGCTCCGACGATCGCAGAGGACGACCAGGGCCCCCGATCGACTGATTGCTTCATTTTAATTGTAATCTGTAATATAAACCATCAAATGTACATAGCTATCAGAATTGTAAATAGTTACTAAACACTGTACGGAGGTATTACGGTACCTCCATAACTAATTATACCACGTTGCCATGTTTTGTAGTTTCAGACCACCACCCCCGCCGGACTCCCTTTTAACAGGGGGTAAATGTAGTATTATAAGTATTACGGTACCTGACAGGCTAAGGCACCATTGGTGGAAACTGTGTGCTTTCTATTGGTAGAATGTATGATAGCTCTGCCCTGATAGGCGGGGTAGAAGAACCCATGCCGCCCCAACAGCCCTCATTCTGTACCTGAGCTGCTGGGGGAAACATCTAGCTTATTAAAGCCTTCAGTTGGACTACAACCTCGCTTTAGTGGTCATTGATCGTGCATCAGTATCTCATCACAGTTTTGTCGAGTTCAGCTTGAATGTAAAATCCTTGGATTGAATCAGTTGTAGTGACTGGTGGACCGTTTTTCTCCACCATTCCAAACAAGCATCTGGCTCTACGCAAAACAAAAATCAGACTTGTCCTGATGAATGCTAACGACTCACCCAAGGGCTCACTTGCCCCTTTCTAACCTTTCCCCTGAGCAGGGCAGGCTGAATGCACCTGATACAAGATATTGTGGATTAAAGCAACAGATGCATAGTCTGCTTAGTGAGCTACACCAAGAAATTTCTGTTGTGGTGTGTTGGGGCAAAATATTTGACTGATTAGCTGCTCAAAAATAGTTGCCATTATATTGTTGCTGCTTCACAACAATTCTAGACTGAGTTTATGTTGACTCATTGATTACATTGATCAAAACCAACAAATTATCACAGGACCACTAACTGCGCTGAGACAAATCATCAGGCCTCTCTCTCAATTCCATGAGAGTAAAAAAGGGTCAGATTGTAGCTGCTATGAAACTGATGCTTCCCGGAAATTACAGGAACTTACAGCACAGAAAGAAATAATGTGGCTGGTCGTGTCTGTCATAATATACATCTATGTATACAATGGAGTGCAGACAGGCAGTGATTGACACACAGGGTGACCAGTAAGCACACAGAACAGAGCAGCCAATCACCAGACAGGACACAACCACTATAAAGCCAGAGGGCACCAGTTTTCCCACTCTCTCGGGACGCAGCCTCTGAGACAGTCAGAGTTAGTGAGCTGGCCAGTGCAAACACCATGTGGTAGCTAGTAAGTCTATTTAGGCTAGTATCCGGTCTCCAGTCAAGTCAGCATAGTGTCAACCCACAGTTGAACATGTATAATAGTTTAGATGTTAAATAAAATTGTGTTGCATCTTATCAAGTGTTGGAGGTCTGTCTCTTGCGCATGCGCATTGCGGTCCACATCGATCAAGTGCAGTCCACACTGACCCAGCCTACCCAATACATCATGGTACCAGTGTGTGATGCTGAAAACTGATGGACCTACTTTGAGTGAATCAGCATTGACCAGCAAACAGACAGATCTACCTTGAGTGAATCAGCGTTGACCAGCAAACAGCCATCGGGTGACATGGAAAACGCCCACCCTCCTCTGCAGCTCCGCATCGCCGGCAACCTCGGTGCAAATTGGAAGATTTTCAACCAAAAGTTCCAACTCTATCTAGAAGCCACCGACCTCGAGGCTGCATCGGCCACCAGGAAGATCGCACTATTCCTCTCCACAGCCAGGGACCACGCCATCCACATCTACAACTCCCTTGCATTCGCTGAAGGCGAAGACAAGACGAAATTTAAAACAGTCCTACTGAAGTTCGACAGCTACTGCGACATTGAGGTGAATGAGAGCTTTGAACGGTACGTTTTCCAGCAGAGGCTTCAGAGTAAGGATGAACCTTTTCAGTCCTTCGTCACCCATCTCCGCATCCTCGCGCAGTCATGTAACTATGACTCGACCATTCCATGATCCGGGATCAGATCGTTTTCGGGTCCACTCCAATTCCCTTCGCCAGCAGCTCCTGAAAGTAATGCAGCTCACCCTCACCATCGCCATCGAAACATGCGTTCTCCACGAACATGCTAACAATCGGTACTCCCACATCAGGGCGGCAGAATCGGCAAAGCTAACCTCCCACGAGGCGGACTGGGTGCAGGCCACCACACAAATGCAGGACCTAAGTATCGATGAGAGTATCTTTTCCAGGACCCCTGCACATGCGCGCCACGACCGAGGGGACGGCGAGACCGACGACCAGACTGCACGGGTGCGTACGTCGTTCGACTGCACTGCGCATGCGCGATGGAGCACGGAACGCACTGATGTTGGCGTCATGACGTGTCCGAATTGTGGCTCCGCCCATTTAAGGCGGCAATATCCGGCAAAATCACGACGGTGTCTACAGTGTGGCAAGCTTGGCCACTACGCAGCCCTTTGCAGATCTGATCCAGTGCCCAGCATCCAGCGATTCCAGCCGCGGCGCAGAAGCGTCCGTTCAATACAGTCGGCCATGCCAGACTCCGACCCTGACAGCCCAACAGATCCTGATGCTGCGTGCCTCAAATCTCCATACCGGGTGGGCATCATTACGAAGCATGTGCTGCCTTTCTCCAAGACAGCGAAGCACCTCCCGATTCTCAGCGTGGATCCCAATGACTAGTGGTGTGCTGTCCTCACAGTCAACAAGGCTCGCATCCGGTTCAAACTGGACACCGGCGCATCAGCGAACCTCATCTCCAAATCCGATCTCGACACCATCCGCGTCAGACCAAGCAATCTTCCACTGGCCTGCCAGCTCCTTGACTACAATGACAATGCCATAGCTGCCAGTGGCTCATGCCAACTCGGAGTTTCCAGTAAATCATTTAAAGCGACACTGCGATTTGAGATCGTGGGACCTGACAGAGCATCCCTGCTCGGTGCTCGGGCCTGCAAACTCCTGAACTTGGTTCAGCTGAGTACACACTATGTCATTCTCACAGGCGACGGCCTCACCTGATGAGAATTTCCAGGCTGAAATTGATGACATCATCACGCAGTACCACAGCGTGTTCGACGGAATGGGCACACTCCCATACCGATACAAAATCCTGCTCAAACCGAACGCCACCCCTGTGATCCACGCACCACGTCGGGTGCCGGCACCCCTCATGGATCGCCTCAAGCAGCAGTTACAGGACCTCCAGGACCAGGGCATCATATCAAAGGTCACAGAACCCATGGATTGGGTCAGCTCCATGGTCTGCGTCAAGAAGCCATCAGCGGAGCTTCGAATCTGCATCGACCCCAAGGATTTAAACCATAACATCATGAGGGAACATTACCCAACACCAAAACTAGAGGAGTTGACCAGCGAAATGGCTCATGCCAACTCTTTACGAAGCTGGACGCCTCCAAGGGGTTCTGGCAAATACAGCTGGATGCATCCAGTCGCAAGCTGTGAAAATACAATACCCCGTTCGGTCGCTACTGCTACAAGCGGATGCCTTTTTGCATCATCTCTGCCTCAGAGGTATTTCACTGCATCATGGAACAAATGATGGAGGGTATCGAGGGGGTGCGCGTGTATGTTGACGATGTCATAATCTGGTCCACAACTCCTCAAGAACACATCGATCGCCCCAAGCAGGTATTCCATAGAATCCATGAGTATGGCCTCCGACTCAACAGAGCCAAGTGCTCGTCCGGTCAATCAGAAATCAAATTCCTTGGTGACCACATCTCGCAGAAAGGCGTGTGGCCAGATGCTGACAAGGTCTCGGCGATCAATGCCATGAAGACCCCAGAGGACAAGAAGGCGGTCCTCCGTTTTCTAGGGATGGTCAACTTCCTCGGGAAGTTCATTCCCAACATGGCGGCACACACCACAGCCCTCCGCCATCGCGTCAAAAAGTCGACGGAATTCCAGTGGCTGCCCGCTCATGAGAACGAATGGCGTGAGCTGAGGGCAAAACTCACCATAGCCCCGGTTCTGGCGTTCGTCGACCCTACCAAAGAGACAAAAATATCCACTGACGCGAGCCAGGACGGTATTGGGGCGGTGCTCCTCCAACGGAATGACTCCTCCTCATGGGCCCCAGTTGCGTATGCCTCCAGAGCCATGACACTCACTGAGCAACGGTACGCTCAGATTGAGAAGGAATGTCTGGGCCTCCTAACGGGAATCAACAAATTTCACGACTCTGTGTATGGCCTCCCAAAATTCACAGTTGAGACGGACCACAGGCCACTAGCCCACATAATCCAGAAGGATCTGAATGACATGACGCCTCGGTTACAACGAATCCTTCTCAAGCTACGCCGCTATGACTTTGAACTTGTCTACACGCCAGACAAAGAACTCATTGTTGCAGATGCCCTTTCCAGGTCTATCACCACACCGTGTGAACAAACTGACTATGTCTGCCAAATCGATGCGCAGGTGCAATTATGTGCCTCCCATCCTTCCGGCCACTGATGAGAGGGTCATCCAAATTTGTGAGGAAACGGCCAAGGATCCTCTGCTACAGCGTGTGATGTAACACCTCACGAATGGCTGGCAGAAGGGACAGTGTCCCCAATTTTACAACGTCAAGGACGACCTGACGGTGGTGGACGGCATCCTCATGAAGCTCGATAGGATTGTGATTCCGCAGAGCATACGAGCTATGGTGCTCGGCCAACTCCATGAGGGTCACCTGGGGTCGAGAAATGGCGATGCAGAGCTCGAGAGGCAGTCTATTGGCCGGGCATCAGCCAGGACGTTGCCAACACGGTCCTCAACTGCCCCACATGTCAGAAATTTCAATCAGCTCAACCCAAAGAAACTCTGTAGCAACATGAGATAGTGACCTCCCCATGGTCCAAAGTCGGTGTCGACCTTTTCCACGCCAAGGGGCGTGACTATGTCCTCCTGGTCGACTACTTCTCCAATTACCCTGAAGTGGTGAAACTGTCCGACCTTCACGTCGAAGGCGGTGATTAAAGCATGCAGAGAAACGTTTGCCAGGCATGGGATACCGCTCACGGTTATGAGTGACAACGGTCCCTGTTTTTACAGCCAGGAATGGTCTGATTTTGCCCGTCTATACAACTTTCGTCACGTAACCTCCAGCCCCCACTACCCGCAGTCAAACGGGAAGGCCGAAAAAGGGGTACATATTGTCAAGAGATTACTATGCAAGGCTGCAGACTCAGGCTCTGACTTCAACCTGGCGCTGCTGGCATACAGAGCATCCCCGCTGTCCACTGGGTTGTCGCCCGCGCAGATGCTCATGAATCCACGGTTCCAGCCATCCATGTTCCAGACCTTGACCACCTCACGGTCATACAAAAGATGCAGTAGTCTCGGGCCCAACAGAAATCAGCATACGACGCTCATGCCACGGATCTCCCCGAGCTGGTCCCAACTGATCGTGTTCGTGTGCAGTTGCCTGACTGCGGCTGGTCCGCCACAGCTGTGGTGGTCAAGCAAGAGGCCCCGAGTTTGTTCCTCGTCCACATGGCTCCCTCCTACGACTCAACAGACGGGTGCTGCGCAGAGTTCCACGCCCGCCACCTAACCATGATGTCCCGCCTCACACAATGCTTCCTCCGGACGTGCCCTACCATGAGGCCACCGATCTACCAGCAATCCTGCCGACCTCTGCGACCACCGCATTGGTGGCGGTCCCGCCCATCCAAGTGCAGGCGGCCCCTGATCCACCCTTGAGGCGGTCAACCAGAATTTGCCGCCCGCCGCAGAGACTAAACTTATAGACTGAACTTTTGCACAACTGTGTTACCTTATCGTTTTGACCTCTGTAAATATTGTTGTTACCGTTTCATCTGCCCTACATCTGCACTAGCGGCACCTTCCTGTGTACATAAGATCATTTTAGCACATTCTATATATAGTCACGCACATATACACATCCATACGCACATGCACCTTAATATTTATTATCTCAACACACATAATACAAAACAAAAACAAAAAAAGGGGGGAGATGTCATAATATACATCTATGTATGCGATGGAGTGCAGACAGGCAGTGATTGACACACAGGATGACCAGTAAGCACACAGAACAGAGCAGCCAATCACTCGACAGGACACGATCATTATAAAGCCAGAGGGCATCAGTTTTCCCGCTCTCTCGGGACCCAGCCTCTGAGACAGTCAGTCAGAGTTAGTGAGCTGGCCAGTGCCTACACCATGTGGTAGCTAGTAAGTCTGGTTCGGCTAGTATCCGGTCTCCAGTCAAGTCAGCATAGTGTCAAGCCACAGTTGAACATGTATCATAGTTTAGATGTTAAATAAAATCATGTTGCATCTTATCAAGTATTGGAGGTCTGTCTCTCGCTACACTGCATCAAGTCCACATCGACCCAGCCTACCCATCACATCAGTGTCTATACTGGCTCTGCTTAGTCCCACATTCCTACTTTTTCTCTGTAACCCCATACGTTTCTCATTCTCAGGTACCTGCCCAACTTCCTTTTAAAATTATTAAGGGTGGAAAGTTAGACACCAGTTAAATAGGCACGGGTGCGGGTTATAGTTTAATTATAATGGCTAGGCACGTATTTGTAAATATTTGTGCACTTTAACACCTGTTAACACTATTACAACCTGCCTCGGTGCTCTGTCAGGTGGGTTGTGGGGTGGGCTGGTCTGGGGTGGCCAGAGAGGGGGCATGGGAGAGTAGGATGTCCGGACATTGTGGGTGGGCTGGGCTAGTGGCTACCCCCCCACCCCCCCACCACCCTCCAACTGTCTCCACTAACTCCACCCCGGGAATCCGAGGACATTGTGTGATGGAATGACAAGCTCACATGCAGGGATCACCCAGTTGGATGGTGGAGAGGTGCTACTGTGGGCAGGAATCAGACATTGTCATACGATACGGAGCATCAGAGCTCATCGCTGAGCAGGTTGTCATCATCCTCCATCCCATGGACCACACCCGGTGTAAGAAATTAGAGATTTTAATCTAAAACACCAACAACTCTTCTATCGTTGATCATGTTGTCTTTTAGTGTCCCATGTTCACAATTTTCAACTGGGTGGTACAATTCAGTGATGAATTAGCCAATCCTTTCATCCTGTTTTTGACTGCATTGGTTAAATTTCACCCTTTCTGTGACAATATTTTTAAAAAGTCTGCAATATGAGTCAAAGGCTCCAATAATAACCGAATAGGAGGCTGTTTCTTCATTCACCCCCTTTCTGGCCTGCAAATCGTTTCAACGCTCCTAACAGCATATAAAAATGTTCTCACTTAATCGTTGTCCTCTTTCTTTGCAAGACCTGAGACGTTGTAGTACCGGGGAATACAACTTTGTCAATTTTGCCATTGCTCTGCCTTCTGGGGCCTTCTATATTTTGAAAGAATTTTGGTTGGGGAAATTTATTTGCCATTTCTCATTGTGGTTGTCTTTTAATTGCTCCTTGTCTTGCTAGTCACAGGGCTTCCCTCGATATTGAGATGTCTCCAGTGTAGTTGCTGGCTGGGCTGGGCCTGAAGTCCCTCACTTGCTGCTTTGAAAGTTTCACTTGAGGCCTTTCTCACCATTTTCTACTGTTTAACTGTGGGTGTATTCACTGCCGCCGCCGTCTTTTATCGTGGTTTTATCTCGAGAATTGTAAACTTCTTTCTCTTGTAGAGCACCTGCTAGAGGCAATGGTCTTTTGTTCAAAAACATTTATTTGCATGCCAGTTATTTACAAAGAATAAGTAAGACCAAGCCATAACTGAAGCTACTCTCTGAGATGCTTAGCACTTAACTCCCTCAGCGAGTGACATTACTAGTTCCTTATCCGCATGCTCAGTAACCATCATTACAGTTAACTCTTTATACTACGTTGGGAAGGAGGTGCCAGTAAATGAGCACTGCTGCTTTTAATCTCGTTGAGGAGATCATTGGTGAAATGTGCATCAGTGGCAGTGCAGCAAGCAAGGCACTTGAAACCCTGCTCAACCATACCAAAGTGATGCTGAATCATCACCCTGCTCTGGATATGGGCTTTGACATACTGCAACTTAGTCGTTGTGCATTGAGGACACGAGCCACACTTCCAACATGTGGCTCCTATCTCCTGCAGCTCACTGTCAAGTGGCATTGATTGTTAAGCAACTCATGGAAGAAATTCAGCCCTTGTAGGGCAGAAAGATGCTTGATATGGATGTAGTTAATAGAGGCTATCATGAGTCTTAAGTCATACCTTTGATTTCAACTGTGAGCTCAGCCTGCTATCGCACTGGGGGAGCTGCACATAGTGTAGCTGCAATATTTACCAACATATGTAACACAGAGATTCAATAAATCCAGCTGTGATTGAGAGCTACCAGGGGTTAGTAAAGGCTTTATTGCCAGTGGAAAACACCACTGATTGGAATTAGGAACTGTTTACATGTCCTTTATATTATGTTATTAAGAAGTGGCTGTTACAAAACCAATAAAACATTAAGAGTGATAAATTACTTTTTCACAGAATGGAAAACTCAGTACAGTACAGTACTGAAACCTTCATTGTACATTTTAGTCCTACTCCCCCACCGCCCACCTTTTAATCCCAATTTTGATGGATACTTGTCTTGGATGGAATACGTCAGTGTACCCTATCATATGCTATCATTTGGGAGAAGGGAACATTTTTGTTATATTGAAGAAATATAGTACTTTCCTAAACAAACCCCACAACACAAGCTAATCCCACCTGCGTACATAAGATGAGAAAGCACATAGTGACAAATAACAAAAAAGTTCACCTCATTACAATTGTCTATTTTCACCATCCTGGAGTGTCATGATTCTTTCGCTTGATTAATGCACAATAAAGAACTGTCTTATTAAACCATTCTAGTCATTGTTAGGGAAGGGCTTTGGTAGGCTCTTGAAGTGATTGATGAGGTGGTTCGCTGACATTTAGCAATGTCCTGATTGCATTTGTCTCTGGATGCGGAGAACACATACTTTCTCCCTGAATGCAAATAGGTCAATACTTGTAATCCTCTTTTGTTTTTGTGAATGAACGTTTGCCTCAATATGTGTACATGAATGATCAGATCATTACTCTTCAGGGCTTTCTGCCACAATGCATCAAATTCAACATGACTGACAGGACTGCAAATCTAATTTGTCACAATTAACTTCACTGTAAATAGGATTTAAAGGTTGTGATAGAATCTGTGTTTTAATAGATATGTGAGCCATTTGTCCACCCAATACGTCACTGCTGGTAATTAAAAGAAAGGGCATGGGATTTACCCAATCTTAATTCGTCACTGTCATTAAATAATTGGAGGATCAAAGGATAGCTTAAACTGAGTTGTCACCTAAGATTTTGTCCAGCATCTTTATTTTATGAGATTCAGAAATTGTCTACAAATAGTTTAAAAGGGTAAAAGCTACATTTATACGTATTTGGCAAATCATTTTTGTTCTACCTGTACATGTGTGCTGAAATTGTGTTAAATTGAGTTATCATGTTGCAAGCATCATTTTCATGCAACTATTTGATTGAATTTCCACTTCAAATAATGTGGGGGTAAAACTAGACAGTGCCCTAAAGTGGGCCAGAGGGTTGTGAGGCAGGATTACCCCATGCCGGTTGCTCCTGATGCAGGCAGCACTCAAACTTTGAGCTGCCTGCGCAGTAAAATGGTTGCAGCATGCACTAAATGTGCTGCTGAATGGCTACCTGAGCAGGAGTGTAAAATTGTGAAAGGCTAGCACGAGTTACGGCGAGCATGCACCACTTGAAGCCAATCTATAATTTAAAGGAGAGGTATATGGTGGCTGGGCCAGGTGCTGGAAGTCATTCTAATAATGGTTTTAATGGGGAACACTCAATACTGACTCCACATGGCAGTGCGCAGGCTCCAAGATTTTTGATGCTGCATTGGAGGCTTTTGTGCAGATGTGGAGAAATGTGATTTATTGCCAGGGAGCAAGGAGGCGCACAAGGCAGACCCTGATAGATCCAGAGAGCTGTGGTGGTTAATTGACTCGCCTAACATACATGGATGCAGTGGTGCATAATGTGCAATTATCTCACACTCATGGTCAAGGTCAGTGAATGTATTTCAAATGCCATATTGTTTCAATTGGGCCATTAGCCTCAGACAGTGCTCAAGGCACCACACCCCCATAACTCACCTACCAACAATCTCATTTAATTGTGACTCGTACATAATATTTGTAGCTTTACCTTACCCTCACACACTTACATTGCTGCAAGCTTCACACCCACATCCTACAGCAGGCCCACATCATCCAAGCAGATTGCACCACACTCCAGGACAAGGTGGTTTGCAACCTTGCAGGACAAGGTGGTGTGTAACTGAAGGTAATTGGACCCAACTGATAGAGGACAGGGATGGCTGCAAGCTCATAACCCGTTAGAGGAGATGGTACTCACCAACATTTGAGTGGTCATGGCTAAGGCCTTGGCCAGTGTCAGAGCTGAAACCATGGAATATGGCGGTACACTCAGACCTAATCCTCCTTGTCACATCCCATTTCCTCTTCATCCTACAATCACTTCTGATTTACAAGCTTCAAATTGTGTAAGCTTGCACCTTTTGTACAAGGCAATCCAACCACCCTTGCCTTTTGCTTTTCAGAAACCCAAGCACTACAGCCTGAACAAGCGGGAGAGGAAGAGACGGAATAGCAAGAAGACAATGATGAAGAAGAAATGCCATCATTGATTTCGCACATGCATTCAGCAGCTCAGGTACTGAGTCCATGGGTGCTTTAAGGGATAGCTTAGGGGTGGGAACAGCATATAGTGAGTATAAACATGAGTGGCCTAAGCCAGAGCCAGTAACAAAGGTAGCAGAGATGCCATCTTACCAGAGGATGAGATTGCCACGGCAGAGGACCCAGTTAAAATCTTTGATGATGTGGTGGACAGAAGAGCATTGGTGGGTATGCTCAATTAAACACTTGGTGCTTTGACTGGCCTGCCACAAAGCCTATATCAAGGATTGTCCAGTACCGGGTTCACACAAGGTAAGCTGTAAAACTGTTGGTGAATAGGGAATTGGGATTGTGTTACTGAGGTACCCTCAATAACGAAGCTTAGAGATTAAACTGTAAATAAGGCTTTAGTAGACTAAGAACTATGTTAGAGCTGAGACAAGTGCTGCCTGCTACACAGCCCATGAGGCAGCCCTTTATATATGGCTCACAGATGGGCAGAGCCAGAGGCAGAGTCCCCAGGGTTCCAAGCCTGGTCTTAAAGGGGACATCACCTTACATGATGATAAGGCAGTAACCGTTCATCACATTCACCCCCTGTTTAAAAAGAGTCTGGCGGGGGTGAAGTGCCATCATAGGTCCAGCCGTCTCAGTGTCTGGATCGTCCTCAGCGACCTCCTCAATTCGGGTGGTGGTGCGGCGGGCACGGACGTCCCGGTTTAGCACAGCGGTCGGAGCTTCGGTCCGGGTCGGGGCAGGGGGACTAAGCACAGCCGGGGGTAGCAGCGCCGGCGCCGGCGGGGTGTGTAAAGGGGGGGGCGTGCAGTACGTGCTCACCAACGGGGGGTAGGGCCGGAAGGGGGTGTGTTGTAGGGGGCACCGGGTCCTGCAGGGGAGCGGTGCGGGAAGGGGCGTCTGTGGTGGGGGATCCAGCGGGTGCCAGATCCCGGAGGTAAACCATATCTTGCCTGCCGTCGGGGCACTGAACGTAGGCGTAACTGGGGTTGGCATGGAGCAGCCGGACACTTTCGACTAGGGGGTCCGTTTTATGGCTCCTCGCGTGCCTCCGGAGAAGAACAGGTCCCGGAGCCATCAGCCAAGGTGGAAGCGAGACCCCGGAGGTAGACTTCCTGGGGAAGACAAACAATCAGTCGTGAGGGGTCTCATTCGTGGCCGTGCAGAGGAGTGACCTAATGGAGTGTAAGGTATCGGGTAGGACCTCCTGCCAGCGGGTGGTTGGGAGACTTCTCGACCGCAGGGCCAGAAGGACAGCCTTCCACACTGTCGCGTTCTCCCTCTCCACCTGCGCGTTTCCCCGCGGGTTATAACTGGTCGTTCTGATCGAGGCGATGCCTTTGCTGAGCAGATACTGACGCAGTTCATCGCTCATGAACGATGTACCCCGGTCGCTGTGGATATAAGCGGGGAAACCGAACAGGGTGAAGATGCCGTGCAGTGCCTTAATCACCGTGGGTGAGGTCATGTCGGGGCAGGGAATGGCGAATGGGAAACGGGAGAACTCATCGATCATGGTGAGGAAATAGGCATAACGATTGGTGGACGGGAGGGGCCCCTTGAAGTCCACGCTCAGTCGCTCAAAGGGATCCGAGGCCTTCATGAGCCGAACCTTGTCTGGCCAATAGAAGTGCGGTTTGTACTCCGCACAGACTTGGAAGGCCCTGACCATGGCCTTGACCTCCTTGGTTGAGTAAGGTAGGTTGCGGGACTTGATAAAATGGACGAGCCGGGTAACCCCCGGGTGGCAGAGGTAATTGTGGGTGGCTTGCAGGCGGTCCTCCTGCGCGTTGGCGCATGTGCCGCGGGACAGGGCATCTGGGGGCTCGTTGAGCTCCCCTGGACGATACTTGATATCGTACGAGTAGGTGGAGAGTTCGATCCTCCACCTCAAAATTTTATCGTTTTTTATTTTGCCCCGTTGCGTGTTATCGAACATATAGGCGACTGACCGTTGGTCGGTGACGAGGGTAAACCTCCTACCGGCGAGGTAGTGTCTCCAGCGCCGCACAGCCTCCACAATGGCTTGTGCCTCCTTTTCGACTGCAGAGTGTCGAACCTCAGAGGTGGTGAGGGTTCGGGAGAAGAACGCTACTGGTCTGCCTTCCTGGTTGAGGGTAGCAGCCAGGGCGATGTCTGATACATCGCTCTCTACCTGGAAAGGGACGGTTTCATCCACCGCGTGCATAGCGGCCTTGATGATGTCGGCCTTGATGCGGTTGAAGGCCAATTGAGCCTCAGCCAAGAGGGGAAAAATGGTGGTCTTTAGGGGTGGGCGGGCTTTGTCCGCATACTTGGGGACCCACTGGGCATAATAGGAGAAAAGTCCCAAGCACCGTTTGAGGGCCTTGAGGCTGCGGGGGAGAGGGAGTTCCTTAAGGGGGCGCATGCGGTCGGGGTCGGGACCTAGGACCGCGTCTTCCAAGACATAGTCGAGGATGGCCAGCCGGGTGGTGTGGAAAATGCATTTACCCTCGTTATAGGTCAGGTTAAGGGCTCGGGCGGTCTGGAGGAACTTTTTGAGGTTAGCGTCATGGTCCTGTTGGTCATGGCCGCAGATGGTGACATTGCCCAAGTACGGGTATGTAGCCCACAAACCGTACTGGTCCACCATTTGGTCCATCGCCCTTTGAAAGACGGAGACCCCATTTGTGACACCGAAGGGGACCCTGAGGAAGTGGAAGAGCTGGACGGTTGCTTCGAAGGCAGTATAGGGGCGGTCTTTTGGTCGGATGGGGAGCTGGTGGTGGGCGGATTTGAGGTCGACCGTGGAAAAGACTCGGTATTGGGCGATCTGATTTACCATTTCCGCGATGCGAGGAAGCGGGTACGCATCAAGCTGTGTGAATCGGTTTATGGTCTGGCTATAATCCACGACCATCCGTTTCTTCTCCCCGGACCGGACTACCACCACTTGCGCTCTCCAAGGGCTGTTGCTAGCCTCGATGACCCCCTCTCCCAGTAAACGCTGGACCTCTGACTTGATAAAAGCCATATCTTGGGCGCTGTAGCGCCGGCTCCTGGTGGCGACGTGCTTACAGTCGGAAGTGAGATTCGCGAATAGCGAGGGGGGTGCGACTTTCAGTGTCGCAAGGCAGCATACCATGAGGGGGGGCAAGGGTCCACCGAACTTCAGCGTCAGGCTTCGGTGGCTGCACTGGAAATCCAGTCCGAGCAGCAGGGGGGCACAGAGGTGAGGGAGGATATAAAATTTGAAACGGGAGCCCTGGATCGAGAAATGCGCAATACAGTACCCCTTGATTTGTACCGAGTGGGACCCAGTTGCGAGGGCTATAGTTTGGGATGCAGGATGGGTGCGTAGGGAGCAGCGCCTTACCGTTTCAGGGTGGTTAAAACTCTCCGTGCTCCTGGAGTCGAAGAGGCATGCAGTGTCACGCCCGTTGACCTGGACCTGCATCATGGAGTTCTGCAGGTATTTTGGCCGAGTTTGGTTGAGGGTGATCGCACCCACTCGCGGGTAGTCCGAGTCGGACTCGTAAAATGGCCGCCGCCGTCGGTCGCACGTGTCAGGTCGAGAAGATGGCCGCCGACAAGATGGCCACTCCCATGATTCGCATGAGGCTGATGACGCGTCAGAAGGGGGCGTGTCGGGTCGGTGCGCAGCAGCATTGCGAGGCCTGCGGGCCTGAAAGCCTGATTTTCTGGCCGGCTGTTCTTTGTTTTTCTGGCCCCTGGGTCTGGCCAGGCAGACCCTCACAAAATGCCCTTTCTTCACACAGTCCCAGCAGATCGCGGAGCGGGCTGGGCAGCGTAGGCGTGGGTGCTGGCCCTGTCCGTAGAAGTAGCACGGTATGCCCCCATGGTGAGCGGGTCACCGAGTGGCGTAGGCCTGTAATACGGCTGAGTTGGAGGAAGTCCGGGGGGGGGCTCACAGGGTCCGCAGGGTATGAACCCAAGTTATGTCGGGCCACCTCCAGCGAGGAGGCGAGCGTTAGCGTGTCCTGGAGGTCATTTGCCCCGTTTTCGAGCAGCCGCTGCCGGATGTAGGTCGAGCAGATGCCGGACACGAAAGCGTCTCTGATGTGCAGGTTCATATGAACTTCCCCTGTCACATCCTGATGGTTACAGTCCCTGGCAAGCGCGGTGAGTTTCTCAACAAACTCGTCTAGCGATTCCCACGAACGCTGCCGGCAGATAGAGAGCAGATGCCGGGCGTGCACCTCATTGATGGGTTTGACAAACCGCTTGTGGAGTAACTCGACAGCCTCATCATAAGTCGTCGCCTTTTCAAGCGTGGCGAAGATTCTGTGACTCACCCGGGCGTGGAGTAGACGCAGCTTGTGTGGCCCCAGGATGGGTGTCTCTGCGGAGTCCAGGTAAGCCTCGACGCACCGCAGCCAGTATTTAAAAATTTCCTTCGCCTCCGGTGTTCATGCTTCCAGATTGAGCTTCTCTGGTTTTAGGCCTGCGTCCATCCTGAATCGAGTTTAGTCGAATAAATTGAGGTACCCTCAATAACGAAGCTTTGAGATTAAACTGTAAAGAAGGCTTTATTAGACTAAGAACTATGTTAGAGCTGAGACAAGTGTTGACTGCTACACAGCCCATGAGGCAGCCTTTTATATATGGCTCACAGATGGGCGGAGCCAGAGGCAGAGTCCCCAGGGTTCCAAGCCCGGTCTTAAAGGGGACATCACCTTACATGATGATAAGGCAGTAACCGTTCATCACAGTTACTAATATCGGAGTCGGATGAATCGATCATAGGCAGCATGGCCAGAAAGGGGCAGTACCAATTCCTCCCTCCTTCTTCTTCGTTCTCCTCCTCATGCTTCTCAGCCGGTTGTTATGTAGCTGGTGGCAAGAGCTATGCCCTCATAATGGTACGGTCGTACAGCAAGTAGCAGATCACCACAAAGCTTGAACCGCAGATGTTGTAAAGCAATGAAGAGTGCACACCAAGTCGGTCAAAACATAACTTACTTTAGTTTACAATAGCTATTATATAAAGCTCCAGTAGTTACCAACTGGGTCTTCTCTTGTCGGTGCCTTTCTAGCTAATATTCATAACCAGAGATTGTTAATGGTCCCCCACCCCTTAGCAGGAGAGCTCATATTCCGCAAGATCCACAGGATAATTGACCATCCCTATCCCGTAAGACCCCTGCAGGTTATAACAGCAGGACAGGCAGTAGCATAGTGGTATTGTCACTGGACTAGTAAACCAGAGAGCCAGAGTAATGCTCTGGGGACCCGGGTTCAAATTCTACACTGCAGACGGTGAAATCTGAATTCAATAAAAATATGGAATTAAAAGTCTAATGATGACCACAAAACCATTGCCGATTGTCGTAAAAACCCATCTGGTTCATTAATGCCCTTTAGGGAAGGAAATCTGCCAGCCTTACCTGGTCTGGCCCACATGTGACTCCAGATCCACAGCAATGTGGTTGACTCTTAACTGCCCCCTTATGAACAACTAGGGATGGGCAATAAATGTTGGCCCAGCCAGTGATGCCCACATCCCATAAACAAATGTTTTTAAAATTCCTAATTACATCTCTTCCAGGCACATTTTGTGTTTCTTTATTTGCTCCATTATCATCTCAATTTTGTCTTACATCATCATCTCTTTTGTTATTTAATTTCCTGTGCCTTCTACCCTATCACAGACCTTTCCTTTAGTTTTTCCTCACCACTCCTCTCTTTTCCTGCCTTGGAACTTGCTGGACATACTGTATAAATGTTTCAGTTCTTGTGAAAACTCATCAAACTGAAATGTTAGCTCTGTAGAATCTGCCTGATTTGCTTATTGAAGCATTTCCATTAGATTCCTGTTCATGTTCTGATCATGGGGAAACATTTGCCTGGAGGGTACCTGGTGCAAAAGTTGCATTGGGCCTTTACAATTTACTAGGCAATGATACGAAATATTTTGATTGAGTGAGGGCACTTTGTGTCGCATGGTCCTAAAACCACACGTGTCTGCTTAATTTACTGGCATATTACACATAACCACAGTACTGACTGCCACTCTTTGAGTTAGATGGACTTAAGGTGACATCAATGAGTGCTTAGTGGCCACATAATGAGTATCAATGTTTAGATTTCTGGAGAGAGAAAAAATGACTTAGAAGCAGCCTGTTATTCTCAAACAAGATACGCTTTTGCAAATTGCATTGCATAGAGGTTTTGAACCTCTGGAAATAAATTAATTTAAAATAATTCATGTTATTTTCTTCAGCATACTGGGAGCTCACAATCCCATAAAAACTTTAACTTACTTTGGCTGAGAGCCCAGACTTCTATACAAGGATTGAATTACTTTGTTGACACAGCTGGGAGAAGATTGACAGTTTTATGGTGTTATAATAATTTATCTTTTCTGTGATCACTTTTGTCAATGGTTAAATGTTATTGGCACAAGGTAAAGAGGAGTCATGTGCTTAAAACTTCTATTATTGATACATAGATACATAGGAGATAGGAGGAGACCTTTTGGCCCTTCGAACCTGCTCTGCCATTCATCACGATCATGGCTGATCATCCAACTCAATAGCCTAATCCTGCTTTCTCCCCATAGCCTTTGATCCCATTCTCCCCAAGTGCTATATCCAGCCGCCTCTTGAATGTATTAAAAGTTTTAGCATCAACTCCTTTCTGTGGCAATGAATTCCACAGGCTAACCACTCTTTGATTGAAGATGTGTCTCCTTATCTCTGTCCAAAATGGTTTACCCTGAATCCTCAGGCTGTGACCCTTGGTTCTGGACCCACCTATCATTGGTAACATCTTCCCTGCATCTACCCTGTCTAGTCCTGTTAGAATTTTATAAGTCTCTATGAGATCCCCCCTCATTCTTCTGAACTCCAGCAAGAACAATCCCAACCTAGTCAATCTCTCCTCATATGACAGTCCCGCCATCCCTGGAATCAGTCTGGTAATTTTAGTCTGGTGCTTAGTCTGATAATCAGTCTGATACTTTAAAGGTGTAGTTTACTGATAATGTTAGCGCAATAGCAGTTTCTGTTTCAGAAAATTGTGACTGGATGTTTTTTAATATTAATTGGTTCACTGCTCTTGCACGCCCACAGTGAAAATTGGACGCGAGGAGCACTTTTTTACTGAGTTGGTCTGCTGAGTCACAAAATTTCCTGATTCCAGCTGTCTACCTCAGTAACACAAATCTGGTCCTCTGGATGGAATCTGACCATATTTTTTTCAAAGTGTCCGGCTCCAGCTCTCCAGTTGCACAGCCCAGTTATCACTCCAGATCTTGAGCCTCTATAAAGAAAGAAAATGAGTGGGCGTGGTTTACACCGTCACTCTGGTGGGGTGGGGCCTGATCGAGCTGGCACCCGGCTCCACAGAGATTGGGGCACCATCTTTAAAGGGTGCCCCGATCAGCACTGAAGATTTACTCTCCCCCACCCCAGACAATAATCGGAGGCTCCCTACCCCCACCACCGGGATGCATCGTCGGCGTTCCCCCCCCTCAGTGGCTGCCCCCCTGGTGCCTGAAAACTCCCACTTCATTGCCCACACCCCTCCTCCCAGATATAAATGGAACCCAGACCCCCATGGGGCCACCACGAGGGTCCGCTCCTGGCACAGGGCACTGCCTGGGTATGTCCCGCCTCGCGAGTCACAATGAACCGGTGTTGGTGATGTCGATAGTGGGATTCTACAGAACTGGAAAATCTTACTCAATGAACTGGCTGGCGGGAAAAATGCTAGGGCATTGCCCGGGTATGACCCACTCCCCTGAGGGTTATATTTACCTTTGCCTCCCCAGAGGGATCCCCATGACCGCATTCCATATTTGAAAAACTGCTTTAAACCTTGCTGATGTGACGTCACGTTGCTGAGGTATTGAATGTTTAGCGAGGGAGGATCATATGTCTGCGAGATAATTAATAATCTTAAAATGTATTACAATCCATTTAAATGAGCTTCCCGCCTGTTGTGGGCATGAACCTCATGGCGTTGCTGGCAAGAAGCGTGGAAAATGGGAAAACACGATCTCTCCGCGGAGAAGCACATTTCCTGATTCTCTCTGGATTTTCCGCCCGCATCGCCATTTTATCTGATGGCGGCCACAGGCTGAAAATCACCTTCCATATCTCTGTTCCCTCACTGCTGCTGGTCTTGGAGTTCCCTTTTTAACAGTACTGTTGGTGTACCGACAACAGGTGGACTGCAGCAGTTCAGGAAGACAGTTCAGCAACACATTTCCTTCAAAGAAAATGTTTTAAAAGATATTACATAACATAATGAAATGCTCAAAATCACAAAACCTCATGTTTCCAAAAGGTTCTTAAAAGTCAATTACTAAAAGTGCATGCTCTGTCCTTTGCTGGGCTATTTATCGTATTGGCGCCGAAAATAATCTGATCGAAGCATGGGAGGAAATGTTAAACCTTTGTGTTGTTAAAAAAATTGTCATGGACTGGAAATGTAAATCATTTCTGATTGGAAAGGCAAATGAGGATAATATTGGCACAGTTCTGGTAAATAGAGAAAAAAATGAAATTGGATTAGAATGCACTACATTGGAAGCTACAGTATAGCAATGTTGAGAACAAGACCAATGAAAAGCGTAAATTAATATTTTATTACCCAGTGTCCTTATTTAACCGAACAATGATAACAGAATACTTCCCCCAACGTTTGAGTGAAAAATTCTGCAATTCCAAGAAATCCTCTATGGAACTCACCTGATGTGAGTGGAATTAAACTTACGAGCAACATCTTAATTTAAAACGATCCAGAATTTTTCCTAGGAATTCTCAAAATATAATGTTAAGAACTGTCTAAGTATTCTTCAAGCCATACATATCAGAACAATTAACTTACGGTGAGATGAATGGGTGGAATTCAGATCCATGCTTGGATCTGAGCCATTTTCTTTCAAATTAGCTCTTCTGACTTGAGACTTCTGCACTCTATTAATGAGAATGAGAATCTTTATTATTATCACAAGTAGGCTTACATTAACACTGCAATGGGGTTACTGGGAAAAGCCCCTAGTCATCACACTCCGCCGCCTGTTCGGGTACACTGAGGGAGAATTCAGAATGTCCAAATTACCTAACAGCACATCTTTTGGGACTTGTGGGAGGAAACCGGAGCGCCAGGTGGAAACCCACGCAGACACAGGGAGAACATGCAGACTCCGCAAAGACAGTGACCCAAGCCCGGACCCTGGCTCTGTGAAGAAACAGTGCTAACCACTGTGCTACCGTACTAAATGTTTGCTGGCACTGTCAAATGTTGGAACTGATCTGATCTAAAGAAGACCAGGGAGGTACAATCATATTGTCGTGTTTCAAAAGCTATTGCCAACTAAAAGCATCGTAAGAGTTAAAAAGATTGTATAGCAGCTGCAACTATCCATTCCCATGACTCCCCACCTTTTCCAAGAAAATTGATTAAAAAGGTTAGATGATTGAGGTGGTTTCATTGAAAAGGTCCAGACAAGTTCTATAATGCAATTTGACAGGTTATTCTTGATAATCACAGACATTGTCCTTTTCATCCAATATATTGAAAAGGCCACAGACATCCTGACAAATGAAAAACAGAGTAATGTTTGCATTGGTCTGCTTGTTCAGCACCACAGTTCAGTTTAGGTGGAACAGTTGAAGAAACTGTTGTTCAAGAAGAATGGTTGGGGTTATCTTTCCTTTTAGTGTTTATAGCTTTTCTCCCAATTGTTCCACATTTCTTCCATTGAAGTTACAGCAGATGATTGTGAGAAACTCCTCCAGCCTACTGGAAATGCATCGCTGGTAACCAGTTACATATAATTGTAGAACGGACATTTTATCCAACTAATTAAAGTTATAGAAGAAATATTCAAGTCTGTAGGAGAATTGTTGGATGTACTGATCTTGAACAATAATTTTTGTTGACTAAGGTGAACATGGTTCTTAATGACTTCTTTGCATATTGATAATACTCAAAGCAATTGGGCTGAATGCAGCTGAGAGCAATTGAATGCTCAGTGAAATATTCAAGATTTAAACAAAAAAATATACGTTGCAATCAAAGTTTCCAGAAAAAAGTAATTGTGATGATTTAAGTTAAATACCAACCAGTGGTTTGATCAGTAGATCTTTATGAGTGAAGGGGCCGTAATCATATTTTAAAATTTGGGAAATCTCTGTGCTACTTACCTAGGAGCACACACGGTCAAATAATTGAAATTATTTTCTTTATTACATTTGTAAGGGTCCTTCATGATGATTCTCTTATTTTCCCTTGCTTTATTTTTGCTGTTATAATTTTGATCCACAGATGCTTAGTGGACATCATTAAGACAAGCAGCAGATAGAATGGGGAATTCAAAAAGTTGCAACATAGTATGTGGTGAACTCAGATTTTTCAGTACCCAAGAAATGGGGTTGGTTGGCTTGTGGCTAATGAATTGGCTAAAAGACCATATTCTGCCCGGTAACAGGTGGTGATTGGATCCTGTCTGTGTGAGATGATTTCCAGAGCCTAAGGAGAATCCTGGACACTCAGAGGAAGGGCTTCTTCTTATTATTATTATCATTATTATTTTTCTTCTTTCTCTCTCCCTATCGCTCTCTCTCTCTCTTTCTTTCATACTTTCTCTCTCTATCTATCTGTTTTTCTCTCTCCGGAAAGGCTGTGAGTGCTGTATTCCTGAAACTGCAGAGAACTGAATGAGTCTACAGTGAAAGCCATTATAGGCTGCAAACAGAGCCATGGATCTGAAAGCTTATTTTGAAGGAGGGTTTGCATAAAGACAACCATCTGAAAAAAGACTCTTTTTCTTTTTACTTATCATTTTCACCCCTCCCCTCTGGCTCTGTCTTTGTCTGTCTTATGTGTGTGTAGAGGGTGGGAGCAAGTTAAAGTGGTAGATTAGGAATTAGATAACAGGTAATCAGTTGTACTTGCTGCATATTTCATTATAGTGCTTGTTCTAAATAAAAAAGTAATTATGTTTAAATGTACAATCCTGGTGGCTGTAATTATTGGACAGCTAAGGGCCAAAGATTTGGGGTATTTTTCAAAGAATTCTTGGTTAATTCAATTGTGTTGCAACTCTGGTCAAGTGGGGCTGAATAGACCAAGCACCAGCCTAGGGTGCCACAACACATTCCTCTAACTCTCATTGAGTCCTTTGCCCCTTTTACTCTTCTCTCCCAAAAGTCAGACTGTTCATAGAAATTGCTTAGAGTTTTTTTTGTTTTCCCAAGTTTCAATAGATCTTTTATTTTTCCCATTAGAAGTGTTATTAAATTTTGATTATTGTGTTGTGAATAGGTGAGAAGAAGTGAACTGATTCCTCTTCATTCAGCCTCCTCACCTGGTCACAACAACAGTTTAGGTTTCTTGTTCAGGATGATCTGTCTATTCCAAAACAGAATGCATTTTACTATTTAAGATGTGAACAATAAGGAGCCAATTAAACAAGGTGTCCCTGGATCAAAGAAAGGACAGATTTATTATTCACTAAACCCAAGAAAAATAATTTTAAAATGGCATCAATCATTTGTAGTCATTCAGTCAGGGACATGCGCATGAGCAGAAGCATGCGCTGATGCATGCACACACACACACACATGTATCAGAAATAAGGGAGTTAGAGTCCAATAAAGGAAAGGTAAAATAATATATGGTTTAATGTCCTTTAATTGTCCCTGATGGGCATACAAATCAGGAGCAGAAGTGGGCCATTTGGCCTCTCAAGCCTGCTTTGCCAGTTGAGAAGGTCATGAATGATCTGATTGTGGCCTCAACTCCACATCCTTGTCTACCCGCGTACCCGTTGACTCCCTTGTCATCAAACTATCAATTGCAGCCTTGAAACATTCAGTGAGCCTGCCTAAGGGAGCATATCACTGGTGGCAGAGCAGTTGGTTCATATGGAAACTATTGCTTTCATTTAGGAATTTCCAAATATCTAAACAATTTTCAAAGGCTTTGAAGAGTATTTTCAATTCTCAAAACACTTGGCACACATTGTGGAGTATCAGGTGTCGAGCAGGATTTACTACTCAATCACTTATTACAACAAATAGAATCAGCAATTTAGATTTAACAAACCAAAAATAGCAACTTCTAGAAACATACAGTAGGTTAGTCATCATCTCCTTTCCTTGGATTGCCACCTTGCCATGGTAAAGAGGATTTAACACTATGTTGACCCCGAGAGCAATGCCGCAGAAGATGAAGAAACAGCTTAGAAAAAGACCAACATTAAGCAGCTTTAAGAGCCAACCATGCCCGTGAACTGCCAGTAGTGTCTTCTCCAACATCTCCAAAGTGTTCATTCTAATGGAATGCAGGAAAACTGGAAAAAGGTCAATGTCAAGCTGTGAAGAAACCATTGGCTACAAGACCAGGAAACACCAAGACTGGTTTAACGAGAATGTCCACACCATCTAAGACCAATTCAACAAGAATAGGAAAGATCTCTGCATCTGGCAAAATGGCATAACCAGCAAGTCAAAGTGGAGAGCTCATCAATCAACCAAAGCGGAGGTATAAAGAAGAACTAGGGAACTCAAGAACCAAAGGTGAGGTGAGAAAACAAAAGGGGCTGCAAACACATGGTTTCTTCAGTGCCACCAAGGCAAGATATGGACCCAACATCCTAGGCCTCAAACTGGTGCAGAGTAAGGATGGAACCCTCTTGAGAGACAGAGAAACCATCAGCCTACGATAGGGAGAACACGTCAAAGAACTCCTAAACTGTGATACTGTTGCTCTCTTTGGTTGGCTCTGAATATGGCGGTCAATATGGTCGCTTCCTGAATTCTAATTATGTTTGCTCTAGAGTCGCCAGGTATCTTTCGATACTGCCACAAGGTTCAAAACCGAATACTGATCAAAGACTCGATGCACCAGTTAGTTAGTTCAAAGTCAATGCTTATTTATTTACACACACAGTTGAATATACTCATGCACAAAACTCTACAGACTAAACTATTACTACTGCTAAAGCCTATACTTAGCTTCGGGCGCCCATTCAGTCAGAGGAACAATGGCGATTGTTCGGTTCTGAGGCTGCCGGGGTCGAATTGGTAAAGGGGAATAGCTAAGGTCGTCTGTCTGGTAGCGTGCGTTGATCTTGGACGTACTTGCTTCTGGTGCAGCTGGTGGACAGGCCTCTCCTCGGTGAGAGCCGAGTCCAAGAGAACAATTCTCTCTTGGGGGCTCCTTCTTATACCCAAAGGGGCTTCGTGCTCTTTTGGGAGGCCTTGAACTTGGCCCCAATCAATTGGGCCGTTTCGTGATCATTCCTATTGATTTCATCCAATAAAGGGGTGGGTGCCCTGGTGGCTGGGCGTGTCCTAGGTGGCCGTTGGCCTGCTTTGTTTAGGTCTCCTCTGGTGCCGGGGTGTCTGCCTTAGTATCGGTTACTCAAATGTTACTCCTTTTGTTCCCGGAGATGGGCCATTAGTATGCTAATGGGCCTACAGTTTTGGTCTTGTCTGGGAGCTGCGGCTCCAATATACAGACAAGCTCTGAACCTGCTTGTTTTCTCAGCATTGTCCATTTTCCCTGCAATCTTTGCAAAGTGTCCATTTTGTAATCAGGAAGTGGCCATCCCAGATGGCTACACTCCCTCCTTGTGATCGTCAATGCGAAGCGTGAAGGATCACATGGCCACGTTGTCTTCGTTCTCTGACCAAGCGGGGCACCCATAAGCACTTCATGGGCTCTACACTGCCCTATCCGATGAATCACAATTTTTACCTAAAGTGATTTTACATACATACATCATTATAAAACTCTACAGGGCGCTATGGCACTCAGGCATGCATTACAAAATAAAAAACTGGAACCTCTAACTATCCTAAATAAACTATCCTCACTTAAACAATCAAAAATAATCTACAACATTTTAAACTGTACAAATAGCAGCAACACAAGTCTCTGGCTTGGCAGCCAAGCACAGAGGTTTACATTTCTTTATTAAACGAACAAAACACACCCAAAAAAACGGATGCACTTTAATTCACTTAAAGGGATTGGGGTGTTTGTTGGAGTCCGAAGATAGGGGATCTAAATGTGTATACCGGAGTGCGTTGCGGTAGGCTCTCCTCCGCCATTTTCTGAGTCTAAGTGTCTGCACTACACTGCAGAGTATCGCCTGTACTAATAGTGCTTCTACGATGTAGGATAGTGAATACCAGGTGATAAACTTGTCACACCAGATCGGGATGTCAGTACCTGTCTCGGGGCTAACTATCTCGGGGTTAACTATCTCGGGGTTAACTATCTCGGGGTACAGTGTATGGCAGGGGTGGGAATCATTCACGGCCTGTGTGGTAGAGGTCAGGGGGGATAGCGTCCGCGCACAACTGAAGGGATCCCGTTAAGATCCAGGTGAAAAACATGAAGGTTGTCTTCATCTTTCCTTTTGTCGGTCTTCTTCTTTTTCTTCCTCTGGGGTTCCTGAGGTTCCGGAGTCCTATGGCACAAGCATAATATCTGTTATTATCTTGCTGAAGATCTTGTATGTCTGTCTGTCTGTCCTTTGTTGCCAATTGGCCATTATAATTGGTCACCATCTGTGACTCCCTCATTAAAAAAAATGTTTAAACCGAATATTTGGACAAGCCACCTGAGAAAAATACTGACACAGTGCGAGCCATCTCGCAGCCTGTGCGATCTACCATCCTAGTGTTTGAGGATGTAAATAGCATACGGAAGCAACCTAAGGGTCGCCAGAAACAAACAAAAAGTTTTGAATTAAAAGTGCCAAAATGGGCCGCGGCGGGTAAGAATGGGTGGAATCCCCAGGTAGGATGGTGACCAGTGCCGTTTGTGCTCTACCCGAACATAGCTGACCAGAAGGGGGTCCTCAGGCAGGGCGGGGACCAGTGCCGTTTCTCCACTCCCTGAGCGACTGGCAAGAACGGATAAGAATGTGGTCGTCGTGGGGCTGCCTCTCGTGATTACCTTCAAATCAGGAGAATAGTTATGAGTGGTGTCTGCTGATAAACTAGTACCTCTGAACGGGTGTCTGTTGACAAACGTGTTCCATTAACTGCCAGTGGGTGTTAAAAGAGTGGTGGCGTGGGGCCATGAAAACGTTTAAATTCACAAACAACATTTAACATTCACAATAACGAACAAACATACATTAAAAACATGGTGCAGGTTCCATCAGAAAGGGATACCGTAAATCACATTTGGTTTGGGGTGTAACTAGCATATGGAGTCAGTGTAGTGTGACCGAAGAAAAGAGGAAGGAGGAGAGAAACAAAAATGAAGTGGCATTGATGAGGTGTCCCTGCCAAGAGAAGTGGTGGGTAAGCGCTCACAGTTTGCCTGGGGAAGTTGGGTCCTTGCAGCTGCTGTGGGTGGTGTTCTCCTTCATATCTGGGGGCTAGTCTAGCTGGTGGGGGTCTCCTGCAATCTCGGGTGAAGTGTCCTTACTGCCCACAGTTGTAACATGACCTCTGGGGCATATAAGGTGGAGCAGGCTCTCTGGGGTATTGCTCCCTTGGGTTTGATTCCCTGGGTGGGGGGGTTGATGCTGTTGGTGTCGTTGCTGGTTCGGGGGGCATTTGTGGGCTGATTCCGTTGCTGTTTCAGGGGGGCTTGACATTCTCGTGCGTGGTGTCCTAATTGGCCGCAATTATAACACTCCTGGGATTTAGTCTGCTGTGGGCTGTTTCTTCCCTCGTTTACCCATGCGGGGTTCTGGTGCATCCTAACTGGATGCATGTCTGCCTGCTCTTCCTCTGCTTTAACAAATGCGGTTTTGCCTTGGATGGATTGTTCCCAAGAGCGGGACAATCTTTTCAAAACCCATTTCTCGTTGTGGGCCTCGTCTGAGGTGTCGGAATTTGCGCAAGCTCTCTGTCCTGCCTCTGTCGCATGAGAGACTAGGATTCAAGTCCATTTGGCCATATTATCCACGGACAAATGGGCATGGGCTAACTGTCCAAATACTGCCGTGAAATGTATCCACAAGCGTCCAGCAAATGCTGTGGGGTGCTCTGTTTTCTTTTGCCTACACTTGTTTAGGCCTTCTACGGGGTCTCCTTTGTTATAGCCGATCGCATCTAGGATCGCTGTGTGTATTTCTTGGAGTGTGCCTCCTCCTACATTCTGTGGGTCAGGAAGGGCTGCCACGACTGAAGGGTCGAGGCTTAAAACTGTGAGCTTCACTTGCTCCTTTTCGTCCAGGCCATACATGGTAGCCTGCTGTTTAACTCTAGCGAAAAACTGGTGGGGGTCTGATGTGGGAAGGAATGGTGTAATTTTTCCACACGCGTCCCGTAATTGGGTCACGGTTAACGGGGTTGTACACAGGAAATCTGCGTTTCCTTCTGCTGCGGCACTGCGGTATGTGGTTACAGGGTTCATGGGGGTGTGTTCTGCCTGTTCAGTTGGGGGTTGGGGTGCTTTCCTTTTTTTTGTTTTTTCTTGCGTACATGTCCCATGTATGTATCTGTGAGCAGTTTCATTTAACTCCTGCCAATCGGAGCCGTTTTTGTGGTCTAACTGGGGTCCAAATGTACTTTGAAAACCATTCTGAACAGAAAGCAGAGATTGCAATTCTGCAATTTGCTTCCGGCATCTACGGAGCTCTGCCTTTGTTCTGTCGTGGAAGTGTGGAGGGCTCATTGGGCTGCTTTTAAATCATTGCACTGTTTCTGCAATTGCTCTACCTATTGCTTGGTTTCTTGTCTTACCAAGACCGCACGTTGCGTGTCCTGGGAGGCGTTATCGTGCTGGGTCTGAAAATTACTCAAATGGGCGAGACAAGACTGGTGTGCCCGCTTGGCATCATCCACCTCTCTGTCCCTCGCTGCTAACTGTTCTCTTAATTCCTTATTCTCCTTCTCAAATTCGCTCACATCTCCCTCACTATTTCTGTCTCTCTCCTCAATCTCTCTACAGAGCGTCCTAACGACCTCCTCTGTGCCTCGCAATTGTGCCAAGCAGGACACGTTTGCCATCAGCTTGCGAGCTTTCCCCAAGCTCTTCTTATGAATCTCTGACAGGTTCTCCCACCAAGTATGTCAAATACTCCTGGGACCTGTTTCGTCATTGGTGCAGAATTCACTCCAAAGGGGCCATCCTTTCCCTTTGAGATATTTTCTGATCTCTTCTTCCCATACGGGACACTGTCCTACTCTACTGTTCGCTGCGACCTCGAATTCCTGGGGGTTCATAAGGCGTTCCATTGCCTTCATTGCCATTTTCTCTATCTCTGGGTTCTCTACTGAACTTGGAACAGGGGGTGATAAAGTGGTGATGTAAACACGGGTACGGCTTACGCTATTTTCCGGCCTACAAAACTCCCGACAGTTTTACGAACAGAATCTCTCAGGTTTACCTTAATCCCTGTTAGTACGCATGCATTAACATACTTCCGAATCTCGGAGGTTTGACAGTATCGTTCTCACACTTGTGGTTTTTCTGTTTCCAGTTGGATTCCAATTCAAATTTGGGTTCTCTCGGAGTGACTAGGCCACTTCTAGGTCGAGTCCCGTCAGAGATCGCCAGTAAATGTTGCTCTCTTTGGTTGGCTCTGAATGTGGCGGTCAATATGGTCGTCTTCCTTAATTCTAATTATGTTTGCTCTAGAGTCGCCAGGTATCTTTCGATACCGCCACAAGGTTCAAAACCAAATACTGATCAAAGACTCGATACACCAGTTAGTTAGTTCAAAGTCAATGCTTATTTATTTACACACACAGTTAAATATACTCATGCACAAAACTCTACAGACTAAACTATCACTACTGCTAAAGCCTATACTTAGCTTCGGGCGCCCATTCAGTCAGGAACAATGGCCGTTGTTCGGTTCTGAGGCTGCTGGGGTCGAACTGGTAAAGGGGAACAGCTAAGGTCGTCTGTCTGGTAGCGTGCGTTGACCTTGGACTTACTTGCTTCTGGTGCAGCTGGTGGACAGGTCTCTCCTCGGTGAGAGCCGGGTCCAAGAGAACGATTCTCTCTTGGGGGCTCTTTCTTATACCCAAAGGGGCTTCGCGCTCTTTTGGGAGGCCTTGAACTTGGCCCCAATCAGTTGGGCCATTTCTTGATCATTCCTATTGATTTCATCCAATAAAGGGGTGGGTGCCCTGATGGCTGGGCGTGTCCTCGGTGGCCGTTGGCCTGCTTTGTTTCGGTCTCCTCTGGCCGGGGTGTCTGCCTTAGTATCGCTTACTCAAATGTTACTCTTTTGTTCCCGGAGATGGGCCATTAGTATGCTAATGGGACTACAGTTTTGGTCTTGTCTGGGAGCTGCAGCTCCAATATACAAACAAGCTCTGAATCTGCTCGTTTTCTCAGCATTGTCCATTTTCCCTGCAATCTTTGCAAAGCGTCCATTTTGTAATCGGGAAGTGGCCATCCCAGATGGCTACACTCGCCACTGTCCTTCACATTGTCAAGAACAAGTGTCCCAGTGGAATAGACATTGCCTACAGGATGGACGGAAAACTTTTCCATGCAACCAGTTGAAATCCAAGAAGAAAATTACACTGACATCGCTTGTGGAACTTCAGGATGTGGATGACATCGCCACCTTCACTGTCTCAGAAAAGAATTTCCAAGCCATGATTGACGTCTTCGTGGAAGCACTTCAAAGAATTGGTCTCAGCCTCAACCTCAAGAAGACTCAAGTCCTTTAGAACATAGAACATAGAACATTACAGCACAGTACAGGCCCTTCGGCCCTCAATGTTGCGCCGACCTGTGAAACCACTCTAAAGCCCATCTACACTATTCCCTTATTGTCCATATGTCTATCCAATGACCATTTGAATGCCCTTAGTGTTGGCGAGTCCATTACTGTTGCAGGCAGGGCATTCCACGCCCTTACTACTCTCTGAGTAAAGAACCTACCTCTGACATCTGTCCTATATCTATCTCCCCTCAATTTAAAGCTATGTCCCCTCGTGCTAGACATCACTATCCGAGGAAAAAGGCTCTGACTGTCCACCCTATCCAATCCTCTGATCATCTTGTATGCCTCAATTAAGTCACCTCTTAACCTTCTTCTCTCTAATGAAAACAGCCTCAAGTCCCTCAGCCTTTCCTCATAAGATCTTCCCTCCATACCAGGCAACATTCTGGTAAATCTCCTCTGCACCCTTTCCAATGCTTCCACATCCTTCCTATAATGCAGCGACCAGAATTGCATGCAATACTCCAAATGCGGCCGCACCAGAGTTTTGTACAGCTGCAACATGACCTCATGGCTCCGAAACTCAATCCCTCTACCAATAAAAGTTAACACACCGTACGCCTTCTTAACAACCCTCTCAACCTGGGTGGCAACTTTCAGGGATCTATGCACATGGACACCGAGATCTCTCTGCTCATCCACACTGCCAAGAATCTTACCATTAGCCCAGTACTCTGTCTTCCTGTTATTCCTTCCAAAAAGAATCACCTCACACTTTTCTGCATTAAACTCCATTTGCCACCTCTCAGCCCAGTGCTGCAGCTTATCTATGTCCCTCTGTAACTTGTAACATCCTTCCGCACTGTCCAAAGCTCCACCGACTTTAGTGTCATCTGCAAATTTACTCACCCATCCTTCTACGCCCTCCTCCAGTTCATTTATAAAAATGACAAATAGCAGTGGCCCCAAAACAGATCCTTGTGGTACACCACTAGTAACTGGACCCCAGTCTGAACATTTCCCATCAACCATCACCCTTTGTCTTCTTCCAGCTAGCCAATTTCTGATCCGAACTGCTAAATCACCCTGAATCCCATGCCTCTGTATTTTCCGCAGTAGCCTACCGTGGGGAACCTTATCAAATGCTTTACTGAAATCCATATACACCGCATCAACTGCTTTACCCTCATCCACCTGTTTGGTCACCTTCTCAAAGAACTCAATAAGGTTTGTGAGGCACAACCTACCCTTCACAAAACCGTGTTGACTATCTCTAATCAAATTATTCCTTTCCAGATGATTATACATCCTATCTCTTATAAACCTTGCCAAGATTTTGCCCACAACAGAAGTAAGGCTCACTGGTCTATAGTTACCGGCGTTGTCTCTACTCCCCTTCTTGAACAAGGGGACAACATTTGCTATCCTCCAGTCTTCTGGCACTATTCCTGTAGACAAAGATGACTTAAAGATCAAAGCCAAATGCTCGGCAATCTCCTTCCTAGCTTCCCAGAGAATCCTTGGATAAATCCCATCCGGCCCAGGGGACTTATCTATTTTCACACTTTCCAGAATTGCTAACACCTCCTCCTTATTAATCTCAAGCCCTTCTAGTCCAGTAGCCTGAATCTCAGTCTTCTCCTCGACAACATTGTAATTTTCCCGTGTGAATACTGACGAAAAATATTCATTTAGCACCTCTCCAATCTCCTCGAACTCCAAGCACAGCTTCCCACTACTGTCCTTGACTGGCCCTACTCTTACCCTAGTCATTTGTTTATTCCTGACATATCTATAGAAAGCTTTAGGGTTATCCTTGATCCTACCTGCCAAAGACTTCTCATGTCCCCTCCTGGCTCTTCTTGGCTCTCTCTTTAGGTTCTTCCTAGCTAACTTGTAACTCTCGAGCACCCTAACTGAACCTTCATGTCTCATCTTTACATAAGCCTCCTTCTTCCTCTTGACAAGTGTTTCGACTGCTTTAGTAAACCACGGTTCCCTTGCTCGACCACTTCCTCCCTGCCTGACAGGTACATACTTATCAAGGACACACAGTAGCTGTTCCTTGAACAAGCTCCACAGTTCCATTGTGCCCATTCCCTGCAGTTTTCCTCTCCACCCGATGCATCCTAAGTCTTGCCTCATCGCATCATAATTGCCTTTCCCCCAGATATAGGTCTTGCCCTGCGGTATATACCTATCCCATTCCATCACTAAAGTAAACTTAATCGAATTGTGGTCACTATCACCAAAGTGCTCACCTACCCCCAAATCTAACACCTGTCCTGGTTCATTACCCAGTACCAAATCCAATATGGCCTCGCCTCTCGCGAGGGCCATATCTACATACTGTGTCAGGAAACGCTCCTGCACACATTGGACAAAAACAGACCCATCTAAAGTACTCGAACTATAGCGTTTCCAGTCAATATTTGGAAAGTTAAAGTCCCCCATAACAACTACCCTGTTGCTTTCGCTCCTATCCAGAATCATCTTTGCAATCCTTTCCTCTACATCTCTGGAACTATTCGGAGGCCTATAGAAAACCCCTAACAGGGTGACCTCTCCTTTCTTGTTTCTAACCTCAGCCCATACTATCTCAGTCGACGAGTCCTCATCAAACGTCCTTTCTGCCATTGTAATACTGTCCTTGACTAACAATGCCAGCCCTCCCCCTCTTTTACCACCTTCCCTGTGCTTACTGAAATATCTAAACCCCGGCACCTGCAACAACCATTCCTGTCCCTGCTCTATCCATGTCTCCGAGGCCAAGGCAAGAGTCAGTCTCTCCAATGTGGGAAACCCTAACAAACATGGAATGTTTTCCTTACCTGGGGAGCCACTTCTCATCTAAGGCTGACATCTATGCGTAGATATAACATCATATCCAATCCACATGCACCTCCTTCGGACACCTAAGTTCAAAAGTCTTTGACGACTGTGACATTCGCACTGACAGCAGGGTCCTCGTGGAAAAGGCAGTCGTCCTATCAACTCTTCTATATGGCTCGGAACCGTGGATTTTGTACAAATGCTACCTCAAGGCCCTAGAGAGCTACCTTCAATGCTGTTTGAATCAGATGCTCTGCATCAGCTGGGAGAACAGGCGTATTAACATTAGTCTTGAAAGGCCAAAGAGCACCAACATCGAGAACATGACCATCCAAAACCATCTCCGCTGGGCCAGCAATGTGCTTAGAATGTCAGAGTCCTGACTACCAAAGCAAATCTTCTTCACCCAGCTCAAAGATGGCTCCCGAACAAGAGGAGGACAAAGGAAACGCTTCAAAGACACCCTGAAGGCTTATCTCCAGAAATACAACACAGACATCAATGTCTGGGAGACCCTTGCTCAGAAGAGACCTACTTGGAGGAACCTCATGATTGAAGAGACACAATTCTGGACAGCAGATGGCAAGAGGGGCCCAGAAAATGAGGCGGAACGGTTGCAGGCCATTGCACAAATGCAGGGCCTGAGCATCGAGGGTCCCTGCGCATGTCCGAGTGGATGACGAGCCCGACAACCCGACTGCGCAGGTGCGTACATCGACCGACCGCACTGCGCATGCGTGATGGCGCACGGAACGCGCTGATGTCGGCATCATGACGTATCCAAATTGTGGCTCCGCCCATTTAAAGCGGCAATGTCCGGCAAAAGGATACCGGTGTCTACAGTGTGGCAAGCTTGGCCATTATGCAGCCCTTTGCAGATCTGCTCCACCGCTCAGCAGCCAGCGATCCCAGCTGCGGTGTCCGCTCAATACAACAAGGCATGCCAGATTCCAATCCCGACAGCCCAACAGACCCTGATGCTGAGTGCCTCAAGTCCCCATACCGGGTGGGCATCATAACTACACATGCGCTGCCTTCCACCACAACGGCGAAACGCCTCTCGATCCTCAGTGTGGATCCCGACGACGAGTGATGTGCTGTCCTCACAGTTAACAAGGCTCGCATCTGATTTAAACTGGACACGAACCTCATCTCAAAATCCGACCTCGACACCATCCGCGCCAGACCAAGCATTCTTCCACCAGCCTGCCAGCTCCTTGACTACAATGGCAATGCCATAGCTGCCAGTGGCTCCAGTCAACTAGGGGTATCCAACAAGGCGATCAAGGCAACACTGCGGTTTAAAATCGTCGGGCCTGACAGAGCGTCCCCGCTCGGTGCTCGAGCCTGCCAGCTCCTGAACCTGGTTCAGCGAGTCCACACCATGTCATCGTCACCGGCGACGGCCTCGCCTGATGGAAACTTGCAAGCCGACATAGATGACATTATCGCGCAGTACCACAGCGTATTTAATGGAATGGGCACTCTCCCATACCGATATAAAATCCTGCTCAAGCCGAACGCCACCCCTGTAATTCATGCACCGTGCCGGGTCCCGGCACCCCTCAAGGACCGTCTGAAGAAGCAATTACAGGACCTCCAAGACCAGGGCATCATATCGAAGGTCACAGAGCCAACAGACTGGGTCAGTCCCATGGTTTGTGTTCAGATGCCGTCAAGGGAGTTTTGCATTTGCATTGACCCGAAGGATCTAAACCGCAACATCACGCGGGAGCATTACCCAATACCAAAACGTGAAGAGTTGACCAGTGAGATGGCTCATGCCCGATTCTTTACTAAGCTGGATGTCTCCAAGGGTTTTTGGCAAATACAGCTGGACGCGTCCAAGTTGCAATCTGTGCACGTTCAACACCCCGTTCGGTCGCTACTGCTACAAACGGATACCTTTTGGGATCATATCTGCCTCCGAAGTATTTCACCACATCATGGAGCAGATGATGAGGGGCATCGAGGGGGTGCGAGTATACGTTGACGACGTAATTATCTGGTCCACAACGCCCCAGGAACACATCGCTTGCCTCAAGAAGATATTCCAGAGAATGCAGAACATGGTCTCCAGCTCAACAGGGCCAAGTGCTCATTTGGTCAAACGGATATTAAGTTCCTGGGTGACCACATCTCGCAGCAGGGCGTGCGGCCAGATGACGACAAGGTCTCGGCGATCAACGCCATGAAGACCCGGAGGACAAGAAGGCGGTCCTCCGCTTCCTCGGGATGGTCAACTTCCTTGGGAAATTCCTCCCACAGTCCAAAGATGTGCAGGTTAGGTGGATTGGCCATGCTAAATTGCCCTTCGTGTCCAAGATTGCCTTTAGTGTTGGGTGGGGTTACTGGGTTATGGGGATAGGGTGGATGTGTTGACCTTGGGTAGGGTGCTCTTTCCAAGAGCCGGTGCCGACTCGATGGGCCAAATGGCCTCCTTCTGCACTGTAAATTCTATGAAAAATGAAAAAAATGAGCTATTTTAGCAATCTGCTAGACACGCTTCAACACATCTGATGTGTTGTTATATACTGGTATACACCTGCAGCGGAAATTCAGATTGAGTGCAACTTTGTAGCACAATGGTAATGAAAGAGGTATAAACAGCAAGAATTTTTTGATACAGCCAGATCCTGGGAGTAACAAACTACCCATCTCTTCCTTTTTCATAATATAAATAGTTGATTTGTCAGAAGTTACTTGAAATATTTAATGCAAATGTACTCAACATTTGAGTTGCAACTTCCAGTTGAAAGGTTTGTCACATTTTTGTCTCATCTGAATCAATCTATCTGTTTGAAGCATAAATTAGTTAGAGAGCCCTCACTTTGTCATGAAGGTTCTGCATATTCCCATCTATCCAGAAACTCTTCTGCTGGCACAGTAAAATGGCACCTCAAAGGGACAATCCCAATCTAGCGAAAATCTTCCTTGTTAAGCATAGGTATCAAAGTTATATTTCATATTTGTGGTAAAAATCCTAGTTTAAAATACATTCAGACAGTGCGTCTACTAAAGATGTAATTAAGAAGTCATAAAAGGTGAGATAATGATTGATTTTAATCATTTACTTGTTTACAGAGCAATGGCTAATCTGATTGTTTTGATTGCTGGCGATTCCTGGAGGGTATATAAATTAAGAGGCATTGTGTTTAGCTCTACTTAAGCAGGTGATGGGACATATTAGTGGGATACAGATGATGCAGTGGAATCCAAGGAGGAGCCAGGAGGAGCCATGTCTGTCTGTAGTTTGCAGTTTTGCCAAAAGCTGTTCTGTTGAGCAGAAGAGTCTGTCAAGACAGAAGGATTTTCAGGTTCTTCCTGAAAAGGGTCTCTCTTTCCAAAGGGCTGCACAGATAAGCTAGCAACCTGTTTTGTTGACTTCATTTATAAATGACATTTGAACTATATGGGTTGCTTAATTGGAACACGTGGCAGGTGTAGCTAGTAAGTTAAATTGGTCAGAGTCATCACTCTTCACAATTTTATAAATTGAAAAATTGTCTGGTCCAGTATCCGAACACTTGACATGTCCATTGGTGTCCAGAAGGATCTTTTAACTAGCCCAAATCATGAACATGAATTGTAATTTTACTGAATCAAAGGAGGCTCTGAGGAGCTTTAAGAAAGGTGGCCAGGAGTTGGTTTGAAACCAAAGAGGCGTTGGTTTGAGCCGTCTTTACTCCATTCTGACACACACCATTTTTACGATAGGCGAAAGGAGCTGGGGTTGGGGTGGGGGGGGGGGGGGGTGGTGTTGTAGAATAAGGAAATGTGAAGTGCACATGAGGGAAATCCAGACTCAGCTGGTCCATTTAAACTCAGTGTACAAACACAGACCCAATTTCCACTCCAGGAACAGCCTCAGCCTGCAGTGTGAATTCCATGGCTTTGGAGAGGTGTAAATGTCAAAGGGTGGCACGGTGGCGCAATGGTTGGCACTTCTGTTTCTTAGCGTTGAGGACCTGGGTTCGATTCTGGCCCCATGTCACTGTCCGTGTCGAGTTTGCACATTTTCCCCATGGCTGCATGGGTCTCACTCCCACAATCCAAAGATGAGCAGGGTAGGTGGACTGGCCACGCTAAATTGCCCCTTAATTGGAAAGAAAATGGATTGGGTACTCTAAATGAATTTTTAAAAAAGAGAGCGAGGAAGGTCTGTAGGACTGTCAAGCTCTCAATTTATTCAAATTCCCTGGCCTTTTAAATTAGGAAAAAAAACCTTCCTGTGTCTCTGTGAAGAAAATTAGCTATATAAGGGCTCATATTACAGCATTGTTACTGCTTGACCGATTTTACATCCTGCCATTATCATAGGGAGCAACTGTAAGTTCATAGTTTGATTGACAGCACAAGAGGTTATTAAAATACTTTGGGCGGGATTCTCTGCAGCCCCACGCCGAAATCGCGTTTGGCGCGGGGCGGAGAATCGTCGTTCCCGAACGGATCGCAACCGGCGGCGCTTGGGAGATTCTCCGGGCCCTGGAATATCGCTCATCCATCAATCATGCCACGCAGCTGGGGGCCATTGGCAGAGGACCTCCCAACGGTACTTGGATCCCGACCGGCCGATTTCCCGACGGCGTGGTTCTAACCACATATGGCCGATCAGGACTCAGTCCGCTGCTGCTCTGATGGGGGGGCGGGGGATCCAACACTGGGGGGGGGGGGGGCGCAATAAAGGCGGCCGGGGCAGTGATCGGGCCGGTCCGATGGAGGGGCGCAGAGCCGATCGGGGGGACCTTCTTTCTTGGTGATAGTCCGCGGTCCGAGTCTGCCATAGCGCTTGATGCGGCTGCTGGAGGCTGCCGCCATGTGCATGCACGGACTCGGAACCGGAAGTGTTGGGGCCCGTGTACGCAGCTAAACCTGTGAGCTTCATGACAGGTCCCTACTAGCCCCCTGCAGATAAGTGAATAGCTCTTTATTTTTTCCAGGAAACTGGGGAGTGAAACGCCAGTGATTTTACTCTGGCGGAGGGATATCGTCCCATTTTTGGAGAATCCAGCCATTTGTCTTTGATGTTGGGTTATGAAAACAAATGTTTGCTTTTATAAGAGATTAAATACTTAAGGAGATTTAAAGATACATGGGCGGGATTCTCCGACCCCCCCCCACCCCCGCCGGGTCTGAGCATCACCCGGGGGCCGGCGTGAATCCCGCCCCCGCTGGTTCCGAATTCTCCGGCGCCGGGGATTTGGCAGGGGTGGGAATCGCCGGTCAGCGGCCGCTGGCAGCGGCATCCCCGGCGATTCTCCGGTCCGCGATGGGCCAAGTGGCCGCCCGTTTTAGGCCGGTCCCGCCGGCGTAAATTACAACAGGTACTTACCGGCGGGATCTGGCTGCGCGGGCGGCCTCCGGGGTCCTCGGGGGGGGGCGGGGGGGGGGGGATCTAGCCCCAGTAGGTGCCCCCACGGTGGCCTGGTCCATGATCGGGGCCCACCAATCCGCGGGCGGGCCTGTGCCGTGGGTAGTTCATGCCACTTTCTCACTCCGGTGATTCCCACAGAATCCCGCTCATCCCGCCAATTCCCACAGAATCCCACCCATGAAATGGGCTTCCATGAAGGGGAGGATTTTTTAATCAGTGAAGTCTGTAAAACACATTTTGAACTTTATTTTATTTTAGGTTTGCTCAGAGTTTGATGAAAGAAAATCAGCTTCCAGCTCAACTTTTATTGTGTCACTAACTGAATTAATTAAATACATGTCTTTGTTTTCCATTTGCCACGGGACAACAGTTTTTCTGCTTTTCAAAAGTAGCAACCACTTGCAACCTGTCAGTAAACATGAATGACATGTACTGATTACAGGATTTGAATTTAAAAGAAGGGGTCAGCCTTTTCTGATAGAGCAATTGTAATATAATTAGTTAATTGATGGTACTCAGTCAATTGATTATAAACAATTTTAAAACTGTATCAGTGCTTTGAAATTTCCAATGATGTATTGAAGTGGACAGAGGTGCCTATTGAGTCCAAATTTGTTACATCAGCCTCAAACCTCACTGTCATTGATACTAAGACGTTCGCAATAGAAATATCCAAGTTTGTATCCTGGATCTGAAAGAGTAGGTTTTAGGGGGCATTTGCTATTATTGTACTGATATACCAACTCAGCTCCTTCCACCAAAAATAAATCGGCTTACCGTCCTGGATCGCAGAAAATAATAATGTAACAATTACAATTTAACCTTAATAATCAAAACAAATGATAAGCTTGTGAAATGTTTTTATTTTAAATATATATATGTATCTCTTAATACTTTTAGCGTCACTTATGGGTCACTGAAGATGAAGGATTCATTGTTTTGTGCCTAACCTTCAGTCTTGGCTACACGGTTTCTCCTTATTGCATCAAAAGAAAAGCAATTTGGTCTGATTTTATTTGTTTTCTGTCCTGTTTTCAGACAGATAATAACTCTGCTACAAATCTTGCATTTCATTTCCATAAAGTGGGCATTTCTGCCCTTGGAAGAAAACAGGAAACGGAGCACGCAATGCCAAAAGGAAATATTTCCCTTAACACATACTGAGACCCTGGAAGCAAAGACAACAGAATCAGAAACTGAAGAGAAAATAATGGCAACTTCCTGGTGCAGGGCATTATTAGGTCATGAAAAAAATTCAACAATTACTGGTGAGGAAGGGATATGCTATGGTTTCCGATTCTACCCAAATTTCCACTCTGTTGCAGACGGAGGCAAAGACTCCATAAGAGGCCAGGCTGACAGGGTACAACTCACTTTATTCCACAATAGTCACAATAATCACTCCTCTCCACACTCCACACCCCGCAGGGTCTCCTTCCCCGAATTGCTCCCAGGTTGGTGCTTATATTCTTGAGGAGCTCCTCCGCCCCCTAGTCACCTGAGTAGCTCATTCTCAGGTGTGTAGGAGGGGAAGCGGATATTGTACAGCTCTGTCCCTGTAGGGGGTTATAACACCCCTCCCTCCCTTCCAAGTCCAGAGCAATGCTCATGTCCTCAGGTGGAGGGTCCCTAGGCCGCTTGGGTTGCGGGCAGAGTTCCAGGGGCAGTACAGCCAGTCCTGGAGGTGTGTAGCGTACCGGGTATCGCCACTTCCGCGAAGAATGTCACAGCTGGCATGGCCCAGCCGGTAAGGCTGCTGGCACAAGTCAAGCTGGCGTGTCGCCAACGGGCAGTCCAGTGTCCATATCAGAATCTGTCTCACTGTCTCCACCATCGCTGCCCGGATTCATGGGAGCTACACGTCCCTCAGCATCTCGAAGCTCAACAGGAGGCAGAACGGGCTGGTGGGGTACAGGTTCCCCATTGGTCTTGGAGCTCCTCCTTGGCCATACAGGGATGGTGTTTGGGTCCTGCATGGGGCCTCTGGGCCACGTGCCAACGGTTCCTGGTCACGTCGTTGTAAATGGCCCAGGTGGCAGTGTGTCTCTGCCCCCTGCACCTGGACCGCATAGGAGAACGGACCCGTCCCGTGGAGGACTGTCCCAGGGATCCATGTGATTCTAGTCCCGAAGTTCCTCACAGAAATTGTTTTACCCACCATGGAGGTTTGCATCCGTGGGCGGTGGTGAGAGTCCGCCTCAGAGCAGTTCTGCCACTGATGGACTCGTGCCCTGACATCGGGGAGAATGAGGTTCAGACACTTCTGGAGTCGGCGCCCCATAAGTAACTCTGTCGATCCGATGCTGGTTATGGCATGAGACATCTAACGATAATTGAAAAGAAACCTCGCTAACCGCGTTTCCCACAATCCCGAGGTCACCTTTATCATGGCTCCCTTGAATGTTTGTATCGCTCATTCGGCTAGCCCATTTAAGGCTGGGTGGTACGGGACTGTCCATACGTGCCTGATGCCATTTGCAGCTATAAATGAAGTGAACTCCTGGCTCATGACCGCCGCCCCATTGTCAGACACCAGGATCTTGGGCAGTCCGTGCGTACTAAAAATAGCCCTCAGTCTGTCCGTTGTTGCTCGGGTGGTCACTGTGGGGACCCAGTGTACTTTCAGCCACTTCAAGTGGACATGCACAACTATGAGGAATGTGGCCCCCTGAAACGGCCGGCAAAGTCGATATTTATATGGACGGAACCAAGACTTCCCGGGCCATGCTCAGAGGTGCATCGGGGACGCCGGTGGGGCCTTCTGGTATTCCTGGCATGGGGTGCAATTTTGGGCCACCCGCTCGATCTCCGTATCCAGTCTGGGCCACCAAACGTAGCTGCGCGACAACATTTTCATCTTGGCCACCCCGGGGTGCCCGTCATGGAGGTCTTTCAGCAGGGCCGCATGCCCCCCGTGGGGACGACCATCCACAGAGGGACACCGTCTTTGACACTCATCTTGGGTAGCTTGGCGGCGTGGGCCCTCAGCCCGTCTGGTATCGCCCTATGTCAGGCCAAGAATTGGACCATACTTCGGACCATTGACAACTCAGGGTCAGTTTGTGTCCATTCTCTGATATGAGCTGCCGTTACTGGCAAAGTGTCCATGAAATGGAGAGCGGCTATCACCGTGGCTGGGGTGGGAGCTGGTGGCTTTGTGGGTAGAGTCAAGCAGCTCAACACATCCGCGTGCGGGATTCCTGTGCCCGGGCGATGCTCCATAGTGTACTCGTAGGCCGTCAGCAGCAGGGCCCACCGTTGAACCTGGGCTGATGCTATCGGCGGAATCACCCAATGCTTTTTAAATAACCCCAGCAGGGTTTGTGGTCGGTATAAATCGTGATCAGCCACCCATAAACATACTGGTGAAATATCAGCACCGCGAACACCACTTCCAAGCCTTCCTTCTCTATCTGGATGTAGTTCGACTTGGCGGCCGCCAGTGTGCAGGATGCAAAAGCTTAAGTCGCTCTGAACCGTCGGGCATGCCGTGCGCCAGGACCGCCCCACTGCCACATGGTGAGGCGTCACTTGTGAGGAGCAGGGACATGTCCGGGTCAAAATGGGTAAGGAATTTCTCTGAAGAGAGCCTTGTGAAGCGCTTTCTGGTGCAGGGGGCCCCAGTTCCACATCTGTCCCTTCTTCAGTAGTTGGTGGAGCAGGCTAAGCAGTGTGGGCATCCGGGGTATGAACCGGGGTAATAGTTCACCAGGCCGAGGAAAGACCGTGACCTCCGGCGCATGGAAAACGCACTTCTCCCACCGGAGGCGGGCCCCGGCCTGAGCAAACCGCTTGAGGCTCTCGGTTAGGGTCTCCACGTGTTCCTGATGCGATGTCCCGGTGATGAGAATATCATGTAGGTAGGCGCCCACCCTTGGCAACCCTCGCAAGATGTTCTCCATAACCCTCTGGAATATCGCACAAGCCGAGGAGAGTCCAACCGGAACCTCGTGGGTACACGATGGGTACTGATTGTCACATATTTACGGGAATTTGGCTGGAGCACCAGGTGCAAGTATGCGTGGCTCATGCCCAGCTTAGTGAATGTTTTATCGCCGCTGAGCCGGGCGCAGAGATCCTCGATCCGAGGGACCAGGTAACAGTCAAGGCGGGATACCCGGTTCACGACCCGTCCGGCTTCAACACGTGGACAAAGGGCGCGGCCCAAACAGCATATTTGACAGGGTGAATAATCCCCGTTGCTCTAAACAGTCCAAATCCTGGCCTACCTTGGCACATATGGCACAGGGCGGGCGGGGAAATACCGGGGCTGGGCGTTTTTCTCCACATTTAATGTCATAGCTCCTAATGGTCCCAAGGCCTTCACCGAAAACTGAAGGGAACATGGACGGAACTCCAGCCCATCCTCGTCATCAGTGTTGTAGACGGAAGCAAAGGCTCCACAAGAGGCCAGGCTGACAGGGTACAACTCACTTTATTCCCCACTCGTCACAATAATCACCCCTTTCCACATTCCACTTCCCCAAACTGCTCCAGGTCAGGGTTTATATTCTGTGGGGAGTTCCTCCAATTAGGAGGTAGCTCCACCCCCGAGTCACCTCAGTGGCTCACTCTCAGGCAGTGGATATTATACAGCTCTGACCCTGGAGGGGTCGTAACACACTCCACCCTTTAACCTTGGAATAACCAAAGAAATTGCAGTCTCTCTATCAGCCTACCATTGAAATTAATTGCATGTCCTGAAATTGTTGGATGCAATCTGCTAAGACAAATCCATCTCACCACGGCCAATTTTGGGTGTTTATTCATGGCAAGAATCCTGTTAATGACACAAATTATAGCCCTGACATTGCACAACCTAGGAAGACCCAATTAAAGTGCAATGAAAGTTTCTGCAGATCATAAATGCTTTAAAAAACTTCATCTGTTCGCTATTTTGTGTATTTTTATGTCAGTACTTCCCTCCAGATCCATGTTAGTTGGTGGGCCATTCAATTTAACATTCTTCACCTTAGCTGCATGTGGTTTACAAATCCATCACTGAAGTTACCTAACAGGGTATGTTTTTGTAATCTTTAATAAAAATTGCCTCTCACATCTTAACTGGTATAGTACAGATAACCAGCTGGTGAAGGACAGAACTGGAGACAACTTTACAAAATTTTACAAGAGTGATAACCCTCATGAGGACCACAGTGGACCGCTGATTGATCTCCCTGTGGGCTTTGTAGAATACGAGTTCCTGTGGTGAGGGGGCGGAGGCTTGCCCAGCTGCGGCTCGTTAAATGTCGCTCCCAGACCCAACTGGCAGATCCTAATAGTCCTGGGTTGGGACATTTGTTTGGTGTGCCGTGGTAATGGCTTTATTTTTAGTTTAAAATAACCAGTTTGGCCTTTCACTTCGCACCTCCTAGAATTATTACAACAAGTTTTTTTAAACAGACACACACATCAGTGTAATAAAAACTAAAATAGACTATATAATGTCACAATATAACAGCCACTTAAAGGGGCACAGTGATCATACTGTTGAGGCTGTATAAGGCTCTGGTTAGACTTTGTTTGGAATATTGTGACCCCTTATCTAAGGAAGGATGTGCTGGCCTTGGAGAGGGTCCAGAGGAGGTTCACAAGAATGATCCTCGCAATGAAGGACTTGTCATATGAGGAGTGGTTGAGGACTCTGGGTCTGTACTCAAAGGAGTTTAGAAGGATGAGAGGGGGTCTCATTGAAACGTACAGAATACTGAGAGACTTCGACAGAGTGGGTGTGGAGAGGATGTTTCCACTGGTAGGAGAAACTAGAACCCAAGGGCTCAGCCTCAGATTGAAAGGACGATACTTTAAAACAGAGATGAGGAGGAATTTCTTTGTCACAGAAGGCTGTGGAGGCCAAATCATTGAATGTCTTTCAGACAGATAGATAGGTTCTTGATTAATAAGGGGATCAGGGGTTATGGGGAGAAGGCAGAAGAAAGAGGATGAAAAACATATCAGACAAGATTGAATTGTGGAGCAGATTCAATAGGCCGAATGGCTTAATTCCGCTCCTCTGTCTTCTGGTCCGATGGTCTTATTTACAAAAGAGGACAGGCGCCATGGCTGCTGATGGGGAGAGAAAAGGGAAGCAAGGAGATCATATTTAGCAGTTTTGTCAGCAGCCAATGTTCTCCAGCAACTTAAATAGATCTGATTACAACCTTTATAGAAACTCGTAAGCAGTTTTTAAAAAGTAGACAAAATCTGAACTCCCTTTTATGTAATAGAGAATGAAATCACTAGATTTCACACAAACTTCTCGACTTTGACATGACATGATTGCGGTCTCGCCAATCCAGGCCACAATACCTTTGATCCAAGGTATGCAGAGCTGTTGGACCCCAGAGTTTTTTTTATTCATTCAGGGGATGTGGGCGTCATTGGCTGGATCAACATTTATTGCCCATCCCTAATTGCCCTTGAGAAGGTGGTGGTGAGCTGCCATCCTGAATCACGGCAGTCTTTGTGTTGTAGGTACACCCACTGTGCTGTGAGGGAGGAAATTTCATGATATTGACCCAGCGACAATGAAGGAACCATAATATATTTCCAAGTGTGTGGCTTGGAGGGGAATCTACTGCCCTTTTCCTTCTAGATGATAATGGTCATGTGTTTGGAAGGGGCTGCCTAAGGAGCCATGGTGAGTTCCTGCAATGAATCTTGCAGATCGTACACACTGCTGCTACTGTGCACCACTGGTGGAGGGAGTGAATGTTTGTGGAAGAGAAACCAAACAAGTGGACTGCTTTGTCTTGGATGGTGTCAAGCTTCTTAAGTGTTGTTGGAGCTCCACTCATCCAGGCAAGTGGAAAGTATTACATCACATTCCTGACTTGTGTCTTATCGGCTGTGAACCGGCTTTGGGGAGTCAGAAGGTGAGTTATTTGCTGCAGATTTCTAGCCTTGCTCTTGTAGCCACAATATTTTTATGGCTAGTTCTGTTGAGTTTTTGGTCAATGGTAACCGCCAGAAAGTTGACAGTGGGTGATTCAGTGATGGGAATGGTATTTAATGTCAAGAGGTGATGGTTAGATGTGATCTTGTTGGAGATGGTCATTGCCTGACACTTGGATGGCATGGATTCTGCTTGCCACTTGTCTGCCCAAGCCTGGATATTGTCCAGGTCTTGTTAGAAAGTCCAGTGAAGAGTGGTGAAGTGGTAGGAGGAGTAATAGAGAAATTATCTTGTCCAGGAATACAGTTTATCTTGTGTAATGATATAGCTGGAACTCAAGTGGGAGTGATGCCTACTGTGGTTGATAAGCCAGTGGAAAATCAGACAACTGAAGTGTTGAAGGATGAATATCCTGGGATTTTTCAGGATTGTGTAGTAGCAAGGTCGCAAAGTCACAGGTTAAGTCAAGAGGAGAAATCAAAGAGTGACGATGAAGCTTAAGTGCAATTATCAGAAACAATTTCTGATCAGATGGTTGAAAAAGAACAAGAACAGGTGGAGGATGAGGCGGATATTTTTAGTTCAGGAAAATTGGCGGAGTTACAACAAAAACATCTAGAAATAAAACGGATGTATCAGAAAGCATGCACGGAAGAGGAATCTGAGTGTATACCAGAGTGTTATTACCGTAAAAGTGATGGCTTGATGAGAAAATGGAGACCTTTACATATGCAGGCGGATGAAAAGTGGGCAGAAGTTCATCAAGTAGTATTGCCGGTAGGGTATAGAAAGGAGGTGTTGCGAGCTGCACATGAGGTACCAGTGGGAGGTCATTTGGGAATAAGGAAGACTCAAGCTAAAATCCAGAAACATTTTTATTGGCCTGGACTACATAAAGATGTAGTTAACTTTTGTCAATCATGTCACACACGTCAAGTGATAGGGAAACCTCAAGCAGTGATAAAACCAGCGGCCTTAATACCTATTCCAGCATTTGAGGAACCTTTTACAAGGGTCCTAATTGATTGCATAGGACCGCTTCCTTAAACAAAATGTGGGAATCAATATCTTTTGACTATAATGGATGTGTCTACTAGGTTTCCAGGGGTCATTCCAGTACGTAATATTACAGCTAAAAAGATTGTGGAGGAATTACTTAAATTCTTTACTAGATATGGACTACACACAGAAACACAATCGGATCAAGGATCAAATTTTACCTCAAGGTTATTCAAAGAAGTTATGGATAGCTTAGGAATAAAACAATTTAAATCAACTGCGTACCATCCAGAATCGCAGGGAGCGTTAGAAAGGTGGCATCAGACATTAAAGACAATGTTGAGGGCTTATTGTCAAGATTATCCAGAGGATTGGGATAAAGGAATTCAATTTGTACTGTTTGCAATTAGGGATGCAACTAATAGTCAACCAAATTTAGTCCTTTTGAACTAATATTTGGTCATGAGGTAAGAGGACCACTGAAATTGATTGAGGAAAAATGGGTGAGTGAGAAATCAGGGGCGAAATTCTCCGTTATCGGCGGAAAGTCCACCGATCGGCGCAAAAAATGGTGCAAATCCGACTTGCGTCACGTCGGAAAAATGGGTCAAAAGTCTCCGGCCCGAAATGGGCTAGCGGCGACGTAACGGGATCCGCCCTTGCGCAGTGGTTCATGCCGTGCAGCGTCATACGCGCCGCACGGCGTGACGGCTCATAAGGCCGCGCAGCTCCCCCCCACCCGACCGGAACAGCCGACCGGAACAGCCGACTGGATGGCTGGCCGCCGCTCAGCCCCGAGGTTCGAGTCACGGGATGTGGAGGCGCTCCTGGACGCGGTGGAGCAGAGGAGGGGCGCCCTGTATCCCGGGCACAGCCGCAGAGTTGCCCCACGCCACAGCCGGCGTCTGTGGAGGGAAGTGGCAGAGGCCGTCACCGCTGCGGCCGTGACACCACGGACAGGCACCCAGTGCCACAAGAAGGTGAACGACCTCGTCAGAGCAGTCAGGGTGAGCCTCCCCATATCCCCTCTCCCCCATATTCCCCCTCACCCATATCCCCCTTCCCCATAGCCCCCATATCCCCCTCCCCATATCCCCCCTCCCCCATATCCCCCTCCCCATATCCCCCATCCCCCATATCCCCATCCCCCATATCCCCCCTCCCCATATCCCCCTTCCCCCATATCCCCCCTCCCCATATCCCCCCTTCCCCCATATCCCCCCTCCCCCATATCCCCCCTCCCCCATATCCCCCCTCCCCATAGCCCCATATCCACCCTCCCCCATATCCCCCCTCCCCCATATCCCCCCTCCCCATATCCCCCTCCCTATATCCCCCCTTCCCCCATATCCCCCCTCCCCATATCCCCCCTTCCCCCATATCCCCCCTCCCCATATCCCCCCTCCCCCATATCCCCCCTCCCCCATATCCATCCTCCCCCATATCCCCCTTCCCCATATCCCCCTCCCCCATATCCCCCCTTCCCCATATGCCCCCTTCCCCCATATCCCCCCTCCCCCATATCCCCCCTCCCCATATCCCCCATATCCCCCCTCCCCCATATCCCCCCTTCCCCCATATCCACGCTCCCCATGTGCCCCCTTCCCCATATCCCCCTTCCCCCATATCCCCCCTCCCCCATATCCCCCCTCCCCCATATCCCCCTTCCCCATATCCCGCTTCCTCCATTTCCCACCTCCCCCATATCCCCCCTTCCCCATATCCCCCCTTCCCCCATATCCCCCCTTCCCCCATATCCCCCCTCCCCGATATCCCCCCTCCCCCATATCCCCCACATCCCCCCTCCCCCATATCCCCCCTCCCCATATCCCCCATCCCCCATATCCCCCCTCCCCCATATCCCCCATATCCCCAAGTAAATCCAGCCCTAACCTTAACCTCTGCAATGCACGCGCAACCGATGGCGTGCATTCATATACCTGCCTAACAGTATTGCCTTTTACCCCTGCCACCCCCCCCCCACAGGATAAGCGCGCACACAACAATAGGGAGCATGTGAGGACTGGAGGAGGCCCCGCTGATGAGAGGCCACTGACCGAACACGAGGAATGGGCCCTGGAACTGGCTGGCGGACCTGACAACCGTGAGGTTGCTGATACAGAGGTCGGGGGCGTACTAGCAAGTGAGCCACCGACAGCCCGTCCCCATATCCCCCCTCCCCTATATCCCCCTCCCCCATATCACCTGATCACTGCCTGATGTCTAACCATGCATGCTTCATTGTGTATCGCAGGACCAAACGTCCAGGCACCCATCCCCGCAGATGCAGACAGCCCGCAGGATGCCCCTCGGAGGCCACGGGAGACGGAGAGACCTGGAGCAACAGGGAGACGACACCCCCGTCACGTGCGGGAGCGACCACCCAGCGACGAGGGGGGCAGCCACAGGCCCCCGTCACATCCGAGCCAGGACACCACTACCCAGGACACCACTACCCAGGACACCACTACCCAGGACACCACTACCCAGGACATCACTACCCGGGACACCACTACCCGGGACAGCACTACCCGGGACAGCACTACCCGGGACAGCACTACCCGGGACAGCACTGCCCAGGACACCCCTACCAGGGACAGCACTACCCAGGAAGACGAAATACCGGACAGTGACTCAAGTGGATGGGTGGAGACGAACCCCCACCCCAAAGTGCCATGGACTCAGAGTGGGACGAAGAGCACGACACAACGCCACTGCTGTCACCAACACCCTCCACCATCGCAGAAACACTCACCTCGGTTGGGCACTTTAGTGATGAGGCATCTGGTACACTCACTGGTGCGCACAACACAGCCGTTCCGGTACAGCAGGTGAAGGTAGGAGCAGCAGACGGGCCGAGCGGTCGGAGGGCAGCCCAGCCCAAGCGAACATCTGCCGCCCAGATGGATCCCGGGTTCCTGGAGTTACCACACCCACACATAGATCCGATGCAACCACCGACCCGGAGACGAGCGAAGAGGGTGACGGGCGGCTTGCGGCGGCTGCAGTCGCAGGTGGAGGAGTCCACCCGCGTCCAGGAGCTGGGAGTGGTGCCGGTCATGCGTGCCACCCAAGCTGACACCGCACGGGTGGCGTCCGCGGTGGAGGCAATGGGCGCGACGGTGTCAGACATGGGGAACGGTTTGCGAGGCCTGGGGCTTTCCGTGCAGGCGGCGTCTGTGGCCCAGGAAATGGCTGCCCTCTCACAGGAGGCCATGAGCGAGTGCCAGCGCCAGATGGCAGAGGCGCTCAACGCCATAACCCAGTCTCTGCAGTCCATGGCCAAGTCTCAGCAGGCCATGGCCCAGTCTCTGCAGGCCATCGCTGAGGGCATCGGCGCCAGTGGCCATGTGCGAGCTGACGTCGCACTGTCGCAGACAGGGTTCGACAACCCCCTGGGCTCCATGGCTGCAAACCTGCAGACCCCTGTCGATACCAGCACGGGCCTCCAGGACTGGCAGCGCCAGATGGCGGGGGGGCGTCGGATGGCCAGTCCGTTCGCATCCGCCACCCATGTAGAGGCCTGGGGGCCATCGGGCACCCCGAGGGAGGAGGAGGTGGTGTGGTCCGTCCCGGCTCCCACTGTAGGGGAGGTCCCGGTACACCGCGACACCTCGGACTCCCCCCCTTCCGTCCCAGGTGCATCGGGTGGGCAACGGGCAGGACAGGCTGGCAGCTCGCCATCCCAGTCGCCCAGGCCGCAGCCTGGCCCATCTAGGCCAGGACGCCCCAGGAAACGGCCGCCAAAGGGATCCAGTGTCAGAGGGCAGGAATCACAGGAGTCCACCTCCAGTTCTGCTGTACCGTCTGGGGAACCACGTAGACGTAGTCAAAGGGCCCGTAAGGCCAAACAATTAGACACTGAGTAAGTTGGCACGGGTGCAGGGCACAGATGAGTTTTAGGGACTAGGGCACGTGCATGAACTCCTTTGGTTATTAAAATCAATGTTACACCTACAGAAGCTGCCTTTGTGCTCTGTCCAAAGCGTGCGGGGGTGTCATGTACATTGAGCGCAAGTGTGTGTGTGAGGGGTGGTCTTACCTCAGCCCCAGGTGAGTCTGCCCCCTTCCCCCTGCGCCGCCATCAACATCCCCCGGGCAGAGGACGGGACCGTGCGCTGCAGTGTCACAGCCGCATGCAGGGATGGTCCGGGTGGATGGTGGTACTGTGGCCATGGGTCAGACATAGTCCAACAATGTAGAGCCAGGAGCTCATCGCAGGGCGGGTTGTCATCATCCTCCATGGCCTGCAATAGACACGCGTCCACCCGCAACTGTGTGAGCCCGGCCCGTTGTGCCGCAGGTGGATCGGCAATTGGGGGGGGGTGGTGTGCATGCGGGTGGGGTGGGTGGGGTTGGGGAGGGGGGTGAGGGTGCTGGGTGGGTGGATGGGTGGGGGGTGTGGGTGGCCGGCTGTTGCCATGGTGTGCGGTCTGTGGCCATACTTCCCGATTCCCACGCCCATCTAGTCAGTGAAGCGGGCGGCTATCAGTCTGTCCCGTGCCCGCTGGGGCAGCCGGTAACGGTGGACAGCCACCCGCCTGTGTCTACCCCGTCTGCCCTGACCATTACCCCCATCCCCCTCATCTGGGGAGGACTGCGCCTCTTCATGCTGCTCCTCCACTCGGCCCTCCTCTGCCTGCGGCACATCGCCCCTCTGCTGGGCTATGTTGTGCAGGACGCAGCACACCACAATGATGCGGCCGACCCTATCTGACCGATACTGGAGGGCGCCACCAGAGAGGTCCAGGCACCTGAAACGCATCTTCAGCACCCCAAAGCACCTCTCTATCACTCCCCTTGTCGTTACATGGGCATCATTGTAGCTGTTGTCCGCCTCATTGCGTGGCCTCCGTATAGGCGTCATCAGCCACGATCGCAATGGGTAGCCCCTGTCGCCCAGCAACCAGCCCCTCAGCCGGGGATGGCGTCCCTCATACATGCCGGGGATGGATGACCGCGACAACACGTATGAGTCGTGTACACTGCCTGGGTAACGGGCGCAGACGTGCAGGATCATCATGCGGTGGTCGCAGGCCACCTGTATGTCCATCGAATAGGTCCCCTTCCTATTGGTGAACACGGCCCTATTATCTGCAGGTGGCCGCACGGCGACGTGCATCCCATCGATCGCGCCCTGGACCATGGGGAACCCGGCCACGGCAGAGAAGCCCACGGCCCGGGCATCTTGGCTGGCCCGGTCCACGAGGAAGCGGATGTAGCGGTGCGCCATGGCATATAGGGCATCTGTCACTGCCCGGATGCACCGATGCACCGATGTCTGCGATATGCCGGACAGGCCCCCACTCGGTACCTGGAATGACCCCGTTGCATAAATGTTCAGGGCCACCGTAACCTTGACGGACACGAGGAGAGGGTGTCCCCCGCCAGTGCCACGCGGTGACAGGTGTGCCAGCAAGTGGCAGATGTGTGGCACGGTTTCCCGCCTCATCCGGAGTCTCCTCCTGCATTCCCGGTCTGTGAGGTCCTGGTATGACTGCCGGGACTGGTACACATGGGGCGCCCTCGGGTGCCTCCGTTGCCGTGGGGCCGCGACGTCCTCCTCCACCTCCTCGTCCTGTCGGTCAGGTGTCCCTCCAGCCTGGGCGGCTGCCGCCTGTCCCTCTGCGGCAGCCTGCGCCGCCTCTCTGGCACGCTCCTCCTCCTCCTCATCCAGGGCAACATAGACATGAGCGGCTGCCGCCACGGCGGCCAACATCGCTGGATGATTGGAAAACATGACGGCCTGGTGGGGGGGAGGGGAACGACGACATGTCATCATTGCCCATATCCCCTCCTCCCCCCAGCAAGGTGGCATGGACCGCATGAGTCCAACTGTTGGAGGCTGGCACCTGGCCAGGTGGACCAACTCACTTGCCCTCGCATCCCCCTCCCCGGCACGGACCCCCCCCCCAACCTCCACCCCGGCACGGACCCCCCCCCCCTCCCCCGAACCTCCACCCCGGCACGGACCCCGCATCCCCCTCCCCGGCACGAACACCCCCCAACCTCCACCCTGGCACGGACCACCACCCCCCATCCCCCTCCCTGGCACGGACCCCCCCCCCAACCTCCACCCCGGACGGACCCCCCATCCCCCTCCCCGGCACGGACCCCCCCCCCAACCTCCAACCCGGCACGGAACCCCCATCCCCCTCCCTGGCACGGACCCCCCCCAACCTCCACCCCGGCACGGACCACCCCCCAACCTCCACCCCGGCACGGACCCCCCATCCCCCTCCCCGGCACGGAACCCCCCCCAACCTCCACCCCGGCACGGACACCCCCCATCCCCCTCCCCGACACGGACCCCCCCCCAACCTCCACCCTGGCACGGACCCCCCCCCCAACCTCCACCCCGGCACGGACCCCCTATCACCCTCCCCGGCACGGACCCCCCCCAACCTCCACCCCGGCACGGACCCCCCATCCCCCTCCCCGGCACGGACCCCCCCGCAACCTCCACTCCGGCACGGACCCCCCATCCCCCTCCCCGGCACGGACCCACCCAACCTCCACCCCGGCACGGACCCCCCCCATCCCCCTCCCCGGCACGCACCCCCCCCCAACCTCCACTCCGGCACGGACCCCCCATCCCCCTCCCCAGCACGGACCGCCTCCCGGCACTCCCCCGGAGCCCAGCCTACTCTAACCACCCCCCCCCCCCCCCCCCGCCGCACACACACACACACAACCCGAGACACACCTCTCCTCACGCATTCAGACTGCGGCCACGCCATCGCCTGCCCAGAGCCAACCCCCCAGGCCGTCACTCACCTCCACGCTGGTCGGCGTGAACCTGGAGCACAGGGTCACGCCGATGAAATGGAGGTTTAATTTACGTCAACGTGAACGGTCATCACGTCGACGGGACTTCGGCCCATCCGGAAGGGAGAATATCGGCAGGCCGAAAATCGGCTGCCTTGCGCAGACCCGTGACATTCTCCGACGGCAGCGGCGACATTAACGCCCCGCCAACTTTTCTCCCTTCGGAGACTTCGGCAACCGGCGGGGGCGGGATTCACGGCGGCCAACGGCCATTCTCCGACCCGCTGGGTGGTCGGAGAATGACGCCCCAGAACTTACATTATTGGATTACGTGTCAAATTTTAGGGAATGATTAAATAGAGCAGGTGAATTGGCTGGACAACATTTGAAAGTTGCACAAAGTGTGATGAAATGGGTAGCAAACAAGAAATCCAAAGTTCGTAGTGATAGTGGAGATAACGTTTTAGTGTTGTTACCAGTGGTAGGGGATCCTTTAAAAGCTAGGTTTTGTGGACCCTCTCAGATTGAAAGGAAATTAAGTGAGTAAATGAATTATGTGGTAAAAACACCAGATAGAAGGAAGACTCACCGAGTGTGTCATGTGAATATGCTTACAAGGTACTTTGAAAGGGAAGGAGAGAAAAAGGAGGAGGTTTTAACGATTCTAACTCAAAGTGACAAACGAAATCCAGGTGACTGTGTATTTGACATACATCAAATTAAATTGGAAAATGAGGATGTTCTTAAAAATTGGGATAAATTGTTGAGTTATCTTCAAGAGGAAAAACGAACCGACCTGAAAGAGTTATTGATATCACATGGGCAAGTTTATGGAGCTAAATTCAGAAGTACGAAAATGGCTATACATGATGTAGATGTGGGAAATGCTGTTCCAATCAAACAACATCCATATAGACTTAATCCTTTACAATTGGCACAGGTTAACAAAGAGATTGAGAGTATGCTTAAAAATGGCATAATTGAAGTGGGTTGCAGCCAATGGAGCTCACCCATAGTGATGGTACCAATCCCAGATGGTACCCAACGGTTGTGTGTGGACTATAGAAAGATTAATGCAGTTACAAGAACAGTCTCTTATCCTATCCCACGTTTAGAGGATTGCATTGAGAAAATGGGACAGTCCGCTTTTATTTCCAAATTGGATTTACTTAAAGGTTACTGGCAGGTACCTTTATCCAAAAGGGCGAAGGAGATTTCAGCTTTTGTGACTCCAGATGTTATATACCAATTCAAAGTTATGGCATATGGCATGAAAACCGCACCAGCCATATTTCAACGGCTAACTAACAAAGTCATTTCAGGATTACCCAATTGTGCAGTATGCATGGACAATCTGGTAATTTTCAGCCAGACATGGACAGAACATTTGAAACATCTGATGGAGTTATTCGATCGACTTCAGGAGGCGGGTTTGGTGATAAACCTAGCCAAAAGTGAATTTCGAAAATCCCAAATCACTTTCCTTGGGGAGTTTCCGATACCCTCAAGAAAAAGGGAAATAGTGCGATTTCTTGGCATGAGTGGATTTGATCGAACATTTGTGCAAATGTTTTCTAGAGTGATTGCTACACTGATAGACTTGCTGAAGAAACGTTGAAAATTTCAATGGACAGTGGAGTTTCAACAGGCATTCGACTGCCTGAAAGCTGTGATAACCAATGCGTACGTGTTACAGAGTTGCAAGGGACTCTATGATCAGATTGAACTAAAGTATCTGACTTTAAAGAGAAATGCTGAGGCGTAGAGGAATGGATGGATCGTGCAGAGACCTTTTTTTTCAAAGAGACTGTCAATCATGAAGGATTTCAGTTGGAGGAAGAAGAACGGGAAAAAAAAGGACTATAGTATTATACCTGTTTGCGTGGTTTTTTTAAAACGAAAAAGTATTTTTACTGTGTGCATTTCTTAAAGAATGGTGAAAAGGTGAAAAGTGAAACCATCCTGAAGTTGATGGTTTATTTTTTTTTCATGGGGGGAGGTGTCATGAGAATGTCGCTTTAAGAAATGTTTGGCTGCTCATGTTGCTGCAGTGATGTCAGAGTGTGGGTGGAGCTGAGCTCTGGTTCTGCTTTTTAGTTTCACTTTGAGAAAAGCTTGGGTGTGTCTGTCTTTTTGTTTTTGTTTTTCAGTGTGTTGCAGCTGAAGTCAGCCAAAGCAGCTGTATTGTTGAGCTCTCTGCCATGAAGGACTATTTCTTAATCATTTGGTGAATTCAGAATTATAAATGTTTTCAGTATTGAATGTAAACCCTGATGTGCTTCTGTTTAGAGGTTTGTTGAGTCTTTTGGGTGTAAAAGGACAGCATTCAGGTTACTTAGTGTTGTATTCTTTGGGGGTTATCTTTGATTTACTGGTTGCTGAGATGTTCACTGTTTGTTTTAAAAAGGCTAACTTGAGTTCATAGAATAAACATTGTTTTGCTTTAAAAATACTTTTCCATTTCTCTTGTACCATACCTGTAGAGTGAGCCGTGTGCTCCCCATACCACAATCTATTAAAAGTTGCGGGTCAGGTGAACTCCATGTTACACTTTGGGATACACGCTAAACCCTGACCCATAACAAGTGCCTTCACCCAATTGTTTGATATCCCGTTACGTCATTTGAATTGGCTAATATTTGTGTTAGGTTTTGGGCCTGGTACCTTTCATGGTCAGCCAGTACACAAATAGACACAGGGGTTGATTAACATTGCAACTGTGCTTTATTGCTGCAGCATCAGTTAAACTGACAAGAAAACATGGATCTTGTGTTCACTTAATGCACTGGCTTTTAAAATACGGCAAGCAGACAACATACATCTGTGATGCTGGGGACCTCTGGAGTGGGCCGAGATGGATAATCCACTCGGCACTACTGGCTGAAGATTGTTGCGTATGCTGCAGTCTTATTTTTTGCACTGATGTGCTGGGCTCTCCATCATTAAGGGTGGGAATATTTGTGGAGTCTCCTCCAATGAGTTATTTAATTGTCCACCACCATTCACGGTTGCATATGGCAGGACTGTAGGTTGGGGAGTGGGGCGTCAGTGTGATAGCAATCAGCAGCAGGGGTCTGTCCATATTTGACCTTGTGCCATGAGATTTCATGGGGTCCATAGTCTATATTGAGGGCTTTCTTTTAACTTTCTTTTTAAAAAAAATCTTTTTATTGGCATTTCTCATATTTATAAACAATTGTGTATATACATCACATTTTACTTACCCGTGTTAATTTACTTTATTGTACAGAAAGCAAAATCACTTTCAACTGTACACCAGTGTGCTGCCGCCTCAAGATAGGTGTTGGTGATGTCTGGGATATTGTCCGAAAGGTATGATTCTATGGGTATGGTTTGCTGCTTTACGAGTCTATGAGGCAGCTCTCCTAATTTTAGCACAAGTTCCCAGACGTTAGTAATGGGGGTTGGGTGGTAACAGAGTTGAGTTTGTTGTTGTTTTGGGTGCCTCGGTCTGTCTAGTTTAATTTATTTGTGACTTTTTAGTGGCTTGATACAACTGAGTGGCGTGCTGGGCCCTTTCAGAGTCAACTACATTGCTGTGAATCTGGAGTCACGTGTAGGTCAAACCAGGTAAGAATGGGAAATTTCCTTCCCTCATGGGCATTAATTAACTAGTAGAAGTAATAGTTTCATCATCTTTAATTCCAGATTTTTTTATCCCACCACCTCCTGTGGTGGGATTCGAACGCTGATCTGGGTCTACTGGATTACTAGTTGAGCGGCAATGCCACTACACCACCAGTGAGGTTGTGGAAGGTGGAGTGTGTACGGCCTGGCCTATAACTTCGTTTTTTCCGATGCAGATTGTCAGTCTAAACCCCTTGCAGGCCCAGGAGATCCACAAGCTGTGGCATGTGAACTTCAGTAAGTGATTCCAGAATGATGTCATGAGTACTAGTTTTCCACTTTTGACAATTTAAGATGAAATACCAGCATTTCCTGGGACTTTACTACTGGCAAGACGGTCAATGGTCTTTATGAGTCGTACTATGGTGGGCTCACGGTCCAGCTCCTCCGAGACAGTAATGTCTGGAATAACGCTTTTCTTGAGTGACAACATCCTCTATTATCACAGTTGATCTTAATGCTCCACCCATCTCTCTATGTGCCATTTAACTCAAAGCAATTCCCCAATTAAACTTTGCCAATGGGAAAGACATACGGAAGGGTTATCCGATCCTGAGACTAAGTGTTGACGCCGCCGCAGGATTCGTGGACTTCCACGACAGCAAACCTGGCATCTCACCTGGATATTCAGCCATTGTTAAGGGGCTAGAACCGGCGCCACGTGGAACACAATCCATTCCAATGAGAAACGGTGCCGGATTCGCCGGGTCCGAGATTGACACTCAGGAGGCTGACAAGCTACGGCCACATAGACAAACTTCACTCCCCACACGCACCATTCCAGTCAACAAGATGGCAGCGAGGAGAGCATCCCCAAGATTCACCACTGTCGAGCTGGAGATTCTCCTGGAGGCGGTGGAGGAGAGGGGCTTGGCCCTGTACTCCGGCCCAGGAAGGAGGATTCCATCCGTCGCCATTCGGCGTTCCTGGGCGCAGGTGGCAGAGGCTGTCAGCGCCATGAGCAACACCTTCCGGACCAGCCTGCAGGGCAGTAAAAAACTGCACAACCTCCTCAGGGCGGCCAGGGTGAGTAGGCAGCACTGTGCCCCGGCACTAACGCCTGTCCCACACACTCGTAACCCCACCACCTCCCCTTTCCACCGGGAGGGTGGTCAAACTCCCACCCTGTAGCACATGCCGGCACCCATACCGGCTGCCATGGCCACTGAGGCCACCAGCCACCCACCCCTGGACTGCATGTGTCGGATTGTGTAACACTGTCATTTTCTGTCCCATCCCTCGCCCCCAAGGAGAAGGCCGCTCATAACCGCCGGGAGCGGAGAAAACTGGAGGAGGCCTGTCGGACATGCAGACCTTGACTGTGGCTGAGTAGAGAACCATGGATGTGGTCGGTGGCCCCGAGGAAAATGAGTTCGCCGGGGTGGAGGTCGGGCATGGGCAAGGAAGTGAGACCCCACTGATTTGCAGTTCCCTGTGACACATGTGTCAATGCCACACCATCCTCACCCTCACCACCCCCGCATCACCCTCCCCCACATCACCCCCACTCTCCCCGGCTCGCGGTCTAACTATGCATCTTGTCTTGTGTCTTGCAGGACCTGCTGGTGATGGGGCACAAACCCAGAAGGAGGTGGCATAGTCAATGGGTGATGTGGAACAGTCCCAGATGGCGATGATCCACTCCCTGTGCTCCATGGCTGCTAGTGTGTAGACCCTGGGTGATACTAGAGCGGGCCTCCAGGACTGGTAGCACCAGGTGGTGGGGAGCCTCAGGGGTTAGCTCCACTCACACCCCCATCCCATGGAGTAGCCTGAGGCCCATCGAGCACTCTGAGGGAGGAGGAGGTGACGGGGCCCATACGGAGGTGCTGGAACACCGCAGCAGCTTGGACGCCCACCCCTCTTGTCCCTGGTGCATCTGGTGAGTAACGGGCAGAATAACAGGGTGGCACCACACCACCTGCAACACCCGAGCAGCAGCCAGGCACATTCAGGCCTAGTCGCCCAGAAGACGGACGCCCACGGAAACCCAGGTTGCAGGGCAGGAATTTCAGCATGCCGCCTCCACTCCCGATGTGCCAACTAGTGGATTCACGCAGCATTAGGGCCCATAAGACCAGAAAGTTAGACACCAGTTAACTGCAGGGCACAGTTTAGTGATGGGTCAAGGGCACAAATCAGCATATACAGTGTCACATTAAACACCTGTTCACATTGTTACAACCTGACTCGGTGCTCTGTCAGATGGATGTGAGGTGTAGACTGGCCTGGGAGGGGATGTGGGGGGAGAGTAATGGGCGGACATTGTGGGTGGCTTAGGCTCCCCACCCTCCTCCCCACGACTGCCTCCATCACTGCCACCCCAGGGGTTCGATGGGACTGTGTGATGGAATGGTCAGCTCATATGCAGGGGTCGCCCAGGTGGACGGTGGAAAGCACTACCGTGGGCAGGACTCAGACATTGTCAAACGATGCGGAGCACCAGAGCTCATCGCAGAGCGGGTTGTCACCATCTTCCATCCCATGGACCAGGACCACTGTTACTGCCACCCAGGGCCTGCACCCTCTAGTACGGCAGGAATGTGTCACAGAGGGGGATTCAGGCGGGGGGGGGGCTACTGGTGGGGGGGGGGAGGGGATAGCGGGGGGGTGGGGGTGAGATGTGGTGTCCATGCCTCAAGCCAGCTTCCTCCCCCCGGTTACCCACCCTCGCCCCACCCCCTCAGTTGGTGAACCTGGAGCCGATCAGAGCGTCCTGTGTGTGTTGGCCCTGGCATACATGTCATGTGGCCTCCCATGCCCACCTGGGCCTCATGTCCTGCCCACCCTCCCCTCCCCTGCACCTTTCTCATCGGACAAGGCTTGGTCTTCATCATCCTCCTTCTCCAGCACATCGTCCCTCTGCTGCTAATCTTGTGGAGGCGCAGCAGGCCATCACGATGCGGGCGACCCTCTCAGCGTAATGCTGGAGGGCTCTTCCAGAGCGGTTCAGGCACCTGAGCCGCATCTTCAGGAGGCCAAAGCACCGCTTGATCACACTCCATGTTGCTGCATGGTTGTCGTTGTAGCGGGTCTCCACGTCGGTCCGTGGCCTCCGGATAGGTGTCATCAGCCACGACTGTAGTGGATAACCCCAGTCACCCAGGAGCCAACCTCCCAGCCAGCCATGGGGGGGGTGGTGGGCATCTCGAACATGTCAGGAATCGTCGAGTGTGCCAGGATGAAGTCTTCGTGCTCACTGCCCGGGTATCGGGTGCAGACATGCATGATGCACAGCTCATGGTTACATATCAGCTGCACGTTCATTGAGTGGAACCCCTTTCAGTTTGTGTAGAGCGTCTGTCATCTGTAGGTGCTCATAGGGTGACATGCATCCCATCAATCGCCCCCGGGACCCGGGGCATCCCATCGATGGTGGCGAACCACGCTGCCCGGGCATCCTGGTGGGCTCGGTCCACATTGAAGTCGATGTGTTGAGCCGACTGGGCATATGGGACCTCCGTGATGCTGTGGATGCACCTGTGCATCGAACTCTGTCTGATCCCGAGATTAGACCCCGTCACGTAAAGGTTTAAGGCGACCGTCACTGTTATGGCTACAGGGAGCACCCCCAAAACCCGCGGTGCCAAGTACGCCATGATCTGCCAGATATATTGCACTGTCTCTCTGCTCAGCCGTAGTCATCGACGGCATGCCCGTTCCGGCTATCCACAAATGACAGGCGGTGCCGGTACACACGAGGTCTCATGTGGCATCTCCTTGGCACTGCGCGGGTATGGGGGATCACCCTGTAGCCATCAAGGTGACGGAGAATACCGGGTCGTGCCCGCTAATGATATGTAAATGGTGTTTACTGTATGTGCATTCCGGACCACATTGACACCGCTGTCGAGGTGACGGAGAATTGCGATTTGGCGTCCACCACGATTTCGGCATCAGACCCAATTCTCCGCCCACCCTCACTGTGGACCCATGGCAGTCAGGAACTGATTCATGGTGCCCAAATATATTTCAATTTGGATATTAAAATTGCAAGCCTGGTCATTATATTTAACAGAAATTAACTGCTAACCGTAGTCTAATTTGTGATGAACTGAGATTCATTAAAATCATTTAAAAACGAACCATAAAATTTCCTTCAAAGTCTTGTTATATTAGCTTACAATGAATACAAGTGATTATCACACATTTATTACACATTTTCTTACATCTGACTTTAAATTAGATTTCACAAAAGAAACATGCAATAACCATCTTGACAGGCTTGAATGGAGTTCAATCTGTTTGCTGGCATTTTGGATTTAACTAGGTATATGTATCAACCAGAGATAATCTGTCAGATACATAGGACAAAATCAAATTTCAGACAAAATTGTTGAACTGTTAAAAGTTTTGATTAAATGTATCATTTAGTAAGCTTCTTCCGGATCAGCTACCTGCTGGCCAAGGCAAATAACAAATAACACTGTGTTCTTGTATCAGAGAGCAGTGCAGCTTCAATTTTGCTCAGTAAGCCCCACTCCACCTGGCTTCTATACAAGGAAGGTTGATTTATTGCCAGGCCGCCTTTGAAATTGGGCTCCTGGTACACTTGGAAATATTGGTCAAGACAATTGGCAAGAATAGGTCATAGGCCTGTTGTCATTTAGACCCAGGAAGTGCAATCAATCGGTGTAATGTGGCAAAGTCAATGGTTGGGAGTCACCGTCCAGCCTCGCCGGAATCGCGAAGCACGATCGGGCAGAAATCACGCATCTGCCAAAAATTGAGGCTAATGCCAAGCGCCACGCGGAATTCCATGTTCCGGTGCCTCGACAGTGGGGTGAATGTTTTCCATGCCGCAGGCCAGTGTGGCCATGCAAATTGTACAGTAAACGCACATGATTAATGGGCCTGCCCCGGCAAATTCCGGGGCCCCCCACGCTGCTTCGCCTCTGCCAGGAGAATTACTGATGGTGAGGTTCACGTTTTGGTATTTGTAATCAGGAAACAGGCCCCATGGTTGCCAAGGGAGAGAGAGGGGTACGGAAAGTGTCCAACGTCACTATTGTGTGCTGACAGTTGAGCCGCTGGCTGCGGGTCGCCTGTCAGGGTCGGGGTCAGAGACATGGGCCATGGGGTCGGGGGGATGGGCATGGACCACCATTTCCGCACACCGCTGACTGTCCACTATGAACATAGTGCCACAGGTCATATAGGTGCCTTCCCAGCACTAGCCACTCAGGATGTCCTGAATTGCTCCGGGACCGCCACCTCTTCGGCAACATAGAATTCTCACAATTCAGTCCCAGCGTCAGCACGTCTCTCATATGGAGAATCCGCACCAATTGCTTCTTGGGGCCTTGGGGAGTTTCTGCAGCAGGAAGCTGAACTCACCGGCGAGACCGGCTCCTCAGAGATCAGGGTGCCATTTTGAAAGGGTGCCCCGATTTCTAAGTGAGCTTGAGGGTCGCCCTCACACCCCACCCATGGGCAATGTCACACCATGCAGACATGGGCATTGCCCCCCCCCCAAAAAAAAAACAAAGAGTACGCCCTTCTATGGGGTTGGTGAGTTCTCCCCTTTTCAGGTTCCACCCCCTTTTGGCACCCTCTCTTTTGGGAACGCCCTTACAGGAACCCTCTTACTCCCCCAGCCTTTATGAGACTCCTTTATACCACCCTTCACTTCCCCACCCTTCATACCACCCATGCCCTCTTTTCATGGGCATGGCCCCCTCAGGCTCTGGCCCTTGGTAGTGCCAACCTGGCACCACCATCCTGGAACATGGGAAATGCTCCAGCACCCTGGCAGTGCCAACTGGATGCCCTGTCAGCGCCAGGTTGGCACTTCCTGGGCAGCCATTGGCACTGCCAGGATGTCCGGGTTCCAGGGGAAACCGGGGTACCACCCTGCCTATCCCCGGCCATCTGGAGAGCTCTAATGGCCTGTGAAACCCCCCCAGGTGCCGCCATGCCTGGTCCATGCTTATGGAAACTAGTGCTGATCGGCGCCTGGTTGAGAACTCACAGGTGTGGCCTTTGACTCCCAGGTGCCGGGTAAATGTGGCGTTGGGACATTTAAATGAGCTTAATCCACTCAGCTCTTCTGGCTGAAGATGGCTGCAATTGCTTTAGCCTTGTCTTTTGCACTTATGTGTTGTGCTCCTCCATCATTAAGGCTGGAGATATTGTGGAGCTTCCTCCTTCAATGAGTTGCTTAATTGTCCACCACCATTCATGGCTGGATGTGGCAGGACTACAGAGCTTAGATCTGATCCGTTGTTTGTGGAATCCCTGAGCTTTGTCTATCATTTGCTGCTTATGATGTCTGGCATTCAGGTAGTCCTCTGTTGCAGCTTCATTTTCAGGTTTGCCTGGTATTGCTCTTGGCATGCTCTCCTGCACTCTTCATTGAGCCAGGGTTCATTTTCCGGCGTGGTGATTATGGGAGATACATCAGGCCATGAGGTTACAGGTTGGGGTTCCGCTGCTGCTGATGGCCCACAGCGCCTCATGAATGTTCTGTCTTGAGTTACTAGATCTGTTCAAAGTCTATCCCATTGGTGGTAGCGCCACACAACACAAGGGGGTATCCGCAATGTGAAGACGGGACTGTGTCTCCACAAGGACTGTGTGGTGGTCACTTCTACCGATATTGTCATGGACAGACACATCTGTAGCAGGCAGATTGGTGAGGATGAGATCAAATATGTTTTTCCCTCTTGTTGGTCCCCTCACCCCTGCTGCAGTCCCAGTCTAGCAATTATGTCCTTTTGGGCCCGGACGGTTATGTCTGTGGTGGTACTACCGAACCACTCTTGATGATGGACATGGAAATCCCCCACCAGAGTATATTCTTCTCCCTTGCCATGCTCAGTACTTCCTCCAAGTGGTGTTCAACATGGAGGAGCACTATTCATCAGCTGAGGGGAAGAGAGGGATTACAGGTAATCAGCAGGAGGTTTCCTTGCCCATGTTGAACCTGAAGCCATGAGTCTGCATGGGGTCCAGAGTCAAAGTTGAGGACTCCCAGGGCAACTCCTTCCTGACTGTATACACTGTGCCGCCACCTCTGCTGGGTCTATTCCCAGAAAAATTACACTTTCCTAGAATCTATAGAATCCCTATAGTGCAGAAGGAAGCCATTTGGCCCATTGAGTTTGCACCGACTCTCTGAAGGAGCACCCTACCTAGTTCCAATCCCCTGCTCTTTCCCCATTAACCCCATCTAACCTGCACATCTTTGGACATGAAGCAGCAATTTACCATGAACAATCCGCTTAACCTTCACATCATTTGTCTGGGGGAGGAAACTGGAGCACCCAGAGGAAACCCATGTACATACAGGGAGAATGTGCAAACAGTCACCCAAGGCTGGAATCAAACACGTGTCCCTGGCATTGTGAGGCAGCAGTGCTAACCACTGTGCCTCCCATACCCAACACATACCCAGGAATAGTGTTGGTGCTGTCTGGGAGATTATCTTTAAGGTGTGATTCTGAGACTATGACTACATCAGGCAGTTGCTTGACTAGTGTGTGAACCAGCTCTCCTAATTTTAGCACAAGCCCCCAGATGTTAGTAAGGAGAGCATCGCAGGGTCATCAGGGCTGGTTTTGACATTGTCTTTTCCAGTGCTTTGGTCAATGCCGGGTGGTCCGTCCGGTTTCATTACTTTGTGTTTTCTTAGTAGCGGTTGTACACAACTAAGTGGCTTGCTGGGCCATTTCAGAGGGCAGTTAAGATTCAACCACATTGCTGTGGGTTTGGAGTCATATGTAGGCCACACCAGGCAGAGATGGCAGATTTCCTTCCCGAAAAGGATATTAGTGAAACAGATGGGTTTTTACCACAATTGACAATGGTTTCATGGTCATCATTAGACTTTTAATTCCAGATTTTTATTGAGTTTAAATTCCACTATCTGGTGTGATGCAATATTAAATCCAACCCTTGGCAAGAGGAAGGAAGCTGAAAAGAATGACATTGGTTAAATTGAGTTCACATGCACATGATCACAAGTGGACATCTTTAGTCCTGGAACAGAACAAGGAAGAGGCAAAGCTACAGAGAGACAAACCAAGAGGTTGAAGAAGTGGGACTGAAAAGCTGTAGAAGGAGCTGAATGGATGGAAATCAGGAAGGTGGGACTGGAGATAAGAGAAAGTCAATCAAAAAAATACCAATCTTGGAGTCACAATGCGAGAGATTAGGAATAAAATTTGTAAAACAGAATTAATGTTGAGAAATGTTTGTTCTTTTTATTGAACATTCTCATTTGTATCAGTAAAAGCAATCTATCGAGCTCGAAGCATTGCAGCCAAAGTGTTCTTTTGGAAATTATTGCTGGAATTCTCTCGCTGTTACGCTTCACTTTTCCCGCCAGCAGTGCACCTCCGCACGTGGGTTTCCTGGCAGTGTGGGGTGGCTTCAATGGGAGATCCCATTGACAAGCGGTGGGAGTATAGGAGCCCATCACCAGCAAACGTCGCGAAAACACGGGGCTGGCGAAGTGGAGAATCCAGCCGTTTGTTAGTTCTTGTGGCTATGGCCATCTTTTACCTCCTTCCTGATTTCCATCCATTCAGCTCCTTCTCCTGTTCAATTCACTTCCATTCCTCCGAAGTTCTGAGTGATGTGTTGAGGCAATTCAATATTACACATGGATTATTTTGTATACCCTGCAGAGGAATTTCAGCTGATAAATAATACATGGTTCAGCTAGTTCAGCAGAAGTTAAAGTAAGCCATTGCATCTTACAAGCTTACAACTGAGGCAAGAAGAAAGTTTGATTTATTAACAACAGGCCCTGTCATCTGGTCACCAGTGAATCACACGCCCACGGCAACATTGATTAGAGGTTTGTTTCAATGCAGCTAACAAAAGAGCTAATTTATTGAACACCATTTGTAAGACAACAAAAAGGAAAGGTCTTACAGAAATATCTACTTTGCCATATTGGGTATAATCATAAAAAATTAACTGTTTACTTGTGCCTAGAAGCTTTGTATGCAAACTATCAATTAGTCACATTTTGATACTATATATATATATATATCCTTTCGTATTCCAAAGTGTCTTTGTTTAATGATGTTTCACACAGGTTTTCTGACATATGTGATCTTCAAAACTAATAAACCTGAGCTAGTATATTTTCATATTTTCTTCATGTCTCGACATAAGCCTCAACAGCAAATCTGTGAACAATACCATAGCATTTTTGTGAACCAACTGTTGAAAGAGAATATCTGAACAATGTTCTGTAAAACATTCTCCATTGTTTGCATTTTCATACCCAGTGAAAACATGTCCTATTCATAACTTTAAAAAACACAGACTGTAATTTGTTTAGAATCATCTAGAACTAACTATCTTTTAAAATAGACACTGATGGGCTCCAAAAGATGGCCGTCAAGGCATCAACAACTCTCAGTTTGTGGATTCCAAGAACTACTGTCTTGGAAGGACAATGGGATATTAAGGAATAAAGAAATAAAAATACCTATATCCTGAGACTGGCTTCTTGTCTCGAATTGATCTTTCTGAAACCAATGCAATGAGTGTCACAAACCCCCAGGAGGATGTCTGAAAACACAAAGTCCCAGAATGTGACTAATTACTTTAACCCAAGTTCATATTTGGAAAAGGCCACATGGTCGTGTTGCGACCACAGTAGTTGTTATTTGTTGAGCAAGCTAAATCACAGAGGAAAACTTGTCTTCCTGATCATAACCTTTTTTTCATGTCTTAAAAGTGAGGAGAAAAACAAACTACTGGTCCCAGAAACACAGAACTCCAGTAACACTTGTTGGATTTAAAAAATTTAATGATTTATTGACCAGAAAAGTAATTAGCCACAATCTGGGGCTTTGCGTTTTCAGACATCCTCCTGGGGGGGTGACTTAAGTTGGACTTAATTAGGACAAGGAAGATCCACCCGTGGACTGGGGGCATAGTCTAAAGCTTATAACCAGGCATTTCTGGAGGTAAGATAGGAAACACTTCTACATGGAAAGGGTACCCAAGATTTAGCACTCTCCTTGAAAATGACAATTGATGCTGGAACAGTTGCTTGTGTTAAATGTGAGAGTGATTATTTTTTATGAGCCAACAATATTAAGGGAGATTGGACAGGTGTGTGGAATGTGTGGTGTTCTTTGTGTTGCTTATTTCAGGATGGTTGGCATAGTATTCACAAAGACCACAATATAGCTCTAACTTAGACAAAGCTATAAATTTATTAACACTACTAACTTGGATTCGACACATACTGCTAAAGAATACACAGTTGATTAATAACACCTAAACTACACTCATCTACTGTTAATCTCACTACTGATTTAAACTATGACCTGCACTCACTTACACTATCTGCTCTTTTGACTCTCACAGCACACACTCTCCCACAAGGCTTAGCATCACTACCTTATATTATTGTAACTGTAGCTCCCTCTAGTGGCTACTCTCGACACTTCATTAACTCTTTCAGTGCTGACAGTTCTGATAATACCACAGAGTGAAGGTGACATCGGCTATGATTTGATTGAGTGGCAGACAGGCTCAAGGAGTGAAAAGGCCTACTCCTCTTTCTATGATAATATCAAACACTATTCGACCAATTACACTAAACAACTTGTATCAGCAGAAAGCATTTTTATTTTCACATTGATCTTCAATCTATGCATGAAGTTGCCCAAATCAAATATCAGCATTCAATGGAGGAGCACAATGATTCTGTACCAGCGACAATTATCTTTATTCGTTCATTGGAATGTTGGCTTGAAGTCTATTCTGAGAAAGTACAGCAATACACAGCTGGTGTTCAGAGTAGACAAACATAATGGGCAATATGAAAAGTGTAACCATTTGCAGATGCAAAAATCATTTAAAAAATTCAGTAATCATTTTCCTAGTCTTGATTCAATTTGGTGATTTATTTCTTACAGTTTTTCTGAAAAGAAAAATAAACTTGCAGGTGTTCAATTTATACTGAAGATGTACTTGCAGCTCCAGTTACTTACCTGAACACTCTTGGTACAGACGGGAGATTGATCACTGTTTCATCACCCTACAATTTTACTGCAAATGCAGCAGAAAAAGAGTATTGTTTGCTGATAGAAGCAGACATTACAGTGAAGTGAGCTATGTGGGCACTGGTTGCTCTTTAAGCCTTTTCTTTCTTAGGTTTTTATTAAATCTGGAGCAGCAGACTCAGCATTGATATAAAGTAATGACACCAGGGTAGGTGCCAAATCAGGCAGTTTCTAACTGTTCCTCTCCATGCAAAAGTATATAATTCAGTGACACCGACCGCCACTGATATGAATTGTTGGCAGATACCACAAAATGGTGTCTCTTTTGATGCCAAATGAGTTGCTAGCCAGGAAGCACCAGGTGACAATTCCGCTTTTTGCTGCTAAGTGTCACAAAACGTTTCCCACAAAATAAACCGAGCATGCCATGGGAAAATATGTCTACCACGTCACTGCCATAGATTTCCTGATTCTCCACACTCATTCATCTAATGCCGTGTTTTTCAAACTTTTTTGCCCAGGACTCATTTTTACCAACTGGCCATCCTTCGAAATCCACACCGATTGGCCTTCACAACCCTCCACGCCGGCCAACCTTCGGGATCCACGCCAGCCGACCTTTGGGATCCATGCTGGCCGACCTTCGAGACTCCGGCAGCCAACCTTCGGAACCCATGCTGGCCGACCTCTGAGACCACGTTGGGTGACCTTCGTGACCCACGGTTGCCGACCTTCGGAACCCATGCCGGCCAACGTTCGGGTTCCACGCCGACCGACGTTCGAAATCCACACCGACTGACCTTCACAACCCTCCACGCCAGTCGACCTTTGGGATGCATGATGACTGACTTTCACCACTCAAGCTGGCTGATCTCTACGATCCACAATTTCCACTTACTTTAATGAGCCTGCTTGGTTCTCACGATCTGACCTGGTTTGTCATTCAATGTTACATTTCTGCTAAGGACTTCAACCAATGATTTAGGTTCTCGCTGCGTCCTTTGAAAAAATCTTCGAACCCTCAAACTGGCCATAAAGTGTTGAGAGCTTTAATCTTTCATTTGCCAGTACATTCCTCATACAACACACATCGGCTTCACATTGGCACAATTAATAAATCCATACTTAGTTAGGAGGGGTTATTAGGTTACGGGGATAGGGTGGAAGTGAGGGCTTAAGTGGGTCGGTGCAGACTCGGTGGGCCGAATGGCCTCCTTCTGCACTGTATGTTCTATGTTCATACCTCAAGAGATCATCTTTATGATATTTTTTCCTTGGTTTCAGCTTCTTCTCAATGGGTTATTCATCAGAGGCCCTGGAACTCACACCAGCACTGCTGGCAGCCACAAAATGGAGGAATCCTCTCATCTCGCCCAGGGCACGTGACCTGCTCTCTGTCATCGGTTCGGGAGAGAAGACTCCCTCAATTAAAAAAAAAAATCTGCTCCTGGATCAGCACGTTGACGTCAGGAGGAGGGGTTCTGTCTCGCTGGACTCCGGGCCTGCGTACTGCTGAGTGGGCACACATGTGTGGGATGGCTGGCATTCTGAAATCCGGTCACGACCGGCATTTTTGAAAGCTGGTTGCAGCTGTTGAGCGCTTCTTCCCACGATTGATAACACCACGACCAATGGCCCTGCAACCCTTCCGACACCCACCCAGGGGTCGTGACCCTGAGTTTGAAAATGACTGTTCACTTTATTTGCATAATTCTGTGGTCAGCAATGAAGCAACAGTTACTCACCACTGACCTCGAAGAAAAGCTATACTGGGTGAACATAGGATTTCTATGTTAAGAACTTTAACTCTCTAAACCTACCATTGACTGTAATGCAGTTTAATGGGGAATTCTTGAGTGAAACCACACTTGGAGTATAGTGTTCAATTCTGGTCGCCACACTATCAGAAGGATGTGGAGGCTTTAGAGAGGGTGCAGAAGAGATTTACCAGAATGTTGCCTGGTATGGAGGGCATTAGCTATGAGGAGCGGTTGAATAAACTCGGTTTGTTCTCACTGGAACGAAGGAGGTTGAGGGGAGACCTGATAGAGGTATACAAAATTATGAGGGGCATAGACAGAGTGGATAGTCAGAGGCTTTTCCCCAGGGTAGAGGGGTCAATTACTAGGGGGCATAGGTTTAAGGTGAGAGGGGCAAGGTTTAGAGTAGATGTACGAGGCAAGTTTTTTACACAGAGGGTAGTGGGTGCCCGGAACTCGCTACCGGAGGAGGTGGTGGAAGCAGGGACGATAGTGACATTTAAGGGGCATCTTGACAAATACATGAATAGGATGGGAATAGAGGGATACGGACCCAGGAAGTGTAGAAGATTGTAGTTTAGTCAGGCAGCATGGTCGGCACGGGCTTGGAGGGCCGAAGGGCCTGTTCCTGTGCTGTACATTTCTTTGTTCTTTGTTTGTTTGAAACTGTGGTGATGTCATCATGCTGTCCAGCAACCGATCACATTGAAGAATTCTCACAACCAAAATGGAAAGTACTGATTTGTTGAAAGAATTTATGAAGAATGAAATCAAGATTAGGACAAATATTGGGGCTAAGATAGAAACTGAAATATGGTGAACTGGCATTAAAAATTAAAAGTAGTTTTAAAATCTAGTAATTCATCATAATGAAGCCATGATGTTCTACAGATACAAAATTATTTTTTCTGGGCCAGATCGGCTGCTCAGAAGATGTTATGACTGAGATCATTGTTAAAAACCCAGTTCCACCTCATTGTACGAGGTCACTTTTGTAGCGTTTTTAAAAGTGAAACAGGGAAAAAGGGCACTTCACTATTAGACTAATTTTTACTCATTGCCAGCTCTATGTAGCTATGAAAAGCATCATGTTGGAGCAGTGAATGACAAACTACCCATGCAGGATTTCCACACTCATCTGCGCTGTACTAAATCCTGAAGTTGCAATCAGATTTGGAGAGGGAATTGTGACATTATACAAATGCACAGCATGTGAAGAGTTAATGTTACGTTACAACTAGCCACTAGAGTGAGCTAAGGGACAGTACTGTAAATTGCACTGACTCTTAGATTTGCGAGAGAGTGATCTGGAAAGGGTAGATTAGAGTTAAAGGAGACTGGAGTAGAGTACATTGGAGAGCTAGTAAGATAGAGTATAGTTGTAGTTAGAATATAGAGATAATGTGAGTGAGTGTAGTTTAATCATTTCTTTGTTTACCATAGGAATAAGTGTTGAACACTAAATCAAGTAGTGTAAATAAAATTAGTTTAGTTCATGAAAAGAACTTCAAGTGTCTTTGATTTCATTACGCTTTCCATCCTGAAGTCAACCTCACAAAGATCACCACAGGAATGACAACCAAGAGGAGTTTGATGGCAATGGAATTTAATGAAGAGCGGGGATCTTTCCTATTCCTTCCCTTGCCCCAATTAAACCTTTGTCAAGCAGGCTGGTACCTCTTTTAAATTGAGACCTTGAAGTGGCCGACCACTAGCTTGTGGGCCTCTGGAGTGGGTTCCTTCATTCAAAGGAACTTGGTGACTGATCAAGGGATCTGACACTTGGAAAGGGGATGGGAGGGGTTGGGTGGGGGAGGGTGTTGAGAGCCAACCCCTTACTACTGCCCTACCCTGTGACCCCCCTACCCACCATCTCTCATTTGAAGTCAGCTAGTTTCTTTTAAAATCCTGGAGTTTATGTAACTGCACCTTGCTGGAGCCATTCATAGCTTCAGAGAGAGAGAGGGAGATAGAAAAGGTCCTTGCTGCTCCCTTCAACCACGTATAACTCCTGGCAAACATGTGTATCTTAGAGATGGCAGGATGAGCGCTGTGTAATTCAGTTAGGAGCAGCTCTCTGCCTGATACATGAAAGGTTACTCTTCTTCCCTAGATTGTGATGCCATCCTAAAAACTCGGCTCATTCTTGCGGGTAAAGAATGATTTAATTTCCTCGGAAACTGGCTCATTTACCCATCCTATAATTATTTTGTCTCTCACTTTGGATAACCTCGGTAGCAGGATAACCTCATTCTTCTTGAAGAGGCACAACAGAATGTTGTGGTTATAAACGATGATAATGCATCTTCCATTTATGTACTGGCGGGATTTCTTGGCATCGAAGACTATTGATTGTCCTTCCTTCTAAATTTATAAGTAGTCTTTTTCAGCCTCTGATAGGGTTCTTTACACATACCCTATTGGCCCTATGTCATGGGGCAGCACCGCACCAACATCAAATGGAGAGGTGTCGCAGGTCAATATCAGTTCTTTAGATGGGTTGAAGTGTACTAACAGGTTTGAGGAATGCAGCAATTGCTTTGCTCTGTTGAAAGCTTCCTCCTGGAGAGCCATCCAAGACCAAAAATTGTGTTTCTTACGCAGAATATGCAAGAGGGCCAAAACCGTTGATAAGTTTGGTAAAAACTGTCCATAGCAGTTTAGCATCCCCAGATACGATTTAAATTCAGTTGTGTTTGTGAGGCAAATGCCTCACTTATCACCTTGACCTTGTCTTCTACGAGGTGTAAGCCTTGAGCATCTATACAGTACCCCAGGTAGGTCCCATCAGTGATTTGAAAGTACACTGCTCTTTCTTGAGACAAATTCCAGCCTCCTGAAATCTCTTTAATACCTCTTCTAACTTTTCTAGATGCTAAGCGTCTGTCGATCCAGTTATAAGGATGGCATCAAGGTATGATACAACCCATGTAGCTGACCATGTAGCGCCTGTGGCTGACTCACTATTCGAATATTGCACATGCCTAAGACATACCAAAAGACAGGCACGTGTATTGAAATAGGCTTTTGTGTCTGTTTGTTGTGACGTACCCCTGGGAAATGTCATCTAATTTGATTTGCTGGTAACACATATCCAGCTTTGTATAAAATTAACCCCCTGCCAGCTTTTCATACAGGCCTTCAGTTCTCATGATTGGCTATTTATAGAGCTTGGAAGCCTGATTAACTGTTGGCTTATAATAGCTGTAAATGCAATGGTCTTGTTCGGTTTCAATACGGGGACAGTAGGTGTTGCCCATTCTAAAAACTGAACTAGCTGGATGATGTCCATCTCTTTCAATCTGTTCAACTCAGTATCCATGTTCACTCATAAGGCACATGATTCTATTCTTGCCCTAATGAATCAGGGTGTCACTGCTGGATCCACAAAAACCGAAGTTTGTAGGCCTTTGATTTTGCCTAATTCATCACAGAAGATATTGTCATATTTTCTTATTAGTTCGGGCCGTCCCCCTTCCCACATTTGAAAATTCTGGGCCCAATTCGAATTGATTCATTTCGGCTAATCACGACTGAGAATGCTTGGTCCTATACCTGTTACTATTATCACTGGGAGCTGGGTAGACTGCTGTCCAAAGCTTACAGGTGCTACTATGGTGCCTTTTTAAAAAAAATGTATTTTATTACAAACATGTGTAAAGACAGTAACATATACAACAATACTCTCCACCACCCCACAATTCATTGTTTGTGCAATCTTTCCCCTTTTCCCCCTCTACCCTTCATCCTCCTCATCCCCACGATGAGCAGTCTTTCAAACATTGTCATGAACAGCGCCATAGTGTCTCAAAACCCTCCTCTGACTCCCTCAACTCAAATTTGATCTTTTCCAACCGGAGAAAGTCATACAGGTTCCCCAGTGACCTCTAATTCAGCAAGATTCTTCGCAGGGCTCCAATTTGAAGTGCCTCCTCAGCTGATTCCACACCTTAACCATCGACTGTACCATTGGGCTCCCTGTATACCCCATATGCTGTATATATATATGGGGCAGCACGGTAGCAGAGTGGTTAGCAATGTTGCTTCGCAGCTCCAGGGTCCCAGGTTCGATTCTCGGCTTGAGTCACTGTCTGTGCGGAGTCTACACGTTCTCCCTGTGACTGCGTGGGTTTCCTCCTGGTGCTCCGGTTTCCTCCCACAAGTCCCGAAAGACATGCCTGTTTAGGTGAATTGGACATTCTGAATTCTCCCTCTGCGTACCCGAACAGGCGGCGGAATGTGGCAACTAGGGGCTTTTCACAGTAACTTCATTACAGTGTTAATGTAAGCCTACTTGTGACAATAATAAAGGTTAAAGTTTATTATTATACTTCCCAGGAGCAAACAGCAGCGGAAGCATCACCATGGCCCTCAAACTGGATCTCCTACAGGACTCCTCCTCCACCTTTACCCCTACCCCCCCCCCCCCCCCCTCCCACAATCGCCTCACCGTTTCTACATTCGCTGCCCAATAGTAGTGTAGCAGGATCGGTGCCAACCCCCCTTTCTGTCTCTGACTCTGTAGTAGGGTCCTCTTTACCCTCGCCACCTTCCCCGCCCATATAAACTCTGAAATCACCGACTCCAATTTCCGAAAGAAGACCTTCGGGAGAATGATCGGGAGGGCCTTCTCTGCATCCAGAGAGACAATAACCTCTGACACCTGCCCCACCGACAGCGACATAACTACATTTAACAGTCTCCTAATGTTGCTGGAGAGCTGCCTGCACTTTACAAAACCCATTTAGTCCTCCGCAACCACTCCTGGCACACATCCCTCCACCCTTCCTGCCACCAACTTAGCCAGCACTTTGGTGTCTGAGTTCAGCAACGAAATGGGCCTATGTGACCCACACTCCAACCGATCCTTCCCCTTCTTCGGGATTAGCGTGATCGATGCCTGGATCAGTGTCTTGGCACCTCCCCCTTCTCCAGCGCCTCACTGAACTCCCCCAACAAATGTGGTGCCAACTCCATTGCAAATGCGTTATAGAACTCCATTGGAAAGCCATCCAGCCCCAGAACCTTCCCCGACTTCATCCCCCAAATACTATCAATCACCTCCCTCAGCCCCAACGGCTCCTCCAATGTCTGCCTCCTCTCTTCCTCCAACCTTGGAAACTGCAATCCTTCCACGAAGCATCCCATATCCCCTTCCTCACCACCCGGCTCCACCCTATAACTTCTCATAGTACTCCCAGAACTCCTAATTTATCTTCCCCGGCTTTGACACTATCTTCCCCTTCTCCGTTTGCCCCTTTAAAATTTCCCTGGATGCAGCCTGCCTCCTCAGCTGGTGGGCCAGAATGGTGGCTTGTCATTTGGAGGAGGGGGAATAAGGGGTGTTTCCAGGGGCCTAGAGAAGGTTGCGGGGGTTGAAGGGGGTGTCCAGAAAGCATGGGGGGGACTGGCGGCCCGATCCACAAGCAGCCATTCCTGCTGGCGAGATCAACTCGTCAGAAGGAAAGCTGTCTGAGTGTGACCTTGGTGGGGAGAACTCCCCAAGCCCAAAAAAACCCAGCAAAGTGCATTGAATAGCAGGGTGGTTCTTCGTGCTGCAGCCACCGAGAAACACCCCACCAAACGCACCCAAAAGCGGACTTTAACTTTTGTCTGCTGAATCGCGCCCTACATTAGTGATCAAAAAGGGATTTATTTTGTCATCTCCTACAGCAGCAGCATGTTTGCAGCTCTCTCTTAAATACTCTGCCTAGGAGAACTCCTCCCCCTCAGATGATTACCCATTCTGAGTCCTGATTGATGATCCAGGCCATGTGACCCTTATTCTGATGTGTTGCCCTCAAAAGGACAATCACCACATCAGTAATCTCAGTTCTTCTTGTAAATCTTCAAAACAATTATCCGCAACTTCTGAATGCAATAGAAACTTTGGGTTAAATCTGCTTCCACAACCTCGACCATAATAAATTGAATGATGAATCAATCTGCCGTGAATTTCTCCTGTTTCTGATGCTATCAGGGTATTTTATTGAGATGTGTTCTTTTGTTGTAAAAAGGGGAGAGTGTAACTTAAGGTTTGTGCTTTTAAAAAAAATTTCATATAATATTTGTGCCATGTACATTCTGTTTAAATAGTAATGGCTCACCTCCCTTCATTCTTCATGGAAAATACTTGATGACGCAAAATTCATTCAATTGAAAATTCATTGACTTTATGAAGTCCGTTTTTATACTCAAGGCCTTCTCCACATCAATCATTATTGCAAATACAATAGTACATTTTCCTTTTCATATTACCTGCAAAGACATCATTTGAAGGTCTACCACTGAAATCATCCATGTTGAAAAATAGATCTGTTCCTTTTGAATGTGCAAAACGTTGTTCGTGCTCGTGAGTCAGAGTTGCATTTGGATGCTATTATAATGTGAGACAGCACTGACTTTACAGTGTCAAAATAGGTCAGAGCACAGAGCACAAAACCACAAGCATCTCAAGAGTCTAAGCATCAGCAACTGTCCATCTCTGGCGTTGAAACCATTAGGGGAGAACCTTGTGAGAGAGTACTTATAGTCACATGTTCCAGCTCGTGTGCCGATTTCTGTTTCTCCCTGCGACCGATGAAGTGAGTGTGTGTGCTTCTTCTGGGAAGCTGGCCTCTCAAGAGTTGCTCTGCAAGCTCACTGTGTTCAATGATATGGAGAAAGAGAGATGGATAAGGGTGAGATAAGGCACAGAAAGGCTAGGCAGTGGAAGATAATTGGTCGCACTATTCTGCATGAGATTGGCTTGCTGGCTGTTGAAAAAGAGATAATATACAAATAATATGCAGGTACCCTGTAATGCATGCCCCTCCAGACTTCACCAGCTATGGCCCCTAGACCTCCCTGCTCCAAATCCATAGTTTCCTCCACCATCTGTGTGAGCATCTGGATGGAGGCTGATCCTGCCCTCGCCATGGTTCCGATGCTCGCCCAGTTATTGCAAGACAGATTTTCAAGGGAAAGAGTTCATCTCAACAGTTCTGCAGATGCGTGAGCCAGCTTTATATAGAGTGTGCCTCGCCAGTCAGAAGCAGCAAGGTGTGAGCAGGATGGGATGGTGGTCATGAGCAAGAAAGTTCCTGCAGTGTGAAGCTTGAAAGCAGTTACAGCTGTTGTGATGGCGATGGTGCCAGAGGGATGATAAGGAGAGTTGCTGCAATGCCCCCTTGTGACTGGTTAAAAAGCAGGTGAAACAAGGGAAATATGCATTTGGATTATTTGTGAGGAGGATGGTGCGCAAATAAATTAAAAAATACACCAATCCCACTCCTTCTTACTGGGACAGGCCATTCAAGTACTTACATGCATCAACCTATGTCCTCAGAATGACAGAATATCTCAGCACAGAAGGGTGCCATTCAGCCCATCGTATCTGCACTAGCTCTCCAAATGAGCATATAACCATATGCGCCTCCTTCACCTTCTCCCTGTAATCCTGAGCATTCTTCCTTTTTAGTCAATAATCAAATTTCAATGTCACAATTTGACCCTGCTTTCATCACACTGTCAGCCAGTGCATTCCAGAGCTTAACCACACGCTGCGGGAAAACTTTTTTTCTCATGTCAGCATTGCTTCTTTTTCCAATTACCTTAAACCTGTGCCCTCTTTTTCTCAGTTCCTCCACCAACAGGTTTTCCCCATTTACTCTGTCTTGACCTCTCGAGATTCTCAATACCTTCATTAAATCTCTTCTTAACCTTCTTGTCTCCAAAGAAAACAGTCCCACCTTCTCCAACCTACGTAACTAAAGTTCCTTATCCTTGGAACCCCAGTGAATCTTTTCTGCACACCCTTCTTAAAGTACCAAGTTTTGAATTGGGTGTAATACTGCAATTGATGCCAAACCAGTGTTCGATACAAGTTTAACTTAACTTCCTTGCTTTTGTACTCTGTTCCCCTCTGAATAAAACCAAAGATGCTATATGCTTTTTTAACCGCTCTCCAAACCTGTCCTACCACCTTCAATTATTTAAGCACCTGGAAACCCAGCTTTCTCTGCTCCTGGACCCCTTTTAGAATTGTACGCTTTATTTAATATTGTCTCTGCATTCTTCGCACAAAAATAAATCACTTCACATTTCTCCGCATTAAATTTCTTTTGCCACTTCTCCACCCATTCGTGTCCTGGGGCGATAATACATGTTTGTGTTTTGAAATGTAACCAGTCTCATTGACACATCTGGCTTTCCATAGTCAGATGACTGTGCCTTGAGGCTGCCCCTGGAGGCAGACATTTTAGGGCAGTTCAATAAAGACTGAGTGAAGACACTCAAGTAGATTGCTGTTCTTATACATGAAAAATGGTGTATAGAAGTGGAGACAAAGCAGATTTTTGAACCCTGGAAATGATGCAGAGAAGACACTGAGAACCCAGCAATACAGAAATGTTCAAATATGCAAAAAGGGACAAAAGAGAACTACACACAGGCTGCAAGTGAAATATTGACTGAGGAGAAAGAAGGCACTGCTCAGAACGGCAAACCGAAATGTTCAAATCTGAAAAAAGCTGCTGAAAAAGACAAAGATAAAGCAAACATGAAAGGACAAAAAGAATGCAAACAAAAGCTGCAAGTAATTTACTACGTGAGTAAAAATGGCTGCAGTAAATTTTCCACTCCCATCTCCATTGAGATTGAACAGTCATATGTGGCAAAACTGGCTATTTTTCTACTTACAATGACAGAACTATGAGATTGCAACAGATTTAATGAACAAACCTGAAAGAATAAGAGTAGCAACACTTTAACATTGCTGGGGAGGGACTGCTACAATGTGTATATCATCCTAAATCTAACTGACTGGCAGAGAAAACAGATGGCAGAGATTTTTATACACCTTGAATGCACATTTTGAATCCCAAGTGTGTCATGATATGCAGACACACACATAATGTTATACAGACAAGCAGCTAATGGACACAGAGAACAGGACCTGACCAATAAGCAGGCAGGACACTCAGGGGTGGAATCTGACTATAAAAGACACAAGGCACTCACACTCCACCTCTTTCCACTGATGAACACCTAGAGAGTCAGTCAAGGGTGTTGTTACAATCTCACACCTCTACCACGTGGCTAAGAGCTAGTCTGGTTCAGTCAGACAGAGTAACCACACTTAAGTTAGCAGAGAGTCGAACTCACAGAGAACTGTGCTATTAGTTCAATAAACCTGATTGAACTAACTTCAAGGTCTGGAGTATCTTTCTGATCTAAGCTGCATCCAGTTGCAGCCAGTGTTAGACCAGTGTACCCAACACAACATGATACCAGGAGCCTACTAATTTAAGGTAGCTTACCTCAGTCCGTTCCATGACAACCAGCAAATGTATTCCGGCACCATGGAGAACATTCAGGCTCCTCACCAGCTCAGGACCTCCGGCAATCTCAGTGCCAACTGGCGGATATTCAAGAAAAAGTTTCTGCTGTACATCGAAACCTCAGACCTCGAGGGTGCGTCTGATGCAAGAAAGATCGCACTTCTCCTCTCAACTGCGGGTGATCAAGACATCAAACTCTTCAACTCATTTAACCTCACCGAAGGCCAGAACAAGACAAAGTTTCAGACCATCCTGGACAAGTTTGATAGCCACTGTGAAGTGGACACCAATGGAATCTTCCAGCGCTACATATTCAAACAACGTCTTCAAGGTAAAGATGAATCTCAATGCCTTCTTAACTAGCCTCCGCCTACTAGCGCTGTCCTGCAACTTTGGTGATATTGTTGACTCCATGATCAGAGATCAAATCGTTTTTGGAGTTCACTCTGATCCTCAGAGAGCAGCTCTTAAAAATCAAGCATATGACCCTGCCAGTCGTGATTGAAACATGTACAGTACAAAAGCATGTAAAAAATCAGTATTCCCTAATACAAATCGGCTGAAAATGAGAAACTTGCCTCCCACGAGGCAGGGAGTGTGCAGGCCATCTCCTGGATGCAGCGCCTCAGCATTGAAGACAGCGGCCATCTCGCGCGCTTTTCCGGATGCCCCACGCATGTGCGATGTGAATGGGTTAATGAAGCGGCCGACAGCCACACTGCGCAGATGCAGACGTCTGCCGACTGCACTGTGCATGTGCGACGACGTACACCGCATCACGACGCCGACATCATGACGTGCCTGAACTGTGGCAATGTCCAGTTAAAGATACACTGCCCTGCAAGAGGCAGGCGATGTTTAAACTGTGGGAAGTCTGGACACTATGCAACTTTGTGCAGGTGTGAACCACCAGTCAGAGGCCAGCGCTCCCAATTCCGATGACGGCGCGTCTAGTATGTGCAATGATGATTATAGGATTCTGATCCTGGCAGTACAACGGATCTAGAGGATGCGTGCCTGGAATCCGCCTACCGAGTGGGCACCATTACCACACGTGAACATGCCACACCTAACTCATCTCGCATTCAGTCCATCCTCACTGTGGATTAGGAGGACAAATGGCGTGCGGTGATACAGGTCAACCGCTGCTCCATCCAGTTCAAGCTGGACACAGGTGCTCCTGCCAACCTCCTCTCACAGGCAGATTTCAAACACATCAAGAAGCCCCCCAAAGTCCACCCAGCAGCCTGCCAGCTCCTGGACTATAACGGTAATGCCATCACGGCACTGGGGTCCTGCCATCTACTCGCCTCCAAACGGAGTTCCCATGCACGTCTAAGGTTTGAAATTGTCAAGCCGGACAGGGCATCCCTACTGGGCGCACATGCCTGCAAAAAGCTAAACCTGGTGCAGCGGGTTTATTCAACGACATCCTCCAACGTGGATCTTCCAGCTGGTATTGATGACATCCTCGCTCAGTATCCAGGGGATGAAGTGGCTGTTTAGCACAAGGCTAAATCGCTGGCTTTGAAAGCAGACCAAGGCAGGCCAGCAGCACGGTTCAATTCCCGTAACAGCCTCCCCGAACAGGCGCCGGAATGTGGCGACTAGGGGCTTTTCACAGTAACTTCATTTGAAGCCTACTTGTGACAATAAGCAATTTTCATTTCATTTCAGAAGTTTGACGGGATGGGCACTTTGCCATATCGGTACAAGATCCTACTGCGACTTGATACCAAGCCAGTGGTCCATGCACCATGCCGGGTCCCGGCTTTGCTGAAGGAGCGCCTGGAGGAACAGCTCACGGAGTTGCAGCAGAAGGGGATCATTTCCAGAGTAACCGAACCGACTCAGCTCAATGGTGGTGGTTAAAATACCCTCTGGAGACCTGCGCATCTGCATTGATCCCAAGGATCTCAACCAGAATATAATGCGTGAACACTACCCCATCCCGAAGCGGGAGGAACACGCCAGTGAGATGTCACATGCACGGTTTTTCACGAAGTTAGATGCGTCACATGGATTCTGGCAAATCCAGCTGGATGAGTCCAGCAGAAGGCTCTGCACCTTCAACACACCGTTTGGCAGGTACTGCTATAACCGTATGCCGTTCGGCATCGTCACGGCATCGGAGATAATTCATCACATCATGGAGCAGATGATGGAAGGCATCGAAGGGGTTCGTGTGTACGTGGACGACGTCATCATATGGTCCACGACCCCTGAGGAGCATGTTTCCCATCTCCAGCAGGTATTCCGTCGTGTCCACGCCAATGGCTGAACCTCAACAGGGCCAAATGTTGCTTTGGCAGAAGAACATAAGAACATAAGAACTAGGAGCAGGAGTAGGCCATCTGGCCCCTCGAACCTGCTCCGCCATTCAATGAGATCATGGCTGATCTTATGTGGATTCAGCTCCACTTTCCGGCCCGAACACCATAACCCTTAATCCCTTTATTCTTCAAAAAACTATCTATCTTCATCTTAAAAACATTTAACATAGGAGCATCAACTGCTTCACTGGGCAAGGAATTCCATAGATTCACAACCCTTTGGGTGCAGAAGTTCCTCCTAAACTCAGTCCAAAATCTATTTCTTATTTTGAGGCTATGCCCCCTAGTTCTGCTTTCACCCGCCAGTGGAAACAACCTGCCCACATCTATCCTATCTATTCTCTTCATAATTTTATATGTTTCTATAAGATCCCCCCTCATCCTTCTAAATTCCAATGACTACAGTCCCAGTCTACTCAACCTCCCCTCATAATCCAACCCCTTCAGCTCTTGGATTAACCTAGTGAATCACCTCTGCACACACTCCAGCGCCAGTACGTCCTTTCTCAGGTAAGGAGACCAAAACTGAACACAATACTCCAGGTGTGGCCTCACTAACACCTTACACAATTGCAGCATAACCTCCCTAGTCTTAAACTCCATCCCTCTAGCAATGAAGGACCAAACTCCATTTGCCTTCTTAATCACCTGTTGCACCTGTAAACCAACTTTTTGTGACTCATGCACTAGCACACCCAGGACTCTCTGCACAGCAGCATGTTTTAATATTTTATCATTTAAATAATAATCTGTTTTGCTGTTATTCCTACCAAAATGGATAACCTCACATTTGTCAACATTGCATTCCATCTGCCAGACCCTAGCCCATTCACTTAACCTATCCAAATCCCTCTGCAGACTTCCAGTATCCTCTGCACTTTTTGCTTTACCACTCATCTTAGTGTTGTCTGCAAACTTGGACACATTGCATTTGGTCCCCAACTCCAAATCATCTATGCAAATTGTGAACAATTGTGGGCCCAACACTGATCCCTGATGGACACCACTAGCTACTGATTGCCAACCAGAGAAACACCCATTAATCCCCACTCTTTGCTTTCTATTAATTAACCAATCCTCTATCCATGCTACTACTTTACCCTTATTGCCATGCATCTTTATCTTATGCAGCAACCTTTTGTGTGGCACCTTGTCGAAGACTTTCTGGAAATCCAGTGATACCACATCCATTGGCTCCCCGTTATCTACCTCACTGGTAATGTCCTCAAAAAATTCCACTAAATTAGTTAGGCACGACCTGCCCTTTATGAACCCATGCTGCGTCTGCCCAATGGGACAATTTCCATCCAGATGCCTCGCTATTTCTTCCTTAATGATAGATTCCAGCATCTTCCCTACTACCGAAGTTAAGCTCACTGGCCTATAATTACCCGCTTTCTGCCCACCCCCTTTTTTAAACTGTGTTGTCAGGTTTGCTAATTTCCAATCCGCCGGGATGACCCCAGAGTCTAGTGAATTTTGGTCAATCATCACTAGTGTATTTGCAATTTCCCTAGCCATCTCTTTTAGCACTGTGGGATGCATTTCATCAGGGCCAGGAGACATGTCTACCTTTAACCCCATTAGCTTGCCCATCACTACCTCCTTAATGATAACAATCATCTCAAGGTCCTCTCCTGTCATAGCCTCATTTCTATCAGTCACTGGCATGTTATTTGTGTCCTCCACTGTGAAGACCGACCCAAAAAACCTGTTCAGTTCCTCAGCCATTTCCTCATCTCCCATTATTAAATCTCCCTTCTCATCCTCGAAAGGATCAATATTTACCTTAGCCACTCTTTTTTGTTTTATATATTTGTGGAAACTTTTACTACCTGTTTTTATATTCTGAGCAAGTTTACTCTCATAATCTATCTTACTCTTCTTTACAGCTTTTTTAGTAGCTTTCTGTTGCGCCCTAAAGATTTCCCAGTCCTTTAGTCTCCCACTAATCTTTGCCAATTTGTCTGCTTTTTCCTTCAATTTGATACTCTCCCTTATTTCCTCAGATATCCATGGTCGATTTTCCCTCTTTCTACTGTCCTTTCTTTTTGTTGGTAGAAACCTTTCCTGAGCACTGTGAAAAATCACTTGGAAGGTTCTCCACTGTTCCTCAACTGTTTTACCATAAAGTCTTTGCTCCCAGTCTACCTTAGCTCGTTCTTCTCTCATCCCATTGTAATCTCCTTTGTTTAAGCACAAAACACTCGTGTTTGATTTTACCTTCTCACCCTCCATCTGTATTTTAAATTCCATCATATTGTGATCGTTCCTTCCGAGAGGATCCCTAACTATGAGGTCATTAATCAATCCTGTCTCATTACACAGGACCAGATCTAGGACCGCTTGTTCCCTCGTAGGTTCCATTACATACTGTTCTAGGAAACTATCGCGGATACATCCTGTAAACTCCTCCTCAAGGCTGCCTTGACTGACCTGGTTAAACCAATCGACATGCAGATTAAAATCCCCCATGATAACTGCTGTACCATTTCTACATGCATCAGTTATTTCTTTGTTTATTGCCTGCCCCACCATAATGTTACTATTTGGTGGCCTACAGACTACTCCTATCAGTGACTTTTTCGCCTTACTATTCCTGATTTCCACCCAAATGGATTCAACCTTATCCTCCATAGCACCGATGTCATCCCTTACTATTGCCAGGATGTCATCCTTAAATAACAGAGCTACACCACCTCCCTTACCATCCACTCTGTCCTTCCGAATAGTTTGATACCCTCGGATATTTATCTCCCAGTCGTAAGCATCCCTCAACCGTGTTTCAGTAATGGCCACTAAATCACAGTCATTCACGATGATTTGCGCCATCAATTCATTTACCTTATTCCGAATACTACGAGCATTCAGGTAAAGTACACTTATGTTGGCTTTTATACCTCTGTTTTGAATCTTAACACCTCGATCAGTAACCTCTCCTAAGTTATATTTCCTCTTAAATTTTCTCCTAATTTTCCTTGTCGTTGAACCCATATCTTCATGTGACAACTGCCGCGTCGCTTACCATTAATGTTTTTACTTCCCGTTTTTTTCCTTTTAGTATTATTGGGCCTATTCACTGAGCTCCCCTCAGTCACTGTACCTTATACTGTCGCCCTTTTTGATTTTTGACTATGGCTTCTCTGCCTTACACTTTCCCCCCTGACTGCCTTTTGTTTCTGTCCCTGTTTTCCTACCTTCTGACTGCCTGCATCGGTTCCCATCCCCCTGCCACATTAGTTTAAATCCTCCCCAACAGCTCTAGCAAACACCCCCTCTAGGATATCGGTTCCAGTCCTGCCCAGTTGCAGACCGTCCGGATTGTACTGTCCCATCTCCCCCAGAACCGGTTCCAATGCCCCAGGAATTTGACCATCTCTCGAACCACGCATTCATCCTATCTATCCTGACATTCCAACTCTGACTAGCTCGTGGCACTGGTAGCAATGCTGAGATTACTACCTTTGAGGTCCTACCTTTTAGTTTAACTCGTAACTCCCTGAATTCAGCTTGTCGGACCTCGTCCCATTTTTTACCTATATCGTTGGTGCCTATGTGCACCACGACAGCTGGCTGTTTACCCTCGACCTCCAGAATGTCCTGCAGCTGCTCCAAGACATCCTTAGCACTTGCACCAGGGAGGCAACATACCATCCTGGAGTCTCGATTGCGTCTGCAGAACCGCCTGTCTATTCCCCTTACGATTGAGTACCCTATCACTAGAGCCCTGCCATTCTTCTTCCTGCTCTGCTGCGCAGCAGAGCCAGCATGATGACACTCAAGTTCCTAGGAGACCAGATCTCTCAGCAGGGCGTGTGCCCCGGACACCGACAAGGTCAAGGCCATCGCAGCCATGAAGATCCCGGAAGACAAGAAAGTGTTATTGCGCTTCCCGGGCATGGTCAATTTTCTGGGCAGGTTCATCCCAAGCATGGCCTCACACACCACAGCCCTACGAAACCTAGTGAAGAAGTCTACTGCCTTTGAGTGGAAGGCGGCCCATCAGGCAGAGTGGTTGGAGCTGAAAGCCAAGCTCACCACTGCACCCGTATTGGCATTTTTCGACCCAGATTGAAAACGAAAATCTAGACAGATACGAGCCAGGAAGGCATCGGTGCGGAACTGCTGCAACGCGATGACACTTCATCCTGGGCACCGGTTGCCTACGCATCAAGGGCAATGACGCCCACCGAACAAAGGTAATCACAAATCGAGAAGGAATGCCTGGGCCTTCTCACTGGCAAGTTTCATGACTCTGTCTACGGCCTGCCGACATTCACAGTCAAGACGGAGCACAGGCCCCTGGTCCACATTATCCACAAGGACCTGAATGACATGATGCCTCGGTTGCAGCGCATCCTCCTCAAACTCAGAAGGTACGACTTTGACCTGGTCTACACGCCTGGCAAGGAGCTCATCATTGCCGATACACTGTCCCGCTCCATCACCGTGCCTAGTGAACCGCTGAACGTCATCCGGCAAATTGAGTCACAGGTTGAGTCACAGGAGCAGCTGTGTGCTAGCACCCTCCCGGCATCTGACGAGAAGGTGATTCGTATCCGTGAGGAGACAGCCAAAGACCCCCTCTTGCAGCGTGTTATGCAACACCTCGCCAATGGCTGGCAAAAAGGGCAGTGCCCTCAATTTTTCAATGTAAAGGACGACCTGACAGTGGTCGATGGTATCCTCCTCAAACTGGACCGGATTGTAATTCCACACAGTCTCCAGAGCTTGGTGCTCCGTCAAATCCATGAGGGCCACCTGGGTGTGGAAAAGTGCAGACACAGAGCCAGGCAGGCTGTCTACTGGCCCGGGATCAGCCAGGACATCGCAAACATGGTCCTTAACTGTGCGACCTGTCAACGCTTGCAGCCAGTGCAGAGTAAGGAGACACTTCAGCAGCATGAAATCGAAACCTCGCCATGGTCCAAGGTTGGCATCGACCTCTTTCAAGTAAATGGTCGCGATTACGTGTTAATTATTGATTACTTTTCCAATTACCCTGAAGTCGTAAAGCTCTCAGACCTCACATCGCGGACTGTCATCAAGGCCTGTAAGGAGACGTTCTCCAGGCATGGTATCTCACTCACTGTCATGAGTGACAATGGCCTGTGCTTCAGCAGCCATGAATGGTCTCTGTTTGCCCAGTCGTATCAGTTCAAACACGTCACTGCCAGCCCACACTATCGGCAGTCAAACAGAAAAGTTGAGAAAGGGGTGCACATAGTGAAGCAGCTCATCTGCAGGGCCGCGTATTCTGCGTCTGACATTCACCTTGCGCTGTTTGCATACAGGGCGACCCCACTGTCCACTGGCATGTCGCCGGCTCAACTCCTGATGAACAGGGACCTGCGAACGACACTTCCAGCCACACACGTGCCCAACCTGGATCACCTCCCGGTGCTACAGAAGGTGCAGCAACTCCGAGACAGGCAAAAACAGGGCTATGATGCTCATGCCACCGATTTGCCCGTGTTATCCCCGTCAGACACTGTTCGGGTCAAGATCCCTGATGGAGGCTCGTCAGCTCCAGCTGTCGTTGTTCGACAGGCTGCCCCCCGTTCATATGTTGTGCTTCTGGCTGATGGTTCTGTTTGTGCACTGCGCAAAGTTGCCTGCCTGCAACCACATTCTTCTCCATTTCCTTCTGTTGTTTTGCCACCTCCTAATACCTCAACTCACGAGGCCACCCAGTCAGGCTTCAATCCCGCCCATCAAGGCACTGTGGTCTCCACTACCACCTCTCCGGCGGTCGACCAGGATCAGACGCAAGCCATGGAGACTGGACTTATGAACATTCGTTCTGGTTGCTATGTTCTGTGTTTTTGCATTAGACAGCTGTTTTCACATGTACATATGTTCACATCCACTGCATGTATATATATGTTAATATTGGCCGATTCTTGTAAATACGTTCACATATGTCATCCAAACATCAAAGGAAAAGGGGAGATGTCATGAGATGCAGACACACGCATAATGATTTACAGACAAGCAGCTAATGGACACAGACCAATAAGCAGGCAGGACACTCAGGGGTGGGATCTGACTATAAAAGACACGAGGCACTCGCTCTCCCCCTCTTTCCACTGATGAACATCGAGAGAGTCAGTCAGGGGTGTTGTTGTTACAATCTCGTTCGGAATTCGGGTTCGGAATGAAAACAAGTCCATTACCCATTGTCAGCAGTAATGCAGCTGGCAAAATTATCTGAATTTGGGTAGCTAAAAGATGATTTGATTAAAGAAAGATTAATTTAGGGTGTGCGAGAACCTTCAGTGAGAGTAAGTCTGCAGACAGATGAGGAACCAATGCTGAGTGATAGGCATGTGGTGAAATGCAGAAGCTGTAAAATGTCAGCTGGAACGTATGTATGGCAGGGCAGATACAGCGATACATTATTATGAGAGACAGCCCAAGCCAAAGGAGCAGAACAATCACAGACAAAAGGCAGGATGCAAATACTGCGGAGGACAGAATGCAAATGAAAAGAAGAATTCCCCCGCATGGGGAAAGTGGTGTTTTAACTACAAGAAGCAGAATCATTTTGCACTCAAGTGTTTGGCTAGAAAGCAGCAAAACCAGCCAAATAGATGGCTGCTGGTGACATATCAGCATTTGAGCCTGATGAAGAATTATACATGATACAACAGGTTGTTTCAGTCAAGTCGACAGGAGACAAGTTGTCTGTGACTGTTACCATGATGACTGCAGAGGGAAAGCATTAAGCAAACAAGAAGTGTCATGTAAACAAGGATGCTTTATGAATCATAATGACCTTCACAGATTTGTGTGAAGTGGCTCAACATGAAGCCATCAAAAGTAAATTTGAGGCTGTATCATGCTACTCATACTGAGGGGGCAGATTAGTCTGACAATCAAATGCAATGGCTTACAGCACTGCGTCCCTGAAATCCTTCCTGCCATCCAAGGGAAATATCACCTATGTGCTCAACAAGCACCTCCACTGCTATCCAGGTGATCTTGCCTGAAGCATGTTGTTGCCCTGAAACCTCCCAGAGCAGCAAAGACTTTCACACGTTTGAGCTTCAAGGGGCTGTTTAGCACAGGGCTAAATCGTTGGCTTTGAATGCAGACCAAGGCAGGCCAGCAGTACGGTTCGATCCCCGTAACAGCCTCCCCGAACAGGCGCCGGAATGTGGCGACGAGAGGCTTTTCACAGTAACTTCATTTGAAGCCTACTTGTGACAAGAAGCAATTTTCATTTCATTTCAAAGATATATTTGCATTAAGTGTGAGTGAGGCCTTCAATTCACCAATCAGCTCACCACCTTTGGAAACACGTGAGTTGCCTTCCAATTAAATGAGAATGAATCCTGACCATGACACTGATCAGGCAATAGCTTCTACTGTGGTTAAATGGTGCTCTCTGAGTTTGCCACTGAATTTTGTCAGGGGCAGTCTTTGATGGTGTGAGTCATTGATTGTGGTTCACCACAGCTTCAGTCCGGGTTCCCTGCAAGGCCCCACTTGTGCCAATTTGCTGGAAAAACGTCTTGACCACTGCGGAAATGTTTTGAGGAGAGCCCAACATTGGTGTGGCAGGTTGAAATCAGGTGGACAGGCTGTTGGATCAGTGATGAGGAAGTGGTTTTTAATGGTAGCATGCTGGATCTATTCCTGTTGCCACAGGGCCTCTGCTGATATCCCTTGGCACGTGGTCTTAACCATACAGGCTGGCGTAATGGGAGACAAGCAGCAGGTGGATTGACAAGGTCCTTGCATCGTGGCAGGCTTGGGTTGATGTAAACCATATCCAGGAGCCTTCTTGTTGCAATCTCCCTCCTAATGTGAGAGGGCAGGGCATTGCTCAGGACTGTGAGCCAGCTGGGTTGAGTTGATCGGAGGATGCTGAGATGATGCACATTGTTGCGTTGAGCTGGGTGTCCAGAAGGCTGGAATGGAATGAGTTGTGCCATACTGGTGCACAACACTTTGCAGTCGAGTAGACGGTGGCAGGCATGCACGTCACCTTTATTTGACACAAGAACAATTCAGATTGTTTGGGTTTCAGAATTTGGTTTACAGATCATCTTAGATTTTGTAGTTGAACTAAGTGGTTTCGAATCCAAAGATATATTTGCTCACCGAATATTCTCGTCACATTTTGCGCTGAGATATTCCAATTGTTTAGTTTTCTGTACATTGATGGACACATTGATTGGATTGTTGAACAGGAGGTCATGTCCTGCCATATGTGGAGGGGGCTGAAGTTACATAGCAAATGATCCTGGGATGCCTTTGTGCAGCCAGCAGTGTACTCAAGAGCAGCTTAGGAGAGGTCTGAGAAAAACCTGCCTGCCCTCCTTGCGTTTTGCTCAGGGGAACGGACATAAATTTGGGAGGCCCATACAGGGAAATCATTTAAAATCTCACTTTCATGTCGAGCTTCATTTTTTAAACTTTACATTTGTGTCAGACACTTTAGAATACAGATGCAGAGATAGGTTTACAAGGTTTATATCTGCAGCACAAATCTGATAACAGTGCATTCCTCTGTCATTTCACAGGTTTGTGAGGTACTTTAAATAAAACCAGGATGAGGAAAATAGGTTGATAATTCCATATTAAGTATTGGATTATCCAGAAGGGGTGGGCAATAACCTTTTGGTTATTTAATATTTAACCTCTTCAGCCACAAAACAGACAGAATGGCCATGTTTGTGAGACAGATTATTCTTATATGTGGGTCAGCATTTGTTCATTCCTATTATGCCAAATTTTTTTAAAGCTCATCTCCATCAGGAGAATAACTTTTTCAATTTGTTTTGAGATACCTCAGGCAAGGACAAGGACAATTCCCGACAAAATAGTACAGTAATGTCAAAGCCTGAAAGTGGTCGAAATTCATTGATCGTGTTAAAATTACCCATGAGTGATGGAACAAGATTAGTGATATACAAGAAGATGTCATATGCACGGTTATATTCTTTGCTTCATTTCTCTTCTGCATGGTTGAATGGACTTTCTCTTAATGACAGGGTTCCAAATTCAGAAAGAACCCTTGCTGCCGGGTCCCTCTTTGAAGTGAGGGGACAAGCAGGGCAGATGAAGCCAGTATTGTTCATTGTGGAAGAGGAAAAGTGATTTCCTTCCTTAACGGACATTAGTGAACCAGATGGTTTTTCGGACAATGACAGTTTACTAAGAGTAATCTCTTTACCACACTACCATATTCCGCTACTTACAGTTTGCCAAGCTAACATTTTATCCTACTCTCTGCTTCCTGTTGGCCTCAATCCATCTTCATATACCACTGCCTCCACCGTGAGGTTTTATTTTGTGTCGTAACCTTTAATGTGACACCATGGTTAATATCTTTTGGAAATCCAAATGTTCTACATTCATTAGTTCCCCTTTATCCACCTTATTTGTTACTTCCTCAAAGTAACCTTCCCCAGGAGGCCTTCCCCAGGATTCCCGATGGCTGTTAGCAAGATCTAATCACGTCTCATGAGACATCATGGGCGTCATTCTCTGCCGGCGGGAGTCTCCGTTTTGCCGGCACCAGGGGGTTTCTCGACGGCGTGGGGCTGCCCCACAATGGGAAACCCCATTGACCGGCCGGTGTTACGGAGACTCCCGCCGGCCGGTCGGCGCAGAAATGTGGCGGGGCGGGTAGGAGAATTTCGCCCCAGGTGACACCCAGTCTCGCGAGGTTAAGTGAGTTGAAGAACCCACTTAGCCGCGCTGAAGTCAGATCGAACAGTCAACTGGCATCTATTGGCCTTGCCAAGGAGACCCCAACTGAGCATCGATTGGTACTGGTCCCCATAAATGGGGACCAGGCGAACTGGCACTTGGGGGCTGGGGGGCCCCAGGTGATCGGAAGCCCTCTGTCTTCTGGCCTGGCTGGCACTCTGGTACTGCTGGTGCCACCCAGGCACTTTGTCACTGCAAACCTGGTACCCTGTCAGTGTTGCCTGGGCTACCTTGCAGTGTGAGGGTATCCAGTTGGCACTGTCAGGCTGGCAGGATAACTTAAGGGTGCCAGGCTGGCAGTGCCAAGCTGGCACTTTTCCTAATCGGGGGATTGGGTCCAGAGGTGCACTGCCGGTATGTGGTGGGGTGCGGGAGGGGGTGGGGCTTGAGGACCACCCAACAGGTGAGTTGGGACGTTGGGGCATCCAGGGGTCACGTTGGGGGGGGGGGGGGTCGAGAGATCAGGGTGTCATTTAAAAATGTTGCTCCAATCTCTTCCTGCCAGGGGCCGAAATAATACCAGAATGGACTGTATAGGCATAATCCTCCAGCCACGTTTAGCTGGAGAAGTAGCTCACCACGGCCGGTGAAAGCTGGGAGACCCCGCATCCAGGATCTACCTGGCTCACCACGCCTCGTGAGAGTCAACGCAATCTTGCGAGACGTTTCAAGGGGAATTCCCCCCCCCCCCTCCCCCACAATCATTTTTTTAGCAAACCTGCATATTAGAGCGAGGCATAAGCCTCTAATGTGCAGATTTCCAAGGTACCTTGAGACTTTGGGATTCAATCCCACAAATGGGGAACAGATGAAACAGTACCTGTGGGGGTCTCCAAGGGGATTGGATTGGATTGGATTTTGTTTATTGTCACGTGTACCGAGGTACAGTGAAAAGTATTTTCCTGCGAGCAGCTCAACAGGTCATTAAGTACATGAAAAGAAAAGGAAATAAAAGAAAATACATAATCGGGCAACACCAGGTACACAATGTAACTAGATAACACCGGCAATGGGTGAAGCATATAGGGGTGTAGTATTAATCAGGTCAGTCCATAAGAGGGTCGTTACCAGGGGATCGGAGGCCTCCAGCTGCATGCCCTTTGGGCAGTGTGGTGCCCTGGCACTGCTGGTGCTACCTGGTTACCCTGCCAGTTCCAGCCTAGCACTGCGCAGGTGGCACTGCCAGCTGGAAGGGGAACTGCCAACCTGCCAAGCTGGCATTTCTATGCATGCATGCGATCGGGCTGGGGTTGCCCGAAGTGGGGGGGGGGGACGCTCCCATGTTGCGTTCAGGGTAGGGGGGGGGAGGTTGGGGATTATTTTGGGGGTCTCGGAGATCAGGACACCATTTAAAAATGGCATCCCGAACTCTTGCTACAATGGGGTGCTATGTGTGGCCGCGCATTCCCCGTTCAGGCTCCTTATTCAAAGCGGATTGCATTGCATAGCCACGTGTATATCGGTGAGTGCCAGAAAACATGCAGCTAAACACGCTCGCTAGAGGACTTTGTTCCCTTTTAAGAAGATTGCAACCTATGTTGGTTTACTTAAATTACACCTCTAGTTGATGCTAGGACTGAATTGCGTGTGGTTCGCCTTCCCATTGGGAGCACTATTTCTAAAGCAATTTACAACATGCTAATGGGCCAGCATTCTGCTCATGTGAATCATTCCCAGAGAAATTCCCATTCCTGCTAGCGTCTGATTCGTTGGGGCTGGAGAGCTTGATAAGGGAGCTTACTTGTAAGCACTCCACTCCTCACACACTCTCATTCCAGCCAAGGAGATGTCAGGATGAAGATCGCTCACCCGATTCTTGGACCCCGGACCTGCCAGGATGCTTGATGCAGTGGAATAGAGGCTGGGCTCCATCTTGGCCAGGGCGGAGAGGAGGCTCCAGCCCATTATTGTGAATTTACAGGACGGGGTGTCAGCAATTGTGCAGATGTAGGAGTCGAACCACCTTCAGGTGCAGGAGATGGTGCCGCCAAAGTGTGGTACCCAGGCCAATACTGAATGGGTGGAGTCCATGGTGGAAGGACTGGGACAAGACAGCACAGCCATGGTTCAAGACTTCCAAAGCTTGGGGCATTCTGTGCAGTCGATGGCTGAGGTTCAGAACAGGGGAACCCAGTCACAGGCAGACATGTCGCGGGCCCACATGGACAATGCTGCGGCGGCCCAGAGCTTGGCCCAGTCACAAAGGATCACATCTGAGGACGTCAAGAGCATTGGCTGGCCGCTGATTGAACTGGGCCAATCACCGAGGGACATGACTAAGACAGTGAGGGAATGACTCACTCGCTGAGGGACATGGCCCAGTCTCAGTGCTCCATGGGTTAGGGAATCGAGATCCTGATTCATACGAGGGCAGACCTCCAGGAATGGCAGAGCCAGGTGATGGTGGAGCCTCCAGAGCACACTCCAGCCTCACCTCTTTCTCATGGAGTAGCCCTGGGGCCAACGAGCACTTCGAGGGAGCAGGAATTGAAGGGGCCTGTGCTGTGCCTTCCGCAGGGGAGATGCTGGAACACTGCAGTGTTTCTGACCCCCCTCCCCCAACCTGACACTGGCACATCTAATTGGTAGCAGGCAGAGCAGGTGGTACCTCATCGCCCGCGACAACCGAAAGTCAGCCGCGTTCCATTCAGGCCCAGGCCCTCCAGAGGACGGCTGCCAAACGTATTTCAGGTCAGAGGGCAAGAAACACAGCAGGCCGCCTCCATGTCTGGGGTCACACCGAGAAGGAACATTAGAGCACATAAGGTAAGAAATTGAAACACAATTTAAGTTGGGTGCTACACATAGGTTAGAGGTAGCGGCCAGGGCACAAGAACGCAGAGAGTTATCATTAAACACCTTTTCACCAGCATTCCAACCTGCCTCAATCCTCTGTCTGAAGGGTGTGAAGGATGGGCTGGGCTAGGTATAGAGGGTGTGCTGGGTGGGGGTGTGGGACAGTGGTGGGGAACGTTTAGGGGGGAAGTAGGTGTAGGAGGATGGAACAGGGCAGGGCCTCCCCAGGACACTTGACCGTTCCACCTGGGGTCACTCTCTGAGGTGGCAGGGAACAGGGCCAGAAGTGAGAGGCCACCTTGTATAACAGCTTACCCAGTGAGTGACTCGTCACCACCCACTATCTCCATAACTGCCCCCCACCTCAACCCCCTAAAGGATATAGGAATCACCTGGAAACAAAGTGGAAGGTGATCCTGAAGGCAGGAGTCAGACTTTGTCAAACGATGAGGCGCTGCTGTGCTCATCTCACAGAGAGCCGTCATCATCCACCGTCACGTCAACAAAACCCACTGATACTGCCTGCCCAGGGCCAACACTATGTGGTGATGCTTGGAGGGGGAAGGGGGTGCTGGGTTGTGGGATGGTGAAGGGTGGAGGGACAGGGAAGGCGAAGTGAAGGGAGGAAGTACAGGGGAGAATGTGAATGGTTATGGGGAAGGGGGCATCACTTGGAAGGGGGTTGGTATTGAGATGTAGGACGGTGCGGCAGAGCTGCCAGTGACCAGACCTCTTAGTTGGCAAATCAGGAGCTGATGAGGTTTTCCTATGTGCGGCGGTCCTGGAGCAGCCTGGGCTCTTCCTGGACATCCTCCTTGTCAGATGAAGCCTGACATTTTTCTCCCGCCTCCTGCATGTACCCCTCTGCTGCACAATGTTGTGCAGGACACAGCATGCCGCATGATGTTGGTGACTCTCCTGGGGCACTATGTGAGCGCCCCACCGGAGCGGTCCAGGCATCAAAAGCACATCTTGAGGACACGGATGCACCGCTCAATGACGCTCCTGGTTGCTGCATGGGCATCGTTATAACATGTCTCCATGTTGTTTTGGGGCTTCTAGACAGGCATTATCAGCCAATACCTCAGCCGGTAACTCACCCGAGGGAGTGCCTCAAAGGTCCCAGGAACCAATTAATTCGGCAGGATGGATGCGTTGTGCACGTTGCCTGGGTGTCGGGTGCAGACATGCATGATTTGCAGCTAGTGGTCACGCACCAACTGCACATTTAGGGAGTGCAACCCCTCCCGATTGATGTTGAGCACCCCTAATGCACTGGTGCTCGTAGGGGGACATCCATGCCACTGATCAGCCCCTAGACCTGGGACATGCTAGCGATCACCACAAATCCTGCTGCCTGTGCATCTGGTGTTCCTGATCCAGACTGAAAAGTCTGCTGCCTGGGCGCATAGGGCACCCTTCATAGGGCAGATGAACTGTGTACCAGTGTCTGAGAGATCCCAGACAGGTCCCCTGAGTTGCACCAGCTCCACCCTCCACATGCCCCCCCCCCCACCTCCAAACCCACCCCTCCGCCATACTCCCCAATATTTTGCCTTCAACACTACATCCCTGCCCACATCAGTGAGCGGCACCAGCCTTGTGATGTGGGGACCCTCTATCCTCTCCTCCCGCCCTTGTCCACGGGGATACTGGTGGCTGCCATAACCTGTGTCAGGAATAGGCTGGGTGTCCTCATTGGGCGGGCCTTGTGTTATACCACCTGCAGGGTGGCATCTGGTCGTGTGGTGGAGTGGGTCAATGTGTGCCACCAATTGTCTCTATGCTAGAAGCTTGTTTACAAATGGGGGTGAGACAGGGAAGTGTGCGTCTGCTGGGAGGGTAGCTGCAGTGTGATGTGGGTCCTGGGTGTGTCACACAAATTGTGACAGCCTGACAGGATGGATGGGAACAGGGGCGCTGTGGGCAGGCAGGGCTTAGAGATAGCTGGTGGTCCTGAGGGGTGGGCTAGCTGATAGTATCACTGGTGAAGCCTCGTCCCTGAGAGGGGCAGTGTGCCAGGGAGGGTGTCAAAGGTCACGGTGCATGTGTCCTTTGTTTGGGCGCACTGAGGGGTGGCAGCACCTGGTGAGGCACTGATTGAACTTGGCCACACCCATCCCATTGATGGGTCAGCTGGGGTCTGAGGGTTTCCAGAGGGGCGGCCTGGGTGGACTCCCAAATGACCCGTGGCTCTCTGAAACATTTACAGGATACTGAGCAGTCAGCAGAGTGAGCAGCCAGGGGCTTGTAACCTGTAACAAATGGGCGTGTTTAAAACAAATGCTGCAGCAATAGCGGCCTGAGCCATGCCACCCCAATCCCGAGGGTGACACCCCAAATCTACGGAGCAAGTCGCTCCCTGCTTCTCCCCTTGGTCCTGGCAGCCATGCCCCAGAAAGCACTACAATTTTGAAGACTTTTAAAACTTTACTTACCTTCTCTTCCCCCCTCAACAGCCATGGCGCCCAGTCACGTTTGCAAATACCTGTAAGTAGACCGCGCCCACGTGACTTCTGCCTGAGGGGGGTGAAGCGCTGTGGAAGCACAGAGCATACTGGGTCCAACCTGGTAAGTACATGTAAATACACGCAAATGCCGGCTTTACATGACCCCGCCGGAAACCTCGTTTTTGCCCGTAGGTAGGGACCGGAGCATGGCGCTGAATCGGCGTTGGACACGGAACTCGACATTGGCCAGAAGCCCGGTCGCTATTCGTGTTTCCAGCGCTGTGAGGCAGAGATTCCAGCCCAATGTCAGAAAACATCGAATCCAAAATGCCAATTTGCATTATGTCAAATAAAATCAATGTTACGCAGTTTAACCCAGTCTGAATGGGTATTCCGGAATCGCCTGTGTAACTTATGGAATCTCGAACAAGTCAACTACCATTCATTTTTTTCAAAGCTTATATGATTAATTCATTAATTAACATGGTTAATAAACAACATTCGCAGGAGAAAAATGGGCAGAATCTTTTCAAAAGCAAACTACTGCAGATGCAGGAAACCTGAAATCGAAAACAGAAAATGCTGGTAACATACAGTCGACCTGGCAGGATCAATGGAAAGAAACTTTCAGTTAGTGAAGCAGGTCACCATGGCTGAATTTTTTCAGGTGAGGCCTGGTCAAGGCCGACTGCCAGGACCAAATTGGTAGCCAATCCCGCTGCAGTGGGCGGCAGCATCCTGGGTGGCATTTTGGTTGCAGCAGCCAATTAGGACAGCAACTTGCCCTTGCCCATAGGTGCCGCTCCAATCAGAGGGCCAGAAACCCAGCAACTTCAGCAATGCCAGTACTAGTAGTGGTCACTGCTGAACCTGCAGCACAAGGGTCCTCAATGCCCTGGCAAAGCTGTGAGGACGTTAGGGTCAGGCTCCGGCAATTGGTGGGGGTCGTGGAGCACTGCAGTGCCAATGCGGTTTGGCTACCCTTGCCACCAGTGAGTGCCTCGGTCAGGGAGGCCACCAGGTGGTTTCTGCACATGGCAACAAACACTCTCAACATGAAACAAATACCAGCAGAGACCGGCAATGACCCTTAGTTGGACCCTTAATTGACTCAATTACCCGTCTGGTGGGCAACTCCACAACTGTGGTTCCTGCTACTAGCAATAAGTTATGGTGGAGGAAAGATATAAGGCTCTCCTCCTAACACCATTCACCACCACATTGCCAGCCCTCCTATGTTCCGGCCTGTCTCTAAAGGACTAGGAAAGTTTAGCTCCAAACGTCAGGGGGAAGTTTCTCTATATTGGTTCATGCTATAATTTATTTTTTGTACTAGGCTCAAGTCCGATTGCAATCGAGAGAGTGTCAAAAAATTGAAGGCTTTCTCAGCAGCCAGGTAGTTTTTCAATTCTGTGCATCGATTTTGTCTGGAACTGAACTGCTGGGAAATCATTCGCTCGACTGCCTTTGACGAAGCAGAGAAATCCGAACTGCCTCAACCAACTTAAATAAGTGCAACATTTTAATGCTTCAGCTTTTTAAAACACAGAGTCCAGAAATAATAAAAGGCTTGCATTGACGTTGTTCATTCCACTGCTTTATATGAAGTGTTTTTGGAATGTTCTCCCTCGTGCACTGGAAGGAGTGCAGACAGTGAGCAAGGTTCCAGAAATAGCAATGAGACAACGATCAGATTTGTTTCACTGATGCTAATTGAAGGATGTGTATCATAGAAGGTACCATGGAAATCTCTTCTGTTCATCTTTGAAAGTGCAAAAATATATTTTACATCCACTTCAGCAGGCAGACAGGGCCTTAATTTAATGTCTCATTTAAAAGACAGCACCTCTGACATTGTGGCACTCCTCTGCTGAAGTGTTCCCTGAGATTTGGTGTCCACATTGGAGCCTGCCTACTGTCATAATATACACCAATATATCATGGTGCAGATACACACTGATGGACACACAGTGGGACCAATCAACACACACAACAGCGCAGCCAATTACCAGTGAGAGCACACGCACTATAAAGACAGGGGGCATCAGAGTTCCCGCTCAGTCAAGCTGCAGCTAGCTAGGAGGACAGAGGTCACAGCCTGCAGCACATTCACCATGTGCTGAGTGCATCGACTGGTTAGGACAAGGCAAAGGTCTTTAGTTAAAGCTAGTATTGTGTTAACCCACAATCAGAGTATGTTAAACAGTTAATGATTCAGTAAAATAGTGTTGCCCTATTTCCAGTGTTGGTGCCCTGTATGTGTTCCACGGATCTAGAGCACCCAACACAGCATGGTACCAGGGGTTGAGGGATATTAGCACTTCTTAGACCTACCTGCAAGTGATCTGCCTTCCGCCAACATTCCGTCAACCTGCAACATGGACAACATCTGCCCGCCGCCGCCGCTCTGCATCGCCGGCAACCTCGGGGCCAACTGGAAGATATTCAAACAGCGCCTCAAGCTCTTCCTTGAGGCCACAGACAGGGAGGACGCCTCGGATCCCAGGAAGATTGCTCTCCTCCTCTCCACGGCCGGAGACCATGCCATTCACATTTTCAATTCTCTCACCTTTGCGGATGATGAAGATAAAACAAAGTTCAAGACGGTCCTCCTCAAGTTTGACACTCACTGCAGCGTAGAGGTGAATGAAGGTTTCGAGCGCTACGTGTTCCAACAGTGTTTGCAGGGTAAGGATGAACCTTTTCAATCCTTTCTCACGCACCTCCACATGCTTGCGCAGTCTTGCAGCTCGGGCCCACCTCCGACTCCATGATACGCGACCAGATCATTTTCGGTATTCAGTCGGACCCCCTATGACAGCAGCTCCTCAAAGCAAAGCAGCTCACCCTAGCGACCGCCATTGAGACTTGTGTCTTACACGAAAATGCCACGAGTCGGTATTCCCACATCCAAGCGGCTGAAACGGCGTGGCACGGTCCCCACAAGGCGGAACGGGTCCAAGCGATTGAGCAACTCCAGGGCCTCAGCCTGGATGAGGGCGGCCATTTTGCGTGCTTTTGGGGCTCCCGCGTTTGTGCGCACCAAACGAGGGGACGGCGACGACGAAGAACGCAATGCACAGGCGCGCACCACACACGACCGCACCACGCATGCGCAGTGGTGCAGCGAACGTGCTGACGCTACGACGTGCGGCAACTGTGGCTCCGCCCATTTAAAGCGGCAATGCCCTGCCAAATCTCGACAATGCTTAAGATGTGGCAGACTTGGCCACTATGCTGCCTTCTGCCGAGCAGCTCAGCCTGCCAATTCATATCGCTTCAGCCAGCCTTGCAGGAATGTCCGGGCAATTCAACCCACGGTCACCGAGTCCGATGCGGACCTCCCACACAGCAGGGACACCGAGGACCCGAAGGCGCCTTTTCGAGTCGGTGTCGTGACAAAAAACAGGGTGTCCCGAAGCAAAGACACCAGCCGCTGTCAGTATACAGCATCGATCCAGACGATGAGTGGTGTGCCACCCTGACGGTCAACCGGTCCCAAATACGATTCCGCCTGGACACTGGTGCTTCCGCCAATCTCATTGCGCGGTCTGACTTCCAAAGCCTTCGTGTCAAGCCAGCTATCATTCCATCAGCCTGCCAGCTATTGGATTACAATGGTAATGTCATTGCTGCCAGCGGCTCGTGCCAACTTGAAGTGACGCACAGGTCACGCAAAGCCATCCTTACTTTTGAAATCATGGGCTCCTCGAAAACCTCCCAGCTTGGCGCGCAGGCATGCAAGCTGTTGAACCTCGTTCAGAGAGTTCACTCTTTCTCTCCTGATGACACGTCTGCCTTTCAGGACACTGACTACAGGGCGCAACTCGACGCCATCATCAACCAGCACCACGACGCCTTCGAAGGCATGAGCACGCTCCCATATACCGACAAGATCTTATTGAAACAGAATGCCATGCCTGTGGAGCACGCACCTCGCAGGGTCCCAGCACCCCTTAAGGAATGCCTCAAACAGCAGCTGCAGGACCTCCAGGACCAAGGAGTGATCTCCAGAGTCACGGAACCAACCGACTGGGTCAGTTCCATGGCATGTGTAAAAAAGCCTTCCGGCGAATTGAGAATTTGCATTGATCCCAAGGATCTAAATCGCAATATCATGAGGGAGCATTATCCAATTCCCAAGCGCGAAGAGATCACATGTGAGATGGCTCGCCCCAAGCTCTTCACCAAACTCGACGCCTCAAAGGATTCTGGCAAATCCAGCTTGACAAATCCAGCAGGAAACTGTGTGCATTCAATACCCCCTTTGGCAGATATTGTTACAACAGGATGCCGTTTGGGATCATATCTGCTTCAGAGGTGTTCCATAGGATCATGGAACAAATGATGGAATGATGGCATTGAAGGTGTTCGCGTCTATATCGACGACATAATCATTTGGTCCACCACCCCGAAGGAGCATGTCGGTCGCCTCCAGCGCGTATTCAAACACATACGTGAGCAGGGCCTACGCCTCAACAGGGCCAAATGCTCTTTTGGTTAGATGGAACTCGAGTTCCTCAGGGTCCACATCTCCCAGTTGGGTGTGCGGCCGGATACGGACAAGGTGGCTGCTATCACAGCCATGAAAACGCCAGAGGACAAGAAGGAGGTCCTCCGATTTCTGGGCATGGTCAACTTTTTAGGGAAGTTCATCCCTAACCTCGCCATCTTATACCATATGTCTCAGGAACCTGGTCAGGAAGACGACAGACTTCCAATGGCTCCCTGCCCACGAGCGTGAATGGAGAGAACTCAAAACCAAACTCACCACGTCCCCGGTCTTAGCTTTCTTTGATCCAGCAAAAGAGACCAAAATTTCGAACAATGCCAGTCAATCCAGCATTGGGGCGGTGCTCCTGCAACGCGATGAGTTCTCATCAGGGGCCCCCGTTGCATATGCATCACGCGCCATGACCCCCACGGAACAGCGCTACGCGCAGATAGAAAAGGAGTGCCTGGGCCTTCTGACCGTTGTGGTTAAGTTTCACGATTATGTGTACGGACTTCCTCAATTCACCGTCGAGACCGACTATCGCCCGCTGGTCAATATAAAACAGAAAGACTTGAACGACATGATGCTTCGCCTCCAGTGTATTCTTCGCAAGCTCCGGCGATATGACTTCCAGCTGATACACACCCCAGGCAAAGACCTCATCATTGCTGATGCTCTCTCCAGGGCAGTCAACACTCCATGTGACCCAGCTGGATTCGTCTGCCAGGTTGTTGCCCATGTGGCCTTCGTGGCCTCCAATCTACCTGCCTCGTTCAAATTTGCCGCAAGACGGCGGCTGACCCTTTGCTACAGCGTGTCATGCGCTGCCTAACAGACGGGTGGCTCAAGGGCCAATGCCCTCAGTTCTATAATGTCAGAGATGATCTGGCGGTAGTAGACGGGGTTCTTTTGAAACTGGACCGCATTGTCATCCCGCATAGCATGCGCCAGCTCATTCTGGAACAGCTACACGAGGACCACCTTGGCGTGGAAAAGTGCCGCCGAAGGGCCCGAGAGGCAGTGTACTGGCCCGGCATCAATGACGACATCGCCAACACAGTGCTCAACTGCCCCACTTGTCAACACTTTCAGCCGGCCCAACCACATGAGACCCTGCAGCCCCATGATTTGGTCACGTCACCTTGGACCAAGGTGGGCATCAACCTGTTCCACGCGCCTGTAAGGACACCTTTGCTCGACACAGCATCCCACTCACTGTGATGTCGGACAATGGCCCCTGCTTCGCAATCCAGGAATGGTCCAACTTTGCCAGGCAGTACAATTTTGCACAAGTGACATCCAGTCCCCTGTACCCCCAATCCAACGGCAAAGCGGAGAAGGGGGTCCACATAGTCAAACGGCTCCTCTGAAAGGCTGCTGATGCTGGGTCTGATTTCTACCTCGCCTTGCTGGCCTATCGCTCTGCCCCACTGTCCACTGGCCTGTCGCCAGGCCAGTTGCTCATGGGTCACACCCTGAGGACGGCGCTGCCGTCCATTCATGTCCCAGACCTTGACCACGTTCCGGTCCTTCGCCGGATGCAGCTGTCTCGTGCACAGCACAAGGTGGCTCATGTCTCCCGTGCAGCTGATCTCCCTGCTCTGGCTCCAGATGACAACGTCCGCATTCATCTTCCAGATGGTGGCTGGTCTGCAACCGCTGTTGTCCTTCGGCAGGCGGCTCTCCGCTCGTTCCTGGTTCATCTACCGGATGGCTCCATTCTACGCCGCAATCGACGCGCCCTTCGTCTCGTTCCACACTCACTACGTGATCCTCCACTGTCGCCTCGCCCTCCTGCTGACCCTGCCATGGACTATGCAGAGATCCCGGTCACTCTGCATCCTCCTCACTCTGATGCAGTCCAGCCCGCTCCTCAGCCGGCGGCTCCTGACCCACCCTTGAGGCGGTCAACCAGAATTTGCGCCCACCTGAGAGACTTAATTTGTGAACTTTGTGGACTTATGGACTTTCTGATTTGTTCTGTTCTTCCGTTTGATCGTTTACATGGTTTGTATATAATGTTCATCTCGTTATTCTTGTGGCATACTGTTTTTCTGCACCAGGCACCTTCCCATGTAAATAGCTTAGTTCTCATGCACATAGTCCTGTAAATATTTCGCACACACGTAGTCAGGGACATTCTCACCGTACACTATTTATTGCCACACATGTACATTCTTTTATAAAAGGGGGGATGTCATAATATACACCAGTATATCATGGTGCAGACACACACTGATGGACACGCAGTGGGACCAATCAACACACACAACACCGCAGCCAATCACCAGTTAGAGCACACGCACTATAAAGACAGGGGGCATCAGAGTTCCCGCTCATTCGAGTAGCAGCTAGCTAGGAGGACAGAGCTCACAACCTGCAGCACAGACATTCACCATGTGCTGAGTGCATCGACTGGTTAGGACAAGGCAAAGGTCTTTAGTTAAAGCTAGTATTGTGTTAACCCACAGCCAGATTATGTTAAACAGTTAATGATTCAATAAAATAGTGTTGCACTATTTCCAGTGTTGGTGACCTGTATGTATTCCATGGATCCAGAGCACCCAAAACAACACCTACCTACCTCAAAGCCGAGAGTGCCACTGACTGAGCCACAACTGACATGAATTACCGTTGGTCATGACAGAGGTGAATTTATTTTTAAAAAAATGTTTTGAAGGCATTTCCATAAATACAAAGTGAATCAGAAGAGCAATTAAACAATTCAGTAAACAACACCCAACATCCCCGCCTCCCCCCGCCCCGCTTCCCTGGCGCCACCCCTTTCCCGCATCCTGCCTTCTCCGTTTTATATATGTACTAAGTTAATATAACTAATATCACCACTTTGCTTCGCTTTGATGTTCTTTGCAGATATCTCTCAAGACATTGATTGCCGTTTCAGATAGATAAGAGTCAAAAACATCACTGTTGGTCTGGAATCATAAGTAGGTCAGAACAGGTAAGGAAGATAAATGTCATTCTCCTAAAGCGACGGGGTGGGTTTTTATGACGATCAATGGCCACCACTACTGAGATTAACTTTCAATCCTGGATATTTAAATTCCAATCACTGTCTTGGTGAGATTTGAATCTATGTATCCAGGCCTCTGGATTGTTATTCCAGTGACATTACCACAACACCACCCTGTCCCCATACAGTGAGACAAGATTAGTCAAGAATTAGGATCAGACACAAAGAAAGTAACAAACAAACAAATTTTCCGCCTTCCCAGCCATGTGTTCCTCGGCGACGCTCCATCGCCGGCAATGGATTTCTCCATTCCTGCCTCCGGCCAATAAGATTCCCCATTGTGGCCGCCCTACGCTGCCGGAAAACCTGTGGGCGGAGGTGCGCTGCCGGCGGAACAGAAAATCCCACCGGCGGAGATTTCACCCAGGAACACGTTCACAGTTAGTTCTGGATGTGGAGCTCATTGTTTTTGCGTAAAAATTGTACTAAGTTAATGTAACTAATATAGGAACCTTGCTTCTCTTTTATGTTATTTGCAGATATCTCTCATGACAACAATTTGCCAATAGGATGAATTAGGTGGTGAGAGCATTTTGGCTGTTTTTGGACTGTTCAGAGCGCTTTATATTGTTTGCCTCTCTTTTTCTGTGATTATTATTTGTCCACTTTATTTTTGCTTTGCTCTCTCAATTCTCTTTCTGACTCGTGGTGTTAAATGATCACTGCTTCTGTTATTCTGTCTGTCCTTCTCTCTTTTACCTGTGTGTTCTGGGAGAGCCTGTCATTTGAGGACCTGCCAGACTGGGCATGTCTCCAAAGACTCCGGCTAAGCATGGGGACCGTACAGCATATCTGCCGGTTCATGCCTTGGGGCTACTGGGGGAGGACACCCGCTCCCGGTGGCCATCAAGGTGATGGTCGCCCTGAACTTTTCCACCATGGGGTCCTTCCAGACGCCGAGTGGGGACCTGTCCGGGATCTCACAGAGCTCATCTGCGCCATCACGGAGGCCCTACATGCCCAGTCGGCACAATACATCCATTTCAATGTGGACCGAGCCCATCAGGATGGCCGGGAAGCAGGGTATACTGCCATCGCCACCATGTCCCGGGTCCAGAGAGAAATTGACGGGATGCATGTCGCCCTGCAGATGACCAGCCCATCTTCACAAACTGAAATGAGTTCCACTCAATGAACGCGCAGCTGCTGTGAGAAGATGAGATGCACATCATGCAAGTCTGAGCCCGTTACTCTGGCAGTGTGCACAATGCCTTCACCCTGGCACACTTGATGGTCCTTGGCCTCTTCACGGCGCACCCCAGCTGGGCAGTTGGCTCCTGGTTGACAGGGGTTATCGGCTGCGGTCATAGCTGATGATGCCCACCCGGAGGTCACAGACTGACGCAGAGACCCATTACAACAATGTCCATGCCGCAACCAGGGCCGTGATCAAGTGGTGCTTCAGCATCTGAAGATGCGATTCAGGTGCCTGGAGCGCTCTGGAGGGGCCCTCCGGGATTGCGCTGGGAGGGTCGTCTGCATCGTGGCGGCCTGCTGCATCCCTCACAACCGTGCAGCAGAGGGGCGATGTACTGGAGGAGGAGGATGATGAGGAAGGGCAGGCCTCGTCTGATGAAGTGGATGTGGGAAGGGGGACAATGAGCAGGACATGGGGCCCGGGCAGAGGTGGGATGCCGCATGACGTGTGCACCAGGTCCAATATGCACGGGAAGCTCTGTTCGCCTCCAGGTTCACCGACTGGGGGGAGGGGACTCTGGCTGGGGACTCCACCACGGACGCCACTCGTGTGGAGTCGGCCTGGGTGGCACGCATGACTGGCACCAGCCCCTGCTCCTGCATGCAGATGGACTCCTCCACCTGTGCCTGCAGGTGCTGGAAGCAGGCTGTCATCCCCTCTTGTGGTCCCTGGGTCTCTGACTGCACCTGCACTATGGGTGGGACTGGATGTTCCAGGAGCCCGGGACCCGTCTGGACGGCAGCCGGTTCCTGGGGCCGGCCTGCCCGCCGACTGTCCGGCTGCTCCTACCTCCACCTGCTGTACCAGATGCGATGTGTGGTGTGCACCAGATAGTCTCCCAGTAGCCCTTTCACTAATGTGCCCATACAATGACACCGTTAGACTGTCCGACACATGCAGCCCAGGGGTTGGGTTGATGGTGGCCTCAGTGGCCAGGGTACTCGGCCTTGGCAGATAACATGCGTGCTGACATGTGGGGCAGGATGGGGGTTCGGCCGTCCCCAGGAGAGGGGCAGGGTTACGAGTGTGAGGGAGGGTGGGGTTAGTGCCAGGGGCACGGAGCAGCCAACTCACCCTGGCCGCCCTGACAATGTCGTGAAGTTTCTTCCGGCACTGCATGCCAGTCCCAGATGCCGTTTCCCACGGTGCTGACCGCCTCTCTCACCAGTGCCCAGGCACGGAGGACAGTGGCGCCTGGTGGCCTTCCTCCCAGGCCGGGATATAGGGTTATCCTTCTCTCCTTCACGGCGTCCAGGAGGGTGTCTAGCTCAGTGTCCCTGAGGCGCTGCTCTCCTTTCAGCCATCTTGTTGGCTGGGACTGTGTGTGGGGGGGAAGGAGTGCTTAAGTCCGGCTGCGGCGTATGAGCCTCATGAGCGTCAATCACAGACCCGACGATTCCGGCACCGTTTTCCATGGAATTGATTGCGTTCCACATGGCGACGGTGCCAGCCCATTTAAAGTAGCTGAATCGGTGCAGCTGCTGCGCCGGTTTTTCTGTCGTAAAACATCACCATTTCCACGCCGGCATCTCAAAATCGGAGAATTCAGCCCTTAGTCTCAGGAATGGAGAATCCAGCCCATGATCTCAGGATAATGCGACATTTTCCACATTTACATCTTATTTGGATGATTTGGGATCTCGGGGTTGTCAGTGATATCTGTAGTCTCACTTCATTGGTGCTCTGATTTTTCTGTCGTAGAACGCCTCACTTCCTCTGCTGGCGTCAACACTTAGCCTCAGAAACGGACAATCCAGCCCCTTGTATTTATTCAGTAAGAAGTCTTACACCAGGTTAAAGTCCAACAGGTTTGTTTCAAACACTAGCTTTCGGAGCACTGCTCCTTCACCTGAGGAAGGAGCAGTGCTCCGAAAGCTAGTGTTTGAAACATACCTGTTGGACTTTAACCTGGTGCTGTAAGACTTCTTACTGTGCTCACCCCAGTCCAACGCCGGCATCTCCACATCATGGCTTATATTTGTTGAGGAAGCTTTCACTGTACAAAAACAGTGAATGTTAATGCTCCCAATCACAAATCCCTTTGTGGAAGACACATTTCACATTATGTAAGAAACTCTGACGCCGGGACTGAATCACGGGTGTTCTACGACCCCGATAGCGGCGCCGGTCCCGGAGAAATTCGGGACATGCTAATGGACCAGCCCCAGTTCCACTGTAGAACTTGTGTGATTCCAACCCACGCTGGCGTGTTATTCGCGGGGGGTGAGATTGGCAGCTGAGAGTCTGACAAGCTGCAGCCGCATAAAAGCCCACCCAATTCCCCACATACACTCATTCCAACCAAGAAAATGCTACCCCAAAGAGCAACCCCGAGATTCAGAGCTGGTGACATTGCTGGATGCTGTGGAAGAGAGGTGGAACACCCTGTTCCCCAGGATGAGAAGGAGGCTGCCACCTGCCAACATCAACTGGGCCAGGGCACAGGTGACTGAAGCTGTGAGCAACTTGGGCCTCACCGCCAGGACCGGATAGCAGTGCAGGAAGAAGCCAGGGCAGCTAGGATGAGTCCCCATCACCACCTTGCCCCTGGTACCACCCCTGTCCCACACTCTGAAACCCATCACCACTCCCCCCCACCCCACCCCCCTCATGTTGCCCCCAGGCGGACATCGAGGCAGTGCTGTGTGAGGAAGGGCAAACCCCAGGCCAGCCAGGGTGAGTCATCACCACCACCGTGCCCCTGGCACCAACCCCCGTCCCGCACACACGTAGCGCCCCCCCACCCCAAAAGTAGTCTGCGCGCACCTCACCTTCAACCACATGCCGACACCCATACCGCTCACCTTGGCCGGGGAAGCTTTCACTGTCCTGCATGCAGATACCACGAGCTGTGGACTCCCTGTGCTGCCTACATCTGAGTGTCCCACTGCATTATCTGCCCTTCAAGAGATGGCGGCCTACAACCATAGGGAGAGCGAAAAGACCGGAGGCAGCCCGCTGGACCTGCGACCCCTCACCGTCGTAGAGTTGAGGGCGTTGGACCTGGTTGGTGAGGTTGGAGACCAGGCAGTTACCGAGGCAGAGTTGGGCAACGGAAATGCAAGTGAGCCCCCAGTGCATTGCAATGGCCCTATAGCACCCCTTCCCCCGGAACACTCCCACCCGTGATCTAACGGGCAGCATGGTAGCACAGTGGTTAACACTGTGTCTTCACAGCACCAGGGTCCCAGGTTTGATTCCCCGCTGTGTCACTGTCTGTGCAGAGTCTGCACGTTCTCCCCGTGGTTTTGTGGGTTTCCTCCGGATGCTCCGGTTTCCTCCCACAGCCCAAAGACATGCAGGTTAGGTGGATTGGATATGCTAAATTGCCCTTAGTGTCCAAAATAGTTAGGAGGGGTTATTGGGTTAGGGGTATAGGGTGGAAGTGAGGGCTTAAGCGCGTCGGTGCAGACTCGATGGGCTGAATGGCCTCCTTCTGCACTGTATGTTCTATGTTCTATTGTTCTATCTATCTTGTCGGCAGCACAGTGGTTTGCACTGTTGCTTCGCAGCGACAGGGACCCGGGTTCAATTCCCACTTGGGTCACTGTCTGTGCGGAGTCTGCACATTCTCCCCGTGTCTGCGTGGGTTTCTCTGGGCGCTCCGGTTTCCTCCCAAATGTCCCGAAAGACGTGCTTGGGTGAATTGGACATTCTGAATTCTCTCTCTGTGTACCCGAACAGGCGCCAGAGTGTGGCGACCAGGGGATTTTCACTTCATTGCAGTGTTAATGCAAGCCTACTTGTGACACTAGTAAATATTATTATTGTCCTTTGTCTTGCAGGATCACCTGATGATGAGGCGGGTCTTCCCCTGGTCTTCCGGGGCATATCCCTATTGAAGCTAACTTATTTCCTTAAACAAGTGGGTTTTTGAACTACAATACTCCAGAAACTGGGCGAAAAAGGCTAAAAGGACCATACCCTAGCGGGAGTCACCTCCTGCACATCTTCCTTCTACATACTGCCACTGGAAGTCATAAGAGGGTAATGTTAATTTTGCAAAAGAATTCAGCTGTGGACTGTGCAGCTTTTGTTACTTCATTTCAGGATGGATATAAATACAACAGAAACAGTGCAGTATATATTCACCAGGATGGAGAGTTATAGTTAAGGACACTTGAGGCATCAGGGTTTTGTCCCCAGGTGCTAAGATAGATTTTAGATGTAGTCTGAAAGAGATCTTAAAGACTATGAAGATACTGAAGAGTAATACTAGTTATTCGAGATATAAATTTAATGGGCGGGATTCTTCGGTTTGCCAGCTGCGTTTTCAGGGAGAAAGTTCCTGAAGGTAGGATCTGGATGTCTAAAAACTCCTCTTCTTTATATAAGAGAGGGGGGCATACAGAAGACCAGGGTCATAGAGTGTGAGTCACCAACATGGCTGGAGGAGGTCAGAGCAGTGAATGGGACAAACGTTATGGAGGCATTTGTAAATGACCGGAAGTATTTAAAATTTTGTGCATTAGGAACTTGTGGACATGCATTATAGACAGAGGGGTTTAGCACATGACAAAATGCAGGCATTGCATTTTAAACAATTTGGAGTTTAATTTAAACATTTGGAGATCAGATATAGAGAAGACTGGTATCAAGCTTTGAGATAATAAAATTGTGGATGAGTTTCAGTGATAGTAAGGGAGAGGTAATGGCAAGGCTGGACAAAGTTGAGGAATAATGGGTTTTTATCATGCAGACAATTCACAGTTTACTTCTGATTACTATTAATTTAGCCAAAATTAAATTAGAATTAAGGATCTATAAAAAGGGTCCGAGCTGGTTGGTCAATCTTTTTGAAAATGTTCAGCAAGCTTACATTTTTCCAGTGTAGAAGGAGTTCTGCAGCATTCATTGACATTCACACAATGCCTATCATTGTTACCTCACAAATCTCATCTGTTGTTTCTCCTGTTACATCAGGATAAAATTTATACATCCATGGGGTTGATTTGTTTTCAGAGCTTACATATTTTATCTGGGAATTTCATCATCCTGGTGTTGACATCCTGAATTCTCCTTGGCTTCCAGTTATGGAACCATGTTTCTTGTATATTTGCTTGTAAATAATTGAACACAGTAATAATTGGATGAATCATGCCCAGTATAAAGGAATTTAGTTATAGTTGTTGGGAGGCCAATCATCTCCTCTCTAGGACATTGCTTCAGGAGTTCCGCGGGGCAGTGTTCTGGACCCAACTGTATTCAACTGCTTCCTTACTAACCTTCATCGTAAGGTCAGAAGTGGCAACGTTTGCTTAAGGAGCTACAAAATAAATTGAGCACAGTGCAATCATTAGTGATTTCCAGGATTTGTTCCAACTCGCACATCATTCTGACTTGGAAGTAGATCATCATTCCTTCATTGTCGCTGGATTAAAATCCTGGAAGTACCTTCCTAACAACTCTGTGGAAGTACATTTGCCACATTGTCTGCAATTGTTTAAGAAGGTGGCTCCTCAAGGGAAATTAAGGATGGGAATTATGTGCTAGCTTTACCAGTTATACCCACATGCCTATATATGTTCAACATGAAAAGCTCACTTAAACTCCCTTATTGCCCTCTTACCATTAAACCTTGTATTACAGCCAAGATCATTTCAGATTCCCACTTGCCTTCACTGTACACTTTATAATTCATTTCTGAATGTTCTTACTCTCTTCGCCATTTTCTCTGCAGAATTTCTTTTGTTTACTATTTCACTCCTGGTGTTTTGATTGGCATTTTTATGATGCTTATTATTTTCTACAGTCGATATTCCAAAATATATATTTTTATCCTCTTTTCTGAGCAGTATACTTTAAAAGGTATTCTATTTGCCCTTTACAGAAATACCGTTAACCTAATCCATTTTCTTGAAGTTAACTTTTTAAAAAATATATCTGGTTGTTACTGCTTCGGCCTGTTGGGTCTAGTTCTCATGGAATGATGTGACATCCAGTTAAAATCACCATTACAAAAACCAACAACCAACCTGTTTTCACATTTTCATTTCATGAAACCTATTTAGAGTGTGATGATTGTCCCTTTAAGGGCAACACAGCAGAGTAAGGGTCACATGGCCTGTGTGACCAATCCGGAGACGGAGTGCAGAATCACTCTATGGTGAGAAAGGGTCCTGGGCAGAGACATTTTGGGATCAAGCTGCAGCCATGAAGCTGCTGTACGTCTCTTGTTTTGTTCGTGGCCAAAATGGTTTCCCATTTCACGGCAGCTGTGGCCATTTTGGCGCCATGGCTGGCTGCAGGTTCCTGCCCTAACTGGTGAACTGCGCCATTTTGTGTGTTCTGCAGCTCTTGTACAACGTTTTCAGTACTCACCATGCCCAGCATTATCTCCATTGCTCGTTTAAAATTTATGTTGGCCTCTGCAAGCAATAGCGTAGTTATTTACCCCACAGACTAATCTATTCCATAACATGTAATTTGGGGTGGCTCCAAAATCACAATACTCTGATAATTACTTCAGTTTAGCAATATAAGTTGTGTTTGATTCGCCTGGGGCTTTCACCCTCAAATTAAATTTGAATATCTGGAGTATGACTGATAGTTGAGATTGTAATTAAGCCTTCAGTAAATTCATGAACTCACTAAATGATTTGGAGTCGGCACATTTGGGGTTGTAAGACTGCGAATGTGGTTCCACAAACACTTAAGAGAATTGCTTTGCATTTTGCCTCCTCCCCTATTTTGTCTGCTTGGAAATAATACCCAAGGCACTCAATGTGTTGTATCCAGTCCTCTGTAGAGGAGTCAAATGGGTCTATTCGCCCAAAGAGAGGCACGCTGGTGAGTATTCCTTTTTCCTCAGACTTCGATTATGACAGGATACTCACAGGTGTCTGGACAGAGGCAGTGTCAGGATAATTTATCCTCATCGCTAGATGCAAAGCTGCACTTTCACAGACTTCATTAGTGAATGCAAAAAGGATTTATTAAGAAGAAATGTACACCCCCCTCATAGCTCTAGCTAGCTCCCAAAATGCCTCTGCAAGGAACCTCTCTCACCAAGGGATGATTTCACACTCTTGAGTCTGATTGATCTTGCAGGCTATATGACTCTTGCACGGCTGTGTTGTCCTTAAAGGGACATTCACCACAGAGAGACATTAGATGTTGTATTTGTAAATTGAGATGCAAGTACAATCATGTAAATAGCCAATTTTAAAAAGGTATACACAGAAGAACATGCTGAGAATACTTGTGGACTAATCTGGCCTAGAACTGAACTTTATGTCAATCAAAGTACATCCAAAAGTTGTTCTGTCCTTTATTTTATTTGTTTTAAAATAGTTTTCCTTCTGTATTTTACTGCCTTCATGGTGTAAAGATAGGTCGTAATGCGTTTATGAGTATCTCATTCATTTTATAAAAGTCTTTAATTTAAAATATCAGGCTTATATAATCATAAAATATGGCTTAACCCCTCGTGAATTTTTGCCTGTTATTATTGTTTTTATTAGTGTCAGTGGGAATAATGGGTGACTCATTATTAAGGTCAAATGGTTAATTTGTCATTGAGCTGCTCAATTTAGATGATTATATCCTTCACTCTACAGGGCGATTTAACTCATGACCAGTTTCAAATTAAGAGATATTAGCAACTGCATAATAATTGTGAATAAATACTTCATATTAATTGTCTAAGTAATCTCAATGGTATGCACAGATTAAATCTTGCTATATATTGCACTCAAAATAGAGAATGGGAATGAAGAAAATTGCCTCGTTATATAATCGCCGTGGCAACTGCTACACTGAGAAGTAGAACACCACAAACTGCAAAATGCCAGAGAAACGATTGAGTAGTTTGATATTTCACAGATATGGACTCCTCACAATATGAATGTGAAACCTTTTTTTGAAGACTAACAAATCTTTATGTTGATGAATTGTTTGAAGACGAATTGCACTCAACTCAAAGTAAACCGTAGGTTTGCGATGAACACAATTAATTGTAAACCTCTCACGTTGGGTGCTAATTAAAAGAAGTAACAATTTAGGATTAGATGGCATCATATTGTGTCTCTCAGAATTCAGAGTCGCTGATAATATCAAGAATATCTTCTGTCCAATGCAAAATAAACTAGGGGACGGGATTCTCAGTTTCTGAGACTGTGTTGACACCAACACAGAATTTGTGGACTTTTACGACAGCAAAATTGGCGCCCACCTGGACCGATTCAGCGACTGTTAAGGGGCTAGCATCGGCGCCACGTGGAACAATCGATTCTAAGAGAAATGGTGACGGATTTGCTGGTTCTGCGATTGTCACTCAAGAGGCTGACAAGCCGCATATACACATTGCACTCCCCACACACACACCATCCCAGCCAACAAGATGGCAATGAGGAGCGCAGCCCCAAGGTTTACCAATGCTGAGCTGGAGACCCTCTTGGATGCAGTGGAGGAGAGGTTGATGACCCTGTACCCGGAAAGGAGGCTGCCAGCCACCACCGTTCACCGTGCCTAGGCGCGGGTGGCAGTGGCAGTCAGCGCAGTGGGCAACACCATCCAGACCGGCCAGCAGTGCTGTAAGAAACTGCACAACTTCCACAGGGCAGCCAGGATAAGAGGCACTGTGCCCCTGGCACCAACCCCGTCTCAGACACCCGTAACCCGATCTCCCCATCCGGAGGGCGGCCGAACCCTCACCCTGCACTACATGCCGGCACCGATACCAGCCACTATAGCCGGGTGCCCTGACCACTGAGGCCACCAGCTACCCACCCCCTGACCTGCATGTGTAGGACTGTTTACCAATGTTGTTTTCTGTTTGCCCCTCACCCCCCAGGAGAAGGCCACGCACAACCGCCGGCAGTAGGAGAAGACAGGAGGGGGACCGCTGGACCTGCAACTCCTCACTGTGGCAGAATAGAGGGCTTTGGAAGTCGGCGTACCGGAGGAAAAGGAGGTCGCCGAGGCGGAGTTTGGCCGCGGGCGAGGAAGTGAGACCCTGCTTAGTTGCAGTTCCCCATGACATGTGTCAACCGCACCCACCCTCACCCCCATACCACCCTCACCACCACTCTCCTCCCCAGAACACCCTCACCCCCACACCACCCCCAACCCACTCACCCCCCCGTCTAATCATGCATCTTGTCTTGTGTCTTACAGGACCTGCTGGAGATGGGGTGGGTCCATCTGATGTCCCCCGCCTCTGGCCAGTGTCACAGCCAGAGACCCCCATGAGCCGAGCTGTAATGGGAATAGCATCTCTCCACCCAAGACCCAGGAGACCCCGGAGCTCGAGTCAGATAATGATACGGATTTCCCGTCACAGCTGTGTCCAACACTCTCCACCATCCCAGACACACTTACCTTGGTTGGGCGCTTTAGGAAGAGGCTCCTGGGACACTACCTTCTGCTCACCACACAGCTGATCCAGTACAGCAGGTGGAGGTAGGAACACCTGAGGGGGTGGATGGTCAGAGGGCAGCCCTAACCCAGGGATGAGCTGCCGTCCAGATGGGTTTCGGGCTTCTGGAACGGACAGTCCCATCGATTGTGGAGATTCAGTCACAGAGCCAGGGACTACATGAGGAGTTGTCTCGAGCATCCAGTATCTGCCGGCGCAGTTGGAGGAGTCCAACCATGTGCAGCAGCAGGAGCTGGTGTTGACCATGCGTGGCTGGCGTCTGCAGTGGAGGCATTGGAGGTGATGGACTTGGCTATGGATCAACATGTCCAAATCCTGGGGCATTCTGTGCAGGTGCTAGCCGAAGCCCATGACAGAGTTGCAGCCTCACAGGCAACTGGACATTGCAACGGCACTTGTGAGCGTTGTCCAGTCACAGCAGACCACGGCTGGGAACGTTAGCAACATGGCCCAGGTGCTGGCTGATGTGGCGCAGACACAGAGGGAGGTGGCCCAGTCCCAGAGAAAGATGGCACAGTCAGTGGCTGATGTGATACAAACCCAGAAGGTGGTGGCACAGTTGCAGCGTGATGTGGCACAGCGCCAGACGGAGATCTGTGTGCACCATGGCCATGAGCTTGTGGACACTGATCAAGACAAGAGCAGGCCTCCAGGGCTGGCGGCACCAGGTGGCGGGGGGCCTCAGGGGATAGCTCCGCTCTCACTCCCATCCCATGGAGTAGCCTGGGGGTCATCGGGCACCGCGTGCAAGGAGGAAATCATGGAATCCATGCCGGTGACTCCCGCAGGGAAGGTGCTGGAACACCGCAGCATTCCGCCCCCCCCCCCCCCTGCCCCCCCTCTCCTGTCCCTGGTGCATCTGGTGGGCAGAACGGGGCGGTGCCTCACCACCCAGGCCACCCAAGCAGCAGCTGGGTCCTTCCTGGCCCGGTCACCTCAGAAAACACTCCGCTGATTCAGCTTCCTCCTTGGTACGGCCGCAGGGCATCTCCCTGCGCTGCGGCGACCAGCAGTAAGGCCACCATTGCTGGGTGAATTCCAATATCCATTGTCTGCAGGTGGTGAAAAGCATGGTACATGCCCCCGTGCCCAACCAGGTCCAACGGGCTACATGGTGGTCCCGGTTGACAACGCGGGCTCTGCTCCCACATGTCCTTCCCCCCCCCCCATCCCCGCACCTCTGGCCCCATTGGTGGCCGGCACCGTGAGAGCCTTCTGCCCTGGCGCCCATCCCTGATGCCAGGGATATTGTCGGCTGGCACTGCCCTTGCCAGCGGCATGCTCCGCGGCCCTCTTAGGGGCTACTGTGGGCATTGCCTGGGTGGGCCGCAGGCGGATGGCAGCCGTTTAGTGAGGCGTGGGTGTGGCGGAAGGTGGGGTGCAGGGGGTGAAGGTTTGGGGGTGCTCAAACGGCTGGTGTCTCTGCAGAACCAGGGGCCAAGGTGGGTGGTCAGTGGGTGCTCAGCAAGGTGACCACGGGCATGGCGGTCCGTGCTTTGACACCGCCCCAGTCCCATGGGGGTCACCACAGCATCTCAGCCTGTTCCCCCAACACCCCCCTTATACCCCAGCCCTGACAGGGTCCCCCCCCCCACCCCAGCCAGCCTGGCCAGTGTCCGGCCCGGCAGCCCAAGGTCGCACCTCTCTCTGTCATACCTCCTCTCTCTCCTTCATCAGCCACGATGCCGGTTTCGCGATTTTTAAAAACACAAGTGAACTGCGCCGTCGGAAACCCGGCCTGTCAGGTAAGGAGAATTGCAGAGGACCTGGGGAATACCGCGTCAGGCCTGCTAATGATATTCAAACAGTGTTTGCTGTGCATGCTGTCTGGTACGCATTGACGCCGCTGTCGAGGTGACGGAGAATCGCAATTTGGCGGTCGCCACGATTTTGCCGTCAGAACCGATTCTCGATTTCGGTGTTGGCCAACGGAGAATCCTGTCCAGGGTCTCACAGCTGGTCTAGCAAAATGGTTGCATCAATTTATTTACCTTTTTGCCTTTTTCCAGCTATTGCAGCACATTCGTTTAACAACAAAGAATACAAATACAAAAGGTTTTCTGCCAATGGTTGGTTTCAAGATAATTTATGAGTCACATCATTATTAACCGTGCCAAGAAGGAAAGCATTGCAATGATGCCCATTTCCTGCCTTGAGTGCCTTAATTGCTCAATAAGTTTTGGTTGGGGACAATATTGATGCAACTCTGTCTGAAATACAGAAACCTATAAGAGTTGAAACACAGCAGTAAATCTGCATCCATATTCATGACAAGACGATTGTTGGATTTTGAAAGACTGACCGACGGACTTCAGGGCTTGATTACAAAAGTATTTGCTTCAATGTATGTAATCAAGCTCTGAATTTTGGAACCAAGAAGAAATTAAACAAACATTCAAGTTTTAAAGATTCTCAGCACCATCTATAGTAATAATGATCTTTATTAGTGTGACAAGTAGGCTTACATTAACACTGTAATGAAGTTACTGTGAAAATCCCCTGGTCGCCACACTCTGGTGCCTGTTCGGATACACTGAGGGAGAATTCAGAATGTCCAGTTCAACTAACAGCATGTCTTTCAGGACTTGTGGGAGGGAACTGGAGCACCCGGAGGAAACCCATGCAGACTGCACACAGACAGTGACCCAAGCCAGGAATCGAACCCGGAGCCCCGGCGCTGTTAAGCAACAGTGCTAACGACTGTGCTACCATGCCATTATGCTTGCATGGCTGGTATTGAAAATTACACTTGCATTGACTTGTTGATTAGTTCTGCCCTACTTGATAGGAATGATTTATTCAACAAAGCTTGAAGAATAAAATATGTAACTGAGTGGTGCAATTGAACTGTTTGCTGCTTCGTTTGAAGTGCCTTGGAGCAGATAGCTGTTTAAAGAGCCCACGAGCGCTGTGAAGTCTAAGCCATTAAGGCCTGACGAAGCCACCTAGCTGAGTGGTTAGACTCCAATACACTGGCCAGTTCTTCCTTGTTGATAATGACATGGGAAAAATAATGTGAAAAATAAGGCAAAATCCAATGTGACATTTTGGGCGCGATTTAACGGGTAACCTTTTCAGTGCCACAGTGGGCGCGACTTCCCGGATGCTTTTCGACAGCTGAGACCGAGACCGTGGCCGGTTTTTAATGGCAATTAGTACCAGAAATGATTCCCCACGGTCTTCATGGCAGAAATGGCTGACCTCTGTGGTGATATGCATCACTGTATATACACAAGGGGTTAATGTAAATACTCTACAACTAAGTAAACATTAGAGGGAGCACCGGAGATGTCATGTCATGCAGACATACAGCTAATGAACACTTAGAATAGGACACAACCAATGAGCAGTCAAGACACCCAGAGGTGACACTACCACAAGGGGGCATTACACAACCCATATAAAAGGACAGGGCACACATGTTCTGTCTCTTTCCATAGGCGACACTCAAAGAGAATCTCAGGGGCAGATCAGAAGCATCACACCCACCACGTGGCTTAGAGCAGACTGGTTAGTTAGACTGAGCTACTATAGCAAGATTAGCAGGAGAGTCAAACTCATAGTGAACTGTGCTAATGGTTCAATAAATCACATTGAACTTACTTCAAAGTCTGGAGTATCTTTTGGTCAAAGCTGCATCGAGTTGCAGCTGATTCTCCTGGATAGCACCTGGCAGCTTCCTGCTAACAACGGGGAGCAACTCATAAACCGCTCCCTCCAGTCATCACTCAGCGATGCCACCACATAAGATTGCTCCACACTTCAGTAATGCCGACCTGGCCAGGCTGCTGGGTGCCTTGGAGGTGAGACGGCACACCCTGTTCCCCCGAGGGGGGTCGGAGGATAAGCCGCAAGGCCGCCAATGCTGCCAGGGAGGCAATGGCAGCGGCCATCATTTCAGGCGGCGTAACTAGAAGAATCTCAGTCCAGTCCAGGAAGAAGACTAACGACTTCCATCGGGCCACATGGGTAAGTTGACACCGGCCCCCTCGCATCGGTCCTGCCTAACACCACCCTTGACCTCCCCTCACCACCAGCCCTCTCAACAAGTTGGCAGCTGGTACCTCATACAGATCCTCCCCCAGCATTGTAGTTGTATAACAGCCTAAGGTTTAAAACATGGCAGGAGATCCCAGACTCGGGACATGATCCTCGTGTGCGATGTGGAAGTTCAGGGACACGTCCACTGTCCCTGGCTCCTACACGTGCAAGAAGTGTGTCCAGCTGCAGCTCCTGTTAGACCGCTTGACGGCTCTGGAGCTGCGGATGGACTCACTTTGGAGCATCCACGATGCGGAGGATGTCGTGGATAGCACATTTAGCGAGTTGGTCACACTGCAGATAAAGAATACTGAGGAAGATAGGAAATGGGTGACCATCAGACAGTGGGAGAGTAGGAAGGCAGTCCAGGGGTCTCCTGCGGTCATCTCCCTCCAAAACAGGTATACCGTTTTGAATACTGTTGAGGGAGATGACTCACCAGGGGAAGGCAGCAGTAGCCAAGTTCATGGCACCTTGGCTGGCTCTGCTGCACAGGAGAGAAAGAAAAAAAGTGGTAGAGATTTATTGATAGGGGATTCGATTGTAAGGGGAGTAGACAGGTGTTTCTGCAGATGCAAACGAGACTCCAGGAAGGTATGTTGCATCCCAGGTACAAGTGGCCTGGATGTCTTAGACTGGTTGCACGACATTCTAAAGGGGGAGGGTGAACAGCCAGCTGTCATGGTGCATGTAGGCACCGACGATATCGGTAGAAATGGGATGAAGTCCTACATGCTGAATTCAGGGAGTTAGGAGCTAAACTAAAAAGTAGGACCTCAAAGTTAGTAATCTCGGGATTGCTACCAGTGCCACATGCTAGTCAGAGTAGGAATGACAGGATAGACAGGATGAATGTGTGGCTTGAGAGATGGTGCAGGAGGAAGGGATTCAGATTTTCGGACATTGGGATCGGTTCTGGGAGAGGTGGGACCATTACACATTGGACGGTCTACACCTGGGCAGGATTGGAGCCAGAACCAATGTCCTAGGGGGGATGTTTGCTGGCGCTGTTGGGGAGGGTTTAAACTAATGTGGCAGGGGGGTGGGCACCAATGCAGGAAGTTGGAGGGTAGTAAAGAGAGTATAGAAACAAAAGCCAGTAAGGAGAAAAGTGGAAGGCAGAGAAACAGATTGAACTGCATTTATTTCAATGAAAGAGGTCTATCTAACAGGCAAGGCAGGTGAACTCAGGGCAGGGATAAATACATTGGATTGTGATCTTATACCTATTACTGAAACATGGCTAAAGGAGGGGCATGACTGGCAACTCAATGTTCCGAGGTACAAATGCGATAGGAAAGATAGACTAGGAGATAGGAGAGGAGGGGGAGTTGCATTTTTGATTAGAGACAGTATCACTGCAGTACAGAAAGAGGATATATCCGAGGGTTTGCCCACTGAGTCTACATGGGTAGAACTGAAAAACAAGAAGGGTGAGATCACTTTGATAGGACTGTACTATAGGCTCCCAAATAGTCAGCAGGATATTGAAGAGCAAATATGTAAAGTGTCATGTGAGAGTACCTTTTGCTAAGATGTTCACTGTATGTGTTAAAAAGGTTAACTTGAGTTCATAGAATAAACATTGTTTTGCTTAAAAAAAGTACTTTTCCATTTCTGCTGTACCACACCTGTAGAGTGGGCCGTGTGCTCCCCATACCACAATATATTAAAAGTTGTGGGTCAGGTGAACTCCATGATACACTTTGGGGTTCTGTAAACCCTGGCCCATACCAAAAGAGATTACAGATAGCTGCCAGAAAAATAGGGTGGTAGGGCTTTAACTTTCCCAACATTAACTGGGACAGCCATATACTAGGGGCTTGGGTGGAGAATAATTTGTCGAGTGGATTCAGGAAGAATTCCTCATTCAATATTTGGATAGCCCTACTAGAGAGGGGGCAAAGCTTGACCTCTTGGGGAATAAGGAAGGGCAGGTGACGGAAGTGTTAGTTAGGGATCACTTTGGGACCAGTGACCATAATTCCATTAGTTTTAAGATAGCTATGGAGAATGATAGTTCTGTCCCAAATGTTAAAATTCTAAATAGGGGTAAAAGGCCAATTTCGAGGGTAATAGGTGGAAACTTTCAAAAGTTGATTGGGGGTGTCTTTTTGCAGGCAAGAGGACAGCTGGTAAGTGGGAGTCTTTCAAAAGTATGTTAACCAGGGTTAAGGGTAAGCACATTCCTCTTAGAGTGAAGGGCAAGGCTGGTAGAAGGAGGAAACCCTGGATGACTCGGGATATGAGGTCATGGTCAAAAGGAAGAAAGAGGAATATGACATGCATTGGCAGCTGGGATCAAGTGGATCCTTTGAAGAGTATAGGGCTTGTCGGAGTAGAGTTAAGAGAGAAATCAGGAGGGCAAAAAGGGGACATGAGATTGTCTTGATAGATAAGGCAAAGGAAAATCCAAAGAGCTATTACAGATACATAAAGGGTAAAAGGGTGACTAGAGAGAGGGTAAGGCCTCTTAAGGATAAACAAGGTCACCTATGTGCAGATCCGCAAGGTATGGGAGAGAATATTTCTCATCAGTATTTTCTGTTGAGAAAGGCACTAATATTAGGGAAGTTGGGGAAATAAAAAGTGATGTCTTAAGGAGTGTATATATTACAGAGAAGGAGATGCTGGAGGTATTAAAACGCATCAAAATAGATAAATCCCCAGGACCTGATGAAATGTATCCCAGGATGTTGGGGGAGGCTAGGGAGGAAATTGCCGGCCACTTAACTGAGATATTTGAATCATCGACAGCCACAGGAGAGGTGCCTGAATATTGGAGGGTTGCAAATGTCGTGCCCTTGTTTAAGAAGGACTGTAGAGATAAGCCTGGGAACTACAGATCAGTTAGTCTTACATCTGTAGTGGGTAAATTGTTAGAAGTTATTCAGAGGGACAGGATCTACAGGCATTTAGACAGACAAGGGCTAATTAGGGAAAGTCATCATGGCTTTGTAAGGGGAAAGTCATGTCTCATGAATTTGATTGAGTTTTTTGAAGTGGCAACCAAGAAGGTGGATGAGGGCAATGCAGTCAACGTTGTCTACATGGACTTTAGCAAGGCCTTTGACAAGGTACCACATGGTAGGTTGTTCCAAAAAGTTAAATCTCACGGAATACAGGGTGAGGTAGCCAATTGCATACGAAATTGGCTTGGCAACCGAGACCAAAGGGTGATTGTGGAGGGTTGTTTTTCAAACTGGAGGCCTGTGACCAGCGTTGTGCCTCAGGGATCGATGCTGGGTTCACTGTTATTTGTTATATAAAAAATGATTTGGATAAGAATGTAGGAGGCCTTTGCAGATGACACCAAGATTAGTGGCACAGTGGATAGTGAAGAAGGTTATATAAGATTGCAACATGATCTTGACCAATTGGGCCAGTGGGCTGATGAATGGCAGATGGAGTTTAATTGGATAAATGTGGGATGATGCGTTTTGGTAGATCAAATCAGGGCAGGACCTACTCAGTTAATGGTAGGGAGTCTTACAGAACAAAGATATCTAGGGGTACAGGTTGACCAAGGAGAGAACAATCACCGATAGCAAGGTTGGCCTGTGCTGCAGAGGTGAGGATCCACTGTCCCTACACCTAGATGACCAGTCTCAAGTGTTTTGCATGTCAGACAAAATTATCTTTCCTTTCTCTCCATTCTCTCACAGGATCATCAAATGATGGGGCCACCCAGGCCACCCTCCCCCCCCCCACCTTCAATAGAACACCTCGGAGGAGAGGTCAGAGGATGCCACCATCACAGCTATCAAACCCCAGCTTCCACCAGTGCAGAGACACACACCTTGGTGGGTGATATTAGAGGACATATTAATGGGCCACAGTCTGATGAAAACCATACAGTTGCTGATGCACATCTGGTGGAGGTGGGAACATCTGAAAGAGTCAGCAGTCAGAGGTCTGCTGGATCCCAGGATTCTGCTGGGCCTCGGTCAGATGCCGAGCCTCTGGATAAGGTTATCCTAGAGTTGATTCAGATGCTAGGACACAGCCATGAGATTCAGGAACCATTTTATAAAGATCTTCGTCACTCTGTCCAATGCATGCACATCCTTCCTATAGTGTGGGCCCAGAAGTGGAGAAAATATACCAGCTGAGGTCTAACTGGATATACTGTTAATAGAAGAACATTGCATTCATTTTGCTTGCACCAAATCCCTATAAACAGCAATAAAATGAATGCCAGATTTATTTCTTGGTGGTATTGGTTAAGGGAGGAGGTTGGGTTACTGGAAGAATGGTTTTCTTTTCTTTTGGTAGTGGCGTAAGACCTTCATATCATCTGACCGGATTGCATCTCATTGCACCTCTAAAAGCAGCACTTCCTCAGTATTGCACTGGAACACCAACTTTGAATATGGTTTCAAAAGCCTGGAATTGGACTGACAATCCCCAATCTTCTGATTTAGAAGTGTGTCAACAACAAATTACTCCAAATACAGCTACACTATAATTATATAATTCCATTGGCAACCTGCTGATTAATAACCTTGATTTTGAAGCTAAATGAATTCCCAATACGAATAATGATGCAGCTGGCGCTGTCACTCAGCCGCAGTCCATCACTGAATAAAAATAATGCAGTAGAAAAAACGGACAGTTGAAATAGATAAAAAGCCCACAATTATTCATTAGATAGACGGCAAACATTGAAAACAACTGGCGTGACTGTAGCAACATTCAGTCTTCTACCCACATAGACACGCAAACAATTATTAATCATAACAAACAGCATTGTGCATCAGCCATGGCATAGTTAGAAGTATTCTTGCCTCTGTCACATGATTATGGGTTCAAGCCCACTCCAGGACTTGAGCACAATAATGAAGTCTCCGGTGCAGTTCCGAGGGAGTGCTGCATTGTTGGAGACGAGACGGTAAACCAAAGCCTCATCTCTCCTCTGAATTGAATGGAATAGATCCTATGGCATTATTTCAAAGAGTAGCAGGGGTGATATCTCAAGGGTCCTGCCCAACTTCTATCCCTCAATCTACATCACAAAAACAGAGTATTCACTGTGAAATTGCTGTTAGCAGAAGCTTGCTGTGATCAAATTGGTAGCCTTCCTTCCCACATTACAACGGCATCACTTCAAAAGTGCTTCGTTGGTTGTCGAGTGGTCATGAAATATCCTACATAAATGTTTCTCTTTTAAAATCAATTCTAGCACCTCATGTATAATCATAGATTACCAGCAGGTATTAGTACAGAAGTGTTCTCAGGTCATAGAAGTACCAGGTTTGAGATAGTTGCAAACCAAGGAAAAGCTTGATTCACGTGCAATCATCAGTGTGGTGAGGGGGCTATTAGGTTTCAATGATTACAAATCCATTTGTTGGAATAAATTAGAGGAGCTTAATGTACAAAGAAGAGCAAAAGACAGAGGTTATGTTCTTATGTTTGAAGAAACCAGTCAAGTATTCCTCACAGCATGGAAATAGGCCAGTCTGCTGCATAGGTCCAAGTCAGTCGTTATGCTCTATGCTTGGCTCTTACTGCACCTCATTATATCAACAAATCCTTCTTTCCCTGATCCCTCATATGCTCATCTAGTTTTCCTTTAAATGCATCAATGCTTTTAGCCATTACTGCTCCCTGTGATCGTGAGTTCCAAACTCTCACATGTCTCTGAGTAAATACGTCTCTCCTCATTTCTTGAAGTAATGTAGCCATCTGGGATGGCCACTTCCCGATTACAAAATGGACACTTTGCAAAGATTGCAGGGAAAATGGACAACACTGAGAAAGCAAGCAGGCGCAGGGTTTGTCTGTTGATTGGAGCCGTAGCTCCCAGACAAGACCGATACTGCAAAACCATTACCATACTAATGAGCCATCCCCGGGGACAAAAGGGTAACATTTAAGTAAACAATACCAAGACAGACACCCCGGTGACAGAGGATACCAGAACAAAGCAGGCCAATGGCCACCTGGGACATGCCCAACCATCAGGGCACCCGCCCCTCTATTGGAGGAAATCCTAATAATGACTTACTCTCTTGAGCTACGATCGAGAATTTTAATTTGTGAACTTTATCTTTTACTTGTACATCCAATTCACACATTCCCAATGTGTCAGTTTTCTGACCATTATAGTCCTTCAAGAAGACTGGTTTCTTCAATATTCTCGGTTTTCTATTGCATAGTCTTGATATCACTGATGCTTATGAGGTTTTCTCTTGCTCCTGTATCTAACTTCACAGTGATAAGCGATTGATTTATCACCAAACAGAATGTCCATTTGTCCGTTGTCACTGTTTCATTGTCACTTTTAGGCGACATTTTATTCTTTTTGGCTGTGTTTGCCCTGTTTTCATCCGAGACTACATCAATAAAAATGTTCCTTCCAGATTAATGTCATCAATTGTATTAATTGACTTCCCTGCATTAATCTTTTTGCTAGTGAAACATTGTTTCTTTGATTTTTCCTTTGCAATTTATGTAACTTTTGATATATGGTGGGCATCGTCTCGGTAGGTGCTATTTCCACATCTTTTGGCTGTTTCAACTGAGCGTTTAAATAGGCCTCCACGAATGAGACCACATTTTACTTTTGAGTGCATCACAACATCTATGGCGTCGGCATCGCTAACAATTTCACGCCAAAACTTTGTGCATTCAATGTTCTGATATGTTGCGCAACTAGTTCACTGGTGTGATAAATCTTGATTGGGTCTTCTAACTGAAGCTCATTCTCCAATAAGAGACGTTCACGCACCATTATCATCATTTATTCCATTGACAATTTGATCTTGAATCATTGAGGATTTTAAAGTCGTGAAGTTACATGTTTGTGCTTTTAACTTGAGGTTGGTAAGAAAGCTATCAAAGGACTCACTCATCTTCTGCCTGCGCGTTCTAAATATGTATCGCTGAACATTTTCATTCTTTTTCGCCGTGCAATGCTCATCAAATTTTTTTATGACGGCACCAAAGCTTTCATTATCCCCCTCTTGTTTATATACGAAGGTGTTATAAATCTCAATCACCTTCTGGCCTGCTACCTCACACAGGGTCCCTCTCTGATAACCTCTCTGGCTACATCGAGGGCATCTTGAAACCCATCGTACAAGGAACGCCCAGCTTCTGTCGATGTACGACAGACTTCTTACAGAAACTCAGCATCCATGGACCAGTTGAACCAGGAACATTCTAGACGTCTCGGCACTCTACACCAGCATCCCCCATGACGAGGGCATTGCTGCAACAGCCTCAGTACTCAACGCCGACAACTGCTAATCTCCAGACGCAATTCTGCAACTCATCCGCTTCATTCTGGATCACAACGTCTTCACCTTCGACAACAAGTTCTTATTCCAGACACACAGAACATCCATGGGGACCAAATTCGCACCTCAATATGCCAGCAGGGGCTGTTTAGCACAGGGCTAAATTGCTGGCTTTGAATGCAGACCAAGACAGGCCAGCAGCATGGTTCAATTCCCGTAACAGCCTCCCCGAACAGGTGCCGGAATGTGGCGACTGGGGGCTTTTCACAGTAACTTCATTTGAAGCCTACTTGTGACAATGAGCGATTTTCATTTTTCATTCATTTTCATTTTCATCTTTATTCACAAGTTTGAACAAGACCTCCTCACCGCACAGGACCTTCAACCGATGTTGTACACCAGATACATCGATGACATTTTTTTCCTTTGGAACCATGGCGAAGAATCACTGAAACGACTACACGATGACATCAATAAGTTCCATCCCACCATCAGACTAACCATGGACTACTCTCCAAAATCGGTTACATCCTTGGACACACTCATCTCCATCAAGGACAGTCACCTTAGCACTTCGCTTTACTGCAAGCCCATGGATAACCTCACGATGCTCCACATCTCCAGCTTCCATCCTAAACACATTAAGAAGCCATCCCCTATGGACAAGCCCTCTGTATACACCGGATCTGTTCAGACGAGGAAGAGGGTAACAGACATCTACAGATGCTGAAAGATACCCTCGTACGAATGGGATATGGCGCTCAACTCATCGATCGAAAGTTCCAACGCGCCACAGCACAAAAACGCACTGACCTCCTCAGAAGACAAACACGGGACACAAACGACAGAGTACCCTTCGTCGTCCAATACTTTCTCGGAGGGGAGAAACTACGACATCTTCGCAGCCTTCAACATGTCATCGATGAAGACGAACATCTTGCCAAGGTCATCCCCACAACCCCACTACTTGCCTTCAAACAACCGCACAACCTCAAACAGACCATTGTTTGCAGAAAACTGCCCAGCCTTCAGAACGGCGACCACGACACCACACAACCCTGCCATGGCAACCTCTGCAAGATCATCAACAAGAGTACCACCATTACAGATGAGAACACCACCCACCACGTGGTCCATACTCGTGCAACTCGGCCAACGTTGTCTACCTCATACGCTGCAGGAAAGGATGTCGCGAAGCGTGGTACATTGGCAAGACCATGTAGACGCTGCGAAAATGGATGAACGGACATCGCACAACAATCGCCACGCAGGAATGTTCCCTTCCAGTCAGGAACACTTCAGCAGTCAAGGGCAGTCAGCCTCTGATCTTCGGGTAAGCGTTCTCCAAGGCGGCCTTCAGGACGCGTGATAATGCAGAATCTCCGAGCAGAAACTTATAGCCAAGGTCCGCACACACGGCCTCAACCGGGACCTTGGATTCATGTCGCATTACATTCACCCCCCCACCATCTGGCCTGGGCTTGCGCAATCCTACTAACTGTCCTGGCTTGAGACAATTCACACCTCTTTAACCTGTGATTATCCCTCTCTCCAGTTGTTCCGTCTGGACCTGCAAAGACTTAATTATCTGCAAAGACTCACATTCAAAGTATCTTCTTGCATCATTGACTTTGTTATATATATATTTTTCTGGAACCCACCTCTTCATTCTGCTGAGGAAGGAGCTGTGCTCCGAAAGCAAATGATTTGAAACAAACCTGTTGGACTTTAACCTGGTACTGTAAGACTTCTTACTGTGCTCACCCCAGTCCAAAGCCTGCATCTCCACATCATGGCCACCAAATTTGAACACCGTGTCCTGGAAATATTTTAGTTTTTGATCACCACTCCAGGTACCGTGGAGTGATTCTCCGCTGGCATGATTTTCCGTTTTGCCAGCGCTTGGGGGTTTCCTGATGGCATGGGGCTGCCCCACAATGGGAAACCCCGATGCACTATCAATTATGACGAGACGAGAGTAGAGAGTAATCGAGGCTTTATTAAGCATAGATGTGTTGCCTCCTGCAGCTGCTGCCGAAATGGCTGCAGCTCGGTGAGCACACTCATTTATACTTCGCCTACTGGGCAGAGCCAGCAGGGATCTACCCCCCGTACCTGTAGTACAGGAGCCTTACCATATTACTTCACATATACGTAATATATACAAACAGTGGTGACTACCACAACCCCATTGACCGGCCAGCGTAATGGAGAATTCCACTGGCGGGTCAAGGCTGAAAAGTGGCGTGGCGGGGCGAAGAATCTAGCCCAATGTTATGTTCTTATACAGAGACAATTTCTGAGTCATTGTACTAAAGAACATGTAGTTCAAGTCTAGTTAATTTTATTATCGTATATTAAACTGTGGGTAGGAAACTAATGCTAACAAATTGGAACTAATACAAACATGACTGACCACGATGAATTCTCCTGTAGACTCCCCCCCCCGGGATACAATGTCACATGCTACTACTTGCCTGGCACCTACTGGTCAGAGGCTCTACATATTTGCACATACATTTGTTTCTGCATATCACAACATGAACTTCACTTTATTATGAGGTCTGAAGCTCACTGATGATTGCACTGTGCTCAGTTCCATTTGCAACTCCTCAGATAGTAGTGATCTGAGTTAGCATGCAGCAAAACTTGGAGAGCATGCTGGTTTGTGCTGATAAGTAGCAGGTAACCTTTATGTCACACACATGTCAGGGAATGATCACCTCCAGTAAGAGGCAGTCTACATCCTTCCCACTGGCATTCAATGTCCTTAACATTGCTTAATCAGAGGCCTGTAAAATGTGGTGCCATTGAAAAAAGACTGCAAAACAAATTAAATTTAGAGGCTGGCAGCTTCATTAAAACATTTAAATCAACAATGTGCCTCCTTGGAGGGGATTGGCTGCCCACCTCGTCCCACCTCCTTAAAAGTCATTGGCTGGATTTTACATACTCTGTCACATTGGGAAACATGGTGGCTGGGTCCAGGAGCGGCCCAGTGTCTCTCCCCTGGTGGCAGGAAATCCTCCCCTGATTAAGGTGGAGGGCAGAAGGGACGGACGCAGGATTCACCGCTGTCATGGCAGAGTGTCAGTGAGGCTAATTAATGAGCCAATTGTCAACCATTATGCATGAGTCCACCACAAACTAGTGTTTGTTGAGTGATTATGCGGAGGCCGCATGGGGCTCTCATGCTCTCAGAGGACTACCTGGCAAAACCTGTCTGGTTTACTCATGGCCTCCTGGAGGGGACTGGGCAGGGTGGGGAAGGGGGGGAGAGGGGAGGCGGGGGAGGGCGGGGGGGAAGGTGGGGTGGGGGGGAGTTGAGGGGGGGGGGGTAGGTGGGTGGGGAGGGGGGGCACTCCGGGGGGGGGGGCACTCCCTGCACTCCCTGACTATCAGGTACTCTGTGCTCAATTGAGGGACCCTTCAGGCAAAGCGGTGGCTGACTAAAGCCAGCCCCCCGTCTGCCCTTGCCTATGACTCACCCTGCCCTACTTCTCCTCCTACAACCTCCAGCCTTTGACCCCCATCCTGTCCTCACTCACCCTTTGCCTGGGATTCCAAAATGCTCCTGGGCCTCTGGTGGAAGCAATGCAACCTGCTGCTACCCCGTCCATAGAACTGATGGGGGTTCCCAGAAGCTTTTCTGACAGGTGGGAGAGACCACCTTTGGCCCAACAAAACCCCAGTCTGGGAGTGAGCAGGTTGGAAGCGAGTCAGGGTTCAGATTTAAATTTTTTTCACCACTATCAACCTTCCCCCCACCTCACCTACTCCAAACGTACCTGTTTTTGTATACTTAAACTTTTTCTGTCTCTTAAAGCAGAGGGGCTGTTTAGCACAGGGCTAAATCGCTGGCTTTGAAAGCAGACCAAGGCAGGCCAGCAGCACGGTTCAATTCCTGTACTAGCCTTCCCGAACAGGCACCGGAATGTGGCGACTAGTGGCTTTTCACAGTAACTTCATTTGAAGCCTACTTGTGACAATAAGCGATTTTCATTCATTTCGTATAAAATCTGAGATAATGGGAGCAAAAAACACTTCATTCCACTCTACAGTATATTGGAGCTCCCAACTGATGTACAATGCACACATCATCGTGTACTTATGATGATAAGTGCCTGCAATTTATTAATGTAATAGCTGAGGCCTACTCCGGCACGTTACAGTTCAACATTTGTCTTCATGTTTAATATGAATCCCCCACACTTCCTGGAGTAGAGAGCTATTACAGGCTTGACTAATGAGCAAAAGTATGGTTGCTTATGAATATTCATCCTTCAACTACACTTTAAAGATTGCTGAACCATAACATAAAAAACAATTCCACTCAGAAGCTTTAGAATCTCTCTTGGCTGCCATTATCCATTAAAGTATATTTGAGAATCCCCAGTGCTTAGCAAGTTTCTTTTTAAAGATTGTTGACCTGTAAAGTTTGTCGATAGGGAACTTCCAGTCACCGCGGAATAGTCCTCTGCAACATGTATTTTTGATTTTCTTTCCAAAACATAATTAATCTTTGCATCAAGCTTATGCCAGTTCATTTCTGCATTTACGTTCTTTTGGATTCATTCATGAATAAATCATTTTGATTCATTTTTTCAAATCTTTAATGGGGGACACCAAATCAGTTTGCACTAACATCAGCACAAACACACATTCAAGCTCAGATACTCAAAAGCTCATAATAAAACAACAAAAAGAAATGTTAGTGATCAAGCATATACTTAATTTAGTATTATTGCATGAAACAATCATTCTCAATTTTCATTGCCAGAAATCAAGGAAATAAGCACAAAATACATCTTTTTTTAATACGGTCTGAAATGTTTATTTTGCTATTTTACTCAGATTTATTTTGCTCAGTAATAGTTAAGTGCATTAATTTATACTAAATGTGAACATTTGTTGCTGAATGTTTCACTGACACTTCCTCACAGTCCATGCATCATCAACCAAATACTTTAGCAGACCCACCTTTGCTGCTGAGGACTAACTAAGAAAAGAAAACTGTATTTGCTATATTGCAGAGATGTAATTATATATATTACTCATTTGTCTTGCCGAGTTGTATTTAACTTGATGATAAACAGTCAAAGTCTTCCAGTTGATGACAAATTATTTATTGAGTAACAAAATAATATAATTGTGAGTTCTTTTGCTTTAATGCTTTGATTAGTAATAGAATTAACTAAGATTAGATTAAATTAATATAATACACTACACTCTGAGCTGGTCACGTCTATTCTCTAGCTGCAATACACACACACACACACTAACACTAAGAAAGAGCGGATAACTCCTTATATAGTTCCTGTTAGTGTTGCCATCTAGTGATCATCTGACTGTACTGACTGCACATTAACTAATCATGTATTAACATATACAGAGATCACTACAGTGTTTAGCTGAATTGTCATATACTCCTACATGGACAGGCGGTACGGCGGCACAGTGGTTAGCACTGCTTCCTCGCAGTGCCAGAGACCAAGGTTCATTTCCGGCCTTGGGTACCTGCCGGTGTGGAGTTTGCACGTTCTCCCCGTGACTGCGTGAGTTTCCTCCCACAGTACAAAGATGTGCAGGTTAGGTGGATTGACCATGCTAAATTGTCCCATCGTGTTTAGTGTTTAAAAATGTGCAGGTTAGGTGGGATTATGAGATTACGGAAATATCGGGGTCTGAGTGGACCTAGGTAGGGTGCTATTATGGAGGGTCAATGCAGACTTAATTTACCGAATGACCCAATGGCCTCCTTCTGTACTTAGGAATTCTATGATTCTATGTTACAAACAGCCAAAGAGATCATCTAAATGTCACATTTCAGACAGACATGAACAGAAATCATGAATATAACTGCAAGAGAGAAGGATTATCTAATGACACATGCCAATATAGGAATGTTTACAATATTAGAAACAAGAACATGGAACTGGAGGCTGTTACAGCAGTAGGAAACTACGATGTTCGAGGCAATATCAGAAGCACTGCTTAATCAGACAATAAAATTAATAGAATTTTTATAAGATCTTAAGACGGTAAGAAAAAGGAGCAGGATTAGGCCATTCAGCCCCTCGAGTCTGCTGTGCCATAAGATCATGGTTGATCTGATTGAAGCCTGAAAAGCACTTTTTTGCCTGTTCGCCATAACCAGTGACTCCCTTTTGAAATAACAATCTGTCAGCCTTGAATATACTTAATACCCCAGCCTCCACTGCTCTCTGTGGAAGAGAACTCCAAAGGCTAACAATCATCTGCGAAGAGATTAATTTCTCCTCTTCTTCGTTTTAAATGAGAGACCCCTTATTTTTGATGTGTCCCCCAGTTCTAGATTCTCCACGATGGAAACATCTTCTCAGCATTTACCCTGTAAGGACCCCTCAGAATCTTATATGCTTCTATAAGATCACCTCTCAGTGGTTCTGAAGTCAAACGAGGAAAAGCCAAACTTGCTCAACCTTTCTTCATAAGACAACAACGTCAGCCCCAGAATCAGCCCAGGGCAGATTTACTGAACTGCTTACAGTCCATTCCAGTATCACCCTCGAGAGGAACAATGTTCACTGTCAGTATGCTTCCTTTTTATTTACTTATGGAAGCTTTTACTATTTTTATGGCTGGGATTTACCAGCCCCGTGAAGGCAGGGCTAGATCCGGGGGATGTGGCCCAGCCAACAATCCATTGACTCTCAGTGGGATGGGATAATGCCAGCAGCAGGGGAGGCCCTCCATTTCTTACTAGCTGTCTCTCATACATCAATGTCTCCATTTTGACTTTTTTTTAGTCATCCTTTGCTGGTTTCTAAATTATTCTCAATCTTCTGGTCTTCCACTAATCTTTGCAGCATTGTACATCTTTTCTTCCAGTTTGATACCACTAGTAGGACGGCACGGTGGCACAGTTGTTAGCACTGCTACCTCACAGCGCCAGGGTCCCGGGTGACTCTGTGTGGAGTTTGTATATTGTCCCTGTGTCTGCATGGGTATCCTCCATGTGCTCTGCTTTCCTCAAACAGTCCAAAGATGTGCAGGTTAGGTGGGCTAACGGGGATTGGGCGGGGAGTAGGCCTAGCTAAGGTGCTCTTTTAGAGGGCTGGTGCAGACCCGATGGGCTGATTGGCCTACTACTGTACGGTAGGAATTCTATGTTCTATTGCTTTCTTAATTAGCCATGGTTGGTGCATCCTTCTCACAGATCAGGGGTTGGATTCTCCGCTGGCATGATTCTCCGTTTTTCCAGCGTCCGGGGGTTTCCCGATGGCGTGGGGCTGCCCCAAAATGGGAAACCCCATTGACTGGCCGGTGTAACAGAGAATCCCGCCGACGGGTCGGGACAGAAATGTGGCGTGGCGAGGCGAAGAATCCAGCCCCCTTCTCAATGGAATATATTTTTGTTGCGTATCCGTTGCCCCACATCAAAGTCCCCTACATTGCCCATCCAACCTGGCGTGCCACCAAATCTCAACTTGGGACATTGCAGTCGCCCCCTGTGCCGATCTCGTTGGTAAGAATTTCATTTCCCGACTCCCGCAGGATTTTTGGACCGTGTCGTTGTTTAGGCTAACAGCCCACACGGGCTCAAAATTCCGCCCACAGTCTTCCAAAATTTAATCGACCTTTGGCTCATTGTCAATGTCCTGAAATCTCATATTTTATGCCTATTTCTTTCAATTGCTTATGTTAACAGATCTGTTAAGATTAAAGCTGAACACATCTGGAAATTGCTGTACCACGCTAGTTTACATATTTCAACCCTCATTGATACTGTGCACCACTGTTTGTCACTCTCACACTTCAACTAAAACCACCAACTGAAGGTAAACAAAGTCATGTTCTTCAGTTGGCATTCCATGGGTTATTGACGACACGATTCAGCGGCCTCGTCGTACCCAACTTGTGTCGGGACGAGGCCGTTGAATCTCACAAGAGACCTTGCATGAGATTTGCGATGCTCCAAACGTTTTGCGAGATTCAATGTAATATCACAAGGTATCACAATCTGGAACTCGCCCTCACTGGGCGTGATCCAGATCAGCATATTTAAATGAGCCATATGGCACTCAATGGCTGTGACTGTGAGACCTCATCAAGGTGCCATTCAATACTAGTCCACAAAATGTGGGCAAGGCCTAACAGCACCTGTTTGTTTTATAGAGCTCTTGTTTATTTGAACAACGAAAAGAACTGCTGTCATGGTGTACACTGCTTGCATCCCAGCCTAGTGACCATTGGGACTGCTGATTGGGGGCGGGGCTGTGGGTCGTAAATGTCCGACGAATGATTCCTATCGGGCAAGCTTCCACTCACACAACAGGTGAAACTTGTATTCCATGAACCCACGGGAAGATCAATCAATGATTCCCTGTGTCCTTCATAATTATCTTAACATCCCTTACCCTTCAAGTCAGTTTCATCCACAGTGCTTCCACGGCGAGAAGGCATCTTTCACCTCTTGACTCTTGAGTCTTAAATAAGTGGGAGTTTGATCGGGAGGTGGAAAATGGATCTGCAATTTTTGCATCTGCGGGGAGCACCTAAGGGTCACTGACATAGGTTCTTCTTCGGCATTGGCTATCGGGGGAATACTCAATTCCTCGACCTCCATGTTAGAACCAGAGTTACACAATCATGGGGGACAGATATAGGATACAGGTGGCAGCCCTGCACCAGCGATAGCCAACACTGTAGTCGGCGATGAGGCTTCAATGGATATAGGATGCAGGCCCTGTTTTCTAAGTATGGCTCCAGGGACCCACTTGGAGCGATCTCTGAAACGCTGTAAGCAGACTGAGCCACCAGTCTTGAACTCTCTTTCAGATCTTATGGCATTGTGCTTTATTTTCGGATTTCCCTGTTGGGACTCCATTCTCCCTGCCAAGTTTGGAATAACATGCTTAATCTAGTACAAAGCCATCATCCCATCAATAGTTTTGCTGGGGCAACTCCTGGTATGGGGAATGGTCCTGTAATCAAACGAGAACCAAGCCGACGTAGCTATAGATGCCGGCTGCTGCTTCATAACATTCTTGAAGGTCTGCACTGCTCATTCTGCCAGTCCATTGGATTATGGGGTGATATGGCGCTGCTCAAATGTGTTTGATGCCATTTGATTTCATGAAGGCCTGGAACTCCCCAATAGTGAAGGTCATGCCACTGTCGGAGGCTAAGACCTCCAGTATGCCATGTGTGCTAAAGCTTTGTCGAAGTTTCTCGATGGTGGCATGGGAGGTCATAGAGACCATGAGGTGTACCTCCATCCACTTGGAATGTACATCCACCAAGATCAGGAACATGGACCCAAGAAAATTCCGGCGAATATACATGTACCAGCACCCATGGCCTGTCTAGCCACTCCATGGGCATCGGGAGGCTAAAGGGAGAGTTCATGGATTTCCGACATAAGTTACATTCTTTAACCAGGTCCGTGATGTCCGTGTGGAGCCCGAGACATCAAGCATAGCTCCTGACAAGCATCTCCCCGTATGTGCGTGGGTTTCCTCCGGGTGCTCCGGTTTCCTCCCACAGTCCAAAGATGTGCAGGTTAGGCCGTGCTAAATTGCCCTTAGTGTCCAAAATTGCCCTTAGTGTTGGGTGCAGTTGCTGGGTTATGGGGATAGGGTGGAGGTGTGGGCTTGGGTGGGGTGCTCTTTCCAGGAGCTGGTGCAGACTCGATGGGCCGAGTGGCCTCCTTCTGCACTATAGATTCTATGATTCTATCTTTGTTTTGGAAACCCCAGGATGGCCATTATGCAATTCCATTCGGATTGACCGGCGCCCTGGGCAGGGAACAGCTCCAGGGATCCCCACAAGATTATATCATCCTCGACACTGAGCTCTTCTCTCTTTGTTAGGTTTGATTTTATGTCACCAGAGGATTGTTCTCGGATCCTGCCATTCAGGATCATATGTTTTAGCTTTGATAACATTGGATCCTTCTGTGTCCAAGCCTTGATTTGCTTTGCCAAAACCATGAGTGTTTCTCAGAAAAGTAATGCCATTGTGACCCCTTCTAACGCAGGCAAGGGAGAAAGCCTTGTGGGCAGCTGGAGATGACTCAAGCATCAGCATTGGCTATTCGCGTTCCAGGGCAATGCTCTAAGGAACATGCGTCGGCTGCCAGTAACAAAGCCCAACACCGTATCCGGGCAAAGGCAAAAGAATGAATTGCCTTATCTTCTTTGAAAAGGCCCAATAAAGACTTGTGGTCTGTCACTATCTCAAATCGGCTCCATAGATGTCCTGGTGACATTTTATTGTGCCAAGTAACCTCCAAGCCTTCCATCTCAATTTGCAAGTAGCGCCATTCTGCATCTGAAAGAGTGAATGGATAGGCAATAGGTCATTCTCTGCCATCTTTCCAACAATGCAAGAGTACCACCCCAACTCCACAGGAGAGGCTTCGCATGTCATTATGGGTTTCTTTGTGGGATGATAATAGCTAGCGATTGACTCTTTCAAAGGCCTTTTCTTGTGGTGTCTCCCAGAACCATTTCTGGTATTTCCTCAAGAATAGATGTAATGATGACAAGAAGGAGGCTAAGCTTGGGATGAATGTCCCATAATAATTGACTAGAGCCAGGAAGGATTTCAATTCCGTGTCGTTTCGCCGGATAGGCATTTCCTTAATGGCTGTGACCTTTCCCTTCACACGGTGTAGGTTTTTTTTGTCAACTCTGTGGTTCAAGATAGGTTACTTCACTCACTTGGAAAATGCATTTTTCTCTTTTAAGATGGAACTCTGCTTCTGAAAAGCGCTGCTTTGCTAGGTTTTCTTGGAGCACCTGCTCAGTAGTCCCTGTAATCAGAATGTCATCCGGTTACACCAGCACCTTGGGTAACCCTTGGAGTACATTCTCAATAACCTGCTTAGATATGGCATACACTGACAGGGCCCCGAAGGGCAAGTGGGTAAACTCGCACATGCCCTTATGTCTATTAATTGTGACATATTTACAGGAAGGTTCGTCCTGTTTGAGTTAGACGTAGGTGTTGCTCATGTCTAGTTTTGTGAAAGATTGGCCACCTGCCAGTCCTCTTTACATGACATAGAGTACCTGTCTAATTCTGAGATCCAATTAACTGTGAGTTTATAATCCTCGCTAAGGCGGACTGATTTGTCAGGTTTGAGAACGAGCACAACTGGTGCGGCCCATTCTGCAAATCGCGTGGTCTTATTATGCCTTGGCGTTCCAACAATTTCCATAATGCAGTCAACTATGAATGCACCGTCTTTGGTTATCAAGTTCTGGGTGGGACTAGAACCCAGAGAACTCAGAGCAGGAGGGCTACGCACTGCACCAAGATGGGATCAATTCCTAGGCTTTCCAGACACCCAAGCTCAGTTTCCACTTTTTAAAGCAGCAAGTATGGAACTGGTCATGCCCTGAAGTATTTTGGCCTGGCGTCAGGATCGACATAGATTCTAGCTGTGGCTCCTTTCATTTCTCCAAAGCCCTTTTGGAAGACTTCTAGGCATTTTCTGATAATTTTGGATAGTCCTCCAATGCTCAATCTGAAAATTTTCAACTAATCCAGTCTGATCCGCTGGAGTCAAATTTGCCCATAAAACCTGGCCCCTGTCCTCGCACTACAATGAGTGGAAGTCAGGCTGACTGATGTCAGTAGGTCACTGGGGTCATTGTGATTCCCATAATCCATAAAGATTCCTCAGTATAGGTGGCTAATTTAGCTCTGGTGTCCTCTAGTCTCAGAGGCAGGATGCCAGAATGGAGGCGGGTAAATGTTTTCTCTCCAATGATGGAGACAGCAGCCCCCTTGTCCACCTCCATCCCTCATGGATGACCATTCACAAGTAGCCTTATCATTATTGGGCTGACCTTAGTCGTGATGATACAGTTCAATTGCATTGTCTTTTTGTCTGGAAGTGGGTGTACCTGCATGATACAAGACTGTACTGGCCTTGGCTTCTTGCCTGGGTAATAGACGTATTGCCAATTCCAGCAGCCCTGCCGTGGTTGTACCCTTCAGCAGTGCTTACAACAGTCCATTAGCCAGCACTTACATTTCTATGGAGTGAGTTCCCTGATATACCTAGGGTTGCCAAGGTTTCCTTGACTGCTGATGAGCCCCTGCAGAGTTCTGGTCAGGCATTGGGTGACTCACATATGAGCCTCCATCTAAGGTTAGGGCTTTATTGTATGATGCCTCTCCAACTAGAGGACATTACTGTCCATTGCTCCTTGTAGTTCTCAAGCCCCTTTCTTTACGTTCTCCAGGGATAGGGTTATCTAAATGGCCTTTTTCTGGTCTAGATTAAGCTCTGACAATAACTTCTTTTGAGTTGTGACATTGTTTATGCTGCACACACCAATCTATCACGTAGCATCTCAGTCAGGGATGGGCCAAATTCACAGTATTTTGCCTGTTTACGTAGCCAACTGAGGAAATCCATGATGGATTCCATCAGAATCCACCCTGTCATATTGAAACGGTACCTCTGTCGGATGATTGAGGCCTTCAGATCAAAGTGGTTTCGCACTAGGTCTACAAGCTCATCAAACATTTTTGAGTTGGGGCATCTGGGAAAGTCGGGCCTTTGAATGTCGGGGCCCCGCATGCTGTCAGTAGAATTACCTTCTTCCTCTTATCCCCCCACAGGGTTGTTAGTCTGGAAGAAATAGTGCATGCGCTCTGCATATTGAGCCCAGTATTCTCTATTAAAATCATAAGGCTCAAGTTTACCGAAAAGAGAGTTTCTTTGTTGCTTACTGGTGAGCTGCTCGGGAATCTCATTTTTACTCCTCGTCGCCAATGTAATAACTTCACCAAGGCCTTGTTTCATACAAAACTCTTGTTTATTCAAACAACAAAAAGAACCACTGCCGCATGTACAGTGCTTGCATCCCAGCCCGGTGACCATCGGGAATGCAAGTCCGGGTCTGAGCTGTGGGTTTTAAAATCTCGACGAATGATTCCTGTCGGGCGAGCCTCCACCCACTCAATAGGGAAACCCGTATTCCACGAAAACCACGACAAGAACAATCAACAATCTCCATGTCCTTTGTTGTCATTTAACAGTAACAAACGATGCACTGTTTTTCTTGTTTCATTGAGCAATTAACCCTTCAATGTCCAGGTCAAGGGTACCTGATATTTGGATAAACATAGTCATGGTCGGACTGATATGTGACTCCTGTCCAGAAGCAACATCGTGGATTCTTTCTTTCTCAATTGCAATGGATGACAAAGAGTGATCCAGTGAGTGACCCCCCTACTCATACTGACACAACTCATTATTGTGAAGCTCTAAAATGTAAAGCATCCATTGACCACATATTTGCAACCACATGTGGCAAACGTATTGGACAACATTGATATAATGGATAAAACTGATTGTATTTGGTGGTTATTATCAACCACAGAAGCATCCATGGCTAGAGCTTGGCTGAAGAATTTTGCTTACATGAGATCATATCAACGGGGATTTATTCGCCGATGAATAGTTCATGCTGTTGAATACTTGAAAAGGCAGTGCATATAGAAAAGCTTATAGACTAGCATCCCAGAGTAGTGTAGATCTTTATAGCACATCACAAGCAGCTGCAGAAGGCACAGAATGCGGGACGAGGTCCAGAGTTCCTCCTATCTGATGAGACTCAGAGAGCTAGGGCGATTTCAGGTAGTGTGCTGGATTGGCTCCAGGCAAACTTCAGATAGTGAAACCTCTTTGGTCCATCTATTACAGGTGATATCTGATTGGATTGGACATCTCCTTGATTCTATGTGAAGACATTGAAAGACCAGAAGAAGATTAAGTCTTGCTGCACTTAACATTATGCCAGAAAATGTTACTTCTCATGCCAGTTTGGAATGTATTTGTTTCATTTCTATCGACAGCCTGACAGATTCCCCCTTTCAACAACAGGAATAACTTGCTTATCTAATAGCCGCAATGTAAAAAAAAATCGGAAGACACTTCGCAGAAGTGCATTTTGAAACATCTCAACAGCCAACAAAACAAATAAACTTTAGGGGAGGTGACGAAAAGCCCGACCAAAGGCTTTAGTTCTGAGGAAGATTTTAGGAGGAGAGAGAGATGGCAAGGAAGATGGATTTGGGAGGGAATTTCAGAACCTAGGACCAAAATGGCAAAAAGGACAGCCGCCAATATTGGGGCAAATGGAATGGGATGTGCACTACAGGTCAAAGTTGGAGAAATGCAAAGTTCTCAGGCAGTGGAGGCATAATAGAAATTGGAAAAGACAAGGGGCCGGGATTCTCTGACCCCCCCGCCGGGTCGGAGAATCGCCGGGGGCTGGCGTGAATCCCGCCCCCGCCGTGTCCCGAACTCTTCGCCACCAGAGATTCGGCGGGGGCGGGAATCGCGCCGCGCCGGTTGCCGGGGGCGGGAATCGGACCGCGCCAGTCGGCGGGCAAACCCCCGCCGATTCTCCGGCCCGCGATGGGCCGAAGTCCCGCTACTGGAATGCCTGTCCCGCCAGCGTGGATTAAACCACCTTTTGAACGGAGGGACAAGGCGGCGCGGGCGGGCTCCGGGGTCCTGGGGGGGCGCGGTGCGACCTGGCCCCAGGGGTGCCCCCACGGTGGCCTGGCCCGCGATCGGGGCCCACCGATCCGCGGGTGGGCCTGTGCCATGGGGGCACTCTATTTCTTCCGCCTTCGCCATGGTCTTCACTATGGCGGAGGTGGAAGAGACTCCCTCCCCTGCGCATGCGTGGACCCGCGTCGCCCGGCGAAGATCTTTCGGCCCCGGCTGGCGTGGCACCAAAGGCCTTTCCCACCAGCCAGTGGAGCGGAAACTTCTCCGGTGCAGGCCTAGCCCCTCAAGGTGTGGGCTTGGCCCCTAAAGGTGCGGAGACTTCCGCACCTTTGGGGCAGCCCGATGCCGGAGTGGTTCCCGCCACTCCATTTCGCCGGAACCCCACGCCCCGCCGGGTGGGGGAGAATCCCGCCCAAGGTTAGTGAAACACTGAGGATCAGAATTTTACGTTTGAGGCATTGTCCTCGGATCTGTAAATTTTCTTAACTTGTACATGTCGTAGTACAAGTCAAGATTAAGAAAGTAATGAAAATGTCATGCTCGGAACAACAGCACAAAGGGTTATAAAATGACCAAACGAATTGCAGCAGAAAGTATAATTTTAAAATTCAACCAGGCTGCTGAGGCAGCAGTGCCAACAAATCGGAATTTTATCCTCAAGAACATGTGCAGCAAAACATCCTCAGAGAAATAAAATTGCTAGTTTATAACAACATTGCAAGCACACATTAAGCTGACAAATTACAAATCGGAAGATGGTATTGGATTGTAAATGCATTTTTTCTTTAGCTATTGGTACATATTCCCAGGAGTATCAAGCACAACCTAATTATCAGGAGGTTAGAACACAACATTAGTCTGTAGAATTTGAATTAAACCTAGAGTAAAATAACTTCTGCTTCTGAGGTCTGGGTTTTGAGAATTCAGCTCTTTGTCCATGATCTTTGAATTTCCACAGGGCTCTCACTTTGTTACCTTCTCCACACCAATGACGTCCTTCAGTCATCATTCAATTCTAATCACTCCTTTGCTGATGACTCCTATCTCATTCTACCAACTTCCTTTAGATCAGATGCCCTCAGTGCACACAACTTTAATTCCTCTTGCTTTGTAATTGGATGAAGCACTGTGGGGAAATGTTGCGTACATCATCAGACTTACTTTTCCAAAATTAGAAATAGAACTGCTGAAAATCTGCAATAAATGATTGAAACGCACATTGGGTGATGACGCCTACACTTCCAGGCATAACCTGCCTATGTGGAGCGATATTAGTCTCAGAAAAGCACAGAAAATGCTAGGAGCAGGAGGAAATCTGGGGCTGGATTCTCTGCTTCGCGACAACGGAAGTGTGAATCGCGATAGGGCGGAAAATTGCACGAAATGGAAAAAATCCATTTCGCGCATGGTGCCGATTCCGACGCCATGCTGGTCCATTGCTGGTGGCGATATCGGGTTTTGCGCCCCATGCCGGCAAATCCATGAAAAACCATCAATTGCATGGATTTCAATATCATTAGTAACAGCTTGGACACTCCATGTTCTACACGTCCTGATGTTCCGCCCCTATGAGGCGGACATCTCATGGGCCTGGATTAGTGCAAGTACACACAAGCGGGGCCAGGACACCATGGCTGTGGAGGGGGAGCAGGAGGCTAAAGGAGCACTGAAGAAGCCTCAAACATTGTTGGGCTTGCTGGAGGGGCGGTTGCCTGGTCCGGGGGCATAAAGAAGCAACAAGTTGGTGGCAAGTCTGTGAACTCGGTGTGTCCTCCTCAGGATCAGGATGGTCTGTCTCAGACTGCCATTGCTGAAATATGTATTTTAAATGCCTCCCTCTGGTGCTACTTACAGGCTCCTGGCTGCTCACACTGCTGAGTGCTGCTTGTGTCCTTTGAATGCTCAGAGAGCCTCGGGTCATCTCGGAGCAACTGAATATGCTCATACTCCAGCTGCTTCATCAATGGCATAGCCTTGGCCAAGTTCAATTGGGCACACCAGGTGTTGTCACTCCTCAGAAATGCTGCCCCATTGCAGAGGAAGTAGGGGCTCAGCAAAGTTCACCGCAACCAACGGACACCTGCACCATGGCCTTTGGAACCCTCCCTGGTTTTCTGCACCTCTCAGAACAGAGGCCTTACCCCTCAGGATAACCAGCTGTCTCCTCCTGGTGAGTGTGGCAGCACTGACTGCCTCTGCCACTACCTCCCAGGCGCTGTTCAGGACAGTGGGTTTGTGTGTATGGCCCACCCTGGGGAAAAAGGGTGCCCCTCCTTTCCTCAAAAGCACTGGAGAGGAGCCGGAGATTTAAAAGCGGGAGAGGAGCCGGAGATTTAAAAGCAAGAGAGGAGTGTAGCCATCTGGGATGGCCACGTCCCGATTACAAAATGGACACTTGCAAAGTATGCAGGGAAAATTGGACAATACCGAAAAAGCAAGCAGGTGCAAGGTCTGTCTGTTGATTAGAGACTTAGCTCTCAGACAGGACCAATGGACACCTGCACCATGGTCTTTGGAACCCTCCCTGGTTTTCTGCGCCTCTCAGAACAGAGGCCTTACCCCTGCTAAGCCATCTACATACTAATGAACCATCCCCAGGAACAAAAGGCAACATTTCGGTAAACAATGTTAAGCCAGACATCCCGGTGCCAGAGGAGACTAACACAAAGCAGACCAACGGCCACCAAGGAAAAGCCCAGCAACCAAGGAACCCACCCCTTTATTGGAAGAAAATCGATAAGGACGATTGGGAAGCGGCCCACTTAATTGGGGCCAAGTTCAAGGCCCGCCCAAAAGCGCGCGAAGCCCTTGTGGGTATAAAAAGGATTCCCCAAGAGAGAATCGCTCTCTTGGCCTTGCCTCTCAGCAAGGAGAGACCTGCCTAGCAGCTACACCAGACCAAGTAAGTTCCAAGTCAATGGACGATACGAGATAGACGCTCCTAGTTGCTATCCTGTAAACAGCTCAATCCAGCAGCCTCAGAACCGAGCAACAGCCATTGTTCCTCTGACTGAATGGGCACCCGAATCTAAGTATAGGCTTTTAGTAATAGTGATAGTTTAGGTTGTAGAGTTTTATGCATGAGTAGATTTGACTGTGTGTAAATAAATGAGCATTGCTTTTGAACTTACTAACTGGTGTATTAAGTCTTTGATCAGTATTCGGTTTTGGACCTTGTGGCGGTGTCAAAAGATACCTGGCGACTCTTGAGCAAACGTAATTTAACAGAGCCAAATTAAGAGACAACAGCAAGTTAGCAACATTTACTGGCGACATCTGACGGGACTCGATTTAGAAGTGGCCCAACCACTCCGAGAGAACCCAAATTTGAATTGAGAATCCAATTGGAAACAAAAAAAACACAAGTGTAAGAACAGTACTGATCAAGCCTCCGAGATTCAGAAGTGTTTTAATGCATGCGTACTAACAGGGATATAAGGTAAACCTGAGAGATTTTGTTGCGTAAAACTGTCGGGAGTTTTGTAGGCCGGAAATTAGCGGAAGCCGTTCCCGTGTTTACATCACCACTTGATCATCCCCTGTTCCAAATTCAGTAGAGAACCTAGATAGAGAAAATGGCAATGAAGGCAATGGAACGCCTTATGAACTCCCAGAAATTCGAGGTCGCAGCGAACAGTAGAGTAGGACAGTGCCCCGTTTGGGAAGATGAGATCAGGAAATATCTCAAAGGGAAAGGATGGCCCCTTTGGAGTGAATTCTGCGCCAATGACGAAACAGGTCCCAGGAGTATAGGACATACTTGGAGGAGAAGCTGTCAGAGATCCACAAGAAGAGCTAATGGAAAGCTTGCAAGCCGATGGCAATCATGTCCTGTTTGGCACAATTGCGAGGCACAGAGGAGGTCGTTAGGACGCTCCGTAGAGAGATAGAGGAGAGAGACAGAAGTAGTGAGGCAGGCGTGAGCGAAGTGGAGAAGGAGAATAGAGATTTAAAAGAGCAGTTAGCAGCAAGGGACAGAGAGGTAGATGATGCCAAGAGGGTACACCTGTCTTGTCTCGCACATTTGAGTAGTTTCCAAACGCAATACGATAAGGCCTACCAGGACACGCAACGTGCGGTCTTGGTAAGACAAGAGACAGAGCAACAAGTTGAGAAATTGCAGAAACAATGCAATGATCTGAAAGCAGCCCTACGAGCACTCCATACTTCCAAGACGGAACAAAGGCAGAGCTCTGTAGACCACGCAAAGTGCCGGAAGCAAATTGCAGAATTGCAATCTCTGCTTTCCGTTCAAAATGGGTTTCAAAGCACCTTCGGACCCCAGTTAGATCAGGAAAACGGCCCCGACAGGCAGGAATTGAATGAGACTGCCCATAGATACGTGCATGGGACATGCACGCAGGAAATCCCCCAGAAAAGGAAAGGGCCCCAACCCCCAACCGAACAGGCAGAACACACCCCCATGAACCCTGTAACCACACAGCGCAGGGCTGCAGGAAAAGGAGAAGCAGATTTCCTTTACACAACCCCATTAACCGTGACCCAATTACGCGATGCGTGTAGAAAAATTACACTGTTCCTTCCAACATCAGACCCCCACCAATTCTTCGCGAAAGTCAAACAACAGGCTACCATGTACGGCCTGGACGAAAAGGAGCAAGTGAAGCTCATAGTTTTAAGCCTCGACCCTTCAGTCATGGCAGCCCTTCCCGACCCACAGAATGTAGGAGGAGGCACACTCGAAGAGATGCACAAAGCGATCCTTGATGCGATCGGCTTTAACAGAGGAGACCCCATGGAAGGCCTAAATAAGTGTAGACAAAAGAAGACAGAGCACCCCACAGCGTTTGCTGGAGGCTTGTGGATACACTTCACAGCAGTTTTCGGAGGGTTAGCCCGCCCACATTTGTCCCCAGATAATATGGCCAAATGGACCCGAATTCTAGTCTCCCACGCCACAGAAGCAGGACGAAAAGCTTGCACAAATTATGACCCCTCAGATGAGACCCACAATGAAAAATGGGTTTTGAAGAGATTGTCCCGCGCTTGGGAGCAATCAATTACAGGCAAAACCGCATTTATAAAACCCGATGAAGAGCAGGCAGAGAAGAATCCAGTTAAGGCACACCAGAACCCCGCATGGATAAATGAGGGCAGGAACAGCCCACCCCAGCCCAAAGCTCAAGAATGTTACAATTGTGGACGGCTAGGACACTATGCACGAGAGTGTCAAGCGCCCCAGAAGCAGCAGAGAAGCCAACAGACAGGCACCCTAAACAGGAATCGGGCAAAGCCGATCCATAGCGTTAGCGCCCGTTCAGAGAATGCAGACATGAACGGCACCGACTGACGGTGTTCGGGCTCCCCAACTTGGCTCTGTGACGCCCTTTGGGTCAAGTCCGATAGACCGGTAGTGGCAGGCAAAGTTCGGGGATACCCCGTAGAATTCCTTTGGAACACAGGAGGGTCCCGCAGCACACTCAATTCCTCCACAATGGTTCAGCGAGACACGTGGCCCACAACAGACACCTTCACACTCAGCGCTTTTACAGGTCATTTACAACAGGGACACATCACAGCCCCTGTAGCGATACAAATAAGGAACATCACGACTACGCACCCCGTAGTTTTAGTTGATCTGCCGCAGACAGCAGAACATATCCTTGGGATCGATTTCATGAGCTCCCATAACCTTTCTTTTGACCCAGTTAACAAGTATGTTTGGAAAATGGCAAAGGCAGCACGAGCCCCCGCCACGCTCGCAGTCGGAGAGTATGTAAACAGGATTATCTCAGTAGGAAACTTCTGGTTCGACCTTCGAGCCATTAGTGCAATCCTGCAGGAACATAAAGCAGCATTTGCACAGCACAAGCATGACTGTGGCAAATTGGCTGGCTTTGTGAACATTACAGGTCCCGACCCTAAACCCCAGAAGCAGTACGGATTTCCCCAGGAAGCAGAGGGAGAAATCTCCAAAGTAATAGAGAGTTTGTAATGGAACCTACAAGGGAACAAGCGGTTCTAGATCTGGTCCTGTGTAATGAGGCAGGATTGATTCAGGATCTCATAGTTAGGGATCCTCTCAGAAGGAGCGATCACAATATGGTGGAATTTAAAATACAGATGGAGGGTGAGAAGGTAAAATCAAACACTAGTGTTTTGTGCTTAAAATAAGGAGATTACAATGGGATGAGAGAAGAACTAGCTGAGGTAGACTTGGAGCAAAGACTTTATGGTGAAACAGTTGAGGAACAGTGGAGAACCTTCCAAGTGATTTTTCACAGTGCTCAGCAAAGGTTTATACCAACAAAAAGGAAGGATGGTAGAAAGAGGGAAAATCGACCGTGGATATCTAAGGAAATAAGGGAGAGTATCAAATTGAAGGAAAAAGCATACAAAGTAGCAAAGATTAGTGGGATTCTAGAGGACTGGGAAATCTTTAGGGGGCAACAGAAAGCTACTAAAATAGCTATAAAGAAGAGTAAGATAGATTATGAGAGTAAACTTGCTCAGAATATAAAAAGAGACAATAAAAGTTGCTACAAATAAATAAAACAAAAAAAAGTGGCTAAGGTAAATATTGGTCCTTTAGAGGATGAGAAGGGAGATTTTATAATGGGAGAGGAGGAAATGGCTGAGGAACTGAACAGATTTTTTGGGTCGGTCTTCACAGTGGAAGACACAAATAACATGCCAGTGACTGATGGAAATGAGGCTATGACAGGTGAGGACCTTGAGAGGATTGTTATCACTAAGGAGGTGGTGATGGGCAAGCTAATGGGGCTAAAATTAGACAAGTCTCCTGGCCCTGATGGAATGCATCCCAGAATGCTAAAAGAGATGGCTAGGGAAATTGCAAATGCACTAGTGATAATTGACCAAAATTCACTAGACTCTGGGGTGGTCCCGGCGGAAATTAGCAAACGTGACACCACTGTTTAAAAAAGGAGGTGCAGAAAGCGGGTAATTATAGGCCAGTGAGCTTAACTTCAGTAGTAGGGAAAATGCTGGAATCTATCATCAAGGAAGAAATAGCGAGACATCTGGATGGAAATTGTCCCATTGGGCAGACGCAGCATGGGTTCATAAAGGGCAGGATGTGCCTAACTAATTTAGTGGAATTTTTTGAGGACATTACCAGTGCGGTAGATAACGGGGAGCCAATGGATGTGGTATATCTGGATTCCCAGAAAGCCTTTAACAAGGTGCCACACAAAAGGTTGCTGCATAAGATAAAGATGCATGGCATTAAGGGGAAGTAGTAGCATGGATAGAGGATTGGTTAATTAATACAAAGCAAAGAGTTGGGATTAATGGGTGTTTCTCTGGTTGGCAATCAGTAGCTAGTGGTGTCCTTCAGGGATCAGTGTGGGCCCACAATTGTTCACAATTTACATAGATGATTTGGAGTTGGGGACCAAGGGCAATGTGTCCAAGTTTGCAGACGACACTAAGATGAGTGGTAAAGCAAAAAGTGCAGAGGATACTGGAAGTCTGCAGAGGGATTTGGATAGGCTAAGTGATTGGGCTAGGGTCTGGCAGATGGAATACAATGTTGACAAATGTGAGATTATCCATTTTGGTAGGAATAACAGCAAAAGGGATTATTATTTAAATGATAAAATATTAAAACATGCTGCTGTGCAGCGAGACCTGGGTGTGCTAGTGCATGAGTCGCAAAAAGTTGGTTTACATGTGCAACAAGTGATTAAGAAGGGAAATTGAATTTTGTGCTTCATTGCTAGAGGGATGGAGTTTAAGACTAGGGAGGTTATGTTGCAACTGTATAAGGTGTTACTGAGGCCACACCTGGAGTATTGTGTTCAGTTTTGGTCTCCTTACCTGAGAAAGGACGTATTTTCACTGGAGGGTATGCAGAGGAGATTCACTAGGTTAATCCCAGAGTTGAGGGGGTTGGACTACGAGGAGAGGTTGAGTAGACTGGGACTGTACTCGTTGGAATTTAGAAGGATGAGGGGGATCTTATGGAAACATATAAAATTATGAAGGGAATAGATAGGATAGATGCGGGGAGGTTGTTTCCACTGGCGGGTGAAAGCAGAACTAGGGGACATAGCCTCAAAATAAGGAGAAGTAGATTTAGGATTGAGTTTAGGAAGAACTTCTTCACCCAAAGGGTTTTGAATCTATGGAATTCCTTGCCCAGTGAAGCAGTAGAGGCTCCTTCATTAAATGTTTTTAAGATAAAGATAGATAGTTTTTTGAAGAATAAAGGGATTAAGGGTTATGGTGTTCGGGCCGGAAAGTGGAGCTGAGTCCACAAAAGATCAGCCATGATCTCACTGAATGGGGCCAGATGGCCTACTCCTGCTCCTAGTTCTTATGTTCCTATGTTCTTATGTTGGATCAAGGCGTACTCAGATCAGTAGCCTCCACAAACAACGCACCGATTTGGCCCGTCAGGAAACCGGATGGTTCATGGCGACTGACCATTGATTACCGGGAACTGAACAAAGTAACCCCAGCAGCAGCCCCCACCATAGCCACGAGCCCTGAGACCATGCTCAAATAGGGACTCCAGTCAAAATATTTTTCGGTTTTGGACATTAGTTACGGCTTTTGGTCCATTCCATTGGCTAAAGAGTGGCAGTACAAATTTGCCTTCACATTCCAGGGTCAACACTGCACGTGGGCATGCCTTCCACAACTCCCCCTCCATTTTCCACCGACAGCTGTCAAATGGATTAGCAAAATTTTCCCGCCCTGATTGTCTGGTCCAGTATGTAGACGACTTGTTACTACAGACAGACACAAAGGGAGAGCACATTTCGCTTCTCGCCGAACTCCTAAAAGAAATTGGTTGTAAAGTCAACCCCAAGGAGGCCCAGATTTTGAAAGAGAAAGTGATTTACTTGGGAACAGTGATCACTCATGGTAAACGCGAGATCGAGCAAAAGAGAATTGACTCGATCGTCAAATTGCCCCTTCCCCACAATGTCTCAGCCCTCCGGTCAATTTTAGGACTGGTTGGCTACTGCCGAAACCATATTGACGGTTTCGTCGCTAAAGCAGCGCCCCTTTCCGAACTTCTCAAGAAGCAGTCACCTTGGGAATGGCTTCCATAGCATACAGATGCTGTGGATGCTTTAAAAAGAACCCTCAGCACAGCCCCCGCATTACAGGTCCCAGATCCACTCTTCCCGTACGCAATCGAAGTTGCAAAACCCTTTCGGCCGTGCTCCTCCAGGAACGCCATGACCAATTACGCGCCGTAGCATACGCCTCACACGTGTTAGACTCCATGGAACAAGGATTTTCTGCCTGTGAAAGGCACCTGCTCGCAGCTTTTTGGGCAGTACAATACTTTGCTTACATTACAGGACTCAACCCCATCGCCATCCTCACAGAACACAGCTATTGTTAGATGGGTGACTTAAGGATGGCACAGTCAGCCAAATCCACGAAGCCTGTTGGACCCTTCTTTTACAGGGACGGGACATCACAGTAAAACGAACCGAGACCCACACCTTCCTTGCCGATAATTTGCAGTATGCAGGCACCCCTCATGTGTGTGAGACCATCACCACAAAACACAACGCAGGCTCATTTATTCCCAAAACACCTCCCAGGAAAACAGGTAGTACACACCAGAGACCCCAGCCCACAGACACGTGCGCACCCCTGAAGATTTATATGATTGGTTCCCCCACAGTGTTAAATGGAAAGAGAATTACCGGTTGTGGTATTTACGTAGAGGACGCGCTGGGACGCGCCCTAGATGAGATTGCATTAAAGTTGCCAGGACACTTAGGCTTGCAGGCAGCAGAGTTGGCAGCGATCGCTTACATTGTAGACCACCCCGACTCGTTCCCGACCCCAGTAGACATCTATTCAGACAGCTTGTATGTATGTAATAGTTTGATGGAATTCCTACCCCTGTGGGAAACGAGAGGATTTGTTTCCGCGGATGGTAAACCCCTACCCTCAGCCCCATTACTCCACCATATCTGAGAGACAGCGAAGGATAGAAAATATGGAATAATTAAGGTTCGCAGTCATCACCGTTCTCCCCCCCAACCCCCCGGTAACGTTAAAGCAGATGCCCTCGCGAAGGCAGGCTCCAGGATGGTTATTTTTGGAACCCCCCCCGAAAGCACCCCAGTACACGCAGTTCAGGTCTCACAGACCAATATTCAGGATCTAGCGAAGGCACAGAAAGAGGACGAGAAACTCAGGGAAGTTTTAAAGGGAACCTTCCCAGCCACCTATGCTAAATACAGAAACGCAATCACCACGCACACGACGGTGTGATTTTAAAGGATGGCATTTATTTAGTCCCCAGCCAGGACAGGAACCAGATCATTTGTCAGTTCCATGACAATCATGGACACCAAGGAATTGAACCCACCCTAGCCCACCTCAGACCGCTCTGCTGGTGGCCTGATTTAAAAACCGATGTAACGCACTACATAGAGAATTGCTTAATCTGTACCCAGAACAATACGTGAAAAAGGCTCAACTTAGTCAGGCCCGCCCCGTTAATGGACCCTGGACAAATCTCCAGATAGATTATATAGTTATACAGCAGAAATAGTGAGAAGTATGTGTTGGTGGTCATAGACACCTTCACAAAATGGGTGGAAGCGTTTCCATCGAGAATTAATACAGCCAAGACAACGGCTAAAATATTAACACACCACATCTTTACAAGATGGGGACTCTCCCGCAGTATAGAATCTGATCAAGGCTCCCATTTCACCGGACGTGTAATGAAAAACGTCCTCACGATTTTCGGCATTCGACAAAAGTTTCACATAGCATACCACCCCCAGTCAAGTGGTATTACAGAGCGGATGATTAGGACATTAAAAGCTACCCTCAGGAAAATGGTACAGCAGAATAACAGCACCTGGGATTCAGTTCTCCCATTTGCTTTAATGTTTATAAGAAACACGGTATCCATGTCTACAGGATACACCCACCACACCCTCATGACCGGACGCCCCATGAAAGGCACTGAGTATTTATTAGGACTGGATTTGGCCAGCCCCGCAGTTACAGCCCTCACGCATGAAAATGCGGTTAAACAACTGATAGAGAACATAAAGGCAGCCCAACTCGCAGCAACTGTGAGACTTGGGATCAGGAAGAAACAGAGCAAGGCTTGTTTCGACAAAACAGTACACGCCACTGAGTTTGCAGTAGGGCAGCAAGTCATGCTTTCCCTTTACAACCCTAGTTCATTCCTTTGCCATAAATTTTCCGGACCGTACTCCATTTCAGGCAAAGTCAGCCTCTCCGTATACAAGATTACATATCCCAATGGTAAGTCTGCGTGGTTTCACATAAACCAGCTCAAGGCTTATGGCTCGCAGCAAAGCCACACACACCACATCCTGTTCGCAGCAGCAGACGATCACACCCCGCCCACAGATTACGTTTTCCTACCCTCCCCCACCCAGTCCAGCCCATCCTCAGACATGTCTTCAACTCCACTCCCAGAAGCACGACTCTACCTCTCCCTTCCCTCAACCAGCAGTGACAGCGACAGTGATAGCAATGACGATGATGATAGCCACAGCACACCACGTTATGACTAAACCCCTGTACCAGGCCCCACTCCCAGCGATTCCTAGCATGATTCCACTGACCCTTCGAGATTACATATATCAAAGCCCCTGGCCCATACCCACCGCCCGACGATTACGGATTGAAACCTAGCAGCTCCAACCTCGACACACGATTCTGGCACTGAGGCAATTTGTACAGGCTCATACGGAATGATGAGATGGACGCCAATTCGCCCCAAGCAGCTTTAGCACGGTTACTACAGACAAGAGTTTGGCAGCCAGGAGAAGATGATGACATAGAGTCTGACTCCCACCAAACAAATCCCTTTGCGACCCTGTTCGCTATTGAGCAGTGAGGCGACCAGATAATGGAGAAAAAAGGAACCGATGGAGAGATACGGTGTCCTTTCTGATGGAACCTGCACCATTTTTGATGTATGTTTGTTCGTTAGTGCTAATGTTAAGTGTTGTTCATTAACTCGAAAGTTTTTCACGGCCCCACGACACCGCTCCTTTAACGCCCCCTGGCTGTTAAAGGAACAAGTTTGTCCCAAGACAATAGTTCCGAGGAACTAGTTTGTCAACAGAAACCTGTTTAGAGGTACAAGTTTGCCGACAGAACAATACTCATAGCTACTCTCCTGATTCGATCACGAGAGGAAGCCCCCACGACGACCGCATTCTTACCCATTCTTGCCGGTTGCTCAGGCAGTGGAGAAACGGTATTGGTCCCCGCCCTGCCTGAGGACCCCCCTCTGGTCAGCTACGCTTGGGTAGAGCACAAACGGCACTGATCACCATCCTACCTGGGGATTCCACCCATTTCTTACCCGTACCCCATTTTGGCACTTTCAGTTCGAAATTCTTTTTAGTTTTGGCAACGCTTAGGATGCTTCCGTATGCTATTTACGTCCTAAAACATGAGGATGGTAGATCGCACAGGCTGCGAGACAGCTCGCACTATGTCAGTATTTTTCTCGGATGTCTTGTCCCAAATATTTGGTTTAAAAAAAAATGAAGGAGTCACAGATGGTGACCAATGATAAAGGGAAATTGGCAACAAAGGATAGACAGACAGGCATATGAGGTCTTAACCAAGATAATAACAGATATTATGCTTGTGTTCACAGAACACCAGAACCTCAGGAACCCCAGAGGAAGACAAAGAAGACAGAAAGACGGAAAGATGAAGACAAACTCCATCTTTTTCACCTGGATCTTAGCGGGATCTCTTCAGTTGCACACGGACGCTACACCCCTGACCCCTACCACACAAGCCGTGAATGATTCCCACCCCTGCAATACACAGAACCCCAAGATAGCTAGCCCCGCAACAGCTAACAATACCCCGACCTGGTGTGATAAGTTTATCACCTGGTACTCACCATCGTATGTAGTAGAAGTCCTCTTTGTACTGGTGATACTTTGCAGTGTCGTGCAGACACTTAGAGTCGGGAAATGGTGAAAGAGAGCCTACCGCTCTCGAACCCGGTATACAGGATTAGGTCCCCTATTTTCGGATTTCACCAGACCCCCGAATCCATTGAGACGGATTAAAGAGCATCCATTTCTCCTTATGTATTCTATGAAATAAAGAGATGCAAACCTCTGTGTCTGACTGCCAGGCCAGAGAAATTTGTGTGCTGCTATTTTGTAGTTTAAGATGTAGATTTTTGGATTGTTTGAATGAGGATAGTTTATTGAGAATAGTTAGAGGTTCCAGTTTTTTATTTTTCTGTAATGCATGCAGTAATGTCATAGCGCCCCGTAGAGTTTTATAATAATTTGTGTATTTAAAATGATTTAGTTAAAATTGTGTTTCATAGGATAGGGCAGAGTAGAGCCTGATTATGGGTGCCCCGTTTGGTCAGAGGATGAAGACGACACAGTAATGTGATCCTTCACGCTTCATGTAGAGGATCACAAGGAGGTCCTGTAGCCATCTGGGATGGCCACGTCCCGATGACAAAATGGACACTTGCAAAGAATGCAGGGAAAATTGGACAATACCAAAAAAGCAAGCAGGTGCAAGGTCTGTCTGTTGATTAGAGCCTAGCTTCAGACAGGACCGGTACTGCTAAGCCATCTACATACTAATGAACCATCCCCAGGAACAAAAGACAACAGTTAGGTAAACAATGCGAAGCAAGACATCCCGGTGCCAGAGGAGACTAAAACAAAGCAGACCAACGGCCACCTGGGACATGCCCAGCAACCAGGGAACCCACCCCTCTATTGGAGGAAAATCGATAAGGACGATTGGGAAACGGCCCACTTAATTGGGGCCAAGTTCAAGGCCCGCCCAAAAGCACGCGAAGCCCTTTTGAGTATAAAAAGGATTCCCCAAGAGAGGATTGCTCTCTTGGCCTTGGCTCTCAGCGAGGAGAGACCTGCCTAGCAGCTACGCCAAACCAAGTAAGTTCCAAGTCAATGCATGCTATGAGATAGACGCTCCTAGTTGCTATCCTGTAAACAGCTTAACCCAGCAGCCTCAGAACCGAGAAATGGCCATTGTTCCTCGGACTGAGTGGGCACCCGAAGCTAAGTATAGGCTTTTAGTAATAGTGATAGTTTAGATTGTAGAGTTTTATGCATAAGTTGATTTGACTGTGTAAATAAATGAACATTGCTTTTGAACTTACTAACTGGTGTATCGAGTCTTTGATCAGTATTCGGTTTTGAACCTTGTGGCAGTGTTGAAAGATACCTGGCGACTCTTGAGCAAACATAATTAAACAGAGCCAAATTAAGAGACAACAGCAAGTTAGCAACAGGAGGTGGCAATTTAAAAGCGCGGGAGAGGAGCTTTTGAAAGCAAAACGCACGACAGCCCCGGTCCTAGCGTTCTTCGACCCAACCAAGGAAACCAAGATATCAACTGATGCAAGCCAGGACGGCATTGGGGCGGGTGCTCCTTCAGCGGGATGACTCTGCGTCGTGGGCTCCAGTAGCGTATGCCTCCAGGGCCATGACGCCCACTGAGCAACGGTACGCTCAGATTGAGAAGGAGTGTCTGGGCCTCCTAACAGGGATAGTCAAGTTCCACGACTATGTTTATGGCCTGCCGAAATTCACGATAGAGACGGACCTCAGGCCTCTAGTCCACATAATCCAGAAGGATTAAAGCGACATGACACCTCAGTTACAGCGTATTCTTCTAAAGCTACGCCACTACGACTTCAAACTAAACTGGTCTGCACGCCAGGTAAAGAGCTGATCGTTGCAGATGCACTGTCCAAGTCCATTACCACACCGCATGAACAAAGTGACTTCATCTCCCACAAAGAAGCCCAAGAGCAGTTGTGTGCTTCGAACCTTCCGGCCTCCGATGAATGGGTGGTTCAAATTCGTGAGGAGACAGCCAAGGATCCTCTGCTGCAGCATGTGATGCAGCACCTCAGCAATGGCTGGCAGAAGGGACAATGTCCCCAGTTCTATAACGTAAAAGACGACCTGATGGTGGTGGAGGGAATCCTTCTAAAACTCGGCAGAATCGTAATTCCTCAGAGCATGCGGGCTATGGTGCTGGGCCCATTAGGGTCACCATGGGGTCGAGAAATGCCGACGTAGAGCTCGGGAGGTGGCCTATTGGCCAGACATCAGCCAGGACATTGCCAACACAGTCCTCAATTGCCCTACCTGTCAGAAGTTTCAGCCCAAAGAAACGTTGCAGCAGCACGAGATTGTGACCTCTCCATGGTCCAAAGTCGGTGTAGACCTTTTCCACGCCAAGGGGCATGACTACGTACTCCTGGTTGACTACTTCTCCAGTTACTCAGAAGTGGTGAAATTGTCTGACCTCACGTCGAAGGCGGTAATCAAAGCCTGCAAAGAAACGTTCGCCAGGCATGGGATATCGCTCACGGTGATGAGCAACAACGGTCCTTGCTTTTGCAGCCAGGACTGGTCTGGCTTCGCACAGTCCTACAACTTCCGTCACGTTATCTCCAGTCCCCACTACCCGCAGTCAAACGGCAAGGCCGAGAAAGGGGTCCACATTGTAAAGCGGCTGCTGTCCAAAGCTGCAGATTCAGGCTCCGATTTTAACCTGGCGATGGTGGCATACAGGGCGACCCCACTGTCCACTGGATTGTCTCCAGCCCAGATGCTCATGAATCGCACTCTGAGGAACACAGTTACAGCCATCCACGTTCCCAACCTTGACCACCTCACGGTCCTACAGAAAATGCAGCAGTCACGGGCCCAACAGAAAGCCACGTACGATGCCCATGCCACGGATCTGCCCGAGCTGGCCCCAACTGATCATGTTCACGTTCAGTTGCCTGAGGGCAGCTGGTCAGCCACAGCTGTTGTGCTCAAACAAGTGGCCCCAAGATCGTTCCTTGTCCGCATGGCTGATGACTCCCTGCTACGGCGCAACAGACAGGCACTGCGAAGAGATCCACGTCCGCTACCTGACCGGCGTGCCCCGCCGCCTACGATGCCTCCTCCGGACGTACCCTACCACGAGGCCACCGATCTACCAGCAATCCTGCCGATCCATGCGCCCACCGCGATGACAGCGATCCCGCCTCTCCAAGCGCAGGCGGCTCCTAATCCGTCTCTGCGGCGATCAACAAGAATTTGTCTATAAATCTATAGACTGAGCTTTTATACATTTTTGTGACTTCACCAATTGGACCTCTGTAAATATTGTTTTGTTTGCCATGTAACTGCATTATCGCAACCTTCCTATGTATATACGTTTGTTTAGACATCTTTCTGTATATAGTCAGGCACATGTATATATATATATATTTAAAAGCATCCACACCTTAGTATTTATTTTTTTTAAAAGGGGAGGAGATGTCATAATATCCACGCATGTATATAATGAGATGCAGACAGGCAGTGATTGACACACAGGATGACCAGTAAGCACACAGCACAGTGCAGCCAATCACCAGACAGGACACCACCACTATAAAGCCAGAGGGCACTCGGTTTCTCGTTCTCTCTGGACCCAGCCACTGAGACAGTCAGAGTCCACGAGCTAGCACAGTGTAAACACCATGCGGTAGCTAGTGAGTCTGGTCAGGCTAGTACAAGGTCTCCAGTCAGTTCAGTATAGTGTCGACCCACAGTTAAATATGTCTGTTAGTTCTATCGTTCAATAAAACCGTGTTGGATCTTCTACAGTGTTCGAGGTCTGTTTCTCGCATCGCTGCATCAAGTGCAGTCCACACCGAACCGACCTGCCTAACACATCAGTATGGGCTGAGGTTAGAAACAGGAAAGGAGAGGTCACCCTGTTGGGAGTTTTCTATAGGCCTTCGAAAAGTTCCAGAGATGTAGAGGACAGGATTGCAAAGATGATTCTGGATAGGAGCGAAAGTAACAGGGTAGTTGTTATGGGGGACTTTAACTTTCCAAATAGTGACTGGAAACGCTATAGTTCGAGTACTTTAGATGGGTCAGGTTTTGTCCAATGTGTGCAGGCGGGTTTCCTGACACAGTATGTAGATAGACCAACAAGAGGCGAGGCCACATTAGATTTGGTACTGGGTAATGAACCAGGACAGGTGTTAGATTTGGAGGTAGGTGAGCACTTTGGTGATAGTGACCACAATTCGGTTACGTTTACTTTGGCGATGGAAAGGGATAGGTATATACCGCAGGGCAAGAGTTATAGCTGGGGGAAAGGCGTGGAGTCCGAGGAGATAGGAGAGGTGTGAAATGAATATTTTTTGTCAGTATTCACACAGGAAAAAGACAATGTTGTCGAGGAGAATACTGAGATACAGGCTACTAGATTAGACGGGATTGAGGTTCATAAGGAGGAGGTGTTAGCAATTCTGGAAAGCGTGAAAATAGATAGTTCCCCTGGGCCGGATGGGATTTATCCTAGGATTCTCTGGGAAGCCTTTGGCTTTGATCTTTATGTCGTCATTGTCAGCAGGAATAGTGCCAGAAGACTGTGGGACAGCAAATGTTGTCCCCTTGTTCAAGAAGGGGAGTAGAGACAACCCCGGTAACTATAGACCAGTGAGCCTTACTTCTGTTGTGGGCAAAGTCTTGGAACGGATTATAAGAGATAGGATTTATAACCATCTAGAAAGAAAGAATTTGATTAGGGATAGTCAACACGGTTTTATGAAGGGTAGGTCGTGCCTCACAAACCTTATTGAGTTCTTTAAGAAGGTGACCAAACAGGTGGACGAGGATAAAGCAGTTGATGTCTATGGATTTCAGTAAAGCGTTTGATAAGGTTCCCCACGGTAGGCTATTGCAGAAAATACGGAGGCATGGGATTGAGGGTGATTTAGCGGTTTGGATCAGAAATTGGGTAGCTGTAAGAAGACAGAGGGTGGTGGTTGATGGGAAATGTTCAGTCTGGAGTTCAGTTACTAGTGGTGTACCACAAGGGTCTGTTTTGGGGCCACTGCTGTTTGTTATTTTTATAAATGACCTGGAGGAGGGCGTAGAAGGATGGGTGAGTAAATTTGCAGATGACACTAAAGTCGGTGGAGTTGTGGGCAGTGCAGAAGGATGTTGCAGGCTACAGAGGGACATAGGTAAGCTGCAGAGCTGGGCTGAGATGTGGCAAATGGAGTTTAATGCAGAAATGTGTGAGGTGATTCATTTTGGAAGGAGTAACAGGAATACAGAGTACAGGGCTAAGAGATCTCGGTGTCCATGTACATAGATCCCTGAAAGTTGCCACTCAGGTTGATAGGGTTGTAAGAAGGCTTACTGTGTGTTAGCTTTTATTGGTAGAGGGATTGAGTTTTGGAGCCATGAGGTCATGTTGCAGCAGTACAAAACTCTGATGCGGCCGCATTTGGAGTATTGCGTGCAATTCTGGTCGCCGCATTATAGGATGGATGTGGAAGCATTGGAAAGGGTGCAGAGGATATTTACCAGGATATTGCCTGGGATGGAGGGACGATCTTATGAGGAAAGGCTGAGGGGCTTGAGGCTGTTTTCGTTAGAGAGAATAAGGTTAAGAGGTGACTTAATAGAGGCATACAAGATGATCAGAGGATTAGATAGGGTGGACAGTGAGAGCCCTTTTCCTCGGATGCTGAAGGCTAGCATGAGGGGACATAGCTTTAAATTGAGGGGATATAGATATAGGACAGATGTCAGAGGTAGGTTCTTTACTCAGAGAGTAGTAAGGGCGTGGAATGCCCTGCCTGCAACAGTAGTGGGCTCACCAACATTAAGGACATTTAAATGGTAATTGGATAAACATATGGATGATAATGGAATAGTGTAGATGGGCTTTGGATTGGTTTCACAGGTCGGCGCAACATTGAGGGCCGAAGGGCCTGTACTGCACTGTAATGTTCTATTGTCTATTCTATTGTCTATTGTCACTGGAATTGAGCTGTGGGTCCACCTCGGACTCCTGAACTCAGTGGGGGAGGGGGGGGGGAGGGGTGGGGGGAGTAGGTATTCTGTGAGACATCTTCAAGGCTGCAGTGAGTGTGTGCTGTTCACCTCAATGAATGGAAACTGACATGGGCACTATTTTCCTTGCCCATGTATAAAGTGAGTCTTGGCATGCTGTGGTGATGCCTCATCGCCCCAACACAGTCCATGTCATCTTCAGGTAGCGAGGCGACTATAGGTCTCTGAACCTGCCAAACCGAGAGCTCAGATGAACAAACAAAGAACAAAGAAATGTACAGCACAGGAACAGGCCCTTCGGCCCTCCAAGCCCGTGCCGACCATGCTGCCCGACTAAACTACAATCTTCTACACTTCCTGGGTCCGTATCCCTCTATTCCCATCCTATTCATGTATTTGTCAAGATGCCCCTTAAATGTCACTATCGTCCCTGCTTCCACCACCTCCTCCGGTAGCGAGTTCCAGGCACCCACTACCCTCTGCGTAAAAAACTTGCCTCGTACATCTACTCTAAACCTTGCCCCTCTCACCTTAAACCTATGCCCCCTAGTAATTGACACCTCTACCCTGGGGAAAAGCCTCTGACTATCCACTCTGTCTGTGCCCCTCATAATTTTGTAGACCTCTATCAGGTCTCCCCTCAACCTCCTTCGTTCCAGTGAGAACAAACCAAGTTTATTCAACCGCTCCTCATAGCTAATGCCCTCCATACCAGGCAACATTCTGGTAAATCTCTTCTGCACCCTCTCTAAAGCCTCCACATCCTTCTGGTAGTGTGGCGACCAGAATTGAACACAATACTCCAAGTGTGGCCTAACTAAGGTTCTATACAGGGTGTGGCCTAACTAAGGTTCTATACAGAGTGTGGCCTAACTAAGGTTCTATACAGAGTGTGGCCTAACTAAGGTTCTATACAGATGGTAGAGTGGCGGGTGGAGGGGATGGTTGGCATAGAGGGAAACAGCATTCTTTGCTGATACCAAGCATCTGTTGACCTTGTCCCTCTAGTTGCAGGGGCTCACCACTTTGGAGAGTGCTGTTGAAGAACCCTTGTGGACTAGCTGATGTTCATCTTTCACATGGCACACAGTTCCAGTGTATTGGTGGCAAAGGTTGGTAGAATGCAAACACTACCTGCATCTCAATTGCTCTGAAACATATTTTCTCCTTGCATGGGACAAGTTAACACACAACAAGCATGAGAGAGAGCGAGAGAAGACAGGAGGGGTCAGGTACAATCCCTCACACAATTCGAAGAGCTGGCATGGGAGGATTGAGACCATGAATGTGGAGACAGTGAGGAAGGCCTTCAGTGAGGAACCATATTAATGACTTCACTTGGAAACCTAATGGTCATGATCAGTGCTATGTTGGAGGCAGGCTATACAGTTACTAATTTTCTGCTCTTTCCATTACAGGTGCTGCAAGAAGAGGGTTAGAGCAGATCCCAAACCTGAACCCCAATCTACCTTCAGCACCAGCGCACAGAAGAGCAAGGAGGATGATGGCATTAATAATATTGTACCTGTTGATCCAGCACAGCAGTCACCGGCATCCTTCACCACCTCGGGAAAGAACTTCCAGTGGCTACTTGAACTAGTTCAGGGAGGGTCTCACATTATGGTAGTTGTGGTGGTATCATGGTTGTTTTATAATTCACCGACTGACCACTAGGAGTCTTATTAGTATATAAGTGAATGTTAGAGTCAGGCAACCCCTCAGACTGGCTGGAGGAAGATAAAGAGAGAGGTTGCTTGTGTTTGACTTACTGTTATTAATCTATTGTTTTGTACATAGTTTACCCACAGTTAATGTTAATAAATCATTTATAGCTTTAGCTACAAGTGTTCTTGTAATATAATTCAGGCCATCTGACAAGAACATTACATGGTACCAGTGTTGGATATTATTAAACGCTGATTTTAAAAAACTATCAGCCTGCCACGAGGTCACAGAGATTTGAAGATTTTGCAGACCGCAGGAACAAACGACATGGAGTCGTTGAAGCCACCAGTGAGTCTCAGATTTCATGGTAATGTGGACAGCAACTGGCAAGTATTTGAACAACAATTTAATCTTTCTCTTACTGCAGTAAATTTAGAAGATGAATCAGGTTCATGTAAGGTAGCGATGCTCCTAACAGTGGCTGGGGCTGGTTTAGCACAGGGCTAAATAGCTGGCTTTTAAAGCAGACCAAGGCAGGCCAACAGCGCGGGTTCAATTCCCGTACCAGCCTCCCCGAACAGGCGCTGGAATGTGGCGACTAGGGGCTTTTCACAGTAACTTCATTTGAAGCCTACTTGTGACAATAAGCGATTTTCATTTCATTTTCATTTCATTTCAATTGCTGTGTTTAATATGTTCAAATCCACAAATGATTAAGATAGTAAAGATTTTAACAAATTAATTCGAAGATATGACGCACGTTAATGCCCCCAAAATAATAAAATTTAGGAATGCTATGTGTTTAAATCACATTTACAGGAGAGTCCATAGATCATTTCATCACTGATTTAAAGTTAAAAGCTAAAACCTGTCATTTTACTGTGGTGGAATCTTCCATGATTGGGTCCAGATTGTGTTTGGTGTGAATGAAAATAAGCTGAGGTTGCTGAGGGAATTGGAGCTCCTTTTGGAACAAACAGTTAAGATTTGTCAGGCTCACGAGCTAGCAGCGCAGCATTCTTAAATGTTTCATAATAATGGCCGCGTCTTCTTGGAGGAAAAGCCTTCGGTTGCTGCCCTTTTTCCAAAAAGGCGTGAAAATTCTGAAGAAAGGAGGGAATGTTCCTGCAGCTCCTCACACACCAACAAACAGATTAAAGATCAGGACAAAGCATTTCTGCGTAAAAGAGGAGGTAAAAGGCACAAATTAAGGCAGTGTCCAGCGTTTGGCAAGTTTTGTTCCAGATGCAAAGGAAGAAAATCATTTTGCTCAGAATTGTTACTTTAAGCTCAACCCCAGATCAGTCAGCGCAGTGGAAGACACAGGACTGGATTCTCCGCCTTGCCGCACAACATTTCAGGTTCAACCCACCGGCAGGATGCTCTGTTACGCCGGCTGGTCAATGGGGCTTCCCATTGTGGGGCTGCCCCATGCCGTCGCGAAACCCCCGGGCTGCCGGCAAAGTGGAGCATCCCGCCGGCGGAGCATCCCGCCAGCCCACAGTCTCCAGTGATGAAACATCATTGGAGTAGTAATAGAAGAATAATTTTTTGGAGAGATCAAAAATTCTTCAGCACTTAAAAAAATGCAAACTGATACATCATTTAAAACAAATGCGTTGATGAGGTCAAATGGCTGCTACTGCTTGAATTGAACAGTACAATGGTCCAATTAAAGTTAGACACTGGTGCCAAAGCCAATTTAATCAGCATGACTGATTTTAAAAAATCAAAAAATTCAGCCGATTAGAAGAAATCACAAAATATCTCTGAGAGATTATAATGGTGCAAACATTTAATGTTTTGGTGCATGTGACCTGAGTGTGGTGGTGAAGAAGAGTACCTGCAACCCTTCGGGATCGCCTCAAAAATGAGCTGTACAGAATGACAAAATTAAAAGTAATCAGAAAGATAGAAGAACCTACCGACTGGGTAAACTCCATGGTTTGTGTAAAGAAAAAGAATGATGATATTCACATATTCACATATACATGGACCCTAAAGATCTTAATGAGAATATAAAAAGAGAACATTACCAAATACCAAAGTGTGAAGAAATCACACCTGAGATGGCTGGTGCACAATTCTTTATGAAACTTGACTCATCTCAGGGTTTCTGGCAACTAAAGCTAGAGGAACAAAGCACAAAATACTGCACTTTTAATACGCCATTTGGACGGTACTGCTTTGGCAAAATTTCGGCATCGGACATTTTTCACCGTGCCATGGGGCATATAATCGAAGGCATTGAAGGCATACGTGGATGTTATCATCATTTGGGGCTCCACCATAGAAGAGCACCATATGAGGTTGTGTACAGTTCCATCGAGCATCAGGAGAAATGGGCTGAAGCTCACCAAGCAAAAGTGCCAATTTGGAGTAACTGAGGTCACATTCCGAGGTGACAAGCTCTCATTGCATGGCATTGAAATTGGCAAGGACTAAATCCAAGCAATTCTCAACATGCCAAAACCACACAACAAGAAAGCCATCTTAAGAGTGATGTGTATGGTCAATTTTATAGGGAAATTCTTTCCAAACCTGTCAGTAAAAACAACACATACACGTGATCTCCTGCACAGGACAATGGATTTCACTTGGACTGAGCAACATGAGCAAGAGTGGAAGAATCTTAAGACTTCACTAACCACCAGGCCAGTTCTCACATTTGAGCAGATTAAAGTGTTAATAGATGTATCGAAAGATGGTCTGTGAGCAGTTCTTCTGCAACTCAAGCTTGACGATTGGAAACTAGTCTCATATGCATCACGCTCCATGATGACAACAGCATAGAGGTACACCCAAATCAAAAAAGAATGCCTGGGTTTGGTTGTCGGCTTGGAGAAATTCCATGGCTACGTGTATGGACTTCTAACTTTCACAGTTGAGACAGATCATCGTCCTTTGGCTAACATCGTCAAAACAAATCTCAATCAGATGTCTCCGTGCATTCAGAGGTTGATGATGAAGTTACAAAGCTATGATTTCAATCTCATCTACACTCCAGGCAAATCTCTGTTCTTAGGAGATGCATTATCCAGAGTGCCGTTACAAAGTATGAGTAGCAAAATTGCTGAAGGTGTCAATCTGCATGTCAATCTTATTTCCACACTACTACCAGTATCAGATACGGAACTATGTGAGATCCAAGAAGAGACCAGGAAGGATCAAACTTTTCAAGAGGTGATGAGGAACATCAACTCACACTGGCCCAGAGGTCAATGTATGGAATTCGGCAGTATAGGATCTGAACTCAATATCATTAATGGAGTGGCACTTCATTTGAACGCTACAGTCATACCTCAATCTCTTCACAAGGGTGTACTAAAGAGGATACACAAAGGACATCTAGGGATTGAAAAATGTGAACGGAGAGCTTGTGACTCTGTTTACTGGCCAGGCATAAACCAGGATATTGACAGGATGGTCAGTTGTTGTGACACATGCCAGGTCTATCGTTGCAAGCAAACAAGAGAACCGATGCAAATATCTGATTTACCTATGACATCAGGAAGAAAGTAGCAATTGATCTCTTTCATCCATGAGGGAAAGATTATTGCATGATCATAGACTATTTTTCAAACTCCTGAGATGGCTCTGCTGTCAAGCATTATGGCAAGCAGTGCAATACTGCATACCAAGTCAATTTTTGCTGGACACGGAATTCCTCAAGTTGTCGTGAGTGACAATGGACCTTGTTTTAGCTGTAAAGAGTGGCAACACTTGGCAGTCATGCATGACTTGAATCGTGTCACATCGAGTCTATTGTTCCCTGAAGTGAATGGAAAATCTGAAAAAGGTGTACATATTGTGAAGCAATTGTTGAAGAAAGCAATGGACAGCCAATCTGATCCGTATCTCGCACTATTGAGTTACACAGCATCACCATTGTCACATGGTAGATCGGCAGCAGAGTTACTCATGAATAGAAGATTGTGTACCACGCTTCCAAATTTGGCAAAGGAGGAGAATGCAGTGTAACTGCAGGAAATACAAAACATTAAAGCAAAACAAAGGCAGTTCTATGATAGAGTGTCCAGAACCTTACCACCTCTGAGTAGTGATGACATTGTGAGAGTAGAAGATTTTGGCAATTGGTCAATAAAAACCATTGTACTTGAAGAAGTAGCACCTCGTTCCTACAATGTACAGATAGAGGATGGGTTGGTTTTAAGAAGAAATCGTTGCGCATTCTTGAAAAGCAGAGAAGACTTTCTCAACAAGGTGATGGATGATGAATCTACATCAGAATCAACATCAGCTGCAGTGTTAGATAGTTCAGCAGTTTCTGAGCTTGAGAAAGTCATGGGGAACATTGAATCTCCAAGTTCTAAGCAGCAAGGTCAACTCTGAGAAGTTCAACCAGACTCAGAAGAAAACCTCATCATCTCAATTTGTAGATTTGGACTGTTGTACATATATATATGTTTGTTAAACCAGTTTTAAGAATCTGTTTTAAAAAAATACTGTTAGACTCACAGGCGCATGGTAAAGCAAAAAGTGTGGAGGATACTGATGTCTGCAGAGGAATTTGGTTAGTTTAAGTGAATGGGCTAGGGTCTGGCAGATGGAATATAATGTTGACAAATGTGAGGTTATCCATTTTGGTAGGAGTAACAGCAAAAGGGATTATTATTTAAATGATAAAATATTAAAACATGCTGCTGTGCAGAGGGACCTGGGTGTCCTAGTGCATGAGTCGCAAAAAGTTGGCTTACAGGTGCAACAGGTGATTAAGAAGGCAAATGGAGTTTGGTCCTTCATTGTTAGAGGGATGAAATTTAAGGCTAGGGCGGTTATGCTGCAACTGTATAAGGTGTTAGTGAGGCCACACCTGGAGTATTGTGTTCAGTTTTGGTCTCCTTACCTGAGAAAGGACGTACTGGCGCTGGAGGGTGTGCAGAGGAGATTCACTAGGTTAATCCCAGAGTTGAGGGGGTTGGATTACGAGGAGAGGTTGAGTAGATTGGGACTGTACTCATTGGAATTTAGGAGGATGCAGGAGGGATCTTATAGAAACATATAAAATTATGAAGGGAATAGATAGGATAGATGCGGGGAGGTTGTTTCCACTGGCGGGTGAAAGCAGAACTAGGGGGCATAGCCTCAAAATAAGGGGAAGTAGATTTAGCATTGAGTTTCGGAGGAACCTCTTCACCCAAAGGGTTGTAAATCTATGGAATTCCATGCCCAGTGAAGCAGTTGAGGCTCCTTCATTAAATTATTTAAAATAAAGATAGATAGTTATTTGAAGAATAAAGGAATAAAGGGTTCTGGTGTTCGGGCAGGAAAGTGAAGCTGAGTCCACAAAAGATCAGCCATGATCTCATTGAATGGCGGAGCAGGCTCGAAGGGCCAGATGGCCTATTCCTAGTTCTTATGTTTATGTTCTTATGATATCACATGTAAACATACTGATGATAATGTATTAATTTATTCCTTCAAAGGAAATGGGATGTAGTGATATCATGGTTGTGTTGTAATTCACCGACTGACCACTAAGAGTCTCATTAGTATACAAGTGAATGTTAGAGTCAGGTGATCCCTCAGACTGGCTGGAGGAAGCTGAAGAGAGAGTTTGCTTGGGCTTGATCTTACTGTTATTAATCTATTATTTTGTATATAGTTGACCTACAGTTAATTATTCATAGCTTCAGCAACAAAAGTGTTATTGTAATATAAATCAGACCATCCGACAAGAACATTACGGTGGTCACCTCACGGACTCGTGACCACAACAGGAGGAGCCAACAATAGCCAAGATCACCGGCACTTGGAGGACTGCCAGCGAACAGGCCTCTGTGAAATCCCAATCAAGTGAGGAGTCTGAGGAAGAAGTCATCTGCAAGATGCTGGAGGTGCAGTGAGAGGTGTGGAAACATCATGCTGTGGTGCCGAGACCCTCAACAGAGTGGCACATGAGGTGGAGCATTCCATCTGCCTGTTGGCTGATGAAGTGTTAATGAGATGCATGTGCATCGAGGTCTCCAAGGGAAGGATGGTGGATGGTTGATGCCATGACAATTTGGTCCAACAGAATGCCCAGTTTCTGCCAGAGAAGCACACAGAACTCTGCTCCATTGCTGTCACTATGGGCGAGCTTCTGCAGAGACTATGCATGAAGGGGACTGTGCACTTCATCCTTCCTCCAGGTGCCCCTTCTCCAAGGAGTGTGAGAGGGGGCCTTCGGGCACCCAAAAGGAGGAGGGTTGTGAGATGGACACTCCTGAGATCACCACTCAGGTCTCTCTGAGAGCATCTGGCCCATTGATCATGACAACATCAGCTCTGGCCTCTGGGACATGCCCCAGAGCAGGAGATTCAAAGTAAGCAAGGGCTCTCCAAGCCTTGAGGAGTCAGAGGGTGCCCAGCAAAATCACTGACAATAACAGGGCAGAGTGACCAGCAGCTGTCTCCATGCCTGCTGCAGACATCTGGAAGCACCTGGACGCTTTGGTAGGCAATGTAAAATTAAGTAATAAGATTTCACAATGCACAATGGTAGCACGGGAGCATTATAATTAATCTTTTCTTGTTTAATAAAGGCTTTATTCTTTAGTTCAAAATTAATCGGCATTAGTGTGACTCTGTTCATCCACATCTCTAAACAAGAAATAAAAGTTACAGCCTATCGAGCCGGAGTTCTGCTCTGGGACCTGACCGCTCTTCAGTAAGATTAGCTGGGTTTTTAAGCACAGGGCCTTTGTGAACCATGTGCAAGAAGCCTTTCACATCCTATTCGACCAATCTGCCTTTGCATAGCCAGAACTAAATGCTGGGTTGTCCCTTCAATTGCCCAGTTGAGCTGACCTGCAGTTCCATTGACATGAAGCCCCAGCCTCAAATCTAGCATCTTGATTTCTGGATTTTGAGGCACTGGATAGGGTTGAGCAGCCAAGGTCGGCCTGTATTTTGAGATGTCCTCAAATAAATACATCCTCCAACAGGTACCCACACTCATCCCATCTACATTGATCCCTCCGGTGTCAAAGTCAACTTGCACATGGTCACTCTTGAACAACCCTGGTAGCATTTGGTCCATCACAATCACCCTCAATGTCCCCTCTCTCCCCAAAGAGTCCACTCCAGTCATTTTGGAACTGTCTACCCAAAGGATGCAAGTTTCAGTTCATGACCCCTCCAACAATCTTAGCCGTTGGTTCATCTGTCATCGCAGGGCACTCTGCCCTCAATCCTACTAGATACCATTGCCCCCTGTAACAGTTACAATTCTCTGGCTTTGCCCTCCAGGATTTATCAATCGATTCTGCCGATGCCTCCATCTGAATCCTACCTCGCCAAACACCAACCTGTTCTCCACCTACACCCTCCATTCACCACCTCCTCTTCAGCTATGCCACCCCTCACTCACAGTCCCCTTCTCCACCTACACCCTCCACTCACCGTCCCCTTCTCAGCTACACCCTCCCCACTCACAATCCCCTTCTCCACTACACCCCCCCCTTTCAGCACCTCCTTCTTCAGCTACACCACCATCACTCACCATCCCCTTCTCCACCTACAGCGCTCCCCACTCACCATCCCCTTCTCCACTTACACTGCCCACTCACCTTCCCCTTCTCCACCTACACCCACCTCACACTAGATCACTCCGGAGTCTTTAATAGCCACAATGGCTTCTACTCAGAAGATTGAGCTCATCTGCAACCACCAACATCTGTGGATCATTCTCAGGAAGCTACCATGATGCTTCCAACCTGTGCTTGTTAAGCCCTTCTGAGATATTCACACCTTAAAGCAGAATAAGTTCTACTCTCTGAAGACATGGCTGGTGAGGCCTGTGAGAAGCCTAAACACTTCATGCCCATGAAAGGTACAACAGAAACTACATTAGCACAAGAATTGCAATTGTGAAAGTCATCAAGATGCTGAAGATGTGATTTAATTGCCTGGACAGATCGAGGGATGTCTCTCAGTATGCAACAACCAGGGCATGCAACATGTGGTGCAAAACATTGTACAGCAGCAAGCTGAGGAGAAGGAGAAGGAGAGTGTTGAATGCTCCTCTTCTTTGAAAGAGGAGGAAAATGAGGACCAGGAGAAGGAGGAGCAAAAAGTGGTGAGTGTGATGGTAGGTAGACTATCATCTGTATATAATATGAGCAAATCATCATCATCTGCATGTGTATTATAAGTTATATATTTCACTGTTGTAGTTTTAGCATCCGACCTGCAGGGGTGGTGGTGAGTATACAGACACAGGACCCAGATGAACTATGTGTTCCATTAGAAGGTGTTTGTAAGGAGTTGGTAGCAGTTGAAATGAAATGAAATGAAAATCGCTTATTGTCACAAGTAGGCTTCAAATGAAGTTACTGTGAAAAGCCCCTAGTCACCACATTCCGGCGCCTGTTCGGGGAGGCTGGTACAGTTGCATATTAGAGTAGCTCTGTAGTATCTCAGTATAAGTTAGTATTAGACATTTATTTCCAACTGTATTCATCTTAGACATTTTAGTTATCCGTTAGTGTAGTGTTAATAATAAATAACTTTGTTTATAAAACAAAGTCTAATGTTCTTTGTTCACACAGCAATATCGAGATTCCACATCAGCCCAATCAAAGAACATTACAGTGAGGACACCAGTAGTTGCACACATGGATGCCCAGAACAGGTTGATTCACTTAAACTGAGTGAGTACAACCATCTGGCACAGAAGTTCTGACGCTAGTAGACGCCTTCCATCCCCTGCCCTAGCATAAAACAAGCCCATCACCAACATCACAGATATCCACTGCACACCTTTAACTCTTGTCCTACCTTTTTTCGTAAGGCAGCGGGCCACTTGATAGACTACTGGTAAGAATGAGAAAGATGGGTCAATGGTGCAGTGAAATAAATGGTCTGATCCATAAACACTAAACTAAACTTTGACAGTGTAACACAGTTCTAAACACCCACATAAATACTCTCTTTTTCTACTATCTGTATGGCTTCAACAGAAGTAGAGGCAGGCTGCTCATTTCCATACTCTGACTGCTCACATGCACTTGGTCAACACCTTCTGTATTTTGGACATCATGACGGACCTGTTCAATCTGCCCTGCCTGCGCCTGGGCAGGGGTAGACTCATCTATCAGGACAGGAAGTAGCATGAAGGGTTTTAACTGAGGGGAGGGAAAGGTGCCAAAACTGCAAATGCCTTGAGAAGATTCCACAATGCGTTGTGTACTCTGTTTATCCTCCTCTTCATGGCCCACCTACACTTTCCTAATAATCTTCCCTGAACAACCAAGGTGAGAGTTTACTCCTTCGTGCTTCAGGTGGCAGTCTGAGTATGCACGCTATTGGTGAGGGTCAGTATGCCTTCTGTTGCCTGCCAAATTTGGCAGGCAACTACGGTGTCCCATGTAAGTAGCCATTCTTCAAGGACATAGACCTGAGACATCAAGACGTTCATGGTGTTGACCGTCTTCTCTGATCTTTCTCTAATTATGCACAGTGACTCTAGAAAGGTGAACGGGACCTCTCTCATTTTCTGCTGTTGCACCAGAATCCAAACTCACGTTTGATATTGAAAGCAGGTTTCTTCCCTCTATCTGCAGGCAACAATCTACCTTCAGACTCTTACAGACCGCTGCATTTTGTCCAGAGGCTTGCAACGCCTCAAATCCTATAGCTTCTGACTCTGGCTGAAGGCATCTACCATACTTCAACTCTGATCCTTGCAATATCCCAGACAATACTAAAACTGAAATAGACTGCTGCGGATCATCATAAAAACTGTTGGAAGCCAGATGCAAACACAGTGCGCTGTGTTAAAAAGCAATTTTCAAACATGCTGCCGACTTGTGGGTTAGTACATTAAGAGGAAGCCTAGTATAATTGATAGGTTGGTGTGAACCATTCTAGACTGTTCGCTGACGATGTGAGCCTGTCAATTTTAAAAGGCCACTGCTACTTATCATCACTTTCATGAAAGAATTAAACATTTATTAACAATGGTAGAAGTTTGAAAGTTTCTTTAGGTTATATTTTCCAAACAGGATACAGGATTAATTATCATTCGGATGAAAGGTCATGGATCAGAAACATTCATTCGTATCTCTCTCCAAAGATGGTGCGTGACACCCTGAGTGTTTCCCTGCATATCTCTGTGTTTATTGCAGATGATTTTCAACATTTGCAGTACTTTACTTTATATAGTGATTTCCACATCACCAGATGTTCAAAAGCGCTTTGAAGCACATGAAGTACTTTTGAAGTGTAGTGTTATGACTGGGATGGGTGGAGTGCACGTATTATTCTAGCCCTACAACTCCACATTAATTTCAAAGTTTAATTTGTTCACCAAAATGATCTATTCTTTACCTTCACCACTGCTACTCAGAATAAAAGAGACTTTAACCAGGTTCCTTCATTAAACTCAGAACGATTGTTCGTTACAAATCAAAACTTATTTTTAACAGGTTTGAGGTTTGAGTTGACATACAATTGTAATCTGGAAATATAACTATTTCTTCCTAAGACAATTCTCCAGTACCCACAGACACACACACACGCACAGTCAAACAGTAAGTGTCTCTCTCTGCAGAGGTGGCCTTTGATAGCATTACAAAATAAAGGATAAAGTTCACAGGGTCTCGATGCTGTCAATCTGGAGTTCCCTCCAGAAGATGTTGAGCTGCTGGTCCTGGTACATGTCTGCAAGTTCTCACCAATAAAACTTTGGTGTGGATGACTGGATCAATTCTTTGTGTCTCAGCTTTGCAGGTCCAAAGATGGACCAGTTCACTCAGATGAGGATTAATAAGGTTGATAACCACACTCAATTTGAGATAAGGCAGAGAGAGAGAGAGAGAGAGAAAGAGAGGGAGAGAGAGAAAGAGAGAGAGAGAGAGAGAGAGAGAGAAAGAGAGAGGGAGAGAAAGAGAGAGTCAGTCAGGGTAACCTTCCTTTCTCAGCTTATTCTCCAACAAGGCTGGCATCAAGACCGGCAGGTCTAATAGTAAAGTTGTTCCCCCTCTCTGCCAAATGATTTTCATCAAGTTACCAGTTTTTCAGTTTTTTCCACATCCATTAAAGTAATTACAGTTCAAAACAAACAGACAAATATTCCTCAAGTACATGCAGGTCAAGTGATTTATTGGAAAAGGTTTGTTCGTCAACAGCTCCATTGAAAACTCATGACTCGTTTTTTTTAAAACTCCAGGGCAGTATCCAATGTCTAGATAATGCAATGCCTTTTGTCACAGTAGCCTGGACTAGTGTCTGGTCAATTCCAGCCCCACTTGACCTGGAGTCGCAGCAGAGGTAAAATTAGATTGTGTTTAAAACACCCGAGATCCTTGGCTGAACCCAATAAACTGCAGTCACCAGGATTTTAACTTTGACACAAGTAACCTTTTATTATGTACAGTATTATAATTAAACTGACAGAAATGTAATTGACAATCCAATATCCCTTCCCCCCCCCCCTTTCTAACTACCCCCATTCTCTACATACACATACACAAACAACACAGAGGGGAAATAAAATATCAATAAAATAAAAGGAGGAAGATCTTCCCAATTCATTTTTTCCAATTAAGGGGCAATTTAGCGTGGCCAATCCAACTAGCCTGCACATCTTTGGGTTGTGGGGGCAAAACTCACACAAACACGGGGAGAATGTGCAAGTTCCACATGGCATGTGACCCAGAGCCGGGATTGAACCTGGGATCTCAATGCCGTGAGGCTGCAGGGCTAACCCACAGCGCCATCGTGCTGGCCTAGGAGAAAAATCTTTGATTCACTGGGATGATTTCCGTTTAGTGTCTCTCTGAAATTCAGCCTTCGTCTTGAACTTCGTCCTTCTAGGCTTGAGCTGGTTTTCTCTGGCAAGTTTGTCAATCTTCTCTGCAGAATCCGCACCATTTCAGGTTCATAGCAAAGGATGTGCTGGGCACTCACTGCTTTCAGAACAATAAAGCAGTTCTTTCACTTCAGTAAGGAGGAGAGAAAGAGAGACTGATCCTTTTACTTCCAAGGTCTAAATGCTCCTGCCAAATTCTCCTAGAAAGCATCACACAGGAACCAATAGCTGACCATTGTCAGGCAGAAAACTGTCCCTGGCCAACCCATTTGGTTGCCAGCCAACCAATCGATTCGACTTCCTCCAAAACTGGTCCCCAAGATCCACTCGGTGCCGAGGAGTTTGACTTCTCCTTTCCAAAAACAAACCCTGGGAACATTGTCCTCACAAGCAGGCCACTTCAACTTTGAGCCTTCAGCTTAAAGGCACATCCCTATTATGGGTCCATGGTCTAAAATAATAAATTAACATAAAAGAAATGGGAACAAAGGAAATAAATAGGAAATAAACTCTTACACCTTCCATATTTTAAAAGAAAAAATCTGTCTTGAAAGATATGCCTCTAACATATTACAATCTCTGAACAGACCCTAACAGTGGCTTGGATACGGTACAGAAACGTCAATATTTTACTTTAATTTTGTAAGATTGAGGCACGGATACCTCATTCCTGGAGTGATTTAACACTAAATAGGGTTATGGTACATTAAAACAAACTTTATTATGAAAACAGTATTAAAATATCTTTAACATCACACAAAGAAGTATCTTACCATTATCCCTTAAACGATGCTAATCAATACAGTGACATCATAACTCTTAACTGCTGGCCTTATTTTCACTCAACATCACAGATCCCAATACACGTTTTAATATAGTTCGCACTCAAGAATACTTGCTGTACTTATGAGACTGTTTGCAAAGATAGATGCAGGCCCCTGTCAAAACAATACAGAATCTCTGGCTGTATTTCTTGAGAAACTTCTCAGCTTGCTTTCCAGCCACAAAAGAAAACAGAACCTACTTCAACCTTGACTACTTCAATCCCTGGATCCTCCCATTGACTACATTGTCTTACTAACTGAACACAATGTCTCGTATTAATTACTCTACACGGAACACTCTTAATAGAAGCAAAATTCCATTCTCCTGAACTTTTACGATGCTTTAATTGCACCGTTGGCTCCCAAAAGGCCGAGCTGCCTTGCAACAAGAATTTTTAAAAATACTACTGCAGCAGCCATACAGGAATTTAACCCTTACTGCACCAAATACTTATAATACAGTGAGCAGGATTCTCCGACCGGGGACACCCAGTACGTGTTCCCTGATCGGATGGAGAATCGGGCGTCAGGGCAAAATCAGGATTGACACCGGGCGCTGACCCGATTGTGATGCTCCGACCCCCCTTTACTGTCAGTGGGATCGAATTCCATGACCGCACGCCAGGGGTAGCTTGAGAGGTAAGTGCAGTGCAAACACACGCTTATGTGATACCAATGCACTTAGTGCTTGGGATGCACTTAACTCTCTTTGATGTGGTCAATGTTTGTAAATTTGCATGGCAAGGAACACTGAATTGTTTGCCAGTTTGCACTCCCAGGGGGATCGTAAACCCGTTGGAATTCATCTCCGGCAGGAGGGCGGCTCCCAAATGGAGAATCCTGCCCAATATGGCTGAAATTCCAACATTCATCATAAACAGTCATCACCATTTTAATGTTGGGTGAGTGACAACCAATTTGCATACAGCAAACCCCACAAAACAGCAATGTGATAATGACCAATTAATCGTTGAATCATAGAACTCCTACAGTGCAAGTATGCCATTCGGCCTACCCTGCACCAACCCTCTGAAAGAGCACTGCAATCATGCCCACTCCCCGTCCTATTCCCCTAGACCTATAACCACACCTAACCTGCACATCATTGCACTGCAGGAGGAAACCAGAGCAGCCAAAGGAAACCCATGCAGACATGGGGAGAATGTTCGAAATCCACACAGTCACCCAAGGTTGGAAGCGAACCTGGGTCCCTAGTGCTGTGAGGCAGCAGTGATAATGACTGTGCCTCCCAAAATCATTTTTTTGGTGATGTTGTTTGAGGAATAAATATTTACCAGATTACCCGTCTTGCTCTTCTTCAAAATAGCACCATGGGATCTTTGCATCCACTTAGACAGAATATTTAATTCAAAAAAAGTGCATCCCTCAGTAATGTCTCAAAATGTCAGAATTTATTTTTGTGCTTAAGATTTGGATTTGGATTTGATTTATTGTCACATGTACCGAGGTACAGTGAAAAGTATTGTTCTGCGTACGGTCCAGACAGATCATTCCATACATGAGAAAATAGAGGACAAGCATAAATACACCATATAAATTCAGAAACATCGGCATTGGGTAAAAAATACGGAGTGTAGAACTAATCAGTAGAGAAGATGTGTTAAGCGATCAGTTTAATCCATGAGAGGGTCATTCAAGAGTCTGGTAACAGCGGGGAAGAAGCTGTTTTTGAACCTGTTACTGCGTGTTCTAAGACTTTTATATCTTCTGACTGATGGAAGAGGTTGAAAGAGAGACTAACCCAGGTGGGAGGGATTTTTGATTGTGCTGCTCACTTTCCCCAGGCAGTGGGAGGTGTAGACAGAGTCAATGGATGGGAGGCAGGTTTGTGTGATGGACTGGGCTGTGTTCATGACTCTCTGTATTTTCTTACGGTCTTCGGCCGAGCAGTTGCCACATCAGGCTGTGATGAAGTCAGATAGGTTGTTTTCTATGGTGCATCTGTAAAAATTGATAAGAATCAATGTGGACTTGCCAAATTTCCTTAGTTTTCTGAGGAAGTATAGGTGCCGTTGCATTTTCTTGGTGGTAGCGTCGATGTGGGTGGACCAGGACAGATTGTTGGTGATGTGCACACCTAGGAATTTGAAGCTATCAACCATCTCCACCTCGGCACCATTGATGCAGACAGGGGTGTGTACGATACTTTGCTTCCTGAAGTCAATCACCAGCTCCTTAATTTTGCTGACATTGAGGGAGACCTCTGGAGAGGGACTTGAATCCTAAATCAAAGACATGGTGCTACTGAGGCACAGCCCAAACTTTTGTGACCGGATTAATTAATTTGACCTCTGATCTGTTATGTTGTAGGTGTAACATAAGCGGCTTCCTTGTGGTGCACTTGACAAAGGAAGGTTCAGACGTGGAGATAACTTCAACACGTTTATTAAACTATTTACACTTCTATTACTCGGGTTTGACACTACTGATAATCCGACTATAGCTACCCAGACTGACTAACCAGTTGCTGCAATCCACGTGGTGGGAGTGATATTGAATCAACCCTGTGTCTGTACTCACTGACTGTCTCCACTGGAAAGAGGCAGATCATGTGTGAGGTGTCCTTTATATATGGGTTGGTGTAATGCCCCCCTGTGGTCGTGTCACCTCTGTGTGTATCGTGAATGTCTATTGGTCGCGTCCTATCTAACTGATCTATTGGTTGTGTGTGTGTGTGTGTGTGGTGCTTCTGGTGCTCCATCTAGTGCCTAGCTAGCCTACATGCATTTACATTGATGCACATCACCACAACATCCAGCACAATTTTCTGGGAAACTTTTGTATTTAACTATGAAAATCAGCATGTAAGTGTTAGTTGTGAGAAATATTGTGCGGGATTCTCTGTAGCCCGACGCCAAAATTGGGAACGGTGATTGGCCGGAGAATGGCTCCTGATGCCAAAATCAGGCAGGCGCTGGTTTGACGTCAGGTCACGATGCTCCACCCCCTCCAAATCAGCGTCATCGGGATGTGCGCTACATGCAGTTGCAACCCCATTGGAATGTCCTTGGGTGGCCCACTCGCAATGCTCTGCCTCCTATGGGTTAGGTTCCTGATGGCGCGGGCCACATATGGTCTCAGCGGTCGGGAGTCTGGCATGCCGGCTGTGGGGAGAGAAAGAGGGCATGTGGACAGTGTCCAGCACTGCCACACTCGGCCGAGATCCGTGCTGCTGGCCGGAGGGCTTCTGCCAGGGCTCGGGACGGTGGTAGGGGTTGGCTAGGAGTTGGGCTGTGGAGTCAGGGTGGGTGGGTACGTGGTGCAGGAAGGCCGATGCCATAATGTTGTCGCGATCGGTGCGTGTGTGTGGGGGTGTAGGCCTTTGCGCGGCTGCAACCTGTCAGCCCTGTGCATGTGCAGCATGGACCTGGCGATTCTCCAAGCATTTTCCACGCATTCCACGGGTGTTCCATGCGGTGCCGGTGCTAGCCCCTCGCCGGCACCGGAATTGGTGAGGGTTTTGCGCTGATTGTCCCGTCATGCAACACCCGCGAATCCTCCGTTGGAGTCGGCACTTTGCCTCAGGAACGGAGAGTCCAGCACATTGCCTATTTGATCTGGTGTGAATCTTTAATTTAAAGGGCATTGAGTGATGATTGCCTTCTAATACAAGTTAGTTAAAAACTTTGAAGAATGACCATCACTTCCACAACTGTGGCATCTGAGGAGAATTTAGGATTCGTTACAAATATTAGTGAGATTTTTTTGCTTCATTGCACAGCAATTCTGCCAACCAAAGCATATAGTTATGGGAAAGGATAGCAATCTTCTTCCATATATAACTTTTTTAAAGGTAAATCTTATTTTTTTCTCACTGAGAAAAAATTGTTATGGTTTAAAAGATCAAACTGCAAGGTTTACATTTTTGAATTCTGGTTTTGAAGAATTTGCAATCAATGTGAGGGAAATGGTGATCGTGCCAGAACTTTTAGTGACAGTCCAGTTAATGTTGGGATTATTTCAACATTGCCAATCCATTTTCAGTCTAAACAACATAAATCAGTCCACACTTTGAACATCATAGAAATGAATGCTCATTTGTGTTTAGCAGTTATATTGCACCATTCTTTGATTGTGCTGCATTAAAGTGTTCATGAAAGGCGCATTGGGGATACATCATGGCAGATATATTTACCGGGAAGACAGGAAATTGCAAGTATCAAGAACAATGTTGGTAATAAGTACCCATTACAGAGAAAATTGGATTCTCAGCAATAATAAGTTACCTCTATTTTTAAGCTAATTGCAGCTTCCAAGAAGTCAGAAAGGGACGTGCTTCATAATATGCAGCAGGTTTGACGTGTTTCTCTGCCTTTGGACGAAACTGAGAAATCTGGGGCGGAATTCTCCATCCCACAGGCTAAGTGCCGGCGCCAACGGAGAATCCGCGGGTGGTTCACAATGGGAAAATTGGCGCTAATCCCTCACCGATTCCGGTGCCAGTGAGGGGCGAGCTACAGCACCGCGTGAACCACCTGTGGATCACGTGCAAAATGTCCGGAGAATCGACATTCCCGGGCAGCACATGCGTAAGGCTGACGGCCTGCACCGGTCGTGCTGGAAAACATGGCGTCAGCCGTGCTGAACCCTAACACGCCCACCCCGACTCCACAGCCCACTTCCTGTCCACCCCCACCACTCTCTCCAGCCCTAACAGAAACCCCCTGGCCAGTGGCATAGATCCTGGACGAGTGTGGCAGCGCTGGACACTGTCCGCAGCTGGCATGCCGGGTTCCCAACCTCTGGGACCACACATGGCCCGTGCCACCGGCCGCAACTGCCTTGCGACTGCGCACGGCGCATGTTCCAATGACGCCAACCTGGAGGGGGTGGAGCATTGCGAACTGGCGCCTGCCCCGAATCCGGCGTCGGAAGCAATTCTCCACCTGATCTCCAATCCTGATTTTGGCGTCGGGCAGTGGAGAATTCCACCCCTGTAGTTTCACTGATGAGCATAATGATATTTAGCTTGATTTAGTAGCGCGGGCCTTCTTGGGAAGTCAATGAAACCAATTTGTTCCATTGATCATGTAAACAGTGGGAAAATAAAACAAGCTATTTGAGGACTTTTTTTCTGGTTGTAAAGTTTACGGAGCAGTAACTGCAAATAAACCTCATATTGTACATGGCCTACAGTACAGCAAATAATAAAGCAGTAATGATAACACTTATCTATATTTAATGGATTAATTTAAACTGTTAACTGTGCACTGTGATTTCAGCATAGATATATTTTTAGTTCTGTACGTTCCTGATGAATGCCTGATACATGCCTGTGTGTCATTTCTTTAAAAAGACAAGAAGTCATTCAACCGCAAAGCAAAAATCTGTGATGTTAAGCAGGTGAGCTTCCAGTTTTATCTCTAGTCCTTGTACAAATAAATAAAACTGACAGAACTATCAACTTCAACAGGCGTATAAAACAAACAGTCATGGGTCAGCCGGCCATTAGGTGCACTGCGCTATTTTTTTGAAAATGTGTTATGTCCCTGCAAGTGTTCAAAGTTACCCCAAAATAAAACTTAGAATTGTTCTGCTTTTGTAATACCTCAAACAAACATGCTGACCACTGAAGAATTATTTAAAAGATTCCACTTTTGGGGCGAAATTCTCCGTTATCGGCGCAAAGTCCGCCGATCGGCGCAAATAACTGCGCAAATCCGACCTGCATCACGCCGCCAAAAACGTCGCGAAGTCTCCGGCCCGAAATGGGCTAGCAGCGACGTGACGGGATCCGCGCTTGCTCAAGTGGTTCACACCGTGCAGCGTCATACACGCCGCACGGCATGACGGCTCATCAGGCCGCGTTGCTCCCCCCCACCCCACCGGAACACCCGACCGGAAGACCCGACCGGATGGCCGGCCGCCGCTCAGCCCCGAGGTTCCAGTCACGGGATGTGGAGGTGCTCCTGGACGCAGTGGAGCAGAGGAGGGAGGCCCTGTATCCCGGGCACGGCCGCAGAGTTGCCCCACGCCACAGCCGGCGTCTGTGGAGGGAGGTGGCAGAGGCCATCACCGCTGTGGCCCTGACACCACGGACAGGCACCCAGTGCCACAAGAAGGTGAACGACCTCGTCAGAGCAGCCAGGGTGAGCCTCCCCACCCCTGCCCAATATCGATATCCCCCATATCCCCCCTCCCCCATATCCCCGCTCACCCATATCCCCCCTTCCCATATTCCCCCTCCCACATATCCCCCATATCCCCTCTCCCCCATATACCCCCTCCCCATATCCACCATATCCCCCTCCCCCATATCCCCCCTCCCCCATATCCCCCTCCCCATATCCCCCCTCCCCATATCCCCCCTCCCCATATCCCCCTAGCCCATATCCCCCATATCCCCCCTCCCCATATACCCCATATCACCCCCTCCCCCATATCCCCCCTCCCCCATATCCCCCTTCCCCCATATCCCCCATATACCCCCACCCCCATATCCCCCCTCCCCATATCCCCCTCCCCATGTGCATGAACTCCTTTGGTTATTAAAGTCAATGTTACACCTACAGAAGCTGCCTTTGTGCTCTGTCCAGAGCGTGCGAGGGTGTCATGTACGTTGAGCGCAAGTGTGTGTGTGTGAGGGGTGGTCTTACCTCAGCCCCAGGTGAGTCTGCCTCTTCCACCTGGGCCGCCATCAACATCCCCCCGGGCAGAGGACAGGGCCGTGCGCTGCAGTGTCACAGCCGCATGCAGGGATGGTCCGGGTGGATGGTGGTACTGTGGCCATGGGTCAGACATAGTCCAACGATGTGGAGCCAGGAGCTCATCACAGGGCGGGTTGTCATCATCCTCCATGGCCTGCAATAGACACGCGTCCACCAGCAACTGTGTGAGCCCGGCCGTTGTGCCGCAGGTGGATCGGCAATGGGGGGGTGGTGTGCATGCGGGTGGGGTGGGTGGGGTTGGGGAGGGGGTGGGTGCATGGGTGTGTGCATGGGTGGGGGGTGTGGGTGGTCGGCTGTTGCCATGGTGTGCGGCCTGTGGCCATACTACCCGATTCCCATGCCCATCTAGTCTTTGAAGCGGGCGGCAATCAGCCTGTCCCGTGCCCGCTGGGCCAGCCGGTAACGGTGGACAGCCACCCGCCTGTGTCTAGCCCGTCTGCCCTGACCATTGCCCCCATCCCCCTCATCTGGGGAGGACTGCGCCTCTTCCTGCTGCTCTTCCACTCCGCCCTCCTCTGCCTGCGGCACATAACCCCTCTGCTGGGCTATGTTGGGCAGGACGCAGCACACCACAATGATGCGGCCGACCCGATCTGACCGATACTGGAGGGCGCCCCCAGAGAGGTCCAGGCACCTGAAACGCATCTTCAGCACGCCAAAGCACCTCTCTATCACTCCCCTTGTCGCTACATGGGCATCATTGTAGCGGTTCTCCGCCTCATTGCGTGGCCTCCGTATAGGCGTCATCAGCCACGGTCGCAATGGGTAGCCCCTGTCGCCCAGCAACCAACACCTCAGCCGGGGATGGCGTCCCTCGTACATGCCGGTGATGGATGACCGCGACAACACGTATGAGTCGTGTACACTGCCCGGGTAACGGGCGCAGACGTGCAGGATCATCATGCGGTGGTCGCAGACCACCTGTATATTCATCGAATAGGTCCCCTTCCTATTAGTGAACACGGCCCTGTTATCTGCAGGTGGCCGCACGGCGACGTGCATCCCATCAATCGCGCCCTGGACCATGGGGAACCCGGCCACGGCATTGAAGCCCACGGCCCGGGCATCTTGGCTGGCCCGGTCCACGGGGAAGCGGATGTAGCGGTGCGCCATGGAATATAGGGCGTCTGTCACTGCCCGGATGCACCGGTGCACCGATGTCTGCGATATGCCGGACAGGTCCCCACTCGGTGCCTGGAATGGCCCCGTTGCATAAAATTTCACCTTGACGGACACGGGGAGAGGGTGTCCCTTGCCAGTGCCACGCGGTGACAGGTGTGCCAGCAGGTGGCAGATGTGTGCCACGGTTTCCCGCCTCATCCGGAGTCTCCTCCTGCAATCCCGGTCCGTGAGGTCCTGGTATGACTGCCGGGGCCGGTACACACGGGGCGCCCTCGGGTGCCTCCGTTGCCGTGGGGCCGCGACGTCCTCCTCCCCCTCCTCGTCCTGTCGGTCAGGTGTCCCTCCAGCCTGGGCGGCTGCCGCCTGCCCCTCTGCGGCAGCCTGCGCCGCCTCTCTGGCATGCTCTTCCTCCTCCTCGTCCTCATCCAGGGCAACATGGACATTAGGGGCTGCCGCCACGGGGCCAACATCGCTGGATGATCGGAAAACATGACGGCCTGGTGTGAGGGGGGGGGACGACGACATGTCATCATTGCCCATACCCCTTCCTCCCCCCAGCCAGGTGGCATGGACCGCATGAGTCCAACTGTTGGAGGCTGACACCTGGCCAGGTGTACCAACTCACTTGCCCTCTCACCCCACCTCACCGGCACGGACCCCCCTTCCTCCTCCCCGGCACGGACTCCCCCCATCCTCCTCCCCGGCACAGACCCCCCCATCCTCCTCCCCGGCACGGACCCCATCCTCCTCCCCGGCACGGACCCCATCCTCCTCCCCGGCACGGACCCCCCAATCCTCCTCCCCGGCACGGACCCCATCCTCCTCCACGGCACGGACCCACCATCCTCCTCCCCGGCACGGACCCCCCAATCCTCCTCCCCGGCACGGACCCCATCCTCCTCCACGGCACGGACCCCATCCTCCTCCCCGGCACGGACCCCCCATCCCCCTCCCCGGCACGGACCCCCCATCCTCCTCCCCGGCACGGACCCCATCCTCCTCCCCGGCACGGACCCCCCATCCTCCTCCCCGGCACGGACCCCCCATCCTCCTCCCCGGCACGGACCCCCCAATCCTCCTCCCCGGCACGGACCCCATCCTCCTCCACGGCACGGACCCACCATCCTCCTCCCCGGCACGGACCCCCCAATCCTCCTCCCCGGCACGGACCCCATCCTCCTCCACGGCACGGACCCCATCCTCCTCCCCGGCACGGACCCCCCATCCCCCTCCCCGGCACGGACCCCCCATCCTCCTCCCCGGCACGGACCCCATCCTCCTCCCCGGCACGGACCCCCCATCCTCCTCCCCGGCACGGACCCCCCATCCTCCTCCCCGGTACGGACCCCCCATCCTCCTCCCCGGCACAGACCCCATCCTCCTCCCCGGCACGGACCCCATCCTCCTCCCCGGCACGGACCCCCCATCCCCCTCCCCGGCACGGGCCCCCCATCCTCCTCCCTGGCACGGACCCCCCATCCTCCTCCCCGGCACGGACCCCCCCATCCTCCTCCCCGGCACGGACCCCCCATCCTCCTCCCCGGCACGGACCCCCCATCCTCCTCCCCGGTACGGACCCCCCATCCTCCTCCCCGGCACAGACCCCATCCTCCTCCCCGGCACGGACCCCATCCTCCTCCCCGGCACGGACCCCCCATCCCCCTCCCCGGCACGGGCCCCCCATCCTCCTCCCTGGCACGGACCCCCCATCCTCCTCCCCGGCACGGACCCCCCCACCCTCCGCCCCGGCACGGACCCCCCATCCTCCTCCCCGGCACTGACCACCCCTCCCGGCACTCCCCCGGAGCCCAGCCCACTCTAACCAACCCCCCCCCCCACCCCCCCCACCCCGCCGCGCGCACACACATGCACAACCCGAGACACACCTCTCCCCACACATTCAGACTGCGGCCACGCCATCGCCTGCCCAGCGGCCAACCCCCCAGGCCGTCACCCACCTCCACGATGGTCAGCGTAAACCTGGAGCACAGGTTGATGCCGATTAAAAGGAGGTTTGATTTACGTCGACGTGACCCGTCATCACGTCGACGGGACTTTGGCCCATCCGGACGGGAGAATATCGGCAGGCCCAAAGTCGGCTACCTTGCACCTGCCCGTGCCATTCTCCGATGTCTGCGGCACCATTAACGCCCCGCCGACTTTTCTCCCTTCGGAGACTTCGGCAACCGGCGGGAGCGGGATTCACGGCGGCCAACGGCCATTCTCCGAACCGCTGGGGGGTCGGAGAATGACGCCCCCATCTTAATTTCTTGCCCCATCGTTCTTTCTTTTTTTAAAATTTAGAGCTCCCAATTATTTTTTCTAATTAAGGGGCAATTTAGCGTGGCCAATCCGCCTAACCTGCACATCTTTGGCTTGTGGGGGTGAAACCCATGCAAACACGGGGAGAATGTGTAAACTCCACACGGACAGTGACCAAGGGCCGGGATTCGAACCCAGGTCCTCAGCGCCGTGAGGCAGCAGTGCTAACTACTATGCCACCGTGTTGCCCGTTCCATCGTTCTTCCTTAAGGTACTGGAAGGCTGGGGTGACCTTCCATGGCTCTGGCAGTTTTCTGTACCTTATGCACATGTCCATTCTTCACCTGAGGTTAGCCAGTGAGCGATGGCAGGCGTTGCCCATGGCAACAGTGGGAATGAAATCATAATCAGGTCTAATCCCGAATCTATCTGACGTTTGTCCATGCAACCTTCCGAACAAAAGTCATCGGACAGCAATTATGACCAGGCATATGGTGAATTTTCCTCCTCTCTAACCAAAAGTACTGAGGTCAGATAACATGGTTCAGGCTATGAGATTGAGCGTGTGATCAATCTTTACTGGATGGTCCAGTTTGAAAATGAAGTGTTACCCTTGTCCACTCATAAAACCTCTAACAAGTGATTCTTATTGGAAGACGAATTGCATGGGTAATGTCAACACAGGTTACAGATCTACTAACTCTGGTCTGTTGTCTTTGATGTGTCAGGGTGTCACATCACTTTCTCTACAGTTACTGGCATTCTAATTATACTATCGTGATCTATCTAATATCACTTTCCGTACATTACTGAGATTCTAATTAACCTATTCCAGTAAATTACCACTTTAACACTGCACATTTTGTTAAGGGCATGATACTTAACTGTTTCTCATGCTGGAAATCAAGTGGTGTCATTGTCAAGTCCAATGCACCACAGTATCAATAGTACATCATGCCGATGATTTGGCATCTTGAGTTAACTGAAGAAACGTTCTAACAGCAGCCTGAAGACAGCCGTACACAGCAAAATAAATGTTTAAAAACACATTGGTGTTGGGTCTGATAAGCTTTTAGTGCTTAATTCACAAAGGGAGCTCAGTGGATTTTGTATTTGTGTATTGGTGCCCTAAAATGGGTCAACAGAAACCAATGTCATAGGTTCTGTGCACAGTTTGGGCTACGGCAGGAACACAGGGAAGAATTCAATCTCCTCAGAGAAGTGGGAAAAAGTCAGGGGAATTATCACTGCACACATGCTATTCGGGTGGTTTTGACAGGGGCATAAATCTAAACCACAAGTTCACTTTCTCGGCCACAGGATAGTGGATTCCAAGTGACTAGTATCGACATGGGGATTAGGAACCTAATAGAGGGATAAAACAGCCAACAGATCTTTGAAAATTCTCAGTGATGCATCTCCTCATCTCAGCAAATTTATGGAACTGACTCCCAAATAGAGCAATTAAATTATAAGGCATAATTCTGCCACAAAATGTCAAAGTGCGCTGTCCGGTGGGAAATACTGTCCGGGGGCGATCCAGACAGCAATCCACCCACACTTCGAAATGTTTTTGGAGGGGGCCGTGTCTTGTGCTGGCACTGAGAAGCGCAGAGTCTAAACATGTCAACAAACCCAGCTTCACAGAGATCGGTGCATGGTTTTTAAAGGACGCCTGATCTCAAAGTGACAATAAAGGTCAGCCCCTCCTCCAACATTGCCAGCATCCAGGCTTCAGTGTCCACCCCCAAGCACCATCCACACTGGCATTAACCCTCTTTCCACCCCCTCCCCAAGGATCGCTGGCATCAGGGCCCTCACAATGGGTCTCCCTTCAGGCACCAACCCCTCCTATTGCCAGTACCAGCAACCTGCACCGCCGCACCCCCCCCCCCCCCCCCCCCTCACCCCAGGTAAGCGATACTCTGCTATTGGGTCACCAAGTGCCCTGCTTCATGTCCTGCCTCTTTCAGGCCCTACCCGCCCTTTCAGGCCATTCTCTCTCAGGGCTTGCCCCTTTCAGGCCCTGCACCTTGGCACCATTCTGGCACTGCCTCCAACACCCTGGCAGAGCCAACCTGACAATGCCAGTTTAGCACTACCAGTGTGTAAGGGTCATTGCCATGGCACTGCCTTGCCATGTCCCCGACCACCCAGGAGCTACAATGTCCTCAGAGACTACCAACATGGTCGTCATGTTGGTCTCCAGTGGTGTGGACCTGGGGCACGATTCAAGGAGTGCAGTGCACTCAGCACAGATTGTGGCACTCTGGTTTAATAGCGGGAAAGAGCAAAATCGAGATTCACGCTGGCGCGAAGCATTTTGCGAGTGACCCGATACACTACCGATGGTGAGTTCCGGATCATGCCCAAAAAGGAACGAATATCATTGACCGTCATTGTATTTATTTCAATCTCATTAGCAAGGCTGATGTCAAATGCAACGGCCTCCCGGGAATAACCCGACTCCCCAGTGGGAAGTCACGTGGGCGTTGTTATGTACTCCATTTAAAAAACAGAAATCTGGCTACTGAGGGGAATTGAGGAAGTGAGTAGCCATTTCCATTTTCCAGCATGCAGTTCAAGGGCACCGAACGGTTGCTGCCCCGGTGCTTGGGGGGATGGGGGGCACCTTTAGGGATATTGGTCTTGGTCAGGGGGCTGAAATGTTCTAGGTCGGATGTTTACCCTGGGCCCTGGGATGTGAGGTGCTTTGTGTCTGTGAGGCCTTCAAACCATCTTTAAATATTGTGGAGACCCAAAACAGGGGCAACCACAGCTTCTGCCTGTCTGTCCTTCCAAACACTTCCACGAAAGAGCTCTGCTGTGGCTTCAATTTCACTCCCTATAGCAGCCTCTCGCTTCAAAGATGAATCCTGCTCCCCAGCCTCCATAACACACAAACATTAGGGTCACCTGCCCCCCCTAACTGATCGCCAACCAGTGGCCCCCATCAGAGATCCCATCAGTGACTCTCATCAGACCACCAAACCCATCAGAGACACCATCATAGACCCTGATCAGAGCCCTGCAGACCCCCATCAGAAACCCCCACAGAGACCCCCATCAGACCTCCCATCAGAGACCCCCACCATGTTTATTAACATCCAGCTATGATGAGATCAAAAGCAGTTAAGTGATTTCTGCAGAGAAAAAGAGGAAGTGAAAGTACTTAACTCCCAGATGTTTATAAACACTGTGGTTAGGTTCAAAGCAGGGTACTTGAGATACATTCAAGTCTGAAGGGAAATGAAACAAAACACTTCAGACACCAAGTTGTCTGGAATTCATTACCCTGTCAGTTACTGCCTACTAAAAGCAATTTTCTTTGAAAGGGTTTGTTGTGTTCTGTGATCCCACTGTTATAATGATGTACACAGAACACCTAGTCACTTAACTGGAAAGATAATTTATTTGCAAACACGTGGAAAGATAACTGACAGATTACTACACAGACAAAGTTACTGAATAAATTTTGTGAATTCTCCTGAAGCTATTCTAGTGTGACTATCCTGTTGTACATCCTATTACCAACTGGCAGGTGTCTCCAGTCATGTGACGGATGTCTGACACCACCTTCTGGCCAGAGGTCATAGCGATAGCTATGTGCACTGATATACAACTATATACATTTATGTGCACATGCATATCATCACAGGCTTCTGCCCTGCAGATCAAAGGATCTGAGATGGAGGGGGGGGGTGCCTAAAGCCTTATGATGTGTTTTGGCTTGCTATGAAATAACAGCTACTGCTTTCTACAATTCCCTCTGAGGCAGCAGGCTTAAGGGACAGACAGGTAAGTGAAAAAGCAGTGATTTTTCACTGTTTCTGCCTGGACTGCTCTTTAGCTTCCAGGCAGGTGTGACTGATGAGGGAAGGGGTCTCTGATTTTGGGGGGGATCTTTGATATTGGGGGTCTGATATGGGATGGGGTCTCTGATGGGGTGGTCTCTGATATGGAGTCTCTGATGGTGGGTCTCTGATATGGAGGTCTGATTGGGGCCTCTGATAGGGGTCTGATTGGGGTTCACTGATGGGGGTCTGATGTGGGTGGTGGTGGGGGGATTATCTGAGGGGAGTCTGATGTGGGGGTATTGTGGGGATCTCTGTTGAGGTTCTCTGATAGGGGTCTCTGTTAACATTCTCTGATGGGGCTCTCTGATGGGAGTCTCCGATGGGGGCTCTGGTGGGGTGATATGATGAAAGTCTTTGGTGGGCAGGTGTGATCGGAATCTCTGATGGGGGCTCTTGTGGAGGTCTGATGGGGTCTTCTGGGGGATTCAGGTTGATGTCTCTGATAGGGATCTCTGAAGGGAATCTCTGGTGGGGACTGATGAGGTCGCATGTGTGGGGGTCTGATGGAGGGTCTGGTGGGGAGCTGGGGATGGGATGGGCAGGATTTGCGTGGTGAGGGGAAGGGACCCTCTGATGGACCTTGGAGGCACCAATGTTAAATACCTGCCCTCTTGGCCCACTGCGAGATCTACTGTGTCAGGGCATGCTGGCAAATATTCACGCCAACCCACATCCACATGATTCAAGGCTGAGTGAGCTGACACATCACAGAGTTGTGGCGATTCCAGTGTCCAGCCAATTAATAGGATGATTCAAATGGGTTCAAATGATCTATTTACTTCCTGCCGCTGGCACGGGGCACGGACCTCGATGCTATTGCCAGTGGGGGACCAGAGCATCACTGTGGGATCGGCACCCATTTTGTGGCCAATGCGAGACTCACCGCCGTTTCGGGAACTCCATTATCAGTGGTGGAGATTCCCAGCCCTGATGATTTAACTTAGGCTGGAGATATGTGCTGAATCTTCTGAAATGTTTCCCTGTTTTTCTGCTGTTGTTTTCACTCAGCGCCCAGCTATTAAACAAATTTAACCCTTTCTCTCCTACCCATAAACATAGTGCTTACACTTTTCACTTCACTAATGTCTTTTAGAAAATTATTGAATGTCTGTCTGCGCTTTAATTCAAACTTCTTAAATGCCACCATCACATAATCAGCTTTCCAATTCACCATGGGCTGGGGTTATGCCTTTATTGTTGTGACAGCTATTTCATTTTCACAGTATTCACTCCGTTTTTTTTCCTATCTCTCTGGCCTAATTTGGATTGATTTTTATCCTAATTCAACGTTAAAGTTGATTAAACTCTTTGAGTTCTTACTCACGGACAACCGCTGTCACCATAACATGTTTTCTGGTTCCTGTAGTTTGGAATTAAACAGATCTTAGACTCTAAAATGCTGGCACTTCATTGAGAGCACCGGTTGCATCTCCCCACATAGCTGGTGGACTGATAGGCTTATGTTACTCAGTAAATGAATACAGTGAACATGGAACCCTGGGATATATATTCACAATACAATTAGCTCCTAGCTACATACAAAAAACATAACTAACAATAAAACTGGTGAAGATAATGTTTGGCCTTAGAATCCATAGAATGGGTGGCATGGTAGCACAGTGGTTAGCAATGTTGCTTCAAAGCGCCAGGGACCCGGGTTCGATTCAAGCCTTGGGTCACTGTCTGTGGAGACTGCACATTCTCCTCATGTCTGTGTAAGGACATAGTCCCATTTTGGGAGAATCCAGCCCCACAGCGTACTCAGGGAACTCTGCTGGTTTTTGAAAGCTTCACCAACTAGTTTTGTTGGAACCAATATTCCCAATAAGGTGCCTGTATGCTTGTGGGGGTACACGGGAGGCTGGGAGCTCTGGTCGTGATACACGGGCAACAGGTAGCTCTGGAAGTGGTACAAGGGCTGCTGGTGGCTCTGATAGTGGCCGTGGCTTATGGGCTTCTGGCAGGTTTGGTACACAGGCAGTTGGTATCTCAGAAAGTGTTATACGGGAAGTTGGGAACTGAAAGTATTACACAGGCTGCTGGTAGTTCTGGTAGAGGTACACAGGTATTGGTAGCTCTGAAAGTGGTACAGGGGCAGTTGGTAGTTCTGAAAGTGGTATATGGGCAGCTGGTACTCTGAAAGTGGTACACAGGTAGCTGGTGGTTCTGAAAGTGGTATACGGGCAGCTGATACTCTGAAAGTGGTACTCGGGTAGCTGGTAGTTTTGAAAGTGGTATACGGCAGCTGATACTCTGAAAGTGGTACACAGGTAGCTGGTAGCTCTGAAAGTGGTATACGGGCAGCTGATATTCTGAAAGTGGTACTCGGGTAGCTGGTGGTTCTGAAAGTGGTATACGGGCAGCTGATATTCTGAAAGTGGTACTCGGGTAGCTGGTAGTTTTGAAAGTGGTATACGGCAGCTGATACTCTGAAAGTGGTACACAGGTAGCTGGTAGCTCTGAAAGTGGTATACGGGCAGCTGATACTCTGAAAGTGGTACAGGGGCAGCTGGTAGTTCTGAAAGTGGTATACAGGAAATTGGTATCTCTGGAAGTGGTACACGGGCAGCTGGTAACGCCGAAATCGGTGCTGGGGCAGCTGGTAGCTCTGGAAGTAGTACATGGGAAGCTGGTACTCTGGAAATGGTACATGGGCAGCTGGTAGTTCTGGAAATTGTACATGGGCAGCTGGTAGCTCTGGAAATGGTACATGAGCAGCTGGTAGCTCTGGAAGTGATACATGGGAAACTGGTAACTATGCAAGTGGTACATGGGCAGCTGGTAGCTCTGGAAATGGTACATGGGCAGCTGGTAGCTCTGGAAGTGATACATGGGAAACTGGTAACTATGCAAGTGGTACATGAGCAGCTGATAGTTCTGAATGTGATATTTGTACATGGGCAGCTGGTAGTTTTGGATGTAGTAGTGGTACACAGGCAGTTAGTAGCTTTACAAGTGGTACATATCAGCTGATAAACATAGAAACATAGAAAATAGAAGCAGGAGGAGGCATTTGGCCCTTCGAGCCTGCTCCCCCATTCATTATGATCATGGCTGATCATCAAGTTCAATACCCTATTCCCACCTTCACCCCATATCTCTTGATCCTTTTAGCCCCAAGATATATATTTAATTCCTTCTTGAAATTACACAACATTTTGGCCTCAACTACTTTCTATGGTAGTGAATTCCCCAGATTCACCACTCTCTGGGTGAAGAAATTTCCCCTCACTGAAACCTCCTAAAAGAGTTACCCCTTATCCTCAAACTATGACCCCTAGTTCTGGACTCCCCAACCAATGGAAACATTCTTTCTGAATCTACTCTGTCTAATCCTATCAGAAAATTTCTATGAGATCCCCTCTCACTCGTCTAAACGCCAATGAATATAATCCTAACCAATTTAGTCTCTCCTCATATGACAGTCCCGCCATCCCAGGAATCAGCCTGGTAAACCTTCTCTGCACTCCCTCCATAGCAAGAGTATCCTTCCTCAGATAAGGACACCAAAACTGCACACGGTACTCCAGGCATGGCCTCACCAATGCCCTATACAATTGCAGTAAAACATCTCTATTCCTGCACTCAAATCCTCTCGTTATGAAAGCCAACATACCATTTGTCTTCTTTACTGTCTGCTGTACCTGCGTGCTTACTTTCAGCTACTGATGCACGGAGACACCAAGATCTCGCTGAGTATCCACCTCTCTCAATTTACACCCATTCAAATAATAATCTGCCTTCCTTTTTTGCTACCAAAGTGGATAAACTCACATTTATCCACATTATATTGCATGTGCCATGCATGTGCCCACTCACACAGTCTTTCCAAATCCCACTGAAGCATCTCTGCATCTTCCTCACAGCTCACCCTCCCACCCAACTCTGTATCATCTGCAAATTTGGAGATAATACATTTAGTTCTCTCGTCAAAATCATTACTATATAATGTGAACAGTTGGGGTCCTACCACAAATCACTGCAAGACACCATTTGTCACTGCCTGCCAATCAGAAAAAGACCCATTTATTCCACCTTTTTGCTTCATGTCTGCTAACCAGCTTTCTATTCATCTCAAGGCACTATCTGTCATTTCATGCACTTCAACTTTACATATTAATCTGCTGTGTGATGCCTTGTTGAAAGCCTTCTGAAAGTCACAATAAACCACATCCACCGGGTCTTCCTAGTCAACTCCACTAGTTACATCTTCAAAGAATTCTAGTAGATTTATCGAGCATGATTTTCCTTTGTAAATCCATGCTGATTTTGTCTGATACACCACTGCTTTCCACATGCTCTGCTATAAAATCCTTGATAATGGACTCCAGCAACTTCTGAAATTAGGCCACCGGTCTATAGTTCCCTGTTTTCTCACTACCTCCCTTTTTGAATAGCAGAGTTACAATCGCTACCAATCTGTAGGAATCATTCCAGAGTCCAAAGAATTTTGGAAAATGACCATCAATGGATCTACTATCTCTCGGGCAACTTCCTTAAGTACCCTGAAATGGAGATTATGATGCCCTCGAGATTTATCTACCTTCAGTCCCATTAATTTCCCCCAACCATTTCTTTACTAATACTAATTTCCTTCAGCTCCTCACTAAAACTTGTGCTTCTCAGAACTTCCGGTACATTATTCATGTCTTCCTTTGTGAAGCTCTGAAAAGTGTAATGGTGCACGTTCAGCTGGTCGCTCTGGAAGTGGTATGGTACACGAGAAGTTGGTAGCTCTGGAATGGGTACACAGGCAGCTGGTAGCTGTGAAAGTGGAAGTGGTATGCGGGCAGCTGGTAGCTCTGGAAGAAGAATTGTACTGAATAAGTACAATTCAAGAATCCCTACTTTAGTTCTTTAAAGAAAGAGCAGTGCAAAAAACATTTGAGGATCACACATTGAAAATACTGCTATCAACAACATTTTAAAGAGAACAGTTGTTGGAACTCAATCTTGAGTATGTATCAGCTGAGATGTCCAGGATGTTGCAGGACAATCTGTGAAAGGTTAGCAGATGTGGCAGTTTGTGTTTGACTGTGTACAGTACAGAGATGTCCTGCCAGCTTCACTGGAATATTAGAGAGTTTGACCTGAATTTATTCATAATGATTAAGGCGTTCTGTCCAAAACATCTTTGGTAATCTTCATCTATCGCTGGCCCACTGTCCAGCCCACTGCTCCACACATCCCTCCCATAACAGTATGAATCTGATACTATTTCAATTCTCTCTAGCTTTCACAAAGAGCCATCCAGACTCTAAATGTTAGCTCCCTTCTCTCTCTACAGATGCTGTCAGACCTGCTAAGATTGTCCAGTAGTTTCTGTTTTTGTGTCTAATTTTGATGATTCTCACCTATTTGACATTTCCGAGAAATATTGCAATACATTTGAAGAATGTGGACTTCTTTCACCCCAGAATCAAACTTCCTCCATGCTGGTGCAGTCAATGTATTTCGCAGACAGGGTGTGAAACTGTTGGACAAGGCTGATCTGACTTGGTATTCAGGGGAGCCAGTGTCAAATTGGATGCACATGGATGTGGGGGCTGCCTCATCCCTTCTTCCTCCTGAGGTGGTCGCTGAATAAGTGATCTATCCAGGTACCTGGATATAGCAAACAATGCCTTCCCTACATGCAACAGCCCCCCTCGCCACCTTGGAGTGTCAGTCAATGCTAAGCAACTCCTGCAAACACCCGGCCCTTTGACAAACTCAGCCTTATAGCCATCTAAAATGGCCACCTGAAAAGGACCATGGGAATTGTGGTGAACTTGGGGCACAGACAAGTACACAGCCTCTATGTATTGTGCAAAGAAGCCAGACCTGACAGAAACTTGCACCTATTAAAGATCAATCACCATTTCCCCAGGACAATAGAACTCGAGTCAAGGAACGGCAACAGTAGCAGACTAACCGGCACCATTTCCCCTTATTTTGAAAGGCATACGTGCCTGGGACAATGACAGCTAGGACCCGCCCAGCCATCGAAGTATCCACCCCTAATTGGCCAGGATCAATGGGGGTGATCGAAACCCTATCGATCCATTGGATCTGAAGTTAGGACTGCCCCAAAGGGCGCGAGATCCCAGAGGAATAGGAAGATCTGCAAACCAAGGGATCGGCCTCTTTTGGACCGGCCTGCGTGCGAGCAATTGCAGCATATCAACCAGCCAAGTTCAAGGACCCGCGATCGCTACCTGAAGGACGAGCCCAGCTGAGACGAACATGACGACGTCCAACCGACCCACGTGAACACAGATAAAGGCTTTATCTCCCACACAGAGCCGATCACCCCGAAGTTAAGCAAAGGTCATCTTAGTTATTAGGTATAGTTTAGTGCGTAGCTGCGTGTATCATTGCATATAGAGATAAGTCTTGTGTTTATTAATAAACTGTCTTTTGAACTAATATACTGGTTGTGTGGTCATTTGGTCAATATAAGAAACAGCTTGTGGTTTACATAGAAATAAAGAAGTCAACAGCCTGCAGAAAGTAACAAACAACTAACCTACAAGTTGATGATGGCACCTAGGAAAAGCTTTGATGAGACTTCCGGTGACGGTGTTGTGCTGAGCAGATGCACATACATACATAGATACCTAGGAGATAGGAGCAGGAGGAGGCCTTTTGGCCCTTCAAGCCTGCTCCGCCAGGAATCACAGTCATGGCTGATCATCCATCTCAATTGCCTAATCCCGCTTTCTCCCCATAGCCTTTGATCCCATTCTCCCCAAGAGCTATATCTAGCCACCTCTTGAATATATTCAATGTTTTAGCATCAACTACTTCCCGTGGTAATGAATTCCACAGGCTCACCACTCTTTGGGTGAAGAAACGTCTCCTAATCTCTGTCCAAAATGGTTTGCCCTGACTCCTCAGACAGTGGCCCTTGGTTCTGGATACACCCATCATTGGTAACATCTTCCCTGCATCCATCCTGACTAGACCTGTTAGAATTTTATAAGCTTCTATGAGATCGTCCTCATACTTCTGAACTCCAGCGAGAAAAATCCCAACCTAGTCAATCTCTCCTTATATGACATCCCTGGAATCAGTCTGGTAAATCTTCGCTGCACTCCCTTGAGAGCAGAACATCCTTCCTCAGAAAAGGAGACCAAAACAGCACACAATATTCGAGGTGCATCCTCACCAAGGCCCTGTATAATTGCAGCAACACATATGTACTTCTATACTCGAAACCTCTTGCAATGAAGGCCAACATACCATCAGCCTTCTTTACCGCCTGCTGCACCTGCATGCTTACCTTCAGCGAATGGTGCACAAGGACACCCAGGTCCTGCTGCACACTCCCCTCTCCCAATTTACAACCATTCAGGTGGTAATCTGCCTTCCTGAGTTTGCATCCAAAGTGAATAACCTCACACTTATCCAAATTATACTGCATCTGCCATTGATTTGCCCACTTGCCCAACCTGTCCAGATCATGCTGTAGGATTCCTGCATCCTCGTCACAGTTGACCATTCCACCCTACTTGGTATCATCTACAAACTTTAAGATATTACATTTTGTTCCCTCATCCAAATCATTAGTATATATTGTGAATAGCTGGGGTCCCAGCACCGATCCCTGTTGTACCCCACTAGTTACTGCCTGCCAATTTGAAAAGGACCCATAAATTCCGACTCTTTGTTTCCTCGCTGCCAACCAGTTTTCTATCCACCTCAATACACTTCCGCCAATCCCATGCACTTTAATCATGCACAATAATCTCTTATGCGGGACTTTGTCAAAAGCCTTTTGAAAGCCCAAATATACCACATCGACTTGTGCCCCCTTGTCAACTGTACTAGTTACATCTTCAAAGAATTCCAGTAAGTTTGTCAAGCATGATTTCCCCTTCAGAAATCCATGCTGACTCTGACTGATCCTGCCACTGCTTTCTAAATGTTCCGCTATAAAATCCTTGATAATGGATTCAAGAATTTTCCCCACTACCGATGTTTGGCTTACTGGTCTATAATTCCCTGTTTTCTCTCTAACTCCCTTTTTGAATATTGGAGTGACATTAGCTACCCTCCAATCTGCAGGGACTGTCCCAGAGTCTATAGAATGCCAGAAGATGATCACCAATGCATCCACTATTTCCAGAGTGACCTCCTTAAGCATTCTGGGATGCAGATTATCAGGCCTTGGGGATTTATCTGCCTTCAATCCCATCTTAACTTCCTGCCTAGCTCCCTGTACTCTACTTTTAGGACCTCATCCCTTTTTTTGCCTTGTTGTTCGTACCGATGTGTACCACGACCACTGGCTGTTCACCTTCCCCTTCCAGAATGTCCTGTAGCCGCTCCAAGACATCCCTGACCCTAGCATCAGGGAGACAATATATCATCCTGAAGTCTCATTTGCGGCCACAGAAACGCCTGTCTATTCCCCTTACAATTGAGTCTCTTATAACTATTTCACTGGTACACTTATTACCCCTTCCCCCTACATCAGGTGGCTCTCCTCCAAACCAGGACAAAAAAAGGCACTCAGTCGAATTTTGCCCAAAATTCAAAGGGAGAAATCCCTCAACAGCAAAAGGAGGGCAACCAAGAAAAGATGCCAGCAAACGGGAGCTCAAGGGGCCGAAGAGATGGCAGAAGCGGTGGAAAGAGCCACGCACAACAGGCGGACTAGACGGCGGACCCATGAGGCGAAGGGGCTCCGGCCTCTCAGGAGAGAGAGCGCCTGACAACACAAATATCTGCCTCCCACCCCCCCACAACCAGGACACGGATGGAAGAGCTTCCTTATGAAGGAGCTGACTGCCATGAAGGAGGCGATCAGGATAGAAATCCAGGTGGCAGTGAAAGCGGCAGTGGCAGAGGCGATGGCCACCATGCAGAAGGCAATCGATGTGCTGGGGAAGAAACTGGCGACTCAAAAGTGGATAATCCCCGATCTGGAAATGGCCTCGACGGACCAGGGTGATAGAATCATTGCCCTGGAAGCTAAAATAAAAATGGTGGTGGCGGCCCAGGGGAACTTAGTCGAGGACCAAGAGAACAGGCCCCGGCGACAAACTATCCGGATCATGGGCCTGTCGGAAGGTATCGAGGGCAAAGACCGACTATGTCACCCAAATGCTGAGCAACTTAGTCGGGAGAGACAGCTTCCCCAAACCCCAGAGTTCGACAGAGCCACAGGACAGAAACCTAAGGCCCGGGAGCAGCCGAGGTCGATTATCGCAAAACTCCAGAGGGAGGAGCGCCTGGTTGGCAGGAGAGGGGGGTGGGGAGGCCGGGGGTGGGGGGGGGGGGAATGCGGGGGTGGGGGGGGTGGAATCATAGGGGGAGATGGGGAAAGGCCAATGCAGGGAAGAGGGTACGGGGAGGGGTGGGGGGGGGGGGTTTGGAAAGGAACTCAAAAGGATCAGAGCAGGAAAAATGAGGGGTTTCGTACGCGCTTCGGCAAGTGAGAAGCAGGCTGAAGATACAAGATGGCGCCGCAAACAGCCACTTTGGAGGGTCCCCAAACAAAGTGAGACCTGGAATGCAGGGGTGCACTCTTGTGGCATACACAAAGTTGGCGGCGATGTTGGGTGTTTCCTGGACAAATGGAAAACCCGGGGCGCAATTCTCCCATCGGGAGACTAAGTCCCGACGCCGGATTGAAAACCGGAGTGTTTCACTCCGGCGTCGGAGGCTGCTCCCAGCCCCCCGTTCCCGCACTGTTCGCTCCGGCAGCGACCAGGTGTGGATGGCGCCAGCGAGAACTTGTCGTGTTGGGCAGGCCGCTCGGCCCTTCCGGGCCGGAGAATCGCCGCTCGCCCGTTACAAACGGCGAGCGCCGATTCTCCTAGCGGCCAGCCGTGATTCTCACCGCGCCGGTTTGGGGTGTGTGGGAGAATCGCATGCGGGCGTCGGGACGGCGTGGCGAGATTCGCGCGGCACCCGGGCGATTCTCCCATCCGGCGTGGGGGGGGGGGAAATTCCCCCCCCCGGAGTGCAAGTATGATTGATCCCGCAGGAGCGGGGGGACAAACCCCCCCCCCCAACCAGGATTATCACCTGGAATGTCAGGGGCTTAATGACCCAGTGAAAAGGTACAGAGTCTTCACCCACCTAAGAAGCCTGAAAGCTGACATAGATTTCCTGCAGGAAACACGCATGAGGGAGAAAGACCGACTGCGGGTAAGAAAGGGGTGGGTGGGACAGAAGTCTCATTAATGCTACAGGACGAGGGCTAGGGGGGTAGCCATATTGATCAGTAAGAGGACGAGGTTCACTGCGACAAGGACGGTTATGGACCAAGGGGGATGGTATGTCATGGTCAGGGGTGTCCTAGTCTGGTAAATGTATACACTCCCAACTGGGACGATGCAGGCTTTATAAAAAAGACCATTGCGGAAATCCCCGACATTGACAAGCATCGACTGATCATGGGGGTCTTCAAATGTGTACAGGATCCACTGATGAACGGATTGAACCCCAGATCAGGAGAAGGGACGGCATGGCTAGGGAAGAGGGATCTTTCATCGAGCAGGTGTGGACAGTGGACCAATAGTGGCTTCTACACCCCGGTGAGAGTGAATTCTCATTCTTCTCGCCAGTGCACAAGATATACTCACTGATAGACTTTGTTGCAGTGGGGAAAGCGGTGCTTCCAGGAATAGTAAGAATGGAATATTCCGCAATACGTATCTCTGACCATGCTCCACACTACGTGGATGTGAGGTTGGAGACGGGCCGTGCCTAGTGCCCGACCGGAAGGTTGGACAAAGTCCTCTTGGCCGATAAGGTCTTCTGCCAAAAAATATCACAAGCAATAGGCGATTATGTTATAAATAACCAGAACATAGAAGTTTCACCTCCTGGGATATACTAAAGGCGGTGATTAGCTGGAATACCAATAGGACTGGGAGAGATCATGGAGAGTATCAGCTCTATGCAGGTGGGGAAGGCACCGGGAGCTGATGGGTTCCTGGCGGACCTCTATAAGAAATTCATACCACCCATGGGACATGTTCGAGACTCGCGACTCGCTAGTGAGAGGCACCCTGCCCCCTAACGAAGGCCACGATATCGCTGACACCCAAAAAAGACAAGGACCCGATGGACCCATTTCACTGCTTAATGTAGATGTGAAGATACTCGTGAAAATCCTGGCCAAGAGACTGGGGAACTGCATACCAGAGGTGATCGCAGGGGACCAAACTGACTTTGTTAAGGGTAGGCAACTAACTGTGAACATTAGGCAGCTGCTGAATGTAATAATGACCCTTTCCGGGGAGAGGACACCAGAGGTGCTCGTCTCCCTGGATGCAGAAAAGGCCTTCAACAGAGTCGAATAGAAGTACCTCATTGAGATACTGGAGCGGTTTGGGCTAGAGACAGGGTTCACCTCGTGGGTGAAACTCCTGTACAATGCACCCAAGGTGAGCATTCAGCCCAACATCACCAGCCCTGAATACTTCCAGTTGCACAGAGGCACAAGACAGGGGTGCCCACTGTCCCCGTTCTCGTTCACCCTGGTAATCGAACCACTGCCGATCACTCTGCGAGACGTGAAAAGCTGGAAGTGTATCCAAAGAGGGGGCAGAGAGCACAGTGTCGCTCTATGCGGATGTCCTGCTCCTCTACGTCTCGGACCCAAGTACGGCCTGAAAGCAATCATGCAGCTTCTGAGAGAGTTCGGAGCCTTCTCGGGCTACAGACTCAACACCGTCAAGAGCAAGGCATTCCCGGTGAACCCGAACAGGGTAGGGACAGAGCTGGAGGAACTACCATTCAAACTAGCCCAAAACAAATTCCACTATCTGGGAATCTACTTCCAGAAAGTAGACAAAATTATTGTAGCGTTTGTGTGGGGGTAAGAACCAGAGGATGCCAAAGTCGTCACTGCAAAGGAGGAAATATATGGGTGGTCTAGCTTTGTCAAACCTACAATACTACCACTGAGCGGCCACAGCCGAGAGGATGAGGGGATGGATACATGTACCAAACATGGAATGAGTCAGACTGGGAGTGTCCTTCTGCAAAGGAACGACCATCCGAGCACTCGCTTCGGCAGTGCATCCACCCCCCCGCCCCATCAAATTACACAACTGGCCCAGTGGTGGAAACCACATTAAAGACAAGGAACCAAATCATAGAAACATAGAATTTACAGTGCATAAGGAGACCATTCGGCCCATCGGGCCTGCACTGGTCCTGGGAAAGAGTACCCTATTTAAGCCCACACCTCCACCCTGTCCCTGTAACCTAGTAACCCCAGCTAACCTTTTTTTTGACACTGAGGGAACTTTATCAGGGCTAATCCACCTAACCAGCACATCTTTGGACTGTGGGAGGAAACCGGAGCACCCGGAGGAAACCCACGCAGTCGCAGGGAGAACGTGCAGACTCCGCACAGACAGTGACCCAAGCCGGAATCGAACATGGGACCCTGGAGCTGTGAAGCAACAGTGCTATTGAATGTGCTACCGTGCCGCCTGTAGGCAACATTCTGGTCTAAGCGAGATGTCCTCCATGGCCCCCATCTGCCGTAACCACTAATTTACGCCAGCCATGCTTCACGCCACCTCTAAAAATGGAGACAGGTCGGGGGGGGGGGGACACTAGCGGTTAGGGACCTTTTACATCGGGGACAGACTCATGATCTTGGACGAGCTGACGGATGATTTGGACCTGCCGACGGCTCAGGAGCTCAGGCACCTGATTAAGCATTTTCTCCGCAAGGAGTCAGCAAAGTACCTCAGGGCCCCGAGAGACACTCTACTAGAGGAACTAATCAACACGGACAGTAAGGAGGGCGGGGGAGGGAACTGTGGGAACATATATGGACGGTTGCTGGACAGGGCAAGACTACCATTGGACAAAGTTAGACGGAAATGGGAGAATGAATTAGGGATGGAAGTGGGCTGGGGACTCTGGAGTGAAACACTGAGCAGGGCCAACTCCACTTCTTCCTGCGCTAGGCTAAGCCTCATGCAGTTTAAAGTGGTGCACAGAGCACACCTGACTGGAACCCGAATGAGCAGGTTCTTCCCGGTGGTGGAGGATAAATGTGAATGGTGCCAGGAAATCCGGCCAACCACGCCCATATGTCTTGGGCCTGCCCCAGACTTGCTGGGTTCTGGACAGCCTTCTTCGAAGTGATGTCCAAGGTTGTGGAGGTGAGGATGGAGCCGTGCCCAAGAGTGGCAGTCTTTGAGGTATCGGACCAGTCAGATCTTCATACAGGGAAGAGGACTGACGCCCTGGCTCTTGCTTCCCTAATCGCCCACCGGAGAATCCTGCTCGGCTGGCGATCAGCAGCACTACCCACAGCTGCAGACTGGCTGGCAGACTTGGCGGAATTTCTCCACCTGGAGAAGATCAAGTTCATCACCCGCGGGAGGGCTTCCATAAAGCGTGGATCCCATTCATCAGCCTGTTCCAAGACCTGTTCGAATAGGAAGAGAGGGGGCGGGGGGAAGAGAGGGAGGAAGGCAAGGGAAGGCACACTCAAAAGAAAGGTGCAGAGGGGGGAGGGGAGGGAAGGGAAGCATCAAACAAAGCATGCGGGGCAAGGAGAGGAGGGGAATGGCCACATGCAACCCCCGCCACCCCTCCTTCTCTCAGCAATAAAAACTAAAAGCCCCAGCAGAAAGAAGAGGAGCATAATACGTGACACCCAAGGCAGACGGCAACATTAAGGGGGGAACTAAATTGCCCCTAAGTGTCCAAAAGCTTAGGTGGGGTTAGTGGGTTAACAGGGTAGAGTGGGGGTGTGGGCCTAGGTAGGGTGCCCTCTCAGAGGGTTGGTGCGGACTCGATGGGCCAAATGGGCTCTTACTGCACTGTAGTTCTATGTTTCTATGAATCTATGATTTGATCCTAGTTTTTAAAATATGAAGTGAAATAAATAGGTTAGATAGTGGGAAACTATATTTGCTGTTTGTGAAGTCTTGAACTAAGGGTCATTCTCTAAAATATAGAGTCAGACCTTCCAAAAATATGGGGCGGGATTCTCCGACCCCCCGCTGGGTAGGAGATCGGCGATTTTTCGGCGGAGGAGGGAATCGCGTCGCGCCGGTTGGAGGCCGCTGACATCGGCCCCCCCGGCAATTCTCCGCCCCACGACGTGCCGAGCACCTACCCGTTTTTGGCTGGTCCCACGGCATAAATTAGACCAGGTCCTTACCCCACGGTGGCCTAGCCCGCGATTGGGGCCCACTGATCCGCGGGCGGGCCTGTGCCGTGGGGGCACTCTTTCCCTCTGCGCCAACCGCTGTAACGGTCTGCCATGGCCAGCGCGGAGAGGAACCCCCCTGCTGGGATGATGCCAGTACACGCTGGCACTCCCGCATCTGCGCCAACTCGTGCCGACTGCCGGAGGCCCTTTGGCGCCGGTTGGCATATCGCCAACCCCGCCGGCGCCGGCCTAGCCCCTGAAGGTGCGAAGGATTCCGCACCTTCCGGGCGGCCCGATGCCGGAGTGGTTCCGCTGCTCCTCGGCGCCGGTACGGCCCGCCCCGCATTGGCATTGGGCTTATGCCAATTAGTCTGGGTTTGGGTTATTAGTCCAGTGACATTTCCAAGTACTACCACCTTCCCCCAATTAAACATTGATTAGGACACCGTGGATACAACTCCACTTCATGCAATCCGTTACACCCTTCTGAGCGGGTGAATAGGGTTTCAGTTAAACAGATCACTTGAAATACAGGACCCTTGCCAGTGCAACACCCCTGTAATATTTTGTTCTAAGTGATGCCTTTTTACAACTACACTTGTTTTTTTTTAAGTTTATGGGATGGTTTTAAAGGTGAATCTGACACTCATTGATTTCTGTGCTCAAGCTCTAAGAAACTGAAAACTTCAGAGGCAAGTGTGCTATCAAATGATTCACAGCTGGCATTACAAAATAATACTGCACACAAAAGGTGGTAGAAGTTTGGAACACTCTTCCGCAAATGTCAATTGATACTAGGTCAATTGTTAATTTTAAATCTAACCTTGATGGAAGTTTGTCAACCAAAGGTGTTAAGGTAGAAGGGGAAAACATGGATTCATGGAGTAAGGTCTCATGTCAGCCATGCTCTCATTGAATGGTTAAACAAACTTCAAAGATTTATATTCCTCTTTCTATGTGCTCCCTTTATACAAAGGCAGCACGGTAGCACAAGTGGATAGCACTGTGGCTTCAAAGCGCCAGGTTCCCAGGTTCGATCCCCCGCTGGGTCACTGTCTGTGCAGGGTCTGCACGTTCTCCCCGTGTCTGCGTGGGTTTCCTCCGGGTGCTCCGGTTTCCTCCCACAGTCCAAAGACGTGAAGGTTAGGTGGATTGGCCATGCTAAATTGCCCTTAATGTCCAAAAAGGTTAGGAGGGGTTATTGGGTTACGGGGATAGGGTGGAAGTGAGGACGTAATATGTGTCGGTGCAGACTCGATGGGCCGAATGGCCTCCTTCTGCACTGTATGTTCTATGTGAAGGGAAAGGTTTAGAAATGTGGAAAGTAATAATTGTTAAGAATGGGGGAAAATTAAGGTTTAAAAAATTAAGCTGGGATAAAATAAAAAAGAGGGTGTTGATAAGGGTAACTGTATGAAGAAATGTTGAGATGGTAATTAGCATTTCAGTGAGAAAATCAGGTGTTTACCTATATGACTAATGGAAAACAATGGGGTTGGAACAGGTAACTTCAAAGTGGAGAGGTAAGTGAAATGTATATGCTAAAAGCCGACTCCACGGGGTGGATAACATCAAAGGGAAAGAATGATATGTCCACAGCACAGTGACTGGAGGAAGGGGTTCAGTAGAATGCAGCTTTCATCACAACCACACCCAGCTGCAGAAACAGTCTCCACAAAAACAAATTATTGCTAAACCGGCAGCCGGTTAGAACAAAGAACAAAGAAAATTACAGCACAGGAACAGGCCCTTTGGCCCTCCCAGCCTGCACCAATCCAGATCCTTTATCTAAACCTGTCTTCTATTTTCCAAGGATCTACTTCCCTCTGTTCCCCGCCCGTTCATATATCTGTCTAGATGCATCTTAAATGATGCTATCGTGCCCGCCTCTACCACCTCCGCTGGCAAAGCGTTCCAGGCACCCACCACCCTCTGCGTAAAAAACTTTCCACGCACATCTCCCTTAAACTTTCCCCCTCTCACCTTGAAATCGTGACCACTTGTAATTGACACCCCTACTCTTGGAAAAAGCTTGTTGCTATCCGCCCTGTCCATACCTCTCATAATTTTGTAGACCACAATCAGGTCCCCCGTTAACCTCCGTCTTTCCAATGAAAACAATCCTAATCTACTCAACCTTTCTTCATATCTAGCACCCTCCATACCAGGCAACATCCTGGTGAACCTCCTCTGCACCCTCTCTAAAGCATCCACATCCTTCTGGTAATGTGGCGACCAGAACTGCACGCAGTATTCCAAATGTGGCCTAACCAAAGTCCTATACAACTGTAACATGACTGCCGACTCTTGTACTCAATACCCCGTCCCATGAAGGCAAGCATGCTGTATGCCTTCTTGACCACTCTATCGACCTGTGTTGCCACCTTCAGGGTACAATGGACCTGAACTGCCAGATCTCTCTGTACATCAATTTTCCCCAGGACTCTTCCATTGACCGTATAGTCCGCTCTTGAATTAGATCTTCCAAAATGCATCACCTCGCATTTGCCTGGACTGAACTCCATCTGCCATTTCTCTGCCCAACTCTCCAATCTATCTATATTTTGCTGTATTCTCTGACAGTACTCCTCGCAATCTGCAACTCCACCAATCTTAGTATCATCTGCAAACTTGCTAATCAGACCACCTATACCTTCGTCCAGATCATTTATGTATATCACAAACAACTGTGGTCCGAGCACGGATCCCTGTGGAACCACTAGTCACCTTTCTCTATTTTGAGACACTCCCTTCCACCACTACTCTCTGTCTCCTGTTGCCCAGCCAGTTCTTTATCCATCTAGCTAGTACACCCTGAACCCCATATGACTTCACTTTTTCCATCAACCTGCCATGGGAAACTTTATCAAATGCCTTACTGAAGTCCATGTATATGACATCTACAGCCCTTCCCTCATCAATTAACTTTGTCACTTCCTCAAAGAATTCTATTAGGTTTGTAAGACATGACCTTCCCTGCACAAAACCATGCTGCCTATCACTGATAAGTCTATTTTCTTCCAAATGTGAATAGATCCTATCCCTCAGTATCTTCTCCAACAGTTTGCCTACCACTGACGTCAAGCTCACATGTCTATAATTCCCTGGATTATCCCTGCTACCCTTCTTAAACAAAGGGTCAACATTAGCAATTCTCCAGTCCTCCGGGACCTCACCCATGCTCAAGGATGCTGCCAAGATATCTGTTAAGGCCCCAGCTATTTTGTCCCTCGTTTCCCTCAGTAATCTGGGATAGATCCCATCCGGACCTGGGGACTTGTCCACCTTACTGCCTTTTAGAATAACCAAAACTTCCCCCTTCCTTATGCCGACTTGACCTAGAGTATTTAAACATCCATCCCTAGCCTCAACATCCGTCATATCCCTCTCCTTGGTGAAAACCGATGCAAAGTACTCATTAAGAATCTCACCCATTTCCTCTGACTCCACGCATAAATTCCCTCTTTTGTCTTTGAGTGAGCCAATCCTTTCTCTAGTTACCCTCTTGCTCCTTATATACGAATAAAAGGCTTTGGGATTTTCCTTAATCCTGTTAGCCAAAGATATTTCATGACCCCTTTTAGCCCTCTTTATTGCGCGTTTGAGATTTGTCCTACTTTCCCGATATTCCTCCAAAGCTTCATCAGTTTTAAGTCGTCTAGATCTTATGTATGCTTCCTTTTTCACCTTAGCTAGTCTCACAATTCCACCCGTCATCCATGGTTCCCTAATCTTGCCATTTCTAACCCTCATTTTCACAGGGACATGTCTGTCCTGCACTCTAATCAACCTTTCCTTAAAAGACTCCCACATTTCAAATGTGGATTTACCCTTAAACAGCTGCTCCCAATCAACAATTCCTAGCTCCTGCCGAATTTTGTTATACTTGGCCTTTCCCAAATTTAGCACTCTTCCTTTAGGACCACTCTCGGCTTTGTCCATGAGTATTCGAAAACTTACGGAATTGGGATCCCTATTCCCAAAGTAAACACCAACTGAAACTTCAACCACCTGGCCGGGATCATTCCCCAATAACAGGTCCAGTATGGCCCCTTCCCGAGTTGGACTATTTACATACTGCTCTAAAAAACTCTCCTGGATGCTCCTTACAAATTCTGCTCCATCTACGCCTCCAACACTACATGAGTCCCATTCAATGTTGGGAAAGTTCAAATCTCCCATCACGACCACCCTATTGCTCCTACATTTTTCTATAATCTGTCTACATATTTGTACCTCTACTTCACATTCGCTTTTGGGAGGCCTGTAGTAAAGTCCCAACAATGTTACTGCACCCTTCCTATTTCTTAGCTCTACCCATATTGCCTCGGTGCTCGAATCCTCCATCGTGCCCTCCTTAATCACAGCTGTGATATCATCTCTGACCAGTAATCCAACTCCTCCACCCCTTTTACCTCCCTCTCTATCCCTCCTGAAGCATCTATACCCTGGGATATTTAGTTGCCAGTCTTGCCCTTCCCTCAACCAAGCCTCAGTAATACCAATAACATCATATTCCCAGGTACTAATCCAAGCCCTAAGTTCACCTGCCTTACCTGCTCCACTTCTAGCATTGAAACAAATGCACCTCAGACCACCTGTCCCTTTGCGTTCATCATCTCTTCCCTGTCTACTCTTCCCCTTAGTCACATTGAGTTTATTATCTAGTGCCTTACTGGCTTTAGTTGCTGCCTTTTTACTGACCTCTAACTTCCTAACCTGGTTCCCATCCCCCTGCCACATTAGTTTAAAACCTCCCCAACAGTGTTAGCAAAAGCACCCCCTAGGACATTGGTTCCAGTCCTACCCAGGTGTAGACAATCCGATTTGTAATGGCCCCACCGCCCTCAGAACCGGTTCCAATGTCCCAAAAATCTGAACCCCCTCCCTCCTGCGCCATCTCTCAAGCCACTTATTCATTCTGACTATTCTTGAATTTCTACTCTGACTGTCTCGTGGCACTGGTAGCGATCCTGAGATTACTACCTTTGAGGTCCTACTTTTTAACTTATCTCCTAACCATAAATTCTGATTGTAGGACCTCATCCTGTTTTTTACCTATATGTTGGTGCCTATATGCCCCACAACAACTGGCTGTTCACCCTCCCCCTTCAGTATGTCCTGCAGCCGATCTGAGACATCCCTGACCCTTGCATCCGGGAGGCAACATACCATTCGGGAGTCTCGTTTTCGACCACAGAAACGCCTGTCTACTCCCCTTACGATTGAATCCCCTATGACTATAGCCCTGCCAGTCTTTTTCCCGCCCTTCTGTGCAGTCGACCCAGCCACGGTGCCATGAGCCTGGCTACTACTGTCTTCTCCTGGTGAGTCATTTCCCCCAACAGTATCCAAAACGGTATCCCTGTTTTGGAGGGAGATGACACCTGAACTGCCTTCCTGCTTTTTCTCTGCCTTTTGGTCACCCATTCCCTGTCTCCCTCACCAATCCTAATCTGCAGTGTGACCAACTCACTGAACGTGCTATCCACGATCTCCTCAGCATCGCGGATGATCCAAAGTGAGTCCATCCGCAGCTCCAGAGCCATCATGCGGTCTAACAGGAGTTGCAGCTGGACACACTTCCCGCACATGAAGGAGTCAGGGGCATCGGCCGCGTCCCTGAACTCCCACATTGAGCACGAGGAGCATAACGCGGGTGTGGAATCTCCTGCCATTTTTACACTTTACCTTAACTGATTACAAATATAATATCAAATAATTAATAAGTGAAAGGAATAAAGATTTTACTTACCAATCACAATACTTACCAACACACGAAGAGTTAAATTTCTCACAGCTACTGCTAATTGGAGCACTTTCCTTACCAGCCAATCAGGTCACTGCTTTGCTGTGATGTCACTCTTCAAGGTAATTTTAAAAAGTTTTTAAAGAGGAAAACTTACCTTCCCGACAGACCCCTGACCACTGCTCCCGCCAAAAATCTGAAGGCCGCTTCTTCGGCAGCTGTGTCCCCGCCGCTCTCCTCGTGCTCTTTTATCATGTGTCCCCACCGCTCTCCTCGCGCTCTTTTATCCTGTGTCCCCGCCGCTCTCCTCGCGCTCGTTTATCCTGTGTCCCCGCAGCTCTCCTCGGGCACTTTTATCCTGTGTCCCCGCCGCTCTCCTCACGTTCTTTTACACTGAGTCTCTGCCGTTCTCCTCGCGCTCTTTCACTGAATCTCCGCCGCTCTCCTCGCGCTCTTTCACTGAGTCCCCGCCGCTCTCCTCGCGCTCTTTCATTGCAGGCTGTGATGTCACAGTTCAACTTCTTTCCACTTCTACCTGCCCTCGAGTCTCCCTCTTGATCTTTACTCAGCTGGGATCCTTACAGTGATTGTCTTTTTCTTTTGGTTAGAGGTGGAGGTAGAGAGGGAAACACTGAAGAAGTGTTTCGGGTTTAACTGTCACTTGACAACAGCTCCTCTGCAAACCATCTTCAAGATACGGTGACTGCAATGGACTGATGCAAACTTTACCCGCAACAGCCAATCAGCAGCTCCGCTCTACTGCCCTCTGCTGAAGGTTAAGATCCATAACTCGAACCGAACAGACTTCTTCATTGCTGATCCTGAAGAGGGTTTTCCCTAACATGGCCACATAACCTATGTGTGGTAATTATTTGCTGGATTTGGCTCATAGAGTTATATAACATTGAATGTTGTTTGGGAACAAAGGGATGTCTCAGTGTTCAGGGAACATAAGTAGTTGGGAACCAAGGGGTAATTTCATAATATACTGTGTGTATTGCCATCGGTATAATTAAGTGTTGTGATATAATATTGTCCGCTTGTATATATTTTTTTCTTTTAAGTTAAGAAAAATTCTTTATTAGTTGTTCACACTACAATTAAACTATGTTAGAGTACTTCCTTTTAATTTCCCTTGTTCCCATTCCTTTTGTTTTATTTTGTTATTTTTGGTCTGCGGACACAGAATCAGAATGTACCTTTAAGCAGGGGACTTAAGCTGAGGGAGTCTGCTTGTCAGGACAGTGTGTTCCAGGATTTGATTGTTGGGGAGGAGAGCACAGACTCGTAGGCACTGAGGGAATCTTAAGATTCGATTGGCTGCTGGCAACCTGTGGGTTGGCCAGGTACAGTGTTCTGGCTGACAACAATCAGTGATTGGTTCCTGCGGAATGCTTCTGGTCGAACTGGTCAGAACTGGAAGAAGCAACTCTCCCTCTGCTGAAGTAAAAGGACTGTTTGACGGTTCTAAAACCAGTGGGTGTCTGGCACATCTTTACTATATAGTTAAAATGATATTGAATCTCCAAAGAAAGTAGACAGTCTTGCCAGACAAAGGTTGCACCTCCCTCAGTGCTGTACTGCAGTGTCAGTCTAAATGTTATGCTCCATTCTCTAAAGTGACTCCAAACTCTAAAGCAGCAGAACAACTACTGAGCAAACACCTGAGGTGGGAATCCAACGGAACCACCAAAGCATGCATTTTTATTCCGTACAGTGGATTAATAAATTATGCTTTTTGATATCTTTGCCAGTCATTGTGAGGAACTTGCTTTTATTCAATTTATATTCACTGGAGAAGGAAAAAAGGCTAAGTAGCTTATTGGAAAAAAATATGCTTATTAAAACAAGAATCATAGAATCCCTACAGTGCAGAAGGAGATCACTCGGCTGCACCGGCCCTTGCTCCGATAGAGCACCCTACCTAGGCCCAATCCCCCAATCCTAGCCCAGGGGCAATTTAGCATGGCCAATTCACCTAGCCTACACATCTTTGGACTGTGGGAGGAAACCGGAGCACCAGGAGAAAACCCACGCAGACATGGGGAGAACGTGCAAACTCCACACAGACAGTCACCTGAGGTCAGAATCAAACCTGGGACCCTGGTGCTGTGAGGCAGCAGTGCTAAACACTGTGCCATCGTGCCACCCCGTTTCAAACTGATAGCAGCTAAAACACTTCTGTAGTGTGGCTCCTGTTATTCTACTTTGCACTCGTATACCATAGAATGAATTTTACTAACAGCCAATTTGTAACATTGGGCGCGATTTATATGGCTATGAGTTGGATTCTCACCTCAGAGAACTATTCGCACAGTTGGTGTGGTGTCCCTTTAAAGTCTGGAATTAATACAAAATTCTCATAATTTCTGACCAGTTCTCCCAGAAGCATTCCACAGGAACCAATCACTGACTGTTGTCAGCCAGAACACTGCACCTGGCCAACCCACAGGTTGCCAGGTGGCCAATCGAATCTTAAGATTCCCTCAGTCCCAATGAGTCTGTGTTCTCCTCCCCCAAAAATAATTCATGTACTTCAATGGTAGAACTTCTAGTTTTTAAAACATTTTAAATATGTGTTCATACATTCCACAAGTAAAACCAGAGAGTAATGAATTGAGGAAAGGAAATCCAGTTAGTTTTAATTATGAGGTGTTTTGAAAAAAACTGACAGAAAAGTCTGAACTCTCAAAGGAAGAAAATGCACCATCTTTATACGAAGCATGACACTGACACTGAGGTCAGAAGTGTCTTTCCATCGATCACCTGAAACATAATTCTGAAATGTCCATATTTTTCATAAGGAATGTATGTTCTTGATGGTCAATGAACTATTCAAGGGTAGAATAGTGTGTTTCTTTGTTCCAGAATGTTTCCTTAAATTTCCAGAAAACTGTTTTAATTCAACCTGGTTTGAAAAATAGCTTCATTTCATCTATGGCCATGGATACCCCCATGGGACCCAGTTTTGCCTGTCTCTTTATTGGGTAAGTGGAACATTCCTTATTCCAGTCCTACTCTGGCCCCATCCCACAACTCTTTTATCGGTACATCCACGACTGTTTTGGTGCAGTTTCATGTTTCCTTCTGGATCTTAAAAAATTGATTAATTTTGCTTCTAATTTCCACCGCTCTATCACCTTCACATGGCCCATCTCTGACATTTCCCCTCCTTGACCTCTCTATCTCAAATTCTGGGGATAGACTGTCCTCTAGTATCTATTACAAGCCCAATGACTCCCACAGCTACCTCGACTACAGCTCTTCATGAACCCACATCTTGTAAGGTCTCCATCCCATTCTCCCAGTTCCTTCTCCTCCATTGCACCTATTCTGATAATGCCACTTTCCAAAATGGTGCTGTGATATGCCTTCATTCTTCCTTAATTCTGGTTTCCCACCCATTGTGGTTGACGGGGCTCTCGACCGTGTCCGACCCATCTCCCGCACCTCTGCTCTTGCACCTTCCCCTCCCTCCCAGAACCAAGATACGGTCCCCGCTTGTTCTCACTTTTCACCCCACCTGCCTCCTCAATGAAAGAATCATCCTCCGCCAGCTTTGCCAACTCCAGCATGATGCCAGCTTACACATCTTCCCCTCACTACCCCTTTCAGCATTCTGCAGGGACCATTCCCTCGAGGATACCCTGGTCCACAACTCCTTCACCACCAACACATCATCCTCTTCCCATGGCACCTTACTATACAATCGCAGAAGGTGCAAAACCTGCTCCTTCGCCTCCTCCCTGCTCACCATCCAAGGGCCTAAATATTTTTTTCCAATGAGACAGCATTTCACGTGCACCTCCTTCAATCTGTATATTGTATTCACTGCTCCCAATGCAGTCTACTCTACATTTGAAGGATTAAACATAGACTGGGTGACCGCTTTGCAGAACATCTTTGGTCTGTCCGCAAGCAGGACTCAGACCTTCCTGTCGCTTGCCATTTCAATTTACCATCCTGCTCTCATGTCCACATGTCCGTCCTTGGCCTGCTGCAATGTTCCAGTGAAGCTCAGCGCAAACTGGAGGAACAGTTTATTTTCATTTCTACCATCGATCTGTTTTTTCCTCACCATTGTCCCCCTCCCCCCACCCCAAGCTACATGTTCCCCTTTCCAGGTTCTTTGAAACACTGCTCACCATTGTTCTGCCATTAACACATTCCGATGTCTTAATGTGCCACTATCAGTACCCTTCTTAGTCATTATCTCCACTATTTACATTCCCTTTCTCTTTCTACCCTTGGTAAGAAGTCTTACAACACCAGGTTAAAGTCCAACAGGTTTGTTTCGAATCACAAGCTTTCGGAGCGCTGCTCCTTCCTCAGGTGAATGAAGAGGTATGTTCCAGAAACATATATATCGACAAATTCAAAGATGCAAGACAATGCTTAGAATGCGAGCATTAGCAGGTGATTAAATCTTTACAGATCCAGAGATGGGGTAACCCCAGTTTAAAGAGGTGTGAATTGTGTCAAGCCAGGACAGTTGGTAGGATTTTGCAGGCCAGATGGTGGGGGATGAATGTAATGCGACTTGAATCCCAGGTCCAGGTTGAGGCCGCACTCATGTGTGCGGAACTTGTCTCGGCGATTCTGCGTTGTCGCGCGTCCTGAAGGCCGCTTTGGAGATCGCTTACTAGGAAGATCAGAGGCTGAATGCCCTTGACTGCTGTTCCCCGACTGGAAGAGAACATTCCTGCCTGGTGATTGTCGCGCGATGTCCGTTCATTCGTTGTTGCAGCGTCTGCACGGTCTTTTTCTAATCTTTCTATCCTTGACATCTTTGTCTATCTCCACCTATCGCTGACCCTCTATCCAGCTGCACTGCTCCTCACCTAGCTCCCTCAACAACAATATAAGTCTGACGCTATTTCCAGTTCTCTCTAGCTTTGACAAAGAGTCATCCAGACTCGAAATGTTAGCTTTCTTCTCTCTCCACAGATGCTGTCAGACCTGCTGAGATTGCCCAGTATTTTCTGTTTATGATTCAGATTCCAGCATCTGCACTAATTTGCTTTTATAACTTCACCCCATCCTGATTAATGAGCAAGGAAAGTATCTTTAATGCTGTTACACTATCATTGATTTTCTGTGTTCAGGGCAAGCATGTATATATCTTGTTAAAAATCTTACATATACATATCCTGCCCACAAACCTTATTTCCTGCTCCTACATTAAAACAGTGATTAATCTTCATTGACTGTAAAGTGCTTTTAAATATCCTGAGGCCAATAAAAGTACTTTATGAATTAACCTTTGAAATAGCTATGGTGGACCGTTGTAATTGGAATTTCCCACATAAACAATGTGAATTATTGCTAGTGCCTTTGTTTGAAAAAGAATGTCTGCCATTTTGATCTCAGAATGTATAAAATCAAAAATTAGATATAAAAGTACTTTTTTTAAAAATCTACAATAACATGGGTGGCATGGTTGCACAGTGGCTAGCACCATTGCTTCACAGCGCCAGGGTCCCTGGTTCGATTCCCGGCTTAGGTTACTGTCTGTGCGGAGTCTACACGTTCTCCCTGTATCTGTGTGGGTTTCCTCCGGGTGCTCTGGTTTTCTCCCATAAGTCCCGAAAGACGTGCTGTTCGATGAATTGGACATTCTGAATTCTCCCTCAGTGAACCCGAACAGGCGCCGGAGTGTGGTGACTAAGGGATTTTCACAGTAACTTCAATGCAGTGTTAATGTAAGCTGACTTGTGACAATAATAAAGATCAAACATCACAGTTATCTATTTATTTGTCTTTTAATGCCTTCCTTAAAGTTTTGATTTCAAAAGCCTGGAGTTCAATTGGAAATTTTTACTTCCGGAAAGTTAGACAGAGCTTCTCATCACATTGGTGGATTCTAAGCATGTGCAGTTGACAAAATTTCCCAGTTTGTAGAAGTCTCACCAGGAATTGAATAGTCACTTCATTCTGTGAGTTATTGATGATTTATGTTGCAATTCCCCCATAAATGATTCAGAGAGAAAATAAAGATTGAATTGCCAAAGCTTTATTTCAAGCAAGGTGATGAAGAATTAACCATCTCTTAGTTTAATTTCTTTGTGATGGCGAAAACATTAATCAGGGATTGTGCTCATAGAAAATGGCTTGTTGTTGAAAACTCAGTTAGATATTTTGATACTCAAGGATCATTTTTTAAAAACTGATATAAACCATCTTTGTCTACATATTTCCACATCAGTAAGATCACCAAACGTTGCTCCTGCAGCAATTTCTCTGCTATAAAACCCTGTCATGATCAGGTGAGAAAGGGGTAACTAACTGTAAAAGTTTCCGTAGATAAGTAACGAGAAAAAGATTGATTAAAAGCGAATGTAGGTCCCTTACAGTCAGAAACAGGAAACTTCATAATGGGGAGCAAAGAAATGGCTGAGGAACTAAATTCGTATTTTGCTTCTGTCTTCACTAAAGAAAACATGAGTAATTTACCGGAAGTTCTGAGAAACACAAGTTTAAGTGAGGAGCTGAAGGGAATTAATATTAGTTGTGAAATGATTTTGGGGAAATTAATAGGATTGAAGGTGGATAAATCTCCAGGGCCTGATAATCTTCATCCCAGAGTAGTTAAGAAGAAGCCCTTGAACTAGTAGATCCATTGGTGGTAATTTTCCAAAATTCTTTGGACTCTGGAATGATTCCTCGAGATTGGACGGGAGCTCATTCAACCCCGCTAGTCATAAAGGGAGGTAGAGAGAAAACAGGGAACTATAGACCAGTGACCAAACGTAGGTAGTGGGGAAGTTGCTAGAATCTATTACCAAGGATTTCTTAGCACAGTATTTGGAAAGCAGTGGTACACTCAGACAAAGTCAGCAAGGATTTATGAAAGGAAAATCATGCTTGACAAATCTACTAGAATTCTTTGAAGATGTAACGAGTAGAGCTGACCAGGGAGACCTGATGGAATTGGTTTATCTAAACTTTCAGAAGACTTTTGACAAGGTCTCATATAGCAGATTACTATGTAAAGTTAAAGTGCATGGGATTACAGATAGTGCCTTTGACAAATATAAATTTCTTTACCCGTCAGTCTGGCCTCAATAAAAGTTGAGATGGATTTGCAGGTACAGCATTAGTTATTTTATTTGACTTGCAAGTCTGATTCATTTCACACAGGCACAGGACACAGAACTAGACTCCTAGACCTCTGGAAAACGAATGAGGAAGGAGACAAAGGGATTTCTGCAAATACATTCAAATGGCATCAAGTTTCACATACACGATTCCCATAGGTCATCCTATACCCCTCCTGACCTGGCCATACATCCTGATTGGCTCACTTCTCATCCCTTCCTCTGGCCTCCTATTACCCAGCATCCTTTTCTCCTTATCTGGACACCCCTGCCCCTTGCTTTGCCATGCGTTCTGAAATCCTTTGTCTGTGAACTAACAGAATCAGACCGGCCTATGTTTACATTACAGTAACTAATATCTCTAAAGTAACTATTTTATATCACATTCATCATTCCCTCCTTTTATCATTTCATGATAACCGAACTATTCAACCCATAGCTATGGTCCCTCATCTAAAAAGATTCATCTCTGCATTTCCAATTCCTGTTGTAGCCCCCTTCATCCGCTGCACTCTCGTGGATTTTAACAGCCAAGATTCTTGGGGTGTCTATCTGTTCCAGTGCACCCCGCATTCTACCCATCACGTATTTAAGGATGGCTGGGCCCACAAAGATGCAGCCAATAGCCACTGCTAAATACATGGCCATATTTATCAACCAGTCCGCCCAACCTCCAAATCCCCAGTTACCCCAAGAGCCAGGATCCTGCATTCCGTCCAGGTGATCTCGTAAGCGATCCGTAAATTTAGTGATGTTAGCGGTTAAGTCTTGAACTGCCATGATACACCTGCCCTGTACTATGGCGCATGGCCCACCCTCACGGACCAGAAGATAGTCAAGAGCATACCGGTTCTGCATTGCAAACAACCGCAGCTACAAGACGCTCAGAATTCCCCACCCGGCTGAGTGGCCCCGGTTGGGTGCGAGAACCTGAGGTTGTTTCCAGTTCTCGCAGAATTCAGCTGAGACTGCCCGGCGTGCTAACTGCTTATGCAGCATCCACGCCGAGGGGCAGGGGACTGTGGTGGGGACTAGAGTCCCAATAACAATTTGGCGGGGAAATGGGGGTGACAAAACATTGATCGCTGTGCCATTAAATAAAAAGTAGTATCCTTGCTCCGTGTACAGGCTAGCATCACAATCAGTATATCGGTTGCGCAGGGATCCCCCAGTAGCCCAGTTTATCCAGCTTTGAAACGCCCATTCGGGCAGCCTAGCAATGCGGAAAGCCCTAGTCCCAACAGTGATATGAGAGACATTCGCCCAGCCACAAAGGAGCTGGAGGCCGGCGTTCAATGGAACGCAGGTGGTGTTGTAACAAACGCATTGGCTAGACGCCTGGGTGATATGACACCTCCTGTCCATACAGGTGGGAACAGACATGTTATATTTGTTTCCACCTCTACCAGCAAACAGCCGTATCCTTCACTGCTGAAACAATTCTCGTATAACCGGGAATCCCTATTGGGAGTGAAGTGGCTAGGTATGTACGCCCTCCACTGTTGCAGCCTATCATACTGTGAGTGGGAATTATCCTGAGGAAGGGGAAGGCAAATAGCCGGTGGTGCTGAGCCCAGATCGTAAGGAAGAGTGACCTGATCGGGCGGTGGCTCGGAACGCTGACAATGAACCACCGTTTGGGGAGTGCCCCAAAGTGGTGAAACTGAAAATAACCTAGACACCGCTGCGGGGTTCGGATAGCAGACAACTCGTCCCTGGCCATACAAGTGGTGGTAAATCTGGTAAAAGAGATTCATACTACCTGGGTTTTCCTCAGTTTGGCCTCTAAATGAATTAAGTGTATCTCCTGATAACCTACGTTCTAGTTGTACTCCCCTTCTCACATGCTCCGTCCTCTCTCTAGTCCCCCTCTCTCTCCCACAACCTCTTCCTACTCTCTCCTGACGGTCTGATTTTACCTTTATCGCACCAATCTTAACACATCCAAAATCAAATTTACATGTACTCCAAAAACAAGGCAATGTCCATGTAATGTTCCCTTCCCATCGCTGGGACCGGTGCAATTGCTTCATGAGTCCTGCATTTTCCGTTAACCTGATGACCTTCCATGAGTCAATACCATGTCCTCGTATATAGGGGCAGCGAAGAACATCACCTCTGCATAAACAAAATGTCCTTGTAGTTTGGTTGGGGTTACAAATGTAGATAATATGTCCCTTTTCCATGTCCGTCCCCGATGTCACTCCAAGCGAGGTGAGGCCGAAGATCACACAGGCGGTGCGTAGCCACCCCATCATGCTCCACGCCTGTAAAATAGCACTGGGGAAGGGAGGCAGGTTAATCTGTCCAAGAAAATGAGGCCCGTTATCAGAACTCAACTGAGCTGGTATACTGTACCGGGGAATGATTTCCCGCATCAGAACTTTAACCACAGTAGCAGCTTTATTATCGATAGTCGGATACGCCTCAACCCATCTGCTGAACACATCCACAATGACCAAAACATATTTATAACATTGACATCTTTCCAACTCAATGTAATCCATTTGGAGCGTCTCAAAGGGACCACTGGGCAATAGGGTTTGCCCCATACCACAAGGGATACCTTTGCCGGTGTTATATTGCTGACAAATCAAACACCGAGTGCTGATATTCTGAGCCAACCCCTGCATTTTAGGGTGCCACCAAGTGTCCAGCAACAAATCACTAGTCCCCCGAGCCCCACAATGAGTTGCAAAGTGTATACATTCAGTGACCCATAAAGCCAGTACATCAGACATACAAGTCTGATGTGCTGGCGTGGTCCATAAAGAGGAAACAGAATCATATGTACAACCTAACCATTTCCACATTTGTTTATCACTCTCAGGAGCGTCTCCTGTAACCTTATGACGTCTTGGATGGTTGGCATTGGCTTGTCAGAGGCAGACCTATTTATTGCAGAACGTTTAGTCTGACTTAACATTTTAGGCACCATCACTTGATGAATTTGTGTGGCTGTCCGCGCTGCACAATCTGCTTGTTCATTACCAACGTCAACTGGGGTCTTACCGTTTGTGTGGGCAGCACATTTAATGACGGAAATCTGCGCGGGCATAAGGAGGGCCTGTAGTAGGTCATTAACTAAACCCCGGTGGGATATTTGACCACACATAATCATGTCAGGTTGTTCTGACGAAATATCACTCAAATCGTCCCTTATTGTGGTAGTTTCCTGAATCAAGGCTAAACAGTCATGGCCAGGTGCGTCTTCATGGACAGGGGGACCACTAAGAAAACAGACTGGATTGATAGTGTTACAGTGTTTAAATGTCAGACGTGGATTGTTCAAAAGGTATATCTCATACCTATTCTGACGAGCTGCGGTAAGATGCTGAGTCTGCAGTTGCCTCAGTAGTGCGATGACCGAGTGGGAGCTATACACCGTAATATCCTGTTGGAGAGTGAGAGCATGTAACGGCTGTGCGATGGCATTGATTGAACATAAATCCTGTACTAATCGGTACAGGTCTGGCTTGGCTGGTTCAGGCACAGCAAGTATGGGGGTGTTACATTCTGATTGGCAAGGGACCAAAATACCCTGTTGCAACAGCTCTCGGATTAATTTGTCTATCGACGGGGCAGCTTGGGGTTTCAGGGGGTATTGCCGAATGGAAGGCAGCTTTACATGGTCCTTAATCGTTACCTTAATAGGTGTAACATTTGTCTTTCCCACTTGTGATGGGTATTCCGCCCAGACCTGTGGGTTGACATATTCCAAAACATCATGTCCCCGGTGATGCTGCAGTCGAGTGTTAATCGGTTCAGGGACCTCAAAATATTTTATGGCAGTGCCGTCCGGCATGACTTGAAGTGCGTTCTCTGTTGGATCTGAATGATCCACTGCCCTCCTTTCCATAGGCCCCAGATCCTTGGCATGGTACTGGTCGTGGACCTGACGTGTAATATGAGGGCTTACCGAAACTGACTGTGGCCATAAATGTGGTGGTATTGTAACAAAATCGGCCATACCTTCTTTTCCCGTGACTGTGGCTGTAACCTTGACTGGCCATTCGGTCCCAATTAACAGCCGGTATTTGTCCTCCAACAGCCTGTTTTGTCCGGTTCTGTCATAGGCCAGGGTAACATGATGCAGTGAATGTTCAATGTCTAACGTCCACCACTGGGGGGTGATAGAAATATAGCACTGTTGTCTCATCCTCCATGATGTAACCGTTACCCCTTCGTCTCCGCACTCTAGCTGTAGCTGGAAGATACACAGTAAATCTCGGGCCAACAAGTTACAGTCCAATCCAGTAGTCACTACAAACTGATGATCTGCAGACTTATTCTCCTAAGTGACTGTCACAGGTTCAGAGATAGGATACTCACACACCTGTCCTTGGGACCCCGACAAATGCTGCGTGTGGTCGGATAGTGGTAGTCGAAGTTCTGATTGTACCGAAGACATGGCTGCTCCAGTGTCGATTACAAATGGGTGATGTTGATCTCCTATCTGCAGAGAGATAATAGGTTCCCTGTCCGATTGGAGAGTCCTTATGACTAAATTAGCTAGTCAATCCTGTGTTGGGAAAGGGTTTGCATGGGAGAAGTCAGTGTATCTCGTCTGTCCTCCCCTTGGTGGGTACCCCCTCCTTTGGGTCGGGTAGTCTCCTTCTGCTGCCTGTCTTTTAAAGGGGCATTCCTGTTGCCAGTGATCTGCACGGCCGCAATTAAAACATGCATTGTTCCCTCTATATCTGCCCCGTCCTTTTTTCCCAGTAGACCAATGGCCCCTCAGAGGGGGCTGCAGTTGTAAAGCTGTTGGTGCATATGGTGGGCCATAAAGAGGAGCTGAGGGTCCATTTGGGTGGGTTTGATATCCTCCCCCTCGCTGATCCACCCAGCCAAAGTCACAATATTGGGGTTCCAGCTGGTAAGCCACCGTTTCTGCCGCTGGTTGGGGTCTCAGATCATCCTTTTTCATTACATACTCAGTCTTAATCTTTGTAACTGAGCCTCCTTCCTGGCCTACACCCTCCTTCCAATAAAATCTGACTGCCCTGGCCATTCGGGAAGGGTTGTTCTCTGTCCAATTCATGTTATTACATTTCACGACAGTAGCCACGGAAGGTGGTAGGCACCGCATTAACATAGCACAATATTGAGGGGAATTCTGACCATTTTGATATGGCAAGTCGCCTGCCTGCCCACGGTAGATTTCATTAAAACGTTCCAGAAATTCCTCTGGCTCTTCCAAGACCTCGACGTCCCTCCCTGTCACTAGAGGGAGCTCCTTCTCCTCAGAACCATCCCTTTCTTCTCCCTTTCTTTTCGGAGTTTTCTGTTCCCCCTTATCAGTCTGAAGGGATTTAGGTGGTATGCTTGATTGTTTCTGGATAGGATCAGGCCCTTCTCTCGCTGTCCGAGATCGGGTCCTAAAGCTAATTGGGCTTGTGGAACAGAGCCCCCCTTCTCTCTCAGACAGTGAAGATGGTACCGAAGGGGCTGAAAGGGCTGGCATGATTTGAATCTGGGGAGCAGTGACTGGATATAAATTATTATACTCTGGTGGTTCTGGAATTAGTGCAGACTGTGCTACAGGTGCAGTTGGAATCCTAGCCTACGTGGTCAAATTGTCCAATTCGTCATATTCTGTCTCTGTCAATGAAAGGCCAGCCATTGAACTAAGTAGCCCATTGTTTTGTTTTTTTCCTCTTCACTAATTGGAATCCCAATTTTAAGGGCATTTTCTTGCCAACTTAATAACATGATCTTATCCCTCTCATGTTGACAATATTGTCTCCATAACCTAATTAACTCTTTAGCTTTCATACTTTGGCTCTTTCTTTTTTATTATTATTATATATTTTTTTATTTTTTTTATTTGCTTATTTATAACCAATGGCAATTTTTGCTCCTTGGCAAAATTATTGAAAAGGTTCTAACAGTGTTCTTTTAAAATTTAAAATGTTTGAAAATTCAAATTGAATTACTGCAACTTGCAAGCTTAGCTCTGATCTCAACTCAGAACTAAATTTACGATTTGCTTAACACAAACTTGTATAACTTTTACAACTTAATTAATTCTTTATCTTAACAATTTTTCTTTTAACAAGTTTTTCTTACATTCACAAAAATGTTGGCTGCTATCAATGAGGGAGCAGTTAGCTGCGGTGATGTATACCGGAGCAAAGTCAACTGTCATTTCCAGATTTACACTTTTTAAAATGGTGTCAGTGAGTTTCTTTAAGTTTCTATTAATTCACAAATAAAATGAGATAAACATTATTTCAAGTAAGTAAAACTTAAGATTCTGGCAATTTCAATCAATTGCTTTCAAAAATAATAACTTTTATCAAAGAGGTGGAGAAACTCACTGGTTTCCTTTAATTAATTCAAAATGTAACTTTGCTGGAGTTCACTGACTCGAAGGAAAGGTATCCAATTACACCACAAGCTGCCTGTTATCTCAAGCTGCTGTTAACCCTTTGAGAGACTTCTGCTTTAACTAACATGCAGCATCCAGTTTGTTTTAAAAGTTATCGTTTCTCGCCACTTCAGTCCAAGGATACAATTTTAGCTTACTCAACTATAGATTTAAAAACACTCGTGGAACTGAACTATCTTTCCGATGTCTCATCGATTCATCAACAACACTCGTAGAACTGGTGGTGAGGCCGTGGAATGCCCTACCTGCAACAGTAGTGAACTCGCCAACATTGAGGGCATTTAAAAGTTTATTGGATAAGCATATGGATGATAATGGCATAGTGTAGGTTAGATGGCTTTTGTTTTTTGACTTCCCATGTCGGTGCAACATCATGGGCCGAAGGGCCTGTACTGCGCTGTATCGTTCTATGTTCTATGTTCTATGTTCTAACTGAACCATCTTCCGATGTCTCATCAGTTCATCAACAATACTCGTAGAACTGAACCATCTTCCGATGTCTCATCAATTCATCAACAACACTCATAGAACTGAACCATCTCCCGATGTCCCATCAGTTTAATTTTCTAATCCCCAGACTGACCTTTGATTTCGTCGAGACGATCTTTCCGTACCAACCGCGAGTGACCAGACTAATCAGACGATAAGAAGAGGGGAAAAAGCAATGCGCGGTCATTTTCCAGCTATACATTGCGGGCCCCTTTTTCCACTCTCCTTCCGTCCATAATCAGTCTAATTCTGAGTTCGCAGCTGGCAGATGACCATCTTGAGAAATCCCGGGTTTCCGGCACCAAATGACAAATATAAATTTCTTTACCCGTCAGTCTGGCCTCAATAAAAGTCGAGATGGATTTGCAGGTACAGCATTAGTTATTTTATTTGACTTGCAAGTCTGATTCATTTCACACAGGCACAGGACACAGAACTAGTCTCCTAGACCCCTGGAAAATGAATGAAGAAGGAGACAAAGGGATTTCTGCAAATACAGTCAAATGGCATCAAGTTTCACATACACGATTCCCATAGGTCATCCTATATCCCTCCTGACCTGGCCATACATCCTTATTGGCTCACTTCTCATCCCTTCCTCTGGCCTCCTATTACCCAGCATCCTTTTCTCCTCCTTATCTGGACACCCCTGCCCCTTGCTTTGCCATGCGTTCTGAAATCCTTTGTCTGTGAACTAACAGAATCAGACCGGCCTATGTTTACATTACAGTAACTAATATCTCTAAAGTAACTATTTTATATCACATTCGTCACCCTGAGTTGGATAGAAAGCTGGTTAACAAATGGGAAGCAAAAATTTGGAATAAATGGGTCTTTTTCCGATTGGTAGACAGTGATTAGTGGGGTGCTGCAGGGATCTGTGCTAGGACCCCAACTGCTCACATTATATATTAATACTTTGGATGAGGGAACTAAATGTATTATCTCCAATTTTTCAGGTAATACAAAGTTGGATGGGTGGGTGAGCTGTGAGGAGGATGCAGAGATGCTTCAGCGGGATTTGGACAGGCTGATTGAGTGGGCATATGCATGGCAGATGCAGTATAATGTGGATAAATATGAGGTTATCCACTTGGGTAGAAAAAACAGGAAGGCAGATTATTATTTGAATGGGTATAAATTGAGAGAGGTGGATGCTCAGCGAGACCGTGGTGTCCTCGTGCATCAATCCCTGAAAATCAGCACGCAGCTACAGCAGGCCGTAAAGAAGGCAAATGGTATGTCAGCCTTCATAGCGAGAAGATTTGAGTACAGTAATAGAGATGATTGACTGCAATTGTATAAGGCATTGGTGAGGCCATACCTGGAGTATTGTGTACAGTTTTGGTGTTCTTATCTGAGGAAGGATACTCTTGCTATGGAGCGAGTGTGGTGAACATTTACCAGGCTGATTCCTGGGATGGTGGGACTGTCATATGAGGAGAGACTAAGTCGGCTAGGATTATATTTAGAAGTGAAGCGGATCTCATAGAAACTTATACATTTCTGACAGTATTAAACAGGGTAGATTCAAAAAGAATGTTCCCGATGGTGGAGGAGTCCAGAACTAGGGGTCATAGTTTGAGCATAAGGTGTAAACCTTTTAGGACTGAGGCAAGGAGAAATTTCTTCACCCAGAGAGTGGTGAATCTGTGGAATTCACTGCCACAAAAAGTAGTTGTGGTGAAACCATGATGTCATTTCAAGAATGAATATGATATAGTTCTTGGGGCTAAAGAGATCAAAGGATATGGGGGGAAGGCGGGATCAGGGTATTGAACTTGATCAGCCATGATCATAATAAATGGTGGAGCAGGCTTGAAGGGCCGAATGGCCTCCTCATGCTTCTATTTTTTATGTTTCTATATAACTGGCTCCCCTCTATTCAGCCTCCTCAGTTGGTCACAACAAAAAGTTTAAGTATCTTTTTCATGAGAATATGCATTTTCCAAATTCAAATATATTTAACTATTTAATCTGTAAGTAATAAGGAGACAATAGATCAACGTTTCCTTCAGTTAAATAAAGAGAAAATTTATTAACCACTAAACGCAAGGGATAAAATAATAAAACTCAACCTCATACAGACACAGGTATTAGAAATAAAGAAACGTAGAGTCCAATAAAAAATGGTAAAATAAAATGCAGTTAAGAGTCCTTTGATTGTCCTTGGATCATAGATTTTTAAATGTTGCGGCCCATTTGCATTAGCTGCTTTTGTGGATGCGGTCAGATGTAGACGATATTGCAATGATTATGAGATCTCGGTCTGATGGTAGATTTCTGGCAACATTGGCTTCTGAACCAGGTAATAAACTTCTTCCAAAAGAGGGCGAGCCCAGCTTTCAGCCTGGTTCCTCTGCTGAAAACATCCTTTCAAACTCTCTGCTGTGGAGAATAGGAATTATGTGGCTGAAGCCTGGCCTGTTATACTTCACCCATTGTGTATTCCCAAGGAGTTTTCACAGCTCCAGTGTCCCAGGTTCGATTCCCGACTGGGTCACTGTCTGTGCGGAGTCTGCATGTTCTCCACATGTCTACGTGGGTTTCCTCCGGGTGCTCCGGTTTTCTCCCACAGTCCAAGGATGTGCTGGTTAGGTGAATTTGCCAAGCTAAATTGCCCTTAGTGTCCAAAAAATGTTAAGTGGGGGTTACTGGGTTACGGGGATAGGGTAGATATGTGGGCTTCAGTAGGGTGCTCTTTGTAAGGGCTGGTGCAGACTCGATGGGCCGAATGACCTCCTTCTGTGCTGTAAATTCTATGTAAATCTATATAAAAACAACTTGTCATGATACCCTGACAGAATATTCTCCTTGGCAATTATCTTTGTTTACCTCTGTCCCCGGCTTCTAAGAATGTTGTTTTCAAAAGAAAGAGCAAGGAAGGGAGAAGATACAATCTACTGTTAGGGATTCACAATATTACATCTGTTAATTCTAGAATAATTGTAAAGATGTTTTGCAGCAGCAGAGGCAGCCTGCCATTGGCCGGCGGTGGCATCTTCCACTGTTAAAGGGTTTTCCCATTATTCGCATCCTCCACCGCCGAGGAACACGGGGGGATGGGGGGGGGGGCGGGGTCACCATTAACTGGAACAGCCAGAAGGTCCAACTTAATGGGCTGCAATCTGACTGGGCTATGGAGCACAGGCAGCAGAGAGAGGGAGCTGTGTGCAGCAGGAAGAAGAGAAGTCTCTCAATAGAAAGCTCTACCCAGCATGTTCCTCAGAAAGCATTTCTCCTCCCCCCAGCTCAGGAGATGTGCCTGAAGCAGCTACAATTCGTTTATGAAATGGAAACTGAACTGAGCCAAAACCTGGAAATACGACTGCATAGCAGGTTGAGAAGAATGCTGTCAGTGTCCGTGAAAGTTATCATAGCTCTAAATTTTCACACCAGTCGATACCTTCAATCAAGGGGAAGTGACATTGACAGCATCTCAAGTTTCCTGTGTCTCATTGCATCAGAGAGGGAACTTCATTATCTTCCCTCTTAACATAAGAGAGGACTTCATTGTTTCTCCTCTTAATCTAGAGAAAGGACATTAGGACCCACACACCTATGACTTTTTGAAAGAACCACTTATCCATCTTCTCACTGCATCCCTCCAATCTATTTCTCTCCTGAAAAGCATCTAATTGTTTCTTGAAATATTTATGCTCTTTTCTTCAATGGCCTTCCCTGCTAATTTATTCAACAACTCCTTTTTGGATGAGAGAGTTCTGTCTGACTGTCCTTTGAACCTCTAATTTTAAATGCTTCCAATTTTTAAAATCTCGTATTCCCTGTTTTTGAACCCTTTGTCTTGATCAAGCTGTGAATTATCTTCATTACATTGAAATTTAATTAGGTCAGAAAGTTGAGCATATCACTGATTTTTTGATGACTTGTTGTAAACCGTCTGATCATTGGTCAATATGTTACTTGGCAGGAAGATCTAATGCTGGTAGGAAATTATGTGTCAGGTTTTCCTCTTCCTGAAATTGGGAATATTGGATTACCTAGACACCGTTCGTAGAAGCGAATTGGGGAGGTAATGCCATACACCAAGATAGCCAACCTAATTTACTTGTAGTTGGAAGGTATTCCTGGTTATCTGACCATGTAGCAATTTACCTCACACAGATTGGGTCCCATATAATTGAATGTATTTGCTTGTGGTTGCACACTAGCAGATGTTGTGTGAGAAGGTCAGAGAAAAAGGAGGCCTTCCAGGGGAGAGGAAGAGGAGGGAAAGTGGGACATGACTGAGGGTTGAAGCTGAGATGCAATGATGGGGGAAAGCTAATGGGTGGTGGAAAGCTGGGAGCAACTGAATGGGAATCTGGTGCAGGGGTGATGAGGGGAATCTATGGGCAAGGGAGAGGTTGGAAAGCTAAGGGCACGAGAGAGGGGGAGAGGGAGAGATGGAGCAAAGACAAGAGTTGAGTGGAGAATGACCAGAAATAGAGGGAGAGGACTACTGAATCTAAGGGTGGAGTGGGGGGAACCCGAGGGCTGGGATTCAGAGGAAAAGGGTAAAACTGAAGGGTGGGATGGGGATGGAAGCTGAATTGGGGGAGTGTGGGTGCAATGTGGATGGAAGCTGAAAATCAGGAAATGGCAGATTTGCTGAACAATTGCCTTGTAATGATCTCCACGAGGGTGAGGAGAAAATGGCCAGACAAACAAGGAAGTTTTTTTAAAAAATCAAAGGGATGGACTTAATTTAAGATAAGTGAAAACAAATTCTGGAGAAAATATTGAGACTGTAGATCAACAAAGCAGCAGGACCTGAGACCCTCCATCAAGAAAATTATAACTGGCAGGTTTTGAAATCATAGATGCTTGTCATGATCTTCCAAAATACTTTCAATTGTCAATGCCTCAGTGCTATTTGTCATAATATGCACCCATGCACAATCTGAGGTAAAAACAGGCAGTGACAGACACCCAGGTTAGCCAATCAACATACGGACAGAACACAACCAATCACCAGACAGAACATCAGAGGGGGGATTCCAACTATAAAACACACGAGGCATCAGCACTCCGCCTCTTTCCACTGGTGACAACTGTAGTGACAGTCAGGGTGTATATATCAGTCAGCACCTTCTACACGTGGATCAGAGCTAGCCTGGTCTAGTAAGTGAGAGTTAGTACACTTAGAGTAGTAGAGTGTCAACCCACAGCCAGTTCTGTGCCTTGCTACAGAAGTTCAATAAATTGTATTGAACCAATGCCTACATTTGGTGTATGCTTTACAATTCATCTGCATCCTGTTGCAGTCCGTGTTACCCCAGGGCGAATAACACAACATTATTTAAGAAGGGTAAGAAAGATAAAGGTCCAGGTTTTGAACTCAGTGGTGAATGAGTCATTTGTGTTTGCCGCTTGCTACACCTATTGCTGCCCATTGACCTTCCATGGGCCTGTGCTGAGCATCATAAGGTCATTGACATCTGATGCAAAGTGGCATCCTCTACAGCAGTTGTTCCCAACCACTGTGCTACAGCGCATGAAGCCTGCAAGTGATTTTGTGAAAGTGCATTCCCATTTTCCTCATCATCCACAGTGGGGAATGTCCTTCCAAATGAGCAGTCACCCTTTGCAAATATACGGTAGTTTAGTTTCAATTTCATTTTTCATTTTTAAATAACGTGTTGTTGCAGGCATTGGCATGAATTCTAGCCAGAGTTACTGGCGGGCCTGCCTATTGTGAGTGTGCAGACAGTACGGAAGCAGCCTGTGCTGTTTGGGTTGCCACCGGGAGACATATTTGCACAATAAATAACAGCGATAGGCACACTCCCTTCAGCCCTGGCATCTCACTTCAGCAGTAAAACGCAAGGCTGACAATATGAGGAAGTAATTGCATGTTTATCCTCCACCCCCACTGCAAAGCACATATAAATAAAAAGCTCCTTCGCATCGTCCCTTTAGTTCCTCATGACTGTAATGCGCTTCTCGGTATCAGTGCAACTTTACTTGACTCAGCCATGTTGATAACCTAGGGCTCAGACGTTGCAGTACAACAGTCGTGGCTAAACTGGAGGCACATCCATTCAGGAATACCTTGTCCTGCGGAGAATCAACAATAGGTTGTAGGCATGCATGACACATAGTTAAGAATATCTAAACCGTTTCCCTGTACGTGAGTTAGCTACGAAATGCAATAAGCTGAACAGCAAAATGAGTAAACGTCAACGTCCAAGGAATCCAACAAATTAGAACTCAGATTATTAGTTTTCAACTCCAAGTAAAGCTTCAAACATAGGCCCAATTCCGAAAACCGTAAGCGAGTGAATTTGCTTTGAAGTTTGCTACAACCATAATATATGAGGGGCTGGATTCTCCATTTTGGCGACGTGAAAACGGTGGTCTTTTATACCAGGAAAACTGGCGGACAACGGCCACCGATACCCCGGTTTGCTGGGGGCTAGTGGGGAGGCAGCGTACAGCTCGCAGCTCTAGCTGCCGAAATGGCCTTCAGCACTTCTGGTTCCGAGGCTGCGCATGCACACGGCGTCGACCTGCAGTGACCGCGCTGTGCTCCAGGGCGGACTCAGCCCGCGGACATGGACTGCCAAAGTAGTGCCCCCCTCCGACCACTCGCGCGCTCCCGACCGCACGTCCAGTGCCCCCAGCCCCGAATGAAGCCCGTCCTGCCCGCTGATCGGCCCTCCCCCGATTGTGGCAGCTCTGGACTTAGTCCGCAGCCGCTACACCGAGTTCACAAATGGTGTGAGCACACGTAACCCACGCCGTCGGGAACTCGGCCAGTCGATCACGAGTACGCCGATTTTCAAGGGGCAGAGAATTCAAAAACCGGCGCCGCTCCCGATTTTGGCGCCAGAACGGATTCTCCGCCTCGTCGCCAAACATGATTTCAGCCTCAGGGAGCAGAGAATCCAGCCTGTGACGTTTATGAGCAATCGATTCAGCTGAAAAAAAGTGGGTGTACTGTGGAATTGTTTGTCTCATTGAAGTGTGCCGTGTTACTGAAAAGGTTGGGAACCACTGATCTCAGCATCTCTGTGCAGGATTTGGAATCCTGCATAATAAGGTGCGATCATGTGGGATTGAGAGGTGTAGGTTGCCACTGAAAGTCAGCATGTTGACATGGAAGGAAGTGGCACAGGTTCTGAGTACTAGCCGCTCGGTGCAGTGTAACAGTGCTACAAAAATTAATGGGCTGGATTCTCTACCCCCGATGCCGAAATCGCATTCGGCGATGGGCGGAGAATCCGTTTTGCACCGAAATTGGGAGTGGCGCTGGTTTTTAAATTCTCCGCCCCCCGAAAATCGGTGTACTCATGGGGCACGCCGCGCGAGTATCCACCGGCTCAGGCCATTGCCTGAGGCCCGCCCCGCGATGCTCCTTCCCCAACCGACCAAATTCCCGACGGCGTGGACCTCTCATGGTCCCAGCCGTATGGGAACCTCGCGAGGCGGCTGTGAACTCAATCTGGGGCCACCACAGTCGAGGGAGGGTTGATCAGCGGGCGGGGTGGGAGGACTTCTTTCAGGGCTGAGGGCAATGTGGGCAGGCGGTCCAAGGCACGTGAGCGGCCAAAGCGGGGCACTACTTTGCCAGTCCAGGTCCGCGGGCTGAGTCTGCCATGGAGCACGGCGTGGCGTTTCTCCAAATCGGAGAATCCAGGCCAATGTTTTAATTCAATTCACTAGAGTTTGTAGATTTATTTTCAGAAAGTTCAAAAGATGTTTATTCATGTCCTTACCATTTCTGATGTAATGGATAATTCCTGCTGCTTTTTAATTGTTGGTGTTATGTTGTTGGTTAGTATTTAGTATGTTTCTTTAATGATTGTATTATAAATGTTGCTGCGTTTGTAATTGTTTAAAATTATCTTGCTATGACTGTTTCCAAAGTAGAAAGTGACTAGTCACCTCAATTTTTATTTAAAGTTTGGCACTAAGCAATCATAGAATTGCTACAGTGCCCATCAAGTCTACACCGACCCTCTGAAAGAGCGCCCCACCCAGCCCACTCCCCTGCCGTATCCCCACAGCCCCACCTAACCTACACATCTTTGGACACTAAGGGGCAATTTATCATGGCCAATCCACCTAACCTGCATAACTTTGGACTGGGGGAGGAAACCGGAGCAACCCATGCAGACACTGGGGGAAAGTGTAAACTCCACACACTCACTCAAGGTTGGAATTGAACCCAGGTCCCTGGTGCTGTGAGGCAGAAGCATTAACCACTGTGCCATCGTGCTCAATGCGTACATAAAGTTCTGTAATAATTATTTCAATTCTTCTTAGAAGTCTTGCACTCAGTATTTATTCATTCTAAACTGTGCTTTACTGGAGATAGAGACAGGAATGGGGAAGGCACCTTACCACTTTCATCACTGCCTAACTACATAAGCCACAAACAGGTTCTCGCAGAGCCCTGGGTAATATTGTTAGCTGGTGAATGCTGTTCCTTGCAGAGTGCTCAGTAATATGCATGATCGGTGCGGGTCCTCTCCGCACTGTTGTTTATAACAACAACTATTTATATAACACCATAATGCAATAAAACATGCCAGGCATGTCCCAGGACCACGAGAAGGCAGGATTTGGCACCATGCCACGTAAGAAAATGTTAGGGCAGATGAACATAAACTTACAGGAAGAAAGAGATGTAGAGAGGAGGAGGGGTTTGGAGAGGAAGTTCCAGAGCTTAAGATGCTGGCAACTGAAGTCATGGCCACCAATAGTGGAGTGATTGACATTGGGGATGCTCAAGAGACCAAAAGTAGATGTATGCAGATATCTTGGGAGTAGTGGGGCTGGAGAAAATGAAATAGGGGAGAGTCATGAAGGGATTTGCTGACAAGTAATTAAAAAAATTGACGTATTGTTAATCCGGGAGCCAACACAGGCCAGAAGCAAGCACAGGGCGGATGGTTGTTGGGACTCGGTGCAATTAAGGACAGAGGTAACTGTGTTTTGGATGATCCTAAGTTTGTATTTGTCACTTTTTATTTTGAACTGATTGAAATGGCCGATATATGCATCAAACTTGAATTCTGTGGCTACCTTAATGGCTCCTCCAAGACACTAGAGAACTTTAAACACCATCTTTTAATACAGAGGTGGGAGATTGCCTCCTTACTAAAGAGTGATCTCACACACATCTCTTTTGACATCATTTCAAAAGGCAGCCTCTCACTGTACAATCTCTGGGGTGAGTAATTGTTTCTCCTGATGAGACTCCAGACACGGCGTATGATTCTCCTTTGTTGTTCCTTGTGGCATTCTCCAATTCTGTACATAGAGATGAACAATATGATCCTACATGAAAAAGGTGTTTTTCCCCACAGGCCTCTCCTTTTTAAACATTTCTGAGATAGTCATAGAAATGTAAATTAAATTGGAAAAACAATTTGAGTCGCAAGAACTTATTTTGTACAAGTGTCTACCATCCAAAAATCTCCTTCTGTGTGACTCCATGTTTAATTAAATCTGTGCAAACTTTAAACAGCTGCAAGACAGATAATTTCTTCAGATATGCCCGAGTATTTTCCGGTGCATATACTGGATATCTAGTGGATAATTACTGCAAATTCATGTATTTGAATGGTGGGCCACTTAATCAGATACCTCTGAAAGAGCAGGGTGGCTCTGTCAATAACTTTTTGATTTCCACATCTCACTGGGCATATGTGGTCACAGTCTGATTTAGTCCTTAATAACGGTGAGTGCTGGTCGCCTAACCTTTATTCTTCCAGCAAAAGCTACCATGAAACTCAGAGGTATTAATATGTTGTGGAAAAGTTACTAGAATTTGTTCGGCAGAGTGATTGAACAGTTGAAGAAATATGAGCTGATAACAGAGAACCTAGATGAATTTGTAAAGGATAAATACATGTCAAACAAACCTAGTTGCATTTTTTGAGAGGAGTCGCTAACTTGATGGATAAAGATGTGTCTCTGGACTACCATGCATTTGACAAGAGACAACAAAAATGGGCGTACATGAACTTAAAGGTAACCTGTTAACATGGGTAGGAAATTGATTAGGAGACAAGAAAGTACTTATAATGTACTTAAGTTGGCAGTTAATGACTCATTGTGTCCTGCAGTGATCATCATTACGACGTTTAGTATTTCACTCAATTTACATATGAAGGAATGGAGAGCCATATATTTCAGTTTGCTGACATACGATTGTGTGGCATAGTAAATAAAATAAATGGGAGCAAAGTCTGAAAATGGATACTGATAGATTAAGAGGCAAGACTGTGACAGATGTAGTTCAATGTGAAGGAATGTGAGGCCGTCCAATTTGGACCCAAGGAATATAGATCAAGAGTATTTTCTAAACAAAGACTATAGCACTTTCATGACCACTGGACATCTCAAAGCATTTTGCAGCCAATGAGGTACATTCAATTTTGTAATTTAGGAAATATAGCAGCCAATTTGCACACAACAAACACCCACATAGTGACAAAAGACCAGATAATTTATTTTTGTAATGCTGATCGGGGGATGAATGTTGGCCAGGACAGAGTGGATGACTCTCCTGTACATTTTCAAAACATCGTCATGTGATCATGTGGTACATCCACCCAAGAGGATAGATGGGGTTTCACCCGACAGGCGGCACCTCCAACAATGCAGTGGACCCTCAGAACCACCACATTGGAGTGACAGCCTGGGTTTTTGCAAATGGTGAGAAGCTAGGAATCATTACGACAATTAGGGATGGGCCATAAATGCTGGCTTTGCCATTGACATCCACATCCCATTGTGAATAAATAAAAGAATGTTAGGGATCCAAGTACAGAAACCACTAAAGGCCAGTGGAACTGGCACAAAAGGTAATTTAAGAAGCTAATGGAACATTATTTTTTATCTCAAGAGAGCGAGAATACAAAGGAGTGGAAATCACGTTAGTTACATACAACTCTGGTTAGATCCCAACTGGAGTACTGTGTTTAGTTTAGGGACACTGCATCTCAGGATTGATTTTTTGACCTTTTGAGTGGGTGCGTTGCATTCACTGAATGATAATGGGGCTAAAGGAAATAAAGTTTGAGGACAGTTTGCATAGTCTATGCTTGCATTTCCTGATTATAAAATATTAAAAGGGTGACCTAAATGAAATATTTTGTTCAGATGATTAAAGAGTTTGATATGGTATTACAGAGAAACAAAGTGGTTTCTTCAGTGGCGGTATCCAGAATAAGGGGTCACAACCGTAAAATGGTAAAGGGGCAGCATGGTAGCACAGTTGCTTCACAGCTCCAGGGTCTCAGGTTCGATTCCCGGCTTAGGTCACTGTGCGGAGTCTGCATGTTCTCCCCGTGTCTGTCCTCTCACAGTCCAAAGATGCACGGGTTAGGTGGATTGGCTATACTAAATTGCCCTTGGTGTCCAAAAAGGTTAAGTGGGGTTACGGGGATAGGGTGGAGGCATGCGCTTGAGTAGGGTGCTCTTTCTAACGGCCGGTGCAGACTTGATGGGCCAAATGGCCTCCTTCTGCACTGTAAATTCTATGAAAACTGGAACTATGTCATTCAGTGTTGATGTCAGGAAGTATGTCTGTATCCAAATGATAGTGAACGTATGAAACTCTCTTCTTAAAAATCTGTTGAGGGTAGATCAAGTGAAAATCGAGATTGATAGATTTTTGTTCGGCAGAATTATTAGTTATCGGGGCCAAGTGAAGATATAAATCAGTCATGATCTAAGTCTTAAAGGGCTGAATGCCTAAAGAGACATAATGGCCTACTTCTAATCCCATGTTCCCACAGGCGATACGAGATATATTTGAAAACATTACCTGGTCTGAGGATATGAAATGGAAATTAGAGGATCTATCACATTATATACTCCATCATGACTATTATACCAGAAGCAAGCACCATGGACTATCCAAAAGTAAATCAATGTTGACTTTATGAGTCATTGATGTAGACTGTGTGTACACAGCCCTAAAGCAGCATTACATAACCCGTGAACTAGTTTCCTGCTGTCATGGTGGAATTGGTTAAGTATCTCAGAGAATTGTGTTACATCAATGAAGACAAGAATAGATTACTGAGTGTAACATGTCCATTAACAGATAGATAATTCCATGGATCAAAAATGCATTGATGCGACATCAGACACACCACCTCCTGCCTCAATACTGAAATGTTATTCGTCAAATTTTGAACTTAATATTTGCAATGGCACACTTCAATACTTGTTGGCAAACAACATTTTGATTATTATAAAGTTACAAAAGGAAGTCATGTTTTTTGTGGTTGTTCATTTTCAGGAAATATTTTAGTAGAGGTCCCGTACTTGTGTAATATAGTATAAGATGCTCAAATGCTGTAACTACGTTCATGTCTATTGGCCTGGATTTTCCAAGCACTGGCCATGATCGTCACATTGCTGCTTTGCAAATTCCCCTGACCAGACATTGCTCTGCATTTCTTACAGGACCTCTTGCAAACTCTGTTTTCCCAGAAATGCTCATGCACTGTTCCTCAGGGCACTGTGTCAAAGTGGAGTAGAGCTGGGGACAGGATACGTTCCTTTTTTATGGCACATAGTTGACATATGGCAAGTTTAAAGATTCAGTTTGAATGCTAGTGAATGGATGAGATGGCAGGTGCATGTGGTGGTTAGAGTGGGCAATGTGGCAGGCAGGTAGTCAGATTGGGTTAAGGGGTAATCGGGGCATAGTTGGGTTAGGCAAGGTGGTTAGGGTCAGGGAGCTAGTTGGGTCTTTGTGGACAGCAGGGGGGCTACTTGGATCAGGTCAGGGAGGTAGTCAGGTGGGTGGGTAGCAGTCGGGTTCGGGAGATAGTCAAGGGGGTGATGTTTGAGGGAGGGATGGGGTCAGTTGTATAAATACCCAGGTTCCCTGGCCAACCAATAGGCAGGTACCACATAAATGTCCAACTCTTAACTCAGAGTTGGAGACATTCACAAAGGGTCCTGGGGAGCAGGGGAATTGCCCATCAGAAGTTGAAATTTCCCAGGCAATTCCCACGTTGGTCCCACATCAGGACCTCCACAGGATCCTGACGTGCATGCCCAGTCACACGGCCAGTCTTTTACGAGTAGGAGACCTGTTGGCCCTTTTTGTTTTGATGCAACTCATTTGTATATTATTTCAGCCAACATTTTATTATGCAAGGTGCTGCAAGACATCTTCCCTGACGTACCTATGATATTACGGAAAGAAAACTCTCATCTTCCCAACTGTAACCTCGGTTTGATATTTATAATTGAGTCATTGGTTTGCTCATTTCGCCATTAGACAATGTGGAATAGGGTAATTTAGCTTCCCCCTCCCCCAAAGCCTGTTCCATTATTTAATAAGATAATGGATGATCTGTGACTTAACTCCATTGACTTGTCTTTGCCGCAATTCTTTATCACTGATTAACAAAAATATTTATCTTACATTTAATGACTGACCTTCCATCAAACGCTGTTTAAAGAGAGTTCCAATCCTTTACATAAGAACCAAGAGCAGGAGTGGGCCATCTGGTCTCTTGAGCCTGCTCCACTATTCAATAAGATCATGGTTGATCTTTTTGTGGACTCAGCCTCACTTACCCACCCGCTCACCATAACTCTCAATTCCTTTACTGTTCAAAAATGGGAATTTCACAGATTCACAACCCTTTGGGTGCCTAAATCTGCTCCCCCTTATTTTGAGGCTATGCTCCCTAGTTCTATTTTCACCCGCCCGTTTGCACCTGCAAACCAACTTTTTGTGATTCATGTGCAAGTACAGCAAGGCCCCTCTGCACAGCAGCATGCTGCAATTTTTTTTACAAGTTACAAATCTCTGTTTGTAATAACGTTTCCCACCTTCAATCCTGAAACCTTCTGGCTCTAATACTTGGGCTATGTACCCCGGTACTAGACTCCGCAACCAGCAGAAATAATTTATCTCTAGCTACCCTATCCATTCCCCTCTTCTTGAAACATTTAATCAAATCGCCTCTTCTAAATGCTAGGGGAATTTAACCTTAATTCATGTAATCTCTCCTTGCAATTTAACTGCATCCTATGTTGCACTACCTGCAAGCTCAGGATATTTTTCCAAGGATCTGGTGCCCAGAACTGCTCACAATACTGTCAGGAATGGTCGAACCAGGACTTTGCGTGGCTGTCACACAATTTCTACCTCCTTGCATTTTAGCTCTCTAGATATAAAGGTCAGACTTCCATTCGCCTTTTTCTATATTGTCCAATGTTTTTGTGTGTCTTTGGACTTCCACTGTTCCTAGCTTTCCACCATTTAGCAATTACTCTGATCTACCCTTATTGGATCTCAAATGGATTAACTAATCTCTGATGATATAAAATGTCACACAATGATATTGCGTGAAACATGTCATCGTGTGATAACAGTAATACTTGGTCACCATGTTCTCTTTGCTATTACTACAATAAATATATTCTGACACCTTATTAAACAGCACCAAACTAATGGTCCTCGATCAAATTGAAATAGCAAACTGTTCAAAAAGTATTAACTTTTGAATTTTAAAACCTGTCTTTGTATGGAGAAACCTATTTCTAACAACAAAAAGAAACCTATTTATAACAGCAAAAAGAAAATGTTCTTTGTGTTAAAAAAAATTAGCGTAGCTATTATTCTCAATTTTGGAGTTCAAGAGGTTGGATAGTGGTATGCATACTGAGAGCTGGAGAGGCAGCTGTTAAAACATTTTTGGGAGTCTTAAAAGTGTTAAGACAGTGTTAAGGCAGAATAGAAAATAAACAAAAAACTCTGATGAACTAACTGTCAATGTCTTGATAAACAAACTGGGTTTTCCACTTCTATATGTTATTACTCAGATCTAATCCTCCACGGTTTTCCTTAAGAACTATACACGTTAACAACAGATTTGGTTTCATTTTGTTTCACATAGTGAGCTTCAGTAGTTTCAATCCAATTTCTTGTAAAGATTCCAAGGCATACATTTATGACAAACGATCCACAATTTGGTAGTAATTGAAATCAATGTGACATCCCTGAAACAGCACAGCTGGTATGACAAATGTAAATTTGGTATTAAAGATAAAGGGAGATCTGAGGCTTCTCAATGGGATTACTCAGATGAAGTATTTGCCATTGATTGTGATGTCAGAAGAAAATAACCTATTGGTCATATTTTCACTTTTCCAAAAATCCTTCCCTTAGGGTTGATTCTGCTTTCTTAGCAAAATGTCAGCTGAATAGGAAAAAGGAGTTATTTTTTCAATGAAGGCAAGTAATTGGCACTCAGATCCAGCCAAAATGGGTATAACTGCTTCATAATAAAAATTGTTTCTGACTTGCTAATCTAAACTTCAAAACTAATAATATGGTGCACTTTTTTTTCCTTTTAAAGTAACCTTTTAAAGTATCCTGAGTAGTACAATCACCAATATGGGGCACTCAGAGTTAATTATCTTGTTGCACAACGCATATCCCAAAAATCTCACAAATATCCATTTCAGATATATATATATATATATATATATATGTGTTTGTATATATTTACAAATTTATATTTTACACAAGATATATTGAAGCATATAATTTATTGCCTTTCCACCATACAGCATGTATGGTGGGAGTTTTACATAAGGACCGGAAACCAGGCTGGAACCCTGATGGTCCAGGTCCTGTCCAGCTCCACCAGCTCCGATGGAGATTTGTTTGGTTTGGATGGAAGTTCTTTCCTAAAAAAGGAAAACTACATCAGCAGGATGGGGGGCTGAGGAAGAGCAAGAATCTCCTTGTTTTTGGCCTGGGAATCATGGTTGGATGTACAATATGTCAGGATATTGTCCAGTGAACCCCATCTAAGAGCCAAGCCTGGCTTGGAAAAACACCAGCCCTTTTTGGCATTCATTGTTGATATTTTAATTATGTAATCTTCACTGGACTATATTCTCTGGTAGGTTCAGTGCTAAAGGTTTCCAGTGAGAGTTACGGAGACATATCCCATTCAGATAGTGAAGGTCATTTTCTTTCAAGACGTGCTTCTAACACAACTACAATGTTTTGGCTCTGCCACTTCGGCAAGAACTTGGAAAAATAGCCTACCACCCCTTTCAGATATTTTGGTTAAATCTACCCCCACTTCCCATGTGGCTGGAGTTGAATAATCCACTGCAGCCCCTCCGACCAGATACACCAACACACAGATACTCCAGGAAATGTTCCACCCCGTGCTGGACTCGTATTTACAGGATCATCTGCTTTAGTGTTATTAAAATCCCTTGTTGCAGGCTAAAGAAGAGTGAAAAAGGCACTGTTGATGAAAGCAGATGTAAAATACCATAGTTCAGTCGGTACTGTTCACCAACTCAAGATCACGTTCAAGATGTGGAATTCTTTGTGATGTGAAAGTATGGGTCACACTGGACCAAAGTGCAAGTTTTCCAATGAAGGCAATTTATGTCTTCCACTGAAAAGCTTCACCTGCATAGGTACATATCATGGATTCAGACAAATGTCACTCCCCCTTTTGTCAGTTTTAGACGTATACACCTTGACTACATGAAGCTCCACACTGGCAGTGCTAAAAACAAAAACCCCAAATCATTGTTTGCTGAGTTATCAAGGCCAATCAGGTGATCTGGTTTGTTTTCCTACCCGCCACCCACTTCAGTCAAGAAGAACATCCCATGCTGGATACCACTGGAGAGGTTTATGGCAGAAAGGGATGTATTTTCTCCCTTTCACTGATATTAGTGAAAAGTCAGCATGGGTGGAAACAACAATTTACATTTATAACATTTCCCTAGTTTGTGTTCACACTTTTTTTTTTTACTAACATGAAAGGATGGAATTAAAAAAATAATCCCAGATGATTGTGAGTTTATGCACAGGATCAGAACATTAAAAAAAAGTCTTATGCAGCTTTCTTTTCCTTTTCTTTGTTTGCCTTCCTTCTTTGCTTCAGTGACTTCAGTTCTGTCATTTCTGCCAATGTTCTGTACACCCACACAATCTAAGAAAACAGCAGAAAGTGGTTAAATTATGGGGGGGGGGGGAAAAGACGCAATTCTAAGGCAATTGGAAGCACCAAAACAAGTGGAAATGAACTCATACCACAATGATCATCGTGTTCAGTAAAAGTGGAGTTGAAAAGACGAGTGAAATAAACATCCCATTGGAGTCAAAGTACTGGTGTGTAGAAAATGATCTGGAAAAAGATTTTTTATAATCTGAGCTGTTGGCTGAAAGTATCAGGCAGTTTACTATATTCTACTACTAATTTGAACAACACAAACAAGAATTACAACTAAAACTGAAAGTTTCAATTATTTCAATTAAGTGTTTCGTGCTTGCAGCTACATTTTTTTTCCAAAAGAGCAAATATTAACGAAAAATCTTCAGTTAGTACATACTATTAAAATAAAATTTTACCATTTCTAACAATTAGATAAAAGTTCAAATAAAATCAATTTTGAATTATTTTGATTTTTCAAATTAAATACTAGATTCAAGTTGCACTACTTAGAAACAGTAGTTTAGAACTGCACTACTGCAATGTGTCATTCAGTCTGACCAGTCTATGGTGGTGTTTATCCTCCACCCAAGCAGTCGTCCGAATGCAATGAACTTACCTTAATTGCTTTATTCCCCTTTTAGTCAATCACGTATCTATTCTGAAATGTTGTCATAGTTGGCATGGCCTCTGCTTCAATCTCTAACTCAGCTTTCTGTACAAAGAAGCTTGCCTTCTTCTCCATGGTACATCCTTCGCATTTAATCTTAGAACCATGCTGCTTTATTCTAGATATGTCTATCATTGGAAACAGTTTATTTTTATTCACTGTCTTAAAATAAATTTTAAAACATCTCTTATTGTGTCACCGCACAAAATCCTCTGTTCCGATGAGCAGTCTCAAATTTTCATGTCTATCTTCTTATATGCATATCTTTATACCAGGCATCATCCCAGGAAATCTACATTGGGGCAATATAGAGGATACAATGTTCTTAATTTAGCAGGTAACAGTACTCTGGCTCTGATCTTAAGGTTTTATATCAAATCACCATTCCATCTCAATTTGTACTTTCTACATCCCTCAGCAGGACTCAATTTTCCATCAGCATTTTAATAGTTTTTATTTACTTGAGTCAAGGTATCTTTGTACCTGAATCCCCCAAACTGCTCTGCTCTTCATCCACCTTCCTTCCAAAGTATAACTATATATTGTTTTCTGGCTGAAAAATGAAGCACTTCGGATTTCTTGACATTTAATCCCATCTGCCACTTCCTTGCCCATTTTGCCATTTTATCGATATCTCCTTGTAACATATTTTTTGTTCATCAGAACCATTTCCTACTCCTCTTATTTCAATATCATCTACAAACTTGGAGGACATTGCCCCTTGCCTTCCCCCCCCCCCAATGGAGTCAGAACTAGCTTTTAAAACCATCTATTGTCTTACATCAACTTCTGCAATTTCAGATTCTTCCCCCCAATGGAGTCAGAACTAGCTTTTAAAACCATCTACTGTCTTACACCAACTTCTGCTTTTCAGATTCAATCCAGATTAAACAACGTAGATAACTAACGATATTTTGCAATACTTCACAGTATTCAAAACCATACAGCTGTATTCAGGGGCTGTTCAGCACAGGGCTAAATCGCTGGCTTTGAAAGCAGACCAAGGCAGGCCAGCAGCATGGTTCAATTCCCGTAACAGCCTCCCCGAACAGGTGCCGGAATGTGGCGACTAGGGGCTTTTCACAGTAACTTCATTTGAAGCCTACTTGTGACAATAAGCAATTTTCATTTTTTTCATTTTTCAACTGAGCAGAGCTATTTGATACACTACTGAATTAACACATTGGATTTGATTTCTTCTTTGACAAATTATCAGCGACATTTTGAAAGGTATATCTAAAATGTCTAAATCTAAGAACTCAATGGCATAATATGTTGTTTAGAAAGGTTAGATAACAGTTTTTATGCCATAATATTCCCAACGCCTTTACCTCCAATTCATTGCTGCCATTTCGTTAATGTATTCTGCACAGTATACCAACACAACTGCAATAAAGAGAAAGAAAGTGATTAAAATTAGTTGGGGATGAACATTTAACTGTCAAGTTAAAAATACTTAGTTTATATGAGCAACATGTTGTCATCGGCAGCATAGTCCCCGATATTTAAATTTTTCAATTAATTTAAATCCAGGTTTTCACATTTGACGTTTTTAAAAGAAATCTTTGCCAGTAAGCTACACATACTTTATCCATTATATTGGGGGGAATTTAATATGGAAGGTATACCAGCTGGATTTTGCACAAGTGGACTCAAACCAATAGTACTGAACCAGAACAGATGTTATTGTTTTGTGGCTTGGCTTCAGATCTAGCTGTTAAATGCAATCCCATTGAGTAACCTCAACTTAGCAGTTCTGTTTCAACAACTTGTGCACATCAAAACGTAGGAAACTTCAGGAATGTGATCACCTTATTCCTCAAATTATTGTTTTGTTGTGGGGGATTAATGAAGGGATGAAAATCATGGAAGCGATTCGAAATCAAGCTAATAATAGAATTCAATATTTGTAAAGGAAATCAATTTATTTTCATTTTCCCTCACTGGGCACAGTGATAATTTTGTCACACCAGGTTTCTTTGAAATGCTCAAGACTGTGACTTGATATTCATGTGAACTTGTTCTGCTTTGCAGTAACAGTACAATTCTATTGTAAACAGTTTTGAGTGCAGTCAAAGTGAATGATACCCTGAGTAAGTGCTGAGTAGTAAATGTAATCCATGTTGGACCAGGCAGGTCAGTTAACGAATTAGAAGCAGAGTGATGTTAGCAACATTGGCCCTGATCTTGACAGAGATGCTTTGTTTAGGTGAGAGGGCAGGAGATGCAACCTATCAGGTTTCTTGAAAATTACTGTTTTTTCTCCATAATTTTTCAAATTTTGGACGCTTGTGAAATGTAACATCCACAGTTCTAGAGTGTGGTTTCTCGATACTTCCCAATTCTAAGCTTTGGAATAGAACAGATATTATTTTCTAAATCCCTGCAATGTATCCCTGCGCTCACCTTTAAATAAAACACATTTGTACATGTTCCGTTAGGATTGTAAAGTTGCATCCAGTGTTTACTTTGGCAGGATGAAAATTATAAATTAACATAAGTTAAATCAAACAACCCAGTGCAATTCAGTGTTGAGGTGCAAAAGATAATAAAGCAGAATCTGAGTCAGATATGAAATTTGGTAGTACTTTATACCTCAATTGAGTTAACGCAAAGGCTAGCATTAAAAAAAGCTGCAATAGCATATTCAGTCTACCTTGATCAATGCAAATTTCGAGAATTTTTTTCTTTTTGTAAACTATATTTCTAAATTGCATATCTGTATACAAAAAAAGGGCCCCGAATTCAAAGACAATGATAACATACCATTTACTGGATGGGAATATCATCAACCACCACTTAGTGTAATCAAAGGACATAAAAACTGTGGATCATTGTCAAACCTATGATGCATTGGAGCTGCAAGCCATCGCGATACAGATTGCTCACCCACCAATGTCCATGCACCAACTTCATGCAGCATTTCTCATTTTATCTGTTTTGTAAACAGCTCTGTACTGTTATCCTCCATCCAAATCCACTGTCATTGTAACATCTATATTCAACCTCCATTAGAGGCGAAAGGGCTCGCACAGTCAGATTAATATTAAATTACATGTTATTTTTACATTAAAACAAACTTAACCTCAAAGGACAAAATATACCTACACCATGATCTCCAAGCTTGTATTTCTTCTGAACATTAATAAATATTCAAACATTTGCTAATTTTCTCTGCCTCTTGTTTAAGCACTTATTCGGAGAGATCGTGGGCTGGATTCTCCGCAATGCCGTGCCACATTTCTGCTTCGACCCACCGGCAGAATTCTCCACTACGCCGGCCAGTCAATGGGGTTTCCCATTGTGTGGCAGCCCCATGCCACGGGAAACCCACGGGCGCCGGCAAAAAGGAGAATCCCGCTGGCGGAGAATCCAGCCCAGTGTTTCAGGATTAACTGTGTACTTCTACAGCAGTCATTAGTTTCATCGTGGCTCCCAGGATTGACAGGTTGGATAAAGATAACAGTATCATGTTTCACTTCAGTTATGGAGCAGCTTTACACTTTGACTAAAGTTTTGCTGGAAAATAGAATTAAAATTAATGCCAATTATGTCATCAGTTTTTAAATATGTAGTGTAGCAATGTTACTTTAATTTAAGATATTTCATATTATAACTATTTATACATGGTATAATTATTTAGACAGCTCAATGGCAACTAACTTAAGCAGTCCAAAATTTTGGTTATCACTCAAGTAGAACTCAAGAATGATTGAGGTAGCAGATACTAGGCGGAATCAAAACTCAGAAGCATTAATCCACTAAGCTGGCATCATCAGCAGTGAATCTCACTACAAAATATTTACATCCGTTTACAGTATTATAATATACCTGCAAGTTGTATACTAATAGTTAAGATTCACAATGCCAACATATTTAGCTGTGTAAAATGTCTGACCAAAGGAAATAACTCAGTGGTAATTATGATAACTACTCCTCACTATATCTCACGTTCCATGCATTGCTTATAGTTTCCAGTTAAATAGAAACTTAACATACAGCAAAATATAATCTCTGTATTGAGTTTACTCCAACATATTTTAAACAGCTTTATAAAAAGTATAATTGAAAAAAACTTCATAACCAACTATATGCAGATACTGAACAAAAATAGACAATTAACTGTAACAACTCAAGGCATATGATAGAGACAATTGTTAAATGGGGAATTTGAAAGGAAAGTAAGTTGGGGCAATAAAAACATCATGAGGTTGCAGAGGACTGAGGGAAGATGCAGGTCACAAAATCTATCGGCATCTCACAGCCTTGTACATGATATATAATTTCATAATGAACCACAAATATTACAGATAGGCATTAAATTGCATTACATGTAGATATACCAAAGGCTTATCTGACTGATGGATTTTGTGGATACCTGGTGGCTAATACAACAGCTGGTCGGGATTCCCTCCAACCTGCTCCCAATGTCTGGCTCTATTTCTTGACAATACTGATCAAAGTACGAAATGTTAAAAAGTAGGTGCAAACTAAAAGATAAGAAATTTGGATTCAGTTAGATAAATTGTTTAGTTTTTTTTCAGTTAATTGTCAGTCTTGTAACATCGTTCCATTATTTAACAGGTTATTTGTATACGTACTTCAACATTTGCTGCAAGAGGTTTGCAGAATATTTACAAAGCACCACACTGACCTCCAGTGGCAATAACCATACAGCAATGCCAAGCCTGACCGCAAACTTTACACCAGTTAATACAAAGTTTCAAAGGCGTCAAGCAATTTGGCCGGCAACACTATTTTCAGTGTTTCCAATCCACATGAGGAATCCAGAAGGTTTGCAATCCCTACAAGCCTATCTGTCCTATGTTTTGTAAGACAATCTTGCAAACCAGTAATGGTGGACAAAGGTATAATATAGAAACATTAATGTTACTATATTTGATAGTGTGGCGACCACTACATCAAAAAATGTCAAACCAAGAATATGTTATTGAAGATGGAGCAACATTACTCAGTGAGGCTCTTTTCTAGTGCTGTTGGGGAGGGTTTAAACTTACTTGGCAGAGGGCTGCGATCCTGCGAGACGGTTCAGCAGGGATAAAGGCACAGCCAAAATTAGAAGAGACATCAAGTGAGTCAGGCAGGCACATAATGTCTAGACCAGTTAAGCCACAAGGGAGTTTGGCAAGATTGGATGGTTTTTATTGGTATCTGACGAACAAGGCAGATGAATTCAGGGCACAAATTAAAACAAGAGGGTATGATGTCATTGCTGTCACTGAGACATGGTTCAGAGGGACAGGATTGGCAGCTCAATATTTCCGGATACAGGATCTTCAGGCAAGATAGGGAAGGAGATAATTAATGACATCAGTAAGGAGGGTCAGCACCTTAGACAGCTCTTCAACTGAAGCCAAATGGGTAGAACTTAATAACCAAAAAGGAGCAATCGCATTGCGGGGTGTTCTCTACAGGCCCCCCAACAGGCCGCGAGAAATAGAAGAGCATATATGTATGCAAATTTCACAGAAGTGCATAAGTAATAGGCACCAATACATATAATTAAGTCCTGGACTGACCCCTCTCATTTCGGACCTTTTATGTACTGGCTTAAAAAGTTCTCCCTGGATGCATTTTAAGAATGTCGCTCCCTCTAAACCTTTTACAATATGGCTGACCCAGTTAATGTTGGGGAAGTTGAAATGCTCCACTACCACTACCCTATTACTACCCAGGAAACTACAGGCCAGTCAGTCTAATCTTAGTGGTGGCAAAACTATTGGAAGTAATTCAGACAGAATTAATCTGCATTTGGAGAGACAGGGATTAATCAGGAACAGTAAGTATGTTTTTTAAGGAGATGTCATGTCTGACCAACTTGATTGAATTTTTCAAAGAGGTGACTACGATGAGGAAAATGCATTTGATGTAGTCTACTTGGACTTCAGCAAGACTTTTGGTGAGGTCCACATGGCACATGGATAGCAAAGGTAAGAGCCTATGGGGCGCAAGAAAAATTGGTAAATTGGATCCAGAATTGGCTGAGTGGCAGGAGGCAAAGGATGTTGGTCGAGGGTGTTTTCTGAGTGGAAGCCTGTGTCCAGTGGGGTCCCGCAGGGATCAGTGTTGGGACCCATGCTGATTGGGGTTTATATAAATGATTTAGACATGAATATAGGAGGGTTGATCAGTAAGTTGGCGGATGATACGGAAATTGGTGGGGCGGTAAATAGTGAGGAGGATAGCCTTAGATTACTGGAGGATACAGATGGGCTGTTCAGTGATAAATGGAATTCAATCTGGATAAGTGTCAGGTGATGTATTTGAGCAGGGCAAACAAGGCAAACAAATGGCAGTATCCTGGGAAGCAGAGGATCAGAGGGACCTTGCTGTGCATGTACACCGGTCCCTTAAGGTAAAGAGCAGGTGGATACAGTGGTTAAGAAGGCATATGGCATACTTGCCTTTATTAGCTGAGGCATGGCAGTTAAGAGCAGGGAGGTTTTGCTGGAACTGTATAAAACTTTGATTAGGCTACAGCTAGAGTATTGTGTGCAGTTCTGTAATCCACATTATAGGTGGGATGTGATAGCACTGGAAAGGATACAGAGGAGATTTATCAGGATGTTCCCTGGTTGGACAGCTTTAGCTATGAAGAGAGATTGGATAGACTGGGATTGTTTTCCTTGGTGCAGAGGAGACTGAAGGGGGACATGATTGAGGTGTATAAAATTACGAGGGTCGTAGATGGACAAGAAGAAATGTCTTCCCTTGGTGGAGGGATCAGTGGCTGGGGGCTTACATTTACGTTATGGTGCAGGAAGTTTAGAGAGAACGAGGAAAAACATTTTCACCCTGAGGGTGATAGGAGTCTGGTCTGGAACTCGTTACCCGAAAGGGTGATAGAGGCAGAGACCCTCATAACATTTAAGAAGCATTTAGATGTGCACTTGCAAAGCCAAGGCATACAAGGCTATGGTTGAAATGCTGGAAAATGGGATTAGAATAGTTAGGTGGTTAATTTTGACCAGTGCAGCCGCAATGGACCGAAGGGCCTTTTCTGTGCTGTAGACCTCTATGACTCAATGTAGTTGTTATTTATTTGAACGAACCTGCAGTACTAGAATATCAGGAAAGCCTTTTCTAACATTTAGTGGTCAGTTTTTTTCCAATGAATAAGTAATAGATATTTGAAGAATTTTAACCAATGTTAACCAGGTATCACCTCAGCACTGAGCCATACATTCCCTGTCATGGTCAAAAAGCAATGCAATGCCAGGTGCTCTGCTATTTATTTAGAGAAATTAGGGAGGGATTAGAGATGTGCAGAAACCCTGTGACAGATAGAATGGTCAGTGAACCATGATGCAAGTCAGAATAGTGAGAAAGGGATGGAATACATTTTAAAAGCAAACTAGCTCAATAACAATCTCCATTTGTGCAAGAAAGATTTGGATTTGAAGCATCCCTACTGTCTAATATAAAAGTCATGATGTGGAGATGCCGGCGTTGGACTGGGGTGAGCACAGTACGAAGTCTTACAACACCAGGTTAAAGTCCAACAGGTTTGTTTCGATGTCACTAGCTTTCGGAGCGCTGCTCCTTCCTCAGGTGAATGAAGAGGTCTGTTCCAGAAACACAGATATAGACAAATTCAAAGATGCCAAACAATGCTAGGAATGCGAGCATTAGCAGGTGATTAAATCTTTACAGATCCAGAGATGGGGTAACCCCAGGTTAAAGAGGTGTGAATTGTATCAAGCCAGGACAGATGGTAGGATTTCGCAGGCCAGATGGTGGGGGATGAATGTAATGCGACATGAATCCCAGGTCCCGGTTGAGGCCGCACTCATGTGTGCGGAACTTGGCTATAAGTTTTTGCTCGGCGATTCTGCGTTGTCGCGGGTCCTGAAGGCCGCCTTGGAGAATGCTTACCCGGAGATCAGAGGCTGAATGCCCTTGACTGCTGAAGTGTTCCCCGACTGGAAGGGAACATTCCTGCCTGGTGATTGTTGCGCGATGTCCGTTCATTCGTTGTCGCAGCGTCTGCATGGTCTCGCCAATGTACCACGCTTCGGGACATCCTTTCCTGCAGCGTATGAGGTAGACGACGTTGGCCGAGTCGCACGAGTATGTACCGCGTACCTGGTGGGTGGTGTTCTCACGTGTAATAGTGGTATCCATGTCGATGATCTGGCACGTCTTGCAGAGATTGCCATGGCAGGGTTGTGTGGTGTCGTGGTCACTGTTCTGAAGACTGGGTAGTTTGCTGCAAACAATGGTTCGTTTGAGGTTGCGCGGTTGTTTGAAGGCAAGTAGTGGGGGTGTGGGGATAACCTTGGCAAGATGTTCATCGTCATCAATGACGTGTTGAAGGCTGTGAAGAAGATGACGTAGTTTCTCCGCTCCGGGGAAGTACTGGACGACGAAGGGTATTCTGTCGGTTGTGTCCCATGTGGGTGGCCGCTGCCTTAGACTCGACATGTATGCTCAAGCCGTCAGGAGTCACGTCAATGCCAGATTCATCAGTCGCATTTACAAGACAGCCCCGAACGTCACCCAAGCACAATGCAATGCCATCCGCGCTCTCAAGACCAACCGCAGCATCGTCATCAAACCAGCAGACAAAGGGGGGGCCACTGTCGTACTGAACAGAACGGACTACTGCAAAGAAGTATACCGACAACTGAACAACCAAGAACACTACAGACAGTTACCCGCAGATCCGACCAAGGAACACCAAGGGCATTCAACCCTTCCAGTCGGGGAACACTTCAGCAGTCAAGGGCATTCAGCCTCTGATCTCCGGGTAAGCGTTCTCCAAGGCGGCCTTCAGGACCCGCGACAACGCAGAATCGCCGAGCAAAAACTTATAGCCAAGTTCCGCACACATGAGTGCGGCCTCAACCGGGACCTGGGATTCATGTCGCATTACATTCATCCCCCACCATCTGGCCTGCGAAATCCTACCAACAGTCCTGGCTTGGTACAATTCACACCTCTTTAACCTGGGGTTACCCCATCTCTGGATCTGTAAAGATTTAATCACCTGCTAATGCTCGCATTCCTAGCATTGTTTGGCATCTTTGAATTTGTCTATATCTGTGTTTCTGGAACAGACCTCTTCATTCACCTGAGGAAGGAGCAGCGCTCCGAAAGCTAGTGACATCGAAACAAACCTGTTGGACTTTAACCTGGTGTTGTAAGACTTCGTACTGTGATATAAAAGTGATTTGCATTTCCACCAAATTACACCATTTAAAAATAACCACTTAGTATTTCAAAATATGTTGATAGTGTATGTCAAAAAAAAAGTAATTTGGCCTTCTGGTGCCACCAAGGAATCCAAGAATAATTAGTTTGTGCAAGTCACTTTTGGAAATGTTTAAAAGTTTATGAAAAGGTGTAAACAGAATTAAATGCAACAAATATGTGCTCGATCTATTCTACAGCTTCAACACAAGTCTTTTATCAGGCCTTGTGTTTTTCACATCAATACAAACATAAAATTAACTTACTCATAAAAAGGAAATGAGCAATCTGGAACTTGTAGAATTTAACGGTTATCAAGGTGAGTAGGAAGCAAACGGCATGAAAAGCTAGCAATCCAATTAGCCACGACTCTGACCACTGAATCTGTAAAGCAAAGAAGCCAGGGAAGAGAAGATTTACAAAATAAGCCATCTTAATCACTTCTATTGAAAAAGACTTCTGATACGAACCGTTGCACATTTCTACGAAGTTATGGGTCTTAATTAAAGGATCTTTGGGTGGACCTTGTAATATGATTCTCTCAGCACATTCTTGTGTACAACATGGGTCACAAATTGGGCATAATGATTTACTAAGTGCCCAATGTGCCAACCCATCCCACATGGCTCCTCACCGAGGAGTAAAATATACCCTGCCTTATACAAAACTCCTTTTTCCCTTCAATTACCCAACTGCGTTGCCACATTCGGTTAAGAAACAGGTAGAGAATCATTTGGCCCAATGATAGCACTCTCACTTTGTGGAGTCAGAACGTGGCGGGTTCAAGGCCCACTCTAGCACCTCACTGAAAAATTTCACATGACATTGCAATGTATTGAGAGTCAACAAATTAATTGTCATAGTCGCTTGTGTAACAAGTGACTCGACCAAAAATTATTGCCTTCAAAGCAATTTGCAATGTACTGATGACATAGAAGCTTGTTCATTACAAATTCATCTGTATCATAGGAAGTGAGGCCAGAGGTATTTATTATTGCCATCTCATTCCCAAATTGTTATTCTGTCCGGTATTTTCAGCAAGATCCCATATAAAATATTGAAACTGCAGGATTTTATTTCTAAAGATCCTATTTTATTTGTTAGCAGGTTGTAGATTTGATCATTGGCAAACCTCATAACTCAATCACTCGGTTTGACAAGCAGAGATAGACTGGCTTATTTTGCTGACAGCTTCTACAAACATGGTGCTGCTGAGACCCCGACGGAGGACTGATGGTGATGCAATTGGAACTTACTTGAAACGGTTACCTATACTAGATTTATTTGGGTGGGGAGATTCAGCAATGCTTTGGACACCAGTCTGTTTCTCTGATAAGCAGTGTTAGAACGGAGAATAAACATGTACGTACAGTTGTGATTTGAAACTTTGTTTCTGATGACTGACAACCATGCCAAGTGGACTGTATCGGTATGGTAAGTTCGAATAAGATGGCTCTCTGTGCCTATGGCATTCTTAACAGTTTGCCTGTACACAGCACCAACACGTAGAATGTCAGAAGGCACTTCACAAAAGAAGGCATAAAGGGCATGCAAGTTCTTCTTCTATCCTCTTTAATGCCTTGTCTAATTATTATTAGCCAAGTGTGTGGACAGCTACAGTTCTGTAGTCGAGCACCAAGAGAGAGCATATGACATTGTTGTAGAGTGATCTGCTATCAGGTTTTTCCTTCCTCACATTTGAATAACAGTTAGAATAGAATAGAATCCCTACAGTGAGACAGGAGGCCATTCGGCCCATCGGGTGTGCACCTATCCTCTGAAAGAGCACCCTACCTACCCCACTCCCCCTCCATATCCCCGTAACCCAACCTAACCTTGGGACACCAAGGGGAGATTTAACATGTCCAATCCACCTAACTGCACGTCTCTGGACTGTGGGAGGAACTCGGAGTAGACATGGGGGAAACACGCAAACTCCACACAGACAGTGACCCAAGGGCAGAACTGAACCCAGATCCCCGGCGCTGTGAGGTAATAGTATTAACCATTGTGCCACCGTCTTTTGGTGGTATATAATAAAAACGAGCATGGTGAGAATTCCTTAACCCCACGCAGACTGCAGCAGTTTAAGAAGGTGGCTCAGCACCACCATCTTGAGGGCAATTGGGACAGGCAAAAATGCTGGTCTTGCCAACGATGCTGCATCCTGTGAATAACTAAACTAAAGGGAATCATTGTTCAACCTACAACTTCCTTATCAAGCCTAATTTCTACAGAAACTAACTTTTACAGATAGCATAAATAAAAAGCCATGAGACTAGCCTGAACTGTAACTGTATTAGTCCAAGTGTTGTGGAAATGTGCAGCAGCACTTCATTCAAAACAGCACCCCAGACTTAATTACAAAACGATTGTATCGATTGTGTTGACTGACAGAAGTCAATCCTTATCTTAACAGAAAAAAGATGAGTTCAGGAAACATGTAGCAAGTAAAACACTGCTGGAAAGCTCTGCATTTACGGTACACTTTTAACATGGGGCAAATGTCTCCAGGTGCTTCGCAGAGGGATAGCCGGACACAAATAGATTTCAAGGCAAAGATGGAGAAATTACCACTCAAAGATGTACATTTCATGACATTGAGAGAGAAAAACAGTGGTTTGGGGATATATTTCCAGAGCACTAGGCCTAGATGGTTCTGATCCTGTAGTTTGGGCTTTAAATTAAACTGTTGGTGGAGGGTTCAGTTGTATAGAAAATCAATGTTAACGGTGATGGTGAGAGTGCAGACTAATGACGAGGACTTTAAACTAGTTAAAGGATGGCTCAGCAGAGGTTAGTAAAGTTTCCAGAACAAGTTATAGAACATAAGAGTGCGGGAAGCGGCAGGAATCTAACTTCAGGCACAGCAGATACGGGGACAACTATGAGATAGCGGTGCGTGCGGTCAACGCAGGACTGAGGATGTTGCATTTAAATGTGCGCTGCATATGAAACAAGGCAAATGAGCTTTTTGCGCACATTGAAACTGGCATGTACGATGTTTTGGGCCTCACAGAGACATGGCTGCAAGGAGATCCAGGCTGGGATCTAAATATCCAAGGATCTGCGTCCTATCTAAAGGACAGGCAGATGGGTAAAGGGGGCAGGGTTGCCTTGTTAGTAAGAAATGAAATAAAATTGATAGCAAGAAGTGATATTGGGTCACAAGGTGCAGAATCGGTGCGGGTAGAGTTGAGGAATTGCAAAGGTAAAAAGACCCTGATGGGAGCTATGTTCAGGCCCCCTAGCAGTAGTCCGGATGTGGGGTAGAAAATAATTCAGGAGATAGAAAAAGCATATAAAGACAATATTAAAATAATCATGGGGAACTTGAATATGCAGGTGGACTGGGAAAATCAGGTTGGTAGTGGATCCCAAGAAAAGGAATTTGTGGAATATCAAAGAGATGTACATGCCAATTTCAATGTTTTTCTGGAGCAGCTTGTGACAGCCGACTAGGGAACAGGCAATTCTGGATTTGGTGATGTGTAATGAGGCAGACTTGATTGGGGGACTTAAGGTGAGGAAATCCTTAGGGAGCAGTGACCACAATATGATGGAATTTACCCTGCAGTTTGAGATATAACTGTTATACAATTAAATAAAGATAACTAAAAAGACATGAGGGCGGAGCTGGCCAGAGTTGATTGGAAAATGAGCCTAGCAGGGAAGATAGTTTTGGGGTTATTCGGGGGGGGGGGGGGGGCATAACAGAAATTCATCCCAAGGAGGAGGAAACATGTTAAGGGACAAGGCATCCATGGCTGACGAGGGAAGTCAAGGATAGCATAAAAGAAAAAGAAAAAGCATACAAAGTGGCGAGAAATATGGTGGGAAGCCAAAGGTTTGGGAAGCCTTTAAAAGAAAGCAGAAGACAACTAAAAAAGCAATAAAGGGGGAGAAGATGAAATATGAGTGGGGGGAGAAGATGAAATATGAGTGTAAGCTAGCTGGTATTACAAGATAAGTTTTTTTTGATATATAAAACCGAAGAGAGAGGCAAGAATGGACACTGGACCACTGAAAAATGTAGCTGGATAAGTAGTAAAGGGGAATAAAGATATGGCAGGGGAACTGATTAGGTACTTTGCATCAGTCTTCTCGGTGGAAGGCACCAGGGGCATACAAGAACTTCAAGAGAGTCAAGGGGCAGACGGCAGTGTCGTGGCCATCACTAAGGAGAAGTTGCTGGGGAAGCTGAAAGATTTCGGCGGGAGAACAGCTGGTGAGTCAGTTTCAGCGGGAGCACTGCGGAAGGAGGTTGCTGGGAGGTAAGTCAACCTTTAAAAGCACTTGTCTTTGCAGGGGCAGGCCAGTCGATTTCGGCGGCGTGAGAACAGCTGGTGAGTCAGTTTCAGCGGGAGCATTGCGGAAGGAGGTTGCTGGGAGGTAAGTCAACCTTTAAAAGCACTTGTCTTTGCAGGGGCAGGCCAGTCGGTTTCGGCGGGAGAACAGCTGGTGAGTCAGTTTCAGCGGGAGCACTGCGGAAGGAGGTTGCTGGGAGGTAAGTCAACCTTTAAAAACACTTGTCTTTGCAGGGGCAGGCCAGTCGATTTCGGCGGCGTGAGAACAGCTGGCTGGTTAGTCAATTTCAGCAGGAGCTGAGAATTTTTTTTTTTTTTTAAATTAGTTTTTTTAGGCGGGATCAGGAAGTCGACCCGCGGACGTCTGGGAAGACCCTCACCAATAAATTCTGGTGGAGAGGAAACCCGAGACACTACACGTGTAGTGTCTCCCACCCGCCCTCCTCCTCTAACCTAATAATAAAACCCATTGGTCTGAGGGAAGTACCATATTTTATATTATTATTATTATTTTTTATAAAAATTTAATTTAGTTGTTAGCCAGATCTTGGTAGAAAGTTAGAGGAATGGCAGGGAAGGGAGTGCAATGTTCCTCCTGCAGGATGTTTGAGGTGAGAGATGCAGTTAGTGTCCCTGCTGATTTTACCTGCAGGAAGTGCTGCCATCTCCAGCTCCTCCAAGACCGAGTTAGGGAACTGGAGCTGGAGTTGGAAGAACTTCGGATCATTCGGGAGGCAGAAGGGGTCATAGATAGCAGCTTCAGGGAATTAGTTACACCAAAGATTGGAGATAGGTGGGTAACTGTAAGAGGGACTGGGAAAAAACAGTCAGTGCAGGGATCCCCTGAGAAACAAGTATACCGCTTTGGATACTTGTGGGGGGGACGACTTACCAGGGGTAAGCCATGGGGTACGGGCCTCTGGCACGGAGTCTGTCCCTGTTGCTCAGAAGGGAAGGGGGGAGAGGAGCAGAGCATTAGTAATTGGGGACTCTATAGTCAGGGGCACAGATAGGAGATTTTGTGGGAGCGTGAGAGACTCACGTTTGGTATGTTGCCTCCCAGGTGCAAGGGTACGTGATGTCTCGGATCGTGTTTTCCGGGTCCTTAGCGGGGAGGGGGAGCAGCCCCAAGTCGTGGTCCACATTGGCACCAACGACATAGGTAGGAAAGGGGACAAGGATGTCAGGCAGGCTTTCAGGGAGCTAGGATGGAAGCTCAGAACTAGAACAAACAGAGTTGTTATCTCTGGGTTGTTGCCCGTGCCACGTGATAGTGAGATGAGGAATAGGGAGAGAGAGCATTTAAACACGTGGCTACAGGGATGGTGCAGGCGGGAGGGATTCAGATTTTTGGATAACTGGGGCTCTTTCTGGGGAAGGTGGGACCTCTACAGACAGGATGGTCTACATCTGAACCTGAGGGGCACAAATATCCTGGGGGGGAGATTTGTTAGTGCTCTTTGGGGGGGTTTAAACTAATGCAGCAGGGGCATGGGAACCTGGATTGTAGTTTTAGGGTAAGGGAGAATGAGAGTATAGAGGTCAGGAGCACAGATTTGACGTCGCAGGAGGGGGCCAGCGTTCAGGTAGGTGGTTTGAAGTGTGTCTACTTCAATGCCAGGAGTATACGAAACAAGGTAGGGGAACTGGCAGCGTGGGTTGGTACCTGGGACTTCGATGTTGTGGCCATTTCGGAGACATGGATAGAGCAGGGACAGGAATGGATGTTGCAGGTTCCGGGGTTTAGGTGTTTTAGTAAGCTCAGAGAAGGAGGCAAAAGAGGGGGAGGTGTGGCGCTGCTAGTCAAGAGCAGTATTACGGTGGCGGAGAGGATGCTAGATGGGGACTCTTCTTCCGAGGTAGTATTGGCTGAAGTTAGAAACAGGAAAGGAGAGGTCACCCTGTTGGGAGTTTTTTATAGGCCTACTAATAGTTCTAGGGATGTAGAGGAAAGGATGGCGAAGATGATTCTGGATATGAGCGAAAGTAACAGGGTAGTTATTATGGGAGACTTTAACTTTCCAAATATTGACTGGAAAAGATATAGTTCGAGTACAATAGATGGGTCGTTTTTTGTACAGTGTGTGCAGGAGGGTTTCCTGAAACAATATGTTGACAGGCCAACAAGAGGCGAGGCCACGTTGGATTTGGTTTTGGGTAATGAACCAGGCCAGGTGTTGGATTTGGAGGTAGGAGAGCACTTTGGGGACAGTGACCACAATTCGGTGACGTTTACGTTAATGATGGAAAGGGATAAGTATACACCGCAGGGCAAGAGTTATAGCTGGGGGAAGGGCAATTATGATGCCATTAGACGTGACTTGGGGGGGATAAGGTGGAGAAGTAGGCTGCAAGTGTTGGGCACACTGGATAAGTGGGGCTTGTTCAAGGATCAGCTACTGCGTGTTCTTGATAAGTATGTACCGGTCAGACAGGGAGGAAGGCGTCGAGCGAGGGAACCGTGGTTTACCAAGGAAGTGGAATCTCTTGTTAAGAGGAAGAAGGAGGCCTATGTGAAGATGAAGTGTGAAGTTTCGGTTGGGGCGATGGATAGTTACAAGGTAGCGAGGAAGGATCTAAAGAGAGAGCTAAGACGAGCAAGGAGGGGACATGAGAAGTATTTGGCAGGAAGGATCAAGGAAAACCCAAAAGCTTTCTATAGGTATGTCAGGAATAAGCGAATGACGAGGGAAAGAGTAGGACCAGTCAAGGACAGGGATGGGAAATTGTGTGTGGAGTCTGAAGAGATAGGCGAGATACTAAATGAATATTTTTCGTCAGTATTCACTCAGGAAAAAGATAATGTTGTGGAGGAGAATGCTGAGCCCCAGGCTAATAGAATAGATAGCATTGAGGTACGTAGGGAAGAGGTGTTGGCAATTCTGGACAGGCTGAAAATAGATAAGTCCCCGGGACCTGATGGGATTTATCCTAGGATTCTATGGGAGGCCAGGGAAGAGATTGCTGGACCTTTGGCTTTGATTTTTATGTCATCATTGGCTACAGGAATAGTGCCAGAGGACTGGAGGACAGCAAATGTGGTCCCTTTGTTCAAAAAGGGGAGCAGAGACAACCCCGGCAACTATAGACCGGTGAGCCACACGTCTGTACTGGGTAAAGTCTTGGAGGGGATTATAAGAGACAAGATTTATAATCATCTAGATAGGAATAATATGATCAGGGATAGTCAGCATGGCTTTGTGAAGGGTAGGTCATGCCTCACAAACCTTATTGAGTTCTTTGAGAAGGTGACTGAACAGGTAGACGAGGGTAGAGCAGTTGATGTGGTGTATATGGATTTCAGCAAAGCGTTTGATAAGGTTCCCCACGGTAGGCTATTGCAAAAAATACGGAGGCTGGGGATTGAGGGTGATTTAGAGATGTGGATCAGAAATTGGCTAGCTGAAAGAAGACAGAGGGTGGTGGTTGATGGGAAATGTTCAGAATGGAGTACAGTCACAAGTGGAGTACCACAAGGATCTGTTCTGGGGCCGTTGCTGTTTGTCATTTTTATCAATGACCTAGAGGAAGGCGCAGAAGGGTGGGTGAGTAAATTTGCAGACGATACTAAAGTCGGTGGTGTTGTCGATAGTGTGGAAGGATGTAGCAGGTTACAGAGGGATATAGATAAGCTGCAGAGCTGGGCTGAGAGGTGGCAAATGGAGTTTAATGTAGAGAAGTGTGAGGTGATTCACTTTGGATGGAATAACAGGAATGCGGAATATTTGGCTAATGGTAAAGTTCTTGAAAGTGTGGATGAGCAGAGGGATCTAGGTGTCCATGTACATAGATCCCTGAAAGTTGCCACCCAGGTTGATAGGGTTGTGAAGAAGGCCTATGGAGTGTTGGCCTTTATTGGTAGAGGGATTGAGTTCCGGCGTCAGGAGGTCATGTTGCAGCTGTACAGAACTCTGGTACGGCCGCATTTGGAGTATTGCGTACAGTTCTGGTCACCGCATTATAGGAAGGACGTGGAGGCTTTGGATCGGGTGCAGAGGAGATTTACCAGGATGTTGCCTGGTATGGAGGGAAAATCTTATGAGGAAAGGCTGATGGACTTGAGGTTGTTTTCGTTGGAGAGAAGAAGGTTAAGAGGAGACTTAATAGAGGCATACAAAATGATCAGGGGGTTGGATAGGGTGGACAGTGAGAGCCTTCTCCCGCGGATGGATATGGCTGGCACGAGGGGACATAACTTTAACCTGAGGGGTAATAGATATAGGACAGAGGTCAGAGGTAGGTTCTTTACGCAAAGAGTAGTGAGGCCGTGGAATGCCCTACCTGCTACAGTAGTGAACTCGCCAACATTGAGGGCATTTAAAAGTTTATTGGATAAACATATGGATGATAATGGCATAGTGTAGGTTAGATGGCTTTTGTTTCGGTGCAACATCGTGGGCCGAAGGGCCTGTACTGCGCTGTATTGTTCTATGTTCTATCTGAAGGTGGATGAATCACCCGAACAGGAGGGTTCTGAAGGAGATGGCAGAGGAGATTGTGGAGGCATTTTGGGTGATATTTCAGGGATCACTGGAGGGAGGGTCTCAGAGGACTGGAAAATGGCTAACGTAACACCGCTGTTTAAGGGAAGGAGGCAGAAGACGGGAAATTATAGGCCGGTTAGCCGGACTTGGGTCATTGGTAAGATTTTGAAGCCCATTAAGGATGAGATTGCAGAGTACTTGGGAAGTGCACGGTAAAATAGAACCAAGTCAGCATGGCTTCATCAAGGGGAGGTCATGCCTGACAAACGTTAGAATTCTTGAGGAGGTAAGTTAGTCAAAGGAAAGCCAGTGGACATGATCTATTTGGATCTCCAGAAGGACTTTGACAAGGTACCATACAGGAGGTTGCTAAATAAGGTAAGAGCCCATGATGTTAGGGACAGGATACTGGCATGGAGAGAGGATTGACTGACTGGCAAAGAGTGGGGATAAAGGGGTCGTTTTCAGGATGGCAGCCGATGACTAATGGTGTTTCACAGGGATCAATCTTGGGACCACAACTATTCACAATATCCAATAATGATCTGGAAGAAGGAATTGAGGGCATTTTGTTGCTAATTTTGCAGACAATATAAAGATATAGAGTAGAGGGACAGGTAGGTGGCGTTGAGAAAGCAGGGAGGCGGCAGAAGAACTTTGACAGGCTGGGGGAGTGGGCAAAGAAGTGACAGATGAAATACAAAGTGGAAAAGTATGAGGTACTTTGGTAGGAAAAATAGAGGCATAGACAATTTTCTAAATGGAGAAAGGCTTCAGAAATCTGAAGCACAAAGGGACTTAGGAGTCCTAGTTCAAGATTCTCTTAAGGTTAACATGCAGGTTCAGTCGGCAGTTAGAAAGGTAAATGTAATGTTAGCATTCATACCGACAGGGCTAGTTTACAAGAGCACGGATGTACTGCTGAGGCTATAAAAGGCTCTGGTCAGACCACATTTGGAATATTGTGAGCAGTTTTTGGCCCGGTACCTAAAAAATGATATACTGGCCTTGCAAGGGGCCCAGATGATGTTTACAAGAACGATCCCAAGAATTAAGGGTTTGTCATATGAGGAGCGGTTGAGGACTCTGGGTCTGTACTCGATGGAGTTTAGTAGGATGAGGGGGGGGGGGGGTCTTATTGAAACTTACAGAATACTGAGAGACCCAGATAAAGTGGACGTGGAGAAGATGTAGACTAGAACCGGAGGCCACAGTCTCAGACTGAAGGAGCGATCCTTGAATATTGGGATCAGAAGGAATTCTTTCAGCCAGCGGGTGGTGAATCTGTGGAATTCATTGCCGCAGAAGGCTGTGGAAGCCAAGCCACTGTGTTAAAGACAGAGATAGATAGGTTATTGATTAATAATGGAATCAGGGGTTATGGGAGAAGGCAGGAGAATCGGGATGAGAAACAGAGCAGCCATGATTGAATGGCAGAGCACACGCGATGGGCCTTATGGCCTAATTCTGCTCCTATACCTTACGGCTGATGGCATGGCGACCTACAGTGGAGTTAAGATTGGCGAGGAAAAGAGTACTAAAGGACAGAGACAGGGAATTTGGTGAGACATTTACATGGAGATTGCCCGGACGACCCACCCGCTCCGCTCTCACTGCTCTGCCAGGATCCCCACCCGCTCCGCTCCCGGCTCTGCCATGACCCCCACCCGCTCCGCTCTCACTGCTCTGCCAGGATCCCCACCCGCTCCGCTCCCGGCTCTGCCATGACCCCCACCCGCTCCGCTCTCACTGCTCTGCCAGGACCCCACCCGCTCTGCTCACTGCTCTGCCAGGACCCCCACCTGCTCCGCTCTCACTGTTCTGCCAGGACCCCCACCCGCTCTGCTCACTGCTCTGCCAGGACCCCCACCTGCTCCGCTCTCACTGCTCTGCCAGGACCCCCACCCGCTCTGCTCTCACTGCTCTGCCAGGACCCCCACCCGCTGCCCACTCACTGCTCTACCAAGACATCCACCCGCTCCGCTCTCACTGCTCTACCAGGACCCCCACCTACTCCGCTCACAGAACGCTCTCACCCCCACAACTCTGCCAACACAGCCCCATTGCACAGTCCCTCATGGCAGTCTGTCGCCTAATTTTCTCCGTGAGGGTTGATCATCAAGCCACAGCTTCTACAGAATGGCAAAATTAATTGAAAGCATGAAGCTGTGATTGGTTTCCAAAATAAACACAATGCAATATGCTAATCTCTGCTGATGTTTCAATGGAAAGTGGTATTCATGTTATTTCATTTATCCAGCAGCCAGCTCCTGACAACCAGGTGACGTGACCGTCGCAGCTGGATGACGTTCACCGCGAATGACGTAATCTCAATAGCGCCGAGCCCGCCCCCAGAGGGAAGCTGAGCCGCTGCCGCCGGCTGACCGCGGGATCAGGACCTGAGCCCGATTCTGGTCGTTATAACCAAACACACCCCGCCCAACTCACAGACAGCAGGACGGTCCAAACGCCGGTAATCTGCAGTTTACTAAACTCGTCAATCGGCACCGTCGCTGATTCCTCCTCCCTCTCCATGGCAGCCTGATAAAGGGCGGGACATCCGGTGTATGCTAATGAATCATTCTGCGTCACAGGCTGGGCGGAACCCGCGACACGATTGGTCAGTTCCAGCTGTCAATCACGGGCGCCCGACATCTCATTGTGAGTCAGGAGCAGGCGCAGATTAAGCTTTGAGTGTGGATCTGCCTGCAGCAATCAGCAGCATCTCCAGCTCACCTCTGTGTTTCTGCAAACAAAAACTGGGCAAACTATTTAAATTGGCTGGCAATCAATCACTACCAGATATGTCAACCTAATAAACTCTTGTTATGATCCGAGATCAGAGCCCCCAGGTTTTTTTGTAAGATCCAGTTGGGCGTCAATTACATTGACCGGGATTCTGCAATCCCACGACCCAAGTTCTGACGCCGGCGTGAAAAGCGGCGTGAACCACTCCGGCGTCAATAGTCCTCATGTGCTCCCCTTCCTAGGGGGCTACGTCAACGCTGGAAGGGCCACTTTCAACTGCCCCCGACCGGCATGGCGGCGATCACGCGGGTGCCTGAAAATCGGCGCCGGAGAATCGGCGAACTGGCGTCAGGGCGGTGCAGCGCGATTGTCGCGCCCCCCTGAGGATTCTCCGACCCCTCCCGGCTCTTTTGTTTGAAGAAGACAAAGTTTGGCATTCAAGACACTTACTAATTGAATAAAACCACAAGATTCCTCGAGTTTTGAACAAAGTAGACTTTCCTGGGATGACATCATTGTCTGATGAGGAGAAATTGGGTAGACTAGGCCTGTATTCATTGGAGTTTGGAAGAATGAGGGGATGTCATTGAAACATACAACATTCTGATAGGGCTGGACAGGCTGTATGTGGGGATATTTCCTCTGGCTGGGGGATCAATGTGGCACAATAGTTAGCACTGCTGCCTCACAGAGCCAGGGACCCAGCGTTGATTCCAGCCTTGGGGTCTGCATGTTCTCCCCATATACGCATGGGTTTCCTCCGTGTGCTCCGGTTTCCTCCCAGTCAGAACATGTCCAGGTTAAGTGGATTGGCCATGCTAAATTGTTCCTCAGTGTTCAGGGTTGTGCAGGCTAGGTTATGGGGTAGGAGAGAGTGGGCTGGTGAGTGAACCAGGGTAGAGTGGAGGGTTGGTGCAGACTCGATGTGCCGAATGGACTCCTGCACTGTAGGAATTCTATGAAAGGGTCACAGTATCAGGATACAGCGTAGGTCGTGTACGACATGAAATAAGTAGACCTGTAATTCTCTACCACAGAAGGTCGCAGAGGCAAGTCATTGAATATATTTAAAAGGAAATAGATAGATTTCAAAACTGAAGTCATCAAGAGGTGTGGGGAAAGTGCAGGAGTATGACCGGTAGATAGAGGATCCGCCCACCATGTTTCTAAGCAAAAATAAACTTCACCAGCTAAAATATTCTAAAATTGTGTTTTGCGAGATGTGGGCATCGCTGGCATTTATTGCCCATCCCTTGTTGCCCTTCATGAGGTGGTGGTGAGCTGCCTTCATGAACCACTGCAGTCCCTGAGATGTAGGTGCACCCACAGTGTTGTTAGAAAGGGAATTCCGGGATTTGAGCTAGCACTGTTGCTTCACAGCGCCAGGGTCCCAGGTTCGATTCCCGGCTTGGGACACTGTACGTGGGGAGTTTGCACGTTCTCCCCGTGTCTCCGTTGGTTACCTCCGGGTGCTCCACTTTCTTCCCACAAGTCCAGAAAGACGTGCTGTTAGGTGAATTGGATATTCTGAATTCTCCCTCAGTGTACCCTAACAGGCGCCGGAGTGTGGCGACTCGGGGATTTTCACAGTAACCTCATTGCAGTGTTAATGTAAGCCTACTTGTGACAGTAATAAAGATTATTATTAGGATGATTACATGGAACGTGAGGGGGTTAAATAGTCTGGTCAACAGATCCTAGATGTTTGCGCATTTGAAGAGCTTGAAAGCAGATATTATTTTCTTGCAGGAGACACATTTGAGGGTGAGGGATCAGACAAGGCTAAGAAAGGTATGGATGGTGCAGGTGCTCCACTCAAATGTTGATTCGAGGTTGAGAAGGGTTGTGATCCTGTTTAATGAGGGTGGCCTTTACGACAGCTAATATAGTGCTGGATCCAGGGGGACGGTACGTGATGGTGTGTGGGGTCTTGGCAGTCGTAATCAACATTTATGCTCCAAATTGGGATGGCAGGATTTTATTAAGAAGGTGCTGGCCCAAACCCAAATGTCCTAGGATCTCAAAGATGCACCTCCACTCCACCTGTACGAAAGCATCCATAGAGATGACTACTTCAGGTATACAACAAGCCCGGTAGAACCAGTTTAGGCGGCATTTCGGATAGGGGGTGGGAGGGTGCGTGTTGGTATTGTCAGCAATCTGCGGAAATCATAGATTTGCTCCAATGCAACTTATAGGATTTGGAAGAAGGAGGGAGTCGGGAGGATTAGGGATCTGTTTGTTTAGGGTAGGTACGCGGGATGAGTTGAATGAAAAATACCAACTCCCAAGGGGGAGTGAGTTTAGGTATATGCAGGTGCGGACTTTGCTCACAAAGAACCTCCTTTGTTCCCCAGTTGCCGAATCACAGATTGATGGATGGGTTGTTATCGTGCAATGAGCTGGGGGGAGAGTGGATCTCGGAAATATGTGGGTGGTTGCTAGAGATGGGGAAGGCTTCTTAATAAGGAGACGGGGAGTCCACACCAAGTAAAAATAAGAACAAAGTTGCATTTACAAACAATATATCTACACTTCCCAGTAGATATACTCTTACTGGTATCCAGCTTGATCTGTGCTTACTGGCTGATCTTATATTCACTGGGTAATTGAGATACTCTGCCCCCTAGTGAGTGATTATCATAGAATTTACAGTGCAGAAGGAGGCAGAAGGAGTGAGCTCGTACACCACAAAGAGCACAGGGAAGACAGGCTTTCGCAACCCGTCGATCCCTTGCAGGATGTTACAGCTCTGTTAGCAGCGATAAAGGGGAAGTGGGAGGAAGAACTGGTACTGGAGGGAGGAGCCTGGAGTGAGATACTGTATCGGGTGAACTCGATTCCCTCTTGTGCCAGGCTGAGCCTGATACAATTTAAAGTTGTGCGTAGGGCTCACATGACTAGAATGCACAGATTTGTTTGTCACCAGCAAATTGAGGGGGTGGCGGTGTGGAGAGGGGGAAGGGATGGGGGGACTGGGGGTTTTCTTTGGGGTGATAATTAGTTATATCAAAACTAAAATGACAAACTCCAATATATTTGGACATGTTTTATATGTTTGTGGAACTTTCTGTGTTGTTTGGAATAAAATAGATTTTTTTTAAAAGATGCAATTTGAATGTTGTTCCTTCTCTCAAATTGGTTTCAGTTTTGGGCAATGCACCTCCGGAAGGATTTATTGGCCTGGACAGTTACCTTCCATTTTAGGGCGATCGAGTTAAGGTGTTAAGAATATCAAAAATCTTCAATAAAAAAAGATACAGAGAACTAATTTCCCATGGCGCAGGAATCCTGAACAAGGGTCCACAATTTAAAAGTTGCAGAGAAGTGAAATGAAGAAGGACCTTTTCACACAAAGGACAATATAAATATGGAAATTTCTCATCTTAAAAGGCAGTGTATGCTGTATTAAATGAATTTATCAAAACTGAGTACAGCAGATTGTTATTGGGGTAAGATAATCAAAATATATGGATCAAAGGCAGGTAAATGGAGTTGAGGAACAATTCAATGGCAGAACTGGCTAAATGGTCTGAATGGCCCACTGCTGTTCCTGTGTTTATATATCTCAGACAACTAGGACTTTAACACAATAGGGCTGATTCTCTAATTTGCATTTATTTCTTCTATTATGGGAACAAAACTGTGCCAAATTGTGGCTGAAGTGTAAAAAATGGACCCCATTTGATTCGCGAACCCACCGTTTTGACATTCCACTTAAATGCTTTTTGAAATTTTTGTAGCCCATTCAGAGTTGAATTGCACAGACTAAAACTTAAATTGAGTTTGAAATCCACCTCCGACGCTGCTTATTGGTAAGAACAAGCGATGAGCAAATGTAGTCCACTCAGTTTGTTTGGAATTCAGTCAAATTATTTTCTTCTCTGTCTTCCCTGACTGCCTACTTCACTCTGTTCAACCTGTTTACCTTGTTTGTTCAGTTTTTAACCTTGAGGTAAAGCTACATTTGGCTGAGGTATCCTTGGCATATTTGGATTTGTCCTATTTCTGCACTGGTATGTTCCCTCTACAAGCAATTGATAAGGTTGGAAAGTTTAACCTAGATTTAATAACACATAATAAACCACAGGGAACAGTTCAAGTTGGTGCTTTATATTTTCAGCCTTAACTGTCGTTACTTATATATTTTGTCAACCTTTATTTTGTTTCTTTTCTCTGTACCTCAAAATGCTCAAATTTGCACCAACTGTGCATAGGATTTTGTGGTGTGTTATCAACCCCACTGTTGCTTCTCATGCAGTACAGCGCCCTTGCCAGTAAGTGTTGCTATTGCACTTTGAATTAACTTCATTAGCAGTTCACAATATTTTGGGCACAATATCTAACCAATCACAGTTCACCAGGGGCCACCAAAACCAGCAATGGAAAGTAGCAAAAACAAAAGTTCCTAAATGTACGATCCTGAGCTCTATAATGGCCCTGGGCTCTACAATTCAGTTGTATAGGTGCCAACAGGGGCTGGTTTAGCACAAGGCTAAATCGCTGGCTTTGAAAGCAGACCAAGGCAGGCCAGCAGCATGGTTCAATTCCCGTACCAGCCTCCCTGAACAGGTGCTGGAATGTGGCGACTAGGGGCTTTTCACAGTAACTTCATTTGAAGCCTACTTGTGACAATAAGCAATTTACATTTTTCATTTCAATAGAAAATCCTGTTTGGGAAAACTGACTAGTGACCATGAACTACTAGTGTTAATTTATCCTTATGAGAAAACGGACTTTGAAGCAACTTCTTGATTGATATATAACTAGAGTGATTCTGTATTTTGAGTGACAAATGTCTTAATTTCCAAGTAAATCCGTGATTTAAAGTGTTGGTCTTTTGTTTCATTTTGTATGTATATACAATGTAGGTGAAAATATTCAAGAATAGACCTTTGAGTGAGTAAAGAAGCAATTTATTAATTTTCAGAGCTCTGGGAGAAAAGGCTTTTGACCTCCACAGTCTGTGCAGCACCTTTTCTCGCCAAGGCTGAGGTCACACTGGGTTAATATACAGAAGGAAAGTGGAATTAGTTTGCATTCGCATTTACATATACCCAATCAATTCTGTTTGCATCACAATTCATAACCTGCATCTTCAATGCCATAAATGGCGACAAGTTAGCTCCTATAGCCTCTATTTGACAGTTTTCCTTACCCAATCAATTCATTATATAGAGAACGGTTACATAAAGTCAATAGTCCAGCCACGTTGAAACATGTCCTTCTTCATTCCTTGCTAGTTCCTTAATTTGGGGTCCCTTTGTCAGTTACAAATAGCTAAGAATACAGACATTGGGCAAAGGTTGCCAACGGCCCATTGTCTCTCCGGATGCATCTGGTTGTGGATAACTCGTTTTGCACAAAGCTTTACTACTTCAGCAGAAGACACATAACATAGGGTCAAGAACATTGACAGAGTCCATTTTATATCAGGTGGCATCCATTTTGTATCTTTTGTAATCCGTTCGGAATTCTACCTCTTCATACAATATGCATATAATATCAACCCAGCATAGTTTCTGTTTGTCAACTGTTAGAATGCCAAACAATAGCTTTTGAGTAATGGCAGCTTAGCTCCATGAATCGAAGAAAGGGGATGAGCTGACACTAAATTGCCAGTCTCAGAGCAAGACCACAAGGCTGGCCATGCCAGAAATGGAATGGTCTCATTTGTATAATTATGTATAATAGTGGCACATTCTTTACACTGGAGACATATTGTTGAGAAGTTGTTAAAGTATCATTAATTTACTGCTAAATATTCTGAGCCAAACTTAAATGCCTTTTCTGGGCCTAACTTAAATGCCTCTTCTGAGCCTAACTTAAATGCCTTTTCTGAGCCTAACTTAAATGCCTTTTCTGAGGATAGTTGAAATGCCTTTTCTGAGCCTAATTTAAATGCCTTGTCTGAGCTAACTGAGCCTTTTGCTGGCATTAGGAAAAAAGGACAAAGAAAGATATCCCAGCCCTTAACGAACACAAAATATTTTGCAAAAACGTTGACATTTACAACAAGTGAAGAAGGCACTTTGAAATAAATATTTTTATTTAAACCTTCCATCTCACTGAGGAGGCCTCAAGTCAATCCACATCCAACAACCTGCTTTGAAAAGCTCACATTTTGACAGCTGTGATAAATTTTACCACAGCAGCTGAGACAACTCACTTAAAACAAAAACTAACCACCCTATCTCCCAGTGTCAACAGATCCTTTTCCGATTTCAGGATCTGGTTGCAAATTCGTATTAATGTCAAAAACTAATTAGTTCTTCTTGGGCCATCTCATTCCTGTGTACCAAATTAAATCGAGTCCATCCACTCATGTTTGAGATATATAGTTTACAGACTAACGGGTGAAAAATTCTCCCGCTCTCAGTGGCGGAGGTGAAAAAAAATGTAAGTGCCGGAAAGATGTCCCGTTGATAGCACAGGTTTTGACCATTTTTAGTATCAGTGAGATTTTAGAAACATTTAAATGATACATTTACTGTTAATATTGATCAGTCATGTAATGAGACTCTTGGGTGCCTGATCTTGTTGCATTTGCAGAACTATTCAACAAAAACAACAAATGTGCATACTTGCTATTACCAGCGACTGCTTCATTACTTTATTGTGTTTGTTTTCTTTAAGATCCAAAGGCTCACATGGCCGGTAGTATATTACTAACTTAGTTTTTACTGAATCATCTTCCTCAAAATTAGCTGGAGTGTGTACACTTTCATTCATTCTTTTTCAGTCGACCTGAAGACTGCATCCATCATTCTGACGTTCCTCTCTGGACAGGATACAGAAGAAGCTTGTAGTCTGATAACAATCCTCTTACCTGTATACTTGAACCTCTCTCTCTTTTTATCACATGTTTTCTTGTCTCTATTTCAATGAGTATTGTATTCCCGACATTCCTCTTGTTCTCTCTCCCTGCATACTGACCAGGCAACATCTTTATTTCAACTGATTTCTCCTAGGATCTTGACATTGTGGAGCACCGTTTACCTTCCTCATTTTTCAGTGTGCTGAACTCAACATAGAGTTCAACAATTTCAGATTGTAAGCATTGCTCCCATTTACAAGATCAACTGCTGTTGGTAATGATTCAGCTATACAGTGAATCACTCCTGCCTTTCACCTCATCACATAACTTAAGTTTTTGTTCTTTTGTCCCCTCTTGCTTAAAACCTGTGATATCAGCAATACTTCCAGTTCTGATGAAAGGTCACAGATCGGGAGGAATGTGCAGCACATTGGGGTCACTATCAAGCAGTATGGGATCACTGTGATGCAGACCGCGAGGAGTGTGAGGCAAGTTAGGGTGACCAGGAACCAGATTTGGATGAGTCTGATGCAGATTTGATTCACTGTGAAACAGACCTCAAACACTGAGAAGCAGGCCGAAAGGAGTACGAAGCAGGTCAGAATCACTGAAAAGAAGACCTGGAAGCGTGTGAAGCAGGTCTGGATCACTAAAGCAGGTCGGGAGGCGGGTGAAGCAGGTCTGCATCACTGTGAAGCAGATCGGGAGGCATGTGAAGCAGGTCTGGATCGCTGTGAAGAAGACCTGAAGGTGTGTGAAGCAGGTCTGGATCACTCTAAAGCAGACTGGGAGGAGTGTGAAGCAGGTCTGGATCACTGAAGCAGACCTGGAGGCGTGTGAAGCTGGTCTGGATCACTGTGAAGCAGACCTGGGGACATATGAAGCAGGTCGGATCACTGTGAAGCAGACCTGGAGACATATGAAGCAGGTCGGATCACTGTGAAGCAGATTAGGAGGTGTGAGACGCAGGACGGGATCACTGTGAAACCGACCGGGAGGAGTGTGAAACAGGTAGTGATAACTGTGAAACAGACTAGGATGAATGTGAAGCTGGTTGGGATCCCTTTGAAGCAGACAGGGAGTATGTGAAGCAGGTCCCGATCACTGTGAAGCAGACCGGGCGGAGAGTGAATCAAGTCGGGATCACTGTGAAGCAGACCGAGAGGAGTGTGAAGCAGGTTTGAATCACTATGAAGCAGGTCGGGAGGAATGTGAAGCACGTCGAGATCACTGTGAAGCAGACCGGGAGGAGAGTGAATCAAGTTGGGATCACTGTGAAGCAAACGGGAGGAGTGTGAAGCTGGTTTGAATCACTGTGAAGAAGGGTGGGAGGAATATGAAGCAGGTCGGGAGGCGAGTGAATCAAGTCAGGATCACTGTGAAGCAGACCAGGAGGAGTGTGTAGCAAGTCAGGGTGACCGGAAAGCAGACCGGGAGGAATGTGCATCAGGTCAGGATCACTGTGAATTAGGTCGGCATCACTGTAAAGCAGACCTGCAGGAGAAGCACATGAAGCAGACCAGGAAGAGTGTGAAGCAGGTTTGAATCACTGTGAAGAAGGTCAGGAGGGCTATGAAGCAGGTTGGGAGCACTGTGAAGAAGGTCGGGAGGGATGTGAAGCAGATCGGGATTACTGTGATGCAGACCAGGAGGAGTGTGTAGCAAATTGGGTGACCAGGAAGCAGACCGGGAGGAATGTGATGTAGGTTTGAATCACTGTGAAACAGACCGGGAGGAATGCGAAGCAGGACAGGATCACTGTGAAGCAGATCAGGATCATTGTGAAGCAGATATGGAGGAATGTGACTTAGGTTTGAATCACTGTGAAACAGACCAGGAGGAATGCGAAGCAGGACAGGATCACTGTGAAGCAGACCGGGAGGAATGTGAAGCAGGACAGGATCACTGGGAAGCAGACCCGGAGGAATGCGAAACAGGACAGGATCACTGTGAAGCAGACCGGGAGGAATGTGAAGCAGGACAGGATCACTGTGAAGCAGACCTGGAGGAATGCGAAACAGGACAGGATCACTGTGAAGCAGGCATGGATGAGTACGAAGCAGGTTAGGGTCACTGTTAAGCAGACCAACGGGAATGTGAAGTTGGTACGGATCACTGTGAAGCAGATCGGGAGGAGTGTGAAGCAGGTCATAATCACAGAAGAGACCGGAAGGAGTGGTAAGTAGGTCAGGTTCACTGTGAAGCCAATTGGGAGGAATATGAAGTAGGTCAGGCTCACTGTGAAGCCAACTGGGAGGTGTGTGAAGCTGGTTGGGATCACTGTGAAGCAGATCGGGAGGATTGTAAAGCTGGTCGGGATCACTGTGAAGCAGACCGGGAGCAGTGTGAAGCTGGTCGACGTTTATGTGAAGCTGATTGAAGTCCCTGTGATGTTGCTCAGGGTCCCTGTGGAGCAGACCAGGTTCTCTGAGAAGCATACTGGTAGTCATGTGAAGCTGGTTGAGATCCGTGTGAAGCTAATTGACGTCCCTGTGATGCAGACCAAGAGGAGTGTGAAGCAGGTCGTGGTCTCTGTGAAGCAGTCTTCAAGGACTGTGAAGCTGACCTGGATCATTACAAAGCAGATTGTGGGGATTATAAAGCTTGCTGGGGTCACTGTTAACCAGACTAGGTTGAATGTGAAGAAGGTCAAGATCACTGAAGCAGACCGGGAGGAGTGTGAGTTGACTTGGAGGAGAGTGCGGCTGGCTGGGATTACTGTGAAGCAGACTGGAGAAGGGTGAAGCTGGATAGAATCACTGTGAAGTAGAGCAGGAGTGTAAAGCGTCATCATCACTGTGAAGGGGACTGCGAGGAGTGTAAAAGGTCAGGATCTTTATGAAACTGATCAGGGAGAAGTCTAATGTCCTTGGGTAAGGGCGAAATAGATAGGGAAGAGTTTGCAGCAGGTCGTGGTCACTATGAAGCAGACCAGGAGGAATCACTGTGAAGCATGTTATCGTCACTGTGAAGCTAGCCGGGATCACTGTGAAACAGACAGGGAGGGTGTGCTGTGAAACAGACTGGGAGTGTGAAACATGATGGCATCCTGTGAAGCAGACCGGGAAGAATGTGAAGTAGGTAGGGGTCACTGTGAAGTAGACCAAGATGAGTCTGCAGCAGTTCGGAGTCATGCTCCATCAGTACCGGATCTCAAAGAAATAGACTGGAGGAGTGTGAAGCAGGTCAGGATGACTGTGAGGCAGACTGGGAGGAGCCTGGGGGCAGGTCAGCATCACAGTTACAGACAGGGAGGAGGGTGAAAGAGATAGAGATTAACATGAAGCAGGAAATGTGTGTATATGGCACTTGTCAGATAGATAACAGAAAACCAAGCTGAATGTGTCTGCTCTGGAGGGGAAATGAAGAAACAAATAAGCGAGACAAAGCGATAGGATGAGAAGAGACTGGAAATTAACATAGAAGGGAATCCAGTTTTCTGTGGGCATATACATAGTGAAAGGCTGGCAAAAGGAGAGGTAAGGCCAATTAGGGGCCAGAAATCAGATTTACATGGCCAGGCAGGAACATGTCTGAGGTATTAAATTAATTATTTGCATCTGTCTTTAACAAGGAAGAAGAGTGACCCAGCTTCACATGGACCTTAACCACCTTCACATGGCTCCCGGTCTGCTTCACAGGGACCTCCGTCTGCTTCACAGGGACCTTGAGAAGTTCTTGGTGAAAGATGAGGTAAATCAGACACATGAAGGGTTTAGATTGACAAGGAGTAGGTATTAGGTAGGAACAAAAACAGAAAATACTGGACAATGTCAGCAGGCCTGACAGCATCTGTGGAGAGAGAAGGGAGCTAAAATTTCAAGTCTGGATGACTCTTTGTCAAAGTTAGAACTGGAAATAGAGTCAGATTTAAACTTGTGGTGGGGGGGCATGGAGCAGTGGGGCTGGATAGAGGGCTAGCGATAGGTGGAGATTGACAATGATGTTGTGAACAGAAAGACAAATGGAATGTAAATGGTGGTGATCAAGGCTAAGAAGAGTTCTGATGGTGGCACATCAAGAGATCAGAATATGTTAATGGAAGAACAAAGGTAAAGCAGTGTGTCAAAGGACAACTAGGAACAGGGAACAGAGTGGGGTGGGGTGGGGGGAGGGGGCACATTAGTGAGGGGAAACGGATAGATGGAGAAAGTGAATTGATTAAATAAAAATTGTGCAAAGGTGGAGGAGAGAGTTCAGAGTCTGAAGCTGTTGAACTCAATGTTTAACTCCGGAAGGCCGTAATGTACCTAATCGGAAAATGGGGTGCTATTCCTCCAAATTTGTGCTGAGCTTCACTGGAACATTGCAGCAAGCCAAGGACGGCTATGTGGCTATGAGAGCAGGACGGTGAACTGAAATGGCAAGTAACAGAAAATGGCAGGTCTGGGTCTTGCTTATGGACGGACCAAAAGTGTTCCGCAAAGCCTTCGCCCATTCTGCATTTAGTCTCTCCAGTGTAGAGTAGACCGCATTGGGAGCAGCGAATGCAATAGACCAGATTGAAGGAGGTGTACGTGAAACGCTGCCTCACCTGAAAAGAGTGTTTAGGCCCTTAATTGGTGAGCAGGGAGGGGATAAAGGGGCAGGTGTTACACCTTCTGCGATTGTATGGGAAGGTGCCGTGGGAAGACGGTGAGGTGTTGGGGCTGATGGAGGAGTGGACCAGCATATCCCAGAGGGAACGGTCCCTGTGGAATGGATAGGACTGTCTGTACTTGACGTTGGTAAGGCATCAGGAATGGATGAGATACAACCAAGATATTAAAGGATGTAGGGGTGGAAGTTGCAGAGGCACTGGGCATAATTTTCAAGTATCACTCCAGACTGATATCAGAGGATTGGAGAATTTCAAATGTTGTTCAAAGGCCCGTGCTCACACAAGGGTGTAAAGATAAACCCAGCAACTATAGTCCAGTCCGTAGTGGGAAAACTTCAGGAAATGATAATTTGGTACATAATAACAGTCACTTTGGCAAATGCAGATGAATTAAAAGAAGCCAGCATGGCTTTGTTAAGGGACTAGAGTGTTTAACTAACTTCCTTGAGTCTTTTGATGAGATATCTGAGGTTTGAATAGGTAATGCGGTTAATGCGGTGTACATAATTTTCAAGGCATTTGTAAAGTGCCTCACAACAAATTTATCTGGGATAGAAGGGCAGGATCAACATAGATACAACATTGGCTGAGTGACAGGAAATGAAGAGCAGAGGTTAATGGATGTTTTCAGACTGGAGGAACATTTATCGTGAAGTTCCTCAGGGGTCGATGTTAGGACCTTTGCGGTTCCTGATATATTAATGACCCACACCTTATTGCACAGGGCACAATTTGTAAATGTATGGATGGTACAAAACCTTGAAGCATTACAAACTGTGAGGAAGATAGTGTAGAACTTCCAAAGGATATAGAGAGGTTGGTGGAATGGGTGGATCAGTGGCAGATTAAGTTTAATGCAGAGAAGTCTGAAGGGGTGCATTTTGGTAGGAAGGATGTAGAGGTACAATATAGAATAAAGGGCATAATTCTAAATGGGGTGCAGGATCAGAGAGACAAGGGTGTATATTGACATAAGTCATTGAGGTGGCGAGACAAGTTGAGAGAACGGTTAAAGCGTACAGTATCCTGGGATCTATCAATAGGAGTATAAAGCACAAAAGCAAAGGCATTATGGGCGGCACGGTAGCACAGTGGTTAGCACTGCTGCCTCACAGCGCCAGGGACCCGGGTTCAATTCTGGCCTCGGTGACTGTGGAGTTTGCACTTTCTACCCGTGTCTGCGTGGGTTTACTCCGGGTGCTCCGGTTTCCTCCCACAGTTCAAAGATGTGCAGGATTGGCCACTCTAAATCGTCCCTTAGTGTCCAAAAGGTTAGGTGGGGTTACTGGGTTATGGGGATTGGGTGGGGTTCTCTTTCAGAGGGTCAGTGCAGACTCGATGGGCCGAATGGCCTGCTTCTGCACTGTAGGGATTCTATGATTCTCTGTTAAACCTGTACTAAACACTTTTTCAGCCTCAACTGAAATATTGCATTCAGTTTGCGCACCTCATTAGGAAGGAGGCAAAAGCATTAGTGAGGGTACAGAAATTTTTGTTAAATTTAGAGTACCGAATTGTTTTTTCCAATTAAGGGGCAATTTAGCGTGGCTAATCCACCTACTCTGCACATCTTTTTGGGTTGCGGGGCTGAGACCCACGCAGACATGGGGAGAATGTGCAAACTCCACACGGACAGTGACCCGGGGCCGGGATCAAACCCAGGTCCTCGGCAGTGAGGGTACAGAAAAGGGATGAGGAACTTATGTTCGGAAGATAGATTGGAGAATTGGGTCTACAGTGCAAAAGGAGGCCATTCGGCCCATCGAGTCTGCACCAGGAGAAACTGTTCGCATTGGTGGAAGAATTGAGACCTAAAGGTAATTGACAAAGGAAGCAATGGCGACATGAGGAAAAACATTTTCATGCAGTGAGTGGTTAGGATCTGGAATGCACTCTGAGAATACGGTGGAGGCAGGCACAGATTGAGGCTTTCAAAAGGGAGTTGGATCATTATCTGAAAAGGAAATGTTTGCAGGGTTTAGAGAAGAAGGCAGGTGAGTGGCACAAGGTGAATTGTTCTTTCAGAGGGTCGGCACAGACATGATGGGCCAACTGATCTCCTTCTGTGCAGTAATCATTCTCTGATTCTATTATTCAATGATTCAATACACAAAATGTTCATTCAGTTTCTCTCTCTACCGACGTCACCTGGCATGCTGGACATTTCCAGCATTTTCTTTTGCTTTTAAATTTTGGAGTACCCAATTTCTTTTTCCAATTAAGGGGCAATTTAGCATGGCCAATCCACCTACTCTGCACATCTTGTGGATGAGACCCACACAGACACGGGGAGAATGTGCAAACTCCACACGGACAGTGACCCAGGGCTGGGATTCGAAACCGGGTCCTCAGCGCCGTAGGCAGCAGTGCTAACCACTGTGCCACGTGCCGCCCCCTTTTCCCAGCATTTTCTGTCTTGATTACCTTCCTCAGTCTTTCTTTCCTCCAACAAGCTTGACATTATCAAATCACCTTTTTTTGTTGTTGAGTCTTTCAGCCTTTGTATCATTCTGCATTTTGGCCTTAGCTTTTCCGCTAGGTTTTTCAGTTTACAGACAAGAATTCTGCCACATCTGTGATTTTGTGCTGCACTCTCCGCTTTAACAGCATTGCAACTATAATGTGATCATGAACTGGAAGAAAAGCAGCACTGTTTGCTTGAAAAGACTTATTGTTAAATATTTTTATCAGCCAATTAGATTCAGGCCATGTAAGAACATGGGCCTTCATTGAAAACTGGATAGTGGAGGTGGAAAAACCAGAGGGACGTTACTATGTGCCTTATTCCTCCATGGCCACTCTCTTCACTATATCTGTGAGCTCCTCTAACTGTCCAGCATTCTTCCAATTCTGGCGCCTGATGCATCCCTGATTACCTATGTTCCACAATTATCGGCCATACTTTTAGTTGCGAAGGCAATAAACGCTGGAATTCCTTCCCAAAAACTCTCCATTTTTCTAGCTCTCTCTCCTTGATGATCTTCCTCAAAATATTGGCTAATTGCCCAATAATGCCACCCACTCTTTTATGGCAGCTATTTACTTTTGGCTGCACAGCTTTAAAAATAATTCAAACAATTTTTGACCCTTTTTACTTTCATGTAGGCCCAACTCTTTGCTGCAGTCATTTACGGAGTGTTAATACTGCCAGACCCCCAAATTTGTTGAGATCCTAGGAGATCTGCTCCAGCCTTGAAGCTAAATGCAGAAAATGAAAGGTAATGAGAGATCTGCAAGGTTAGTTTTTACAAATTCTGGTGAATGCTCAGCTTACAGTAAACCAATGCTCTAGCTGGCAAAACTCAGTTAATTGCTCAATAATGCATACAGCAGCAAATCCATGTTTGTTTCTGGTGCAATATATAACTTTCCACAGTGCCGGAGGCTGAGGACTTCGACTACACATAAATCAATGAGATATATTTTCAAATATCAAGTAATAATTAGCTACTAATTTAATTAAACAACTTGCAACCATGCTTACAAAACTGTGTATCATTAGTGGAGCTTTTATCATGTCAACTACAGAAATATTGGAACACTTCCAAGAGCTCTGACAGTATATAGGGCAGCACGGTAGCACAAGTGGATAGCACTGTGGCTTCACAGCACCAGGGTCCCAGGTTCGATTCCCCGCTGGGTCACTGTCTGCGTGGAGTCTGCACGTTTTCCCCGTGTCTGCGTAGGTTTCCTCTGGGTGCTCCGGTTTCCTCCCACAGTCCAAAGACGTGCAGGTTAGGTGGACTGGCCATGATAAATTGCCCTTAGTGACCAAAACGTTTAGGAGGGGTTATTGGGTTACGGGGATAGAGTGGAAGTGAGGGCTTAAGTGGGTCGGTGCAGACTCGATGGGCCGAATGGCCTCCTTTCATAGAATGTGCAGAAGGAGGCCATTCAGCCCATCAGGTCTGCACCGGCTCTTGGAAAGAGCACCCTACCCAAGGTCAACACCTCCACCCTATCCCCATAACCCAGTAACCCTACCCAACACTAAGGGCAATTTATCATGGCCAATCCACCTAACCTGCACATCTTTGGACTATGGGAGGAAACCGGAGCACCCGGAGGAAACCCACGCACACACGGGGAGAACGTGCAGACTCCGCACAGGCAGTGACCCAAGCCGGAATCGAACCTGGGACCCTGGAGCTGTGAAGCAATTGTGCTATCCACAATGCTACCGTGCTGCCCCCTTCTGCATTATATATTCAACATATCGCATCAGATTGGTACTGGGCCATCCAGAATAGGAGGATTGCAGTTTTGATGCCTGTTTTTTTGCTATCTTAACTGCAGTTGGCTGACAGTGAACCCACTGTCTGGGCTGACGAAAAAAATGAACCAGTCCAACTGATTATTGGAAAGTCCATGTTTGGATGTTGGGTAATGCACTCCTGGGTAATAGCCCTGTGGATACTTGTTGTCTAGGATCATGTAAGGACAATAACTGTCTGTTTAAACTAAGGAAACACGAATTAGCGCATTCAGAAAAGGAAGAGAAAATATGGAATATGATTCTGGATACTTAAATAATAATAATCTTTATTGTCACAAATAGGCTTACATTAGCACTGCGATGTTATTATGAAAAGCCCCTAGTCGCCACATTCCGGTACACTGAGGACAATTCAGAATGTCCAAATTACCTAAGTATAAATTTACAGATAATATCACAGATATAGATTAGGGTTTCAAAATCCTAACGGGGAGTTTTGGGTTCTGATTTCAAACCTAGATGATAGCAGAAGACATTGGAGATATAGACTGAAATTCAATGGCCTTGATTTTTGGCAAACAAGAAGTTTGTGGCATTCCCATGCCTGTTCAGATTGAATTGGGTAAGGCAAAAATTGGTCTACCTACCTCATCTGAATGATTTCAACACATGAATCTGTGCCTCCAGCATTGTTCTCCTCTTTGCAGTATTGCCAGTATGGTGGGCACACAGCAGGTGGCACTGGTAGCATGGTTCCTGATCATGTGGTTCAAGCAACCTGCTCTTTCCCAAAAGCACACTGCTTCGTAAAAGCAAGGTGGACATTCTTGAAACATAAATGCCAGGGCATGCAGAAGGATCTAGACTGACTTCGCATAGGTGATCAATGTTGGTTAATGCTTCGTGACATGATTTCTTCCACCCACTGCCCCTCTGACCTCTTGTGTTGCTCTATGCAATACATTCAATCTTTTACCCAGCAGCATTTCCTGGCAATCAGATCTCATGTCTAACATCTAGATTCTCCACCTCAGTCCTCACAAACACACCAATGCTTACAGCTTCACACCCACCTCTAGCCACCACATACCTCCATTATTCAGCTATGGCAGACACATGGTGGCACAGTAGGTAGCACTGCTGTCTCACAGCACCAGGGACCAGTGTTTACTTCCAGCCTTGGGTGACAGTATAGATTTTTCACTTTCTCCCCGTGTCCGCATGGGTTTCCTCCGGGTGATCCGGTTTCCTCCCACATTCCAAAAATATGCAGGTTGGGTGGATTGGCCATACTAAATTGCCCCTTAGTGTCCAAAAGATGTGCAGGTTAGGTGGGGTTATGCAGATAGGGTGGGGAAGTGGGCTTAGGCAGAGTGCTCTTTTGGAGGGTCAGTGTAGACACAATGGGTCGAATGGCCTCCTTCTGCACTGTAGGGATTTTATGTTCGATTCACTTCTATCACCCAAATTTAATAGCATTGGCAAGCTTATCTTTCTCTTGCAAGATAAGTTGTCACATAATAGAAGAGAGCAATACACAATTGACTGAAGACAAGGACACCTGAGCTTACAGAGGTGATGGCTCTCAGCATCATGGTGCCACGGCTACAGGGCCTGCAATATCCAATGTTCCTGAGGTCTTTGAAGATGATGGCATCCTCCTGTCTTTTGCCCCTTCTCAATTCCCAGCACATCCTCACCCTGATAGCTGCCATTATGAGTAATCTGCTAATGGCATGACCTTGAACCTCTTGCTTTCCACCCCTTCCCTCAACCCAACCTTGTCATTGTGAGTTCCTGCTTTCAGATACCCAAGATACGCAGCCAACCCAGCTACAGCAGCCAAAGGAGATATACAGCACAGTTCTAATACTGAGGCCCACTCTGATACTTACAGCCACCAGGTCAGACACTAGCATTTTGTTTGTCAGCTCTCCAGATGGTGAGGTTCTGCTGCAAAGGTGACAGATAAGAACATTGATGGGAGGAAAATAGGAGCATACTAAATGGGCATGAGATGCTGCGTGCATTGGCTGGCTTACCAGATGGTAAACTATGTGATTGTATTGTCTGGACTACTGTATCATACATGCCTGGGCTTGTCCATGTTGGCTCCGCCTGTGGCTCCTCCCCTCGGGGCTTCTGTATAAAAGTGGCAAGTCTCCGCCTCCGGTCCCAGTTCGGGTCCAGAGGCTGAAGGCTTGCTGTTTAGTGTATTAAAGTTAACTTTATCAACTCATCGTGTGTTATTGATGGTGTATCAATTTAATACACTAAACTTCTAAGATGGACGCTTCACTCAAGGTGAATTCCTCACTCAAGCCCGATCGTCTGGAACTGGACCCACAAGCAGCTGACACTACAGAGACTTTTGAACACTGGCTAAGCTGCTTCGAGGCCTACCTCGCGTCCTTCAAGGAGGACTTCACGGACCTCCAGAAGAAGCAGGTCCTCCACGCACGGGTGAGCCCTAGAGTCTTTAACCTCATCAGGGACGACCCATCATACGCTGCTCAAAGGACACTGTGAAATCCATCAACCAGGTATATGTTAGGCATCTCCTCGCCACGAGACGCCAACGCCCTGGGGAATCACTCGCAGAATTCCTACGCGCCTTGCGCATCCTCTGTCAAAACTGTGACTGCCGGGCGATATCGGCTACCCAGCACGCTGATCAGGGACGCCTATGTCGCGGGCATGAACTCGAACTATATCCGCCAGCGTTTATTAGAAGGGGGGACACTCGGCTTCCTAGAGACAGTCCAGCTCTCCAACTCACTGGAGGTGGCCTCCCAGAACATGGGGGTCTACACCTCCGACCACGCGGCACCCTCGTGGGCCCCGTGGGTGCAGCCATCAGCCGATCCGGGCGCGGCGCAAGCCTGCGGCGCGCACCGGCCCGCCAACGGCGGAGGCCCGAGGTGCTACTTCTGCGGTCAGAATAATCACCCCCGACAACGCTGCTGGCAAGGAACGCGACTTGTAATGGCTGTGGGAAAAAGGGCCACTTCGCAAAAGCCTGCTAGGCCCGACCCCCCCTAAATCTTCTAGGCCCAGCAGCGCTGCCTGCTGCCTGTCAGGGCCACCCCCAGCTTCCGCGCCACCCGCCATGTGCGACCCGTGGGCGCCGCCATCTTTAATCTCAGCCGACAACATGCGACCCACGGGGGCCGCCATCTTGGACGCCATCTTGCACCTCGCTCGTCACGTGTGACTCATGGGGGCCGCCATCTTGGGACCCCTCCACTGCCTCCCGGGAACCCAGCTCGCCCGACCGTACGCTGGCCGCTGACCGGCCCGCCAACCATTTTCCGACAGTCGCCTCCGTCACACTGAACCAGTCCCGGCCGCACCACCTCACGAAGTCCACAATGACCGTCTGGATCAACGGGCACGAGACGGCCTGCCTTTTCGACTCCGGAAGCACAGACAGCTTCATACACCTGGATATGGTAAGGTGCTGCTCCATCCCCATCCTACCCGCGACCCAGAAAATTTCCCTGGCTTCCGGATCCCACGTTATGGAAATCCGGGGGTACTGCGTTGTGACCCTCACTGTGCAAGGCGTAGAGTACACCAACTTTAGGCTCTTCGTCCTCCCCCACCTCTGCGCTGCCCTATTACTGGTGCTCGACTTCCAATGCCACCTCCAGAGTCTTACCTTGAAGTTCAACGGACCCCTGCCCCCCCCTCACCATCTGTAGCCTCACGACCCTTAAGGTCGCCCGACCATCCCGCTTCGCAAACCTCACCCCGGACTATAAGCCCGTCGCTACCAGAAGCAGATGCTACAGTGCCCAGGACAGGCCTTCATCCGGTCGGAAGTCCAGTGACTCCTGCGAGAGGGGATTATTGAGGCTAGTAACAGCCCCTGGAGAGCCCAAGTGGTGGTCGTCAAGACTGGGGAGAAGCACCAGATGGTCATCGATTACAGCCAGACCATCAACCGGTACACGCAGCTCGATGCGTACCCCTCCCCCACATATCTGACATGGTCAATCAGATTGCGCAGTATCGAGTCTTCTCTACAGTCGACTTGAAGTCTGCGTACCACCAGCTCCCCCATCCGCCCGGAGGACCGCCAATACACTGCCTTTGAGGCAGATGGCCGCCTCTATCACTTCCTCAGGGTTCCCTTCGGCGTCACTAATGGGGTCTCGGTCTTCCAAAGGGAAATGGACCGAATGGTTGACCAGTATGGGCTGCGGGCCACATTCCCGTACCTGGACAATGTCATCATCTGCAGCCGTGACCAGCAGGATCATGACGAGAACCTCCGGCGCTTCCTCCACACCACAAAACTCCTGAACCTCACGTATAATAGAGAGAAATGCGTCTTTCGCACGACACGCCTGGCCATCCTTGGTTACGTCGTGGAACACGGAGTCCTAGGGCCTGACCCCGACCGCATGCACCCCCTCCTGGAATTCCCCCTCCCCCACTGCCCCAAGGCCCTGAAGAGATGCCTGGGGTTCTTCTCCTACTATGCCCAGTGGGTTCCCAATTATGCGGACAAGGCCCGCTCACTCATCAAATCTACCACTTTTCCCCTGACAGCTGAGGCCCGACTGGCCTTCAACCGCATTAAAGCAGACATTGCCAAAGCCGCAATGCACACTGTGGATGAGTCCATCCTGTTTCAAGTGGAAAGCAATGCGTTGGACTTTGCTCTGGCCGCCACGCTCAACCAGGCTGGTAGGCCCGTGGCTTTCTTCTCCCGTACCCTCCATGCCTCCGAAATTCGACACTCCTCTGTCGAAAAGGAGGCCCAGGCCATCGTAGAAGCTGTGAGACACTGGAGGCATTACCTGACCGGCAGGCGATTCACTCTCCTCACTGACCAAGGTCGGTTGCCTTCATGTTCAATAGCGCACAGCGGAGCAAGATTAAGAACAACAAGATTCTGAGGTGGAGGATAGAGCTCTCCACCTACAATTATGATATCTTGTATCGTTCTGGGAAGCTCAATGAGCCCCCAGATGCCCTCTCCCGCGGTACATGTGCCAGCGCACAAGTAGACCGACTCCAGGCCCTCCACAACGACCTCGGGCACCTGGGGGTCACCCGCTTTTTCCATTTCATCAAGGCTCGCAACCTGCCTTACTCCATCGAGGAGGTCAGGACCGTGACCAGGGACTGCCAAGTCTGCGGGGAGTGCAAACCACACTTCTGTCGGCCAGACAGAGCACACCTGGTAAAGGCCTCCCGCCCCTTTTGATGTGTTGGGTGTTCTAGATAACAATCAGGCCACCAACACTGGAAGTGGTGCAACTCTCTTTTATTATAAGGTTAACTATATTAACATACTTGAACTGTGGGTAAATGCAATACCAGCTTTAACTGTTGACCCTTGCCTAGTCCTAACCAGGCGATGCACTCAGCACATGGTGAATGTCTGTGTTGCAGGCTGTGAGCTCTGTGCTCCGAGCTGGCTGCTACTAGAATGAGCGGGAACTCTCCCGTCCCCTGTCTTTATAGTGCGTGTGCTCTCACTGGTGATTGGCTGCAGTGTTGTGTCAGCTGATTGGTCCCACTGCATGTCCATCAATGTGTGTGTGTCTGCACCATAATATACTGGTGTATTTTATGACACCTTTGAGCGCCTCAGCATGGACTTCAAAGGGCCCCTCCCCTCCACTGACCGCAACGTGTACTTCCTCAACATCGTTGATGAGTACTCCAGATTCCCCTTCGTCATCCCCTGCTCTGACATGACCTCTGCCACCGTCATCAAGGCCCTGCACAGTCTTTTCACGCTGTTCGGGTTCCCCGCCTATATCCACAGCGATCGGGGTTCCTCCTTTATGAGCGACGAGTCGCGTCAGTTCCTGCTCGGCAAGGGCATCGCCTCCAGCAGGACGACTAGCTACAACCCCCGGGGAAACGGACAGGTGGAGAGGGAGAACGCGACGGTCTGGAAAGCCGTCCTTCTGGCCCTACGGTCGAAGAATCTCCCAGTCTCCCGCTGGCAGGAGGTCCTCCCCGATGCGCTCCACTCCATCCAGTCACTCCTATGTACAGCTACCAATGTGACCTCTCATGAACGTCTGTTTGCCTTTCCCAGGAAGTCCACCTCCAGGGTCTCGCTCCCGTCCTGGCTGACAGTCCCAGGGCCCGTCCTTCTCCGACAGCATGTGAGGAGCCATAAAACCGACCTCCTCGTCGAGAAGGTCCAGCTGCTCCATGCAAATCCCCAATACGCCTCCATGGCACACCAGGACGGGCGGCAGGACACAGTCTCCCTTCGGGATTTGGCTCTTGCAGGCTCCCCAGAGACCATCACCACCACCACCCCCCCCCCAACTCTCCACCGTCCTCCACCACCCCTGCCCACCTCCCTCGCGGACTGACACCCGCAGGCCCACCGGCGACAAATACCACCACCTCCGCCCCTACATCGCCACCTCCTTCGCCGACACAACATCTGGGTGAAGAAGCTGATGACAACATGCTCCCGGACACGCAGGCCTCGACGCCGGCACCAACACCACAGCCGGGACTGAGGTGATCGTGGCGGAAGGTCAAGGACCCCGACAGACTGGACCTTTAAGATCACTTCACCCCTGCCGGACCTTTTTTTAAACGGGGTGAATGTGATAAACCACGTGATTGTATTGTCTTGACTACTGTGTTATACATGCCTGGGCTTGTCCAGGTTTGCTCTGCCTGTGGCTCCTCTCCTCGGGGCTTCTGTATAAAAGTGGCAAGTCTCCGCCTCCGGCCCCAGTTCAGGTCCAGAGGCTGGAGGCTTGCTGTTTAGTGTATTAAAGCCTCAGTTAACGTTATCAACTCGTCGTGTATTATTGATGGTGTATCACTAACACTGCCAAGGAGTAGGAAGAAGGCAGCCGATAAGTTGACTGAGGGCAAAATGCAGAGTTTTAACTTTATGCAGCCTCTTCTCCTTCCCCTGTGATGCTGCAGACCCGGAGTCACTGTCACAGTTGCTCTCAAAGCTGTTGCAAACTTTGCGTAGATAAGTGACCTAGTCCTCTGTCATCCCTGTGAGGATGTCGCAACATATTCCAGCAAGTACAGCAAATCATCTCAAAAATCACTCCCAAGTACTTTCGGACATTTTCGTTGGAAAATGTTCAAAAGGATTTACTTACCTACAATCAGGACGTCTGGTCCTTTAAATAACTCAACTGCAGGCCTCAAGTTGCTTCCTCATGTAAAATTTTGTTAAAGTAGACAAATGAGGTATCCTCCAATTTTGGTATCCTCTCTGGTAGGGGTGGAAAACATCAGGCGCTGGATTCTCTGATTTGGAGACCATGTCCCAACACTGGCGTGGGAACGGCCAGGAAAACTGGCTTAAAACGGTCACCGATTCCCCGTTTTGCTGGGGGCTGGAAGGAATGCAGCGCAACGGGCAGCACAGTGGCTTAGTGGTTAGCACAGCTGCCTCACGGCGCAGAGGTCCCAGGTTCAATCCTGGCCCTGGGTCACTGTCCGTGTGGAGTTTGCACATTCTCCCCGTGTTTGCGTGGGTTTCGCCCCCACAACACAAAAATGTGCAGAGTAGGTGGATTGGCCACGCTAAATTGCCCCTTAATTGAAAAAATAATTGGGTAATCTAAATTCCCCCCCAAAAAAAGGAATGCAGCGCAGAGCACCCGGCTTTAGCTGCCGATATGCCCCGGAGAATTGCCGGGTCCATGGCCACGCAAGCGCACGGCGGCAGCCTGTAGCGGCCTCGCCGTGCTTCATGGCGGATGCAGCCCATGGACCCGGCCTGCGAAATAGTCCGCCCTTTGGCCGGCACGCGTGCCCCGGACCGCCCCACCACAGTGCCCCCAGCCTCGAATAATATCCCCCCTACCTGCGGATCGGCTCTCCCCCGACTGTGGTGGCGCTGGACTGAGTCCACAGCCGCCACGTTAAGGTCCTGACTGGTGAGACCATGAGACACCCATGCCGTTGGGAACTCGGCCGTTCAGGGATGGACCATCAGGGGGCGGGGCCCATGTTTACGTGGCGCGGCGCACTCACAGAGTGCTCCGCTTTTGAGGGGGCGCCGCATCGCGAAAGCGGCGGCGCTACCGATTCTGTCGGGAATTTGGATTCTCCGGCCCGTCGCCGAACGCGATTTCGCCATTGGCGACCGGAGAATCCAGCCGCAGGACAGCAACATTTTCATGTGCTTGGTTACAGTTTCAGGATATCTGAAGGACTCAGCTCTGAGTGTCATTATTAGTGATGGATGGCATAGAAACAGAAAGTTCAAACAGAAGTAGGTCATTCAGTTCTTGGAGCCTGCTCTGCCATTCATTCCTCCATACGCCAATGAATACTGGTCTAGTCGACCCAATATCTTCCTATATAGCAATCCCGCCATCTCTGGAATCGGTCTGGTGAACCTTCGCTACAATCTCTCTGTGACAAGAATATCCTTTCCCAGGTAAGGGGACCAAAACTGCACACAAATGCCCTGTACAGCTGTATAAATACTTCCTTGTCCCCCTATTCAAGTCCTCTTGCAATGATGGCTAACATACCATTTACCTTCTTAACTACTTGTTGTACCATCATACCTGTTTTAGTGATTGTGTCCTAGGACATCCAGGTCCCTTTGTACATCTACATTTCCCAATCTATCCCCATTTAAATAATACTCTGCTATTCTGATTTTCCTACTGAAGTAGCTAACTTCACAATTATCCATGTTATATTGCATCTGCCATGTATTTGCCCACTCACTCAGCACGTCTAAATTGCTTTGAAATCTCTTAACATCTTCCTCACCACTCACATTCCCACCAAGGTTCATGTTGTCGGCAAACTTTGAGGTATTACGTTTGGTCCCCTTATTTCCAAATCATTGATATATATTGTGGATAGCAGGGGTCACAGAAAATAGGAGCAGGAGGATGCCATTTGGCCCTGCGTCTAATCGGGTCTGCTCCACCATTCATTGTGATCACAGCAGATCATCCAACTCAATAGCCTGATCTCGCCTTCCCCAGATCCTTTGATCCTCTTTGCTCCAAATGCTATATGTAACAGCTTCTTGAAAGCATGCAGTGTTTTGGCCTCAACTGCTTTCTGTGGTAGCAAATTCCATAGGCTGACCACTCGGGGTGAAGAAATTTCTCCTTATCTCAATCCTAAATGGTCTACCCTGTGTCCTCAGACTGTGACTCTGGTTCTGAACACCCCAACCATCGGGAACACCCTTCTTGTATCTACTCTGTCTAGTCCTGTTATAATTTATAGGTTTCTATGTATTCCCCCCTCATTCTTCTGTACTCCAGCGAATATAATCCTGACCAATTCCATCTCACCTCATATGTCAGCCCTTTCTGTTTCCTCTCTGCTAACTAATTCTCAGTCCATGCCAATATTTTACGCCAAATCCCATGTGCTTTAATTTTTCACACTCACCTCTTCTGTGGGACTAGAAGGACTTTATTAAAGTTTTCTGAAAATACAAATACACCACATCTATTGGTTCTTCCTTATCTATTCTGCAAGTTACTTCCTCAAAGAATTCCAGAAGGTTTGCCAAACATGATTTTCCTTTCATAAATTCATGTTGACTTTGTCTAATCCCGACGTTATCTAAGTGTCCTATTCTTGAAATCTTTCTAATAGTGATCACTACTGCTGATGTTAGGCTAACCTGTCTGTAATTCCGTTTTATTCTTCCCACCTTTTTAAAATAGTTATATTTGCCACCTCCAATCTGCCGGGACTGTTCCAGAATCTAGGAATTTGGGAAAATGACAACGAACACATCCACTATTTCTATGGCCACAACCTTTAGTACTCTGGGATGTAGACTATCAGGCCCTGGGATTTATCAGCTTTCAGTCCCATTAATTTCTCCAACCTTATTTTTCAATAATACTAATTTCCTGCAATTCCTCATTTTCAGTAGACTATTGGTTCACAATCATTTCCATGAAGTTATTTGTGTATTCCTCCATGAAGAACTAAAGTAATTGTTTAATTGCTCTGCAATTTACTTGTTCTCTATTATAAATTCTTCCATTTTGGACTGTAAGGGACCTACATTTGTCTTCACTAATTTTTCCCCTGTATGCAGGGTGCATAGGTAAAAATCCACAATGCAGGTAACAACCCTGCCCCTGAGAATGGAGGGAAGTCTACATTGTGTCATTAGAAGCAGCACTAAGTGATTGAACTTTTCTCCCTGCGAGCTCTTGTGAGGTGCTCTGACTACCAAGCCCAGTTACTGGAATGTGCCTCCAACTGACAAAGCTTCACAGTAAAAGGTCACATTTACTATCAAGGCACGTTTCAGTGCCAAGGCTAGTTTGACAACTTTGATGTTTTGTGTTCTGAACGAGGTCCAGATCGAGGACAATTGAACCCCAGGAGTCTTATTCCGGTAGATTGTAAATTGCTCCTCCAGGTTTCTATAACTTGAAATTTAACATAGAATCATAGATTCCCTACAGTGTATAAGGAGGCTATTCAGCCCATTGAGTCTGCACTGACACATTGAAAGAGCACCCCATCCAGGCCCAATCCCCACCCTATCCCCGCAACTACGTTATCCCATCCCTTTGGACACTAAGGGGAAATTTAGCATGGCCAATCCATCTAACCCACAATTCTTGGACTATGGGAGGAAACACATGCAGACACTTGGAGAATGTGCATACTCCACGTAGACAGTCACCCGAGGACAGGATCAACCCCGGATCCCTGGCACTGTGAGGCAGCAGTGCTGACCATTGTACCATCGTGCCACCATGTGAATTTTTGTTTTTTAATTTACTGTCTGTCTCTTCTCCACTGTTCCATTTTCTAGTCTTAGATTTCAGTGGTGAAGACAATTGCACCCATGAATCAGCAAAATCCCAGGTGCCCCATGACTCTCATTTCGCTCTTGTTAGCTTGCACCTCCAGCGAATTTAGAGTAACAAACATTTTGAGCTGAAGGGTGAGAGAAAATATATTTTTTTAAAATAAATTTAGAGTGCCCAATTCATTTTTCTTTTCCAATTAAGGGGCAATTTAGCATGGCCAATCTACCTATCCTGCACATCTTTGGGTTGTGAGGGCGAAACCCACGCAAACATGGGGAGAATGTGCAAACTCCACACGGACAGTGACCCAGAGCCTGGATCGAACCTGGGACCTCGGCACCGTGAGGCAGCAGGCTAACCACTGCACCACCGTGCTGCCTGAGAGAAAATATTCTGACAGGAGGGGCACCATAAGATGCTCCATTCCTGCAAATCCTGAGCTTGTGCATCTACATAAAACTTAAAAGCCTAACTGGGGCCTAATTTATAGTTTGCTTAACCTATATTTAGCTACTAGTTACTGTTTAAAATAATAGCTAAGGAACACCTAAAATATTCAAATAATGTTTCTCTATTATTGAACACATGGACCATAAAATAATATGGTTAATATTTCCATTAAAATAGTGGACATAACATTATCACCCAATCTTGTTAAGTATGCATCCATAAATGTTGCCAACAAAAATATTGCAGCTGATGTTCGTGACAGTGCAGAAGGCATTGGGAATAAATCTCTCCTTCCCGCCTTGAGCAGGAAATTAACAGAATAGGAATGAAAATTACACCAATTCAGAGATTCTTCAAGGATGATTATGCACTCGAAGATTTATTTATTTCCCTTGTCCCGAATAGTATGTTGGATGTTTATCCAGTGAGAAACCAGAATTCATTAGGATTAAACTACTGAAATATTAACTCTCTCCACAGATGCTGCCTGAACCTCTGAGCTTTTCCAGCATTTTGTTTTTATTTTAGATTTCCAGCGTCCGCAGTGTTTTGCTTTCATTAGAACTAAAGTTGGGCAAATCACGAAGGTCTCCTTCGACTACATGGGAGAACCATTACATCACCTACTTGTACCTTTAGCTAAAACCCATCAAGGGGCTAGAAGCAGACCTTCCTCTGGATCATTCAGCTCATCGTGAAAAACAGACACATATTTGTTACTGATACAGAGATCAGATATATTCTCAACAATGGACAATCAACAAAATTAAACGGATACCTCCATTAGTGTTCGGGCCACATCTTGTACCCCTTTTCGTAATCTATAGCAGAGACCAGTTGCATCTCCAGTAGACAATCACGAATGTGGGGACAATTTTAACTTTGGCCATTGGTATAACTCGGGTGATATTAGATCGGCTGCTCATTATCTTATATACCCCGTCCAATTTTCCTTCCAATGTAAAGTAAATGGCTAATTTTTCATAATGCTCTATACTTGCTTTCCCTGCCTAACTCCACTTCAATAGTAATCTGGCAGAGGTCATTACTGTTATAGAGCTTGCCTCATTTTCTTTTTGTTTCATTTCAACTCATTAGCAGGGGAAATTCTTTTGGATTGAATGCATGTCAGCATGGGAGTGAAGGAATGTTCCCAGCTCTAGTGCCTTGACACTGAAGTTGCCTTTGGAACTACAGCCATGTTGGCACTTAACCTGTAACATCAGATACCAAAACAAATTGGAGATGCATTTGATATCTTTGGAAGGTTGTGTTTGCTGTTCAACTAAATTCTCCAAAATTGGCTTACGTGTGCTCAATCATAGATTGGCTGTTATAGTTTTAAGGTGTGTGCTTGGGTAAAGTAATGCTGGTTACTCTATCAGTGGTCTGGGGCATCGTACATTTCGACATGTTTCCATATTACCCATATCTAATAGTGCAACCTGAGTATATAACAATAGCATACATTCAACCAAATTATTAGAATTAGATCTGAAATTAATTGACTGTTAATTCCAAACTAAAGCCTATCGTCTCTATTCTGCAGTGAGCTATTTGTCATTTCTATGTTTTTATTTTCAGAAAGTACTTTGTATAATACTTCATTGAACTTTTCTGAAATTATCATTCTGGTTTAATCAGCTTCACGATCTTTGGCATTGCACAGCCACAGCTTTAAATGACAGTCCAAAAGTCATGCAGATTTGTTTAAAATACCAACATTACAATACCTAAGCCTTGACAAATCTGCTAATTACATTTTTCATAAGATTGACAGACTATTTGCATATCCGGCACACTACAGGTTACCGTTTGTAAGGTGACAGCCATAATACGAGGCAATAGCTTCTAATTAGGACTAACGCAAATGTCGGTGTTTTGTGTTTGATGGAGCTGATTCTTACAACTAATAGTCTCAAATCATAAACGGTAATGTAAGCAACAAGTAAGTGACTATTACTAACATTGGCTTGAACTATGTAATATATTTTGAACTCTTCCTAATAGCTTCATTTTTATAATTCATCACTCAAGGTCAAAAATATAACTATAAGCAGCAAATTGACTTTTGAAGGTCTACTCTGAAAGTTTCATTATTTACCTTATTCCTGGCAAGGTTCTGAAAAGACTCTGACAGGAGTCTTCTGAGTGACCTTGTTTTTTTTGAAGTGTTCTTAAATTAATTAGGCAGCTTTCTGATGAGCATTTGCTGCTCAGCCCATCCTATTTGAGTAGAGTATTCATTAGGAACATTTATAAGAGCATCATTACAGTTCCTCAATAATCTACAAATAATTAAATTCTTCATAGCTCTAGAAATTATTTTAAAAAGCAGTTCCTGGAACAATGTTAAAACAAAATGAAGTGCAAATGCCTGCAATGAGTCATTACAGCAATCACAGGACATTTTTGTGAACTTAACTTAAGGTCACCTTGAGGAATAAATTATTAGACTACCATTATCCAAGAGTGAGGGAAGGCTACCGTCACATAGGAACATAGGAACAGGAGTTGGCCATTCAGCCCCTCAAGCCTGCTCCGCCATTCAACTGGCTCATGCTGGATCTTCTATCTCAGTGCCATTTTCCCACATTATCCCCATATCCCTTGATATCTTTAATTCCTAGAAATCTGCTGACTTCTGTCTTCAAAGTATGCAATGACTGAACCTTCTGTGGTAGTCTGTGCAGAGGTATTACGGTACCTGGTAATGCTGGACCACCATTGGTAGATATTGTATGTTTCCTATTGGTCAAGCTGTATGGTAGCTCCGCCCTGCAAGGCGGGATATAAGAGCCCGTGCCGCCCCAGCAGCCTTCTTTCTGTACCTGAGCTGCTGGGGGAAACATCTAGCTTATTAAAGCCTTCAGTTGGACTACAACCTCGCTTTAGTGGTCATTGACCGTGCATCAATTTAATAAGCCAGATTTAAAAGGATGGAGCTCCGAATCAAGCCGGAGTGTCTGCAACTCAGCCCCCACGCGGCGAACCCAGCGGCAACCTTCAAGCACTGGCTGGCGTGTTTTAAAGGATATCTTGGAACGGCCGAAAACACACCCATGGGAGAACAGAAATTGCAAGTCCTGCACTCGAGGGTGAGCCCGGAAATTTACACCCTCATCGAGGATGTGGACGACTTCGATGCAGCAATGGAGCTGCTAAAAGGACATTATATTCGCCCGGTAAACCAGGTCTACGCCCGACATCTGCTAGCAACGAGGCGACAAATCCCTGGGGAATCGCTGGAAGAATTCTACCGTGCGCTCCTGGTGTTGGGGAGAAACTGCAGCAGCCCGCAAGTTTCGGCGAGCGACCACACAGAACTCTTGATCCGGGACACTTACGCTGGAGGTACGCTGTCCTCCCAAATCCGCTAGCTATTGCTGGAAACAGACAACCTAGGCCTCAAGGAGGCACGGGGCCTTGCAGGCTCCCTAGATATGGCCTCCAGAATCGCCCACGCTTACGTTCCCGACCGCGCCGCAGCCTGGGCAGCGTGGAACCCCTCCGCAGCCGACCCCGAGACATCCCCCACCCCCCCACAAGCTTGTGCTGCAAGGCGGCCTGGCAACCCCAGGGGGCCCCGCTGCTACTTTTGCGGCCAGGCCAAGCACCCCCCGGCAGCGCTGCCCGGCCTGCGCATCCACCTGCAAGGGATGCGGTAAAAAGGGCCACTTTGTGGTATGCCAGGCCCATGCGGTCGCCGCGGTCTCCGGCGGCGAATGCGGACCGCCACTACAAACCTCTCCACAGTCCCTGTGCGGCCAGCAAGCACTGCCATCTTCCTCCTCCAGGGCCACGTGCGCCCCCCTGGCACCGCCATCTTGTCCTGCGGACACCACGTTCGATGGATGGGCGCCGCCATTTTGTGCACCACCAGCCATGGACGACCAATGGGAGCCGCCATATTGGATGGACTCCCAGGACCCCAGCTCGGCTGACCGCACACCGCCCGAAGAGAACACTCAACTGCTGCGATTAGCCTCGGTGACCCTGGACCAGCCCCGGCCTCGAGCACTCTCAACTGATACAACAACAGTACTAATCAACGGGCACGAGACGTCCTGCTTAATCGACTCTGGGAGCACAGAGAGCTTCATACACCTCGACACGGTAAGGTGCTGTTCTCTCCTCGTCCACCACGTTAATCAAAAATCTCCCTGGCCTCCGGTTCCCACTCAGTAGAGATAAAGGGGTTTTGTGTAGCAAACCTCACAGTCCAGGGAAGGGAGTTTAAAAATTACCGGCTCTACGTCCTTCCCCACCTCTGCGCGGCCACACTCCTGGGTTTAGACTTCCAGTGTAATTTCCAAAGTCAAACTTTCAAATTCGGTGGCCCAAGACCCCCCCCCCCTTCACTGTCTGCGGCCTCGCGACCCTCAAGGTCGATCCGCCTTCCCTGTTTGCGAACCTCACCCCGGATTGAAAACCCATCGCCATCAGGAGCAGACGGTACAGTGCCCAGGATCGGATCTTTATTAGGTCAGAGGTCCAAAGGCTACTGAGGGAAGGAGTCATTGAAGCTGGCAACAGTCCCTGGAGAGCTCAGGTAGTGGTGGTAAAGTCTGGGGAGAAGCATAGGATGGTCATCGACTACAGTCAGACCATCAACAGGTTTACGCAGCTGGACGCGTACCCTCTGCCCCGCATATCCGACCTGGTAAACAGGATCGCGCATTACAAGGTCTTCTCCACGGTGGATCTTCAGTCCGCCAACCACCAGCTCCCCATCCGCACGGGTGACCGCAAATACACTGCATTCGAGGCAGATGGGCAGGTCTATCACTTCTTCAGGGTTCCCTTCGGTGTCACCAAAGGGGTCTCGGCCTTCCAGCGCGAGATGGACTGAATGGTTGACCGGTACGTTTATGGGCAACATTCCCGTATCTCGATAATGTCACCATCTGCGGCCACGATCAGCAGGACCACGACACCAACCTCTGAAAATTTCTCCAGACCGCAAAGATCCTTAACCTTACATATAACAAGGACAAATGCGTGTTAGCACCGACCGCCTAGCCATCCTCGGCTACGTAGTGCGAAATGAAGTTATAGGCCCCGACCCTGAACGCATGCGCCCCCTTATGGAGTTCTCCCTCCCTCACTGCTCCAAGGCCCTGAAGCGCTGCCTAGGGTTTTCCTCTTACTATGCCCAGTGGGTCCCCAACTATGCAGACAAGGCCTGTCCCCTGATCCAATCCACAGTTTTTCCCCTGTTGATAGAGGCCCGCCAGGCCTTCAGCCGCATCAAAGCAGGCATTGCAAAGGCCACGATGCACGCCATCGACAAGTCCCTCCACTTCCAGGTCGAGAGCGACGCGTCTGACGTAGCTCTGGCGGCCACCCTCAACCAAGCGGACAGACCCGTGGCCTTCTTCTCACGTACCCTCCATGCTTCCGAAATCCGCCACTCCTCAGTCGAAAAGGACGCCCAGGCCATAGTAGAAGCTGTGCAACATTGGAGGCATTACCTGGCCAGCAGGAGATTCACTCTCCTCACTGACCAACGGTCGGTTGCTTTCATGTTCGATAATGAACAGCGGGGCAAGATAAAAAAACGATAAGATCTTGCGGTGGAGGATCGAACTCTCCACCTACAACTACGAGATCTTGTATCGTCCCGGGAAGCTAAATGAGCCTCCTGATGCCCTGTCCCGTGGCGCATATGCCAACGCACAAGTGGACCTCCTCCGAGCCCTCCACGAGGACCTCTGCCACCCGGGGGTCACTCGCTTTTTCCACTTTATCAAGACCCGCAACCTGCCCTATTCCATCGAGGAGGTCAGGACAGCCACCAGGGACTGCCAAATCTGCGTGGAGTGCAAACCGCACTTCTACCGGCCAGAGAAAGCGCACCTGATAAAGGCTTCCCGTCTCTTTGAACGCCTCAGCATGGACTTCAAAGGCCCCCTCCCCTCCACCGACCGCAACACGTACTTCCTGAACGTGATTGACGAGTACTCCCGGTTCCCATTCGTCATCCCCTGCCCCGACATGACCGCAACCACCGTCATCAAGGCCCTCCATAGCATCTTTGCACTGTTCGGGTTCCCCACTTACATACATAGTGATAGAGGGTCCCCCTTTATGAGCGAAGAACTGCGTCAATTCCTGCTCAGCAAGGACATCGCTTCGAGCAGGACGACCAGTTACAACCCCCGGGGTAATGGACAGGTAGAGAGGGAGAACGGAACGGTCTGGAAGACCGTCCTACAGGCCCTAGGGTCCAGGAATCTCCCAGTCTCCCGCTGGCAGGAAGTCCTCCCGGATGCCCTCCACTCCATCCGGTCACTGCATTGTACCACGACCAACCAAACACCTCACGAACGTCTCCTTGTCTTCCTCAGGAAGTCCTCCTCTGGGACCTCGCTCCCGACCTGGCTGGCAGCTCCCGGACACATCCTGCTCCGAAAACATGTGCGAGCGCACAAGTCGGACCCGTTGGTCGAGAGGGTCCATCTTCTCCACACTAACCCCCAGTATGCCTATGTGGTGTACCCCGACGGCCGACAAGATACGTTCTCCCTACGAGACCTGGCGCCCGCCGGATCCCCACGCACACCCCAGCCACCAGTCCCACCTTCCCTCCCACCAGTGCACCTTAGAGGAGGATCGGCCCTTCTGCCGGCCCCATCTAGGCCCCCCCCCACCCACCGACGCACCCCGCAGACGCTCCCTTCCCAGGTCAACCGTTTTCCCCACCAGTGCCGTCTAGTGGTGTTGAAGCTGCCACAGAAATTGAGGCCACGCTCCCGGAGTCACAGACGCCCGAGCCTCCACTGAAGTCACCACCGAAGCTTCGACGATCACAGAGGATGACCAGGGCCCCTGATCAACTGATTGCTTCATTTTAAAGTGTATAGTTAATTATGAATCTGTAATTAGTTACAAAACGCTGTACGGAGGTATTACGGTACCTCCATAACTATAATTTCTACCACGTTACCATGTTGTAATATCAAGCCACCACCCCCGCCGGACTCTTTCTTAACGGGGTGAATGTGGTAGTCTGTGTAGAGGTATTACAGTACCTGGTAATGCTGGAACACCATTAGTAGATATTGTATGTTTCCTATTGGTCAAGCTGTATGGTAGCCCTGCCCTGCAAGGCAGGGTATAAGAGCCCGTGCCACCCCAGCAGCCTTCTTTCTGTACCTGAGCTGCTGGGGGAAACATCTAGCTTATTAAAGCCTTCAGTTGGACTACAACCTCACTTTAGTGGTCATTGATCGTACATCACCTTCATAGCTCTCTGAGATAGGGCATTCCAAAGAGTTACTATCCTCTGAGCGAAGAAATTCCTTCTCATATTGTAATGAAAAGGGTTTCCTTTACTCCACAACAGGCTGGTATTGGGTGTCACAGGTAACTGTGGGTGTCTCTCTCCTGCAGGTGTTGAAACCACGACCCGGAAGTGTCGCACTGGGACAGCCTCGCAAGAGAGAGGGGACAAGTCTCACTGTTTATACCTAACCAGTGAGGTTGTCCTTATGCCACACCAGTTACCTTAACTGCCACCTACGCCTGTGTGAGTCTCTCTCCTGTGATGATGAAATGTCACCCGGAAGTGCCCCACTAGTGCAACTTCACAAGAGAGAGAGAAAGAGGGACCACTGTCTATTACTGACCAGTAGCCTCTCTTGAGTGAGCATGTTCAAAGCGCTCAGATTCCCTTTTCTGGTCCTCGACTACGGGATTATGTCCTGGCAATTATTGTGACTTGACCAGAATGGACAGTGAAATGAAGGTGAGACCACAATAATGGTAGTTTTAAAATAATTGATTTATTCAAGATAAATTAAGTCTTCTGCAACTCAGATTAACCCACACACACAAACACCGATTACGAAATACTATGTGTAAAACAAGAGACTAAACGGCACATCGAAAATTCTTACAGCTGTAATTGAAAATATGGAAAGATATGTCATTTGAAACATGGAAGTCTATTCATACCTGATTTAAGAAACATGAGAGAATGTAGGGAAAAATCCCATGATGGGTTAACAGCAGCTGCCAGGAGAGGATTGTAAAATGCAGATAGCCTTGGTCAAGTCGGCTTAGCAAACAAAACAAGCAGGTCTTTCAAGACACAATCAGTGAATTTTAGTATACAGCTAAAAGCAATGTTTCGCACCTCCTTTTGAAGTTAGGTAAGCAGATGGAAAAGAATGGATGAGGTTTTCAATTGAATTAGGTGACAAATGTTTAAATGTGAGGCAAGTCTTTTAAACTCACCACCAATTGAATCTTTAGAATAAAGCTAAAAGCAATATTTCACACCTTTATTGAAGTTAAGTAAGCAGCTGGAAAAGAATGGATGAGGTTTTCAATTGAATTAGGTGACAAAAGTGTGAAGTTCTGTTGATATCAGGTAAATTAAAGAAAGACAACATGTCTACAAGAACACAAATTAGACCCAAATCAAAGTCAAAATTATGAGCTGGAGACACAATTTGATAATAATAAAACTATAGAAATGACAGGAATCAAAAGTGACACCACTTTGAAATCAAAGCATTCTTGAACATCACAAAGGAAACAATGTAATCAGAGATCTATGAGCTGAGGTCATGCTCAAAATGAATACTTAGTCGTCTTAGAAAAATTTAGATTAAAGGTACCTTTTATAATCCAAGTGAAATAAAAGTTACTTTACAATAAAGTCATAAAAACTTAATAACTGTTAGAAAGATATATAAACTCTGAGAAAGGGGTCGGTAGGGAGAAAAAGCAGAGAAGGAACAAGAGATGCAAGCAGAGAAGCTCAGAGTCAGCTCTCATAGCTCGGTCATGGGAAAGGGACAGAGCAAAGCAGCCGAGCTAAAATAGTGAATCCATCTGAGAAAGACCTCCAAAAGCTAAAGAAGAGAGAGAGAGAGCCAGCTCTCACAGCTCAGTACATGGGAAAGATAGAGCATAGTAACCGAGCAGAACAGTGAATACATCTAAAGAAGACCAGATTTTAAAAAGAAGATTAATTGTCAAGTTGGGCCTGAAGGTCCCTTCAACCAACCAGGAGAATCCAGAAGCAAGATCTTTTTACTTTCCTGTAAAGACAGTGATTGCATCTTTTAAAAGAAAAAATATAATAATAAAATAATTCAAATGTTTAAACCTGAAACAGTGGTTATTACAAAGCCTACTTTACTTACTGAGCAACGCAGGACCCAGGATATCGATGCTACTAAGTGGTAAGGAGGTAAAATTCTTCTGTGAAGGTATGGGTTATACCGGGGGATAACTTGAAAACATAGTTTGACCTGAAAAGCACACAGCTAAGTCTGCATCGGAGCCAGGGAGTGAGAATCCCTGTTCACCATTTAGAATATCAGCTCTTTTTGGTATAGGGGGAATTCTAAGAATAGTGGTGAGTTTTTAACTTCACAGCTTACACAGATTTACTTTAGCGCCCGCAAGCACAGATACACAGATATATTCACTTACCCACCCCAAACCTCAACAAACTATACTAATTGGGAGTTTCCTGTGAGCTGGAGGAATATACTCACCGCTCCAGGGACAGGATAGTTACAAAAACGTTGGCACAGATTTCTTTAGATCTTCTTCCAAGCTGGCGGGTCCTTGCGGCTGTTGTTCCTCAGGTTCTCGTGGTCTGTTTTCAGCAAGGCGAAGCGTGTGTCAGGCAGGAGAGAAGAGTTCTAAAACAGTTCCTCAGACTTGTCATTTTAAGGGAAAAACCCTGAATGGGTCAAATACTGACCCTCTCACAGGTGAGTTCCAGGACAAAGGAAGCCTTTCTGATTGTTGACAGCAGATCTGACACCATTTCCCATTGGATTCGATTGTGTTCCACATGGTGCCGGTGCTAGCCCCTTAACAGTAACAAAATCGGTCCAGGTGAGGGGCCAACTCTTAGTCTCAGAAACGGAGAATCCCGCCCTGGAACTCTCAAGCTGACAGTTTTGGATTTAAAAAAAATCTTTCAGGTCTGGCTCCTCACTCTGGACATTATTACAATTCTGAGTGAACTCTACCAGTGCACGAGCCCTGGTGCTTGACACCACCTGCACCGCCCTCCCCCTGGCTCCGGATCAATGACAGATACATTTAATGTAGATAAGTCTAAAGTACAGCACATAGGATAGAAAAAATAAGCCACACATATAAATTGCTGAAATAGTGATGAATGAAATGGAGGGAGATTAAAATAAAGGAGGTCATGGGGCGGGATACTCTCAGCCCAGGCCGGGCCGGAGAATCGGCGGGACAAGCGCGAATCGCATGACGCCACCCCGATGCCGGATCGCCGATTCTCCGGAGAATCGCCGCCATTGGTGATGGCGCGGTTGGTGCGGCGCTGGTCGGTGGCCGCTCTACACCGTCCCCCTGGCGATTCTCCGCCCGGGATGGGCCAAGCGGCCGCGCAAAAAACCCGAATCCCGATGTGGCCTTACCCAGCAGGACCTTGGCGTGCATGCATCTGAGAGCGGACTGATGCGGGGGGAGGGGGGGTCCAACCCCGGGGGAGGCCTCCGCTGTGGCATGGCCCGCGATCGGGGCCTACCGATCGGCAGGCCGGCCTCTCGGGCTGGGGGCCTCTTTTGTTCCACGCCGGCCCCTGTAGCCCCACGCCATGTTGCATCAGGGCCGGCGTGGAGAAGGGAGCCACTGCGCATGCACGCATTGGCGCCGGTCCCACTGCGCATGTGCAGACCCGCGGCGCCAATCTGACGCCGGCATCGGCAGCTGGAGCGGTGTGGGTCGCTCCAGTGCCATGCTGGCCTCCTGTAAGGGTCAGAATTGTTGTTCCTGGGTGCATGTTGACGCCGTCGAGAAACGCGATGGCGTTTTCGACGGCGTCAACACTTAGCCTCAGGATCAGAGAATTCCGCCCATGATCTATAAGAGATTTCTGATCAGGCCATATCCAGCTTTAGTTGTCGAAACATAAGGGAGTCATGTAAGTAGTGTAGACAGTGGTTGTATCACTACTGTTGAGGCTTAGGCTTTCCATGCTCCAGAAGAAGCATTGAAGAGGTGATCTTATTGTTTATAAAATAAGATATTGGATGGAAAGGTTAAATTTGGCTATTACTTTAACTTAAATTGTGGGCACAGCATAAGAGGGCAGTGATTCAAATCTGTAAAAGATAACTTCAGAATTGAGATCAGGACATTCTTTATCCAATGAATGATCAACATTTGGATGAACTTTTGATTGGATGAAAAATTATTTTTGAAGGAACGATTGGATAATGGAATGGTGGGATGGAGGGTACTTCAAGGTGGATGAAGTAATATCTCCTTTCTCATCCATAGCTACTGTGTGATTTTGGGAATGGGTTTGGGAACACACTGTGATAGAGAAGAATGAGAGGATCTGAGAAAAGAATGGGTTGGCTGCACTCTGTTACAATGTGGTGCATAGCTGGGCTGTGGAAAGAATGTTTGGTTGTGCTTTATGATGGAATAGATTGCAAATAGTCTTCAAAAATTTGTTTTTGGACAGAACTGCTTTTTTCTCTCTCTATTGTTGTATTATTTCTTGTTTCTCTGATTGTCAAAGTGGAATTGTGACATCAGCCAATAGCTTGGGCGAAAGCTTTGAGGAATCTCCTGTGCCAGTTAAGAGTTTAAATTTGTCGTGGCCCAATCCTGCCATTGGTCGGTTAGAAACACAGAAAAATACTGGCTGATACTGATTTGGAATGTAAAAGTGAATTTTCAGTGCAGCAATCACAATAGAGTGATTCGAAATGAATGTCCCTGTTCCTAATATCACCTTTCTGCTTCTTTCATCGTTATGTATTCACCAGCAGCTGTCTGCAATCACTTTGTCCACAGCTGTGCTGTTGCAGATGTTTAAAATCTCCAGGGCTGGTTTTATGTAATGAATCACAGATGGTGCTCAGCAGCTTTTCGAAACAGATAATTTTTGCATGTAGTATTTTGGGATTTAAGCTGTGTATTAATGGGATAGGGTGATGAGTTGGTGCTGCCCATGGGAGAGCTATGCTGACCCGCAATGCAAATTGGAAATTTGGCATGCCACTGCTCACCATTTAAGAACTTGCAAAATTATCTCTGAATAGAAACACCAAATAAAATCCTGAAAATCATGGAGTGGACTGAGCTTTCTACAGAGACATCATAATGTAATATAATCACAGAAAATGCTGGAAATAATTCTGGGTCTGAAGAAAGGTCCTTGACTGAAAACTAACTTTTTCTTCCTTTCTCCACATTTGCTGCCAGAGTATTTCCAGCATTTTCTGTTTTTATTTCAGATTTTCAGCAACTGTGGTATTTTGTTTTTGTCATCATCTAATATTCATGGGGCAATAAGTAATTTTGTTGGAGACAGCATTGAATGGCATGGAAATGGCAAGCTCACTAGCTAATGATTCTAATATTAAAATGAAATTACACTGGAATGAAAGTAAGACTTGGCATTAACTGTACATAGATATCAGCATCATATGGTGCATGCAGGTGTTTGGAGTCTTCAAGATGCTTACCTGACAGGCAAGCATTTTATTCCTGCCAAACTAATTATTTTCTGTTCCACCTTTCTGATGTAGTTTCAAGTTTTTCTTCCCATAAAATGTCTTTGTATGTTTTTGTTTTAAATATTTTTTATTCTCCTTTTTCACATTTTCTCCCAAATTTACACCCAACAATAAACAATAATCAGTAACGAATGTAATGTGAATCCCCATATCAATAACAACGATCCCATCCTCCCACCAAACCCCAGACATTGGCCCACATGTTAACATAAACAAATGACAAAAAGGAATCAGGACTCATCCATAGTCACCATTAACATATACAGTTCCTCTCCCCCCAACCCTCCCAGCCCCCCTCCTAATGTTGGATGTGATCCAATTCTCGAAAGTGCATAATGAATAACGCCCATGAATTGTAGAACCCCTTCATCCTTCCCCTCAGTTCAAATTTGACATTTTCAAGTGTCAAGAATTCCAGCAGATCCCCCCGCCATGCCAGGGCACAGGGTGGAGAGGTTGATCTCCACCCTAAAAGGATCCACCTTCGGGCGACCAACAAGGCAAAGGCTACAAGATCTGCCTCCGCGCCCGTTTCCAGCCCTGGCTGGTCCGACACCCCGAATATGGCCCGGGTCCAGTTTCACGTGCACCACTTTAGAGATTACCCTAACCACCTCCTTCCAGTAATCCTCCAGCTTTGGACAGGACCAAAACATATGAACGTGGTTTGCAGGGGCCCTCCCCGCAATGTTCACACACATCCTCTACCCCCTCGAAGAGCCGGCTCATCCTCGCTCTTGCAAGGTGCACTCTATACACCACCTTCAGCTACATCAGCCCCAATCTCGCACACAAAGTGGAGGCGTTCACCCTCCGGAGCTCCTTACACAAGAACCCCTGCTCCATACCCTCTCCCAACTCTTCCTCCCACTTTGCCTTGATCCCTTCGAATCGTCATTTCCCTTGACCCTGCCCCCAACCCGAAGTGCTGTCGAAACTGGCTCCAAATTCTCAACAAAGCTATTACTACCGGACTCCCTGAGTATCTCCCCGAGGCCGTCAGGAGCGGCGTTGTCGCTAGCTCCTTCAATTCCGACCCCCTAACCAAACTCTCCTCCATTCTGACCCATTGGGAGTCAACCTCTCTGACCCAGCTCCGTACCTTCTCCACATTCGCCGCCCAGTAATAATACATCGGCCTGCAGTGTTACCTCTATCACTCACATTTGGCTCTGGTTTGACCTTTATCAATTTCAATATTTCTCAATGTTTCAGTTTGTTGGTACCTCTTTTAGTGACTCGTACAGGAATATTCCGCGGGTTGGACCGATTTTTGTGCGCTTCCATGTTCCAAATTCAATCTTTGTTCACTGTAGAGAATAGGCTAGTTGGGCCTGCGGGCTCAGAAATTTGCTCACCGTTCAATTAGATGGAGGATGTGGAGGAGTTCAGTTAAGTGGCTGCCTCTGGAAGAGTACACAAGTGGACCCACGTGTGGTTGAGACCCACTAATGGCCCGGATAAAACCTATCCTAAGGCTCCAACTACTGATGGCTTAGAAGACCATTCCTGTCTAATGAAGCTGGAGCTGCTCGGCTGGATTTCAAGGACACGGCCTCTGAGAAAGATCTCTAAGTAGGTGTGATAATGATGTGGCGATGCTGGCGTGGGCTGGGGTGGAAACAGTAAGAGGTCTTACAACACAAGGGACAGCATGGTAGCACCGTGGTTAGCACTGTTGCTTCACAGCTCCAGGGTCCCAGGTTTGATTCCTGGCTTGGGTCACTGTCTGTGCGGAGTCTGCACGTTCTCTTGTCTGCGTGGGGTTCCTCCAGGTGCTCCGGTTTCCTCCCACAGTCCAAAGACGTGCAGGTTAGGTGGATTGGTCATGCTAAATTGCCCTTAGTGTTCAAAGGGTTTCGGTAGGGTTGTTGGGTTATGGGTATGGGGTGGAGGTGTGGGCTTAAGTGGGGTGTTCTTTCCAAGGGCTGGTGCAGACTTGATGGGCCGAATGGCCTCCTTCTGCACTGTAAATTCTATGTCTAAGTCCAACAGGTTTACTTGGAATCAGCTTTCGGAGCGTAGCTCACCTGATGAAGAAGCTACGCTCCGAAAGCTTCTGATTCCAAATAAACCTGTTGGACTTTAACCTGGTGTTGTAGATTTCTTCGGTGTGATAATGTAGAGCTTCTGGCATCTGGAGCTTAAAGCCCCGTGAACCATTGTATACAGGGGAAAGATGGGTAGGAAACTTTTTTAAATAAAGAACATAGTAATCTTTCAACAATGACATTTAAAGGATAGCTACTTTTCTGAAGAACACTGTGAGCTGGGATAACACTCAACTTTAATTAGTTTCCTCAAAAACAAAATTTAAAGTGGAGGCACTGAACTGTCAGTACTCTTCACTTTAAGATAGCACAGGAAGAGCAAATCAAGGTCCTCAGTTATAACTATTAAGAATCATCCCCATGAACACATTAGTCCATAACTTGAAAAGGCCAGCGTGTTGCTTATTGCGATTAAGGAAATGCAAGCTGATGGATGAGTTCACAATAGGTTAAAGGTGAAAACCACAGTGAATAATGTTAGCCCACTATCTTCACTGTATACCATCATAACTCTGAGTCACATGGATCACTGTCACTTGCACTCAACTGATCAAGAAAATAATCCAGTCATCTGCAGTTGTATTAATCTATTTTCAAAGACCATACATAATAGCTGTCTGGTAAGCTAAAAAAGTGCAATATTATTTCTGAATTAAAATTAAAAAAATTATCACTCTTATTCTGTTAAAATTAATTTAGAAATCAAAATGTTATACATTTCTGATACAGTGTATTCACAAACTTTATTTTTAAAATCTGAGTTAAGAGCAATGAAGTTAATGATTGCGAGTGACAGCTTTGCAGGACCATCACATTTTGTTTCCTAAAATACCCAAGATCGGAAAGGGTTCATTGCGAAACATCACTTTTGATTAGATTTGCTATCAATTATTGAATGAGACTGGTCTGTAATCTTGCAATACATGTATCGAAACAGTGTTCCAAGGTGCAACGTAAAAGTCTCTGTGGTGATGTGCATCACTGTGAATAGATGTAAGCTAGACAGACACTAGAGGGAGCACCAGAAACATCACACACACACACTCAACCAATAGAAAAGTTAGGTGGGAGGGCGGCCAATGGACATTCACGATACACAAGGAGGTGACACGACCACAGGGGGGCATTACACCAGCCCATACATAAAGGACACCACACACATGATCAGCCTCCTTCGGCCAGTGGAGACAGTCAGTGAGGAGAGGCACAGGGTTAATTCATTTATCACAACCACCACGTGGAAGACAGCAGCTGGTCAGTCAGTTTAGGTAGCGACAATGGGATTAGCAGTAGTGTCGAACTCAAGTTATAAAAGTGTACATAGTGTAAATAAATGAGTTGAAGTTATTTACATGTCTCGACCTTCCTTGACAAATGCAACACAAGGAAGCTGCTTATGTTACAAAGGAAGCATAACAAAACATGGTACCAGTAGTGAACTGTTTAAATCCAGATAGCCATACCTCAGCATACAGTGACAACCAGCAATACCCAGGCAAGATGTACGGGCTCCCGATTCCGCAGCCGCTCCAGTGCCACGGCGATCTCCGCGAGAACTGGCATCCATTCCGGCAAATGTTTGAATTCTACCTGGTGGCAGCCGAACTTAAAGACCTGGCCGATAATGAAAAAGTAGAGTTTCTCCTCACCATTGCCATCTGCAAGAGCAGAAGAAATCTTTTAAAACTTCAAGTTCTCCAAGGGGAAAAACAGGTACGACTTCCAGGCAGTCCTGGACAAATTCGGCAAATACTGTGAGGAAAACACACTCCAATCGGCAAGGAAAGGTAAGAGAAGCGCCAGTACTCACCTCGAGGCCGAGGGCCCGGACCAGAGAGCGATTTGGGTCGAGGTCGGCGGCCATCTTGCTAAACACTAGCGCAGTTGCGCAAGAAGTGTGCAGAACCGGAAGGTTCGTTCGCGCATGCGCGAGACGACGTCCATGCGCAATCAAGAAAACGGTCATCGGTAAAGGAACAGCGATCTGCGCATGCGCAATCGTTTCCTACGTGCTACATCACGCACGTCATGACGTCAGAGGCCCCAGACCGCACCAATTTAAAGAGGAAACATCCCAAATCAAAGAAAAAATCTTTTAAAGTTGTAAAACAACCTTCCTTCACCTGGAATGACAGCACAATGCCTCAAATTGAACCAGGAAATGAATTTAACCTCTGAAGAACCCTGCAACAAGCAGTTACCTACGCACAAACCGATGATACCGACCTTTACATTTTTTCTGGACCTCGCGAGCCCAATGACAGCTCCATGGTCCTATACGACTACGACTCGGACGAACCTTTCGTGTTGCACATTAGTGACCCTCGCATTGAATCCGACGCAGATGCGGATTCATTTTTCGAAATCAGAGCCAGAGACTATGAAGGCATGTACATTCGAAAAGGATGCATATGAAGTAACGGAGAAGAAAATTGAAACGGACTGTTCTTTGGAAACTAGTACAATGATGAAAGAAACATTGGATCTAACATTTGATGCCCTACATATGGGAGAAATTGAGGGAAATGAACAAGGTTCTGTAATGTCTGGGGGAAGATTTAAAATTCCAAAGAAGAAAAGCCCAAATGAAGGACAACGGCAAGACAATGACAGTCCACCCACATAGTTTGCACCACCAGATGAAAACTCTGACAATTTACCCAACCCTAGTGAACAGCAAGCAGCTACTGAGGATCTACCCACGGTATGTGAAACGAGTGACAACAGCATCCCACTTCCCATGCAAAAGGTGTAAAGTGACAGACCTCAGCTAGTGCGTACAGAGGCACTCGACGATCACGGTGAGACCACTGGTGACTCCGGTGACACCACATTACTTCCACCCTCAATTGCTCGAACCTCTCCACTAGTCAATGCATTCCTGCATGTTCCGACTCCAGACGTGCAGCTTCAAGAAATCTCAGCTGACTCCAGTGAACCTGCTAAGCCTCCGGATGGGGAGCATCAACAAAAAACAGACCAGACTCCAGATGGGGAGCAACCAAACGCCGACTCTGATTCACGTAAGCCAGACTTTACTCCAGACAGGCAGTGTCGGAACCTCAGTAATGGCATGCTCAGGGTGACAGCAGATGCCACAACGACAGGAGATGGATCACGTGACAAGCACACTGGGTCAGCAATAACAAGCAGCAGCTACAGTCCAAGAGGAATACACCAATTTTCACCACAGCTATGTCCACACATTTGTTCCACACCGACAGTGCGGCCAATGACAGCTCATGCTGGACAAATCCAGTATTCAAGCCTGCAGCAGCCAGCAGTCTATGCAGCATATTCTCAAATAGGCCAGCACTACGGATTGCCCACTAATGGAAGCAAGACCGAAGGAGGACTACCGCAAGCGCAATCTGCAGAACAGACTGGATGCCTTAGTTACTGCCCAGGATTTGCTGCACCACAGTCTGGCCAGACAGCATATTCCTATAAGATGCAAGGTTCTAGTTTCACACCATCACCAGACATTGATGCGAGCAGCAATTCTGTCTCCAAATCGACATGCTTCAACGCTTCTCAGCAGAATCACCCTTCCAGCACAGCATGTGGCCAGAACCAGGATGCACAGTCTCATCCGACTTCACCATCTGGCACATCCATGACCTCGAATGATACTGTTGATGGTACCTCTTCAATATCAATGACCTATCAGCTACAAGATGCCATCTGACAGCACCACCACAAACATAAAAAGAAAAAAAGAAAAAGACTCCAAAGCGGACAGCGCAGTGATTCAACCACTTCTTGGTTCCTGTTGATGGCGTTCACAACCAAGAGAGACATTTGACCATGATGATTGATGGTTTATGGACTCACATGAATGATTTGGACTTATTATTTAATCACCGTTCCCATTACTTGTATGTACCTTACCTTCTCTACCTGTTCTTTGTCAGTTTTTCTTCAAGTGTACAGAAAATATGAACATATAAAAAGGGGAGGATGTGGTGATGTGCATCACTGTAAATACATGTAAGCTAGACAGACACTAGAGGGAGCACCAGAAACATCACACACACACACTCAACCAATAGATAAGTTAGGTGGGAGGAGACCAATGGACATTCACGATACACAAGGAGGTGACACGACCACAGGGGGGCATTACACCAACCCATACATAAAGGACACCACACACATGATCAGCCCCCTTCGGCCAGTGGAGACAGTCAGTGAGGAGAGGCACAGAGTTAATTCATTATCACAACCACCACGTGGAAGACAGCAGCTGGTCAGTCAGTTTAGGTAGCTACAATAGGATTAGCAGTAGTGTCGAACTCAAGTTATAAAAGTGTACATAGTGTAAATAAATGAGTTGAAGTTATTTACACGTCTCGACCTTCCTTGACAAATGCAACACAAGGAAGCTGCTTATGTTACAAAGGAAACATAACAAAACAGTCTCCAAAAATAGAAATCGACAGTGTTACATTTAGAATTGAAAAACACGGGAGTCAGCAGGAATCCACAGATTCTACACTTTGGTTGGCTTTCCATGGAGGTTGGAGTTTATACCATTGCTTCACGCTGTAAATCATTGCCATTTCCACAAGCTTTTCTTCAGTATGTCAGGACATGCACTCCTGGATATTCTGTTCTTCGTTGAGACTTCTGGGTTAACCTTCTCAGCCATGTCCTCCCACATAAATTGCTTCCTGCAGGAGGATTAATTTAGGCCTAAAGTAATGAAAGTAGTGACAAAAATTGAATTATTTCCCTCAAGAATGCTCTTGTGCAATATCTGGGCAAAATCTTGCTTTTGGTGATATAGTGATATTGCATTTACATTTTTCTTCATTTCAAGATAATATATTAAAAGGAATATATGAGTGACTAGCTTCTTCTTAATAGAAATGACTTTCAGCTCATAAATTGGTTCTTTATTACATTTCAGTTACGTTTATCATAAAATTATTCGTCATTTTGTGTTGAAATTTTAACAAAGATCACTTCTGGAAAACATTAAACAAAATGACATGAAAGCTATATTGGTATTTTTTTCCCTGTGAATTGCAACTGGAATAATGGTGAAGTATTGTTTATAATTTATCTAAATTACTTGTAAGTGCAATGCAATAATGGTCTGAGATCCAATGCAGTTGACAGTTCAATATCTGAGCTATTAGTAGTGTATGCCGGAAATCAATAAATACTGTTATGGGCCAGGGTTTAGAGAACCCCAAAGTGTATCATGGAGTTTACCAGACCCACAGCTTTTAATAGATTGTGGTATGGGGAGCACACGGCCCACTCTACAGGTGTGGTACAGCAGTAATGGAAAAGTATTTTTAAAAGAAAAACAATGTTTATTCTATGAACTCAAGTTAACCTTTTTAAAACATACAGTGAACATCTTAGCAACCATTAATTCAAATACAACCCCCAAAGACTACAACACTATGTAAACCTTTAAGCTTTCCTTTTTAACAATCATAAGACTTAAAAAACCATTTACCAGAATCACATCAGGTTAAAGTCACGACTGTTATTAGGTTTAAATCACCAGGATCGATTTACAGTCTTTAGATTAAAGAGAGAGATTCATACACCCTCTGGCTGTGACTTCAGCTCCAACACTGAAAACAAAACTAAAACACACATCTGCAGCCTGCTCAAAAACGAATGTAAAAAACTGACAGACAGCCCAGCTCCACCCACTCTCTGACATCACTGCAGTAGTAAACACCCATTTCTTAAAGGTACTCTCACTACAGATATTTATGTACACACCCATTTCTTAAAGGTACTCTCACATGACACCTCCCCCCAAGAAAAAAAAAAAACCATCAACTTCAAGATGGTTTCATTTTTCACCTTTTCATTATCCTTTAAGAAATGCATACAGTAAATATACTTTTTTGTTTCAAAAAACAACACACGCAAACAGGTATAATAATATAGTCCATTTTTTTCCCGTTCTTGGTCCAACTGAAATCTTTCTCGATTGACAGTCTCTTTGAACAAGAAGATCTCTGCACGATCCGTCCATTTCTCTACGCCTCGGCATGTCTCTTTAAAGTCAGATACTTTAGTTCAATCTGATCGCAGAATCCCTTGTAATTCTCCAACACAGGAGCATTGGTTATCACAGTTTTCAGCTAGTCAAATGCCTGTTGAAAGTCCGCTGTCCATTGAAATTTTCGACATTTCAGTGGAGCAACTATGCTACAAAACTTTTGCACAAATGTTTGATCAAATCCACTCATGCCAAGAAATCGCATTATTTCCCTTCACCTTGAGGGTATAGGAAACTCCTCAATAACTGTTGGTTTCACATCCTGTGTGACCATTCGACCCTGCCCGATTGTATGGCCAAGGAAAGTGACTTGGGCTTTTCCAAGTTCACTTTTGGCTAGGTTTATCACCAAACCTGCCTCCTGAAGTTGAACGAATAACTCCATCAGATGTTTTAAGTGTTCTTTCCATGTCTGGCTGAAAATTACCAGATCGTCGATGTATACCGCATAATTGGGTAATCCTGAAACATCTTTGTTACCTAACTGTTGAAATGTGGCTGGAGCGTTTTTCATGCCAAATGGCATAACTTTGAATTGGTATATACCATCTGGAATCAAAAAAGCTGAAATCTCATTTGCCCTTTTGGATAAAGGTACCTGCCAGTAACCTTTAAGTAAATCCAGTTCGGAAATAAAAGCTGATTGTCCCACTTTCTCAATGCAATCCTCCAAACGTGGGATAGGATAAGAGTCTGTTCTTGTAACTGTATTGACCGTTCTATAGTCCACACACAACCGTTGAGTACCGTCAGGTTTTGGTACCATCACTATGGGTGAGCTCCATTGGCTGCAACCCGCTTCAATTATGCCATTTTTAAGCATACTCTCTTTGTTAACCTGTGTCAATTTTAAAGGGTTAAGTCTATATGGATGTTGTTTGATTGGAACAGCATTTCCGATATTTACATCATGTATAGCCATTTTAGTACTTCCCAATTTATCTCCACAAACTTGCCCACGTGATATCAATAAGAACAAAGAAATGTACAGCACAGGAACAGGCCCTTCGGCCCTCCAAGCCCGTGCCGACCATACTGCCCGACTAAACTACAATCTTCTACACTTCCTGGGTCCGTATCCTTCTATTCCCATCCTATTCATATATTTGTCAAGATGCCCCTTAAATGTCCCTATCGTCCCTGCCTCCACTACCTCCTCCGGTAGTGAGTTCCAGGCACCCACTACCCTCTGCGTAAAAAACTTGCCTCGTACATCTACTCTAAACTTTGCCCCTCTCACCTTAAACCTATGCCCCCTAGTAATTGACCCCTCTACCCTGGGGAAAAGCCTCTGACTATCCACTCTGTCTATGCCCCTCATAATTTTGTATACCTCTATCAGGTCGCCCCTCAACCTCCTTCGTTCCAGTGAGAACAAACCGAGTTTATTCAATCGCTCCTCATAGCTTATGCCCTCCATACCAGGCAACATTCTGGTAAATCTCTTCTGCACCCTCTCTAAAGCCTCCACATCCTTCTGGTAGTGTGGCGACCAGAATTGAACACTATACTCCAAGTGTGGCCTAACTAAGGTTCTATACAGCTGCAACATGACTTGCCAATTCTTATACTCAATGCCCCGGCCAATGAAGGCAAGCATGCCGTATGCCTTCTTGACTACCTTCTCCACCTGTGTTGCCCCTTTCAATGACCTGTGGACCTGTACTCCTAGATCTCTTTGACTTTCAATACTCTTGAGGGTTCTACCATTCACTGTATATTCCCTACCTGCATTAGCCCTTCCAAAATGCATTACCTCACATTTGTCCAGGTTAAACTCCATCTGCCATCTCTCCGCCCAAGTCTCCAGACAATCTAAATCCTGCTGTATCCTCAGACAGTCCTCATCGCTATCCGCAATTCCACCAACCTTTGTGTCGTCTGCAAACTTACTAATCAGACCAGTTACATTTTCCTCCAAATCATTTATATATACTACAAAGAGCAAAGGTCCCAGCACTGATCCCTGTGGAACACCACTGGTCACAGCCCTCCAATTAGAAAAGCATCCCTCCATTGCTACCCTCTGCCTTCTATGGCCTAGCCAGTTCTGTATCCACCTTGCCAGTTCACCCCTGATCCCGTGTGACTTCACCTTTTGTACTAGTCTACCATGAGGGACCTTGTCAAAGGCCTTACTGAAGTCCATATAGACAACATCTACTGCCCTACCTGCATCAATCATCTTAGTGACCTCCTCGAAAAACTCGATCAAGTTAGTGAGACACGACCTCCCCTTCACAAAACCGTGCTGCCTCTCACTAATACGTCCATTTGCTTCCAAATGGGAGTAGATCCTGTCTCGAAGAATTCTCTCCAGTAATTTCCCTACCACTGAAGTAAGGCTCACCGGCCTGTAGTTCCCGGGATTATCCCTGCTACCCTTCTTAAACAGAGGAACAACATTGGCTATTCTCCAGTCCTCCGGGACATCCCCTGAAGACAGCGAGGATCCAAAGATTTCTGTCAAGGCCTCAGCAATTTCCTCTCCAGCCTCCTTCAGTATTCTGGGGTAGATCCCATCCGGCCCTGGGGACTTATCTACCTTAATATTTTTTAAGACACCCAACACCTCGTCTTTTTGGATCACAATGTGACCCAGGCTATCTACACCCCCTTCTCCAGACTCAACATCTACCAATTCCTTCTCTTTGGTGAATACTGATGCAAAGTATTCATTTAGTACCTCGCCCATTTCCTCTGGCTCCACACATAGATTCCCTTGCCTATCCTTCAGTGGGCCAACCCTTTCCCTGGCTACCCTCTTGCTTTTTATGTAAGTGTAAAAAGCCTTGGGATTTTCCTTAACCCTATTTGCCAATGACTTTTCATGACCCCTTCTAGCCCTCCTGACTCCCTGCTTAAGTTCCTTCCTACTTTCCTTATATGCCACACAGGCTTCGTCTGTTCCCAGCCTTTTAGCCCTGACAAATGCCTCCTTTTTCTTTTTGACGAGGCCTACAATATCATTCGTCATCCAAGGTTCCCGAAAATTGCCGTATTTGTCTTTCTTCCTCACAGGAACATGCCTGTCCTGTATTCCTATCAACTGACACTTGAAAGCCTCCCACATGTCAGATGTTGATTTGCCCTCAAACATCCGCCCCCAATCTATGCTCTTCAGTTCCCGCCTAATATTGTTATAATTAGCCTTCCCCCAATTTAGCACATTCATCCTCGGACCACTCTTATCCTTGTCCACCAGTACTTTAAAACTTACTGAATTGTGGTCACTGTTACCGAAATGCTCCCCTACTGAAACATCTACCACCTGGCCGGGCTCATTCCCCAATACCAGGTCCAGTACCGCCTCTTCCCTAGTTGGACTGTTTACATATTGTTTTAAGAAGCCCTCCTGGATGCTCCTTACAAACTCTGCCCCGTCTAAGCCCCTGGCACTAAGTGAGTCCCAGTCAATATTGGGGAAGTTGAAGTCTCCCATCACCACAACCCTGTTGTTTTTACTCTTTTCCAAAATCTGTCTACCTATCTGCTCCTCTATCTCCCGCTGGCTGTTGGGAGGCCTGTAGTATACCCCCAACATTGTGACTGCACCCTTCTTATTCCTGATCTCTACCCATATAGCCTCACTGCCCTCTGAGGTGTCCTCTCGCTGTATAGCTGTGATACTCTCCTGAACAAGTAGCGCAACTCCGCCTCCCCTTTTACATCCCCCTCTATCCCGCCTGAAACATCTAAATCCTGGAACGTTTAGCTGCCAATCCTGCCCTTCCCTCAACCAGGTCTCTGTAATGGCAACAACATCATAGTTCCAAGTACTAATCCAAGCTCTAAGTTCATCTGCCTTACCCGTAATGCTCCTTGCATTAAAACATATGCACTTCAGGCCACCAGACCCGCTGTGTTCAGCAACTTCTCCCCGTCTGCTCTGCCTCAGAGCCACACTGTCCATATTCCCTAGTTCTCCCTCAACGCTCTCACCTTCTGACCTATTGCTCCCGTGCCCACCCCCCTGCCATACTAGTTTAAACCCTCCCGTGTGACACTAGCAAATCTCGCGGCCAGGATATTTATGCCTCTCCGGTTTAGATGCAACCCGTCCATCTTATACAGGTCACACCTGCCCCGGAAGAGCTCCCAGTGGTCCAGATAACCGAAACCCTCCCTCCTACACCAGCTGTTTAGCCACGTGTTTGTCTGCTCTATCTTCCTATTTCTAGCCTCACTGGCACGTGGCACAGGGAGTAATCCCGAGATTACAACCCTCGAGGTCCTGTCTTTTAACTTTCTGCCTAGCTCCCTGAACTCCTGCTGCAGGACCTCATGCCTCTTCCTGCCTATGTCGTTAGTACCAATATGTACAACGACCTCTACCTGTTTGCCCTCCCCCTTCAGGATTCCCTCTACCCGTTCGGAGACATCCTGGACCCTGGCACCAGGGAGGCAACATACCATCCTGGAGTCTCTTTCACGTCCACAGAAGCGCCTATCTGTTCCCCTGACTATAGAGTCCCCTATAACTATTACTCTTCTGCGCTTTGACCCTCCCTTCTGAACATCAGAGCCAGCCGTGGTGCCACTGCTCTGGCTGCTGCTGTTTTCCCCTGATAGGCTATCCCCCCCGACAGTATCCAAAGGGGTATACCTGTTCGAGAGGGGGACAACCACAGGGGATTCCTGCACTGACTGCCTGCCCTTTCTGGTGGTCACCCATTTCTCTGCCTGCACCTTGGGTGTGACCACACTTACATAACTGCGATCTATGACGCTTTCCGCCACCTGCATGCTCCTAAGTGCATCCAATTGCTGCTCCAACCGAACCATGCGGTCTGTGAGGAGCTGCAGTTGGGTGCACTTTCTGCAGATGAAGCCATCCAGGACGCTGGAAGCCTCCCGGACCTGCCACATCTCACAGTCAGAGCACAGCACCCCTCTAACTGACATTGCGTCAATTAATTAAAATTAAAATTTGTCTTTTTTTTTTATAAATACTTTTTTTTTTTTAAATTACAAAGTTACTGTCAACTATCTGTTTCCTAGCACTAGATTTCTAATAGAAATGCGATAGCTAACTATAATATCCTCCGATCTCTGGCTTAGATATCCTCTAAATTATAATTAAGTTATTATGTTTAATTAGTTCCCAAATAGTCAAAAAAATTTAGGTTAGAATCCCAACCAGCCACTCAGGTCACAGCTTTTCTGTCCCCCCCGACACACAATTTGAAAAAAGGTATAAAAGTAAAAATCACTTGCTTACCTTCTGAGATGTTCTCAGGTTCTCTCGCTGACAGAGACTGCTCCTCCACCTCCAATCCTTGGCCTGCACAATGCTAATAATATATAATATAATATGGCACTTACCTTACACCAATGGGTCTTATTATTAGGTTAGAGGAGGAGGGTGGGTGGGAGACACTACACGTGTAGTGTCTCGGGTTTCCTCTCCACCAGAATTTATTGGGGGGGGGGGGGACTTGCCAGAGGTCGAACTTCCGGTTCCCGCCGAAATCCAAAGGGCTGCTCCTGTAAAGGTAAGAGCTTTTAAACTAACTACTCACCTCCCAGAAGGCCCCTGCGCACCGCTGCCGCCGAAATCCAAAGGGCTGCTCCTGTAAAGGTAAGTGCTTTTAAACTCACTACTCACCTCCAAGAAGGCCCCTGCGCACCGCTGCCGCCGAAATCCAAAGGGCTGCTCCTGTAAAGGTAAGTGCTTTTAAACTCACTACTCACCTCCAAGAAGGCCCCTGCGCACCGCTGCCGCCGAAATCCAATGGGCTGCTCCTGTAAAGGTAAGAGCTTTTAAACTAACTACTCACCTCCCAGAAGGCCCCTGCGCACCGCTGCCGCCGAAATCCAATGGGCTGCTCCTGTAAAGGTAAGAGCTTTTAAACTAACTACTCACCTCCCAGAAGGCCCCTGCGCACCGCTGCCGCCGAAATCCAAAGGGCTGCTCCTGTAAAGGTAAGTGCTTTTAAACTCACTACTCACCTCCAAGAAGGCCCCTGCGCACCGCTGCCGCCGAAATCCAAAGGGCTGCTCCTGTAAAGGTAAGTGCTTTTAAACTCACTACTCACCTCCAAGAAGGCCCCTGCGCACCGCTGCCGCCGAAATCCAATGGGCTGCTCCTGTAAAGGTAAGAGCTTTTAAACTAACTACTCACCTCCCAGAAGGCCCCTGCGCACCGCTGCCGCCGAAATCCAATGGGCTGCTCCTGTAAAGGTAAGAGCTTTTAAACTAACTACTCACCTCCCAGAAGGCCCCTGCGCACCGCTGCCGCCGAAATCCAAAGGGCTGCTCCTGTAAAGGTAAGAGCTTTTAAACTAACTACTCACCTCCCAGAAGGCCCCTGCGCACCGCTGCCGCCGAAATCCAAAGGGCTGCTCCTGTAAAGGTAAGTGCTTTTAAACTCACTACTCACCTCCAAGAAGGCCCCTGCGCACCGCTGCCGCCGAAATCCAAAGGGCTGCTCCTGTAAAGGTAAGTGCTTTTAAACTCACTACTCACCTCCAAGAAGGCCCCTGCGCACCGCTGCCGCCGAAATCCAATGGGCTGCTCCTGTAAAGGTAAGAGCTTTTAAACTAACTACTCACCTCCCAGAAGGCCCCTGCGCACCGCTGCCGCCGAAATCCAAAGGGCTGCTCCTGTAAAGGTAAGTGGTTTTAAACTCACTACTCACCTCCCAGAAGGCCCCTGCGCACCGCTGCCGCCGAAATCCAATGGGCTGCTCCTGTAAAGGTAAGAGCTTTTAAACTAACTACTCACCTCCCAGAAGGCCCCTGCGCACCGCTGCCGCCGAAATCCAAAGGGCTGCTCCTGTAAAGGTAAGAGCTTTTAAACTAACTACTCACCTCCCAGAAGGCCCCTGCGCACCGCTGCCGCCGAAATCCAAAGGGCTGCTCCTGTAAAGGTAAGTGCTTTTAAACTCACTACTCACCTCCAAGAAGGCCCCTGCGCACCGCTGCCGCCGAAATCCAAAGGGCTGCTCCTGTAAAGGTAAGAGCTTTTAAACTAACTACTCACCTCCCAGAAGGCCCCTGCGCACCGCTGCCGCCGAAATCCAAAGGGCTGCTCCTGTAAAGGTAAGTGGTTTTAAACTCACTACTCACCTCCAAGAAGGCCCCTGCGCACCGCTGCCGCCGAAATCCAAAGGGCTGCTCCTGTAAAGGTAAGTGCTTTTAAACTCACTACTCACCTCCAAGAAGGCCCCTGCGCACCGCTGCCGCCGAAATCCAATAACTCTTTCAAGGTCAGTCCGTTTTTCCTCTGGAAGGTAACTCAACAATTTATCCCAATTTTTAAGAACATCCTCGTTTTCCAATATAATTTGAGGTATGCCAAATTCACAGTCATCTGGATTTGGTTCGTCACTTTGAGTTAGAATCATTAAAACCGCCTCCTTTTTCTCTCCTTCCCTTTCAAAGTACCTTTTAAGCATATACACATGACGCACTCGGTGAGTTTTCGTTCTATCTCGTGTTTTTACCACATAATTCACCTCATTTAGTTTCCTTTCAATCTGATACGGTCCACAAAACCTTGCTTTTAAAGGTTCACCTACCACTGGTAACAACATAAAAACTTTATCTCCACTGGCAAAACTACGAACTTTGGATTTCTTGTCCACTACCCGTTTCATCACATTTTGTGCAACTTTCAAATGTTGGCCAGCCAATTCGCCTGCTCTATTTAATCATTCCCAAAAATTTGACACGTAATCCAATAATGTAATTTCCGATTTCTCACTCACCAATTTTTCCTGAATCAATTTAAGTGGTCCTCTTACCTCATGACAAAAAATTCGTTCAAAAGGACTGAATTTAGTTGACTCATTAGGTGCATCCCTAATTGCAACCAGTATGAATGGAATTCCTTTATCCCAATCCTCTGGATAATTGTGACAATAAGCCCTCAACATTGTCTTTAATGTCTGATGCCACCTTTCTAACGCTCCCTGCGATTCTGGATGGTATGCAGTTGATTTAAATAGTTTTATTCCTAAGCTATCCATAACTTCTTTGAATAACCTTGAAGTAAAATTTGATCCTTGATCCGATTGTATTTCTGTGGGTAGTCCATATCTAGTAAAGAGTTTCAGTACCTCCTCCACAATCTTTTTAGCTGTAATATGTACTACAATGGCCTCTGGAAACCTAGTAGACACATCCATTATGGTCAAATAATATTGATTCCCACATTTTGTTTTAGGAAGCGGTCCTACACAATCAATTAGGACCCTTGTAAAAGGTTCCTCAAATGCTGGAATGGGTATTAAGGGCACTGGTTTTATCACTGCTTGAGGTTTCATTATCACTTGACATGTGTGACATGATTAACAAAATTTAATTACATCTTTATGTAGTCCAGGCCAATAAAAATGTTTCTGGATTTTAGCTTGAGTTTTCCTTATTCCCAAATGAACTCCCACTGGTACCTTATGTACAACTCGCAACACCTCCTTTCTATACCCGACCGGCAATACTACTTGATGAACTTCTGCCCACTTTTCATCCGCCTGCATATGTAAAGGTCCCCATTTTCTCATCAAGATATTACTTTTACGGTAAAAACACTCTGGTATGCACTCAGATTCTTCTTCCGTGTATGCGTTCTGATACATCCATTTCTACATCTTTCTGTTGTAACACCGCCAATTTTCCTGAACTATAAATATCTGCCCCATCCTCCACCTGTTCTTTTCCAATCATCTGATCAAAAATTGTTTCTGATAATTGCACTTCAACTTCATTTTCACTCTTTGATTTCTCCACTTGTCTTAACCTGTGGCTTTGCAACCTTGGTACTACACAATCCGGAAAAATCCCAGGATATTCGTCCTTCAACACTTCCATTGTCTGATTTTCCACTTATCAACCACCGTAGGCATCACTCCCACCTGCGATCCAGCTATATCATTACCCAAGATAAACTGTATTCCTGGACAAGATAGTTTCTCTATTACTCCTACTACACTTCACCACTCTTCACTTCACTTTCCAACCTTACCTTATATAATAGAACACTACTCCTCTCACCCTGATTTCCACATATTACCACCTTTTCTGGCAATATTCTTCCCAAACTACATAACTCCTCATCTCTTACCATTAAAGATTGACTAGCTCCCGTATCTCTTAAAATTGTGACTTCTTTACCTGCTCCTCCTGATACACATGAGTAAACTTTACCCACACAAGTAAATTATTTAAAGAGATCTGGCACCTCCTTATCAATCACCTCTTGATCAGGCTGTACAATCTTTTGGACCTCCTTCGCTTCACTTGGGCTTTCCTTTACCACTTCACAAACCCCACTGTCTTATCCTGTTTTACCACATCAGCATTCCCAGTGCTTTTCATCAACCACCAACACTGTGACTTTACATGGCCTAATTTATTACAGTGAAAACATTTTAAACTTTTAATTTCTCTTCCACCCTCCTGGATTTCTTTTTTAATCTGAGGTACACTCTCCTTATTATCTCCCATCAGATCATACTTAACTTTACCACTTGAGTATTTCTCATGTCCCCAGTTTCTATCCCTCACAGGCTGAAACTGATGTCGGAAACCAACCTTTGATTTATGAACCAATTCATAATCATCTGCCATTTCCGCTGCTAATCTGACAGTTTTAACCCTCTGCTCTTCTGCATGCGTTCTCACTACATCAGGAATTGAATTTTTAAACTCCTCCGAAAGCATAATTTCTCTGAGAGCTTCATATGTTGGTCAATTTTCAAAGCCCTTATCCACCTATCAAAATTAATCTGTTTGAGCCTTTCAAACTCCATGTATGTTTGACCACATTCTCTCCTTACATTTCTAAACCTTTGTCTGTAGGCTTCAGGCACTAGTTCATATGCAGCTAAGGTCGATTTTTTCACCTCCTCATATGTCCCAGATACCTCCTCCGGTAGTGATGCAAACACTTCACTAGCTCTACCTATCAGCTTTGTTTGAATCAGTAATACCCACATGTCCTGTGGCCATTTAATTTGTTTAGCCACCTTCTCAAATGAAATGAAAAATGCTTCAACCTCCTTCTCGTCAACCTTGGCAATACTTGGACATATTTAAATAGATCCCCACCAAGCCTTCGACTATGACGCTTTTTCTCAGTATCCTCATCACTATCCTCCAACTGTACGTTTCCCTTTACGTCTGCTAATTGTAACTGACTGTTATGTTTCATAGCCATTTTCTGAAGTTCAAACTCTCTCTCGTTTTCCCTTTCCTTTTTATCTCTTTCCTTTTCTTCTCTATCTTTCTTTTTTTCTTCTCTCTCCTTTTCTTTTTCCCTGATCCGTATCTCCCTTTCTCTTTCTTTTTCTCTCATTGCATATTCAAGCTGCTTTAATTCTTTTTCATGTTCAAGTTGCTTAATCTGCAACTGGATCTTTGCCATTTCTAATGAGTCGGACTGTATCTCAGGCACCTTTAAATGCTTAGCCACCGCCATAATTACCTCATCTTTTCACATTTTGTCAGGTAATGTTAACTGCAATGTTTTTGCCAAATCTAACAATCTGCTTTTAGTCTCTGTCCGTAAGGTACTGTGTGTGACCGTCTCCACCCCCAAACACTTCTGAGCCTCTGAAAGAGCCATTGTCCACAACACACTCCTTACTTAAACTAAAATACCACACCTGATAAGCAACCATTATATGCTCCCCCCCTCACTGTCTTTAAGTTCACTAAGCCAATCCAATACATAGACTTTTATCGCAGACGAGCCCCCAATTTGTTCTGGGCCAAGGTTTAGAGAATCCCAAAGTGTATCATGGAGTTCACCTGACCCCAAACTTTTAATAGATTGTGGTATGGGGAGCACACGTCCCACTCTACAGGTATGGTACAGCAGAAATGGAAACGTATTTTTTAAAGCAAAACAAACAGTGAACATCTTAGCAACCATTAATTCAAATACAACCCCCAAAGACTACAACACTAAGTAAACCTTTAAGCTTTCCTTTTTAACACCCATAAGACTTAAAATTCTATGATTCTGTGGTTGGAACACGTTGGTGATTACAGGGGAGTTAGAGACATTTCCTTTATTGCTGAAAAAAGTGTTGTGTCTTTCTGTTCATTCATTATTGGTCCCAAGCCTCCATGGAAGTTGCCATTTTCCTGCTCCCCGTCCTTGTGCAAGGAAAATAGCTGACCTGACCCAACTGCTGAAAACTGACTTGTGCAACTAAATGAATGCGTACCGGGTTCCATGAGATTCATGTGTGCCGCTGACTCCATCTTGAAGGGTGAAAGTAATGAAAGAAAGTTTTAAGCAAAAGCAAATTCAGGACATGCAAAGTAATACAAATACAAAACTGCCGAGTGCTGGCATGAGACTCGTCATGCCACAAATACGCCGCTGACTTAATCTCAACATACGGTGGGAAAATCACAATTTTGCATCCCACTGTCATGATATGTACTCTGGGATAACACAGGCTGCAACTGGATGCAGCTTTAACCAAAAGATACTCCAGACCTTGAAGTTAGTTCAATCTGATTTATTGAACCAGTAGCACAGTTAGCACAGTTCTCTATGAGTTCGACTCTCTGCTAACCTAAGTGTGGTTACTCTGTCTGACTGAACCAGACTAGCTCTTAGCCACGTGCTGGAGGTGTGATACTGTACATACACCCTGACTCACTCTGTAGATGTTCATCAGTGGAAAGAGGTGGAGTGTGAGTGGCTCGTGCCTTTTATAGTGAGATACCACCCCTGAGTGTCCTGCCTGCTCATTGGTCATGTCCTATTCTCTGTGTTCATTAGCTGCCTGTCTGTCTATCATTATCTGCATGTCTGCATATCATAACACCCATCTAAATCACCGTTGCACACCATGTTTCCCACTCTCACTAGCTCCATAAAATATCCCTTGTACTTTCTCATGCACACCCTATTCAGGCCATGATAGGTAACAGATGACCATCAATTTCAGCAAGCAGCAGGTCTTCTCGGAAGCTACAGATTCCTGCGATATGAGAATATCAATCCTTGAATGAGCAGTTCTCTGACACATCAGGAAAGTGAACATCTGTCCATTAACCTTTTTAGGTGGGTAGTGCCTACTACGAACCTGACTCCTCTGTTGACCTCCACCCCCCCCCCCCGACCCCTCTTTCTCTCTCTCTGCTGGCCATCTGCAGTTCACTTCACTCCCTTGCTGCTGCTGCTTAGTCTCCTCCTCACCTGGGGCAGGATTCTCTAACACCCTGACGGATCGGACAATCGCCGAGGGGCGGCGTGAATCCCGCCCCGACGCCGGCTGCCGGGTTACCCGGCGCCGGTTTTTTGGTGGGGTAGAAATCGCGCCAGTCGGGGGCCGTTGGCAGTGGCCCCCCCCGGCGATTCTCCGGCCCGCAATGGGCCGAGTGGCCACACGTTTTCGGCGGGTCCGCCGGTGTGAAATACACCAGGTTCTTACCGGCGGGGCCTGGCCCGAGATCGGGGCTCACTGATCCGTGGGCGGGCCTGTGCCGTGGGGGCACTCTTTCACTCTTGTGACGCTGTAACGGTCAGCCATGGCCGGTGCGGAGACGAACCCCTCTGCAAATGCGCTGGGGTGCGCCAGCACATGCTCCAACTCACGCCGGCCAGCAAAGGCCCTTTGGCACCAGTTGGCGCGGCGCCAAGCCCTTCGGCGCCGGCCTGGCCCCTGAAGGTGCGGAGGATTCCGCACCTTCCTGGCGGCCCGACGCCGGAATGGTTCACGCCACTCCTTGCCGCTGGTGCGAGCCGTCCCGCCGGGTAGGGGAGGATCCCACCCCTGGTGTCTAATCAAATGTAACCATGATTCCACCCATCCTGATGATCTCCCCAAACTGTACAAGTAACATGTGCTCACAACAAGGTGCTCTCACCAAACAGGGAACTCACGGAGCAGCTACGTGCACTGAACCTTTAGTTTGGGAATCCTCACCTTGAGATAAACTGTTGCTCAATTTCACTCTGGTTTCACTGCCAAGTGAGTCTTGGGGAAACCCTTGCTGGATTTAAAAATATCATGAAAGGCCCCTCATTGATGATGATTAACCCGCTTCTCCAGAGCTGGTTATTCATATTCCCCAGCCGGCTTCATAAAAACAGAAATGGCACAGGAACAATGGGCTAGGATCATTTCAGAAGTTTGATGATTTAACCCCCTCGTCTCTCTCTCCCCCCATTCAAGGGCAGCAATTAGTATCAAAACTTTTGCTTCATTAGGTCCATTTTCAGTCATTTTCCTTCTGTCCTTAAAGAGTACATTTGAAAAGAAACAATTGGCCCACTTATTGACTGCATTTAACCAATGCATTACACTATTAAATTCTCTTTGGAATGGTGACTATTATCATATAAACCAAAGGTTCGATGACTAAAGTAACTAATTATAAGTTACCATATATTAGGGCTCCAGATTCAATATAAGATTGAGGTAATTTTTATGAATAATGGTTTCTTGTGATTGCAAGCTCAGGTTGTTTTTATCATCGACTCTTAATTTTCATTGACCCTCCAAATGGTGTTATGAAGTCCTCTTGTATGATTCTGCAAGAATTCCATTTTTATTTCAAATGCCTGCTTTTAGATATTGAGGCAACAAAACCAGCTATTTCTGTTAACCATTTGATAGGGATCTTCTCAAAAATGTAAGAATACTCCATGCATATTTACAAATAAAAATGGAGACATCATTGTCGCAACCGTGACAGTTCAAATCCAGTAAGATAATGGCATTATACATTAATCGCCCAAATAAGACAATCAAAGAAACCGTTCTTTCCCATTTAATGAACATCGATGTTAATTAAATCAACAAAATAAAACACATTGATCTTTGAAGTAAATGAAATCCAATACCAAATCCTGTTACAGATACACATAGCCTCCTAACCTTCAAAATAATTGTCATAGCTACAATATATCAATATTTTCAAAAATAATTTTTTACAATGAGAAAATGGATTTGACTTTCTTACACATGCCTTTTATGAGATAGTTCCACAGCAAGTAATTTGCATGGCTGAAGGTGTGGGAGACGTAGAGGTGATTTTGAGCCCACATTAGCCGTCAGTGAGAATAGCAGCATAAGGCATAAAATCCAGAGATAATCGGAAAATGCGATTCTCTACGGCAAGATACGATTTCCAACTTTCAACCCTCCTCGCTGATGGAATAACACGAAACACGCCACGGGAGCCCAGGAATCTAATTTCAATACATCAGCATGTCAATAGCAAGCACTGACTCCATTTACAACAGGCACCATTTACAAGTTTATATAAAGGTGAACCTGGTGACTGATGCACGATCAATTGCACAGAGACGAGAGTTGAATACAACTGAGGCTTTATTACTCTAAGATGTGTGGCTTCCTACAGCAGCTGGCGAAATGGCTGCTGTATAGGGAGCACATATATTTATACTCTGCCTACTGGGCGGAGCAAGCAGGCAGGGACTACCTCCATACCTGTAGTACAGGGCCTTACCACACATCTAATATATACAACAGTGGTGATTACCACATTCACACCCTGTTAAAATTGAGTCCGGCGGGGGTGGTGGAGAACTATATACAGAGGAAGTTTAATATACATAAGCAAAAACATTTTTTTTATTTCTGAAGTCCAGTACACGGTGGTTTGATAGTCCCGAACCAATTATAGATTTAGCCGGTCCGGGGCCTTGATGTGGCGTTGGAGCGACGCAGTGGTGGCGGCGATACCGGTGTTGGTCTGGTCCTCGGTGACTCCGGGAGCGTGCCGAAATCCTCTTCACCCTTGGGCGTGCGCAGGGGGAGGACGGATGGTCCTGGGGGGGTTGCTGCTGGGTGCGACGGGGGAGGGGGGGTGGAGCCGGGCCGGAGGGATGTGTGTGAGTGGAACCTGCTGGTGCCAGGTCCCTGAGGGAGACAGTATCTTGGCGGCCATCGGGGTACGCTACGTAGGCATACTGGGGGTTAGCGTGGAGTAACTGCACCCTTTCAACCAACGGGTCCGTCTTGTGGAGTCGGACGTGCGTACGGAGGAGTACGGGTCCTGGAGTACGGGTCCTGGAGCTGCAAGCCAAGTCGGGAGCGACACCCCGGATGTGGACTTCCTGGGGAAGGCAAAGAAGCGTTCATGGGGTATGTCGTTAGTGGCATAGTAGTGACCGAATGGAGTGCAGTGCATCAGGGAGCACCTTCTGCCAGCGGGAGGCCGGGAGATTTCTGGACCGTAGGGCCAGTTGGACGGCCCTCCAGAGCGACCCGTTCTCCCTCCCTACCTGCCCGTTTCCCGGGGGTTATAGCTGGTCGGCCTGCTGGAGGCGATACCCCTGCTGAGCAGGAACTGACGCAGCTCATCGCTCATGATTGAGGATCCCCTGTCACTGTGGATGTAGGCGGGGAAGCCGAACAGCACCAAGATTGTGTTGAGGGCTTTGATGACGGTGGCATATCGGGGCATGGGATGGCAAAGGGGATTCTGGAGTATTCATCGACCACATTGAGGAAATACGTGTTACGGTCGGTGGAGGGGAGGTGCCATTTGAAATCCACGCTGAGGCGTTCAAAGGGGCGGGAGGCCTTCACCAGGTGCGTGCGGTCCGGCTGGTAGAAGTGCGATTTGCACTCCGCACAGACCTGGCAGTCCCTGGTGATAGCCCTGACTTCCTCGACGGAGTAGCGCAGATTGCAGGCCTTTATGAAATGGTACAACCGTGTGACTCCCGGGTGACAAAGGTTATCGTGCAGGGTCCGGAGTCGGGCCACCTGTGCGCTGGCACATGTACCTCGGGATAGGGCATCTGGGGGCTCGTTGAGCTTGCCGGGGCAATACAAAATCTCGTAGTTGTCGGTGGGGAGCTCGATCCTCCACCTCAAGATTTTGTCATTTTTGATCTTACCCCGTTGTGTGTTATTGAACATGAAGGCTACCGACCGTTGGTCAGTGAGGAGAGTGAATCTCCTGCCGGCCAGGTAATGCTTCCAATGCCGCACAGCTTCAACGATGGCTTGGGCCTCTTTTTCGACGGAGTAGTGCCGAATTTCGGAGGCATGAAGCGTGCGGGGAAAAACTGCCACGGGCCTGCCTGCCTGATTGAGCGTGGCGGCTAGGGCGACGTCTGATGCGTCGCTCTCCACTTGAAAGGGCAGCGTCTCGTCTACTGCGTGCATCCCGGCCTTGGCTCTATCGGCTCTAATACGGTTGAAGGCATGTTGAGCCTCGGCCATCAGGGGGAAAAGGGTGGACTGCATGAGTCGGCGGGCCATGTCCGCGTAGTTTGGGACCCACTGGGCATAGTATGAAAAGAACCCCAGGCAGCGTTTGAGGGCCTTGGGGCAGTGGGGAAGGGGAAGCTCCATGAGGGGGCGCATGCGGTCGGGTTCGGGCCCCAGAACTCCGTTCTGGACCACATAGCCGAGGATGGTTAAGCGGTTCGTGCTGAATATGCACTTCTCCTTATTATAGGTGAGATTTAGGAGAGTGGCGGTGTGGAGAAATTTGGCAAGGTTGGCATCGTGGTCCTGCTGATCGTGGCCGCAGATGGTGACATTGTCTAGATACGCGAAGATGGCCCGCAACCCATACCGGCCTACCATTCGGTCCATCTCCCTTTGGAAGACCGAGACCCCGTTGGAGACTCCGAAGGGAGCCCTGAGAAAATAGTAGAGGCGGCCATCTGCCTCGAAGGCAGTGTATGGGTGGTCCGCCTTACGGATGGGGAGCTGGTGGTAGGTGGATTTGAGGTCTACAGTTAAGAAAACCTGGTACTGTGCAATCTGATTGACCATATCAGATATGCATGGGAGGGGGTACGCGTCGAGCTGCGTGCACCTATTGATGGTCTGGCTGTAGTCCACGACCATTCTGTGTTTGTCCCCAGTTTTCACCACTACCACTTGGGCTTTCCAGGGACTGCTGCTGGCCTTGATGATACCTTCCTGAAGCAGCCGCTGGACCTTAGACCTGATGAAGGTCCTGTCCTGGGTGCTGCACCATCTGCTCCTGGTGGCGACAGGTTTGCAATCCAGGGTTAGGTTTGCGAATAGGGAAGGAGGGTCGACCTTTAGGGTCGTGAGGCCGCACACAGGAAGGGGTGGTAGGGGCCCGCCGAATTTCAAGGTTAGGCTCTGGAGGTTACACTGGAATTCCAGGCCGAGTAGCAGGGCAGCACAGAGGTTGGGGAGGACATAGAGGCGGAAGCCGCTGAATCCTACGCCCTGGACCGTGAGTGTGACTATCCAGTACCCCCGGATCGCCACGGAGTGGGATCCGGAGGCCAGGGAGATTCTTTGATTGGTGGGGTGTACCGCGAGGGAGCAGCGCCTTACCGTATCTGGATGGATGAAGCTTTCGGTGCGCACGGAGTCCAGCAGGCAAGAGGTCTCGTGCCCATCGATCTTCACGCTTCTCGAGGCAGTGGCTAGGTTGTGCGGGCGAGACTGGTCGATCGTGACTGAGATGAGTCGTGGCTGGTCGTCGCTGGTGTCGAACGATGGGGTGCCCGGGGTGCACAGTCCCTGGAACAATGGTGGTGCCCATGTGCCGTGAGGAAGACAAGATGACGGCATGTGATGATCTTGGGGTGGGCAAGATGGCGGCGCCCATGGGCTGCACGTGGCGGGGGTTGAAAAAGATTGAGGCGCCCATGGGCCGCACGTGGTCCGAGAAGGGGAAGATGGCGGCGCCCACTGGCCGCGCGTGGTCTGAGGGGGAGAAGATGGCGGCGCCCATTGTCCATACTCGAGAGGGGTCGGGGCAATAGCGGCAACTGAGTGGGCCTGGCATACCGCATCGAAGTGCCCCTTCTTGCCACAGGCCTTGCAAAGGGCGGTGCGGGCCGGGCAGCGCTGGCGGGGGTGTTTGTGTTGCCCGCAGATGTAACATTGGGGGCCCCCGGGGTTGGCTGGCTGGCGCGTGGCACAGGCGTATTGACTGGGTGAGGCCCCCGGTGGGGCGGACGTCTTCGGAGTCCACGATGTGTAGGAGGGGTGGGCCGCGTGGCTGGGGGTGTAGGCCTGAATATTGCACAAGGCGACTATCATCGATACCGCCATTTTCTTTGTTGCTGCCAGGTCGAGCGTGGCCCCCTCTAAAAGTCGCTGCCGTATGATGTCTGACCCTATCCCTGTAACGAAGGCGTCCCGCATGAGGAGGTTCGAATGTTCCATGGCCGTGACGGCCTGACAGTCAGAGTCTCTGACCAGAGGAATTAAAGCACGCCAGAAATCTTCTACGGACTCACCAGGGAGTTGACTGCAAGTAGAGAGTACTTGTCTGGCAAAGAGCGTGTTCGTCTGCTGGGCGTAATTATCTTTCAGTAGCGCTATGGCTTTGGTGTAGTTCGGCACGTCCTGGATAAGAGGAAAGACGTTGGAGCTAAGCCACGAGTAGAGAATCTGGATCTTCTGAGCTTCCGGGATTGGGTCTGGTGCAGACCCGATGTAAGCTTCGAAACAAGCTAGCCAGTGTTGAAAGTCCTTTTTGGCGTCGCTTGATTGCGGATCCAGCTGCAGGCGATCCGGCTTGATGCGGAGGTCCATCTTCTGAAAATCTTAGAGAAATAAATTGATGCACGATCAATTGCACAGAGATGAGAGATGAATATAACTGAGGCTGTATCGGGAGCTCACATATTTATACTCCGCCTACTGGGCGGAGCCAGCAGGCAGGGACTACCCCCGTTCCTGTAGTACAGGGCCTTACCACACAACTCCTAATATATACAACCGTGGTGATTACCACAGTGACCTCACCTCTGAAGGAGATTTCGGAGGTGAGCTCTCAGTCAACCATCACCCTCCAGGGTGTTAAATGCTCAGGGTGCAGTGGAGAGGACGTGGCAGACACACAAGTTCAACTCAAGGCCGGGGGTGGGGATCAGTCTCTCAATCTCTGAGGGAGGAGTCGCTCACTGGCCTTACCGTCCCTTCACGTTGGGGCGCCCTTTGCTTTTAGGGGGTGTGAAGGTTGACATGCAGACATTGCTTCCCATATCCTCACTGGGCTTGTGTTCAAATTGCTGCTGAGGGTGTCCCCTTGCTTAGTGGGAGATGGAAAGTGGGTGGGAGGAAGTGAATAAGAGAGTCAGCACAGGTGAGGTACCTGGCTGGGGCTCCATGCCAGTCTATAAGGACAGAGGGGGACTCAGGAATGGGTTGTGTTCCTGCCTATTGAGGCATAAAGACCCTTTCATTGGGGGAGAATGACTGCAGTGTGAATTGAACCCCACACTCAGGCAGCACTGTGAGGACAAAGGGATTAAACTGCATGAAAGTTAAAATCCACTTGTCAGGTAAGTCTGACTGTCAGGAATTAGTATTGGGTTGGGAGGCTGTGACTGATGGAAGGCTTGTCAACTCTGTAACTCTTGTGACCTTGGAGAATGAGGGTGCTCTCTAGGGATGTGTTTGTCGGGCTTCACTCAAATAAGTTGGCCTCTTCTGCCACATTTACCTGAAATGCTACCTCACCTTTCCTTGATGAGTCAATTGCACCAATTAAATTGGCAGAGCCAAACATCACTGCCACTGGTTAGAGCCAAGTTCTTAACCCCCGAGAAGCACTGACATTAACATTAACATTACACTGATGTGTACCCCTATGCAAGGTGTGATGGTGATGTCTAGCGTCATTCACCCTGTTCAAGGTTATGATGGGGGGTATCTTTGAGGTCCCTGGTGAGGATGTGGAAGCTAGCCCCATGCATCCAATCAACTGCCCTGCCACCTGACGCTATGGCTGGGGGAACGGTCAGGGTAAGGTACCACTACTTCATCCAGGTGGAGCTGAGCAGGACAACTGTGGAGAAGTGGTTATAGTGTGAGAGTGAGGGTATGAGGCTTAGTGGAGAATCACTAACGAACGGGGAAGCTCATGGATGGAGGTCCCAGAGGTGTGGGAGGAGGTTCGCTCTCTGTCAGGAATCCTCACCGCTCACTCTGGTGTCCTTTTCTTTTCATGATTGATTCGCTTCTTTTCAGTGCGCGATTCTGGCGAATCATGGAGCCAGTCGAGTTGGCTTTTCTACTCACAGCGATTGAGCAGCAGCAGAGACATCGATGTGCCTCTACACCTGGTCAGGGCCAGCGCCCTGCAGAGGACGGGGAGGCTGGGCCCATAGCTGGTCCGGGAGCAGCATCATAGATGGTGGAGCCTCTTAGAAGACACTATCGGTAAAGGGTTTCCAATATTGGACATCCTAACTGCAGATGTCAGAGCTTCAGTGCCGGGGAGGGCTACGCCTGTCCGGGGGACGATTGACCACCTTTTCCAGGTCCTGCACCACATGAAATGGACATCCACTACCTGTGGCCCTTAATGTATACGCCGCTCTGAACTTCTATGCAGGTAACTCGTTCCAGGGCAGCACCGATGACTTGTGTGGCATCTCCCAGTCAGCCACACACAACTGAATAAGGGAGATAACAGATGCCCTTTATGCGAGGGCCCATATGTATATAAACTTGGGCCAGGACCAGGCCAGTCAGGATGCAAGGGCCATGGACTTCGCCCATTTAGCTGCCATGCCCCAGGTTCAGAGTGTGATAGACTGAACCCAAGTGGCCCTGAGGTCTCCAAGATGTCATGTTCTGCCATTCATGAACCGCAAGGGATTCCAGCCCCAACGCGTTTGTGACCACACGATGCACAGAATGCAGGTGTGTGCATGTTTCCCAGGGACCGCCCTTGACAGTTACATCTCGGGGCGTTCTCACATTCCAGACATTTTGAGAGAGAGCAGCGGCTGGAGGGATGGTGCGTACAGGGAGGACCCACTCATGAGGTTACTGATGACCCCAGTGCAGAGGCCCCAAACACCTGCGGAAACTCGTTACAATGATGTTCTTGCATCAACCCGTGTGGTGGTCAAACAGTCTATTAGACTGCTCAAGATATGGTTCCGGTGCCTGGACCAGTCGGGTGATGCCCTCCAATACAACCCCCTGAGGGTACCCTGTATAATTGTGGTCTGCTGCGCTCTCTATGCTTCACGCTGCCGAGGGGAGACCAGCTGGACCCAGAGGAGATGGGGGAACGTCACATCTCCTCGGATGAGGAGGAGAGCAGCAAGAGGAAACCAGTGGAGGAAGAGGAAGAAGGATCTTAGGCCATACCTAGGGCCCTCATGCGTGAATGAGCTAGGAGCGCCCTCATAGCTTCTCGTTTTGGGGATGACTGGGACTAGGGAGTGAAAGTGACATCACATCAGTCCTGTGATGTCAGCGGTAGGCTCTCTCCATGGTGCCCAAATTCATGGGCAGGGCGCTAAAGCCATGGGCCGGACTCTGCGGGAGAATGATGATGACTTACCTTGAGGACAGAGTGATGTTGCTCTCATCCTCAGTGATATGTCTGACTCCAGCCTGACTGAGAGCTGAACATGTCCTGACAATGAGCAGGCTTATCATGGCGTTCAGAGACACTGGATGACACCAGTGCAGCAGCACATCTTTACTGAGTCATCAGTGTGGGAGGTTGTAGAGGCATAGCGCTGTCACTGTCACACTCGACATGGATAAAGTGGCCAGTGTGCACGCGTGTTTGCGAAGCGTGATGGCATGAAATGACAGGCTAATGATCAAAATGATGTTTAATATAAGAGCTATATTACAATGTTGACCTTCTGTACTAGTGCCTAAGTTCACCCATGCCCACTAGATGCGAAATGATTCTTACTCTTCTCACCCTCATACTATATCTATATATATTTATGTATCTATATGTACCCCCGGATTCTCAGCCGAGGTTGAGGTGGCTTGCTGCCTTCCACACCCTGTTGCCTGAGATGACCTTGGTGGATGTCCACTGGGGATCCTGAACCTTGAGGGTCCAGGCCTATTTTCAGGCAGCACAGATGTTGCAGTGCTACCCTCATCGGTGTACTGAGCTGGAGATGTGTCGTTCATAGGGAGGGAGGTGTCAGATGGGCTGGACACCCTCGGGCTCCTGCTGATCCTCTTCTCTTTGGGTTCCTAGGGGCCCCTGTGCTTCTCCATGGGATAGAGGGGCAGCTGGAGTGAGATCCAGAAGCCGTGCCACCCCTGGTGCAGACATTCATGCATTCCCACCAGTGTGTGTACCATGAAATTGAAACCCTGCACCATGGAGCTCATGCCCATGGAGGTCATGAGCTGAGCCATGGAGCGGATATCCCTGCTATGGAGTCTATGTCCTGCGCTAAGGTCTCCACTGTGGATGCCACCCCTCGCCGTGTTGTTGAGTCGGAGTTACAGCACATTTGCTCAGAGAGGCGGGCTTGCACTCCGAGCAGAGATGCTGTCATCACTTCCTGATGCTCGTGATTCTGCATTTGCAGTTCAGCAGCTCTGGGACGACTGGACCTAGAGGCACGTCATCGGACAGGGGCTCAGCAGAGTCCTGGTTCCGCCTGGTGTTGTAAGATGATTACCAGTGAGTGACCCAGAAGCCTGCCTACTAGTTAATCCCACTGAGGTGTGAGTATCTGCACTGGTGGAGGGTGTGGGTGGCAGCTGTGACACCTCTTCAATAGTGATATCTGAGAAACCTCCCTCGGAGTTGCTCGTGTCCGTGATTTCCAAGGGCGTAAGGATGGTCCGGGTTGGTCGACTGCTTGCCCTGCATTAGCCATGGGGATAAGTGAAAATAAGAATAATCTTTATTATTGTCACAAGTAGGCTTACATTAACACTGCAATGAAGTCACTGTGAAAATCCCCTCGTCGCCACACTCCGGCGCCTGTTAGGGTACACTGAGGGAGAATTCAAAATGTCCAATTCACCTAACAGCACGTCTTTCGGGACTTGTGGGAGGAAACCGGAGCACCCACGCAGACACAGGGAGAACGTGCAGACTCCGCACAGACAGTGACCCAAGCCGGGATTCGAAGCTGGGACCCTGGAGCTGTGAAGCAACAGTGCTAACCACTATGCTACCGTGCTGCCCATGATGGAACAACGTTTACTCATGTGAGCCTTGAAGAACGACTGTGTATCGTGAGAGCTCTCACTTTTGTCTGCTGCCCCCACTTCGCCCTCTGCACAAGGGCAGCCTTGTTCCTCCCTAGCCAGCTCGAGGGCTCTTTCCTTGAAGGGCGTGAGGCATCTGAGCTCGCGGATGACTCCAGGTGGCTGTGCCCACTCATGCCTGTTGAGCTTGAGGTTGTCCTGCAAAGAGACAGATGGGGAGAGTGTAGATGTGAGTCCTGTCAGTTCAGATGGCGATGAGGTGTGGCATGCGTGGGACTTGAGTGGGAACGGGAATGTGAGGAGCACAGTAGATACTGAGGGAGAACATGGGGATAGGGAGAGGTGGGGGGAAGGGTCTCGTGACAGTTGTTGGCAAGCCGAGAGTTGGCTAGGTAAGAGATCACCTTGGAGGAGTGAGAGTTGTGTGAGGGGGTGCAGAGAGAGATTGGAGGTAGCGGATTACCCTTGCCAAGCAAAGAAGGGAATTCATCTTTGTCCGACTCTGTGGGGATTTTAAGCTCAAAGTGAACAGAGCTTCACGCCTGGACCAGTAGCTGATGCCTAGAGTGGAGGATTTGTATGCAAAACTGGCTTGAGGATGTTCTTTACAAAGCTTGACATGAACCACACTTATTTACAGGTGGAGCTGGATTCAGAGTCCAGGAAAGATGCGACCATAAATACCCATGGGCGGTTATTTGAATACACCCTCCTCCAATTTGGGGTTTCATTGGCCCCAGCGATCTTACAGCAGGTAATGGAAAATATTTTGGAAGGACTGAAGAAGGTGGCCATCTATCTGGATGACATGCTCATCATGGGCACCGCGGTGAAGGACCAGATGGACAACCTGCAAGAAGTACTCCAGCGGTTTTCCCAAGTAGGCACCCGGCTAAATTGGAGCAAGTTTGTGTTCTGCGTCACAACGGTGACTTTACTTAGTATACAGGATGGACAGGGATTATCCACACCCAGTGGAGGACAAGATTTGGGCTTTAAAAGGGGGCCCGATCCTAAAGAACGCCACTGAGCTCAGGTCGCTCCGAGGCCTGGAAAATGACAATGGAAAGTTCATCGCCAACTGGGCACCTTATTGGCTCCTCTCCACATATTGTTGAGAAGGACCAGGAGTGTTTCCTGGATGCCTCACAAGACAATGCATTCGGCAGAGTAAAAAAGCATCTGACGGTCCACACAGCTCCTCACTCACTATGATCCAGCTCGGCTGTTAATCCTGATACGCAATGCTTCCCCCATGGCATTGCGGTGCCGGCCCACGGATAAGACAATGGCACAGAACCCCCCCATTGCTTTTGCTTTGCGGACCCTGGTGGATGCTGACCGACGTTATACTCAAATCAAGAAGGAGGGCTTGGCAGTAATATTTGGAGTTCAGAAATTCCACTAATATATTTTTTGAAATCATTTCTCGATTGTGACAAGCCACAAGCCCCTTGCTTGGCCTTTTTAGTGAGAATAAGGGATCCCACCCATTGCATCGGCTAGAATTCTGCATTGGGCACTTCTACTCGCCGTGTATGAATATTTGTTTCAGCAACCTATGGGTACTCAAATTGCCTATGCTGACGCTCTCAGTTGTCTACTATTGCCTGTAAGTGCCCCACCAGTAATGGATTAAATGGTTGCAATTTTCACATTATGGATACCTTGCCGGTGACGGCTACCCAGGTGTGCACCTGGGCGTAGCAGGACCAGGACTGGTGAAGCTCTGCCTTATTCTTTTCAGCGGCGGAACGCAGGGGACCCTTCCTGTGGCCCTCTGACCCTTTGCCCAGATGTTTTCTGAACTCAGAGTGGAGAACGGTGTCATATTTCCGCCAATGGCCTGGCAGAAAGGGCGGTCCAAACTGTCGAAAGGGGCATAAAAAAAACAAACCATGGCTTCCATGGACAGGCGATTGGCACAGTTCTTTTTTAACTACCGCACACCACTACATGTGATGATGGAAATCGCCCCTGCAGAAATGTTGATGGGCTTAGATGGTTAAGTCTCAAATCTTTGAGCAGCAGGGGGCACAGAAGCGGCACCATGACTTGCCGACAATTTCACTCAGGGGATGCCTGCAACTTTGGAGACAGGGCACTTTGCTCCCAGGTGTCGTGGTGGAAAGAACGAGACCAGCTCAGATGAAGTTTGGATTCTGGGGAATGTTCAGCGGAAGCATTTGGACCACCTGAAGAAGCGGCAGCCCACACTTCACGATGCCCAATTGGCCACACAGACGTTTCCTCCATGCCAGGAACCACCCTTCTGCCTGGGAACCCAACCAACTAGATCCCAGCGGCCGGTCCAGCAGGATGAGGATGAATCCGGCTTGGAAATAGACACTGGAAGTGTGAGTGCCTACGGATGTCGTTGTTTCTGGTACCGTGTTCCCACCAGCAACACTTTGGAGGTCGGCCAGGAAATGGCGGTTGATGAACCGGTCCACCCTGCCCCACCCAGAGCCGCCGCAAGCCAAAGCACAGCCTTGGGTGAAGTGGCGCAGAAGGCCGCACCATCGGCAGCTGAAGGGGAACATGTGGACTTGGGCGGGGTGTGTCGTGTTTTAACTCCCACAAGGATCATGGGGAAACCATTGTTGATCCCCCAGTAGGACTTGTGGAGTATGAGCTTCCCAGATAGGGAGCGGAGGCCACCCAGCTGGAGCTTCTTACAGACTTACATACAACCCGGCCCAAAGCCTTGTACTTCTAGGTTGTGGAGCTTGAGGGCTCGGAAGATGCTGTTGAAGGAGCCTTGGTGAGTTTCTGCAGTGCATTTTGTAGATGGTATTGCTGCCACTGGTGTGGTTAGTTCTCCCAGCAAGGACTGAAATGGGAGTGACTTACTGCCATAAGGAAAATATTGTATATAGCTACTATATCTTTGTTTCCACTACCACTGGTTTCCTCAAGTTATTAAAGTTTGTTTCTCCACTGCTTGACCTTGATGAACGTTTGGAAGGTATGCTGTTTATTTCCTCATCTTCTGCTCCTTCTAAGAGTCACCTCAGTGGACACAAGTTTGTCAGCATATATCTGCTTCACAGTGAGGAGGCCATTGATTTGCCTGTGGTGAATGCCTCTGAGAACATATTTAAAATTTGTCTGCATAGTGTTGAAGGTGCTGCCAATTCCACATTTGCCTCTCACACCCTTAGTTCCCTTTTCTTATTCTTGCATGTTGCCCATCCCGAATTGCCTTTGAAAAGGTGGTGGTGAGCTGCCTTCTTGAATTGCTACAGTATATCTGGTATAGGTATACCAACAGTGCTGTTCGAAACGGAGTTCCAGGATTTTGATCAGGTGGCAGTGAAGGAACAGTGATATAGTTCCAAGGCTGGATAGTGTATGACTTGGAGAGTGTTGTTCCCATGTATCTGCTGCCCTTGTACTTCTAGGTTGTGGAGCTTGATGGCTCGGAAGGTGCTGTTGAAGGAGCCTTGGTGAGTTTCTGCAGTGCATTTTGTAGATGGTATTGCTGCCACTGGTTGTTAGTGGTGCAGAGAGTGAATGTTTAAAGTGATGGATGGGGTGCCAATCAAATGGGTAAGTTTCTTGAATGTTGTTGGAGCTGCACTTATTTAGGGAAATATTCCATCACACTCCTGACTTGTGTCTTGTAGATGGTAGACAGGCTTTGGGGAGTCAGAATTGCCAGCCTCTGATCTGATTGCAGCCACAGTATTTATAGATATATTTTTTCATTCATTTTTTAAGGGATGTGGTCTTCACTGACTATGCCAGCATTTATTACCCATCTCTAATTGCCCTTGAGAAGGTGATGGTGCCCTGCCTTCTTGAACCACCTCACTCCAGTTGATGTAAGTACACCCATTGTGCCATTAGGGAGGGAGTTACAGGATTTCGACCCAGCAACAGTGAAGGAACAGCAATATATTTCCAAGTCAGGTTGGTGAGTAACTTGGAGGGGAACTTCCAGGTGGTGGTGTTCCCAGTATCTGCTGCTCCTGTCCTTTGAGATGATAGTGGTCGTGGGTTTGGAAGTTGCTGCCTAAGGCGCCGTGGTGAGTTCCTACAGTGCATCTTGCAGATCGTACACAAGGCTGCTACTGTGCATCGGTGGTGGAGGGAGTGAATATTTGTGGATGGGATGCCAATTAAGCGGGCTGCTTTGTCTTGGATGGTGTCGAGCTTCTTGGGTGTTGTTGGAGCTGCACTCATCCAGGCAAGTGGGAGTATTCCATCATTCTCCTGACTTGTGTCTTGACAAGCCTTGGGGAGTCAGGATGTGAGTTACCTGCCACAGGATTCATAGCCTCTGACTGGCTCTTGTAGCCACAGTATTAATATAGCTCGTCCAGTTCAGTTTCTGATCAATGGGACCTCAGGATGTTGATAGTGGAGGATTCAGCGATGGTAATGTCATTGAATGTCAAGGGGCAATGGTTTGATTCTCTCTTATTGTAGATGGTCATTGCCTGGTACTTGTGTGGGGCGAATGTAACTTGCCACTTGTCAGCCCAAGCCTGGATATTGTCCAGGTCTTGCTGCATTTGTACATTGATTGGTTCAGTGTCTGAGGAGTCGAGAATGGTACTGAACATTGTGCAATTATCAGCGAACATCCCACATCTGACCTAATGTTTGGAGGAAGGTCATTGATGAAGCAGCTGAAGGTGGCTGGGTCACTACTCTGAGGAAATCCTGCAATGATGTCCTGGAGCTCAGATGATTGACCTCTAACCACCACAACCATCTTTGTTTGTGCCAGGTATGACACCAATCTGTGGAGCTTTCCCCCTGATTCCCATTGACTTCAGTTTAGCTAGGGCTCCTTGATGCCATACTCAGTCAAATGCTGTCTTGATGTCAAGGGCAGTCACTCTGGAGATGTCTAAGGCTGTAAGGAGGTCAGGAGCTGAGTGACCCTGGCAGAGCCCAAGTGAGCGTCCCTAAGCAGGTTGCCACTCAGTAAGTGCTGCTTGGCAGCACTAATTGTGCCCCTTCCATCACTTTGCTGATGATTGAAAGTGGACAGGGGAGGTACTTGGTCGGATTGAATGTGACCTGATTTTTGTGCAGAGGACATACCTGGGACATTTTCCACATTGCATGGTGGATGCCAGAGTTGTAGCTGTACTGGAACAGCTTGGCTAGGGGTGCGGCAAGTTCTGGAGCACAAGTCTTCAGTACTATTGCTGGTCTAGCTCAGTTTCCAGTCAATGAAAACCCTCCAGGATGTTGATAGGGTGGTGGATTCAGTGACAGTAATGCCATTAAAGTTAAGGGGACATGTTTAGATTCTCTCTTGTTGGATCAGGACACTGCCTGGTACTGTGGTATGAATGTTATTTGCCCTCTATCAGCTGAAGCCTGAATGTTGTCCAGGTCCGGCTGCATCTGGATACAGACTGCTTCATTATCTGAGAATTTGTGAATGGTGGTGAACATTATCAGTGAATATCCCTGCTTCTGAGCCTATAATGGAGGGAAGTTCACTGATGAAACAGCTAAAGATGGTTAGGCCGAGGATAATAAGAATATAAAGGGGCAACACGGTGGCGCAATGGTTAGCATTGCTGCCTCCACAGTGCCGAGTCCCAGGTTCGATCCCGGCTCTGGGTCACTGTCCGTGTGGAGTTTGCACATTCTCCCCGTGTTTGTGTGGGTTTCACCCCCACAACCCAAAGATGTGCAGATAGGTGGATTGGCCACGTTAAATTGCCCCTTAATTGGAAAAAAATAATTGCATACTCTAAATTTGTTTAAAAAACCTAATAATAATATTATAATAATCTTTATTAGTGTCAAAAGTAGGCTTACATTAACACTGCAACAAAGTTACTGTGAAAATCCCCTCGTCGCCACACTACGGTGCCTGTTCGAGTACACAGAGGGAGAATTAAGATTGTCCAAATCACCTGACAGCACGTCTTTTGAGATTTGTGGGAGGAAACCCACGCAGACGTGGGGAGAATGTGCAGATTCCACACAGACAGTAACCTAAGCCGGGGATTGAACCCAGGCCCCTGGCACAGTGAAGGAACAGTGCTAACCACTATGCTACCGTGTTACCATAATGATGAAGGTGCATGTGAACTTTCTTCAATTGACTCTGTACAGCTGAGTTCTTCGATGGGCTACTCCTGCGGAGACCGTGCTTTCTATTCACAGTTGTTTAATCTGATATAGAGACACACAGCATCTTGTCTTACTCACTCAGGTCCCAGATGTCATGTAGATGGTGCCATGCTATTTGGATTATTGGCTCACAGGAACTTGCTACACAAAATTCCATAGGAAGTCTTTGGACAAGTGCAAGTCTCAAAAAAGTGTAGTTTTCATTTGCTCCTTAGACTGATGTGTGGCCCAAGGTAAACTGCCTGAGCTAGTTGCTGAGTAAGGAGCTATCAAATCCCTTACCTTTCTGTGGCATATGCATAGTTGTCAACATGAGGGGAACATTAAGAGTGACATTATGAATATTAAAGTGACATAACCTGCAAATCTATTAAAATAGCTGGAGCTCTGCTTATTTGACTGGCATATATCAAGAACAGAACGTGTTTTTAAACCAAAATGAATGATTGTCACTTCTGCTGAGTGACACAAAAGTGTTTTAATCTGAAGATGATTCTTGTTAGGTACCCAGCAAATGTTTCATTCAAATGTTCCACTACTTATACTCAAACAAAACCAAGGGTAGAAACAGGAGAGTTTAGTCTGAAATCAAATCACAGTAAATCCATCTCTATCATTTATGACTAGTTAATTTGATTGTGAATATTCAGAAATATAAATTTTCAGCAGAAGCACAAACAGGATATTGAGGAGATATCACAGAGCAAAGACCACTAATGGTCTGCAATAAAAACTCATCATCGTTCAGTTTACATAATTATTTTTCGTATTGTCACAAGTAGGCTTAAATTAACACTGCAATGAAGTTACTGTGAAAATCCCCTACTCGCCACATTCGGGTACACAGGGAGAATTCAGAATGTCTAATTCACCTACACGTCTTTCGGGACTTGTGGGAGGAAACCAGAGCACCTGGAGGAAACCCAGGCAGACACAGGGAGAACATGTAGACTCCGCACAGACAGTGACCCAAGCGGGAGAAGCCAGAAGACCAAGAAGAAAGTAAGGCAAATTAAGGCTTCAGCAAGACCACAGGTAAGATCCTGGCAGCAATCCCAACCTTTCCCCAAGTGGCCACCTAATTAGCACTAATTGATTACCCACCACTGTTGGGGGGGGCTAGCTGATGCTCGCCTGACCCTTGCTTCTAGTAAGATTGCTTGGATGTGGGAGTCCTTTGGGTAATTGAACCAACTCCCTATTTTACAGGTTTGCTCCCTTTCTCGCCTTCAAATCAACCTCAGTGGGATTGGGAAGATTATATCCAATGCTGACGTTCCAACTATCACATTTATAGTGCTGTTAATAAATGGGAGGGGGTGGTTGTCAGTTAGCTCAGTTGGCTGGACAGCTGGTCTGTGATGCAGAGTGAAAACCAAGAACGAACCCGCTATCAAAAGGGACTCTTTTTTTTCTTGAGGAACGCCCGCCAAAGTCACACTTACCTCAATTCCTGCATTGACAAGCTCAGCTTTTGGATTGGATTTGTTTTATTGTCACGTGTACCAAGGTACAGTGAAAAGTATTGTTCTGCGCACAGTCCAGACAGATCGCTCCGTACATGAGAAAACAAAACATAGGACATACATAAATAAACAATGTAAATACACAGACATAGACATCGGGTGAGCATACAGAGTGTAGTATTACTCAATAGAGAAGATGTGTGAAGAGATCAGATCAGTCCATAAAGGAGTCAGTCAGGAGTCTAGTAATGGCAGGGACGAAGCTATTTTTTAACCTGTTGATGCATGCTCTCAGAGTTTTATATATCCTTGCCGCTTTCCCAAGTCTGCGGGAGTTATAGACAGAGTCATTGAATGGGAGGTGGGTTCATGTGATGGATTGTTCAGTGTTCACCACACTCTGTAGTTTCTTATAGCCTGGGGACGAGCCATACCAGGCTGTGATGCAGCCCAATAGGATGCTTCCTATGGTGCATCTGTAAAAATTGGTAAGAGTCAATGTGGACATGCCAAACTTCCTTAGTTTCCTGAGAAAGTATAAGCACTGTTGTGCTTTCTTGGTCGTAGCGTTGACGTGGGTGGACCAGGTCAGATTGTTGGTGATGTACACACCTGGGAATTTGAAGCTGTCAACCATCTCCACCTTGGCATCATTGATGCAGACAGGGGTGTGTCCGATACTTTGCTTCCTGAAGTCAAAAAATGAAAAATAAAATGAAATGAAAATTGCTTATTGTCACAAGTAGGATTCAAATAAAGTTACTGTGAAAAGCCCCTAGTCGCCACATTCTGGCACCTGTTCGGGGAGGCTGGTGCGGGAATTGAACCGTGCTGCTGGCCTGCCTTGAAAGCCAGCGATTTAGCCCTGTGCTAAATCAGCCCGCATGAACAGCTCTTTAGATTTGCTGACATTGAGAGATAGATTGTTGTCATTACACCACTCCACTAGGTTCTCTATCTCCCTCCTGACTCATCATTGTTCGTGGTCCGAACGTCAGCAAACTTGTAGCTGGAGTTGGTGCCAAAGTTTGCCATGCAGTCGTGTGTGTATAGGGAGTATAGTAGGGGCTAAGTGTGCAACCTTGTGGGGGCCCGGTAATCAGGATTATCGTGGAGAAGGTGTTGTTTACCCTTACTGCTTATGGTCTTCTCAGTGCAGGAAGAGAAAATGTCGTCCTGATATCTTGATCCCCCTCGGATACCCCACTGTGGCCTCTGGACTGCCCTAAGTACCTCTTAGGAGACCGCTGAGCCCTCCCCTCATCACTTCTTAAGAGCAGGGCACCCCCAGGCCCGATCCCTGGCACTGGCAACCTGACACCTGGGTACTGTGGCACTGCTAGCTGGCAGAGCCACCCAGGCACCTTGGCACCACCAGCCTGACACCCTGGCAGCATCCTTGCAGCTTGGCAATGCCACTCGGGCACCCTGGCAGGGCCCTGGTGGCACTGCCATGGTGGCAGCACCAAGCTTCCAGCCTGGCAGTGCCAATGTGCCTGGGTGGCATCAGGAGTGCCAGGGTGCCATTCTGCCCACAGTCCGATCATCCAGGGCCTCCAATAGCCTGGGAACCCCCTGCCAGGTGCGTAATGCCTGGTCCACTTTTGTGTGGACCAGTGCTGAATAGTGCAATGGCGAGGTCTCCCAGATGCGGGCGTTCATTCCCGGGCCTCGGGAGAGAGTCTAATGGTTAATTATGTAAATCTGGATATCGCCCAGCATTCGGAGCATCGCAAATTTCGCGAGAGGCCCCTGGTGAGATTTAACAGCCTCATCGTTAAAAAGAAGCAACAAGGTAATAATCTATGGATTACTACCGGAGCCACAAGCTAAGGGTCAATAAGATTAGCGATGTAAATGCCTGGCTGAAAGATTGGTGTGGGAGAATGGGGTTGAATTCATAGGACATCGGCACCAGTATTGGCAAAAAGATACCTGCTCTGATGGGACGATCTTCATCTGCATCATGCTGGGACCAGAGTCCTGGCGAATCGCATAACTAGGACTGTCGATAGGGCTTTAAACTGAATGTGGGGGTGGGAGGGTTCAGTTTCAGGGAAAATTAGAAAAGTAAAATTAAAGATAAGGTAGGATTGCAGGTTATCGATGTGGCCGATGGTTACCAGAAAGTAAAGGTGAAGTACAGAACAGGTGATTTGGCCTGAGTAGACTGGGCAGGAAGGCTAAAATGGAGGACAGCTGATGAGCAATGGCAGTTGTTTCAAGAGATACTCAATTCCTCACAACTAAAATATATTTCAGAGGAGAAGAAAGGGGTTAAAAAGAAACGCATGGTTAAGCAAGGAGGTTAAGGACAGTATAAAGACAAAAACTAAGGTAGACCATGTTGCCAAGGCCAGTGGCAGGCTGGAAGATTGGGAAACTTTCAAACTTAAACAAAGGATTACTAAAAAAGTAATATAAAGAGCCATGGTAAATTATTTAAAAAAGCTAATGCAAATATCAAAAAGGACAGCAAAAGCTTCTATAAGTACATTAAAAGAAAGAGAGTTGCTAAAGTGAATGTTGGTCCCTTGGAGGATCAGACCGGGGAGTTAATAGTGGGGAACACAGAAATGGCAGAGATGCTAAATCAATACTTTCCCTCAGTTTTCACAGTGAAGGACACAAGTACCATTCCTTTAAGATCAGGTCATTCAGAGGCAATAGAAAAGGTGGAACTTAGAACAATCAGCATCAATAGGGAAACAGTACTCAGCAAAATATTGGGATTAAAGGCATATATGTTCCCAGAGCCTGATGGCACAATTCTGGTTGCCATACTACCAGAAGGATGTGGATGCTTTGGAGAGGATGCAGAGGAGATTTCCCAGGAAGTTGCCTGGTCTGGAGGGTGTTAGTTATGCAGAGAGTCTGAATAGACACGGACTGTTTTCATTAGAAATACGGAGGTTGAGGGATGACCTGATAGAGGTCTACAAGATTATGAGGGACGTGCATAGAGTGATTGGGCGGGCACCCTTTCCCAGGGTGGAGGGGTCAGTCACCAGGGGGAATAGGTTTAAGGTCCTTGGGGCAAAGTTTAGAGGAGATGTGCAAGGCAGGTTTTTTACGCAGAGGGTAGTGAGTGCCTGGAACGCAGTGCCAGGGGAGGTTGTGGAAGCAAATACATTAACAGAGTTCAAAAGGCATCTTGACAAACACATGGATAGGATGGGTATAGAGGGATATGGCACAAGGGTTTTGGCAAAGGTTGATATCATGACCGGTACAGGCTTGGAGGGCCGAAGGGCCTGTTTCTGTGCCGTATTGTTCTTTGTTCTATCTTAGGATGTTAAAGGAAGTGCCAGCGGAGATAGTGAATCCATTGGTTATAATATTCCAAAAGTTCCTAGATACGGGAAAGGTTCCAGTGGATTGGAAAATGCTAATCTAATGCTCTTATTTAAAAAGGGAGTGAGGCAGAACGTAGAAAATTACAGACCAGTTAGTTTAACATCTGTTGTTGGGAAATTGTTAGAATTCATTATTACATTTGCAAAGTCAAAGACATGCTTAGCATTCCTTGCTCTACCGCTGCATCTAGATGTGTCCCCAAGATGCACATCAGAGGCTGCTTACCACATCTCGTGGCCTTCGATGTCCCTGGCGGGCGTCCTCTGGGAACTCTGGGCTGGAGGGCCCTGGCGCATTTGTTGGCGGCACATGCACAGCCGTGCCACCTTGGACGTGTGGTGACTGCGAGACATGGTGTCATCAGAGGGGTGGAACTCGTGGAGCTGCAGGTCACCATCCATGGGACGGATCCGGGTTGGAACTCAACACTCCCTCCTCTTAGTCGGTGCCCATAGGGCCCTGGGGTCTATCTCGGGACGGAGGAGCAGCTAGTTCGAGCCCCGGCTGCACCTGTGTCAACTGGCTCTGCAAGCCCTGGCGGCTCCCCAATGTCTGCACCACGGTGTCGACGCCCTCAGCGATGCTATTCAGTGAGTGTGCCACACTCTGCAGTACCTCAGCCATTTCCACCTGAAACCGACACATCCCTCAGCGCCTCATCAAGGTCAGCCTGGGACTGGGTCACATCCACCAGCGGGTCGGGCATTCTGCCATGACCCTAAACCATAAACGTCACTGACTGCGCCACGCCTTGGACACCTCCACTAATGCTGCTGGCGTCACGCACCATGTTCTCCACTGAAGTGTCCACCCTAGCAGTGTTGGCCTTGGTGCCACACATTGCCGGCACCACCTCTTGCACCCATAGCCTCTAAACCTCCTCCAATCAATTAGGTACCTGCTGGAGTGTCGCTGACATCTCCCTCTGAGTATCACAGTGCTCCTGTGGTAGTATCAGGTATTGCAGTACCCGAGAGGCTGTAGACCATTGGGTAAGCCTAGCAGCTTACCATTGGCTGTTTGGTATGTGGCTCCGCCCTGACAGGTGGGGTATAAGAACAGGTGCCATCCCAGCAGCCCTCATTCTGTACCGAAGCTGCTGGGGAACAGATCTAGTCTATTAAAGCCTTCAGTTATGATACAACCTCGTCTTTGAGTTTAATTGATCATGCATCAATTTAATAGACTACTCTTAAGCTTAAAGAATGGATCTCCGAATCAAGCCGGAGTGTCTACAACTCAGCCCCCACGCGGAGAACTCGGCTGCGATTTTTAAGCACTGGCTGGGGTGTTTTAAAGTCTACCTCGAGACGGCCAGAGGCACCCCCTCAGGAGAATAGAAACTGCATCTCCTGCACTCGAGAGTAAGCCCTGGAATCTTCACCCTCATCGAGGAGGCGGAGGACTATGATGATGCGATTGAACTGTTAAAGGGACATTATATACGCCCTGTAAACCAGGTCTACGCACGTCACCTGCTTGCAACTAGACGGCAAAGCCCCGGGGAATCGCTGGAGGACTTCTACCGTGCGCTACTGGTGCTGGGCAGAAACTGTGGCTGCCCGCAAGTTTCAGGCAGCGAGCACACAGAACTTCTAATCCGGGATGCCTTCGAAGCAGGTATGAGCTCTTCAGAGATCCGCCAAAGACTTTTAGAAAAGGACACCCTGGGACTGAGAGAAGCACGGGCCCTGGCAGGGTCCATGGATGTTGCCTCCAGAAACGCGCAGTCCTATGCGCCCAACCGCGCAGCGGCCCCCTGGGCTGCGTGGCATCCCGCAGCAGCAGCCCAACTGACCTTCCCCGTGTCCCCGCAGGCCTGTGCTGTCAGACGGCCCGCTAGCTCCGTTGGGCCCCGTTGCTTCTTCTGCAGGCAGGCGAAGCACCCCCGCCAGCGCTGCCCAGCCTGCACCTCCACCTGCAAAGAGTGCGGCAAGAAGGGCCATTTTGTGGGGGTCTGCCAAGCACGAGCCGTGGCCGCGGTCTCCACTGACTCCGGACCGCCGCGGGAACCTTCCCTTCGGGCCCCAGGCGGCCAGCACTCACCGCCACCCCCCTATCCTAGGGCCACGCCCAACCCACGGCCGCGGCCATCTTGCCCCTCGGACGCCACGCTGGACGGATGGGCGCCGCCATTTTGTCCATCCCCGCCACCATTTTGTACATCCCCGACCACCATGTGCGATCCATGGGAGACGGCATCTTGGATGGGGCCCCAGGCCCCCAGCACAGCCGACTACATGCTGCCCGATCACAACCCACAACTGCTCCATCTGGCCTCGGTGACGCTGGACCAAAATCGGCCTTGGACACTCGCGACTGCAATGATGACGGTGTTCATCAACGGCCACGAGACGTCTTGCCTGATCGACTCTGGGAGCACGGAGAGCTTTATATACCCCGACACGGTATGGCGCTGTTCACTTGTTACCCACCCTGTAAACCAAAGACTCTCCCTGGCCTCCGGGTCACATTCAGTGGAGATAAAGGGGTTCTGCCTAGCAAACCTCACTGTCCAAGGCAGGAAATTCAATAATTTCCGCCTTTATGTCCTCCGCACCTCTACGCGGCTACACTCCTGGGGTTGGACTTCCAATGTAACTTGCAAAGCCTGACCTTTAAATTCGGCGGCCCTAAAGCCCCCCTTACTGTCTGCGGCCTCGCGACCCTTAAGGTCGACCCGCCTTCCCTGTTTGCGAACCTCACCCCGGATTGCAAACCCGTCGCCACCAGGAGCAGACGGTACAGTGCCCAGGACCGGACCTTCATCAGGTCAGAGGTCCAAAGGCTACTGAGGGAAGGGGTCATTGAAGCTAGCAACAGTCCCTGGCAAGCTCAAGTAGTGGTAGTAAAGACCGGGGAGAAACATAGAATGGTCATCGACTACAGTCAGACCATCAACAGGTTTACGCAGCTGGATGCGTACCCTCTCCCCAGCATATTTGACCTGGTGAACAGGATCGCGCAATACAAGGTCTTCTCCACGGTGGATCTCAAGTCCGCCTACCATTAGCTACCCCTCCGCACTAGTGACCGCAAGTACACTGCCTTCGAAGCAGATGGGCGGCTCTACCAATTTTTAATGGTTCCCTTTGGTATCACTGATGGGGTCTCGGTCTTCCAACGCGAGATGGACCGAATGGTTGACCGGTACGGCTTACGCGCAACGTTCCCGTATCTTGATAACGTCACCATCTGCGGCCATGACCAGCAGGACCACGACACCAACCTCCGAAAATTTCTCCAGACCGCGAAAATCCATAACTTAACGTACAATAAGGATAAATGCGTCTTTAGCACCGACCGCCTAGCCATTCTCAGCTACGTAGTACGAAATGGAGTTAGAGGCCCCGACCCTGAACGTATGCGCCCCTTATGGAATTCCCCCTCCCTCACTGCCCCAACGCCCTGAAGCGCTGCCTCGGGTTTTTCAGTTATTACGCACAGTGGGTCCCCAACTACGCAGACAAAGCCCGACCCCTAATCCAGTCCACAACCTTCCCCCTGTCTACGGAAGCCCGCCAGGCCTTCTGCCGTATCAAAGCAGACATTGTAAAGGCCACGATGCGCGCCATCGACGAGTCCCTCCCCTTCCAGGTCGAGAGCGATGCGTCCGAAGTAGCTCTGACCACCACCCTCAACCAAGCAGGCAGACCCGGGGCCTTCTTCTCCCGTACCCTCCATGCTTCAGAAATTTGCCATTCCTCGGTCGAAAAAGAGGCACAAGGCATAGTAGAAGCTGTGGGACATTGGCGGCACTACCTGGCTGGCAGGAGATTCACTCTCCTCACGGACCAACGGTCGGTGGCGTTCATGTTTGATAATGCACAGCGGGGCAAGATAAAGAACGACAAGATCTTGCGGTGGAGGATAGAACTCTCCACCTACAACTACGAGATCTTGTACCGTCCTGGGAAGCTAAACGAACCTTCCGATGCCCTGTCCCGCGGCACGTGTGCCACCGCACAAGTGGACCGCCTCCAAGTCCTCCACGAGGACCTCTGCCACCCGGGGGTCACTCGCTTTTTCCACTTCATTAAGGCCCGCAACCTGCCCTACTCCATCGAGGACGTCAGAACAGTCACCAGGGACTGCCAAATCTGCGCGGAGTGCAAACCGCACTTCTACCGGTCAGAGAGGGCGCACCTGATAAAGGCTTCCCGTCCCTTTGAGCGCCTCAGTATGGACTTCAAAGGCCTCCTCCCCTCCACCGACCACAACACATATTTCCCGAACGTGATTGACTAGTACTCCCGGTTCCCGTTCGCCATCCCCTGCCCCGACATGACCACAACCACTGTCATCAGGGCCCTCCAGGGTATCTTTGCACTGTTCGGGTTCCCCGCGTACATACACAGTGATAGCGGGGTCCTCCTTTATGAGCGACGAACTGCGTCAATTCCTGCTCAGCAAGGGCATCGCCTCAAGCAGGACGACCAGTTACAACCCCCGGGGAAACGGGCAGGTAGAGAGGGAGAACAGAACGGTCTGGAAGACCGTCCTACTGGCCCTACGGACCAGGACTCTCCCGTCTCCCGCTGGCAGGAAGTCCTCCCGGACTCTCCACGCCATTCGGTCGCTCCTCTGTACAACTACCAATCAGACACCTCATGAATGTCTCCTTGTCTTCCCCAGGAAGTCCTCCTCCGGGACCTCGCTCCCGACCTGGCTAGCGACACCTGGACCCATCCTGCTTCGGAAGCACGTGCAGGCGCACAAGTCGGACCTGTTGGTCGAGAGGATCCACCTGCTGCACGCTAACCGCCAGTATGCCTACGTGGTGTTCCCTGACGGCCAGAAAGATACAGTCTCCCTCCGGGACCTGGCACCCGCCGGAACCCCACGCGCACCCGAACCATTACCCCCACCCCCTCCTCCCCCACAGCACCTCACTGGGGGGTCGGTCCTCCCGCCGCTCCTACCTAGGCCATCCCACCCACCGATGCTCCCTACAGGCGCCCCCCTCTCGTGTCAACCGTTTGCCCCACCAGCGCCGTCTAGGGGTGACGAAGCTGCCATGGACGACGAAGCCATGCTCCCGGAGTCGCAGACGCCCGGACCCCCACCAGAACCACCACCGAGGCTCAGACGATCCAGGAGGACGACCAGGCCACCCGACCGACTGATTGCTACACTGTAACTGTAACTGTAAATGAACACTGACTGTACATATCTTCCACGCTTGTAAATACTCACGGTACCTCACAATGCAATTGTAACCACTGGCCACCACCCCCGCCGGACTCTTTTTTAAGAGGGGGTGAATGTGGTAGTATCAGGTATTGCAGTACCCGAGAAGCTGTAGATCATTGGGTAAGCCTTGCAGCGTACCATTGGCTGTTTGGTATGTGGCTCCACCCTGACAGGCGGGGTATAAGAACAGGTGCCGTCCCAGCAGCCTTCATTCCGTACCAAAGCTGCTGGGGAACAGATCTAGTCTATTAAAGCCTTCAGTTATGTTACAACCTCGTCTTTGAGTTTAATTGATCGTGCATCAGCTCCCTAACGTCCCCATCAGCTCCGGGATAGCCTGGTCCATAGGCGCAGCATCTGGCTGGGACCCAGCAGAACTCGGACCGCTGTCTCGCCTGGGGGTTCCTGCCTCCACTTTGTGCATCAGCGACTGTGTGGTGCTCACTAAATTGTGCTCCAGAAACCTGTCCACGAACATTGCCTACCGAAGTGTGTGTCTCTGTGCTGGGGGATGGTGGTGGTGAAGGAAGTGTTGGGGGGCATTTGAAGGGAGCGGGGGTGAACGGAGGATTGGGGGGCACATGGAGAGTTGGGGGGCTACTCATTGGGGGGTAGAATGATTGGGGGGGCTGTCAACTCGCCCGTGCTGCCTGGTGTAGGTCGTTGTCCTAGCGGCACTGGAGGCCATCCTCCTGGTCATGCTGACGACCGCTGCCACTTCATCCCAGGCAGCACTGGCTGCCCTGTGGCTCACCCTCAAGGACCCTTGGGGAACAAGACATCCCTTTTGGCCTCGACCGCATCTTCAGGTCCGCGTCTCGAAAACTTGAAACCAGGTGTCTCAGCGCCATAGCTGCTAGCTGAGTGAGGTTGGCTGTGCAAGTGCTGTTTAAGTGCCGCTCGACCTTGTTTGGGGCGGGAGGGGGGGATGGGGAGGGGGGGGCCTGGCGAGTGCGGTGCCGGTGAATTGGCTGGCGAGCCTTCATTTGCGGTGTGAAGCCAGTGGAGTCTCGTTAAGTGGACCAATTAACGTTGTATTTATTGCGTTGCCGGCCTCGCCAGGCCGAGCAACGGGAAGCTCGTGGCAGTTCCAGCTCTTAGAAATCTTTCTTGAGAATCGGGCCCCATCTCTAACAACCCTTAATTTTGTTGAGGAAATAGGCTTTCAGGGATGACGGCTAAGGTATGGACCATTTAGGAGCAGCAATTTACAGCAAGAGGCTGACTGTGCTGTCCATGCATCAAACACTTAGCCCAGTATTCCAACTTTTCAAGTAATACTTCAATGAGACAAACAATTTCATGGTATGTCCACTTTTTTTCAGCTGAAGCAATTGTTCATAAATGTCACATTTATTTACATTTACTATGGTCACAGTCTTGACACCTTTGCAACAGTGTGTACAAAAATCTTAATAAGAATCAAATGTATTCATGTTTCAAAAACACTCCAGAAAATACACTGGCCCGTAATTGTGTCTGCAGTCTGCGACTTAAGTCTCTGGTGTGCCGCACATGTGCAGTGTGAGGACCCGCAAGTGTGGGCGTACAAGTATACTGTTATGGGTCAGGGTTTAGAGAACCCCAAAGTGTATCATGGAGTTCACCTGACCCACAACTTTTCCTAGATTGTGGTATGGGGAGCACACGGCCCACCCTACAGGTGTGGTAGAGCAGAAAGGGAAAAGTATTTTTTAAAGCAAAATTATGTTTATTCTATGAACTCAAGTTAACCTTTTTAGAACATACAATGAACATCTTAGCGATCATTAATTCAAATACAACCCCCAAAAGACTACAACACTGAGTAATCTTTTAAGCTTTCCTTTTAATATCCATACGACTTAAAACACCTTTTACCAGAAGCACATCAGGTTAAAGTCACTACTGATATTAGTTTTAAATCACCAGGATCAATTTACAGTCCTTAGATTAGAGAGAGAGATTCATACACCTTCGGGCTGCGACTGCAGCTATCCAGCTCCGAAAAAGAAACTAAAACACACCCTGCAGCAAACAGCCTAAAACAAAAGTAAAAAGCTGACAGACAGCCCAGCTCCACCCACTCTTTGACATCAATGCAGTAATAAAAAAACATTTCTTAAAGGTACTCTCACTACAGATATTTATATACACACCCATTTATAAACACCCATTTCTTAAGGGTACATTTCTTAAACACTAATTTCTTAAAGGTACTCTCACATGACATCTCCCCCCCCCCAAAAAAAAAACCATCAACTTCAAGATGGTTTCATTTTACACTTTTTCACTATCCTTTAAGAAATTTACACAGTAAATGTACTTTTTTGTTTAAAAAAAACAACACACGCAAACGGGTATAATAATATAGTCCATTTTTTTGTTGTTCTTCCTTCAACTGAAACTGCTTCTGTTCATCACATTCGTGACAAAGCATCGGCTATCACGTTTTCTCGTCCTGCCACATGTACTATTTTTAAATTAAATGGCTGTAACAATAAACTCCAGCGAAGCAGCTTTGCATTGTTATTCCGGAATCGCTCCAAAAACGTCAACGGATTATGATCAGTATACATAACGGTGTCAGACGGATTGCTGGTCACATAAATATGAAAATGTTGCAAAGCCAACACCAAACTCAAACTTTCCTTCTTAATCGTGGAATAACCAACAGGCCGCTCTAGCCCTTCGTCGTCGTCTTGTAGAAGCACCGCACCTACGCCCACATCACTCGCATCAACAGCCACTTTGAATGGTTTCATATAATTTGGGATGGCTAACATAGGAGCAGTGGTTAACACAGCCTTCAGGCCGTCAAATGTCTGTTGACACTATGCTGTCCACTGGAATTTGTTATGCTTCTTGAGTAAGTCCGTCAGTGGAGCGACTACACTGCTAAAATTGGGTACAAATTTCCGGTAAAATCCACTCATACCAAGAAATCGCAATATTTCCCGTATTGTCGAGGGTATCGGAAACACCCCAAGAACTTTTGTTTTCACATCCCCTGGGACCATTCAACCCTGTCTGATTGTATGGCCAAGGAAATTGACTTGGGCCTTTCCAAATTCACTTTTGGCTAGGTTTATCACCAAACCAGCCTCCTGAAGTCGATCGAATAACTCCATCAAATGTTTTAAATGTTGTTTCCATGTCTGGCTGAAAATGACCAGATCATCGATGTATACTGCACAATTGGGTAGTCCTGAAACACCTTTGTTCGTTAACCGTTGAAATGTGGCTGGTGCCTTTTCCATGCCAAATGGCATAACTTTGAATTGGTATATATCATCTGGAGTCACAAAAGCTGAAATCTCCTTCGCCCTTTTGGATAAAGGTACCTGCCAGTAACCTTTAAGTAAATCCAGTTTGGAAATAAAAACTAATTGTCCCACTTTCTCAATGCAATCCTCCAAAAGTGGGATAGGATGAGTCCGTTCTTGTAACTGCATTGACCTTTCTATAGTCCACACACAACCGTTGGGTACCGTCTGGTTTTGGTACCATCAAGAGGGTGAGCTCCATTGGCTGCAACCCACTTCAATTATGCCATTTTTAAGCATACTCTCAATCTCTTTGTTAACCTGTGCCAATTTTAAAGGGTTAAGTCTGTATGGATGTTGTTTGAATGGAACAGCATTTCCCACATCTACATCATGTATAGCCATTTTAGTACTTCCCAATTTATCTCCACAAACATGCCCATGTGATATCAATAACTGTTTCAGGTCAGTTCGTTTTTCCTCTGGAAGGTAACTCACCAATTTATCCCAATTTTTAAGAACATACTCATTTTCCAATATAATTTGAGGTATGTCAAATTCACTGTCACCTGGATTTGGTTCGTCACTTTGAGTTAGAATCATTAAAACCTCCTTTTTCTCTCCTTCCCTTTCAAAGTACCTTTTAAGCATATTCACATGACACACTCGGTGAGTTTTCCTTCTATCTGGTGATTTTTACCACATAATTCACCTCACTTAATTTCCTTTCAATCTGATACGGTCCACAAAACCTAGCTTTTAAAGGTTCACCTACCACTGGTAACAACACTAAAGCTTTACCTCCACTGGCAAAACTACGAACTTTGGATTTCTTGACCGCTACCTGTTTCATCACATTTTGTGCAATTTTTAAATGTTACATACATACATACAATTTACAGTGCAGAAGGAGGCCATTCGGCCCATCAAGTCTGCACCGGCTCTTGGAAAGAGCACCCTACCCAAGCTCACACCTCCACCCTATCCCCATAACCCAGTAACCCCACCCAACACTAAGGGCAATTTAGCATGGCCAATCCACCTAACCTGCACATCTTTGGACTGTGGGAGGAAACCGGAGCACCCGGAGAAAATCGACGCACACACGGGGAGGACGTGCAGACTCCGCACAGACAGTGACCCAAGCCGGAATCGAACCTGGGACCCTGGAGCTGTGAAGCAATTGTGCTATCCACTATGCTACCGTGCTGCCCTTGCTAACCCCTTGGGAGTGATTGGGCATTCCACATTGCACCCAAGCTAGCCCCCTTGGACTGGTCGGGTATTCCACATTACACTCATGCTAGCCCCCTGGGAGTGGTTGTGTATTCCATATTACATTCTTGCTGGCCCCCTGCGAGTGGTTGGGCATTCCACATTGCACCCATGCTAGCCCCCTGCGAGTGGTTGAGCATTCCATATTACACCCAAGCTAGCTCACTGGGAGTGGTTGGGTATTCCACATTACACCTATGCTAGCCCCCTGGGAGTGGTTGGGTATTCCACATTATACTCATGCAAGCCCCCTGAGAGTGGGTGGGCATTGTCTAACATGTTGTCTAACCAATTCACCTGCTCTATTTAATCGTTCCCTAAAATTTGACACGTAATCCAATAATGTAATTTTCGATTTCTCACTCACCAATTTTTCCTTAATCAATTCAAGTGGTCCTCTTACCTCATGACAAAAAATTAGTTCAAAAGGACTGAATTTGGTTGACTCATTAGGTGCATCCCTAATTGCAAACAGTACGAATGGAATTCCTTTATCCCAATCCTCTGGATAATCTTGACAATATGCCCTCAACATTGTCTTTAATGTCTGATGCCACCTTTCTAACGCTCCCTGCGATTCTGGATGGTATGCAGTTGATTTAAATTGTTTTATTCCTAAGCTATCCATAACTTCTTTGAATAAACTTGAGGTAAAATTCAATCTCGATGCCACCTTCCTAACACTCCCTGCGATTCTGGATGGTACGCAGTTGATTTAAATTGTTTTATTCCTGAGCTATCCATAACTTCTTTGAATAACCTTGAGGTAAAATTTGATCCTTGATCCGATTGTATTTTTGTGGGTAGTCCATATCGAGTAAAGAATTTCAGTACTCCTTCACAATCTTTTTAGCTGTAATATTACGTACTGGAATGGCCTCTGGAAACCTAGTAGACACCTCCCTTATAGACAAAAGATATTGATCCCACTTTTCGCTTTCAGAAGCGGTCCTACGCAATCAATTAGGACCCTTGTAAAAGGTTCCTCAAATGCTGGAATGGGTATTAAGGGTGCTGGTTTTATCACTGCTTGAGGTTTCCCTATCACTTGACATGTGTGACATGATTGACAAAATTTAACTACATCTTTATGCAGTCCAGGCCAATAAAAATGTTTCTGGATTTTACCTTGAATTTTCCTTATTCCCAAATGACCTTCCACTGGTACCTCATGTGCAACTCACAGCACCTCCTTTCTATACCCTACCGGCAATACTACGTGATGAACTTCTGCCCACTTTTCATCCGCCTGCATGTGTAAAGGTCTCCATTTTCTCATCAAGACATCACTTTTACGGTAATAACACTCTGGTATACACTCAGATTCCTCTTCTGTGTATGCTTTCGGATACATCCATTTTATTTCTATATCTTTTTGTTGTAACTCCGCCAATTTTCCTGAACTAAAAATATCTGCCTCATCCTCCACCTGTTCTTGTTCTTTTTCAACCGTCTGATCAAAAATCTTTTCTGATAATTGCTCTTCACCTTTATCTTCACTTTCTGATTTCTCCTCTTGTCTTAACCTGTGACTTTGCAACCTTGTTACTACACAATCCAGAAAAATCCCAGGATATTCGTCCTTCAGCACTTCAGTTGCCTGATTTTCCACTGGCTTATTAATCACAGTAGGCATCACTCCCACCTGCGATCCAGCTGTATCATTACCCAAGATAAACTGTATTCCTGGATAAGATACTTTCTCTATTACTCCTACTACCACTCCACCACTCTTCACTGGACTTTCCAACCTTACATTATATAATGGAACACTACTCCTCTCACCCTGAATTCCACATATTACCACCTTTTCTGGCAACATTCTTCCCAAACTACATAACTCCTCATCTCTTGAATGAAATGAATGAAAATCGCTTATTGTCACAAGTAGGCTTCAAATGACGTTACTGTGAAAAGCCCCTAGTCGCCACATTCCAGCGCCTGTTCGGGGAGGCTGGTACGGGAATTGAACCTTGCCGCTGGCCTGCCGTGGTCTGCTTTCAAAGCCAGCGATTTAGCCCAGTGTGCTAAACAGCCCATTAAAGATTGACTAGCTCCCGTCTCTCTTAAAATTGTGACTTCTTTACCTGCTCCTCCTGATACACATGAGTAAACTTTACCCACACAAGTAAATTATTGAATGAGACCTGGAAACTTCTTATCAATCACCTCTCGATCAGGCTGTACAATCTTTTGCACCTCCTTTGCTTCACTTGGGCTTTCCTTTACCACTTTCACAAACCCCACTGTCTTATCCTGTTTTACCACATCAGCCTTCCCAGTGCTTTTCTTCAACCACCAACACTGTGACTTTACATGGCCTAGTTTTTTACAGTGAAAACATTTGAAACTTTTAATTTCTCTTCCACCCTCCTGGATTTCTTTTTTAATCTGAGGTACACTCTCCTTATTATCTCCCATCAGATCACCTTTACCTTTACCATTTGAGTATTTCTCATCTCCCCAGTTTCTATCCCTCACAGGCTGAAACTGATGTCGGAAACCAAGCTTCGATTTATGAACTAATTCATAATCATCTGCCATTTCTGCTGCTAATCTCACAGTTCTAACCCTCTGCTCTTCCACATGAGATCTCACTACATCAGGAATTGAATTTTTAAACTCCTCCAAAAGTTCTATTCAAGCTGCTTTAATTCTTTCTCATGTTCAAGTTACTTCTCTGAGAGTTTCATTCGTTTGGTCTATTTTCAAAGCCCTTATCCACCTATCAAAATTACTCTGAGCCTTTGTATATTTGACCAAATTCTTTCCTTAAATTTCTAAACCTTTGTCTGTAAGCTTCAGGCACTAGTTCATATGGACCGAAGCTGGATTTTTTCACCTCTTCATTCGTCCCAGATACCTCCTCCGGTAGTGATGCAAACACTTCACTAGGCCTACCTATCAACTTTGTTTGAATCAGTAATACCCACATGTCCTGTCACCATTTCATTTGTTTAGCTACCTTCTCAAATGAAATGAAAAATGCTTCCACCTCCTTCTCGTCAAACCTTGGCAATGCTTTGACATATTTAAATAGATCCCCACCAAGCCTTCGACTATGATGCTCTTTCTCACTATCCTCATCAGTACCATCCAACTGTACATTTCCCTTTACGTCTGCCAATTTTAACTGACTGTCATGTTTCTTGGCCAGTTTCTGAAGTTGAAACTCTCTCTCTTTATCTTTTTCCCTGATCTGTATCTCCCTTTCTCTTTCTCTTTGTTCTGCTCGGGCTATTTTTTCTTTTCTCCTTTCATCTGTCTCCTTTTCTTTTCCTCTCTATCTCTTTCTCTTTCCGCTCTCTCTTTCTTTTTCCTCTCTTTTTCAAGCTGCTTTAATTCTTTCTCATGTTCAAGTTACTTAATCTGCAACTGGATCTTTGCCATTCCTAATGAGTCAGACTGTATCTCAGGCAACTTTAAATGCTCAGCCACCCCCATAATTACCTCATCTTTTCACACTTTGTCAGGTAATGTTAACTGCAATGCTTTTGCCAAATCTAACAGTCTGTTTTTAGTCTCTGTCCGTAAGGTACTGCGTGTGACCGTCTCCACCCCCAAAAACTTCTGAGCCTCTGAAAGAGCCATTGTCCACAATACACTCCCTACTTAAACTGAAATACCACACCTGAAAAGTAACCACAATATGCTCACCCCTCACTGTCTTTAAGTTCACTAAGCCAATCCAATAGATCGACTTTTATCCCCCTCGAGCTCCCAATTTGTTATGGGCCAGTGTTTAGAGAACCCCAAAGTGTCTCATGGAGTTCACCTGACCCACAACCTTTAATAGATTGTGGTATGGGGAACACACGGCCCACTCTACAGGTGTGGTAGAGCAGAAATGCAAAAGTATTTTTAAAAGCAAAACAATGTTTATTCTATGAACTCACGTTGACCTTTTTAAAATATACAGTGAACATCTTAGCAACCATCAATTCAAATACAACCCCAAAAAAATACAACCCTAAGTAATCCTTAATAACTTCCCCAACAACATCCAGAAGACAAAAGAAACACATTTTAACAGAAGCATATTAGGTTTACATTCACTACCGAGAACATTTATAATTCTGAATTCACAAAATGATCAAGAGATAGTCTTTACATGGCAGAGAGATCAACAGTACACCTGCTCTGTCTGGCTTCAGTTCCAACACTGAAAACGAAACTAAAACTCACCCTGCAGCAAACAGCCAAAAACGAAAGTAAAAAGCTGACAGACAGCCCCGCTCCACGCACACTCTGACATCACTGATAAACACCTATTTCTTAAAGGTACATTTCTTAAATACCCATTTCTTCAAGGTACTCTCACATGACAATTTTAAAAGTATAATTTTTATTAAATAATTGGACTGATGAACAATTGAAGTTCAATGGATCAGAGCAAACTGCAAAGCTGAGTAAATAGCAACTTAGAAGGTTAATGGGACACCTGGGGTTGCTGCCGTGCACAGAGCGTTTTGATCCAGGGAGGAATTGATGAGAGGGCCACCCGCAATTCTTGCTCAACTGACAAGAGCTTCATCTTGTTGTCTTTTACGCGTGCCAGTGTTGAAATTGCAAGCTCACAGAGGTATGTTATCGGAAATGGGAAGAATACAGCAATAGCATGGTCAGAGATCGTCGGATATTTGTATCGACCAAAACACATCCAGAGATACCTCTCCAAACCTCAGCTTCATTGTGTGATCCATCTGTAGCTCTGCACATTCCTCTTTTTTTGCTAATGTCAACTTTTGTGATGAATTGAAAGAAAATGAAAGAAATGGATCACATGTCCAGTGATAGTCTTCCATATTTGTAGAGTGCAAGTAGTGTTTTCTCTTGCAGCTTTTGGAGATGTTGGAATATGAGACAATGCGGCTTGACAGCTGCATCTGCCGCTGACTATGTTAGTGGAAACATTTCAAGTGAACCTCCTGTCTCTTGCCAAAGGCCCGGTTTTGACCTGGAACCTTGAAGGTTTTCTGTGATGGTCAGGATCGTCTCCTTCTTCCCTGCATTTTAGTATTCAGCTCATTCAGATGGCTGAAAATATCTGCGAGACGTGCAAGCTTAGCCCACCAGTAATTATCGGATATTAACTCTTCATGAATTGTTGAAAACTTTTGTCAGTTTTCTCCGGAGTTCATGAACACGGAAGAGAGCCTTCCCCCCTCGATAACCATCGCACCTCAGTGTGTGACAGTAAACCCGGATGCTCGGCCCCCATCCCTGCACACAAAATAGTGAAGAAACGTGATTTCAATGGCCTTTTTGTGCAATTCATGATTTTCACAGCTTGCACTAATACTGCAACTAACTCTGGTGACAGTGTTTGGGCCACAAGAGCTTCACGGTGGAGGATCCAATGGTTGATATGAATGTCAGGATTTTGTTCTTTCACTTTACTGACAAATCCCTTGACTTTCCCCCTCATGGAGGCTGTTCCGTCAATGCAAATGCTGCAACACATGGCCCAGGTAAGCTTGTTTTCCTACAAATAAAAATGTTTCATCACCAGTTGCATGACTCGATATCTCCTTACAAAATAAAAGATTCTCCTGAATGGAGTCCCCATCAACACACCGAACATTAGCCAGCAGCTGGCAGTGTCCGTTTATATCGGTGGACTCATCAATCTGCAAAGCAATCTTCCCACGAGTCGCTAACTTATATTGCAGCACCTCCTCAATATCAGCTGACATGTCGTCAATTCCCTGTCTAGCTGTTTTATCAGAGAGTTGAATTTTGCCAATCTCTTTTGCATCATCAGCTCCTACCATCACACCTGTGATTTGTTTTTTACGTGCAGGCATAATTAAAGTTCGGCAATGGTACAGGGAGGGCTTCTTTGATTTTGCTACAAGCTCAGACACCAGGTAACTAGCCTCTTGAGCTTTTTTCCGATACCTGCACACAGCACATCAGACCTTGGGTCCGCTTCATGTTTTATTCCCCCCAGCGAAGGTGGAGAATCGCGGAGGTGCGGAGAATATCGGGTCAGGCCCGCTAATGATATGCGAACGGCATTCAGTGTACTTGCGGTGTGGAACACATTGACGCCACTCTCAAGCCGATGGAGAATTGCGATTTGGCGTGAATCAGGCACCCGCTACGACTTCGGCATCGGAATAGATTCTCCGCCCAGTCGCCTTTCCCGATTTTGAGATCGGCCGACGGAGAATTCCGCCTCATATTTTTCAGGCCTTCATGATATTCTGATCCTCTGGCCGCAAATTACTGCTGGTATTTCCGAGCCTGGCCCTGATGTGGTGGGTCGCATGGTAGGCCAATGGGACAACCCCTGAAGAGAGTTGCCCCTATAGTTCATCTGAGGGCCACCCTCCATCCCCACATTGCTAGACCTGCCCCCCATCCATGGACACAACCCAGAGACTCCTTAAATAAAGCCATGATGTGGAGATGCTGGTGTTGGACTGGGATGGGCACAGTAAGAAGTCTTACAACACCAGGTTAAAGTCCAACAGGTTTGTTTTGAATCACTGGCTTTCGGAGGAAGGAGCTGTGCTCCGAAAGCTAGTGATTCGAAACAAACCAGTTGGACTTTAACCTGGTATTGTAAGATTTCTTACTGTGTTTAAATAAAGAGACACCCCCGAGACTCCCTAAATAGGGGGACCCCCCGAGAACCCCTAAATAGGGGGACCCCCACAGAGACCCCTTTATATAGGAGGCCCCCCAGAAAAAAGCAACCTGTCAGGAAGCCCCGCCCAGAAGAGAGAAACCTCGAGCAGCACGGTGGTGCAACACGGTGGCACAGTGGATAACGCTGAGGTCCCAGGTTCGATCCCAGCTCTGGGTCACTGTCCATGTGGAGTTTCCACATTCTCCCCGTGTTTGCGTGGGTTTTGCCCCCACAACCCAAAGATGTGGTAGGTGAATTGGTCTCACTGAATTGCCCCTTAATTGGAAAAAATGAATTGGGTACTCTAAATTTATTTTAAAAAAAGAAAAGAGAAACCTGTAAAGAAGCTCCCAAAAAAGAGCAAACTTCAGTAAGACCCCAGAAAAGAGATCCCTGTCAGAAAGCTAGCGCGCACTCCAGACAGGGGCAGTAAAAAAAATTCACTGTTTCAACACTCGGCTGGGCATTGACCTGCTGACTCAGACACAGGAAGCACCGGGTGTCAATTCCTGGAAAGAGAAAGCAGTGACCTATATTTAAACTCCTCAGATCCTTGAGCTGCAAGCCACTCATTAATTTCCCTTAGTAGTCTGTGATTTATAGCTTTCACACACACACAGCTGTGAGCCTTGATTCATTAATTTTCCTTCACGATTCAGTACTCTGACCGCAATGTTTACAAAATCAACCAACTTCAAAGAGTGTTAAGTGTGGTGTTGGGTGCTCTGAGGTACAGACGAACCAACACGGTTGCGATTGGTACAACGCAGTTTTATTCCAACTCGTTATTTACACATCTGACTTGGTACTCAGCACGTGGTGACTGTGTCAGTGTCTTGTTAATGAGGTCCTGGCCTTGTCCTGTCTCCAGATGGACTGGCCAGCAGGTGTCGTGTTTCTTGTCTTATACTGTGTCTGCTCTTGTCTGTGATTGGCTGTCGTGTTATGTGTGCTAATTGGTCTGTTGGTCTGTCCATCATGATGTGTGTGTTGTGATGTGTGTTTGAATATCATGACATCCCCCCTTTTTTACAAGATTATGTGCCTACGTGGTTATAAATAATGTGTCCAGAGTGCAGCTAAAGGTGTGTGTGCATGATATTTACAGCATGTACATGTGGCGTAACTATATACAAGGGGCGATGTCAGGTGTGACATGCTAACGAGGTTGTACCATAACAAAAGAAGAACAACGTTGATCAAACGAGGCCTGGAACGATAAAACAGTGACATGTTACAAAATAGTAGTTGCTAAAGTTTGACGTGTGAACAGTCTCAGAAGTCCAGTCTAGTAGGTGGGCGACAAATTCGGGTTGACCGCCTCAAGGGTGGGTCGAGAACCACCGGCTGAGGTGCGAGCCTGGCCACGGGCGGCGACAGAAGGGGCATGGTATATGGCAGCTCCACAAAGTCGCTATCAGGAACCAGTGGAGGACACGGCGTCTGTGTATGGTTCCGTTGTGAGCGTGGAAGTAGGCGAAGGGCTCGGCGATTGTGCCTACGCACGGATCCATCCGGCATGCGTACCAGGAACGAGCGGAGAGCCACGCGTCGGAGAACTTCGGCAGGTGCTGACCAGCCACTATCTGGTAGGTGAATGCGGACGTTATCTCCAGGGGCCAGGGAGGGAAGATCAGTTGCCCTTGTGTCGTACGATCTCTTCTGACGATCGCGCTGCAGTTGCATCCTATGCAGTTCCGGTACATGGTCTATTGTTGGTGTCAGGATGGAAGGCACAGTGGTTCTGAGGGCGCGACCCATCAGCAAGCTGTACTGGTGAGAGACCCGTGGCTAGTGGGGCTGAGCGATAGGCCAGCAGGGCGAGGTAGAAGTCCGATCCGGCAGCAGCAGCCTTGCAGAGGAGCCGCTTGGCAATGTGAACGCCCTTCTCCGCCTTTCCATTGGACTGGGGATGCAGAGGGCTGGACGTCACGTGTGTGAAGCCATACGAGGCCGCAAAGGACGACCATTCATGACTGGCAAAACAGGGCCCATTGTCCGACATGACAGTCATCGGAATGCCGTGGAAAGCAAAGGTGTCTTTGCAGGCCCTGATGACAGCAGATGACGTGAGATCGTGCAGGCGTATGACTTCTGGGTAATTGGAGAAGTAGTCCACTATGATAACATAGTCCATGCCAAGCGCGTGAAATAGGTCGACACCCACCTTCGCCCAGAGGGACGTCACCAGCTCATGGGGCAGAAGTGTCTCAGGAGGTTGCGCCGGCTGAAACCTTTGGCAGGTTGTACAGTTGATCACCATGTTGGCAATATCGTCACTGATGCCCGGCCAGTATACCGCCTCTCGGGCCCTCCGTCTGCACTTCTCGACCCCCAAGTGGCCTTTGTGTATTTGATCGAGAACCAGCTGGCGCATACTGTGCGGAATCACAATCCGGTCCAGCTTCAGAAGGATCCCATCAATGATGGCTAGGTCGTCTCGTACATTATAGAACTGCGGGCACTGCCCTTTGAGCCATCCTCCCGTCATGTGGCGCATCACTCGCTGTAAAAGGGGTTGGCCGCTGTCTCTCGGCGGATGCGGGCCAGACTGGAGTCGTCAGCCGGCAGATTTGCCGCTGTCAAGGCTACCTGTGCCTCGACCTGACATACGAACCCCTCCGCATCTGGCGGCGTGCTCACTGCTCTGGATAGGGCATCCGCCACAATGAGGTCCTTCCCTGGAGTGTAGACCAGTTGGAAGTCGTACCTCCTGAGTTTAAGTAGGATGCGCTGGAGGCGAGGGGTCATCTCGTTCAGGTCCTTGTTTATTATGCTGACCAGGGGGCGGTGGTCAGTTTCGACTGTGAACCGTGGAAGACCATAGACGTAATTGTGGAACTTGTCTAAACCGGTTAGCAAGCCCAGGCATTCTTTTTCGATTTGCGCGTAGCGCTGCTCTGTGGGGGTCATGGCACGTGATGCATAGGCAACCGGGGCCCATGACGACGGTCATCCCTCTGCAGGAGCACTGCTCCAATGCCGGATTGGCTGGCATCAGTTGAGATTTTGGTGGGACGAGATGTGTCGAAGAACGCCAACACTGGTGCCGTGGTGAGTTTGCGTTTGAGCTCCTCCCATTCCAGCTGGTGTGTGTGTTGCCACTGGACCTCTGTAGATTTTTTGACGAGGTGGCGCAGAGTCTTTGTGTGGGAGGCAAGGTTGGGAATTATTTTCCCGAGGAAGTTGACCATTCCAAGCCTACTTGTCGGCCGGCTGCGGCATGGCTGTGATGGCGCTCACCTTGTCTGCATCCGGACGGACCCCTGACCGGGAGATATGGTCCCCCAGGAACTTCAATTCGGTCTGGCCAAAGGCGCACTTGGCTCGGTTGAGGTGCAGGCCGTTTTCCCGTATGCGGGCAAAAATGCGTTGGAGACGATGTATGTGCTCCTGCGGTGTGGTGGACCAGATGATGACATCGTCCACAGATACGCGCACCCCTTCGATGCCTTCCATCATCTGCTCCATGATTCTGTGGAAGACCTCGGATGCCGAGATGATGCCAAATGGCATCCGGTTGTAGCAGAATCTGCCGAAAGGGGTGTTGAAGGTACATAGCTTTCGGCTGGACGGGTCCAGTTGGATCTGCCAAAATCCTTTAGAAGCATCCAGTTTCGTGAATATCTTCGCTTGGGCCATTTCACTGGTGATCTCCTCCCGTTTGGGTATGGGATAATGTTCCCACATAATGTTATTATTGAGGTCTTTGGGGTCTATACAGATGCGGTGCTCGCCAGAGGGCTTCTTGACACACACCATGGAGCTGACCCATGGCGTGGGCTCCGTAACCCTGGATAGGACCCCTTCGTCCTGGAGATCCTGCAGCTGCAGCTTGAGGCCGTCTTTAAGTGGCGCAGGAACCCCGCGAGGTGCTTAAACGACCGGGATGGCGTCCAGTTTGAGGCGAATTCGGTAGGTGTATGGCAGTGTTCCCATGCCTTCGAATGCCTCCTGGTTGTGGGCGAGGAGCGATTGGAGCTGGATGTTGAACTCTGCATCCGGGAAGTCAGACGTGCCGTCTGGAGAGAGAGAGAGAATTTGTTGCACAAGGTGGAGAGCCTTACATGCCTGTGCGCCCAGCAGGGAGTCCTTCGATGAGCCAACTATCTCGAACGAGAGTGTGGCCGTGTGTGTTTTGTGTGTCACCTGGATCCCATGGCCGGGATAACGTTCCCGTTGTAGTCGACCATCTTGCACCGGGATGGCTGGATTGATGGTCTGACCTTCATGGCATAGAATGCTGACCATGCTATGAGGTTGGCGGAGGCACCAGTGTCCAGGCGGAAAGTGATTGGCGATCGGTTGACTGTCAGGGTGGCACTCCATTCATCGCCCGGATTGATGGTGTTGACCCGGTTCACATCAATGACGGCAACCCGGAAGGCGTCTTGGTCATCTATGTCGTCGGTTTGGATGTCGTGATGTGGAGGCTGGATGGTCCGCACGTGTCTGCGAGGTTGTCGGAGATGTGGAAGATCCACAGGTTGAGCCGCTCGACAGTAGGCAGCGTAGTGGCCCATCTTGCCACAGCGTAGGCATTGTCGGGTTTTTGCAGGGCATTGCCCTTTTAAATGTGCAGCTCCACAGTTGCCGCACGTCATGACGTCATGACGTTCGTTGCGCCACTGCGCATTCGCAGTTCGGTCTTGCGTCGGTGGCGCCTGCGCAACACGTCCCTCAGTGTTGCCGTAGGTTTTGGCACGCACAAATGCGGGAGGCCTCAAAAAGCGAGTGAAACGGCCGCCCTCGTCCGGGCCGCGGGCCGGGAGAAACTCGATTGCCTGGATGCGTTCGGCCTCGTGGGCGGCCTGGCTTGCCGATTCGATCGCTTGGCACGCCCTCCATGCCGATTTGGTCGCCTGAAATTGGGCGTAGCGGCTGGTCGCATTTTCATGCAGGACACAGGCTTCAACTGCAGATGCTAAGGTCAGGCCTTTAATTTTTAGAAGCTGCTGGCGTAGGCCACTGGAGGCAACGCCAAAAACGATCTGGTCCCGGATCATGGACTCAGAGGTGGTGCCGTAACCGCAGGACTGCGCGGGTATGCGGAGGTGCGTCAGGAAGGACTGAAAGAGCTCATCCTTACCTTGTAGGTGCTGCTGAAAGATATACCTCTCAAAGCTTTCATTGACCTCAACGTTGAAGTGCTGGTCGAGCTTGAGGAGGATTTCTATTTCTATCAATTTCTAGCTGAGCACTTCAAAATCAATCAAACATAAAGTGGGGGATGATTGTCATGCGAGGGAGGAGATGGTCAGCCTCGGGAGCTCACTATCAGGTAGACCGATAGCGGGATTCCCTTGGGAATCGCTCGTAATCCTCGGCATGCAAAAATTTGCTTCACGAAGAATTAGTGAATCGCTTCCTGAACTTCAATTGCAATTCGCCTCTCAGGGGAGAACATAGTCTCCCAACCAGAGAATTGTGCCCAATGTATATCAAATCAAGCTGGACCACATTCCTCTGAATGCAAGTATTTTCAACTCACAAATAGGAGGGGGGTTAATTTAAACAGCCCTGATTTCTCCTCTGGCCTATCTGGTGTTTTTGATTTTTGATTTCCCCCTTTATAAATGGTGGTCGAGTTTCTCCAGCCATTAAACTTGGAGTGATCAAATACTCTATTAATAATCAAACAGCAAAACTGAAGGTAAAATAAGAGGGCTGGTTTATTTTAGACACGGGAAAGGGGTTTTGCACTTATACAATAAAAGAAGGATGAGGGAAAGAAAAGGATACAGGGCAAGACTACGATAAAAATAGGAGCTATGGTTTCATGTGAGTCCAGAGTCCAGAATTAGTGGTTCAATGGTTTATACCTTCAGCGGGTAACACGCTTTTGTTGGGTAATCCGTCTTTCCAGAAGTGAGGGTTTCCATAATGGGAGAAGGCAAGTAGAGATGAATTAGTCTCCAAGGCATACTTGCAGAAATTCCAATGTTCCAGTAGTTTACAGTACAGATGAGGGTCAGGCAACTTACCTGAACAGAGTTCTTTCTGCTGCTAGCTGCTCGATGTAAAATGTTAGACTGAAACAGGCTGCTTGCCTGGAGTCCTGCTTCCTTCCAGATGTCAAGAAATGACTGAAAATTAAATTCAAAAGCGTGACTGGAATTCTCTGGCCGTTCACTCCAGTGGGATTCTCTGGTTCCACTGGCAGTCTGCTCCCTCCCGTGGTTTTCCCATCGGTGTGGGGTGGATTCAATGGGAAATCTGACGAACGGCGGCGGGAGCAGAGTATCCCACCACCAGCAAAAGCCATGTTGCCTCCCACTGCCAAGAAACACATTGTGGGGAGGCTGAAGAATCAGGCTCTGTATAATTAAAGAAGTTCAGGCAACTTAAGTATTCGTCATGTAACAGGATGGTTTCAGGTTGAGCTATTCCAGTATAGCGGGTAAGACAGATGAACTTAGAACACTTATAAGTATTTGGGATTACGATGTAAGGAAGGACAGGATTGGCAACTGAACGTTGGAGGATACAGATGCTTCAGAAGAGATAGAGGGGGTTGTAAAAGGGGTGGAAGAGTAGCATTACTGGTTAAGGAGAATATTATAGTCGTACTGCAGGAGGACACCTCAGAGGACTCATACAAGGAGGCAATCTGGGTAGAGATCAGGAACAGGAAGGGGGCAATCACAATGTTGTGGGTTTATTACAGGCCCCCCAACTGCCAGTGAGAGATAGAGGAGCAGATAGGTAGAGAGATTTTGGATAGGTGCAAAAGTACCAGGGTTGTTGTGGTTGGGGATTTTAATTTCCCCCCATCATGACTGGGACTCACATAGTGCTAGGGGTTTGGATGGGGCAGAGCTTGCAAGGTGTATCCAGGAAGCCTTCTTGGTGCAATATGTAGATAGTCCAACTAGGGAAGGGGCAGTACTGGATCTGGTGTTGGGGAATGAGCCTGGACAGGTGGTTGAGGTTTCAGTAGAATTCCGTATTTTTTGGGGTACTTTTGAACATGAATGAGGGTAACCCTCGCGTTAAGATGCTAAACTGGGGAAAGGCAAATTATGATAGATTTTTGTCAAGAATTGAAGAATTTGGATTGGGTGCGGCTGTTGGATAATAAATCAACATCGGACATGTAGGAGTCTTTCAAGAGACAGTTGATTAGGATTCAGTAAAGTCACGTTCCTGAGAGAATGAAGGATAAGTATGGGAAGTTTAGGGAGCCTTGGATAACGAGGGATAGTATGAACCTCGTCAAAAAGAAAAAGGAGACTTTTGTACGGTCTAGAAGGGTGGGACTGTCGAAACCCTTGAGGAGTATAAAGAAAGTAGGAAGGTACTTAAGCAGGAAATTAGGAAAGTGGGATGGGGTCATGAAAAATCCTTGGCAAGTAGGATTAGGGTGACTCCCAAAGCTTTTTATTCATATGTAAAAAGCAAGAGGGTGGCCAGGAAAGGATTGGACCACTTAAGGACAGTGGGGGAAATCTATGTGTTGAGCCAGAGGAAATGGGCGAGGTACTATATGAAGACTTTGCATCAGTGTTCACAAAAGAAAGGGATTTTCTGGAAATTGATTCTTGGGTAGGGTGTGTGGAGGAGGTGGGTATTGGGTCTATTAAAATATATTAAGGTTGATAACTCTCCTGGGCCAGATGGGATTTATCCCAGAATTCTGAGGGAAGCAAGGGAGGAAATTGCTGGGGCTTTGACTGACATCTTTGTATTGTCATTGGCTACAGGTGAGACCCCAGAGGAGTGGAGAATGACTGATGTGGTACCGCTGTTTAAGAAAGTGAGATACCCTCAATTACGACTCAGGAGAGGAGATTGATAATTCAAAGGCTTTAATTACCAGAGAACTAGACAGCTGCCGAGAAGTGTGCTCACTGCACGCTGCCTACTGAACGTAACCTTGTATACAGTTTCATGGGGGCGGAGTCCCCCAGGGTTCCAAGCCCAATTTTAAAGGGGCCTACGCATTCAAGGTACATGTGTATACAGATATCATTCATCACAGAACGGTAGCAGGGATAATCCTGGAAACTATAGGCTAGTGAACCTCATGTCGGTAGTAGGTAAATTATTGGAGAGAATTCTCAGGGACAGGATTTCTACCCATTTGAAAACAAATGGACTCATAAGCGATAGACAGCATGGTTTTGTGAAAGGGAGGACGTGCCTCACTAACCTGATTGAATTTTTGAGGAGGTGACAAAGATGATTGATGAGGGGAGGGCGGTGAATGTTGTTTACATGGTATTCAGTAAAGACTTTGACAAGGTGCCTCATGGCAGACTGGTACAAAAGGTGAAGTCACACGGGATCAGGGGTGAGGTGGTAAGATGGACACAGAACTGGCTCGGTCACAGAAGGCAGAGGGTAGCAGTAGAAGGGTGTTTTTCTGAATGGAAGGTTGTAACTAGTGGTGTTCCACAGGGATCGGTGCTGGGGCCTCTGTTGTTTGTGGTGTACATAAACGATTTGGAGGAAAATGTAACCGTCTGATTAGTAAGTTCGAGGATAACACCAAGGTTGGTAGAGTGGCAGGTAGTGTTGAGGATTGTCAGAAATACAGCAGGTCATACATAGGTTGGAGACTTGGGCAGAGAAATGGCAAATGGAGTTTAATCCGAACAAATGTGAGGTAATGCATTTTGGTAGGTCTGACAGAGAGAGGAAATATATTGAATAGGGTAAAACTCTAAGGAATATTGAAAGTCAGAGAGATCTGGGAGTGCAGGTCCACAGATCTTTGAAGGTGGCAACACAAGTGGACAAGGTAGTCAAGAAAGCATATGGAATGCTTGCCTTCATTGGAGTGGACATAGAGTATAAAAACTAGCAAGTCATGCTACAGTTGAATAGAATCTTGGTAAGGCCGCACTTGGAATATTGGGCACAATTCTGTTCGCCACACTACAGAAGGATGTGAAGGCTTTGGAGAGGGTGCAGAGTAGGTTTACCAGGATGTTGCCTGGTCTGGAGGGTGTTAGCTATGTGGCGAGGCTGAGACTCGGACTGTTTTCATTAGAAAGACGGAGGTTGAGGGGTGACCTGATAGACGTCTACAAGATTATGAAGGGCAAGGATAGAGTGGATGGGCAGGCACTCTTTCCCAGGGTGGAGGGGTCAGTCACCAGGGACCATAGGTTTAAGGTGCTTGGGGCAAAGTTTAGAGGAGATGTGCGAGGCAGGTTTTTTACGCAGAGGGTGGTGAGTGACTGAAAAGCGTTGCCAGGGGAGGTTGTGGAAGCAGATACATTAACGGCGTTCAAACGGCATCTTGACAAACACATGGATAGGGTGGATATAGAGGGATACGGCTGAAGGAAGTGTTGAGGGTTTTGGCAAAGGTTAGTACCATGACCGGTACAGGCTTGGAGGGCCGAAGGGCCTGTTCCTGTGCTGTATTGTTCTTTGTTCTCTTCGGCCAAAGAGGCTCGTGGTTGAAACACATTCTGTTTTGGAGCAGGTAATGAACGGTAAGGTCATGAGAACCACATTCGAGATTAGGAGTCACAAACAGCCTTTGTCCATAGATGGCTGAAGAAGACCTCTTTGTTTGCTAATCTGTTCCGCTTCTTGGCTGGAATGTTTATATGATGCAAGCAGTGTTACATTCCAGGGGGTGTGATGTATTAGCCTTTGTTCACATTCAAACTTCTCAGGAACTTCCAGAAGCCAGAATGTGATCAGCTGGCTTCGTTTTATCATCCCAACAATTGTCAATTTTAAAAACGTGAACAAAATACATAAAGTAGCCAGGTTGATGGAGATATATATATATACTTCTTTCCTATCTCCTGGCTGGGACAGTGCAAACCATGATAGAAACTTATAGCATAAAAAGGAATAAAGAAAAAAATATTTAACTTGACTGACCCATTTTATCTGGAAAAACAGTGCTTGAAGAGTGATTAAACGATAGAAAAGAGAATCTTTGGCTTGCGATTGTCTCAAATTAGGAACCGCAAAGCAAGCTCATTATGAGGGCGTCAAAAAATTATGAACTGCTTCTATTCACTGAATTTAGCTTATGGTAAATTGGATATGTGATATGTTGGCATAATAGTTATGTTACTGGGCTAATAATCCAGTGATATGAGCTCAGATCAACCATGACAGTTTATGAATTGAATTCAGTTAACTAAATATAATAAAACATTAAAAAAGCTAGCAGCAGTAATAATGAAGCTATTGGATTGAGGTTTAGTAAATCAGATAGGTTTTTAACTTCCTTTAAGGAAGGAAATCTGTTGCCCTTATTCAGTCTGGCCTATATGTGACCCCGCATTGCACAACAGCATGGCTAACTCTGAACTGCCCTCTGAAATATTCCAACAAGTCACCAAGTCAGTATACCACCAGCTTCTTTTTTAAAAACATTAAGAGTACTCACCCATTATGTGCCAATTAAGGGGCAATATAGCATGGCCAATCCACCTACCCTGCACATCTTTTGGTTGTGGGAGTAAAACCCATGCAGACACAGGGAGAATGTGCAAATTCCACACTGACAGTGACCCGGGGCTGGTATCGAACCCGGGTCCTCAGCGTCATAGGAAGCAGTGCTGATCACTGTGCCACCGTGCTGCCCTTCACCACCAGCTTCTAAAGCGTAATTAAGATTGGGATGTAAATGGTGGGTTTTCTAGCAATGTGCACATCCTCTGAAAAAATAGAAAATAAAGATATCCCAAGCAAATACCCAATCTTTGAAGAGAAATCAATATTTGGGTTGAGTGATATAGAATTTCTAATCCTTTCAGCTTGCCATTTTAGGAAGTATGACTGTGTATAAGTCTGTATGTATGGAGAGGTGGGATGGGGGGTTGTTAGGGGGGTGGAGGGGGCAGCTGTCTGAAATCGCAAGAAATCCCACAAGCATACGTTGTCATGGAGTTGGGCACCTCTTGCAAGATGTAAGATTCAAGGGTCACAGAGACCTCAAATAGGCAATGGATGGGTGGATAGATGGACGCACGGACAGACGGACAGAAGGACGGTCAGAGGGAGGAAAGGAGGGATAGACTCTACCGCTCATCTGTAGACGTTTATGAGAGTCGATGCAGACATGCCAAATTTCTTTAGCTTCCATAGGAATTAGAGACATTGTTGGGCTTTATTGACTGTTGCATCAATTTGAGTGGACCAAGACAGACTGTCAGTGATGGTGACCCCCCGGAACTTAAAGCTAGCGACCATCTCAGGGGCTGTTTAGCACAGGGCTAAATCACTGGCTTGGAAAGCAGATCAAGCAGGCCAGCAGCACGGTTCAATTCCCATACCAGCCTCCCAGAACAGGCACCGGAATGTGGCGACTAGGGGCTTTTCACAGTAAATTCATTTGAAGCCTACTTGTGACAATAAGCGATTTTCATTTCATTTTCATTTTCATCTCCACTTCGGAGCCATTGATGCAGACGGGAGTGTGTGTTGTGCTGCGCTTTCTGAAGTCGATGATCAGTTCCTTGGTCTATCCGACATTTTCGAGAGAAGTTGTTTTCGGTACTCCATGCAACCAAGTTATTTAGCTCCCTTCTGTAGTCTGATTCACCGTTATTTGAGACAGGGCCCTGTAGAAGCCAGGTATTTCTAATACAACTAACATAGGTAAAAGATAGCTGTTTCAGCGTAAATATTAAGCCCCAGTTTTAAATTAAGGATTAAACTTGGCGTAGTCGGCAGGATATGTGTTTTTAATCCTTAATTTAAAACTGGGGCTTACTATTTATGCTTAAACAGCTATCTTTTATCTATATTAATTGTATTAGAAATACCTAGCTTCTATAGGCCCACCACAGTCGTATCATCCGCAAATTTATAGACTGAGTTGGAGTTAAATCTTGCCACACAGTCATGTGTGTATAGGGAGTACAGTAGAGGACTGAGCACACATCCTTTTGGGGCCCCGGTGTTGAGGACTATTGTGGAGGAGGTGCTGTTGCCTATCCTGACAGATTGCGGTCTGTTGGTGAGGTAGTCAAGGATCCAACTGCACAGGGAGGGGTCAAGTCCAAGATTGCAGAGTTTGGTTATAGTCGGGATAATGGTGTTGAAGGCGGAGCTGTAGTCTATGAACAGCAGTTTTACGTAGGTGTCCTTGTTGTCGAGGTGTTCGAGTGTTGATTGAAGAGCCAGGGAGATAGCATCTGTTGTGGACCGGTTGCGGTGATAGGCAAACTGCAGTGGATCGAGACCGTCTGGGAGGCTGGCGTTGATCGGTCTCATGACTAGCCACTCGAAGTATTTCATGATAACAGACGTTGGAGCCACTGGTCATTAGTCGTTGAGGCACGCTACCTTGTTCTTCTTTGGTACTGGTATTATGGTGGTCTTCTTGAAGGAAGTGGGGACCTCAGAGCGGAGGAGTGAGGTGTTGAAATATCTACGAATACCATCGGCAGCTGGTCTGCGCAGGCTCTGAGTGCTCGCCCAGGGACTCCGTCTGGGCCCGTCGCTTTCCGCGGCAGGCCAATAATGCGGGCCAATAATCCAAGAATGCAATCTTGAATAAATTCATGGTGGGAACGGATCATTGCTACAGGAAGTTCCACTCCAATATAGAATCCAGAGAATCCCTACAGCACAGAAGGCGGCCATTCAGCCCATCGAGTCTGCACCAACCCTGCAAAAAAGCACTCTACCTTGGCCCAATCACTTGCCCCATCCCCACAACCCCACACATTCATCATGGTCAATCCACCTACCCTGCACATTCTTAGACACTAAGTGGCAATTTAGCATGGTCAATCCACCCAACTTGCACATTTTAATATCTCTACGATTTAGCACAATCTCACCATTTAACCAGCCTATTTCAAGATAGGGTACTCAGTGAAATGCTACAATGAGATTGGTTTTTGCTCAGTCACAACGTAGGAACCTTTCATCTCATAACACGATAGCATGGTAACGCAAGTGGATAGCACTGTGGCTTCACAGCGCCAGGGTCCCAGGTTCGATTCCCCACTGGGTCACTGTCTGTGCGGAGTCTGAACGTTCTCCCCATGTCTGCGTGGGTTTCCTCTGGGTGCTCCGGTTTCCTCCCACTGTCCAAAGGTCAGGTGGATTGGCCATGATAAATTGCCCCTTCGTGTCCAAATGGTTAGGAGGGGTTATTGGGTTACGGGGATAGGGTGGAAGTGAGGGTTTAAGTTGGTCGGTGCAGACTCAATGGGCCGAGTGGCCTTCTTCTGCACTGTATGTTCTATGTTCTAACACCTTCGTTCTGTATGCATTCCATGTTTCCTTTTCCAAAACTCATTACTTCATATTCATGAAGGTTTAACTTCCATTTTGAATTCTTCAATCTATATTCTTAATTGAAATAGATTGCTTTGATTGCCATTGATCACAGTAATACTGACCTCATAGCTTAGTATCAGCAGAAAGTTGGTAGAGTTTTCATTGTCCAGATAAAAAATGGAGGACTGCGAAGACAATCCTGTCGAGCTCCAGCCATTCATTTTTCGATTTATCAACAATTTTCATTTTTCAACACTATGTCAATTTTTAGTTGAACTAACAAATTCAAAACAATTTCTTGAGGAGTAACCAAAAAATTGCACTAAGGTCAAATGAGAAAAATAACTTTCACTCTAAAAAAAGAAAATTGCCTCTCATCCTTCCATAACTTTGACTGTTGTGACTAAAATATTCTGCAGTGTAATGCATCCAATGCAGAATAATTAGTTAGACTTGTTGGTTAAATGACAGAACCTCCATCACTACCTTAACATGATGGAAATCCTGTGAGCGATGTCATCGAGAACTCCTTGATCCTGGTAGAACTATCCATGGCGGTATGTTCGGGGGGACGTGCCAGACAAAACGGGGTCCAAATCGTCCTCAAATGACCGAACAGGCAAAGAGTGACTATGCAACCCATCGGTAGAAGAAGGATGCAGCTGTAAGTTGGTCCTGGTCATTGTGGCTTGAAACATCACTGAAATCTGACCACCAACCCATTAAGATGGTGAGGACAATGATGGTGCCCAAGTAAATGCACACGCTTCTAGCAGGGTTCTTATGCCAAGTCCTGTGACAATTGAGAAGTGGGGACAGGGCTGTTAATCTAAGAGTTCCCAGGCAACAATCTGCACACAGACAACAAATGGATGAAGGTTGGTGGACACCTGTGTTGAGGCAGAGATATCCTTGTCAGCAGCATTAACGACTTATTGATCCTCTTAAGGGGCGGCGAGAAAATGTGCCCCCAAAACTAGGCTGTCCCATTTTCTCCTGACTGGGGAGCCACAGTCTGTGGAATCACCATCTTCATGGCTGAAGAAACAAATCTTTCAATTTTACAACTTGGGATGTTAGAATGCTCATGGATAGTCTCAAAGGTGACTGTCAGGAAAGAAGAACTGCGATCGTATCACGTGAGTTATAAAGACTCCAAATTGACATTGCTTCCCTCTCTGAGACTCATCTTTCTGCAGCTGAAGGAATGAGCTGGGAGATGTGGGGAATCCTGGAATAGAAAGGCTGAAAGCGACCCTCAAGTTCTTGGAGTTGATTTTACAACCTGGAATAGGATTTTGGGTGGACTTTCAGAACTCCATCATTGTATAAATTGAAGACTCATCACACTTATACACAGCTCAGCCGTAACCAATATGCCACCATCACCAGCGCTTGTGCCCCAACCCTTGGCTTTGATGAGCACTTTAAAGAATAGTTCTATTCTGATCTTGATGAAGTCCTCATCGCCATCCAAGAAGAAGAAAAGATCACCCTTCTGGGTGACTTTAAATCCAGGATTGGCCAGGACTCTGATGTCTGGAGTGGGAACCATTGGGAAAAACCAATGCAAATGGTGTCCTCCGGCTGACAAAATGTGCTCTATGGCCTCATCATAATAAGCACTTCTTCCGCAAGAGGAACAAATGCAAAACTACATGGGGGTGTCCTATAACAAAGCACTGGTGACTCCTGGATTATGTCATTGTTCAAGTCAAAGATCTAACTGATACTGTGTCACATAATCCATAAGGAAGACTGATACTTGTTGGGCAGATCAGAGAGCTGTTGATCAGTGATGAATATCCACCCTATACCAATACATTCCAGACCCAAATGTCCAAGAGGAAGAACATCAATGCCTCAGCCCTAAAGCAGCTCATACAAAGAGAGGAATTCCAAGTGCAGCTCACAACATATCGGGAAAATATTCACATGTTCAACTCAATTCCAGAACCGTGGGATCAAAATAAAGTCATCCACACTGAACTCCAACCAGTTTATATCCTGCTGTATTCGCTGACAATTCTCTTCACTAACCGCAACTTCACCAATTTTTGTGTCATCTGCGAACTTACTATTCAGACCAGCTACATTTTCTCCCAAATCACTTATATACACCACAAACAACAAAGGCCCCAGAACTGATCCCTGTGGGAGGCCGCTAGTCACAGCCCTCCATTCAGAAAAGCACACTTCTATTGCTACCCTCTGTCTTCTGTGCCCAAGCCAGTTCTGTATCCAACTTGCCAGCTCTCCACTGATCCCATGTGACTTCACCTTTTGTACCAGTCTACCATGAGGTATCTTGTCGAAGGTTTTACTGAAGTCCATGCATACAACATCTACTGCTTTCCCTCATCTATCAACGCTGTCACTTCCTCTAAAAACTCGATCAAATTAGTGAGACATGACCCCCCCTTCACAAAACCATGCTGTCCATCACTAATAAGTCATTTTGTTTCCAAATGTAAGTAAATCCTATCTCTGAGAATCTTTTCCAATAGTTTCCCTACCGCTGAGGTAAGGCTCACCAGCCTATAATTTCCTGGATTATCCCTGCTGCCCTTCTTATTTAAAAATGTTTTTTTTTTTTCTCCTTTTTCACATTTTCTCCCAAATTTACACCCACCAACAATAAACCATAATCAGGAACAAATATGTCAATCCCCATATCAATAACAAGATCCCATCCTCCCACCAAACTCCAAACATTAGCCCGCATTCACATAAACAAATGACAAAAAGGAATCAGGAATCACCCATAGTCACCATTAACACACACATTAACCCCTCTCCCCAACCCTCCCACCCATTCCCCCCAACTAATGTTCGATGTTATTCAGTTCTTGAAAGTGCATAATGAATAATGCCCATGAATTGTAGAACCCCTCCATCCTTCCCCTCAGTTCAAACTTAACCTTCTCAAGAGTCAAGAATTCCAACAGGTCCCCCTGCCACGCCAGGGCACAGGGTGGAGAGGTTGCTCTCCAACCCATCAGGATCCGCCTTCGGGCGACTAACGAGGCGAAGGCTACAACATCTGCTTCCGCACCCGTTTCCAACCCTGGCTGGTCCGACACCCCGAATACGGCCTCCCAAGGACCTGGGTCCAGTTTCACGTGCTCCGCTTTAGAAATTACCCCAAAAAACCTCCTTCCAGTAATCCTCTAGCTTTGGACAGGACCAAAACATATGAACATGATTAGCGGGGGCTGCCCCGCAACATTCACACACATCTTCCACTCCCTCAAAGAATCGGCTCATCCTCGCCCTCGTGAGGTGTGCTCTGTATACCACCTTCAGCTTTATCAGCCCCAACCTCGCGCACAAGGTGGAGGCATTCACTCTCCGGAGCACCTCACACCAGAACCCCTCCTCCATATCCTCTCCCAGCTCTTCCTCCCACTTTGCTTTGATCCCTGCCTGTGGTGCCTTCTCCTCTTCCAAAATAGCTCCGTAAACCGCTGACACTATCCCTTTCTCCAGTCCCCCTGTCGTCAGCACCTCCTCCAGCAATGTGGAGGCCGGCTCCCCCGGGAAGCTCTGTATCTCCTTTCTGGCAAAATCTCGAACCTGCATGTATCTAAACATTTCCCCCTGCTCCAGCCCATACTTCGCTTCCAGCTCCTTCAGTCCTGCAAATCGACCCCTAAGAAACAAATCTTTTAGTGTCTTAATCCCCTTCTCCTCCCATTTCTGAAAATTTCCATCCCACCTCCATGGCTCAAATCTGTGGTTCCCCCGAATCGGCATTTCCCTTGACCCTGCTCCCAACCCGAACTGTTGGCGAAACTGCCTTCAAATTCTCAATGAAGCTATTATTACCGGACTCCTTGAGGCTGCCCTTCTTAAACAATGGAACAACATTGGTTACTCTCCAGTCCTCTGGAATTTCACCTGTAGCCAATGAGGATACAAAGATTACTGTCAAGGCCCCAGCAATTTCCTCCCTTGCCTCCTTCAGTATTCTGGGGTAGATCCCATCAGGCCCTGGGTACTTATCTACTTTAATGCTTTTTAAGATGCCCAACACCTCCTCTTTATTAATATCAACATGACTCAGAATATCTACACACTCTACCTGATACTCCTCATCCACTAAGTCCATCTCTTTGGTGAATACTGAGGCAAAGTATTCATTTAGTATCTCTGCCATTTCCTCTGGTTCCATACATAGATTCCCTCCAATATTCTTCAATGGGCCAACCCTTTCTCTGGCTATCCTCTTGCTCTTTACATATGTATAAAATGCCTTGGGATTTTCCTTAATCCTGTTTGCCAATGGCATTTCATGACCTCTTTTAGCCTTCCTAACTCCTACATTAAGTTCCTTCATGCTTGCTTTATATTCTTCAAGGGCTTCATCTGTCCCAGGCCTTTTAGGCCTTACGAATGCTTCCTTTTTCTTTTTGACAATGTTCATAAAATCCCTCGTTATCCAGAGTTTCCTATACTTGCCACCCTTACCTTCCATCCTCACAGGTGCATGCCGGTCCTGAATTCTAATCAACTGATATTTGAAAGCCTCCCACATGCCAGATGTTGATTTTCCCTCAAACAGCCTCGCCCAGTCAACACTCTCCAGATCCTGCCTAATGCTGTTGTAATTAGTCTTTCCACAGTCTAACACCTTAACCGAGGACCACTCTTGTCCTTTTCTGTAAGCAACTAAAAACGTACAGAATTATGATCACTCTTCCTGAAATGATCTCCTACTGAAACTTCAGTCACCTGGCCAGGCTAATTTCCCAGCACCAGGTCTAATATGGCCCCTTCCCGAGTTGGGCTATTTACATATTATTTCAAGAAACCCTCCAGGACGCTCCTTACAAATTCTGCTCAATCCATGCCTCGAGCAGTAAGTGTGTCCCAGTCAATATGGGGAAAGTTACAATCACCCACCACAACAACCCTATTGTTTATGCATCTTTCCAATATCTGTCTGCATATCTGCTTCTCTATCTCCTGCTGACTGTTAGGAGGTCTGTAGTGACAGCACCCTTCCTATTCCTGAACTCTACCCAGATTGCCTCGCTGCCTGAACCCTCCAAGGTGTCCTCCCTCAGCACAGCTGTGATATTCACCTTAATGCCACTCCCCCAGCCTTTTGCATCCCTCTATCATGCCTGAAGCATCTAAATCCCGGGATGTTTAGCTGCGAGTCCTGTCCCTCTTTCAACAAGGTTTCTGTAATAGTAACAACATCATAATTTCACATACTAATCCAAGCTCTAAGTTCATCTGCCTTACCTGAAATACTCCTCGCATTGAAAGTAATGCACTGCAGCCCACCGGCCACGCTGCAATGACCAACCACTCCCTGCCTGCTCTTCCTCTTAATCTTACTGACCTTAGTCTGTAGCTCTCCCTCAGTTATTTATCCCGCTGACCTACTGCTCTGGTTCCCACCCCCCCTGCTATACTAGGCAGTTCGATCTGTTTCTCTTCCTTCCACTTTTTTCCCTCTCCCAGAACTGGTTCCAATGTCCCAAAAATCTGAATCCCTCCCCCCTGCACCATCTCTCAAGCCACGCATTCATCCTGTCTATCCTGTCATTCCTACTCTGACTAACACGTGGCACTGGTAGCAATCCCGGGATTACTACCTTTGAGGTCCTACATTTTAGTTTACCTCCTAACTCCTTAAATTCAGCATGTAGGACCTCATCCCGTTTTGTACCTATATCAGTGGTGCCTATATACACCACAACATCTGGCTGTTCACCATCCCCCTTTAGAATGTCCTGCAGCCGCTCTGAGACATCCAGGACCCTTGCACCCGGAAGGCAACATACCTTCCTGGAGTCTCGTTTGCGTCTGCAGAAACACCCGTCTACTCCCCTTACTATTGATTCCCCTATCACTATAGCTCTACCACTCTTTTTCCTGCCCTTCTGCGCAGCAGAGCCAGCCACGGTGCCATGAACCTGGCGATTGCTGCCTTCCCCTGGTGAGCCACCTCCCTCAACAGTATCCAAAACGGCATATCTGTTTTGGAGGGAGATGACCACAGGGGATCTCTACTCTGCCTTCCTACTCTTCCTCTGTCTGGTGGTCACCCATTTCCTATCTCCCTCAGTACTCATTATCTGCGGTGTGACCAACTCGCTAAACATGCTATACACGACTCCCTCAGCATTATGGATGCTCCAAAGTGAGTCCATCCTCGGCTCCAGAGCCGTCAAGCGGTCTAACAGGAGCTGGAGCTGGACACACTTCTTGCACGTGAAGGAGCCAGGGACAGTGAACACGTCCCTGAACACCCATATCGCATAAAAGGAGCATGACACGGGTCTAGGATCTCCTGCCATGTCTAAACCCTTAAGTTAACTTAGAACAACAATTACAAGAGAAAAAGAGAAACATTAAAAGAAAAGCTGACCAGTCACCAGCCAATGACTTACCTGCTGGTCGAGGAGACTGAGTCTAGCTTGATACCCTCTAGTAAGTGTGAGAAGAAAAAAAAACACAAAACAAAACTCTTACCTTACGAAAGGAATCTCAGAATCTACTCTGCTGAGATGCTCATAACCTACTCCAATGAGCCTAGGAATGAAAGGGGCAAGGATACGAGTAATCTGTTTTATGGAGAACCACTTACCTTCTCAGATTGCACTCCAGGGGCGGGATTCTCCGATATTGGCGCGATGTCCGCCGACCGGTGCCAAAACGGCGCGAATCAGTCCGGCATCGCGCCTCCCCAAAGGTGCGGAAGTCTCCGCATCTTGAGGGGCCGAGCCCTCACCTTGAGGGGCTAGGCCTGCGCCGGACTAATTTCCGCCCCGCCAGCTGGCGGGAAAGGCCTTTGGTGCCCGCCAGCTGGCGCGGAAATGACTTTGCCGGGCGGTGCATGCCTGGGAGCGTCAGCGGCCGCTCACGGCATCCCCGCGCATGTGCAGTGGAGGGGGTCTCTTCCGCCTCTGCCATAGTGGAGACCATGGCAAAGGCGGAAGGAAAAAAGTGCCCCCACAGCTCAGGCCCGCCCACGGATCGGTGGGCCCCGATCGCGGGCCAGGCCACCATGGGGACACCCCCCGGGGCCAGATCGCCCTGCGCCCCCCCCCCAGGACCACGGAGCCCGCCCGCGCCGCTGTGTCCCGCCGTCCCAAAGGTGGTTCAATCCACGCCGGCTGGCGTGGGTTGACAGCGGCGGGACTTCGGCCCATCGTGGACCGGAGAATCGCCGGGGGATTCCCGCCGACCGGCGCAATGCGATTTCCCGCCCTCGCCGAATCTCCGGTGGCGGAGAATTCGCGACACGGCGGGGGCGAGATTCACGCCGGCCCCCGGCAATTCTCCGACCCGGTGGGGGGGTCGGAGGATCAAGGATCACGCCCCAGATTTCTCCTGTTCAGCTCTGCTCCCGATATGAAAGGCTTACCTGCGAGTCACCAATCATCTCTCTCCCTTGTAGTCACCTGCAGCAGGGCAAGGACACTCTCTGGAAATTTGAGTGTAACAAATCAAGGGATAAAAGGCACCTCCTTCCCACCCAACTTCAAATTCCCAAACTCACTCTTTGATGTGTCTCACTCTGGCTGTGTGTTCTCTGGCTCGCTGGCAGCGCTCACTGGGAGTGATTTTCAAATCACTCTTTTAAATAGGTTTGAGATGAGAAGACTCACCCTCCTGAAATCTAAAAAGGAAAACTAAAAATGAACAGTCTTACCAATTCAATTCCCATCAAGCTTCAAATTCCCAGCTCCCAAACTCACTCTTCACGTGTCTCATACTGACTGTGTGTCTCACGCTGGCTGTGTGTCTCACCCTGGCTGTGTGTCTCAAGCTGGCTGTGTGTCTCACCTTGGTTGTGTGTCTCACCCTGGCTGTGTCTTCTCTGGCTCATTGGGAGTGCTCCCTGGAAGATAAAGGACAAATGATGGTAAGCGAAAGCCCCAGAGATCCAACAATACGCTGACCACCATGACATGAAAGCTGTTTTTAAGTCATCATCAATAGACCAAAGTAAAACATGCAAAATCCCCTTCGCTCACAGAATGGTGTTTCTCTTCTAAAGGATGACAATGCCACCCATCAATGCTTGAAAGGGCATTTTTAACAGCTTGTCAACTCTGAATCCACAGTGGCAGCTGGTGCGATCCAGGCCATTCCCCTCTATCATGCAGTAGATTGTGTGGGTCAACCACCATCAATGGGACAGCTGCATTAAGATTAACTATAATGGACCAGACACTGTCTTCGGATGACTGAAAAACATTTCTCCCAACGCGTCCTGTTTTCTCAACTCTTAAATGGGCAACGTTCCAGGGAAAGACAAAGAAAATGCTTCAAAGACACTTGCAAGCTCTATATTAATAACTACAAGGAGCTTGCTGACAAACATTCAAAATGGGGACAGCTTGTCCATCAAGCTTCGAGTCTTAATGACTTTGCAATGAGACAGAGCAGTGACAGAGAAGAAAAGAAGTGGAAGCAAATCCTGCGCTCCAGGTCCCACCATCTTGTGGGACGTCCTGCCCAAAGTATCCAAAGATCTGTGGGTTGAGAATTTTGCCTGTTCAGTCACATGAAGATCCATGGTAGAAAATCCTAATACTGAGTTGACATCATCTTCAAATTGAGGAACAGCTGCCACCTTGCCGACAATGTTAATGACAGAGATTACACTTCAGGAGAGAATGTTAACATATTGTAGCAGCAGTCAGGCACATTTGATGCTTAAGTTGAGGATGGCTGATGTCAAATTTATGTTGACATTCACACTGCCGAAAACCTTGTTATTGAAGTAAAGTGCCCCACTTCGATTTTGAAAATAGGTCGAGTTGAATGTATAGATTGTGGCTTGTGGATAGAAGGATTTTAAATTGTGAAGCTATAACACATAAGTCCTTTTATTTCTGTTACTATTTTGGCACAGACAGATTTTAATCTCTGCCTACGAAATATGCATAAGGAGGGAACTCCAGTTGTCCTGAGGAAACAGGATGACTGGCCTCTATTAGATTAACTTCCACTAATTTCCCCTTAAAATCACAATGATCTGCTAGTTAGCCCACATTGGGGAGGTTGTAGCATAGTGGTATTATCGCTGGACTAATAATCCTGAGACTCAGAATAATGATCTGGGGACCCAGGTTCGAATCCCACATGGCAGGTGATGGAATTTGAACTGATAAAATATCTGGAATAAAAAAGTCGAATGGTGACCATAAAACCATTATTGATTGTCAGAAGATGCTGGTAAGAAGCTACGTGTGATGGCCTGGCAATAATGCTGCATTTGAAAAAGTGGTAAAGTACTGTGATCAGTGCCAATTTCAGCAGACGTTGTCTGCCGTAACTCGGTGACATCCATGGGAATGGCCAGGTCGACCATGGGTTAGAGTCCACGTCGATCGTGTGGAACCGTTTATAGACACAATATTTTTGTTATTAGTGCCATTCAAAGTGGCATTTGTGATGAGATCCACAACTGCTTGTGTCACAGTTGAGAGGCTGTGCCACTGTTACACAATCCACTGGGGATGGAAGTTCTCGATTCGGATAAAGGAATGGCTTTCACTGGTGCCGAGTTTCAGAAGTTTATGACTTTTAATGGTATTAAAACACATCAGAAGGGCACCGTGCCATCTTTTGTCCAATGGACTGGCTGAATGAGCAGTGCAGACTTTCAAGACTGGCTTGAAGAAGTAAGCACCCGCATCTTTATGCATCAAGTTAACTAGGTTTCTATTATCATATAGGATCACCCTGCATACGACTACTGGAGTTTCTCCAGCTGAACTGCTGATGGGTCGTTGGTTGAAGATGAGGTTAAGCCTCGTGTTATCAAACTTAATGGACAAGGTGGAGACAAACCAGAGGAATCAGAAGTGGAACCACCATTCGTTTAAAAATGCAAAAGCATTTGAGATAGAAGATCCAGCGTTTGCGAAGAATTTTGGCAACGGACCTAATTGGGTTCCAGGAGTTGTTGTGGCCAGAAGGTGTCCTATGAGGACCAAAAGGGGGGACTCACGTAGGGGAATCATGGGATACTTAGCTTGAGACTTGCGAAGTGCTTATCCTTGCAAACCATCTGTGAAACAGTGAGTCAAGTAAAAAAGATATAATTAAGAGAAGACGAGGTTAGGGGAAGGAACAGAGAGAAAGGAGAAAAAGAAAAGCAGACGATCAATCACCAAAAGATGGTCCTGGGACGGTTGGAAGAGTAGGGTGAACTGATATGTAATAATAAAGGGGGCGAGTGTTACGAGAAATAGCTGGTTAAGTGAACATGTGAAAGTGTGACATACCGGCTCAATCTTAGTAACAGCATAAATTGTCTGTTCCATGTCCTATCAGCAGAGTGGCAGCTTCCATTAACAAGGGTGACTCTCCCTGTATATGCTTGATTAAAGACTAATCACTCATATCAACATCAGACTCTCGAGGTGATCATTTGAAGGGAAACCTGGAAGGAAATTTCTCTTAACAGCCACATTCCTTTGAGCATTGTGAAATTATTGGATGGTTAGTGGAGGGACCAGCTTGTTAAAGCTGACTGCAGTGCTTCAAACTGGGAATTGCTGTTTGCTTTACTGCGCTAGCTTCTCAAATAATTTGGAAATCATTCTCACTTCTACAATGAGTGGGTGAGAATATTTTATTAACCTATTGTACAATGAAATCTGTTCAATGCCGTATCATTATCCTTATCCCCACTATTTCAGTAATTGAAGGCAGGTGCCTATTCTTTCATGCTTTACATATTTTGGCATTCTTATTTTTAAAAAGCAGCATTTTCTCCAAATCCTTTGGGGTCTACTTTTCCATTTTCTCACAATTGTTTGCTGATTTGTTTAATATTTTGTAACGTTACATATTCTGTAAACTTATTTTAAGATATTATGCAACCTCCATCATATTTGGTGTCTCTTAAGTCATAATTTTATTGTCTCAGCAAATTGTGGGGCTCACATGACTATAAGCACCAATATAGGAGGATGTGCTCCTCACAAGCTACAGGCACTATGTGCATGGAAAATGTGTACAGGAAGTTAAACCTAGAAGTGTCTAGCTGACAGCTGCAAAGGAGCCAAACTGAGGAAAGATGTTTGTCTGCAAAGGGAAACCTTAGTTTCTTGCCAGAGGCAACATTTGGTTTAAGATGTAAGGCTGGAGGGAACTATAAAAGAGCACAATTGCTCTTTTTGATGAAGAGACCCTGAAGTACCTCATGCAAGGTATCGCAAAGGTAAAAAGCACATATAAGGCCTCCTTACTGTAAGCCTTGCTCAAACTTTCTCAGCAACAGAAGACAGAGAGTGGTCTGTGATGGAGAATCATCCTCTCCTCGAGATGTCCACTTCAGAGTATTCCCAGGGAACTATTTGGGACCTTTACTCTTCTTGACATAGAGAAGTGACCGTCGCAACAAATTCAAAAACAGGATGTGACTATTTGCAGCTGATCATTTGGTTTACACATCAGAGAAAACTCAAGCTCATTTTAATTCATTGGAAGATTATCTTCTGGAATTGCAGGAATGACACGACCAATTAAAGATGACATTCCATGCCATAAATGATATGTTATCATGTGCATCACCAAGAAAAAGGATCCACCAACAGATAGCTTTAAGTTCTGAAATCAAATTCTCCGACAAGTAAGGTAAGATAAAGACGCCATAGTCCCATATGACCATAGGCTGCTTTCCCCTTTCAGGGGGAGAGCTGACTGGTGGTGATTTAACCTGCGGATCACTACACCTCAGGTGAGGGGCAAGGTTGAGAAGGCGGGGCCTTCGTGAATAACCTCAGCCGGTAGAGGAATTGAACCGGCGCTTCTGGCGTTGCTCTGCATTATGAACCAGCTGTCTAAGCAAGTGAGATAAATTGGCCAGTAGGGATGCCACGGTGGTACAGTGGTTAGCACTGCTACTTCACAGTACCAGGTTCAATTTCGACCTTGGGTGACTGTCTGTATTGAGTTTTCACGTTCTCCCCGTGTCAGCGTGGATTTCCACCGGGTGCACCAGTTTCCTCCCACATACCAAAGGTATGCAGAATAGGTTGGGTTACAGGGTTTGGGGCTAGGGCAGGGGAGTGGGTCTAGGTAGTGTGCTTTTTTGGAGGGTCAGTGCAGATTCGATGGGCCGAGTGGCCTCCTTCTGCATTGCAGGGATTCTATGAATCTATGATACAAACATATCTGGGAGTTCATCATAAAAATAGTCTTCAATAGGGATTCCACATTAATCAGATAACATCCAAAGCAAACTCTGAGGAATTTTAGGTATCAGATTTTTAGCTTTTCAAACGTTTCTTCCTCCAGCCCTAGAGTATGCAAATGATGTGTGAGGTTGTTACATGGTGAGAGATACAAATACGATTGCAGCAATCCAAAAGTGTCCTGCTTAGTCCTGCATGAATCAGGGAGGGTGGGGGAGGTTTGTGATAGGAGGGGCATGGCCTTGGGGCTGGGGTGACCCCCCCTCATGGGACTGGGCTGGCCCACGTGTCACAGGGAACCGCAACTCAGGGGAGGTCTCACTTTCTCCCCACGGCTGGTCTCCACCCCAGCAACCTCCCATTCCTCTGGGCTGCCGACCATGTTCAGGGCCTTCTGCTTTGCCATGGCGAGAGACCGCAGGACAGCAGTCCCCCTCCAGTTTTCCCCTGCTCCCGGCGATTATGGGTGGGCTTCTCCTGGGGATGGGGGGTGGGGAACAGAAAGCAACAGTGTTAGACAGTCTGACGACGCGTGCAGCCCGGGGGATAGGTAGCTGGTGGCCTCAGTGGCCAGGGTACCAAGCCCAGCCGGCAGGTATGGTTGCCGACATGTGATGTAGGGTGGGGATTTGCCCACCCTCTGGGTGGGGGGTGCGGATGGTAGGATTAAGGGTGTGTAGATGGGGATTAGTGCTAGGGTCCACTCACCCTGAGTAGGTTGTGCAGTTTTTTCCAGCACTGCTCGCCAGTCCAGACAGTGTTGCTGGAGGCGCTGACCGCCTCTGCCACCTGCACCCATGCACAGTGAATGGCGGAAGCTGGCAGCCTCCTTCCCGGGCCGGGGGGACAAGGTTGCCTGCCGCACCCAGCAGGGTATTCAGCTCGACGTCCGTAAATCGTCCACGAATCCTGCGGCAGCGTCAACGCTTAGTTTCAGGAATGAAGAATCCCATCCAGACTCTGACATTATGGGCTGGATTTTGCGGCTAAGTACCAACGCCGGCGTGGAAACAGTGGCGTTTTACAACGTCAAAATCGGCGCTGGACCTTTGCCGATTCTGGGACCGGTGAGGGGTTAGCAGCGGCGCAGGGTAAAACTCCTAGCTCCCATGCCAAAAACAGCTGGAGGATGGCCGGGTCCGTGGCCGTCCATGTGCAAGGCGATGACCTGCAGAGGTCGCACTGTACAACATGGCGCTGACCGCACGTGGACCCGACCTGCCAGATAGTGCCTCGCTGAACCTTCGCACGCCACACTGGACCACCTCCCACCAGTCCCCCGAGCCCACCCGGAAGCTCCCATGACCAGTGCCATGGTGTCCCTCGACTGTGGCGGCGCTGGACAGAATCTGCAGCCATCACGCGAGTTTGATAAAACTGAGAGCACAAATGATCCACGCAGTCATGACCTCAACCCATCAGGGGCGGAGCGTCGGGGGAAGGTCTTCAGGTGACCTCCTGAGGCCGTCCTGATGGCGTTCGGCGTACTCCTCGATGACACTGTTCTGGAGGGTGCGGAGCATCCGAAAACTGGCGACGCCCTACAAGTTAGACAACATTTGTTGAATTGCCTACTCCTGGTCACCTGGTCCTAGTTCTTACGTTCTTATCCTGAGTGATCTTATCCTCAGGATTAGATTAACAATCAATTAAAGATTATTTGCCAGGCTCACAATTTGGATCACTCATGTTTGCTAGAAGCTACATGGATTCATCCCTGTCCTCTGCAGGCTAAAGGAATTTGTCCGGACATTGTGGCTGTCTTGAATAAACAAGAGCACGACCTGAAACTCAACTGGACTAGCCATATAAATATTGTGGCTCCATGAGCAGGTCAGAGGCTTGGACATCTGCAGCAAGTAACTCAGTTTTTGACTTCTCAAAGCCCGTCTATCATATTCAAGGGATAAGATACAGGAGCAGAATTAGCCCTTTGCTCCATCGGGTCTGCTCTGCCATTCGATCATGACTGATAAGTTTCTTATCCCCATTCTCCTGCCTTCTTCCCAGAACCCATGATCCCCTTGTTAGTCAAGAACCATCTATCAGTGTGATGAAATATTCTTCACTTGCCATGATGAGTGCAGCTCCAACAAGACTTAAGAATCTTGACACCATCTAGGATAAAGTAGCCTGCTTGGTTGACACCTCATGCACCACCCAATGGCTCCCTCTGCTTGACTGAATAGATCGGTATGAAAATGCACATATAGACCGGCACTCCTTTAATTGGCATCAGTCACAACGTCGATATACTGATCTACTGCAGATTGGGAGATTCCACAGATGATTCTATTAAGTTCCTGAACAGGACCAGAAGATTAGAGGTTTAGTGCTACAGTGACCTTTACAGGCACTGCGTGACCACCAATACCATAGGTGCTCACCTCCTTTGCCATCATGGTTCACCAATCTGTGATGGCCTCCATGGAGAGGCACAGTCTTAGACGACACTGCTGCTTGGACACCTGAAGGTGCCTCATCCTCTGATGGCAGATTTGGTCTCAAGGGTACCTTCTTCTGCATGCAAGAGGCTGCTCGCAGGCCTTTATGAACCAATCTCCTTCCTCCAAACCCAGGAGGTTTGTGCTCATGTTGGTCTTAAGGTTACTGCTGTGGCTGCAGCTCTCTCCCTCTCTGCTGCTCACCTAAGTGACTGTTCTGCCTCTTGAAGGCACAATGCCAATAGCAGGTAGGCACTCCCGAGTTGACAAGGCCTGTTTCGGAGCTAACACTCTCACGTCACACACTCCATGGCATTCCCTCTTCCTCCTCCGCATTTGAGCCACACAAGTTCCCAGGTGGGGCTCTGGCAGCACCTCCCACTGATTCGGCATCTTAACCCCCATTTCCAAACCCCATTCCTTCTTTCTGGATTCGACCAATTTTATTTGTCAAACAGTTACCCTTCTTAGACTATTCCAAAATGATACTAAATGATCCCAAGATTCTTAAGACTACCTGAGCCGATGGACTCAGTCCAGCTGCGAGTCGATTCTTTGAGTCTCGATTCCTCAGGGCCTTCGTCCGTGAAGGTGGGTCTCGCACATTGCTTTGTTCCGTCTCTGGTCGGCCGTCCAATCTTCTCTGCGAGGTTTCGCTCCTTGACCCCCCATTCCTGACGTGCAATATCTGATCCCCTCACTGCTCTACTCCCACTCCCTGTTCCCAAGGCATGCTGGCATATTTGATGGCCATCAAGTGAAGCTAGCCATCATCCTCCTGCTTCTTTCCACCTTCATTTAATTGCTTGGGCTCTGATGGCCTTGTAGACTTTTGTGCATATTTGGTAAAATTCAAACAAACAGCTAAGGCGCCGGAATGTGGCAACTAGGGGCTTTTCACAGTAATTCACTGCAGTGTTAACGCAAGCCTACTTGTGACAATTATTATTATTAACTTTGAGCTATGCGAGTGCTCCTTCTGTGGCCAACAGGTCCTGGAGTAAAATGTAAATGGAGGGCCTTCCTGTTCAGAAGTGGGCCTGCTACCAATGGAGCCACTCTGACTCTGTGAACCTTGACGATGATTGACAACAGACTATTCCTTAGGGGAACATCGTTCAAGCTGCAAATTAATTTGCATTTCTTCCACGGTCACCTGCAGGTTTTTAACGACAAGACCCCAGTGGCGATACTTCATGCAGTATGTATTGATGTGACATTTGGCTGTGTTGGGCATCATCTCAAATTCCAATGTTGTTCTCACCTAAAATCTGACAAGTACACTTTACTTTCGTTGTCATTAGTCAATAATTAGAACAAGGAACTCTGGCTGATTTCACCTCCCAACCCAGGAAACTGAAACCAATTTCAGCAAGCACTGTGTGAACCCCAAGTTGATGATTTAATGGACTGAATTAAGTCTACATTCGTGATATGCTAATGGCTGGAACATTTATTCCTTATCTTCAGGGCAGCTGTGAATATAAATTAAAGTGCAGTGTTAACCCTGCAGCACGAGCTGATTATGTATTGAAAAAATGGGGAAATTGTGTTGTCTGTTTGTAATCCAATGTGTCCACCTCCATGTCCTTTTGAGACAAATGCTGTTGTTGCAGTTTTCTCTGCTAGCCTTCTGCAGTTGCACCCTGAAATTCAAATAGGGAGAAATAGTGCTGAAGGTAAACTTTTCTCTGCTATTTGTGGCAAAATTACAAACAAGATGTTCTTTATACTACTGCTGTCAGTTGTAGCACATTATTAAAATAAGAGGCAACTTTCTGTAGAAACGTGGCAGTAGTTTCAGAAGCCTATTTGATTTCAGCTTTTTTGATGTATCAGCAGGAAGCCTTAGTCTCAAAATCTAGTCGCAAAGTAAATTGTGCACAACCAGTTTCACATCTGAATGACTAATCAAAGATTCCAACACAATTCAAAAGAAAATAAAACTCCTGCATTTCGAATGGAAGCAGCAGCTCTCAGATGACAGAATTTTCATCAATACTGCCTCATGCTTACAGATAATACCTCTGTATATTTATTAAAGAGCTATATTTGTCTATCACAGTCAATTAGGTGTGAAATCTGACCTGACTTTATTTTGATGCACAACAAATTAACTTTGCAGCATTTACACACTGACCTTTATGCACGTTCTCTCAAATGATAGCACCACTCACAGTCAGCTCAAACACTTCACGCATGAGATAAATCAAGTTAAGGAACAAACAAATCATGATGAACATATTATTATTGCCGTTTAATCTGATCTGCAATGTTTACATTGAGACAAATCATATTTTAATTTCATGCATTTTGAATCTGTTGCAAGCGATTAATATATTAGCGAATAAAGATTATAGGCAAGCTCATTTGATTTCATTACTTCAATACCTTGGCTCAATATAAAAGCATTAGACAACAATGTCACCAGTTATTTACATTCACCACTGAATTGCCTTCACCAATGTTCATACCTACATGATTTTCCTGTTTATTTGGATTCATTTCCATCAGTAGTAATTTAACATGTTTAGCAGTGGTACACCATAACGCAAGTTAATCATGTCCAAGAGGACCTCCATTCATTAAATACCGAAGAAATGTCCTGAATCCATTCAGTGGAAGGAGTGTCCAGGAAGGCAATATTCATCTTTTGAATGCAATCTCTAAAAATATTTATACCATTATCCAGGTCTCGGGATAGCAATCCCAAATGGACTTCCATGTGATACTCTTCAGCAAAGTTGCTTCCCATACCATAATAGCAAATCAAGGAAAGCTCTTTTATCTTTGGAGCATAAAGCATTATGAATGGGCTTGCTTGCAATTTCTATGATCTCAACAGCTCTGAAACAATCTTTATTTCCTGTGGATCTCCTTAAATCGCTAAAATCATTCAAAAGTTTCTGAACATTGAACCTCATATCAGATATGTATGTTTTTCAACTGTTTTTTCTTTACATCAGTGTAGCCATTTGTTCTCCCACCTTCATCCAAAGCCCTTGTATTTTCAACAAGATGGTAAGCTTTTGCTTTAGCCAAAATGGTGCGGGAGGCCTGAATCCAGAAACCCCATCCCTGTATCGCACTATCAGCATTTTCATTGTGGGGGGGGGGCGGGGGGAATGGGTCCAGGACATATTTCATGCATGCAAAGTTCACAGAGGCAGTAACAGACTTTAAAATGCAGCTGTTTTTCTGAAACATGATTTGCAGACTTTACAAATTTGGGCTTAAGGTCGGAACCTACCAAAGTTCTTTGGTGAAGTTAAGTGCCTTGTTAGAGAGGTCAGGCACCTTTTGGAACCTTTTTAAGAGTATATGTGAATGTGCACTAAACGGGGGGCAAGTTCTGTGGAACTGTTGAGCTGGTAAGTTATTTCAATCCCCTGTTCTTTAGAAAGCCTGCTGCGCCCTCAGTTGAAAAAGAAAAATGCTTGCAATTGAATGGTTCTGTGTTTCTCTTTGTTGATATATGACTAAAGGCCATCATTATAGTATTAGTAATGCTTGACTGCTTCCACACTCATCACTATCATAATGGGGTGGGGTGGTGGGGAACTGTAAGTTCCCAGTTTGATTGACAGCTCCAAATGGTTATAAAGGGATTAGTTTATGTGGGAATGAGAATACAAATGTTTGTTTTTGCAAGGTATTAAGTACTTGACGGCATTTAGATGTATTGAGTGGGCTTATATATAATATGTGAAATCAGTAATAGATACTTGGAAATGCATTTTATTTTATCTCAGCATCGCTCCTGGTGTCTGCCCATGGTAGTTACTGGATGAGTTGCCATGGAGACTTTAAGGGCAAAGAATGGTGGGTGGGTGCATGGTTTAGCACCTATTTGTCATAAGGGCTATAAGGGATCATGGGGTTGAGTTGGGGTGATGGGTTTACATAGGGGCTATATGTGGCCATGAAAGATAGGTAGTGGGGCATAGATTGCCATTGAAGGGGAGAGTTGAAGCGGGGAGAGATCATAAGGTATGGTAGATCATGGGGTATGGTAGGGCATAGGTCAGCATGAGTTAGCATGGATGGGGCATGGATGATGTTTTGGGAGGATGATAATAGTTAATAACAAGTGAAAGAGCAGAGGAGAATAAAAAGGAGGGTCTGTGATAGGGTGAAGGGCAAGAAAGATTAAATGAAAAATATTTTTTGATAATTGGTGAAGTAAAAAAAACAAAAACTGTGGCCAAATGGTGTGAGATGAACTGGATAGCAACAAAAGGAACAATTAAAAAAATAAAATAAACAAGACAAAATGGAGCAAAAAATAATTGAACTCCAGTATATAGAGTCCGAAGTTTGTAAAATGTAAAGTTGAAAGCTTATCTTTAAAAATCTTCACTCAGAGATATTCCCATATGATCAGGTTGCCAGGGGGAGAGAAATTCAAACCGAAATCCATTGAGGCTTCAGGTGCCAATTTTAACACCCCTTTCATAATAACTTTTAAAAACACTACTGCTGTGAGGAAGCAGATGCAAAGTTCAGTGTTACCAATCAAGCAGAATGATGGAGGGAGTTTGGTTTTTAAAAAAATGGAGCACAACATATGGGGCTCTTTTAGGTCTAAGAAATAGACTGTCACCAAGGTGTACCTGATTGGTGTTATCGTATCTGGGAAATCCCGGACTGAGTGGAATAATTGTCAAAGGATAAGAGAAGTTTCTTGTGTGATGGGGAGAAATTAATCTGCCAAAGCGCCGAGAGTGACTGGGAGACTGTTCTTGTAATGCTACATATCTACCTGAAACACAACACACAGCAAAAGGTTTTTGAAAGACCTACTAGGGTTATGTTAGTTCGTTAATGCAAAACTTACCTTTTTCTTTAGTTTAATTGCCTGTTAATTAATGTTGATTTAAATTGATTTTGTTTTGTTTGTTGCAGTGAAAGTCTTAAAACATGAAATCCTGTCCTCTGGTTCCTTTAACAACTGCTGGGATTTTTATGTTTTTCTAAAAGTTATTAGTCTCTACCGAACTGCATCAAAACCATAGTAATAATAGTTACGACTGTAGCAAATGCATTGGCATCAAGGTAGAGCAGTGAATTGCATGGCATCATCATTTTCAACCTCTTTTAAACTCATTACACCTGTCAATGATATAAAAATAAACTGGGCAAAATCAATACTGGAGTAAGAAAGTAGAAAAGTTTTTACAAACAACCTGTTGAGTGTAATATTTTAAATAGGAAATCTGCTGTGTCTAGTATAATGATGCCTAACTAATCATGCAGCTTTATGACTGGTAGATAATGTGTGCAAAATACTTTAAACCAATATACTAATGCATTTTGTAGCCTTTGCACCTCAAATTATACAGCAAAGCCTCCAAGAGAAATTCATTAAAGATTTATGATTTGTTTTATCTGCGATTATTCACAGCTACCTCTGTGAGCCGTTCATCACACTGAATTTTAATAATCTGTAACTAATGTATTCATAGTTTTGCATTTTTGATCTATCAGATTAATGGCATGAAATTAAATGTTGCCAGAGTTAAATCTATCACTGTTTGAAATAAGTAAACTGTTGAAAAGGAGATGGTTGTTCATTCTGTTATTAAATAGCTAAATAGTGACAATGAGAGCTTTTGACTATTCTATTTGTTTAGGTTTCAAAAAAATGGTACAGTGTGTTGTTCTATGTATTTTGTTGGAACAAATAAAATATGACATTAACTCTTAGCTCTATCTCCTGGATATCTTGTTGCATATTTTAATTTTTTATTGCACTCTCACAAAAGTAGTTTAAATTCCTGCTTTCTGTAATACTTACGTTAACGCCATAACTTATACTTCCAACCTGAGTTGTGCCTTATTTATGCTGGAGAGGCTCTTGGGAGTCGCCCCAGCACCTCACCTACTCTAGTTGCTAGGTCTTTTATGTAGCTGCTCCAGGTGAAGTTTCATTCAATGACTACCTTCTCAGATGTTGATGCTGGGGGAATCAGCAACGTTATTGTCATTTTTGTCAAGAAGGGCAGGTTATGCTTTATCTTGTGTAATATCATTATCTGACACTTGCACAGTGCAAATGCTATTTGTCACTTATCAGCTCAAACTTGTCTAGGACGTGTTGCAAGTGGGCATGGATTATCTGAGGAATTGAAAATGGACTTTAACGATCATTAGTGAACAACTCCATGTCTGATCTTGGAATGGAGTGAAGGTTATTGATTTTCTGAAGATAGATGCACGTAGTAATGTTCTTTGCTCAGGTGATTGGCCTCTAACAACTAGAAGTGAAAGTAAAGTTGCCATAGTCCCTGTTGACCATTGGCTGCTTTCCTCTTTGAGGGGACGAGCTGACTGGTGGTGATTTAACTGGAGGATCACCACACTTCAGGCAAGGCTGAGGAGGCAGGCCTTCATGAATAACTCCAGCCTGTTCAGGAATTGAACCTGAGCTGTTGGCCTTGCTCGGCAACACAATCCAGCTGTCCAGCTAACTGAGCTAAGCCGGCCCCCAGAACCACCTAACAGAACCACCAGCAGGTATTACAGGAATGAGGGGCTGGATTCTCCGTTTTTGGGACTATGTCCTCACGCCGGCGTCAAAGCAGTGGAGTTTTACTCCTGAAAATCCTGGATCAAAGGGACATGAATTCCCAGCCCTGCACGGGGCTAGCGGGGACACGGAGTATATCTCGCAGCTTTTGCTACAGATACGGGCCCCGCACTTCCAGGTCGGAGGCTGCACATGCGTACAGCGGCGGCCTACAGCGGCCGCGCCGTGCTCCATAGCGGACTCGGACCGCGGAGCTAATCCGACAAAGGAGAACCACCGATCGGCCGGGCCCCTGACCCTCAACACCCGCACAAACATTCCCCAGCTGCCTATAAGGCCCGCCTTGGCCTCCGATCTGCCCGCCCCCACCAGGGCGGCCACCGACTGAGTCCGCAGCCGCCACACGAGTATCCCTACCAGCTGGACCAGGTTAATTCCACGCAGTCGGGACTTCAGGTGGTTGGGGCAGAGGATTGCTGCGCGGGCCTCTGGCAATGGCCCCAGGTGGCAGGGCATGCTCACCGGTGATGCGGCCTTTCAGTGCCCAGAGAATCGGCGAACCGGCGCCGGTCCCGATTTCCGCGTTAAACTTGATTCTCTACCCCGGTGCCGCCCGCGATTTTGGCATTGGGGTGTGGAGAATCCAGCCTGAGGTATAACAACCACTTGGGAATTTTTTTTCCACTGATTCCTTTTGACTTTAATTGTGCTAGGGCTCCTTGATACCAAACTGAATCAAATGATGCCTTGATATCCAGCAAACCTTATTTCAACTCTGGAATTCCATATTTGGACCAAAGGTATAATAATGTAAGCTGTTCTGATGTGAGTTAAATGCCTGCTTTTGTTGAAATGACCTACACTTGTTCCAATGTTCACTTGGGAGCACAGCTGCCTTCCATTACTCTGCCAATGATTAATAGTGGGCTGGTGGAGCAGTCATTAGTGAAGTTGGATTTGTCCTGAGTTTCATGGATAAATCATATGTGACTGATTTTTCTATATTTCTGGGTAGATGCCAAAATTAAGTTATATCAATACAGTTTGACAAAGAGCATGCTAGTTTACAAGTTGTTGTGACACCCTGGGTGAGTGTGCAGTCAATGTCAGCCCCACGCGTCCCAACACAAGTGAATTAATGAATAATTTGTGTATTTTCTTGAGATCTTTGACCCTTGACTGCTCCAATGAGTTACAGGCACCAGAGTTGCAAGCAAAATATTAATAAAACTATTTATTAACAACAAGAGTAAAAGATTAACATATAATGGTCAGAATGGAACAATGGTCTGCTAATCTAATTATTCCCAAAACTCCATCCAACCCTCCACCCAGGCACAGGGCCATCATACGGTGGGGGTAGGGAATGGATTGGAAATAACAGGGATTAAAAGGCGTGAGATGATTCTTTGCTACCAAGGTAGTGGCCTTTGTGGCCAACGATCTTCTAACGGTGGTCGTCAACACAAACCTGCAGGCTGTAGAATGCTCTCGCTGGTAAGTCACTTTAACTTATAACAATTGGGTTCTTCACACTGGCAATTCCCCCTCTGAGGTCTGTGCAATTCTATCTTGCATCCACCAGATGGACTATCAGCCGCACTGAGTGAAACTACAGTTCTCTCAGCATGAGGGTTTGAAGTGGGCTTTTAGACCGACCCTCTCATTGCTCTGAACCCTCAGGAAAAATCCAACAGGGAAGAAAGAATTTGGAGCACTGACTTCACAGTTCTTAATAAGGATAGAAATGTCTACTTGCCTACAACTCCTCTCATAGGTCACTTTCACAGACTGGCTGGAAGTGGTTAAATAGCCAGGCCTTTCAAACAAAGTTTTACACTTTCACTAAACGTGGTTGGAGAAATTTCCAACACAAGTGACTTTCCCAGGCTGGCTGGAAGCATCCAAATTTCCAGGCCGAAAGCTGATAGATAGAGAGAGAGTGTCTTGCTGTGTGCAGCTTTCCAAGTCTGCACCCAGCTGAGAACAAAATGGAACTGGCCTGGTCTACAGAACCTTACACCAGCTCTCTGACAAGCTTGACCAATCCCAAACAAGAACAGAAGGTGTCTCACAATTTCAGAGGTATCTATTAGTTGTTTGCCAAGTCCATCAAAATGACATCACGGGTGATTCCACAGAGCATCAAGGGGAGATCTGGGCCAGTACATTAAATCAGGTATTTTTTAGTTCGACGATAGTCTGCAGTTTAAAGCAAAATGTGCAATGTGTAATGTTGCAGGATAAAAAAAAACACGGGACAGACAACGATTTATCAAGTTTCTTACAAAGTGCAGAGATTCAGCTCAACAACCATGATGCTATCAGTCCCTGTAGCCTTTGCTGTGCTCAGTGCTCTCAGCCATCTATTGATGACATGTGGAATAAACTGAATTGGCTGATGATTGGCATCTAATACATTGGCTGTAGAATTGTTTGGGTCTGTCTTTAGTATACTACTTCTTTTGTGAAACATACAATGGACAGAGTATTCTTCATTAGATCTTCACTATATTGTCTACTGGTGCTACTACTGGCATGATGTCTAGACTTCTCATGGCCTGCTGTGACTGGGCCATGCTGAGGAGCGCCACTGCAATGTCCAGGTGGAAAGGGCAGCCCTGTCCTGGGCCTCGCTACACTGAATGCCCCAGGCCTGAGACACGCTGACCCATAGCCGAAACCATCACCCCCAATGCCTCAACCGTGGACGCCACCCATGTGGTGTCGGCTGGGTGGCACGCTTGACCGGCACCACCCCCTGTACCAGCACGCGGAAGGACTCCTCCACCTGCGCCTGAAGGTGTTAGATGCTCTCTGTCATCTCCTCTTGTGGTCTCTGGTTCTCTGACTGCATCTGCACCGTGGGTGGCACTGGGTGTTTCAGAAGCCCGGGACCCATCTCAGCGACAGCTGATTCATGGGGCCAGCCTGCCCTCCGACCGTCCGGCCCCTTGGCTGCTCCTATCTCCACCTGCTGTACCAGAGGCGGCGTGGTGTACACCAGATAGTGTCCCAGAAACAAGTTGTGTCCAACCGAGGTGATAATCTCTGGGATGGTGGAGGTTGCAGGAGACATCTGTAACGGAAAGTCAGTGTCATCCTCTGGCGTGTCAAGAGGCTCGGGCGGAGGGCTGGTGCTCGGGCTGCTCTTCCAGTCAGTGCTCGGCTGTCAGTGCTCGGCTGTCTGGGGGGCACCGGCTCTGGCACTGGCTTGGGACGGGGGGGGGGGGCTCTGGATGGACCAGCTCCATCTCCGACAGGTCCTGTAAGACACGAGACGACATTGGGGGTGCTTCGGTGGGGGGTTGGGGGGGGGGGGATAAGGGGTGCAAGAGGGAGAGGGATGGAGGTATGGGGGTATGGGGGTGTGGTGAGAGGGGTGTTGGGTGCCCACACATGTGTCATGGGGATCCGCAACTAAGCAAGGTCTCACTTCCTTGCCCGCCGCCGAACTCTCTTCGGTGACCTCACTTTCCTCTGTGCCGCTGACCACATCCAGTGCCCTCTGCTCGGGCACGGTGAGGGGCCGCAGATCTGGTGGGCCCCCTCCGTTCTTCTCCCGCAATGACAGCGTTAGATGTTCCGACGCATACAGCCCAGGGGTTGAGTAGATGGTGGTGTCAGGGTACCCGGCCATGGCAGATGGCATGGGTGCTGGCATGTGAGGCAGGATGTTCGGCCATCACCTGGAGAGGGGGGGGGCCTGATTAGTGCCAGGTGCATGGAGCAGCCAATTCACCGTGGCCGCCCTGTGGAGGTTGTTGCGTTTCTCCCGGCACTGCATGCCAATCCGGACGATGTTGTCCATGGCGCTGACCATCTCTGCCACCTGCGTCCAGGTATGGCAAACAGTGGCGCCTGGCAGCCTGCCTCCCGGGCTGGGGTACAGGATCATCCTTCTCTCATCCATGGCGTCCAGGAAGATGTCCAATTCATCGTCCCTGAATCATGGCGTTGCTCTCCTTCCAGCCATCTTGTTGGCTGAGACGGTGTGTGGGGGGAAGGACCGTTTAAGTGAGGCTGCGGATGTGAGCCTCATGAGGGCCAATCACGGACCCAACGAATCCGGCACCATTTTTCATGGAATTGGTTATGTCCCACGTGGCGACGGAGCCCATTTAAAGCAGCTGAATCGGTGCTGCTGTTGCGCCGTTTTTTCTGTTGTAAAACGCCACGGATTCCATGTTGGCACTTAGTCTCAAAATCAGAGAATCCAGCCCTCAGTCTCTCATACGCACACACGCGCACGCATGAACGAACACGCACATCCACACACAGACATCCATCTCTCTCACACACTTTCCCATTGCACATGCGCTCACACAAACTGTCATCTCACATTCTGGCAGTCTCTCCTCTCGCAGTCTCTCCTCTCGCAGTCTCTCCTCTCTCAGTCTCTCCTCTCTCAGTCTCTCCTCTCCTCCTCACCTCTCTCGGAAGCCCGACCGCTTCGTTCCTGGCCTGGGAACTGAGCGCACTTGCCCTTCCCGGGATCTGAGCGCTCTTGCCCTTCCCGGGATCTGACCGCTCTTCCCCTTCCCGGGATTTGAGCTTGCTTTTTTTTCCCGGATACTGACCGCTCTTCCCCTTCCTGGGATCTGAGCGCTCTTCCCCTTCCCGGGATCTGAGCGCTTTTCCCCTACCCGGGATCTGACCGCTCTTCCCCTTCCCGGGATCTGAGCGCTCTTGCCCTTCCCAGGAACTGAGCACTCTTCCCATTCCAGGGATCTGACCGCTCTTCCCCTTGCCGGGATCTGAGCGCTCTTCCGCTTCCCGGGATCTGACCGCTCTTCCCCTTCCCGGGATCTGAGCAGTCTTGACATTCCCAGGATCTGAGCGCTCTTGCCCTTCCCGGGATCTGAGTGCTCTTCCCATTCCTGGGATCTGACCGCTCTTCCGCTTCCCGGGATCTGACCGCTCTTACCCTTCCCGGGATCTGACCGCTGTTCCCCTTCCCGGGATCTGAGCGCTTTTCCCCTTCCTGGGATCTGAGCGCTCTTCCCCTTCCCGGGATCGGAGCGCTCTTCCCCTTCCCTGGGCCTGACCGCTCTTCCCTGATCCGCTGTCCCTGCTAGCTCTGATCTGTACAATTTGAGTTTTGGGCTGTTTTCAGCTTGTCCAATCCAGAGGCTGGAAATTGGAAAATCCAGCTTCTGATTACACAGAACATACAGTGCAGAAGGAGGCCATTCGGCCCATCGAGTCTGCACCAACCCACTTAAGCCCTCACTACCACCCTATCCCCGTAACCCAATAACCCCTCCAAACCTTTTTGTTCACTAAGAGCAATTTATCATGGCCAATCCAACTAACCTGCACATATTTGGACCATGGGAGGAAACCGGAGCCCCCGGAAGAAACCCACGCAGACTCGGGGAGAACGTGCAGACTCCGCACAGACAGTGACCCAGTGGGGAATCAAACCTGGGACCCTGGCGCTGTGAAGCCACAATGCTATCCACTTGTGCTACCGTGCTGATTGGATGAGTTGAAAGCAGAACGAAACTCAAACTGCAAAGATCTGCCAGGCCTCCCAGGGAACAATTCGGAGTCGGTCTTGGAACCTGAAATTCCACGGATTCCAGTTTTGGAACCCTTGCCCGAGAGAAAAGACAGGCGCGATTCTCCGATCGCGGGACAGAGTGTACGCACCGTCGTGTACGCCGTTGCATTTCACGACGGCGCGAAACGGGCGCGGGCACTAGTAATGCTGTCCCCCACAAGGGGCCAGCACGGCACTGGAGTGGTTCACGCTGCTCCAGCCTCACTTCTTGGCGCCAGGATGCGGCGCCAACCCGCGCATGTGCGGTGGCTATACGGAACGCGCTGGCCCCGCGCAACATGGCACGGGGGTTCTGGGGCCGACCGCGCAACACAGTAGGCCTTGGGGGGGGGGTGAAGAGGCCAGCCCACCGATTGGTGGGCCAGATCGCGGGACAGACCCCATCGGAGGCCCCCCCTGGGGACGGAGCCCCCCTCCCCCCCCCCCGACCCTTCGCGCAGAGTTCCCGCCGGCAGCAACCAGGTGTGAATGGTGCCGGCGGGAATCTCCTTTTGCCGCGCGGCCGCTCAGCCCATCCAGGCCAGAGAATCAGCGGCCCGGCCTCATCCAGTGGCCCACGACGGGCGCTGCGCCAAACCCGCCGGCGCAAATGGCGCCGATTCTCCGCACCTTGGAGAATTGCGTGCCAGCTTCGGGGCAGCGTGGCGGCGCCGATTCTCCGGCCCGGCGCGGGGCTGGGAGAATCACGCCCCATGAGTGTGTTTTGGTGAGAAAGCAGCTGGGGAGAGGATATAAGGAACGTCTGACATTGATGGGTAGTTGGGCTTCTTGGGAGAGGTCAAATGGAGGGAATCCCAGGGGTGAAATTCTCCGTTATCGGTGCAAAGTCCGCCGATCGGCACAAAAAACGGCGCAAATCCGACTTGCGTCACGCCGCAAAAATCGTCGCGAAGTCTCCAGCCCAAAATGGGCTAGCAGCGACGTGACGGGATCCGCGCTTGCTCACGTGGTTCACGCCGTGCAGTGTCATACACGCCGCACGGCGTGACAGCTCATAAGGACGCTCTGCTCCCCCCCACCCGACCGGAACACCCGACTGGATGGCTGGCCGCCGCTCAGCCCCAAGGTTCGAGTCACGCGATGTGGAGGCGCTCCTGGATGCAGTGGAGCAGGGGAGGGAGGCCCTGTATCCCGGGCACGGCTGCAGAGTTGCCCCACACCACAGCCGGGGTCTGTGGAGGGAAGTGGCAGAGGCCGTCACCGCTGCGGCCCTGACACCACGGACAGGCACCCAGTGCCACAAGAAGGTGAACGACCTCGTCAGAGCAGGCAGGGTGAGCCTCCCCCCCCCGCCTGATATCCATATCCCCCATATCCCCCGCTCCCCCATATCCCCCTCCCCCATATCCCCCATTTCCCCCTCCACCATATCCCCCCTCCCCCATATCCCCCCGCCCCCATATCCCCCATATCCCCCCTCCCCCCTCCCCATATCCCCCATATCCCCCCCTCCCCCATATCCCCCCCTCCCCCATAATCCCCATATCCCCCCATATTTCCCCATATCCCCCCTTCCCCATATCCTCAAGTGAATCCAGCCCTAACCTTAACCTCTGCAATACACGCGCAACCGATGGCGTGCATTCATATACCTGTCTAACACTGTTGCCTTTTACCCCTGCCACCACCCCCCACAGGAGAAGCACCCACACAAAAATAGGGAGCATGTGAGGACTGGAGGAGGCCCCGCTGATGAGAGGCCACTGACCGAAATCGAGGAAAGGGCCCTGGAACTGGCTGGCGGACCTGAGGACCGGGAGGTTGCTGATGCAGAGGTAGAGGGCGTACTAGCAAGTGAGTCACCGACAGCCCGTCCCCATATCCCCCCTCCCCCATATCCCCCTCCCCCATATCACCTGATCACTGCCTGCGTGTCTAACCATGCATGCTTCATTGTGTATCGCAGGAGCAAACGTCGAGGCACCCATACCCGCAGATGCAGACCACCCGCAGGATGCCCCTCGGAGGCCACGGGTGACGGAGAGACCCGGACCCTCAGGCATGCGACGCCCGCAGGATGCCACTCGCATACCACGGGAGACGGAGAGATCCGGACCCTCCGGCATGCGACGCCCGCAGGATGCCCCTCGCACACCACGGGAGACGGAGAGACCCGGACCCTCCGGCATGCGACGCCAGCAGGATGTCCCTTGGAGACCACGGGAGACAGAGAGACCTGGAGCAACAGGGAGACGACGCCCCCGTCACGTGCGGGTGCAACGACGCAGGCGTGTGCCACCCAACGACGTGAGGGGCAGCCACAGGCCCCCGTCACAGCCGAGCCAGGACACCACTACCCAGGACACCACTACCCAGGACACCCCTACCCGGGACACCCCTACCCGGGACAGCACTACCAGGAAGACAAAATACCGGACAGTGACACAGAGTGGATGGGTGGAGACGAACCCCCACCCCAATGTGCCATGGACTCAGAGTGCGACGAAGAGCACGACACAACGCCACTGCTGTCACCAACACCCTCCACCATCGCAGAAACACTCACCTCGGTTGGGCACTTTAGTGATGAGGCGTCTGGTACACTCACTGGTGCGCACAACACAGCCGTCCCGGTACAGCAGGTGGAGGTAGGAGCAGCAGAGGGGCCGGGCGGTCTGAGGGCAGCCCAGCCCAAGCGAACATCTGCCGCCCAGATGATCCCGGGTTCCTGGAGTTACCACAACCACCCATAGATCCGATGCAACCACCGACCCGGAGACGAGCGAAGAGGGTGACAGCCGGCTTGCGGCGGCTGCAGTCGCAAGTGGAGGAGTCCACCCGCGTCCAGGAGCTGGGAGTGGTGCTGGTCATACGTGCCACCCAGGCCGACACCGCACGGGTGGCGTCCGCGGTGGAAGCAATGGGTGCGACAGTGTCAGACATGGGGAACGGTTTGCGAGGCCTGGGGCCTTCCGTGCAGGCGGCGTCTGTGGCCCAGGACATGGCTGCCCTCTCACAGGAGGCCATGAGCCAGTGCCAGCGCCAGATGGCAGAGGCGCTCAACGCCATGGCCCAGTCTCTGCAGGCCATGGCCCAGTCTCAGCAGGCCATAGCCCAGTCTCTGCAGGCCATGGCCCAGACTCAGCAGGCCATAGCCCAGTCTCAGCAGGCCATAGCCCAGTCTCAGCAGGCCATAGCCCAGTCTCTGCAGGCCATAGCCCAGTCTCTGCAGGCCATCGCTGAGGGCATCGGCGCCATTGGCCATGTGCGAGCCGGCGTCGCACAGTCACAGACAGGGATTGCCAATCCCCTGAGCTCCATGGCTGCAAACCTGCAGACCCCTGTCGATACCAGCACGGGCCTCCAGGACTGGCAGCGCCAGATGTCGGGGGGCGTCGGTTGGCCTGTCCGTTCGCATCCCCCACCCATGTAGAGGCCTGGGGGCCATCGGGCACCCCGAGGGAGGAGGAGGTGTGGTCCGTCCCGGGTCCCCCTGTAGGGGAGGTCCCGGAACACCGCGACACCTCAGACTCCCCCTTCCGTCCCAGGTGCATCAGGTGGTCAACGGGCAGGACAGGCTGGCAGCTCGCCATCCCAGTCGCCCGGGCCACAGCCTGGCCCATCTAGGCCAGGACACCCCAGGAAACGGCCGCCAAAGGGATCCCGTGTCAGAGGGCAGGAATCAAAGGAGTCCACCACCAGTTCTGCTGTACCGTCTGGGGAACCACGTAGACGTAGTCAAAGGGCCCGTAAGGCCAAACAATTAGACACTGAGTAAGTTGGCATGGGTGCAGAGCACAGATGAGTTTTAGGGGCTAGGGCACATGCATGAACTCCTTTGGTTATTAAAGTCAATGTTACACCTACAGAAGCTGCCTTTGTGCTCTGTCCAAAGCATGCGGGGGTGTTATGTACGTTGAGCGCAAGTGTGTGTGTGTGAGGGGTGGTCTTACCTCAGCCCCAGGTGAATCTGCCCCTTCCCCCTGGGCCGCCATCAACATCCCCCCGGGCAGAGGACGGGACCTTGTGCTGCAGTGTCACAGCCGCATGCAGGGATGGTCCGGGTGGATGGTGGTACTGTGGCCATGGGTCAGACATAGTCCAACGATGTGGAGCCAGGAGCTCATCGCAGGGCGGGTTGTCATCATCCTCCATGGCCTGCAATAGACACGCGTCCACCCGCAACTGTGTGAGCCCGGCCGTTGTGCCGCAGGTGGATCGGCAATGGGGGTGGTGGTTTGCATGCGGGTGGGGTGGGTGGGTGGGGGGTGTGGGTGGTCGGCTTTGCCATGGTGTGCGGTCTGTGGCCGTACTACCCGATTCCCACGCCCATCTAGTCAGTGAAGCGGGCGGCTATCAGCCTGTCCCGTGCCCGCTGGGCCAGCCGGTAACGGTGGACAGCCACCCACCTGTGTCTAGCCCGTCTGCCCTGACCATTGCCCCCATCCCCCTCATCTGGGGAGGACTGCGCCTCTTCCTGCTGCTCCTCCACTCCGCCCTCCTCTGCCTGCGGCACATCACCCCTCTGCTGGGCTATGTTGTGCAGGACGCAGCACACCACAATGATGCGGCCGACCCTATCTGACCGATACTGGAGGGCGCCCCCAGAGAGGTCCAGGCACCTGAAACGCATCTTCAGCACGCCAAAGCACCTCTCTATCACTCCCCTCGTCGTTACATGGGCATCATTGTAGCGGTTCTCCGCCTCATTGCGTGGCCTCCGTATAGGTGTCATCAGCCACGATCGCAATGGGTAGCCCCTGTCGCCCAGCAACCAGCCCCTCAGCCGGTGATGGCGTCCCTCGTACATGCCGGTGATGGATGACCGCGACAACACGTATGAGTCATGTACACTGCCCGGGTTACGGGCGCAGACGTGCAGGATTCTCATGCGGTGGTCGCAGACCACCTGTGTGTTCATCGAATAGGTCCCCTTCCTATTGGTGAACACGGCCCTGTTATCTGCAGGTGGCCGCACGGCGACGTGCATCCCATCAATCGCGCCCTGGACCATGGGGAACCCGGCCACGGCAGAGAAGCCCACGGCCCGGGCATCTTGGCTGGCCCGGTCCACAGGGAAGCGGATGTAGCGGTGCGCCATGGCATATAGGGCATCTGTCACTGCCCGGATGCACCGGTGCACCGATGTCTGCGATATGCCTGACAGGTCCCCACTCGGTGCCTGGAATGACCCCGTTGCATAAAAGTTCAGGGCCACCGTAACCTTGACGGACAAGGGGAGAGGGTGTCCCCCGCCAGTGCCACGTGGTGACAGGTGTGCCAGCAGATGGCAGATTTGTGCCACGGTTTCCCGCCTCATCCGGAGTCTCCTCCTGCATTCCCGGTCCGTGAGGTCCTGGTATGACTGCCGGGGCCGGTACACACGGGGCGCCCTCGGGTGCCTCCGTTGCCGTGGGGCCGCGACGTCCTCCTCCCCCTCCTCGTCCTGTCGGTCAGGTGTCCCTCCAGCCTGGGCGGCTGCCGCCTGCCCCTCTGCGGCAGCCTGCGCCGCCTCTCTGGCACGCTCCTCCTCCTCATCCAGGGCAACATAGACATTAGCAGCTGCCGCCACGGCGGCCAACATCGCTGGATGATCGGAAAACATGACAGCCTGGTTGGGGGGGTGGGGGGGTGGGGGGAAACGACGACATGTCATCATTGCCCATACCCCCTCCTCCCCCCATCCAGGTGGCATGGACCGCATGGGTCCAACTGTTGGAGGCTGGCACCTGGCCAGGTGGACCAACTCACTTGCCCTTGCACCCCCCCTCCCCGACACGGACCCCCCCATCCCCGGCACGGACACCCCCATCCCCCCTCCCCGGCACGAACACCCCCATTCTCCTCCCCGGCCCTCCCCGGCACGGACACCCCCATCCTCCTCCCCAGCACGGACCGCCCCCCATCGTCCTCCCCGGCCCTCCCCGGCACGGACCCCCCCATCCTCCTCCGCGGCACGGGCCCCCCATCCTCCTCCCCGGCACAGACCCCATCCTCCTCCCCGGCACGGGCCCCCCATCCTCCTCCCCGGCACGGACCGCCCCCATCCTCCTCCCCGGCACGGGCCCCCCATCCTCCTCCCCGGCACGGACCCCCTCATCCTCCTCCCCGGCACGGAACCCCCCCCCATCCCCCCCATCCCCCTCATCGCCACGGAACCCCCCCCCATCCCCCTCCCCGCCACGGACCCCCCCCATCCTCCTCCCCGGCATGGACCCCCCCCCCCCCCCCCATCCCCCTCCCCGGCACGGACCCCCCCCATCCCTCTCCCCGGCACGGACCCCCCCATCCTCCTCCCCGGCACGGACCCTTCCTCCCCGCACTCCCCCGGAGCCCTGCCCACTCTAACCACCCCCCAGGCCGTCACCCACCTCCACGCTGGTCGGCGTAAACCTGGAGCACAGGTTGACGCCGATTAAAAGGAGGTTTGATTTAAGTCGACATGACCCGTCATCACGTCGACGGGACTTCGGCCCATCCGGACGGGAGAATATCGGCAGGCCCAAAATTGGCTGCCTTGCGCCCACCCGTGCCATTCTCCGACGTCAGCGGCGCCATTAACGCCCCGCCGACTTTTCTCCCTTCGGAGACTTCGGCAACCGGCAGGGGCGGGATTCACGGCGGCCATCGGCCATTCTCCGACCCGCTGGGGGGTCGGAGAATGATGCCCCAGATGTCACTGGGAGGATATGACATTGTCGGCGTGTGGGTGTCAGACATAACTGAGGGACCAGATATTGTGGGAGAATTCTGGAATTCCTGGAAGTTCAAACATTCTGGAGGTGGGATTAGAAGTTCCCGGATGGGAGAGTTGGATATCACTCTGGCTGGGAGAGGATGTAGTAGGGTTGGTCCTCGTGGGAAGGCATTGTACATCACTGGAGAGATAGATATCATGAAGTCTTGGCTAATTATGGAGTTACATTTTATATGGTGATGAAATTCCAGGTCCTGGGGAAGCACTCTTGCTCTTCCTGATCTGCAAACAGTGCAGTAAAGTCATTTACCTATTGATTCAGCCATTCCTGCTTTTTTTTGTACTAATCCTCACGACTCGGAATCCCACCTCTTGTGTGCTTACAAATTTAAAAATCAGTCAATTTAGAGGCCTCTTTCAAATAACGCAGTGATCCTTTGTCACCAGGTTGGTTGCCCTTCCTTCCCTCCTCCTCCTCCCACTATTCTGACCCACCCCCGTTAAAATCATAAGTGGATCATGTTTAAGAAATTTTGCATTTTTAATATCCTACCTGTACCCATTCTTGGGAGTTAAAATTTCCCTCTTGATTTAACTATACAAAAGTTTGAGTGAATGAATGGCAGTGGTATTTAAATTAGATGACAAATAGACTTAATGTGGTATTAAATCTTTTATGCTAAGGATTAAAATTGTCCATTTAGTAAATTATTGGGTGACGGAGAACATGGCAAATGGATCCAATTAACATCTGTAATTTTGCAAATTGTCTGGTAGATTTATGAGTCACACTTGTGGGGCGGGCGGGGCGGGGGGGGGGGGGGGGGGGGGGAGGTAATTTTTTGTGTGATAGCGTAACATGAGTGATAGTAAATTGCAATCTTTTTTACATCTCTTCCACTTTTTATTTCCATTGACTTCAAGAACCAATTTGTTAGCACTCATTTTATACTATCACAAAGTCAAAATTACACGGTAGGACTGTGCCTTCATCAATTTTATTATTCATTAAAAAGAATATTTCCAGCATGTGCTGGTTAAAACAATGGCTTATTCTATTCTAAAATATTATTCATCATTAGCTAATACTGATGGCTTCCACATACACTGGCATTTCAGTGTATGTGTGCATATAAGGCATTAAATTGGTTTATCTTATGAATACATCTATCCATTGGACATTGGATGCCAATGCAACGTCTGAATGTTGAAGTAATTTCTCCACTGCGACTGGCAAAATTCTAAGCACCATCTACATGAAACAGCCGAAAGAATAAAAGACTGATTGGTGTGCCTGAAGATTCCAGATACTGTTGTACTTACACTCCAGAGAATGAATGGGCAGCATGCAGAAGGATTGCTATCTACATATGAAAGGAATTGGAAGATACTAGAGGCAGAAATGTTATAATAAAACTCCTTCCACATTAAGGACTAGTAAAATATTACAGATAAATTAAATATCAAAACATATTGTCACAGTGCTTTTGATTGAATGCGGCTTTCAAAATATTTGAATGATAGAGGGGATTTTTTTTAATGAACAATGTATGTTCTATGCTTATCAGAGTGCTGGGAGTCTGGGGAGGTTACTTTCTTTCTTGTGGTGTTGACTAGCAGCTTGGCATTCATGTATTCAGCCTTGGTAAAATTATTTTCAACAGCTCAGGTCATTTGCAATGTGCTGAATGTTTTTTGTTTATTGCATTCCACACTGCCAGCTCTTTATTTCTTTCACTCAGTTTGGTCGTGTTCGAGACATTTTGGAAAACATATTTGCTTTTGCCCATGGGATTTCAACATCTCTATTCACCCCTCTGGTGTTAATGGCACTGATGTTGTACCAAACAACTTTCAATTTTTGGAATTGTTTTCCAAATTCTGAGTCAACAGTCTTCACTTCTATCCTAAGCCTATTCGGATAAATAATTGAATTGACTCTTATTGATTGAGGACACACATTTGGAATAACTCCAGTTTCTTAATGGTTTGCTATTGCTGGTAATAATTCAGTTATTGTGCACAAGAATCTATAATATCTAGCATTGTGTTACCCACAAGCTGGGATATTACAATGTAATTTTAACAAAATTAAAGGTATGTGGTGAAACATGGTTCTATACTACAGCGGGGGGTTTCTGCAAATCATGAACAACATGTCTGCTTGGAAAATATTGAAATTTATTTTTCTTTCATTAGCTGAAAGCTAAGTGATGTTAATGCTGCAAAATAAAGCACGCCTTTTAATCTTCCAGTGTCAGCATCAAATCAACCCAGTTTTAAATGCAGCATTATTAGGTGAAGCCCCAATGTCAAAGAGCACCCTTTGGTGCTTTTATTACATTTTCCACCCCAGCTAGCGTTCTTTGCGAGTAGGAGTGCCAATTAATGCTGCCTTTCTCCAATTAAAAATTAACGTTTAATTTATTTACCCAGCCAGGACACCAACTTAACATGTGATACTCCAGTGATGTTGCAACTGACAAATTATCTGATTTCAGGAAATGACAAATTAAAAAAAAAATTTTGGAGGGATTGGAAAATGGCAACCTGATTTGTATAAATTAAACCTACTCTGAATTGTTTATAGATTGCTAAATGTGTTAACTTGCGGACAATATGTTTCGAGAAACATTGTAAAAATGGCACAATTCGAATCATGTAAATGAGCGGAGATCTTGGTGTCTGCACACAAAATTCCTTAAAGGCAGCAGGGCAAGTTGCTAAGGTGGTTAAATGAAACCATTTGGATGGGTCTAAAGTAGAGGAATCAAGTATAAAAAGCAAAGAAATTCAGCCTGAGCTGGAGTATTGTGGACAGATCTGGCCACTGCACTTATCAGGAAAGATATAGGTCTGTAACTTCCTGTACATTTCACAACTTAACAATGGACCACCGCATAGCCGCGGTGAGACGATCCGAACGTTTGGGTGCATGGGCATGCTCGCTGAAAACGTGCAGTGTTCAAACTCCTGGAAAGCTGTAATTCCCGAGCTGGACCTGCTGAATGAAAAATCCAGGTACTGCACTAACTTGGTCGATTTGTCCCGATGTTAAAGGAAGATAAAAAATTTTTTAATTTTGAATTGTCATGAGGCTGTTAATTCCATTAAAAGGGTACTTTAATGTATAAAGTGAGTTTCGTGTCACAGAAAGCAAATGAATGATCTTGAACTTTGATTTATCAAGAGGATGCTATTCCATTAAAGGAACTATAATGGATAGAATAGAGTAAACACTCTCTAACGGGTCTGACGGGTCTGATTGTCCACCGAAGGTACTCCATGTTACTGGTCACGGGTTCTGTGGGTCCTTGCGTGGCTGATGAGCCCGATCCTAGAGTCGCCTCTTCAGATCCTAGAGCCGCCTCTTCAATCACTCACTTGGCAGGAGTTTCCAAAAGGTGGGATCGGTCCTTGGAATCTAGGTTACACATATTCCTTTCTCAGGCTCCTTTCCAAGCCCCATTCTGCCGTTGGAAGCTCTGGAAGAATTGTGACCAAGTTAGTGCAGTATCAGGAGATTCCTCCAAGTAGGTCTCTTCTGAGCATTGATGACTATGTTCCATTTCGAGATAAGGGGCGAAATTCTCCCCCAACGGCGGGATGCCCGCCGACTGGCGCCAAAGCCGGCGCCAATCAGACGGGCATCGCGCCGGCCCAAAGGTGCGGAAGTCTCCGCATCTTTGGCGGCCTAGCCCCAACATTGAGGGGCTAGGCCGACGCCGGAGGGATTTCTGCCCCGCCAGCTGGCGGAAATGGCGTTTGTTGCCCCGCCAGCTGGCGCGGAAATGCGGCGCATGCGCGGGAGCGTCAGCGGCCGCTGTCAGTTTCCCGCGCATGCGCAGTGGGGAGAGTCTCTTCCGCCTCCGCCATGGATGCCTCATGATGCTCCACTTCTCCAGCTTCCACCCTAAACACATTAAAGAAGCCATCCCCTATGGACAAGCTCTCCGTATACACAGGATCTGCTCAGATGAGGAGGAGCGTAACAGACATCTACAGACGTTGAAAGATGCCCTCGTACGAACGGGATATGGCACTCGACTCATCGATCGACAGTTCCAACGCGCCACAGCGAAAAACCGCACCGACCTCCTCAGAAGACAAACATGGGACGCAACCGACGGAATACCCTTCGTCATCCAGTACTTCCCCGGAGCGGAGAAACTACGTCATCTAGTTCACAGCCTTCAACACGTCATTGATGACGATGAACATCTTGCCAAGGTCATCCCCACACCCCCACTACTTGCCTTCAAACAACCGCGCAACCTCAAACAAACCATTGTTTGCAGCAAACTACCCAGTCTTCAGAACAGTGACCACGACGCCACACAACCCTGCCATGGCAATCTCTGCAAGACGTGCCAGATCATCGACATGGATACCACTATTACACATGAGAACACCACCCACCAGGTACTCGTGCGACTCGGCCAACGTTGTCTACCTCGTACGCTGCAGGAAAGGATGTCCCGAAGCGTGGTACATTGGCGAGACCATGCAGACGCTGCGACAACGAACTTCCCTTCCCTCTCCCATCACTTCCTTCCCCTTTACAAATAGACAGAACTGTTGTGTTTGTGGAAGAATACATTTTATTGATTGCTGTGTTTAAGTGATAAAATATATGTTAATGCAAGAAATATGTCAAAGTTGAGGTAATTTTCTGTCATTGTACAGCTGATAACATTTAATGTTAACTTGTTTCAAAGTTTTGTATTCATAAAATTATTTTTGTTAATAAATGTTTTCCATTAAACTTTCCAAGCTTCTACAAATATCTCACTGAAACATGAGAATACAACATTTAATTAGGAGATAATTATAAATGAATAAGTTACTTGAAGTAAACATGGCAGAAACATAATAACACAGGTAACACAGTAGGACACTAGTTTGCATTGCTGACTCACAACACCAGGGACCCATGTTCACTTCGGACCTTGGCTGACTGTGTGGTGTTTGCACATTCTCCCCGTATCTGCATGGGTTTCCTAGAACCATAGAATTCCTATAGTGCAGAAGGAGGCCATTCGGCCCACCGAGTCTGCACTGACCTTCTGAAAGAGCACCCTACCTCAACCCACTCCCCCACCCTACCCCCGGAGCCTAACCTGTACATCCCGAGACACTCAGGAGCAGCTTAGCATGGCCAATCCACCTAACCTGCACATCTTTGGACTGTGGAAGGAAACCAGAGCACCCGAAGGAAACCCACGCAGACAGGGGGGAGAACGTACCAAGTCACCCAAGGCCGGAATTGAACCCGGGTCCCTGGCACTTTGAGGCAGCAGTTCTACCCACTGTGCCACCATGCCAGTGCTCATTCCTCTGGGTGCTTTGGTTTCCCTCCACAGTCCAAAGATATGTAAGTTAGGTGGATTGGCCATGCTAAATTATCCCTTAGTGTGCAAAGGTTGTGTGGGGTTACGGAGTAGTGAGAGGGCATTGTCATAATATCCACTCATGTATATAATAAGATACAGACAGGCAGTGACTGACACACAGAATAACCAATAAACACACAGAACAACCGATCACCAGACAGGACACTGCAGGGGACACCACCACTATAAAACACACGAGGCATCAAGACTCTGCCTCTTCTCACTGGATACAGCTACAGAGATAGTCAGGGTGCACAGTGCAGTGAGCACCGTCTCCGTGTGACAGAGGGCCAGTCTGGTCAAGCCAAACAGAGGTTATCAGTTTACATTATTAGAGTGTCAACCCACAGCAGATTATGTACAGCAATCAACAGGTTCAATAAAACAGTGTTGAACCATCTCCTGTGTCAGAAGCCTGTTTCTCGTCTTACTGCATCCAGTTACAGTCAGTGTTAAACCAATTCATATAACACATCAGACATGGGCCTGGGTAGGGTGCTCCTTTGGAGAGTCGCTGCAGACTCTATGGGCCGAATGACTTTCTTCTGCATTGCAGTGATTCTGTGATTCTGTAAACACAAAATCAGATGTTACAAGGACAGCAAGTAGCCCTGGGGCACTTTTAAAATCTTATGACCATAATCTAAACTAAAACATACAAACACTTTTAAGTATGCCACATGTAAAGTTATATAATAAATATAGTGCAGATTTAAATAGTTTCACAGATTTAAAACATAGAACCAGACCTATATTGACTTATAAATAATCACCTTTAATCACAATTTTTTTAAAATTACATGAAAAGAACCAATAACAACATCAATGCCTGTCTGAAAGAATGAGTAAAAAAAACTGTTGAAAAACTTCTACATACATTTAAAACACTTGTTAAAAAGTTGTTTTCAATACAAGTCTACAGTTTAAATGCCGGCCCTGAACCTAGCCCCATCATAAGGGGGTGGCGTTGCACTCCTCCTACGCCGTGTTGGAGCCTGCACAGACAGTCCCACTGAAGGCCCCAGGCTGCGGAATGGAAAGGAAGGTTCATCGCGATATCTGAGCGCAGGTAAGTGTGCATTTTTCCCTTTTAGAATCGGCAACCTGTGGCTTCCCCCCGCCAGCCAGAAGTTATAGACCATCGATTCCTTAGAATGGGTACAGAGGAGGTTTTCCAGGATGTTGTCAGGAAGAAGGCAGTTCAGTTATGAGAAGTTGGAAAAGGTCAAACTGTTCTGCTTGGAACAGATAAGGCGAAAAGGTGACCGAAGAGAGGTTTTCAAAATGAAGAGAGGTTTTGATAAAGTAAATAGAAGTAAAAAATTTCCATCTAGAAAGAGTGAGTCAATAAGCAGAGGTCATAGAGAGTCATTGGCAAAAGATCTAGATAGAGATAAGAAACATTTTATTTTATTCAGTGGGTTGGATCTGGAATGCTCCACCTCAAGCTGGAAGTGGAAGATGATTCCACCGATGCTTTTAAAAGAGGGTTGGACAGGTCATTCAGGCTGCGAAAATTGCAGGGTTAAGGACAAAAAGAGTAGTAATGCTCTTCTTTAAGAGCCAACACTGACATGACAGGCTGAATGACCTCCTTCATTTCGATGATTCCAACCCATATTCAGGACAGAGTAAAATCTAACACCATTAGCAGTATCAGTGTGAACCTGACTCATTTTCATTTGAAAGTTTAAGTTGATGTGGAAGAGTATAGAGTAAGCTATGCGTGGTTAAAATTGGAGGGAAGAAAGCAAGCAAAGTCCGATGTTGGGTGTGAGACAAATCACTTCACTGTCAGAATCCAGCAGTCTTTCGAAAAGCAATCGGCCGGATTCTCCGTTCCTGTGACTTAAGTGTTGACGCTGGGGCAGGATTTGTGGAGTTCCACAACAGCAAAACTGGCACCGCACCTGGACCAATTCAGTGACTGGCAAGGGGCTACCACTGGCACCACATGGAACACAATCAATTCCAATGAGTAACGGTGCTGGATTCGCCGGTTTTGCGATTGACACTCAGGAGGCTGACAAGATGCAACTGCACATACACACTTCACTCCCCACACACACCGTCCCAGCCAACAAGATGGCAGCAAGATGCGCAGCCCATCGGACTCGAGCTCGGGACCTCCTGGACGCCATGGAGGAGAGGCCACCCACCCTCGACCCCAGCCCGGGAAGGAGGCTACCAGCTGCCGCAGCTGGCAGAGGCGGTGAGCACCAACAGTAAATCCGTCCAGACCAGCCAGCAGTGCTGTAAAAAACTACATGTCCTCCTCAGGCCGGCCAGGATGAGTAGGCAGAACTGTGCCCCTAGCACCAACCCCTATCCCACACACGTAAAACTCTACCCCTCCCTCCACCCGGTGGGCAACCGAACCCTGCCAGCATCACATGTCGGCACCCATACAGGCCGCCATGGCCGGGTGCCCTGGCCACTGAGGACACCCACCCGCGGGCTGCACGAGTAGGATTATTGAACACTATCGTTTTCTGTCCCGCCCACCCCCATCTCCCCCAAATGTGAGAAGGCCACCCATAACAACCGGAACAGGAGAAACCTGGAGGGGAACATCACAGTGGCAGAGCAGTGGGCACTAGACGTAGTTGGCGGTTCTAAGGATAGGGAAGTTGGCGGGGTGGAGATCGGCCGCGGGAGGAAGTGAGACCCCACTTAGATGCGGTTCCCCGTGACACGTGCGTCAACACCCACCCCAACACCACCCTCACCCCCACACTTCCCCGCCCCCCCCCCCCCCTCCAACACCACCCCAACACCACCCTCACCCCCACACTTCCCCGGCCCCCCCCCTCCAACACCACCCTCACGCCCACACTTCCCCGGCCCCCCCCCTCCAACACCACCCTCACCCCCACACACCCACCATCACTTCCACCCCCACACGTACACTATACTCATACCACCCACACACCACCCTCACCCCCACACACCCACCATCACTTCCACCCCCGCACGTACACTATACTCACACCACCCACACACCACACTCACCCCCACTCTCCCCCGGCGTGCGGTCTAATCATGAATCCGGTCTGGTGTCTTGCAGGAGTTGGTGATGGGTCGGCTTCAACTGATGTCCCCCGTCCCTAGCCACAGCCAGTGCCACAAAATGAGCCCCTCGCCGTGTGCTGAGCAGCAATGCTGACACTGACACGGAGGGGAGCCATATTCCTGACACCCAGGACACTCCGGAGCTCGAGGCCGAGCATGACACTGATTTCCCGTCACAGCTGTCTCCAACACCCTCCACCATCCCAGAGACACTCACCTCGCTTGGGAACTTTAGTGAGGAGGCTCCTGGGATACTCTCAGGTCCCACCATACAGCTGCTCCGGTACATCAGGTGGAGGTAGCAACCTCCGAGGGGGCAGACGGTCGGAAGGTAGGCTGACCCCAGGGACGAGCTGCCGTCCAGATGGGTTTTGGGCTTCTGGAACGGACAGTCCCATCGATTGTGGAGATGCAGTCGCAGAGCCAGGGATGGCATGAGGGGCTGTCGGCGAACATCCAGCAGCTGCAGGTGCAGTTGGAGGAGTCCAACCATGTGCAGGAGCAGGAGGTGGTGTTGACCATGCATGCCACCTCGGCCAACATCGCATTGGTGGCGTCCACGGTGGAAGCCTTGGGGGTGTGGATTTTGCCTGTGGGTCAACATGTCCGAGGCCTGGAGTCTGCTGTGCAGTTGCTGGCTGAGGCCCAGGACAGGTCTGCCCTTTCACAGACAGCCATGTACCAGAGCCACGTGGATATTTCAGTGATGCTCCTGAGCGTGGCCCAGTCACAGCGGGCCATGGGTGGGAATGTCGGCGGCATTGCCCAGGTGCAAATGCAGAAGGAGGTGGCCAAACCCAGAGAGAGATGGTCCTCTCCCTGTGCTCCATGGCCGCGAGCGTGCAGACCCTGGATGAGACTAGAGTGGGCATCCAGGACTGGCAGTGCCAGGTGGAGGTGGAGCCTCAGGGGATAGTTCCGCTCGCATTACCATCCTTTGGAGTAGCCTGGGGTCATCGCCCACCCCGAGGGAGGAGGTGGTGATGGGGCCCATGCTGGTGACTCCTGCAAGGGAGGTGATGAAACGCCGCAACACCTCGGACCCCCCTCCCCTGCCCTCCCACTCCTGACCCTGGCATATCTGTTGGGGTGCAGACAGAACAGGGCAGCACCGCGCCACCTTGGACACCCGAGAAGCATCCAGGCCGGGTCGCCAATGGGGACCCAGGTTCCCCCCCCATACACACACACCTCCGCCAGCCCAGGGATCCATTCGGACGGTGTGATGGAATGGCCAGCTTGCATGCAAGGATCATCCAGGTGGACGGTGGAAAGTGCTACTATGGGAAGGAGTCAGTCATTTTCAAAGGATGGGGAGCACCAGAGCTCATCGCAGGGCGGGTTGTCATCATCATCCTCCAACCCATGGACCAGACCCGCTGCTACTGCTAACCCAGGGCCCACATCCCGTAGTGTGGCAGGTATGTATCACGAAGGAGGTTGCAGGTGGGTGGGAGGTTGTGGGGGTGGTTTGCGATTTCCGTACTTCTGGCCAGTTCTCTCCCCTAGTCGGTGAAACTGGAGGCGATCAGAGCGTCGCGTGTGGGTTGGCCTTGGCGCACATATCGTGTGGCCTCCTTTGCCTGCCCGGACCCCATGTTCTGCCCATCTGCGTCCTCCCCCACATCCTCAGAGGAGGAGGACTGTTGTTGGTCCTCCTCCTTCAGCACTTCACCCCTCTGCTGCGCAATGTTGAGGTGGACGCAGCAGGCCACCACGATGCGGGCAGCTCTCAGCGCCATTCTAGAGGTGCCCTCCAGAGTGGTCTAGGCACCTGCAACGTATCTTCAGGATGCCAAAGCACCACTCGATCACGCACCTGGTCACTGCACGGGCGTCACTAACGTCAGTCTCTGGTCTCTGGATAGGTGGCATCAGCCAGGACCACAGTGGGTAGCCTCTATCAACCAGGAGCAAACCCACCAGCCGGAGTGGGCATAAGGAATTGTCGAGTGTGTCAGGATGAAGGCTTCATACACACTGCCTGGATATCTGGCGCAGAGGTGAATGATGTGGAGCTGATGGTTACATATCAGCTGCCCGGGAATCCTGCTGGGCTTGATCCACATTGAAATGGATGTATTGTGCCAACTGAGCATACAGGGCTTCCATGGCGACGCGGATGCACCTGTGCACCAAGCTCTGTGAGATCCCGGACAGGTCCCCACTCAGCACCTGGAAGAGCCCAGTTGAAGTTGAGATTGACTGTCACTTTGACAGCCACCAGGAGTGGATATCCTCCCCCATACCCCCGTCGGTGCCAGGTGCGCTTTGATCTGGCAGATATGTCTCACTATTCCCCTGCTCAGCTGGAGTCTTCGACGGTATGCCTGGTCTAGTGGTCTACGAATGACAGCCAGGTCCAACGGGCTACATGGTGCCCTCCATTCACATGTGACCCTGCTCCCACATAACCCCTCCCCCCAACCCCGCACCCCTGACCCCGTTGGAGGTCGGAACCGTGGGGGCCTCTGGCCCTGGCACTTTCCCACTGCCAGGGGTACCGTGCCAATGTTATGCTCTGCGGCCCAAATCTGGAGCCTCCCCTGTAGGGGCTACAGTGGTCATTGGGTGGCCTGTCTAATGCGCCATCGGTGGGTGATGGCTGGTTGGCAGGGTATGGGGTGCAGGCTGTGGTGGTGTTGTTATGGTGCCCACACTAGACCCTATCCCCGTAACCCAGTGGCCCCAGCTAACCGTTTTTTTTTTAACACTAAGGGCAATTTAGCATGGCCAATCCACCTAACCTGCACATCTTTGGACTGTGGGAGGAAACCGGAGCATGCGGAGGAAACCCACGCAGACACGGGGAGAACGTGCAGACTCCGCACAGACAGCCGGGAATCGAACCTGGGATCCTGGAGCTGTGAAGCAATTGTGCTAACCACTGTGCTAGCGTGCGGCCCCTATACCAGGTCAGGCCCGCTAATGATATCCCAATGGCGTTTACTGTATCTGTGGAGTGGAATGCATTGATGCCACTGTCAAGGCGACTGGGAATTGCAATTTGGTGTGGAACCACGCCCACCATGATTTCGGCATCGGAACCGATTCTCTGCATTTCCCGATTCCGCCGTCAGCCAAAGGAGAATCCCTCCCGTGATTTTTCAAGTTTACGTTTCTGTGTAATATTTCCTCCAGTGTTCTGCATTCTGAATTTGCAAAAATGATGCAATCACGGATATTTCATTTCTTTTCTGGAAAAGATTTTCCCCTAGCATTTGCATACTACAAATTCTTCTCTAATCACTCTCATACACTGCCATATAGCCATATAATTACAGTAGTTGCTTCGCCTGCATTTCAAATTAACAAAGCCCTTGCTACTCACTTATTTAGCTGCTGTCAGGTATTGCATATCTGAAAAACTCTAAATACTTTCTTGGCACTTGCATTTTGTTACAATCTCCTGAGATTCATAAAATAGATTTATCTGGATACAGCAGCGTGCTGGTAGCAATTTGTTACACTTTCATAAGAAACTACAACAATATTAGAGGAAGTTTGCTACTTATGTTGTTTATCATAATCTACTTGTTGAAAAGATAATTACATGCTTTACTGAGCCACAGTAGTTTGCTTCGATCCCTCATTTTATTCCAAGAGCAGTTGCCAATTTCCTGGGGAAACAATTTCTGCCCCTGACTTTTTCATTAACCTCGTCTCCCGATAGTAATCACAATCACTTCTAAAAGGTTACCTTCAAACTCATTTTGGACTATCAATAATTTTACCATTTAGCAGCTTAACACTAGAGTAGTTTGAGTAGTATTGTTATGAGTTGGCAAACTTTGGGTGTTGATTTAGCACATTGCTAAGTGGTTCATGTTACCAAATGAAAAGCACGTACTGAGTCCATTTAGTTGGTGTGGTGAGGGTGGTACCTAACTTAGTTTAGAACATGCTGCATATTCCAAATAGGATTGGAAGAAAATTTACTCGGACAATGTGTCGCATTCAGACCAGCCCTGATCAATGTGAACAGAATAGATAGTCTCAGGTTAGGTCTGATAGGCTGGCTTCTGTCCTGATTTCAAGAGCCACAGGGCTTTTGGATGAGGAATGGGAAGAAAGATGAAGTGAGCAATACAACAAAGGAAACTGAAGAGAAGGCTTTTACAGATAGAGGCGTAATGGGAATTGGAATGTTCCATGTAGATCTTCCCAAGGAGTCTCATTACAGAGGGTTGAACTTTCTTTGTAGTTAAAGACAGAAACTGGGGGTTAATTTTAAAGGGACTGTCAGTTACCGCAACTATTACCCTTGGTGGTAACATGTCATTGTTCTTTGCCTTTTGATCCCGAATGGTCCGATGAGTTGATGACAAAGAAACTACCAATCTTTAGATTGAATCAAAACTAATTTATTGGATAATGATTAATTAAATGAAGCTCGCACACACTACTGACTGAGAACTAGTAATAAAGTAATATTGAATCTGTCTAGCAGTAATCGGTCTAGCAGAAGAAGGCACCAGCAGCAATCACGGAAAATAAATTATGTGTAGTTTGCCTCTGGGGCAGGGCAAGTGGAATTTAAGCACCAGCATGTTAAATCTGTGTGAATGTTTGTAACCTCTGCAATTGTGTCACTATAATGGGGTCTTATAAGTTATCAGTCTTCAGAAATACAGCTCATGGGGCACCATATGTTGATTAAAAACAAGAATACCAGCCACATGCATGCCCACAAAGGCAGATCTGGCAGTACATCAGCCCGGTGCCCAGAATGTCACCTCCTGACATCAGCAAACTATCTCAGTACCATCTCGTCCTAATGTCAGCGCACTGTCCCAGTACCGCCTCCTCCTGATGTCAGCGTTCTGTGCCAGGACCAAATTTCTTATTAAAAACGGCAGCGTCTTTGCACCTGAAGTGGTGAGAAAGAGCAGGCCACTCGCCTGGCATGAACAGTGATGTCATGCAATCCGTGCTTTGGCCGCAAAATCCTGAAGGAGAGATTCCTCCACTTTGTAGGTGTTAGCAAGCATCAGGAGTGTGTGAAGGGCCGAAGATGGGTCAGTTTGTAATAAGGAAGAGAGGGCCAGAAACCCAAAGAGGCTAGAATTTGACAACTGAATCTTCTGGCGAGAGCTTCGCAGGAGACTCCACGGCAGGACCAAGCAGTGCTGGTGCGCGAGGTCCAGGGCCTCTGATGAACAACCCATTGAGAAGCTGAAATCGGAAACAAAGCAGTATAAAGAGGATTTCTTCAGGTATGGCTTTATTACTTGTGGCAATGCAAATCAGAATGCAAAGCCCATGTTATGTGCAGGGAAGTACTGGCAAATGAAAGATTAAACCCTCAAAACTGGAAAAGCATTTGAAGACTAAACATAGCGAGTTCGAGGACAAACCTCTTAATTTTTTCAAAGGATTCAGTGGGAAATTAAATAATCATCTGAAGCCCTGAGATTGTGTGAACCAAGCAGGCTCACCTGTCGCATTCAAGGTAAGCAAAAAAATGAGTCGCAAAGTTTGGTCAGCGTGGGTCACGAAGGATGATCAGTTGGTTAAAAATGGGTCGCAGGCAAAAAAGTTTGAAAAACATTGGTCTAATGGGAGAAGCACTAATTACCGCAGCAGGTGAGACTTCCTGGGTGATTCCCGAAGGCTAACCCGGCAAGACTGCGGCCGGTATCTAACGGCAATTAGTGCCAGAAATGGTGCCCCGTGTGCTTCACGGTGGAAGTGCCTGGACTGTGCCTGGCAGCTCCTTGCTAACAAGGGAGAGCAGCTTATAAACTCCCTCCGAGCAAACTCCAGACAGCACACAGGTGAGACCTGCTCCACAGTTCGGGGATGCTGATCTGGCCAGGCTGCTGGACACCATGGAGATGAGAGTGGACACCCTGTTCACAAAGGGAGTTGGAGGATCAGCCGCAGAGCCACCAATGCCGCCTGGGAGGCTGCCAGTGGCCGTCAGTTCGGGCAGTGTGACCAGGAGGACCTCAGGAAAAAGACCAATGACCTCCACCTGGCTGCACGGGAAGGTTGAAACTGGCTCCCTGGCATCGGTTCAGACTGCCACCCCCTAACATCCCCTACCGCTCCACCCAATGAGTCAATAGTTGGCACCTCACATCACGCTCCCCCCCCCCCCCAAAGACTACAGCCACACCTGTGCACCAGCACACCCTGGCACCCACCAGGACAATCCACCCATGCCCAGCAGTGATGCCCACACATGTTCACCTGTCATAGACTCTCCTCCGATGCATCAAGCATGCTGCTCACAATGCCCTCTCTTTGTTCCCGCAGGAGAAGTTAGCACATAATAGACGGGAAAGGGCCCAGATAGGCAGCAGGGTGCCGGACATCAGAGTCCTCACTCCCTATAGGGAACGGGCCCTGGAGATCGCGGGGCTGACCAAGGATAGAGCAGTCACCAACAGCGAGGTTGGCCTGCAATGCAGAGGTGAGGATCCATTGCCCCTTTACCCAGTCTCAAGTTCATGTCAGACAAAAATGATCCTTCCCTCTCACTGATCACATGTCCATTCTCTCGCGGGATCTCCATCGATGGGTCCGTGCCGTCTGGGGTCGCCCCCACCCCTGCCTTCCAAGAGAACACCTTGGAGGAGAGCTCAGAGGATGCCACCATCGATGCATCACAGCTGTCACCCCCCACTCTCTACCAGTGTCGAGATGTACACCTTGGTGGGCAAAATTAGTGGACAGGCTTCAGGGGTACAATCTGGTGAGTGCCACACAGTTGCTGAAGCACATCAGGTGGAGGCAGGAAGTGAGTCAGCAATCGGAGGTCTGCTGGATCCCAAGACTCGGCTGAGTCCTGGTCAGATGCCGAGCCTCTGGACAAGGTTATCACCGAGCTGATGGAGATGCTCGGACACAGCCCTGAGATTCAGGAAGGATATCAGCGACACTCCGGCGAGTGCACAGCCAATTGGAGGAGTCCAAAGGCTATGGGCACAGGAGATGGCTCCAACAATGCGTGGCATCGAGGCCAACACTGCTACGGTGGTGACCGCGGGGAGAGCCTGGAGCACGATGTCAGTGCCATGAGTGGCGGTGTCCAAGGTGTGAATCAGTCAGTGCCGAGCATGGCTGAGGGCCTTGGCAGCATGTACCAGTCATGGGGGATGTGACCCAGATGCAGGTTGACATTTCTGAGGCATTGCAGAGCATGTCACAGTTGGATATTGGCGGGACGCTGCAGAGCGTCACCCCGTCACTGAGCAGCATTGCTTAGGGCACAACACCATGGTGCAGACAATGGGGAGCCAGCAGAGCCGGAAGGTGCAGGGGCCTCTGGAACTCGCTCCCATGGAGTCACCATGGAGTCACCCAGGACCCCCCCCGCCCCCCTCAGGAGTGCCAGAGGCCGACCCGGAGCATTTCGGCAACATCGGTCTCCAGTTCTTCCGAGTCTATCCCTTCTTACCTCGGTGCGTCTCGATGTTAGCTGGCAGAATAGGGTGGCACGCATGTACACCTTGGGCTGTTGCTGGCCTCCCCTGTTGGGTCTCTCCACAGCCTGCTGGGTGGCCGGGTCTTCAGGGTGTGCCGCCTTGAGCCTGCATTGATGCTGCTGCTGCCGCCTCCTCCAGCGTCTGGCTGCCTGGGCTGCCACCAGCACCGTGAGGGCAGCTTCTGCGGGGTCGCCAACTCCATCCATATTGTTATATCTGTAAGGAATTGGAGAGATGGCTTCCACCCTGGGACCGTCAAATCCCCCAAGCCTCCCCACCCTTACCTGTCCCGTCTTCTCTCAGTGTGCCATCCGGCGAGCCTCTTGTGCTGGGAGGCCCCACCCAGCACATGCACCCCCGGCCACAGCAGGGGCCCCTAGACCCCAGATCCCTGTTGGGAACATCAGGGGGAACCGAGCTGAGGTACCTTCCTCTGCTCCACACACTCACCCTCTGGTCGCAAGGGTACTCGAATGCTGAAAACCAGGACTAGAGCGTATGATTGTTGGCTGTTGCCTCTGCGGTGATGACAGGGGCAGCACAGTAGCATTGTGGATAGCACAATTGCTTCACAGCTCCAGGGTCCCAGGTTCGATTCCGGCTTGGGTCACTGTCTGTGCGGAGTCTGCACATCCTCCCCGTGTGTGCGTGGGTTTCCTCCGGGTGCTCCGGTTTCCTCCCACAGTCCAAAGATGTGCAGGTTAGGTGGATTGGCCATGATAAATTGCCCTTAGTGTCCAAAATTGCCCTTAGTGTTGGGTGGGGTTACTGGGTTATGGGGATAGGGTGTAAGTGTTGACCTTGGGTAGGGTTCTCTTTCCAAGAGCCGGTGCAGACTCGATGGGCCGAATGGCCTCCTTCTGCACTGTAAATTCTATGAAAATGTCCATGCCTCACCGTTTGATTGGAATGCTAGGCAATAAAACTCATCTGAGACGTGGCACGTGTACCCACGAGAATGTTTTCTTTGTTAAACAGTCAACAATATCTTTATACAGAGCGGCATGTGGCACAGTGGTTAGCACTGCTGCCTACGGCGCTGAGGAGCCGGGTTTGAATCCCGGCCCTGGGTCACTGTCCGTATGGGGTTTGCAAATTCTCCCCGTGTCTGCGTGGGTTTCGCCCCCACAACCCAAAGATGTGCAGGGTAGGTGGATTGGCTTCGCTAAATTGCCCCTTAATTGGAAAAAATGAATTGGGTACTCAATTTATTAAAAAATCCAATAACTTTATACATGAAGATAAAAACAAACCACTTAACAATCCATATATCACATTGAGCATTAGCCAACAAAGAAAAAGCACCATGCTATACACAGACAAGTATCGTTTTGCTACAGAATATCGGTGCAAACACAAACTACAACAGTGCATTTATGCAAAGTAAACCAAGTGCACATTAAACATTAAACGAACAGCAGTGCAATGAAGTCACCGACACACCGACACCTGACTGAACCAGCCACTCTCTCCCCCTCCCATAGTTCCCAGCAGTAGACTCACATCAGTGGAAAGTCACTCGGGGGTAGTGTAACAATACACCGGAAAGTCACACCAATGCAGAGCATAGCAGAAGAGCGAAAGAGCACTCCTTCTTCCTCTCCAACACTGGCAGTAGGTTCCTTTCTCCAGGGCAGAGAAGCAAAAGGGGCTACAGCAGACAAACACATGGCCTTCAAGCATTAAACAATCAACAATACAATAACTCTCTCCCTCCCGTAGCTCCCAGCAGTAGACTCACATCAGTGAGAAGTGCTCGGGGGCAGCACACAGGCACCTTTTCTCTACAGAGTATCAGTACAAACACAAAGCTGCAACAGCGTATTAATACAAAGAAAACCAAATTACATTTTTTTCATAGAATTTACAGTGCAGAAGGAGGCCATTTGGCCCATCGAGTCTGCATCGGCCCTTGGAAAGAGCACCATACCCAAGCCTATACGTCCCCGTAACCCAGTAACCCACCCTACCTTTTTGGACACTAAAGGTCAATTTAGCATGACCAATGCACCTAACTGCACATCTTTGGACTGTGGGAGGAAACCGCAGCATCCGGAGGCAACCCATGCAAAAATGGCTTCCAGACATTAAACAGTAACAATGTAATGGAAAACACATGGCTTCTGCACATTTAACCACAAACAGTCAACAGTACAATAAAATAAACAGTAATCTGCACAGCATTCAGCCTTTAACCAGTAAACGGTTTGTTTTGCACTGAGTGCTGAATTTGGTGCATTTGAGTGCTATAGTGAGAGTTTGGTGAATGAGGGAGTATAAGGCTTCATTGTTATCTAAAGTCTAGTCTTTCTTTTATTTAGTTCATTAACTTAAAAGTTGCTGTTTGGTTTAGAAGAAGGTGAATTTTCAATCAGCTTTAAACAAAGGATCTACTTGTAGGTACTTGCAGTTGGAGCTGGTTCATTAGTTAATTGGATTAGGCCAGTTTTCAGAGGCTAGATTCACAGTATAAAAGTGATCCCCTACAGTGCAGACTTTGTTTGCACTGAGTGCTGAATTTGGTGCATTTTAGTGCTATAGTGAGAGTTTGATGACTGAGGGAGTGCTGAATTTGGTGCATTTGAATGCAATAGTGAGAGTTTGGTGACTGAGGGAGTGCTGAATTTGGTGCATTTGAGTGCGATAGTGAGAGTTTGGTGACTGAGGGAGTGCTGAATTTGGTGCATTTGAATGCTATAGTGAGAGTTTGGTGACTGAGGGAGTTAGGTGAGGAGGGAGTAAGGCGCTCCTTTCATTTTGTTTCCTACATTTCCGCAAAGAGCAAGAAGGGAGCCAGGAGTTTACAGAGAGTGCAGCTGACTGGGTGCAGAGTCGGAGGGCGGAGGTCCAGTTGGTCCACAGGGCAGCTATATTCTGTAAGGTAAGAGGGGATGGAGGCTAGGCCAGTTGCATGCTCCTCCTGTTGGATGTGGGTGGTGAGGGATACCACCGGTGACTATACCTGCGGGAAGTGCACCCAACTCCAGCTCCTCAAAGACCGTGCTAGGGAACTGGAGCTGAAGCTGGATGAACTTCGGATCATCCGGGAGACAGAGGGGGTGATAGAGAAGAGTTACAGGGAGGTAACCACACCCAAGGTACTGGACAAGAGTAGCTGGGTTACAGTCAGGGGAAAGAAAACAAACAGGCAGACAGGGCAGGGATCCCTCGTGGCCGTTCCCCTTCAAAACAAGTATACCATTTTGGATGCTGTTGGGGGGGGGGGGGGGGGTGGGGGGGGGGATTGACCTACCGGGGGAAGGCTCTAGCGGCCAGGTCTCTGGCACTGAGTCTGGCTCTAGGACTCAGAAGGGAAGGGGGGAGAATAGAAAAGCAATAGTAGGAGATTCAATGGTTAGGGGAATATTTAGGAGATTCTGTGGTCGCGAGCGAGAATCCCGGAAGGTATGTTGCTTCCCGGATGCCAGGGCCAGGGATGTCTCGGATGGTGTCTTCAGGATCCTTAAGGGGGAGGGGGAGCAGCCAGAAGCAGAGGTGCACATTGGTACCAACGACGTAGGTAGGAAAAGGGGTGTGGAGGTAATAAACAAGTTTAGGGAGTTAGGCTGGAAGTTAAAAGCCAGGACAGATGGAGTTGTCATCTCTGGTTTGTTGCCGGTGCCACGTGATAGCGAGGCTAGGAATAGGGAGAGAATGCAGCTGAACACGTGGCTGCAGGAATGGTGTAGGAGGGAGGGCTTCAGGTATTTGGATAATTGGAGCGCATTCTGGGGAAGGTGGGACCTGTACAAGCAGGACGGGTTGCATCTGAACCAGCGGGGCACCAATATCCTGGGAGGAATGTTTTCTAGTACTCTTAGGGAGGGTTTAAACTAATTTGGCAGGGGAATGGGAACCGGATTTGTAGTCCAGCAACTAAGGTAGCCGATATTCAGGACGCCAAAGCATGTAGTGAGGCAGTGGGGAAGGGAACACTGACAAAGGAGAGTACTTGCAGGCACGGAGATGGGTTGAAGTGTGTATACTTCAACGCAAGAAGCATCAGGAATAAGGTGGGTGAACCTAAAGGCATGGATCGGTACTTGGGACTACGATGTGGTGGCCATCACGGAAACTTGGATAGAAGAGGGGCAGAAACGGTTGTTGGAGGTCCCTGGTTATACATGTTTCAATAAGATTAGGGAGGGTGGTAAAAGAGGTGGGGGGTGTCATTGTTAATTAGAGATAGTATAATAGCTGCAGAAAGGCAGTTTGAGGAGTATCTGCCTACTGAGGTAGTATGGGTTGAAGTCAGAAATAGGAAAGGAGCAGTCACCTTGTTAGGAGTTTTCTACAGGCCCCCCAATAGTAGCAGAGATGTGGAGGAACAGATTGGGAAACAGATTTTGGAAAGGTGCAGAAGTCACAGGGTAGTAGACATGGGTGACTTCAACTTCCCAAACATTGAGTGGAAACTCTTTAGATCAAATAGTTTGGATGGGGTGATGTTTGTGCAGTGTGTCCAGGAAGCTTTTCTAACACAGTATGTAGATTGTCCGACCAGAGGGGAGGCAATAATGGATTTGGTAATGAACCAGGGCAAGTGATAGATTTGTTAGTGGGGGAGCATTTTGGAGATAGTGACCACAATTCTGTGACTTTCACTTTAGTAATGGAGAGGGATAGGTGTTTGCAACAGGGCAAGGTTTACAATTGGGGGAAAGGGTAAATACGATGTTGTCACACAAGAATTGAAGTGCATAATTTGGGAACAGTCTGAAGAGAGAGGAGAGGTCTTGAATGAGTACTTTTCTTCTGTATTTACAAAATGAGAGGGGCCATATTGTTGGAGAGGACAGTGTGAAACAGACTGGTAAGCTCGAGGAAATACTTGTTAGGAAGGAAGATATGTTGGGCATTTTGAAAAACTTGAGGATAGACAAGTCCCCGGGCCTGACGGGATATAACCAAGGATTCTATGGGAAGCAAGAGATGAAATTGCAGAGCCGTTGGCAATGATCTTTTCGTCCTCACTGTCAACAGGGGTGGTACCAGGGGATTGGAGAGTGGCAAATGTCGTGCCCCTGTTCAAAAAAGGGACTAGGGATAACCCTGGGAATTACAGGCCAGTTAGTCTTACTTCGGTGGTAGGCAAAGTAATGGAAAGGGTACTGAAGGATAGGATTTCTGAGCATCTGGAAAGACACTGCTTGATTAGGGATAGTCAGCACGGATTTGTGAGGGGTAGGTCTTGCCTTACAAGTCTTATTGAATTCTTTGAGGAGGTGACCAAGGATGTGGATGAAGGTAAAGCAGTGGATGTAGTGTACATGGATTTTAGAAAGGCATTTGATAAGGTTCCCCATTGTAGGCTTATGCAGAAAGTAAGGAGGCATGGGATAGTGGGAAATTTGGCCAGTTGGATAATGAACTGGCTAACCGATAGAAGTCAGAGAGTGGTGGTGGATGGCAAATATTCAGCCTGGAGCCCAGTTACCAGTGGTGTACCGCAGGGGTCAGTTCTGGGTCCTCTGCTGTTTGTGATTTTCATTAATTACTTGGATGAGGGAGTTGAAGGGTGGGTCAGTAAATTTGCAGACGATACGAAGATTGGTGGAGTTGTGGATAATGAGGAGGGCTGTTGTCAGCTGCAAAGAGGCATAGATAGGATGCAGAGCTGGGCTGAGAAGTGGCAGATGGAGTTTAACCCTGAAAAGTGTGAGGTTGTCCATTTTGGAAGGACAAATATGAATGCGGAATACAGGGTTAACGGTAGAGTTCTTGGCAATGTGGAGGAGCAGAGAGATCTTGGGGTCTATGTTCATACATCTTTGAAAGTTGCCACTCAAGTGGATAGAGCTGTGAAGAAGGCCTATGGTGTGCTAGCGTTCATTAACAGAGGGATTGAATTTAAGAGCCGTGAGGTGATGATGCAGCTGTACAAAACTTTGGTAAGGCCACATTTGGAGTACTGTGTACAGTTCTGGTCGGCACATTTTAGGAAGGATGTGGAAGTTTTGGAAAAGGTGCAAAGGAGATTTACCAGGATGTTGCCTGGAATGGAGAGTAGGTCTTACGAGGAAAGGTTGAGGGTGCTAGGCCTTTTCTCATTAGAACGGAGAAGGATGAGGGTCGACTTGATAGAGATTTATAAGTGGATTAGGGGAATAGATAGAATAGACAGTCAAAGACCTTTTCCCGAGGTGGCACAATTGCTTCACAGTTCCAGGGTCCCAGGTTTGATTCCGGCTTGGGTCACTGTCTGTGCGGAGTCTGCACATCCTCCCCGTGTCTGCGTGGGTTTCCTCCGGGTGCTCCGGTTTTCTCCCACAGTCCAAAGATGTGCAGGTTAGGTGGATTGGCCATGATAAATTGCCCTTAGAGTCCAAAATTGCCCTTAGTGTTGGGTGGAGGTGTTGACCTTGGGTGGGGTGCTCTTTCCAAGAGCCGGTGCAGACTCAATGGGCTGAATGGCCTCCTTCTGTACTGTAAATTCTATGATAATCTATGATTAATCTAGGACAAAGGTTCGGCACAACATCGTGGGCCGAAGGGCCTGTTCTGTGCTGTATTTTTCTATGTTCTATGTTACAATAAAAAAAATGAAATGAAATGAAAATCGCTTTGTGACAAAAAGGCTTCAAATGAAGTTACTGTGAAAAGTCCGTCGTCGCCATATTCCGGCGCCTGTTCAGGGAGGCTGGTACGGGAATTGAACCGTGCTGCTGGCCTGCCTTGGTCTGCTTTAAAAGTCACCAGCAATAAGCAAAAGCATTTCTTCAAGACTTTCAGCAAGCTGTTCAGTTGAATGGGGCCATCACCCTTCCCCTCCTTCAGCAGCAGGTCATCTGACTTCCTCCCTTTCCTTGCTCCAGGGCACAGAAGTAAAAGAGGCAGCAGCAAGCAAACACACCTCCAGGCAGCTGCAACAGCATTCGGGTCACTCCACCTCTGGCAACTACCAGCAGCCAGCTCTCAAAGGCAGGAGTAATCATACCAGAAAGTCACACTAACATAGAGCACAGCAGAAGAGTGAAAGAGCACCCCTTCACCCTCTTCAAACTGGTAGTACACTACTTACATTCTCCCTGTGCCTTATCCCAGGCCACTGAAGCAGATGATGCAGCAGCAAACAAACACTAGTCCTTCAGGCATTGCAGCCAGAAGCAGGGAGAATACAACCTACAGCACTACTTGAGAGCTGTGAAGTGCTTACATAACTAACAATTCCAATTCCTTATTAGCAATAACCTTCAGCTGTGCAGCCAGAGGCTACTCACAGTCACAGGGATTTAAAGTGACCTTCACCCGATTACTATGAACAGGGCTCTGTCCTGGAGATGTTTGGTGGGACAGATAGGCAGCAACTGTAGTTGCCCCTGTTATGGGTACACACAATCCTGGGGGTGTAGGACCCGCAGGTGCTGAGCCCCTCCCCCCTAATCCAGGGTCGACCCCTGACCTATGACACCCATCCCCTGATAAGGCTCACCCCCTGATCACTGGGCTGCATGCCTGATATTGAAAATGGCTGCTAACCTCCTCCAATTCCCATAGCAACCACTGTGCTAGCTTCCTGTTTCCAAATAGGTGTGCTAAAGGGTGCCCGCATGACCTCCCGCTGGGGAGCCGGTTAGATCCTGTGATTAGATAGGGCATCCACCTCGTTAATGAGATGGAGATTGCCCTTAATTGGTGATAATTGATTCCTTGCCATGTCCAGGCAGGAACCAAAAGCTGCCAACAGGAGTGGGCCTGTTGGATCGCAAATCGACTGGCGAGTGAAATTGAAGTCACATGCAGCGGCCTCCCAGGAGTTACCCAACACCCCAGCGAGAAGCCACGCAGGGCTAAAACCTGAAGCTGGTGCAATGGCTACCGAGTGGGGTGGGGGTGAGGGGCTTTGCACCTGTGAGGCCTTCAAGCCATCTGTAAATAGTGTGGTGACCTAAAGCAGAGGCAACCGCAGTTGCAGCCTCTCTGTCCTACCAAACTCTTCCAGCAAAGAACCCTGCCGAGGCTTATCTGAAGAAAGTCAATTTCACCCCCTTTGACTGTGAGCAGCCTCCAGCTTCGTAGCTGAAAGAAATTACAAATAAGGAATTAACATTGTGAGTTGTGATAGAATTTCATGCTCCTAAACTTTCATGTGACTCCTCAAAGGCATAGATGCCACATCTCAGCAGATGATTCATGCACTGCATATCCAGCAAGCTTTGAACTGTGTGCCTGAACTCCAGGAGCGTCAGCACCACAGAGGCAACTACCAACAATCAAACACCACTGAGGATCCTCCTGCGGCCAAAGGGTACGTTTGTGGATGGGCGGAGCGGGGGCTCGCTGGTTGGCACTCTGAGACAAGGCGGTACAGTAACAGTAAGGGTGGGGAGGCCTGGGGGATTTGAGGGTCTCAGGATGGAAGCTCTAACTTATTGTCAGTCTCTCTCTCTCCTTCTCCAATTCCTTCCAGGAACACAAATGTGTGCTGGTGTGTATCCCACAGAGGCTGCCCCCACTTTGCTTGTGGCAGTTAAGCTCAGTCTGTGTCGACCATGCCCAACGACGAAGATAGGAGCAACGCTAATGTAGGCTGGAAGCGGCACATCATGTACAGGGGGCCGTGGCACACCCTGTAGGTCCAGCCACCCATTAGGCTGAGGAGGTAGCCAGAAGGAGAGGCCAGCGACAGCCCAATATGTACAAGCGTCGTTGGTCCTTCCATTAGCTTATGGACAGCATATGCTGCAGGAGGCTCCATATCAGCAAAGAAACACTGCGGTGCCTGTACCATGTCTTCACCGACATGACACCCTGTAGAGGAGGACACCTGTTCCTGTTAGCCTTGAATGTCATTGAGGTTTTAAACGTCAATGCCACTGGGTCATTCCAGGCCTTGAGTGGAGACCAATGTGGCACATCCCAATCTTCTGCCCACAGGTGTATCCAAGAGGTGGCGAATGCTCTGTATGCCCAGGTATCTGACTATTTCACCTTCGACCTGAACCAGCCCCACCAAGATGCCTGGGCTGCAGGATTTGCTGCCATTGACAGGATGCCCCAGGTCCAGGGGATGATCGATGGCATGCATGTTTCCCTGTGAGCATCAGGGCTTCAGGGAGTGCCCTATATTAACAGGAAGGAGTTGCACTCACTGAATGTCCAGATCTGTGCAACCACCACCACCGGATCGTGCTCATCTGTGCCTGCAACCTGGGAGCGTGCATGGCAGCTACATCCTGGGGACTTGGAAATCACCAGTGTATTCAAGGACTACGTCAGGATGATGGGTTGGCTCGTAGGGGACAAGTGATACCTGCTGAGGACATGGTGCGGAGGCCTGAGACTGAAGGGGAGACCTGATACAATGAAGCCCATGTGGCCAGCCGTGCTGTCATCGAGAGGTGCAATGGACTGCGAAAAATGCTGTTCTGATGCCTGGACCACTCTTGCTGTGCCCTATGGTACGCATCACAGAGTGTCTCCCGCTGTGCCTCCCTCCACAATCAGGCACAGCAGAGGGTCGACATTCTGGAGGAGGAGGAGGAGAAGGAGGCGGACTAGGAAGTGCTGAAGGAGGAGCCCATGGAGGAGCCAGAGGATAGGCTGCAGAGAAGGTCTGACATTCCAGGAGGACCAGGAAGGCCCTCATGATATCCAAATAATCCTCAGACAAGGCTGTGTCCATCAGCTCAACACATCCTCATTCGCATTCCTTCCCCATTCCCCCCTTATTTCTACTCACATTCCTCCCATTTCCCCACCCCATTCCCCTCCCATTCCCCCCTAAACCCCTCCCACCCAATCACACCACCCCCTCCCCCAGCACCTTGTTCCCCCTCCAAAGGTCTGTGTAACATCACTGCAGGGCGATGGGCCTGTGCTGGCACTGCCAGCCGCTCACTCTACAAGGCAGGAGAGAGATGACCACTCGCTGTGAGGAACGTTCTGGTGCTCCTCAGGGTCTGATAAAGTCTGACTCATGTCTTTCCGCTGACAGCACGCTCACACCCATCCCTATGATCAGTCTGCAATTGGGGCTTCTGACCTTAGACCACTGTGCCTGGAGTGGGGGTGGGGTGAACAGGGAGTGGGGGTGCAGGCAGGCCTGCTGTGAAGATTAATAGTGAGAGAAGCTTCACATGAATCGGATGTGAAATATTTTAATGATAACCATTTTGATGTGACAGATTTCCATTCCACCTAGCTAATGACAGTGACCTTAACTGTGCCCACTCAGTGCTCCTCACTCTTCTTTATCTTCTGTGGTCTACTGCTATATTTAGGTGTGGCCCTAGATGCACATCAGAGGTAAAGGCAGCCTTCTGCTTTCCATGCCAGTGGCCTTTGATGCACTTGGCAGACATCCACTGGAGAGCCTGGCACCAGATTGTCCCGGCCGAATTAGCAGTGTCAGGTGTCACAGCCATGCCACCCGGTTCTGCCCACTGCCCTTGAAATGCACCAGTATCAGGAAGGGCAGTGGCAGAACTCGAGACAGCCGTAGTCTATTTGGTGGCAGGTCACGGGTTGGGGCCCGGCGCTTCCTCCTCCCTGAGGATGTCTGATGAGCTCCAGCAGCCTCTGACACATCTGGCTCTGCCAGTCCTGGAGGCTCCCCATTGTCTCCACCATGGTGTCAACGCCCTCAGCGATGCTCCTCAGTGACTGGGCCACATTCTGCAGTGCCTTGAAAATGCCCACCTGTGTGGACCCTCATTGACGGGGACATGATGCCGAGGCTCTCGGGCATGATCGACACAGACTGAGCCGTGCCTTGGACACCACCACTCAAGGGGGCGGGGATGTCGTGCTCCAGGTTTTCCACTGCAGTCGCCATCCTAGCAGGGTTGGCCTGGGTGACATTTTACGCCGGCACCATCTGCTGCAACTAAAGGCTTTGGGACTCCTCCAAACAACCTTGCTGTTGCTGGAATGTTGCTGATGCCCCCCGCCCCCCTTGAATCTGCAACAGCTCTAGGAGAACCTTTCCAGAGGCTTGGCATCTGGATGGGGCCCAGCTGTGTCCTGGGATCCAGCAGATCTTCGACTGCTAACTCCCTCGGATATTCCGACCTCCACCTGATGTGCATTAGTAACTGCGAGGTGCTCACCTGATAGTGCCCCGGAAGCCTGCCCGCTCATGTTACCCACCGATGTGTGTGCCTCTGCACTGGTGGAAAGTGGGAGATATAGCTGGGACGCGTTGCCGGTGTTCTCCTGAGAGCTCTCCTCTGAGAAGGTCTCTTGCTTGGCAGGGACGGCACAACTCCAGATGGCCCGGCCTCATCAGATGGTGATCCTACAATTTTGTGAGACATTAACATCTCACTGGACAGGTCATCTGGGTGAAGGGGCAGTGAATCCTCACCTCTCTGGTGCAGGCCAACCATACTGTTGGTCACTGCTCTCTCCTCGGGGAACCATGATCTACATGGCCTGTTCCTCATAGGGGGTGAGGACTCGGTTCTCTGGGTGTCCTCCATCCATCTTCACCCTATCCCTCTGATTATGGGCTATTTTCTCCTGAGGGGACAAAGAGAGGCCATTGTGAACAGCATAATTGATGGGTCAGGGGGTCTATAGCAAGTGGCATGCGTGGGCACCGCACCTGGACATGAAGGGGTTGCCGTGGTGGCTGACAGGGGGCTCTGAGAAACAAGCTTGAAGATCGGATGTTGGGAGGGTGCAAGGTGTCAGCCAGTGGATTGGGGGGTGGAGGAAGGGGGGACAAGGGAAATTGAAGGGTGGCAGGCGGAACTGATGCCAGGAGAAGAGTGGTGGCAGCTTACCCTTGCAGCTCGTTGGAGGCTGTTTGCCTTCTTCGACATTGGGCGGAGGTTCTTTTGGTCATGCTGCCCGCACTAACAGCCTCTGCCACTGCTCCCCAGGCGGCATTGCTGACCCTGCCCCTCGAGGGATGCCTCTCAGATGGCGCCGAGAAGCCTGGCCAGGTCTGCATTGCAAAGCGAGGAGCAGGTCTGCACGCTGCCATCCTCATGTGTTGACTGGTAGTGAGTGATGAGGGAACGTTTAAAAGCAGCTCCCCCTTGTTAGCAGTGAGCAGCTGAGGTGCGAGTCGGGCGGATCAGGTACGAAGGAAGCCAGTCAAAATTCACGTGGGAGCTCATTTTTGGGACTAAGTGCGGTTGAATACTGGCCACATCTCGCCAATGCAGCCGTCGCAAAACACCCTGCCAAACCCGCCCAAAATGACACTTAGAAATGTTCCCGCTGAGCCACAACCAGTATCTTGTCACCCTCAGCCTTTCACTTGTTTCAGGTTTGTTTGGACAGGATGGCTTACTGAAAACTAGGTTCAACGAGTTTACAACTCCATTGCTGTACTCAGGAATGTCAGTTGGAAGCAGGTACACTAGCCATTCAAAGTAACATAGGCCAATGTTCTTGGATGAAGATTTGGTGCCCAGACTGCCTGCTGTGATCACATTATTTCTGGTATTCCCAATGTTGCATAATGTCCACCATTGGCAGCAGCATTAATTGAGATGTAAAAAAGAATGGCCTCCTGCAACCATTCAGGATAAGATTTCAACCACCTCCGCTGACCGAGAGGGTGAAACAGAACTGAAATATCTATTCAGTTTGGTTGAGAAAACATCTCTGACCGATAAAATTACAGTTGTCCTTGGATGTTCCTGGTTTATGGCATCTCAATTACTTAATAACTATTTAACTTTGCTGAACTTTCACTCCTGTGCATGTTATATGCCAGGCATGTGGGAAGGAAAACATTGGTGTGCCCAGCCTTGTGCCCATTTAACATTTAAAGTGCAATGGGAATGAACGAGGCTGACACTGCTCCGTTTCATAGGCCTGATTAGTACTACTATTCTTACGATTTGGAATGATTGTTACCCCACAAAATTCAATTGCGTTGTGTCAATGGCACAGGATCATCTCTGTGCGTCAGGGATAACATTTCCTCTGGTTACTATATCAACATCATAAATGCACTCAAAAAGAACATAATTATGATTTCACTGCACATAATAACCAGAACAGTGATTCCATCGTAGCATTAATTTGGATCAATTTCATGCTGAATAATGTGCTGCCTGTCTGTTCCTCGTTATCGGGCTGGCTAATAAATAAACAAAATGTGTAAATGAATCACTTTAAGAATTCAGGCTTTCAAAGAATAATGGTCATGTGCAACTTTCCAATTAATATTCTGCTGAAATACACAATCTCTGAAATTAGACACATTGAACACGATTCATACAGAGTGTTTATGACAGGATTGTACTTTATGCTGCTCGCTTGCTTCGGTGATAACACTCTTGCCTCTGAATTAGGTGCTAATGGGTTCAATGTATTTCAGAAATTGAGCACAGAATCTGTCCCTCTTTTATTCTCTTCCGTCTGATTCTCTCCATTTCCGTTTCTTGTTTTCTGGTTATTGATCCGTGCTATTTTCCTTTTTCCTCTCTTCCGTGGTTAGCACTGTGGCTTCACAGCACAAGGGTCCCAAGTTCGATTCCCCGCTGGGTCACTGTCTGTGCGGAGTCTGCACGTTCTCCCCGTGTCTGCGTGGGTTTCCTCTGGGTGCTCCTGTTTCCTCCCACAGTCCAAAGACGTGCAGGTTATGTGGATTGGCCATGATAAATTGCCCTTAGTGTACAAGAAGGTGAGGAGGGGTTATTGGGTTATGGGGATCGGGTGGAAGTGAATGAAGGCTTAAGCGGGTCGGTGCAGACTCGATGGGCCGAATGGCCTCCTTCTGCACTGTATGTTCTATGTTCAATGATCCTTTCAAGCCTCAGGAGCCTTGGGGATCCTTGAATAACTGATGCTGTAGTAATCTCTGGATTGGTCTCTGTGCCACATGAAGCAAGTACAGAAATAGGAGGATAAGGCAGATGAATAATGGTTGGAAAGCTGGTGCAGGTTGGGAGGCTTCCTGGGACATTGGGACTGGCTCAGGGGAGATGACACCTGTCCAAGCCAGATGGGTTGTACCTAAACAGAACTGGGATTGTGTTCCTTGTGGGGCATTTTGCTAGTGCTGTTGGGAGGGTTCAAAACTAACTTAGCAGGGTTGTGGGAACCACAAGGAAATATTAGAGAGGAATACCAGGATACACAAAATATTGGGAGAGGCAGAAAGTACTAGAATAGAGAATAGTAAGTTAATAGGTGAAGTCGGAGTAAGGGAGAAAGTAATGGCGTCTAAATCAAGGTTACTATTCATATTTTTAAAAATTAATTTACAGTGTCGCTGGTTGGGCCAACATTTATTGCCCACCCCTAGTTGCCCTTCAGAAGATGGTGGCGAGTTGCCTTCTTGAACCGCTGCAGTCCCTGCGGTGTACGTACACCCACTGTGCTGTTAGGGAGGGAGTTCCAGGATTTTGACCCAGCGACAGTGAAGGAACGGCGATATATTTTGGGTTGGTGAGTGACGTGGAGGGGAACCTCCAGGTGTTGGGGTTTCCAGGTATTTGTCCTTCTAGATGGTAGTGGTCAGGGGTTTGGAACCTTGGTGAGTTACCAGTGCATCTTGTAAATGGTATACATGGCTGCCATTGTTCGTAGGTGGTGGAGGGATTGAATGTTTGTGGAAGGGGGAGCAATCAAACAGGTTGCTTTATTCTGGATGGTGTCGAGCTTCTTGAGTGTTGTTGGAGCTGCACTCATCCAGGCAAGTGGAGAGTATTCTTGTGCCTTGTAGATGGTGGACAGGCTTTGGGCTCAAGAGGTGAGTTACTCACCATAGGATTCCTAGCCTTTGACCTGCCCTGGTAGCCACAGTATTAATATGCTAGTCCAGTTCAGTTTCTGATCAATGGTAACCCCCAGGATGTTGATTGGGGGGGATTCAGTGATGGTAATGCCATTAAATGTCAATTGCCGATAGTGGGATCCTCTCTTATAGGAGATTCTTTTTATTCATCCATATGATGAAAGCACTAGTCCGGTAGCACAGTGGTTAGCACAGTTGCTTCACAGCGCCAGGGTCCAGGTTCGATTCCTGGCTTGGGTCACTGTCTCTGTGGAGTCTGCATGTTCTCCCCGTGTCTGTGTGGGTTTCCTCCGGGTGCTCCGGTTTCCTCCCATAAGTCCCGAAAGACGTGCTGTTAGGTGAAGTGGACATTCTGAATTCTCCCTCTGTGTACCCGAACAGGTGCCAGAGTGTGGCAACTAGGGGCTTTTCACAGTAACTTCATTGCAGTGTTAATGTAAGCCTACTTGTGACAATAAAGATTATTATTATACCCATCCAAAGTTTTGACAAATGGTCACCTGGACTCAAAACTTTAGCTCTTTTCTCTCCCTACAGATGCTGCCAGACCTGCTGAGATTTTCCAGCATTTTACTTTTGGTTTCAGATTCCAGCATCCGCAGTAATTTGTTTCTATCCAGTGGTTGGTATTGGGACCCTTGCTTTTTCGTATCCGTATTAGTGATTTAGATCTTGGTGTATAGGGGACAATTTCAAAGTTTGCAGATGATACAAAACTTGGAAGTATTATAAATTATGAAGAGGACAATGTAAGACTTTTAAAAGGACGTAAACAAGGTGTTGGAGTGGACTGATGAAGCTCAATGAAGATGAATGGGCGGCACGGTGGCACAGTACTTAACACTGCTGCCTCACAGCTCAAGGGACCTGGATTCAATTCCGACCTCGGGAGATTGTGTGGAGTTTACACTTTCTCCCCGTGTCTGTGTGGATTTCCTCTGGGTTCTCCAGTTTCCTCCCACGGTCCAAAGATGTGGAGGTTAGGTGGATTGACCATGCTAAATTGCCCCTTAGTGTCCAAAGGTTAGTTAGGGTTACTGGGTGGAGACGTGGGCCTAAGTAGGGTTCTCTTTCCAAAGGCCGGTGCAGACTCGATGGGCCGAATGCCTCCTTTTGCACTGTAGGGATTCCATGATTCTATGAAGTTCATTGCAGAAGTGAGTGAGGTGATGCATTTTGAGAGGGAGACCATGGAGAGTCAATGGGTTGGATTCTCCGTATCACAATGCTGGAAGGGCGATTTCCGGTCAGGCGGAGAATCCAACGTCAGGCAAAAAACGGGATCGGTGGTGTTTCGGTGCTCTGGTCCCCCGCTGGTAGTGGCATTGAGGTTGCACCCATCAGTGAGAAGATGCAAATGGGTAGTTAAGACCCATTTGCATCCTATTAATAGGTCGGACATCAAATTCTCCAAGTCCGTGGAATTTTACAATCCTCACTTGGGCAAGAATGGATGCCGGTATTTACAAACGTGGCCCTAATGTGGTAGACCGCTCGTTGGGCCAAGGAGGTAACTCCTAAAGGGAGTTGCTCCAAAGTCCATCAGAGGGCCACTCTCCCTCCTTTCCCACAATACAAGATCTACCCACCCCACCAGAGACCCCCCAATTATAGAGACCTCACAAGCGACCCCCATTTCTGAAAGCCCCCAATTACAGATTCTCCCACCAGAGACCACCATTACAGAGACCCCCACTGAGATCCTCAATTAGAGACCCGCACGAGAGAGCCCCCATAAGAGAGACCCCTGCCTGGAGGCTAGAGAGCCTCTTTAATTCAGCTCATGCTTGAGTGACTATCAAATAGTGAGCTGTGAAACTAACCAGTTGGGTGTTTTAAGTGCTCTCACTTCCTCTTTTTCTCTGCAGAAAACACTTAACTGTCTTTGATGTGATCCTGGAACTGTCAATCATAGATATATGTTTATAAACATTGTTAATTTCACAGCTAGGTACTTGAAAGCCACTCAAGTGGGAAGGGAGATGATTTAAACAATGCAGGCAGTTGTGTGTGTGTGTGTGTGTGTGGAAGTATCAATCACAGCCCAGTAAAAGCAATTTCACAGTGGTATGAATGATAGGATTGCAGATCAAGGGTCTAAGGGGTTTTAAACCCAGCTGACCTTTCCTCTTTCCAGTAATTGACAGGTGCTGCTTCCTCTGCCACTGTGAGGGTAGCCACCTCACAGGCAATGTTGTGCCAGAGCCAGATAGGCATTGCAGCGGCACTTCTGAGAGTGGCCCAGTCACAGCAGGCCATGGCTGGGAACACCGGCGGCATTACCAAGGCACTGGCCGACGTGTCACAGACAGAGAGAGAGGTGGCCCAGTCCCAGAGAGAGATGGCACAATCACTGGCTGATGGGACACAGACCCACAAGGTGATGCAAAAGTCAATGGGTGATGTGGTGCAGTCCCAGACAGAGATGGTCCACCCCCTGTGCTCCATGGCTGCAAGCATGCAGACCCTGGTCGAGAGGGTCCTCCAGGACAGGCAGCACCAGGTGGCGGAGAAGCCTCAGCGTTTAGCTCCACTAGCATTCCCGTCCCATAGAGTAGCCCAGAGGCCACAGGGAACCACAAGGGAGGAGGAGGTTATGGGACCTATGACGGTGACTCCCACAGGGGAGGTCCCGGAACACGGCGGCACCTCGGACTCCCTCTCCCTCCTGGCCCGAGCGCATCTTTTGGGCTGCCGGCGTAACAGGGTGGCACCACGCCTCCTGGGACACCCGAGCAGCAGCCGGGCCCCTCCAGGCCTAGTCATCCCCGATGACGCGCGCCAACCGGGACCCAGGTCGCAGGGCAGGGATCACAGCAGGCCACCTCCACTCCTGCTGTACCATCTGGGGATCCACCCAGATGTGGCATCAGGGTCCGTAAAGCCAGAAAGTTAGACACCAGTTAAGTTGGCAGAGGTGCAAGACACAGTTATGTGATCGGGGCCAGGGCACAAAGCTGTATATACTTTGTGACATTAAATACCTGTACACGCTGTTACAACCTGCCTCGGTGTTCTGTCAGATAGGTGTGAGGGGTGGGCTGGTCTAGGCTAGCCAGAGATGGATACGTGGGGGAAATGGGCAGTCATTGTGGGTGGGCTGGACTCCCAACCTTGCCGCACCCCCCGACTGTCCCCACCACCGTCACCCCAGCAATTCTATGCGACTGGGTAATGGAATAGCCAGCTTGCATGCATGGATCGACAAGGTGGTCGATGGAAAGTGCTACTGTGGGCAGGAGTCAGACATTGTCAAATAACGCAGAGCACCAGAGCTCATCGCAGAGCGGGTTGTCATCATCCTCCATCCCATTGACCAGACCCACTGTTACTGCCAACCCAGGGCCCGCACCCTGTAGTGCGACAGATATGTATCAGATCTCCCCATGTCCTGCTCATCTTCCCCCTCCCCCGCATCATCCTCTTCCGAGGCTTCATTCTCCTCCTCCAGCACGTCGCCCCTCTGCTGCGCGATGTTGTGGAGGATGCAGCAGACCGCCACAATGCGGGCAGCCCCCTCAGCATCATACTGAGGGCTCACCCCAGAGCGGTCCAGGCACTTGAACCGCATCTTCAGGATGCCGAAGCACTGCTCGATCGATCTCCTGGTTGCTGCATGGGCATCGTTGTAGCGGGTCTGTGGCCTTCGGATAGGCATCATCAGCCACGACCGCAGTGGATAACCCCTGTCACCCAAGAGCCAACCCACCAGCCGAGGGAGCATTTCAAACATGTCAGGAATTATCGTGTGTGCCAGGATGAAGGAGTCATGCACACTGCCCGGGTATTGAGCGCAGATGTGCATGATGCGCATCTGATGGTCACATATCAACACATTCATCAAGTGGAACCCCTTTTGCTAGGTGTAGAGCGGCCTATCAACTGCAGCTGGCCGTAGGGGACATGCATCCCGTTGATCACCCCCTGGATCCGGGGCATGTCGGCCAACCCCGCTGCCCAGCCATCTTGGTGAGCTCGGCCCACATTGGGGTGGATGTATTGTGCCGAGTGGGCACATAGGGTGTCTGTAAAGGCATGGATGCACCTGTGCACTGAGGTCTGTGAGATTTTAGACAGGTCCCCACTCGATGCATGGAAGGATCCTTGACGGCCCCCGGGAACTGGTGTCCTCACCATTACCCCAGTGGTACCAGGTGTGCCATGATTTGGTAGATATGTTGCACAGTTTTCCTGCTCAGCTGGAGTCTTTGACGGCATGCTAGGTCCGGCAGGTCTTCGAATGACAGGCGGTGCCGGTACACCTTGGTACCATGCGGTACCACCTTGGCACCTCCTCCTCCTCGGCCTGTCGAGTGGCCAGCTCTCCATCCTGGGTGGCTGCCTCCTGTTTCTCTGGGTAGGCTCTGCTGCTACCTACTCCACTGCCAGCACGTACAGCCGCAGGGCATACCCCAGGGCTGTGGCGACCAGCAGGAAGACCACCATTGCTGGTTGAATTCCAATATCCATTGTCTGCAGGGGATGAATAGCCAACATGTTAGTGTGGTGCGTACCCCATGCCCAACCAGGTCCAACGAGCTACATGGTGGCCCCGGTTGGAACTGCGGCTCTGCCCCCACATGTAACCTGGCAGCAGGAACGGGCACCATTGACTGGCACTGCTCTTGCCAGACTTTGCTCTGCGGCCCCTGCCCGGCCCCCTTTTAGGGGCTATAGTAGATGTTGCCCTAGGTGGGCCGCCTGGTGCCCATGTGATGGGTAGCAGCTGGGAGGGGGGATAAGGCGGAGGGTGGAGTGCGGGGTGTGGTGAACGTATTATGGCAACCATTCACCACTGTATTGCATTGTACTATGTTGTTGCCCTTGTGGGCTCCACCTATGGACCATTGTATTGTATTACACCGCTTGTATCATGTTGGTGCCCTTGTGGGCTCTGCCCCTGGCTCCGCCCCCTTGAGGCGAGGTATATTACGCAGCTGCCCTGTAGGCGTCTCTCATTGCAGAGCAGTCGCAGGCAGGCACTGTTCTGGTTGATTAAAGCCACTGTTCACTGGGAAGCGAAGGAGGTGTAAAAGATTGTACAGCCTGATTAAGAGGTGATTGATAAGAAGGTGCCAGATCTCTTTAAAGAATTTACTTGTGTGGGTAAAGTTTACTCGTGTATCAGGAGGAGCTGGTAAATAAGTCACAATTTTAAGAGATACGGGAGCTAGTCAATCTTTAATGGTAAGAGATGAGGAATTATGTAGTTTGGGAAGAATGTTGCCAGAAAAGGTGGTAATATGTGGAATTCAGGGTGAGAGGAGCAGTGTTCCATTATATAAGGTGAGGTTGGAAAGTCCAGTGAAGAGTGGTGAAGTGGTAGTAGGAGTAATAGAGAAACTATCTTGTCCAGGAATACAGTTTATCTTGGGTAATGATATAGCTGGATTGCAAGTGGGAGTGATGCCTCCTGTGGTTGATAAACCAGTGGAAAATCAGACAACTGAAGTGTTGAAGGACGAATATCCTGGGATTTTTCTGGATTGTGTAGTAACAAGGTCGCAAAGTCACAGGTTAAGACAAGAGGAGAAATCAAAGAGTAAAGATGAAGTTGAAGTGCAATTATCAGAAACGATTTTTGATCAGACGGTTGAAAAAGAACAAGAACAGGTGGAATTTGAGGTGGATAATTTTAGTTCAGGAAAATTGGCGGAGTTACAACAGAAAGATGTAGAAATAAAACGGATGTATCAGAAAGCATATACGGAAGAGGAATCTGAGTGTATACCAGAGTGTTATTACCGTAAAAGTGATGTCTTGATGAGAAAACAGAGACCTGTACATATGCAGGCGGATGAAAAGTGGGCAGAAGTTCATCAAGTAGTATTGCCAATAGGGTATAGAAAAGAGGTGTTGCGAGTTGCACATGAGGTACCAGTGGGAGGTCATTTGGATATAAGGAAAACACAAGCTAAAATCCAGAAACATTTTTGTTGGCCTGGACTACATAAAGATGTAGTTAAATTTTGTCAATCATGTCAAGTGATAGGGAAACCTCAAGCAGTGATAAAACCAGCGCCCTTAATACCCATTCCAGCATTTGAGGAACCTTTTACAAGGGTCCTAATTGATTGTGTAGGACCGCTTCCTAAAACAAAAAGTGGGAATCAATATCTTTTGACTATAATGGATGTGTCTACTAGGTTTCCAGAGACCATTCCAGTACGTGATATTACAGCTAAAAAGATTGTGGAGGACTTACTTAATTCCTTTACTCGGTATGGATTACCAACAGAAATACAATCGGATCAAGGATCAAATTTTACCTCAAAGTTCTTCAAAGAAGTTATGAATAGCTTAGGAATAAAACAATTTAAATCAACTGCGTACCATCCAGAATCGCAGGGAGCATTAGAAAGGTGGCATCAGACATTAAAGACAATGTTAAGGGCTTATTGTCAAGATTATCCAGAGGATTGGGATAAAGGAATTCCATTCGTACTGTTTGCAATTAGGGATGCACCTAATGAATCAACCAAATTTAGAACTTTTGAACTAATTTTTGGTCATAAGGTAAGAGGACCACTTAAATTGATTCAGGAAAAATTGGTGGGTGAGAAATCGTAAATTACATTATTGGATTACGTGTCAAATTTTAGGGAACGATTAAATAGAGTAGGTGAATTGGACATTTGAAAGTTGCACAAAATGTGATGAAACCGGTAGCGGACAAGATCTTCCAAAGTTCGTAGTTTTGCCAGTGGAGATAAAGTTTTAGTGTTGTTACCAGTGGTAGGTGAGCCTTTAAAAGCTAGGTTTTGTGGACCGTATCAGATTGAAAGGAAATTAAGTGAGGTGAATTATGTGGTAAAAACACCAGATAGAAGGAAGACTCACTGAGTGTGTCATGCGAATATGCTTAAAAGGTACTTTGAAAGGGAAGGAGAGAAAAAGGAGGTTTTAATGATTCTAACTCAAAGTGACAAACCAAATCCAGATGACTGTGAATTTGACATACCTCAAATGAAATTGGAAAATGAGGATGTTCTTAAAAATTGGGATAAATTGTTAAGTTACCTTCCAGAGGAAAAGCAAACTGACCTGAAAGAGTTATTGATATCACATGGGCAAGTTTGTAGAGATAAATTGGGAAGTACTAAAATGGCTATACATGATGTAGATGTGGGAAATGCTGTTCCTATCAAAAAACATCCATATCGACTTGATCCTTTAAAATTGGCACAGGTTAACAAAGAGATTGAGAGTATGCTTAAAAATGGCATAATTGAAGTGGGTTGCAGCCAATGGAGCTCACCCAGAGTGATGGTACCTAAACCAGACAGTACCCAACAGTGGTGTGTGGACTATAGAAAGATTAATGCAGTTTCAAGAATGGACTCTTATCCTATCCCACATTTGGAGGATTGCATTGATAAAGTGGGACAATCTGCTTTTATTTCCAAATTGGATTTGCTTAAAGGTTACTGGCAGGTACCTTTATCCAAAAGGGCGAAAGAGATTTCAGCTTTTGTGACTCCAGATGGCATATACCAATTCAAAGTTATGCCATTTGGCATGGAATACGCCCCAGCCACATTTCAGCGGGTAACTAATACAGTCATTTCAGGATTACCCAATTGTGCGGTATACATCGACGATCTGGTAATTTTCAGCCAGACATGGAAGGAATATTTACAACATCTGATGGAGTTATTCGATCGACTTCAGGAGGTGGGTTTGGTGATAAACCTAGCCAGAAGTGAATTTGTGAAAGCCCAAATCACTTTCCTTGAGGAGTTTCCGATATCCTCAAGATGAAGGGAAATAATGCGATTTCTTGGCATGAATGGATTTGATCGAACCTTTGTGCAAAAGATTTGGTGCGTGGTTGCTCCACTGATGGACTTGCTGATGAAATGTCAAAAATTTCAATGGACAGCGGACTTTCAACAGGCATTTGACTGCCTGAAAGCTGTGGTAACCGATGCTCCTGTATTGGAGAATTGCAAGAGACTCTGTGATCAGATTGAACTGAATTATCTAACTTTAAAGAGAAGTGCCGAGGCGTAGAGGAATGGATGGATTGTGCAGAGACTTCCTTGTTCAAAGAGACTGTCAATCGAGAAGGATTTCCGTTGGAGGAAGAAGAATGGAAAAAAAACTATATTATCATACCTGTTTGTGTGTATTGCTTTTTTTGAACCGATAAAGTATTTTTATGTGTGCATTTCTTAATTGATGGTGCAAAGGTGAAAATCTTGAAGTTGATGGGTTTTTTTTTTGGGGGGGGGGGGGGAGGAGATGTCATGTGAGAGTAACTTTAACAAATGGATGTTTCAGCAATGTACCTTTAAGAAATGGAGCGGATCATATTACTGAAGTGATGTCAGAGGGTGGGGGGAGCTGAGCTCACTTCTGCTTTTTGAGTTTCAGTTTGAGAGAGGAGCTTGGGTGTATCTGTGTGTTTCCAGTGAGCTGCATGAAGAAAACAAAGAGACTGTAGCAGAAGTAACCAAAAGCAGCAGCACGGTTGAACCTTTTCTCACTATATATATTGAATGTAGCCTAACGTGCTCCTCTTTGAAGGTTGGTTAAGTCTTTTGGATGTTAAAAGGACAGCTGAAAAGATTACTTAGTCTTTGGGGGTTATCTTTGAATTAATGGGTGTTAAGATATTCAATGGTTGTTTTAAAAAGGTTAACTTGAGTTGACAAAATAAACATTGTTTTGTTTTAAAAAACACTTGTCCGTTTATGCTGTACCATACCTGTAGAGTGCGCCGTGTGCTCCCCACACCACAATCTATTAAAGGTTGTGGGTCAGTTGAACTCCTTGCTACTTTAGGATTCTCTAACCTCTGACCCATAACACCCTACGTAGTGTCTTCATCTTGTTCGGTTTCCCCACTTACGTCCACAGGGGCTCCTCGTATATGAGCGACGAACTATGTCAGTATCTGCTCGGTAAGGGCATCGCCTCAAGCAGGACTACCAGTTACAACCCCCGGGGAAACGGACAGGTGGAGAGGGAGAACGCGACGGTATGGAAGGCCGTCATCCTGGCCCTGCGGTCTAGGAATCACCCAGTTCCCCACTGGCAGGAGGTCCTCCCCGACGCGCTCCACTCCATTAGGTCACTCCTTTGCACAGCCACGAACGAGACCCCTCATGCCCGCCTATTTGTTTTCCCCAGGAAATCCACCTCCGGGGTCTCGCTTCCAGCCTGGCTGAAGACACCAGGGCCCGTACTCCTCCGGAAACACGTGAGGAGCCATAAGTCCGACCCCCTGGTCGAGAGGGTCCAGCTCCTTCACGCCAACCCCTAATATACATACGTGGCGCACCCCGACGGCCGACAAAATACTGTCTCCCTCTGGGACCTGGCACCCACAGGATCCCCTAAGACCATCCCCTACCCCCACCAACCTACAACGAACAGCGCCCCTGCCCCTACATGGCCTCCACACACCCTCCTATACCCCCTCCCCCCATTGCCGGCCTACAGGGATGAAGCTTCAGAAGACACGCTCCCGGGGTCCACACCCATTCCCTCATCGACGAGTTCAACACCCATGCCCGCACCGGCGAGTTTAACACCCGTGCCCGCTGTGAAACTAGAGCTCAGGCGATCGCAGCGCACGATCAGGGCGCCGGACAGACTCAACTTGTGAGCCCTTCACCCTCGCTGGACTTCAATTTTTTAACAGGGGGTGAATGTGGTGAACGTATTATGGCAACCATTCACCACTGTATTGCATTGTACTATGTTGTTGCCCTTGTGGGCGCCACCTATGGACCATTGTATTGTATTACACTGCTTGTATCATGTTGGTGTCCTTGTGGGCTCCGCCCTTGGATCCGGCCCCTTGAGGGGAGGTATATTACGCAGCTGCCCTGTAGGCGGCTCTCAGTGCAGAGCAGTCGCAGGCAGGCACTGTTCTCGTTGATTAAAGCCATTGCTCACTTCAACTCTCTGTCTCGTGTGAATTGATGGTCGCATCACGGGGGTAGGGGGTGTAGCCAGGTAAAACGGCTAACTCCCGATTTAAAATGGCTAACTCCAGATTTAAAATGGCGAACGGGAAAGGCTGATGGGAAAGTCAGCCAACAGGGCACTAACGAGCAGCTGCAGGTTGAGTGTGTATTTACCTCTGGAAAGGCCAGACAAGATCGATACCGGCAACCATCAGCATAACAAAACACCAGCCATCTGCATATTAATGAGCAATCTCCAGGAGCAATAAGCAACATTTAGCACATAAAGCAAAACCAGACTCTTTGGCGCCAGCAGACGCCTACACAATGGGAGGTGAACGACCACCTCAAGACTGCCTATCGATCAGGGAACCACTCTAGCATTGGAGAAAATCGAACCAAGTGATTGGGACAAAGTCCAATCACTTGGAACCAGGTACAGGGTCCGCCCCAAAAGGCGGGAAGCCCCTGGGGACTATAAGAATCAAGCCCAAGTTCAAATCGCCCTTCTCTTCTCTTCTTGACCGGGTCACTCAGCAACGCGAACCAACACTTGACAGTGACCGGTCCAGCCACCACTGATATCTAGTAAGTCTTACTTCAATGCTCGCTACGAGATAGGCGCTCCTAGCTACCAATCTGTACCAACTTCGAATCCCGCAGGCTCAGAACCCGAACGAAAGGCCATTCGTTTCCCTGACCTGGTGGGCCAGTTCCAAGTTAAGTATTGGCCTGTTAGTTGTAGAAGTAGCTTCGACGTAGAATTTGTACATGAGTAGTGATTACTGTGTATAATAGATGTGCTTTGATTTAAATCTTACTAAGCGGTGTATTGGATTATTCATCATTACTCGGACTTGAACCACGTGGCGGTATCATAAAGATACCTGGCGACTCAAGAGCAAAGGTGATAAAACAGAGCAATTAAACTAAGGCAAAAGTTAGCAACGGGAGTTGGGAGCACCCATTCGGCCGGTGTCACTCTGCAGTACTAGGGGCCAAGGTGAGTGGTCAGTGGGGTGTGCAGCAAGATGGCTGCCTTGAAGGCCGCAGCAATGGCAGTCTATGATTGGACACCGTCCCAGTCCCGTGGGGAGTCACCCTAGCCACTCGGCCCGTTCCCCCCCCCCCCCCTCCGCCCCGGACCTGGCAGGCCCTCCCCGCCCTAGCCAGCCCGGCCACTGTCTGGCCCAGCAGCCTCTCTGTGTCTTACCTCCTCTCTCTCCCTCATCAGTCACGACACCGGTGACACGATTTTTAAAAGCACAAGTGAACTGCGCGCCATCAGGAACTCGACCCACTGGAAGGGGAGAATCGCAGAGGCCCTGAAGAATACCGGGTCAAGCCTGCTAATAATGTACAAATGGTGCCTGCTGTACGTGCGTTCCGGAACGCATTGACGCCGCTGTTGAGATGACGGAGAATTGCGATTTGGTGTCAAATCGGCTCCCGCTGCGATTTTGGCATCGGAACGTATTCTCCGTCCAATCGCGTTTCCCGATTTCGGTGTCAGTTAACAGAAAATTCTGCTCTTGACCTTTTGCTGAAACTGAAGAAATGATTTCGAGGAAGTATTCTCTTCATTTGTTTGCGATGTGGCACTAAAATATTAATCTAGAATGTCATCGGCTGGACATACATTTTGAAATTTATTGAAAATTACACTTTTCCTGGGCAAAGGACACTGTCTTGCAGTGGCTACAATGTTGCATTTTCAAAGGGCACAAGCTGTCTTTATGGATATACCGAGACGTGGGAGCTCCTGGGGAGAGGTCACGTGATCCAGCCCGTGGATGTAACACACAGAATTTTGGATATAGTCAGAAAAAGGCTGGGCAATAGCCTTACCCATCTCTCTTCTGATCAAAGCTGAGCTTTCTGCAATCTCAGAAGGAAAAAACAGCAAAATGGGGAAATAAGAATACTGGTCTTAACTCTATTTCCCTACTGGGATTTGGAAAAGAAATCCCAGAAGATTGGATTCCCCGATTCTGGGGCTATGTCCCCACGCCGGCATGGGAATGGAATGGCGTAAAACAGCCACCGATTCTCCGTTTGGCTGGGGGCTAGCATGCCGACAGCGTAGAGCACCCGGCACTGCAGCCTCCTTACGCGGTGCCAAATGGGTTCCACGCCAACTCGCGCATGCGCAGTTGGGCCGCACTTTTTTTGCACGCCGGCCCCGATCAACCTGGGGTCGGTGTTCAGGAAGTAGGCCCGGGGGGGAGAGGCCGGCCCGCTGATTGGTGGGCCCCGATCGCGGGCCAGACACCATCGGAGCTCCCCCCAGCTCCCGGTGAATGACGCCCCCTCCCCGTCCCACAGGCCGCCCCCCCCCCCCGACCGTTCCTGCAGAGTTCCCACTGGCAGCGACCAGGGGTGAACGGCGCCGGCGGGACTCTGTCGTATCGGAGCGGCCGCTCGGCCCATTAGGGCCGGAGAATCGGCGACCAACGCCGTGCCAAACGCACCGCCGCTTTTGTTGATAATTGCTGCTTCCTTTTCTGAGTGAGTTCGAGCAATAAAACTAGCTCTTGTTCAAGAACCTGACTGGCTTATTTCTTGCACCAAGCTATACATGTTAAATAATACACTAGCAAGAAATAAGCCAGTTTGATTGCTTAAGTGAACAGGTAAAGAGTTGATTATATCTATCTGAATAATTGGCATTTTCACCTCCTTTTTGAATCCAAACTCTGTTATAACCAACTCAGGAGTGGAACAAAGTCTGAGACCCCTGTTAACTTGATCTCCAGTGAGCAGTCAGCCTCTTGCCGATTATATTCTTGAGCAACTGACCAAATAGTCCAGCGAGAGCCCCAAATCACTCTTTATAATTATTGTTATACATTTCTTTCCAAGGATGGCAGGACGTTTCACTCACGCTCCACACAGCTGTATCAAAATCTATCTTGAGAGTTACAATTGTTAATGAGACTTCTGATCCTTGTTCCAACGCGATATTAGATAAACTAGTTTAAAAACAAAACACTCACTGGAAATCTGAAATAAAAAAACGAAAATCTTCAGTAGGTCAGGCATATCTCTGGAGAGAAACAGAGGTAATGGCCACAATTCTTAGGTCATTGCGTTTCAGTTTTCCCGCTGGCAGCTCAGCCCCGCCAGCAGATTTTGCTGCTGCACGAGGTGGTTATAATGGGAAATCCCATTGCCAATCGGCAAGAAGATAGAATCCATCATCAGAGAATGTCGCCCGTCCGAGAGACACGTGGCCGGCGGACCGGAGAATCTTGCCAAATGTTTCAGCTTGAGATGACCTTTCCACCCATTCCGATAAGAGGTCATCTCGACCTGAAATGTTTCAATATTGGAGAATCCGCCCTGATGTGTATCTGTTTTAAACTATGTTCAGTAATTTTGCATTCATTTTGGGTGCAAGTGTCTTTAGATCATTATCAACACAAACTCTTCCTTGCTCACAAACACTTCAGGATCCCCAAGATATTTTGACAACCAGACTCCCTCAGAATATTAAATTCTTACAAGTTGTTGCTGAGTGAATTAAAGACAGGGAGCTGGATTCTCTGTCAGCAGGATCCTCCGCTTCGCTGGCAGTGCGCTCACGCCCACGGATTTCCTGACGGCGTTTGCGAAATCCCATTGGCCAGCTGCCAGATCGGAGGATCCCGCTGCTGGCGGTGGCGGCCGCATCAGAAAACGGGTGTGGCGGGACGGAGAAGCCCACCCAGTTTCTCCAGAATAAAAAGAAACACTGGACATTCTTGAGTGCTTGGAATGCCTTTCGTGATTGGAATGCACTTACCACTCTTTGATGTGGTTGATGTTTGTAAACATTGGGGATTTGTCACTCATCCAAGAAGGGAGATGAATGAACCAAGGCTGCAGCTGTTTTTGGCAGCTGTCATTCCTAGCCCACGACTAGAAAGCAATGAATAGCTTGCAGCTAATGGAGCTGAGGGGTTGAAACATAGATCACAACTGTTCTCCATCGGGGATGGACACATGGAGCTTCCAGGTAAGTGTTACTGCCCCGGTCTGGACTGCTCTCTAGCTTCCAGGCAGGTTTCTCTTTTCTTGGGGCTGGAGGGTCTGTATATGGAGGGGAGTTCTTTTGGGGTTGTCCCTTAAGTCAGGGGATCATTTTGGGGTTCCCTTAAGTTGGGTCCCTGTGTAAGGTCCTTTTAGTTAGGGGGTCTTTATTGGGGTCTTAAATATTCAGCTCGTCCTCAGCAGAAATGTAACGTTGAATGAGAAAGCAAGTGAGATTGTTAGAACCAAGCAAGCTCACCTGTCGCATTAAAGGTAAGCGAAAATGGTGCGTCGTGGAGGTCGGCCGGCGTGGGTCATGAAGATAGGCCGGTGTGGGTTGCAAAGAACGGCCAGCATCAGTCATGAAGGTCAGCTGGTATCGGTCCTGAAGGTTAGCCTTTTTGTAAAAGTGGGTCCCAGGAAAGAAAGTTTGAAAAACACTGCCTTATTGTCATTCTTTCTCACTGGAATGTATCTTATCTGAGTATTCTGAAACATCTCCTTAAATGTCTGCCAATGAATCTCTATTGACCTATCTCTTAACCTTATTTCCCAATTCACCTTTTAGCCAACTGTCTTCATGCCCTCATAATTGTCCTTATTTACATTTAAAATACTAGTTTTAAATCCACTCCTCTCTCACTCAAACTGAATGTGACATTCAATCATATAATTATCACTGCTACATTGGGGTGCCTTCAGCATGACGACATTAATTAAATCTGTCTCATTGCGCAATACTAATTTTAGCATAGCCCTTCCTCTGGTTGGTGCTAAAATATGCTGCCCTAAGAAGCTGGCCTGAAAACACTCTATGAACTCATTGTGCAGCTAACCTTTGCTAATTTAATTTGCCTAATCTATATGTAAATTGAAAATGCCTATGATTATCAACTTTCTCAGAAGCCCCCATTGTTTTTTCCTGTATATCCCATCCTACAGTGCGGGTACTGTTATGGGACCTATAAACCACTGCCACAAATTACATCTTACCTTTACTATTTTTCATCTCTACCCAAATTGACTCTACATTTTGATCTCTAGAACTAAGGCCATCTCTCTCTATTGTACCAATGTCATCCTTAATTAACAGAGGTATCCTTGAATATTCAGGTACCAGTCTTTGTCATCTTGCAGCCATGTCTCTGTAATTGCAATCAGATCATACATATTTATTTCTATTTGTGCTGTTTATTTGTTAGGAATGATCCGTGCATTATGATACTGAGCCTTTAGTCTTTGTACTGCTTATGTAACCTCTAGCCTTATTTTCTGGTGCAAACTTAGGTTTATGCACTCTATCCCTTTCTGTTATGCACTGCTTATGCTCCTTAACTGTGAAAAGAGGCTCTGTGGGAGTGTATCAGTGCACCAAATATGTCTGTGTATTCATGCCCAACAGCATACCTTGCCTTTTCAGACTGTTCATCTGAGTCCTTTGCAACAGACCTCAGGTGTGACCTTTCTGTCATCTCTTCAACAAATTCCAGCAAGTTAGTTAAACATGGGGGGGCGATTATCCGAGCCCCACGCCGGGCCGGAATATCGCCGCAACCACGCCACGACTCCTTTTTCCACCCTTTTAGAAACATACAAAATATAGGAACTTAGGAGCAGGAGTATGCCATTTGGCCCATCGAGACAGCTCCACCATTTAAACAGATCCTGGATGCTCATTTACCTCCGTGCCATTTATTTTCCCCATATCCCTTGATGTCATTATCTATCCATTTCTATTGATTGAGCTTCCACAACCCTCTGGGATAGAGAATTCCAAAGATTCACTGCTCTTGAGAATGAAGAAATTCCTCTCACCTCACTATTAAATGGCTAGCCCCTTAATCTGAGACTGTGTCTCCTGGTTCTAGACTCACCAGCCAGGGGAAACATACTGGGCGGGATTCTCCGGTATGGCAACTGCATTTTCCAACACGGCACATCCCCGCTGGCAGTGGGATTCTCCGTTTCTGCAGCCGACCAATGGGGTTTCCCATTGTGGATACCTCACGCCGTTGGGAAATACGGGAGCATGGGTGCACTGCCGGCGGACCGGAGAATCCCGCCGACGGAGGATTCTGTGGCCTATCGACATATCTCCTGTCACACCCTGTAAGAATTTTGTTCGGTTCAATTGGAAAACCTCTCATTATTTAAAATTTAGCGGATACAGGCCCAGTTTCCCCAATCACTCCTCATAATTATTTTCGATGTCAGTAGCTTTCGGAGCGCTGCTCCTTCCTCAGGTGAATGAAGAGGTATGTTCCAGAAACATACATATCGACAGATTCAAAGATGCCAGACAATGCTTGGAATGCGACCATTAGCAGGTGATTAAATCTTTACAGATCCAGAGATGGGGTAACCCCAGGTTAAAGAGGTGTGAATTGTGTCAAGCCAGGACAGTTGGTAGGATTTCGCAGGCCGCTGGTCTGGGGGATGAATGTAATGCGACATGAATCCCAGGTCCCGGTTGAGGCCGCACTCATGTGTGCGGAACTTGGCTAGAAGTTTCTGCTCGGCGATTCTGCATTGTCGCGCGTCCTGAAGGCCACCTTGGAGAACGCTTACCCGTAGATCAGAGGCTGAATGCCCTTGACTGCTGAAGTGTTCCCCGACTGGAAGGGAACATTCCTGCCTGGTGATTGTCGCGCGATGTCCGTTCATTCGTTGTCGCTGCGTCTGCATGGTCTCGCCAATGTACCACGCTTCAGGACATCCTTTTCTGCAGCGTATGAGGTAGACAACGTTGGCCGAGTCGCACGAGTATGTACCGCGTACCTGGTGGGTGGTGTTCTCATGTGTAATGGTGGTATCCATGTCAATGATCTGGCACGTCTTGCAGAGATTTCCATGACAGGGTTGTGTGGTGTCGTGGTCACTGTTCCGAAAGCTGGGTAGTTTGCTGCAAACAATGGTTTGTTTGAGGTTGCGCGGTTGTTTGAAGGCAAGTAGTGGGGGTATGGGGATGACCTTGGCAAGATGTTCATCTTCATCGATGACGTGTTGAAGGCTGTGAGGAAGATGTCGTAGTTTCTCCGCTCCGGGAAAGTACTGGACGATGAAGGGTATTCTGTTGTGTCCCATGTTTGTCTTCTGAGGCCGGTGCGGTTTTTTGCTGTGGCGCGTTGGAACTGTCAATCGATGAGTCGAGCGCCATATCCCGTTCATCCGAGGGCATCCTTCAATGTCTGTAGATGTCTGTTACGCTCCTCCTCGTCTGAGCAGATCCTGTGTATACGGAGAGCTTGTCCATAGGGGATGGCTTCTTTAATGTGTTTAGGGTGGAAGCTGGAGAAGTGGAGCATCGTGAGGTTATCCGTGGGTTTGCGGTAAAGCAAAATGCTGAGGTGACCATCTTGATGGAGACGAGTGTGTCCAAGAATGCAACTGATTTTGGAGAGTAGTCCATGGTGAGTCTGATGGTTGGATGGAACTTATTGATGTCATCGTGTAGTCGTTTCAGTGATTCTTCGCCGTGGGTCCAAAGGAATAAAATGTCATCGATGTATCTGGTGTATAACGTCGGTTGAAGGTCCTGTGCGGTGAATAGGTCTTGTTCAAACTTGTGCATGAAGATGTTGGCGTATTGGGGTGCGAATTTGGTCCCCATGGCTGTTCCGTGCGTCTGGATGAAGAACTTGTTGTCGAAGGTGAAGACGTTGTGATCCAGAATTGCATCTGGAGATTGGCAGTTGTTGGTGTTGAGTACTGAGGCTGTTGCAGCAATGTCGTCGTCACAGGGGATGCTGGTGTAGAGTGCCGTGACGTCCATTGTGACGAGGAATGTTCCTGGTTCAACTGGTCCATGGGTGCTAAGTTTCTGTAGGAAGTCCGTCGTGTCGCGACAAAAGCTGGGCGTACCTTGTGTTAACCTGGTGTTGTAAGACCTCTTACTGTGCTCACCCCAGTCCAACGCCGGCATCTCCACATCATTGTAGTCCATGCAGTGTAAGTACATCCACAGTGCTGTCAGGGAGGAACTCCCAGGATTTTGACCCAATGACAGTGAAGGAACGGTGTTTTATTTCCAAGTCAGGATGGTGACTGACTTGGTGGGGAACCTTCAGGTTGTGATTGTTCCCATGTGTCTGTTGCTCTTGTCCTTCTAGGTGGAAGTGGTTTGGGTTTGGAAGGTGCTGTCTAAACTAGGCTTGGTGAGTTCCTGTAGTGCATCTTGTGGATGGTTACACACTGTTGCCACTGTGTGTTGGCAGTGGAGGGGGTGAATGAGGATGGGATGCCAGTTAAGCAGACTGCTTTATCTTGGCTGGTGTCAAGCCTCTTGTTGGAGCTGCACTCATCCAGGCAAGTGGAGAGTATTCCATCACACTCCTGACTTGTGCCTTTCAGATGGTGGACAGGCTTTGGCGAGTTGGGAAGTGAGTTACTCGCCTTAGGATTCCTAAAGTTTGACCTTCCCTGGTAGCCACAGTATTAATATGGCTAGTCCAGTTCAGTTTTGGAGCAATGGTAACCCCCAGGATATTGATAGTGGGGGATTCAGTGATGGTAATGCCATTAAATGCGAAGGGGTAATGGTTAGATTCTATCTTGTTGGAGGTGGCCATTGCCTGGCGCTTGGCATGACACAAATGTTACTCGTCACTTGCCAGCACAAGCCCTGATTTTTTTTTTAGATTTAAGGTGCCCAATTCTTTTTTTTTCCGATTAAGGGGCAATTTAGCTTGGCCAATCTACCTACCTTGCACATCTTTGGGCTGTGGGGGTGATACCCACGCAGACACGGGGAGAATGTGCAAACTCCATACGGACAGTGACCCAGAGCCGGGATCGAACCTGAGTCCTCAGCACCATGAGGCTGCAGTGCTAACCACCGCACCACAGTGCAGCCTCAAGCCTGGATATTATCCTTGTCTTGCCGTATTTGGACATGGGCGTCTTCAGTATCTGAGGAGTTGTGAATGATGCTGATCATTGTTCATTGCACATTGTTAATTCTGACCTTATGATGGAAGGGAGGTGATTGATGAAGCAGCTAAAAGTCGCATGGCTCAGGGCATTCTCCTGAGGAACTCGTGAAGTGATGGCCTGGAACAGAGATGATTGACCTCCAACAATCACAGCCATCGACCATTGTGCTAGGTACAGCTCCATCTCGTGGAGATTTTTCCACTGATTCTCATCAAATTCAGTTTTGCAAGGGCTCCTTGATGCCACACTCTGGCGAATACTGCCTTGTTGTCAATGGAGGGCAGAGACTTAAACATCAACTCTGGAGTTCAGCTCTTTTACCCATGTTTGAACCAAGCCTGTAGTGAGGTCAGGAACTGAGTGACCCTGGCAGAACTCAAACTGAGTATCAGTGAGCAGGGTATTGCTGAGTAAGTGCTTCTTGATAGCACTATTGATGATCCCTTCCATCACTTTATTGATGATTGAGAGTAGACTGATGTGGCAATAATTGGCTAAGTTGGATTTGCCCTGCTGTTTTTGTCCAGGGCAGACCTGGGTAATTTTCCACATTGCTGGATAGATGCCAGTGTTGCAATTGTACTGGAACAATGTAGTTGGGGGCGTGGCAAGCTCTGGAACACAGGGTTTCAGGACAATTGCAGGAATATTATCAGAGCCATAGCCTTTGCCGTATTCAGTGCCTACAGTTGTCTCTTGATATCACATGGAGTGACTCGAATTGGCTGAAGACTGGCCTCTGTGATGTTGGGGACATCCAGAGGAGGCCTTTTGCACTAACGCGCTGGGATCTTCCATCATTGAGGATGGGGATTATTGTGGAGCCTCCTCCTGCAGTGAGTTGATTAATTGTCCAAAACCATTCACGCTGGTTGTAGCATGATAGCAAAGTCTAGTTCTGGTCAATTGACTGTGGAATTGCTCAGCTCTATCACTTGCTGCTTATGCTGTTTGGCATGCAAGTAGTTCTGTGTTGTGGTTTAATCAGGTTGACACCTTTTTATGTATGCCTGCTGCTGCTCGGACACCTGGTACTGCCTCCTGCCCTCTTCATTGAATCAGGGTTGATCCCCTAGTACGGTGGTAGTGGTAGAATGAGAGAAATGCTGCTGTTCCGGAATACCCATGGTTTCCCAGTCCTGAGTTGCTAGATATGTTCAAAATCTATCCCATTTAGCAAGCTAGTTATGGCACAGAACATGGTGGGAGGGTATCCTCAATGTGAAAACAGAACTTCGGCTTTACAAGAACTGTGTGGTGTTTAATCTTACTATTACTGTCACAGACAGATGCATCTGCGGCAGGGAGTTCGTGAGGATGTTGGTTCCTTCACCAACTACCACAGAACCAGTCTAGCAGCTATATTCTTTCGGACACAGCCAATCTTGGTGATGGACATTGAATTCCCCACCCAGACTACATTATGCACCTTTGCCGCCCTCAGTGCTTCCTCCAGGTGATATTCAACATGGAGGAGTATTGATTCACCTGCTGAGGTTGGTAGGGGGGAGGGGGGGCGGAGGTGTCACGGTATCCTGCAAACTCAGAGATTAGTCTGGTGAACCTCCGTTGCTCTCCCACTATACGGCGATAGAGGATTTGAGGATTCCTGTTTATGTTAGGTGCAAGTCTCTTTTTGTACTCTCTCTTATTTACTTTTTCATTTCCTCTCACAAGCTTTTATATTCAGTCTAGTTCTCCATTGTATTTTCCATCTGTCATAAGTACACTTTCTTCATCTTAATCTCTATCTCTTGTCATCCAGGGGTCTTTGGACTTGTTTGACCGACTTCTCACTTTTGTGGGTATCTGAAAGTGGAAAGATGGGGGAGCAGGGGATGGTGGGGCTGGGGTGTGAGAAGGGGGTGGGTGGAGAGAACGGGATCCTTGCCTACTCTAGCTGCAGTTTGTACTTTATGCCAAATGGTAGGATGTTTGTGGAATTAGATTTGAGAAGGGTCATAAGGCAGGAACGCACTGGAGTTATCTTTGATGGTTATAACGGTACTGGTGACAAGGTACTCAGTGGCTGCTGGTCCAATAATTTCCTGAATCACCTATTCCAAAGAGTACAGGAGTTACAGGCATATCTGTCTCCTGCCACTTCTGTACAGCTGTCTCCTGTTATAGGCTAACCTGCCCGGCAATAGAGAGGGAAGGGTGTGTTGCAAGGTGCTTGCGTTATGTGCTTGTCAACAGTGGGTGTACGTGTAAGTTTTTAGTTGGGAGTGTGAGGCTTGTAGCAGTCATAAGTATGTGAGGGAGATGTGGCGCATCTGATTAATAGACTTGAGTTTTGATTGGTAGAGATTACTGATGGGGGAGTGGGGGCTTTTGTGCATTGAGCAGTATGTGAGGTTGGTGCTTGTGAAGTGGGCTGGAGATGGCGTTTCAAACTGCATTCCTTACCCTCGATCAATTATGTGAGGTGACAGAACTTCTTCCATCTCTGCAGCTCAATGTATTGATCTCCGTGGCTACCATTCGCTTCACAGTGTCTGCCTGGAGAGCCTTGTGCTCCCCCTGTGGAAACATAAGCTCTCCCCTGCTTTCCACCACCTGGGCCAAGGCCTGCAGTGCCACCACCTGCTCAGATATTGGCACTGTGCTTACTTCAGAGAACCTGACAGCCCTTTGTCCAGCCAAATGCTCCATTGATATTTCGATTCCTTTCCTGAAACGCTTATAGAGATGGTGTCAGATGCTGTGGCAGCGTGAATGTTCATCCCCTTTAAGAGCTCAAGGTTACCTTTTATAAAGTGCAGGCTAGCAGTCATTCATGCTGGGCTTACATGCTGGACCCATTGCTGAGTCAGTCAGCAGCAGGGTTAGCACTGAGCTGCACTCCAGAATCATTTTGGTGAGCAGACAGCAGAAAGTTTGCATGCATCACTTTGACCCCCCCACCCCTCCTCCCCTGCGTCACCCCCCTGCCACCCCCCCCCCCCCCTCCTCCACCCTCCCAATCGTCTTTTTAGAGGTTTTAGCCCTACATCTACCCAACTTAGATTCGGAAGGTGCAAGAGATCACAGATGGGAGCGTGGGGATTTGTTATTTGTGAGTAACTTCTATTCCATTAAAAGATAACGAAAGCTTCATATTTGCCTGAGGATAATGAAGTCGAGCCTCTCAACTCAAAGGTACTCAAGTATTAAAGAATAAATAGGGTCACTTATCAATTTTAAATGCTTTCTCTGCATCACAGCAGATAGCAACTTCAGAATCTATGTGAGCAGAACGGGTATTAAATAATGTTTTAAGAATTTCAATGATAGATCATTCCCACTTGATGCCAGTTAATAATGAAAGATTTCTTTCAAATCTAATCACTAAAATCGAGGTAAGATTTTACACTCCAGGCTTATTTTGGAAATGAACCTGACTGTACTCTTAAATATATGAAATTAATCCAGGCAGAGTGTTCCAATGTACATTCCAAGCCATAAGGGCTTTATTGTACATCTATAACAATAAAGCTGGAAGCTTATTGCAGAATATTTTGTATAAATTTGATGAATAAGGCATTTTGTGAAAGGAGAGATTTTTTATCTCTTTAATTATAATAGGATGCACAATGGTGTTCTTTTCTCCTTCAGAAAACGTGCTAAAGTTAGTTTATGAAATGAAATTTCAGGTAGGTTTGCATGGGAGGGATCATTTTTAACTGTACAGATTTTCTTCTCAGGCTTTTAAAAGTATATTTAATATCTTGGGGTCAAATGTGATATTTTATTGAACTTTGCAGTTAGAAGTTGTCACGGCAGCTGATCCATCTTGTATAATTATGCGTATCAATAACGTGTCCAAAGTTTTCACTGCATTTAAAATAATTTGGCGTGACCAGTTATAAATTTTGCTCTTGGTGTTGTTATTTTTTCTCCAGTTCTTTAAGTTCTAAATATAAGAATGTAATAAATAGGGATGGGAGTTGGATCCCCGTGCCTGCTTCACCGTTCAGTAAAATCATGGCTCATCTGGTTGTTTCCCCCCTTAACCCTTGAGGACCAAAAAGCTGTCAACTAAGCCTTGCATATATTCACTGATCCAGCCTGCACTTCCACCTGGAGCAGGGAATTCCAAAGATTAATGACCATCTGACAGAAGTTATTCCTGCTCCTTATCTCAGTCATAAATGGAAGACCACCTATTTTCAAACCGTGCCCCCATGTTCAAGATTCTGCCATGTGCGGAAATATCCTCTCAGCATCCATCCTGTCAAGCTCCAAATCTTATAAGTGTGATGTCGTCAGGAATTGCGATAAGTGGGGTGGAGTTCTCTCAGTTCAACAACTCACAGTTGTCCAGACACAATGGGCCGGATTCTCTGTTTCAGAGACGGCGTGCGGTGTACGCCTTGAGTACGCCATTTTTTAGGGGGCGGAGCATCGGGAAAAGGGCGTCGCCCCCGATTCCAGCGTAAAAATGGATTCTCCGGCCGATCACCGAGCACGATTTTGGCATCGGCAATCAGAGAATCCCGCCCTAAGTGCTGACGCCGGGACTGAATCGGTGGTGTTTTACGACCCCGAAACCGGCGCCGGTCTCGGAGCAATTCACGATCCATTAATTGGCTACGCCCCAACCCAGAGGGTGACCGAACCCCACCCACCGGCACTCTGCTCACATCCCACACTGCATCACATGCCAACACCCATATCACCCACCATGGCCGGATGCTCTGCCTCACACCGTGCATTTTTTGACACTCCCCCCCCCTTTCCCCCCCCCCCTCAAGGAGAAGGTGGCGCATAACTGCAGGGAGAAAGAGCAGACTGGAGGGGCCCGATGGACCTATGGCCCCTCACCGCCGTGGACCGTCATCATGGAACCTGGTCGGTGGGCCCGGAGAACGTGCAATCATCAAGGCGGAGATTGGCATCGGGGAACCAAGTGAGCCCCTGCTGAGTTGTGGTGTCCCTATGGCAAGCGTGGTACCAGCCCCACACCACTGCATACCCCATACCACTTACCCCCCCACCCCAGCACCCCTACATTACCCCCCCCAGGATCCCACCACCCCTCCACCTTCCTGCACCAGCACTCCATCATCACCACCATCTCCACTTGTGATCCAGCCATGTGTCATATCTTTGTGTCTTGCAGGATCACCTGGCAACAAGGCAGGCCCTTCTTCTGCCCCCCCCCCACGCAACCCCAGGACACATCGACTGACAAGGCTGGACAGGACAGCGACGCAAGCCCCCAATGCCAGCCATCGACACCCAGAGCAACAGTCCAGGGACGAGATCGACTCTCCATCACAGCTGTCTCCAACACCTTCCACCATTCCAGAGACACTCACCTTGGTTGGGTCATTATAATGAAGAGGCTCCTGGGGCACTATCTGGTGCACATCACTCATGTGCAGCAGTACATCAGGTGGAGGTAAGAACCCCTGAGGGGGCGGATAGTTGGAGGGCGGCCTGACCCCCGGGACTAGCTGCTGGCCAGACGGGTCTCAGCTTCTGGAAAGGGCGATCTAATCGATGCTGGTGATGCAGACAGAGAGCCAGGGACTACATGAGGGGGTGTCAGCAACCAGGTGCAGTTGGAGGACTTCAGGAGGTAGTGCCAACCATGTGTGCTACCCAGGCCAACACTGGTGTCCACGGCTATTATTATTAATAATAATAGATAATAATAATAATCTTTATTCTTGTCCCAAGTAGGCTTACATTAACACTGCAATGAAGTTACTGTGAAAATCCCCTCGTCGCCACATGCCGGCACCTGTTTGAGTACACAGAGGAGAATTCAGAATGTCCAATTCACGTAACAAGCACGTCTTTCGGGACTTGTGGGAGGTAACCGGTGCACCCGGAGGAAACACACGCAGACACGGGGAGAACATGCCTACTCCACACAGACAGTGACCCAAGCCTGGAATCGAACCTGGGCTGGGACCCTGGAGCTGTGAAGCTACAGTGCTACGCACTGTGCTATTGTGCTGCAACTATGTAAGGTATTGGTGAGACCAATGTATCGCCAATGCACCTAATCTGCACATCTTTGGACTGTGGGAGAGTACCCGAAGGAAGCCCACGCAGACAGCGGGAGAACATGCAGACTCCACACAGACACCCAAGTTCCTAAGTTCATCAGGTATAGGAGCAGAATTAGGCCATTTGACCCAATGAATCTGCTTCGCCATTTGATCGTGGCTGAACTCATCCTGGCCTTCACGCCACCGCCCTGACCGTTCTCCTTAACCCTTCAACCCATTACCAATTCAAAATCTGTCTAACGCCTCCTTAAATTTACTCACTGTTCTTGCATCCACCGCACTCTGGGCGAGCAATTTCCACAGATTCACAACCCTTTGAGAGAAGTAGTTTCTCCTCATCTCTGTTTTAAATTTGTTACCTCTAATGCTAAGACTCTGAGATAATTCGAGAATGCACCACAAGAGGAAGCATCCACTCCATGTCTACTTTATCGATACCTTTTACCATCTTGTATACCTCAATTTGATCTCCCCTCGTTCTTCTAAACTCTGGTATAGGCCTAAACTGTTCAATCTCTCTTTGTACGACAAAACCCTCATCTCTGGAATCAACCTAGTGTACCTCCTCTGGACTGCCTCCAATGCCACTACACCTTGCCTCAAATAAGCGGACCAAAACTGTGCAAAATACTCCAGGTGCGGTCTCCTTATATAGTTGCAACAACACTTCCTTACCTTTATATTCAATTCCTTTAGCTATAAATGCCAACATTCCATTCACTGTCTTTATTATCTGCTGCACCTGCATGCTCGCTTTCTGTGACTCAAGCACGAGGACACTCTGCATCAGAGCTCCCTGAAGTCTCTCCCCATTTAGATAATAAGTTGCCTTTCCAGTTTTTCGACCTTACACTTATCCATGTTAAACTCCATCTCCCACATTTTGGCCCACTCTCCTAACTATCTATATCCATTTGTAAGGTTCTTATTTCCTCATTGTAACTTACTGTCCCACCTTTTTTTTGTGTTGCATGCAAATTTTGCTCTTGAACCTTTTATCCCTGTATCAAAGTCGTTAATATAGATTGTAAATAGTTAGGGCCCAAGGACCGAACCCTGTGGCACCCCACTAGTTACATTTTGCCATCTAGAGAAAGACCCATTTGTACCGACTCTGTCTCCTGTCCATCGCCAGTCTTCTATCCAAGCTAATAAATTACCCCTAATCCCATGTGTTCTAACCTTCTGTGCGGCACCTTATCAAACGCCTTCTGGAAGTCCAGATATACTACATCTACAGAATACCCTTATCCATTTTGCTTGTTACATCTTCGAAGAACTTTAGCAAATTAGTCAACCATGATTAGCCCTTCGTAAAACCATGCTGACTCTGATGGACAGCGTTTTGACTTTCCAAATGTCCTGATATCACTTCCTTGATAATTGATTCCAACAATTTCCCAACACAGATGTTAAATTAACTGGCCTGTAATTTCCAACATTTTGCCTCCCTCCCTTTTCAATCAAACCTGAGTCTCTGATGCTGTGTGGCACCAGTGCTTACTGCTGTGCCACCATGACCTAATTTTAGCGAATTAAGATGAGCATGTATTAGGGATATTAGTGGGGTACCATTTTGGTGATAGTGACCACAACTCAGCAATGGAAAAGAACAAAGATGTGCTGGAAATAAGGGGCGGCATTCTCTGAAAATGCGACTATGTCCCCATGCCGGCAGGAAAACTGTCGCCAACCACTCCGGCGTCAACAGCCCCTGAAAGTCAGGAATTCTCCAATTTCTTGGGGGCTAGGTTGACGGCGGAGTCGTTGGTGCCGAAGGGTCTGCACAGGTTTGCTCATGCGCGGAACAGCCAGCGTGAGCTCGCTCATGCGCGGACTGGCGGGCGTATTTCCGCCCAGTTGCAGACCGGCTGGCATATTGCCGCGCATGCGCGGGGGTTCCCTTCTCCGCGCCGGCCCCTGGGCAATATGGTGGAGCTCTGCAGGGGCCCGGCGCGGAGGAAAGAAGCCCCCCCCCCCTATGGAACCAGCCTGCCCGCAGATCGGTAGGGCCCGATCGCGGGCCAGGCCACCGTGGGAGCCCCCCCCCCCGGGGTCGGATTCCCCCGCTCTCCCCCCCCCCCCCAGGACTTACCTGCCAGGTCCCGCCGTGCGTGAGGTGAGTAATTCACGCCGGCAGGATTGGGCAAAACTGGATGGCCACTCAGACCATCAGGGCCTGGAGAATAACCGGGGGTGGGGGGGGGGGGGGGTTTGCTGTCAGCGTCCCCCGAACGGCCTGACGGGAATCCCGCCGGCCCCCGAAAAACGGCGCAGGAGAATAGGGTGGGATTCTCACCTCCCGGTCAAGGTTTCTGAATTGCGGAAGGCTGAATTTAATAGGATGAGACAAAATTTGGCCAAAGTGGACAGGCAGCAGATACTTGCAGGAAGATCCCATCAGAGCAGTGGGAGTCATTCAGAAAGGAAATAGAGAGAGTACAATGCCGGAATTTTCCCATAAATGAAAATGGTGGACCAACAAGTCCAGAGAACCCTGGATGTCAAGGGATACATGGATAAGGGCAAAAAGGGAGGTTAATGGTAGATACAGGGGGTTCAAACAGTGGATGCCCTTGAGGAGAATAAAAACTGCAGAGGAGTAAATAAAAATTAAATTAGGTGAACATGAAAAAACCATTGGCAAGCAAAATAAATGAAAACCCAAGGTCCTTTATAAGTACATTACTGGCACAAGAATAACCAGGGAAAGAGTAGGGCCCAATAGGAACCAAAGTGGCAACCTGTGTGAGGACACTAAATGGCCGGGATTCTTCCTTCTGGGGACTAAGTCCCCACGCCGATGGGAAAACTGGCGCCAACCACCCCGGTGTCAGCAGCCCCTGAAAGTGCGGAATTCTCTGCATTTTCGGGGGCGAGGTGGACGCCGGAGGGGTTGGCGCCGCTCCAGCCGGCGCCAATGGGCCGACGCGAGTTCACACATGCGCGGAACGGCCGGCATGATTCCGCGCATGTGCAGACCGGCCGGCATATTTTCGCGCATGTGCGGTGGGTTCTCTTCTCCGGAGCCCTACAGGGCCCCGGCGCAGAAGAAAGAAGTGCCCCCACGGAACACACCCGTCCGCAGATCGGTGGGCCCCGATTGTGGGCCTGGCCAGCGTGGGGGACCCCCCCTGGGTCGGATCCACCCGCGCGCCCCCGAGAACCACCCCCCATATTCATCTGCCAGGTCCCGCCGTGTGTGAGGTGACTGGCCAAAACTGGACGGCCACTTGGCTCATCGGGGCAGAGGGGGGCGGCGCTGTCAATGGCCCACGTCCAGCGTGGCGGGAATCCCGTTGCTGCCTAAAAAAAGACGCCGGTGAACACGGCAGCAGGTGTCAGGGCGGGATCCGCGCCTCCCTCCCGGGGATCAGAGAATCCTGCCCATGATGTAGAATCATAGAATCATAGAATTTACAGTGCAGAAGGAGGCCATTCGGCCCATCAAATCTGCATCAGCCCTTGGAAAGAGCACCCCACTTAAGCCCATACCTCCACCCCATCTCCGTAACCCAGTGACCCCCACCTAACCTTTTGGGCACTAAGGGGCAATTTAGCATGACCAATCCATCTAACCTGCACATCTTTGGACTGTGGGAGGAAACCAGAGTGCCTGGAGGAAACCCAGGCAGTCACCCGAGCCGGAATTGAACCCGGGACTCTGGAGCTGTGAGGCATCAGTGCTAACTACTGTGCCACTGTGAGGTATTAAATGAGTATTATGCTTCTGTGTTCACAATAGTGAAGGACAATGTAGGTACTGGAAGCAGGGAGGGGGACTGTGATATAATTGAGCAGATTTGCATTAAATGGGAGGGGATGTTATTGGTTTTAGCGAGATTAAAGATGAATAAACCCCCAGGCCCAGATGAGATGTAGCCTCGGCTGCTGCGGGAGTGAATCCTCATTGGTCACAGGTGAGGTACCAGGGGATAGCTAATGTGGTGCCATTATTCAAGCAGGGAAGTAGGAAAAAAACAGGTAATTACAGGCCGGTGAACCTAACATTAGTGGTAAGGAAATTATTTGAAATATATCTGAGGACAGAATTAATTGTCACTTGGAGAGGCAAGGATTAATCAAGGATAGTCAGCATGGCTTTGTCAGAGGGCGATCTTGTCTAACAATTTTCATTGAATTTTTCAAGAGGTGGCTAGGGGTGAGATTATCTTGTCTCCTCGCAAACTGTTTCTCGCCAGCAGGAGATGGCCTGCCGTTAGCCAATGGTCGGATCTCTGGTCCTGCTGCTGTCAATGGGATTTTCCATTGAATCCACCCCACGCTACCGGGAAACCCATGGCTGTGTGCGCCGTTGGTGGAACTGGAAGTTCCCACCAGAGTGAACAGCCGCACAATCTTGCTCCAGGTGTGTCGATGAGGGCAGTGCAGTTGATGTAATCTACATGGATTTCAGCAAGATTTTTGTCAAGGTCTCATATGGGAGACTGATCTAGAAAGCAAGAGCACATGGCATCCAGGCAATTTGGCAAATTGGATCCAAAATGAGCTGAGTGGCAGGGAGAAGAGGGTAATGGTCGAAGGTTATTTTTGTGACTGGAAGCCCGTGTCCAGTTGTGTGCGACAGGGATTGGTACTGGACCTCTTGCTGTTTGCAGTGTACATTAAGATCTAGATGTGAATTCGAAGAGTATGATCAGTAAGTTTGCAGATGACACAAAAGTTGGTGATGTGGTAAATAGCAAGGAGGAAAACCTTAGATTACAAGAGAATATAGACAGCTGGTCAGATGGGTAGAACTGTGGCAAATGGAATTTAACCCTGAAAAGTGTGAGGTGATGCCTTTTGGGGGACTAACAAGGCAAGGGAATACACAACGCACGATGGGACACTAGAAAGTGCAAAGGATTGGAAGGACTTTGGGCTAAATGTTCATAGGTCCGCAAAGGCAGCAAAACAGGTAGATAAAGTGGTCAAGAAGGCATATGAGATACATGTCTTTATTAGCTGAGGAACAGAATATAAGAGCAGGGAGGTTATGATGGAGCTGTGCAAAATGCGAGTTAGGCCACATCTAGAGTACTGTGTGCAGAGGATGTTACCTGTGGTGGGTGTTTCAGCTGTGAAAAGAGGCTGGATAGGCATGGTTTAATCTCCTTAGAGCAGAGAAGGCTGAGGGGGGACCACATCAAGGTGTACAAAATTATGAACGATATAGATAGGGTAGAAATGAAGAAACTTTTCCCCTTAACAGACGGGTCAACAACCAGGGGGCACCGATTTAAGTTCAGGAGCAGGTCATTTGAAGGGGATTTGAGAATAAACGTTTTCACCCAGATGCTGGTGGGAATCTGGAACTCATTGTCTGAAAAGGTGGTAGGCTCAGGAACCCTCACACCACTTAAGAAGCATTTAGAGGAGCACTTGAAATGCCATTGAATACAAGGCTATGGGCCAAGTGCTGGAAAATGGGATTAGAATAGATAGGTGTTTGATGGCCGGCGAAGACATGATGGGCCGAAGGGCCTCGCTCTATGCTTTGAAACTCTATGCCTATGAGAAGCTGAGAGGGAAATAAAACAACACGTGCAGATCCTGTAACCTACTACAATGTCCTTAATAGTGCATCCAGCATTTGGGCAAAGACAGGCGTTAGGTTAACTGGTCTATTGTTCCCTTACTTTCTGCTTCCCTCCGTTCCTAAATAGAAGTTAGATTTGCAATTTTCCAGTCTGCTGGGACCTTTCAAGAATCTAGGGAAATCTCAAAGATTGCAACCAGTACATCCAGTAATTTTGCTTTTGTTGCCAGTCTATTTCTTTCCATTTAGAAAGGTATTTCATGTGCCCTATTTTTTACTGAATAGCGGATTAATCTTCAACTTAAAGTAAGCTTTAATAATTTACCAAGAGTAGACAGAGATACAGCTGTATCATTAACAATGAGTAATTCTTCTCAGTCTTTTAATAATTTGATGGCCTATCAACAATGATTCATTAAAATGCCACCTTGGAGATCCGAGGTTCTTATATGCATATAAGAGCTCCATCAAAATGTAACGTGATGTCAGGTTTGACATGCATCATAGCTTTATAAATGCCAAGAAAATTATTTTTTAAAACATTTAATTATGAATATACATTATGAACTGTGGAATCGTCTCTCTATAGCTTGAATTACTCATTCCCTGGGCAACTCAAATTCTTGCCATTACGGGAGTCTCTATATATGTAACAATCTGTTTCACACTGCATTCAAGGCAGCTATTAAGGTCAACTCAAAATTACTAATCAAAGCCAGAACAAAGACAATGGATATTTTTTAGGAACTTTATGTATTTACACTGACATCCAAGTTCAAAAAATCTCTCTTCAAAATCCATGAGCGACTCTTAAGTTACGACAGGTTCATAGTTTTGGGAATTATATGATGCGTAATGATCCTGTACTTTCAAAGCCGAGTCAGAAGTTTTGCTTAATTCATAAAATTTACATAAAACTAGAGGAGGCCGTGCCCTCAGATGTAAAAGAGGGAGAGCGAAAAAAGATTTTGATTAAATTAACCTATGCAGAAGCTGATGAATATGTGGAATAGAATGTCAAGGCTGGCACTGGGAGCGGCCTGCAATCTGTGAATTCAAAATAAAGATAGGAGCAGAAATCGAGCTGGCGAAGCCAGCTCTGCTGTCAATCAGATCAAGGTTGATCAGTACCTTAGCTCCATTTACCTAGATGCTCTGACTGAATGAAGATCTGGAAGTACTTGGACAAACATTTGAAGGAAGATATGTTTGAGGAGTATCGAGGAATATGACATTTCCTAGACACAGGGACCAGCCAGGTGGACCATAGTGGTCTTTTCCAGTCCTGCACATTCCAATGTTCCCATGCCACAGCAATGTTTTTCAAAATTTCCCTCGCATCTTTCTCATTTTAGTACAATTCACCTGAGGGCAGTGATTCTTGCTGAGACACAGTTTCACATGGTGGCTTTCGTTTGGTATCTGACCCAAGAGATGGACATTTATTCATGAGAGCCCGACCAGGGATTGTAAACATACTGATTAAAGCAAAGTACTGCGGATGCTGGAATCTGAGACAAAAACAGAAAATACTGGGCAATCTGAGCAGGTCTGACAGCTTTATGTCCTACTCGCTGTTTAGCTTAAAGCAGTATTCTGAATTTACCTTTTCCATTTTCCTATCTTTAAAACTACTGTAAGATGTACAGAAATCCTTTGGTGGATAAACCCAGAAAAAAACTTCATGATCTTACTCTGAGAGCTGAGCCATTTAGGAATGTGAGGAGGAAGCAATTTCTCAAATGGAGGGCTGTGGAAACCTGGAACTCTCTTCCCTCAGCAGGTTATGAACACTGGGTCACTTTTCTTGGTACATAAATATATGTTTAGAGTGCTTCAGAAACAGTAAACACATTCAAGGAAAGCTTCAGGCTGCGACCTTTCTGCTCCATCTCAAACCTTCATTTTTAATCTCCAAAACGTTTTTTGTCCCACTGCAAACCTTCCCCCCCCCCCCCCATCTGTCACATGTTCTTAAGTTTTGCTTTCACTGAGCACTGATCTCTGTTCTCCCATTAAAACATTCTGATATCTTTCCCGGAATTCTCCCCTACCCGGCGGGGCGGGGGGTCTCGGTGGGGTGGAGTGGGGTGAACCACTCTGGCGTCGGGCCACCCCTAAGATGTGGATTTCTCCGCACCTTTAGGGGCCAAGCCCTCACCTTGAGGGGCTAGCCCCACGCCAGTGTGGTTTGCGCGCCACCGACCGGCGGGAAAGGCCTACGGCGCCACGCCAGTCAGGGCCGAAAGGACTTCGCCGGGCGGCAAAAATCTGCTCGTGTGCAGGAACGTCAGTGGCTGCTGACGTCATCCCCGCGCATGCGCAGGGGTGGGTCACCTATGCGTCGCCCATCGCGGAGACCTACACGGCCGACACGCAGTAAAAGAGTGCCCCCACGGCACAGGCCCCCCCGCGGATCGGTGGGCACTGACCGCGGGCCAGGCCACCGTGGGGACACCCCCCAGGGCCAGATCGCCCCGCGCCCCCCCAAGACCCCGGAGCCCACCCGCGCCGCCTAGTCCCGCCGGGAAGAGAGGTGGTTTTATCCTCGCCGGCGGGACAGGCATTCCAGCAGCGGGACTTCGGCCCATCGTGGGCTGGAGAATCACCGGGGGGGCTCGCCGACCGGCGCGATTCCCGCCCCCGCCGAATATCCGGTGCCGGAGAATTCTGCAACCGGCGGGGGCGGGATTCACACCAGCCCCCGGCGATTCTCCGACCCGGCGGGGGGTCGGAGAATCCCGCCCCTTACCTTTATGCAACTGCTGGCACCTTCTCCCGCCATTAACGCTCCCTCTGTCTTGTGGCCTATACACCTTTGTTGCAATCTCTCCTAGCTCCTACCAATCACTGACCTTCCACTCTACTCCAGTTGCTCCACCCCATCTTAAGCAGTATATATTACATCATTATTCTTCCTCTCTTTAACTCTGAAGAAGAGTCACACAGACTCGAAAAGTTAACTCTACGTTCTCTCTCCTCAGATGCTGCCAGACCTGCTGAGTTTTCCCAGCATTTTGCCGGCCATAGTCAAGATGTAAACATTTGTTTTCTTGGCCTGGAGCATTGTGACACAGATAGAGCACAGTGACTCCGAAATTAACACAACAAAGCACTCTTGAGGTGAACAGCAGCTAGTCTATTAAATGATCTTTCCTGTGGTCAAATGTGGTCTCACTTGAAAAGTCTTAGTTGAATGTGAACTGCAAAGGTTTAACTACATCCTAATCCTGATTGAAGACATTCTCTTTGTTAGCTTGAGCATATTATTTTCACTTTAAATGTGAATCTGCTCTGAGCCATTCAATTATAAAGCTTCATTATCTTTCACAAGAATGCAATATCTAATGCATTAGACTTACTTTAATGAATGGCTGATCTTAAAATTACAATTTGTCTTTGACTAAATGGTGTACTTGATTTAAAAGAACAATTGCAGTCTGATATTTTTTCCAGATTTCACACAGTCCAATTATTTAAAGGAAATTAATTGACACCAGGTGAACCACTGTCTCCTTAAATGTATTGAAAAAATCCGAGGATATGTAGCAGAAGCTTGTGTGGCAGATTCCAGAAAGTGAAAATGACGAACACAAGGCTATAATACAAAATCATCCACCTTATTTTGAAATATAAACCAGCAAAATATGCCTGAATTAAAGATTTGAAAAACTCAAGACTGATGGAAAAATGAATTACTTCTCAGTTTTGACACTTAGAGAGAAAGTATTCAAACTGGTTTGACTATAAGTCTTATTTTTCTGTATCCTGGTGAAAGTTGTTGAGCTTATTACAGTTGTGGCCTGGCTCGGGGGTGCAACAGGCCTGGGCACCTCCCCTTAATCTGAATGGACAGGAGTCTGATCTTGAAGCTGGTTGATTGAAAATTGAACCAACCTGCTGCTCTTAAAGGGCCGGGGCTCCCGTTTAAAACAAAGTAGAGGAGTCTGCATGGTCTCGGGAAGATTCCAGGTCTCGGATATCTTGCAGGAGTTATTACAAAAGATGGTGACCCTATTTTGAGCTGAAGATTATTCCCATTCTGAAATCTGAGGCCCACACTGCCATGTTCTTGTCGGATGGCCTGAATTATATTACAAGAACACTTGTAGCTAAAGCTATAAATGATTTATTAACATTAACTGTGGGTAAACTAAAAACAAAACAATAGATGAATAACAGTAAGATCAGGCACAAGCAACCTCTCTCCAGCTTCCTCCAGCCAGTCTGAGGTCACCTGACCCTGATATTCACTCATAAACTCGTGAGACTCCCAGTGGTCAGATGGTGAGTCACAACACAATCATGATATCACTATCACTCTCTTCCTGGGAGGATTTCATATAATCTTCGACTGATTGATAGCAATCTTGGTCAGATAGTAACTGATTAAGGCCTGCTCAGCACAGGCCTGGTGAGAGGATGTCGTAGCGTCTAGGTTGAGAATCAGGGCGTGTCGACTGGGCTGCCCACCCCCACCATCTTCTGGGTTGTGCGAGCCCATGAAACTTTCCAGCTACACAAGACTAGCTATCTTAAAGGCTGGTACAAAGATTGTTGTGGCTGCCTGTCAGACTACACCCTTTCATTATCCCCCAAGGAAAGTGTGCGAGATAAGACAACACCAACAACATGGAATAATTTAGTACAGTTGTTCCAATTCAAAGAATCTGGGAACAGGTGAGGTAGAAGCTCAGTGGCATCAAAAGTGTAAAGGATAATGTAGTATAAGCAGCTTTGCAGGCATTCCTACTGTTCCTTATACAAGGCATGATGCCAACGTGTCCATAAACTGCATCCTCCAAAAGATAGCAAAACTCATGATCGGTCAAGGGAAGAAAATAGTTCACAAAATACCACAGAATAGATATATTTTAACCACCAGGATTAGGATGGGGAGTTATTTCAGCTCTGCTTATGGATCACAGCTACCTAAAACTATTGAGAGAGATTAAGAAAAGAACCTTTATCGCCAAAACCTTTGATGAGATGGCACTCACTCTATACGAGCAGAATCCGTAGAGGGCAATGCCAATTTTGCCGTAACTGTGCCATTGTCTATCAAAAGGTCTCTACTTCCTCCAGTTCGAGGATATTGGCATTCTACTTTGGAAGCAACAGGATCATTGTTACTAATTTACTGAACGATCTTACCTCCAGTCTTGACAATTACAATACTCTTCTTGTTGATGTCTACTCTCTATAAACTTGGGCTCCTCCAGTACTCATCGATTGCCCCTGTTTTGCTGATCCTACATTGGATTCTGATCGAGCAATACCTCAATTTCAAAAATTCCCATCCTTCTTTTCAAATAGCTTTCATGGCCTCATCTTGTTAACCATCTCCAGCTCTACAACTCTCCACGATACCTGTGCTCTCCCAATTCCAGCTTTTTGCGCACCCACTAGTTTAATTTCTCCATCATTGATGCCTGTGCCTTCAGCTGCCCAGCTGGCCTGAACTCTGGAATTCCCTCCCTAAACATCTCCACCTCTCTGCTTTTCTCTCATCCTTTAAAAGCTATCTCTTTGACACAGCCTTTCTGTCCTAACATCACTTTATGTGCTTTGTTGTCAAATTCTATTTGATAATACTCCTGTGAAACAGGTTGGGATGTTTTATTTCATTAAAAGTACTCTATTAATTCATATTTTTGTTGTTGTCTTGCAATTTGCAGATGCGTTATAAAATGTGTTTAATTTCTTCTCCTGTAGGGTCAAAATGAGGATACTCAAAGAAGTGGGAGCTTCAAGTGAAAGCTAGAATAGTGCACAAGGGAAAGGAGAATAGGTAGCTGGAATGGATCGAGACTTTTGTAGATTTTGCTAACACTAGCACAGACTGGTTGAAGCAAATGGCCTGTTTCTCTGATGTCTGTTCTATATAACCTAATTAACTGCATAGCCCTGGACTCAGATGTTAGGTGATCTCAGTTGGCTAGAGAGTTGGCTTATGATGTGGAGAAATGCCAAAGGTGTTGGTTCAATTGCCCTACTGGCTGAGATTATTCATGAAGGCCCTGCCTTCTCAATCCCGCCCCTTGATTAGTTGTGGTAATAATCAGGTTAAATCACCACCAGTCAGCTCTCTTTCAAAGCGAGGAAGGCAGCCTCTGGGACCGTAGCAACATTTTACTTCCCACCAAGCTAAAACTTCAGGGCTGGATTCTCTGTTTGGGAGACTAAGGGCTGATGCCAGCGGAGCATGTGTGGTCTTTACGGCCAGAATTTTGGCGTGGAACCCTCACCGATTCCAGTACCAGTGAGGGGCTAGCACCGGTGCCGACTGAAACTCCCGCCTCAAAAATGGATGGAGAATGGCCGGGTTCCAGGCCATGCATGCGCACGGCGGATGACCTACAGCGGTCGAGTTGTACATCATGGCACGGCTGCGCGTGAACCCAACCTGCCATCCGCGATCCCGCAACCCACCCCCTTGCCACCCCCACCAGTCCCCCCAGCCCTAGTGGAAGCCTCCCGCCCAGCGGCTTGGATCCCGGCGGAGTGTGGCGCCGCTGGACACAGTCCACAGCCATCACGCCAGGTTCCCGACAGCTGGGGCCCACACGTGACCCGCGCCATCAGGAACTCGGCCCATAGGGGGCAGAGCATCGTCGGTGGACCGGCCGATGACTCGCCAACGCTATTGAAACGGCTCGTGTCATGATGATGCCAGTTTGGAGGGAGCGGAGTATGGTGGACCCACGTCAAACCAGTGCCGGCCTCGATTTCAGCGCGAAAATCCATATTCCGCCTGATCGCCGAACATGATTCCGGCATTGGACTGCGGAGAACCCATCCCAGGTTATTGGCTCTTAGATTCTCCAGGGAAGTCAGCAGAAACCCCGAGAGAAACAGCAAAAATGGCTATCCGTTTGCAGTTCCATCAGACTTCTGCCAGCATTACAAATTTCCAGTGGAATTTCAGTGCTACAGCTACTAATATTTTGAACCAGATACCAGAAAAACATGGTGCTCCTTTTAATCAGTTTGTTTGCAATATTCTTCTACTGCGAGTGGCGATTAAAATCACAGGCCAACTCAAATAATGTGAGAAGCTGACCTTTTGGTAATTGTCCTTTTCACAATGCCTCCTATAAGATCCACAATTCAATTATTCTTTCAAATCAGTCACCATCACTACTACTCTTTTGGGAGCACTGATTTAATCCCATTATTCCCTACCTAGTGCTGTGGAACAGTTAATAACTATTTTCCTGTCCTATTTTGTCATTTTATGTGATGGGAGGTTTTTTTGATTTACTAAATCTTTGCGAGCTGATTTTTCTTTTGTAAAGTTTAAGCATCGGTCTCTTTCACATGAATTGCTGCTGTGTAAAGGGTACTGTAAAACGAGTGATTGCGAATCAGCGGCCTGTTTTATGTCTCTCCTGGTTTGTACTTCCATTGATTTCAATGGAAAGAAAAATTGACAGATATAAAGCTGGTTGCCGATTCACGAAAGGCTAATTTTGCATGATAAAACAGTCAAAATTACCTCCACTGATTATTATATCAGTATTATTAATTATCTCAGATTTCTACCCTTGTGTTTTAGATTAATCTTTTCACTGGTTATGCACTTAAACTTTCAAAACGGCACAGTACAGTAAAATGCAAAACAACTGCAAGATGGTCAGCCATGTTTTCAGTGTGGAAACCACTCAGGATCATAGCATTACATGTTAAAGTTAAATAGGAAATAGATATAAATCCCAATGTATTTTCTCATCTGCAGGAATGTGCTTTATAATGCACCTGACAACCATTCTAACTGTTAATGAGACATGTCTTTTTCACTATTTCATTAACAAAAGTTTCAAGCTGATAGAAAACCTCATTGCTGATGCAATAACTGCTGTACTAAATGATTCCAAGCAGCTCTATATGTATCCTGTCTTGCACCCAGTCCCATTCACCAATTGCCCCTCCGCTTGCTGAGGTGCCTTGACTCGCATTCCCCCAACATCTCAAATTTAAAATCCATAAACTGTGAATGACAATCTTTTTTTAAATGTGCCAAGCGGTGAGTATCTGGGGCCCACTATATGATTGGGTGGTGGAAGCAGAGTCAGTCGAAGCTTTCAATGAAGAACTGGATAAATACACAAAGGAGAAAGAAACTGCAGGGATCTGGACAAAAAGCCAGAGAGTTGGACTAGGGGCTAAATCGCTGGCTTTTAAAGCAGACCAAGGCAGGTCAGCAGCACGGTTCAATTCCCGTACCAGCCTCCATGAACAGGCGCCGGAATGTGGCGATTAGGGGATTTTCACAGTAACTTCATTGGAGCCTACTCGTGACAATAAGCGATTTTCATTTCATTTCATTATAACTGGGATTGCTCTTCTAAAGAACCAGTGCAGATTTATTCAGATGAATGATCTGTGTTGTACCATTTTGTGATCCTTAGATCCTAAGATTGTGCTCTTCTTCCTATCTCTGTAATTTCGTCCAGATATATAAACATTGAAAACTCTTTGCAACTCTATGGTCTCTTATACATCCCCTCAGCTTTTTGCCCCACCATTGATCTCCATTACTTCAATTGACTAATTGGCGAAACATTATACTCTGGAATTCACTCCCTAACTTCCGCTACTCTGGGAATGTGGTATCTTGCCAGAGATGTCCTGAATGAGCAAGTATTTTCTTCATTGAACATTGATAGGACTGAAGTCATTGGACAGGATTATTGGGATGATGGGGTTTCCTGCCCTTGACCACTTAGGGGCTTCAATTGGGGCAAACCTGCCCTAGGCCTCACCTGCACCCCAATAAAATTGCTGGCAGGGCAAGAGGATGACAGCAAAGCCACCTGGGGACATAATAATAATAATAACCTTTATTCTTGTCACAAGTAGGCTTACTTAACACTGCAATTAAGTTAATGTGAAAATCCCCTCTTCGCCACACTACGGCACCTGTTCGGATACACTTAGGGCAAATTCAGAATGTCCACTTCACCTAACAAGCACGTCTTTCGGGACTTGTGGGAGGAAACCGGAGCACCCGGAGGAAAACCATGCAGACACGGGAAGAACGTGCAGAGTCCACACAGACAGTGACCCAAACCTGGGACCTTGGGCTGTGAAGCAACAGTGGTAACCACTGTGCTGACTTCAAATTGATTTATTGAACAAGAAAGGTGCCTTAAAATTAAGAGTATCTTTTAACGCTACCAATTGGACTTATTAGGACTAAAGAGCAGCAACCTCCCTCGTGATGTAGTTTGCACAAGGGAAACCGGTTTGGCAAACAACATGCTTGGCCACGACGAAAGGCACACATTTAATCGACCAGCTCATCTCAATCCAACTACATTGCAAGATCCTCCAACATCACTCGCTGCTTGCATTCCCCCTTGGCTAGGTCACCCTAAATATAATCTTGTTCAATCCGAATGCTGCACTTGGCCATGATTCCATGTTTGCAATGGAATCAACCAATTTTGGATTGAAATGCACAATTATGTTACCAAATTTGATGCAATACTTGTTTATGTACTAGGAGGGGGATTTTCAATGGAGAACGTAATGTAATGCAACCACTTTCAAAATAACACATACAGGCAATAATGATTTTATTCTGCATTAATTTTCTACATAAAGGCACTGAGGCCAGCAGGAGCCTTGCACCAATCCACCTCCAGCATGACTAAACCTTTGCTGTCATTTAGTCTTTTCCTGGTTTTCTGATCAAATGTGAAAAAATTGAAATCCAGTTGAATCTGACGGAGAAACAGTTTATTCGAATTTTGGATCAGGAATTTGCTTTCCAATCAACAATCTAGCTCACTAATCACTTGCCCTGATCTGATGCCCGACCCGTGCTACTCAGGCCTATGAACAGAGGTGACTGTGAACCAACTCCCCAACTGGAGGATCCACGTTGGAAGTCCCTGCTGGTACTGTTCCATGTTCTTCATCCACCACCATTACCGCTCCGAGCCCAGCTTTCCCATTAAAACAATCTTGGTCTGTCATAAGATGAGCTAAGCATTCTGAAGGTTGGGCTACTGATCCTTCCCACCCACATTCCAGCCCTGCCAGAGGAAAAGAGGATCATAATTCTCCCTGCTGCCCAAGCTGGTTTCCTGCCTTGCTTCCACCTCTCCTCCCCAAGTACCAATTCCTCCCAATGAACAAATGTACCAGCCTCTCTGCTGACAAACCAGCCGGTGAGAGATTACGAAATTCTGTCCATTGTGTTTGAGTCTTATCTAATATTACCAGCAGGACAACAGGTGAACATAGTCCAGTTTTACCAATCTTAGCAAACTGAGGTTATTGACTGAGAGATTGGACCTGACCAGCATGGCGCTGTACTGAATAACTAATGGCCTCACACCAAAATAATGGGCAGGATTTTCCACCCCACCCACCCCTTGCAGCATGTTTCACAGCGGCCTATGGCATGATCTTCTTGAATGCACCCCCCACTGCTGATGAACCAACGACAAAGGTTCAGTATTGGTGAGACCAGAAGATCTCGCCAGTGGGAATGGTCGGAAAATTCCGGCCATAGGTTCTGTTACTAAGGAAGTAGCTACCTTGTGGAACAATACCCCAGCCATGAGGAGCCATAGGGGGTAGATAGAAGGTCAGAGCTTGACAGTGCGGGGGAGGGGGGGGTGTTGAGGGTCTATGGTCAGGTGTTCGGAATGCAACGCGGCATAAGATGGTATGGATGGGAAATGGGGAGTGTTTGCATGGTGAGGGGCTGTGAGGGTTGAAGGATGAAGGGTCACTGTGTTTTTTGCCCCAGAGCAATGAGGCGGAGCTTTTAAACAGTCTGGCTCTGCAACCAACATCCCCTGTGGCTGCCTCAAAACCTTTTCCCGGGTTGGCTGGCCCAACTCCAGCCCACACCCACTCATTGGAAAGGAAGAACCTGCCTCTGCGGATACTTAATAACAATAATCTTTATTAGTGTCACAAGTAGACTTACATTAACACTGCAATGAAGTTTCCCCAAGGTTGATTTTCCTCACTCATCCTACCTGCCTTGAGGCCAGGCCAGTGAACATGTCATTTCTAAGCACCTTGATTTCTCTTTCCAGTTTTCTCCACTTATCACCTGAATGCACCTCACACATATTAAAGTTTGGCTAAGAATCTAGACAACCATTCTGCTTGTTTAAACAGCTGTGCCTCAGAAAAAAACATTGTGTGATTAACAACTCAGGCTCTCTGATTTTTGCTGTCAATTTCACAATGTTTGTTGACACACTGTGAATGGGTTTCTACAGCTTCTGAAGGATTGATTGGTTTCTAGACAGTATATAATGAGTCATGAGTAAGGAATGCCATAACTTGGCAATAGGGGGACATAAGGAGGTGGCTGCAATGTCAGAGCTTGGTATAGGGAGCATGAGGGCCATGACGGGTGCGTGAATTCCTAAAATGCCATGTGATGAATATCATACTGACCATAGAATCAGATGAAGTAAAAGCTTTTGTAAGAATCAAACTCATGGCCAAGAGTTGAAACCGGCGCACAGCATGTGTAACCATGCATTAGGACACTCACATCGGCAGTTTCCAGATAGCTGAACAGTACAAGTAAAACCAATATCATACATTTGTCATTCAGGATCCATAACACACATTGAAAAAAAAAGTACCAAACATAAATTATAAATCAGACTTAGATAAGTTAAACTGCCTCAGATAATCAATGTAATATGAAGGGAAGAAATTATAGGAACTTGGATTGATAAACATAAATAACTTTGAATTAAGAAACTTCAGCAGCAAAATTATAAGGTTACAAAGATAACAGTTTATAACCACTTTACAAGTAACCATCTGTTCGACCATACATTAAAACATTTTGGCATTCAAACCGTTCAAGAGAGAGAGAGCAAGTGAGAGAGAAAAGTCAAAGTTTCTGTTTCTCCCTGTTCATCAAACAAGTCAATTGGTCTTCGATGGCTTTCTTATTATTTTACGGCTTTGTTGATAGCCTTTGGATATCCATGATCAGTATATTTCACTTTTAATAATGACAATCTGCTGACAGACTTACATTCTGTAAATTCTGTAAATCTGTTTTATACTTTAAAATGTTTATAATAAAACCCCAGTAAAAATGTAATTGTGTATGCGATACATTGAGTAAGCTTAAGTTCCTAGATGAGGCAAGGACTCACCCTGAAAAAGTAACAATCCAGTTTGAGCAACTTACCTGGAAAATCCCCATTAGAATGTAACTGATCGTTGTTTGACGATTCGGGGCTCTGAAGGTTATCTCCCCATCATGTGAGCTGCTCATTTTTCCCTCTGGGAAGATAGCTTTCTGTCTTTCGGTGGCTTAGTCCTAAACAGACTGTTAAGATTAATCATCCAGGTCAGAAATCCTAAATCATTCACAGTCATGGAGGCATATGGAGCCATATGGAGTGGGTGAAAAGGTATAATTTGGCATGGAGGAACTTGAGCAGGGCCTTTCGAACTTCCCTTCCCTCATGCAGGCTCGAGTTCACAATTCCTGTGAGGGGCCATGAACCAGAACTTTTAAAAGCCTAGTCCGAGACCATGACAATTGCAATGGGGCAGGGCATGCCTATTTGCAGAATGGAACCAGCCAAGTCAGGACTGCCAGATGTGGGCTTTTTGACAGGAGACAGTCCCACCCTTTAAAGTCACCCCCGAAAATCAGACATCCCAGGAATGGGGTCAGGAATTCCAGAATTGGGACCTGCCTGCCATTTCTAAAGAGCTTCTGAGTCATCTCGATTCAGTGAAAATCCAGGCCATGATCTCAATATTTCAGATTGCCAGCATCCACAATACTCTGCCTTTTGAAATGAGGTTCAATCTTTGATCAGCGAAGTGTAAATGCATGATGCACAGGGAGAGACTGAATGCATCAGAGAACATTAAAATTAAAGGAGAGATAGATTTAACAGAATGAAAGAGCAAACAATTCCCCCTGCCTTTTTTAACCATTGAAATAATCTCTTTGCAAAATTAGGCCTGAGTATACATTGTGTGAGTGGAATAGGCCTGGGAATGCAGTGTGTGAGTAGATTAGGCCTGGGTATATAATGTGCGAGTGTAATAGGCCTGGGTATACAGTGAGTGAGTGGAATAACTCTGGGTATACAGTGTGTGAGTGGAATAGGCCTGGGTATACAGTGTGAGTGGAATAGGCCTGGCTATACAGTGTGAGTGGAATAGGCCTGGGTATACAGTGAGTGAGTGGAATAGGTTTGGGAATATAGTGTGTGAGTGGAATAGGCCTGGGTATACAGTGTGTGAGTGGAATAGGTCTAGGTATACAGTGGTTGAGTGGAATAGGCCTGGGCATACAGTGTGTGAGTGGAATAGGCCTGGATATACAGTGTGTGAGTGGAATAGGTCTGGGTATATAGTGTGTGAGTGGAATAGGCCTGGATATACAGTGTGTGAGTGGAATAGGTCTGGGTATATAGTGTGTGAGTGGAAAAGGCCTGGGTATACAGTGTGTGAGTGGAATAGGCCTGGGAATATAATGTGCGAGTGTAATAGGCCTGGGTATACAGTCTGTGAGTGGAATAGGCCTGGGTATACAGTGTGTGAGTGGAATTTCATAGAATTTACAGTGCAGAAGGAGGCCATTCGGCCCATCAAGTCTGCACCAGCTATTGGAAAGAGCACCCTACTGAGGCCCACACCACCCAATCCCCATAACCCAGTAACCCCATTCTACCAACCCTAAGGCCAATTTTGGATACTAAGGGCAATTTAACATGGCCAATCCACCTAACCTGCACATCTTTGGACTGTGGGAGGAAACCGCAACACCCGGAGGAAATCCACGCACACACGGGGAGAACGTGCAGACTCCGCACAGACAGTGATCCAAGCCGGGAATCGAACCTGGGACCATGGAGCTGTGAAGCAATTATGCTAACCACTATGCTACCGTGCTGCCCCAATAGGCCTGGGGATACAGTATTTGAGTGGAATAGGCCTGGGTATACAGTGTGTGAGTGGAATCGGCCTGCGTATACAATGTGTGAGTGGAAGAGGCCTGGGTATACAGTGTGTGAGTGGAATAGGCCTGGGGATACAGTGTGTGAGTGGAAGAGGCCTGGGTATACAGTGTGTGAGTGGAATAGGCCTGGGGATACAGTGTGTGAGTGGAATAGGCCTGGGGATACAGTGTGTGAGTGGAAGAGCCCTGGGTATACAGTGTGTGAGTGGAATAGGCCTGTGTATACAGTGTGTGAGTGGAATAGGCCTGGCTATATAGTGTGTGAGTGGAATAAGCCTGGATCTTCAGTGAATGTGTGGAATAGGCCTGGGCATACAGAGTGTGAGTGGAATAGGCCTGGGGATACAGTGTATGAGCGGAATAGGCCTGGGCATACAGTGTGTCAGTGGAATAGGCCAGGGGATACAGTGTGTGAGTGGAATATGCCTGGGGATACAGTGTGTGAGTGGAAGAGCCCTGGGTATACAGTGTGTGAGTGGAATAGGCCTGTGTATACAGTGTGTGAGTGGAATAGGCCTGGCTATATAGTGTGTGAGTGGATTAAGCCTGGATCTTCAGTGAATGTGTGGAATAGGCCTGGGCATACAGAGTGTGAGTGGAATAGGCCTGGGGATACAGTGTGTGAGTGGAATAGACCTGGGTATACAGTGTATGAGCGGAATAGGCCTGGGCATACAGTGTGTCAGTGGAATAGGCCAGGGGATACAGTGTGTGAGTGGAATATGCCTGGGTGTACAGTGTATGAGTGGAATTGGCCTGGGCATACAGTGTGTGAGTGGAATAGTTCTGGGTATATAGCGTGTGAGTGGAATAGGCCTGGGGATACAGTGTGAGTGGAATAGGTCTGGGTATACAGTGTGTGATTGGAATAGGCCTGGGTATACAGTGTGTGAGTGGAATAGGTCTGGGTATATTGTGTGTGAGTGGAATAGGCCTGGGTATACAGTGTGTGAGTGGAATACGTCTGGGTATATAGTGTGTGAGTGGAATAGGCCTGGGTATACAGTGTGTGAGTGGAATAAGTCTGGGTATATAGTGTGTGAGTGGAATAGGCCTGGGTATACAGTCTGTGAGTGGAATAGGACTGGGGATACAGTGTGTGAGTAGAATAGGCCTGGGTATACAGTGTGTGAGTGGAATAGGTCTTTGTATATAATGTGTGAGTGGAATAGGCCTGGGTATACAGTGTGTGAGTGGAAAGGCCTGGGTATATAGTGTGTGAGTGGAATAGGCCTGGGTCCAGTGTGTGAGTGGAATAAGCCTAGGTATATAGTGTGTGAGTGGAATAGGCCTGTATATACAGTGTGTGAGTGGAATAGGTCTGGGTATATAGTGTGTGAGTGGAATAGGCCTGGGTATACAGTATGTGAGTGGAATAGGCCTGGGCATACAGTGTGAGTGGAATAGGCTTGGTTATACAGTGTGTGAGTGGAATAGGCCTGGTTATATAGTGTGTGAGTGGAATAAGCCTGGAACTTCAGTGTGTGAGTGGAATAGACCTGGGTATACAGTGTGTGAGTGGAATAGGCCTCGGCATACAGTGTGAGTGGAATAGGCCTGGGCATACAGTGTGAGTGGAATAGGCTTGGTTATACAGTGTGTGAGTGGAATAGGCCTGGTTATATAGTGTGTGAGTGGAATGAGCCTGGGTATACAGTGTGTGAGTGGAATAGGTCTGGGTATATAGTGTGTGAGTGGAATAGGACTGGGTATACAGTGTGTGAGTAGTATAGGCCTGGGTATCCAGTGTGAGTGGAATAGGCCTGGGTATACAGTGTGTCAGTGGAATATGCCTGGGTATACAGTGTGTGCGTGGAATAGGCCTGGTTATAAAGTGTGTGAGTGGAATATGCCTGGATCTTCAGTGTATGAGTGGAATAGGCCTGGGCATACAGTGTGTGAGTGGAATGGGACTGGGGATACAGTGTGTGCGTGGAATAGGCCTGGTTATAAAGTGTGTGAGTGGAATATGCCTGGATCTTCAGTGTATGAGTGGAATAGGCCTGGGCATACAGTGTGTGAGTGGAATGGGACTGGGGATACAGTGTGTGAGTGGCATAGGCCTGGGTATATAGTGTGTGAGTGGAATAGGCCTGGGGATACAGTGTTTGAGTGGAATAGACCTGGGTATACAGTGTGTGAGTAGAATAGGCCTGGGTATACAGTGTGTGAGTGGAATCGGCCTGCGTATACAGTGTGTGAGTGGAATAGGCCTGGGTATACACTGCGTGAGTGGAAGAGGCCTGGGTATACAGTGTGTGAGTGGAATAGGCCTGGGCATACAGTGTGTGAGTGGAATAGGCCTGGGGATACAGTGTATGAGCGGAATAGGCCTGGGCATACAGTGTGTCAGTGGAATATGCCTGGGTATACAGTGTGTGCGTGGAATAGGCCTGGTTATAAAGTGTGTGAGTGGAATATGCCTGGATCTTCAGTGTATGAGTGGAATAGGCCTGGGCATACAGTGTGTGAGTGGAATGGGACTGGGGATACAGTGTGTGAGTGGAATAGACCTGGGTATATAGTGTGTGAGTGGAATAGGTCTGGGGATACAGTGTGTGAGTGGAATAGACCTGGGCATACAGTGTATGAGCGGAATAGGCCTGGGCATACAGTGTGTCAGTGGAATAGGCCTGGGTATACAGTGTGTGAGTGGAATAGGCCTGGGGATACAGTGTTTGAGTGGAATAGGCCTAGGTATACAGTGTGTAAGTGGAATCGGTCTGCGTATACAGTGTGTGAGTGGAATAGGCCTGGGTATACAGTGTGTGAGTGGAAAGGCCTGGGTATATAGTGTGTGAGTGGAATAGGCCTGGGTATACAGTGTGTGAGTGGAATAGGCCTGGGTCCAGTGTGTGAGTGGAATAGGCCTGGGCATTCAGTGTGTGAGTGGAATAGGCCTGGATATACAGTGTGTGAGCGGAATAGGTCTGGGTATCAAGTGTGTGAGTGGAATAGGCCTGGGTATACAGTGTGTGAGTGGAATAGGCCTGGGCATACAGTGTGAGTGGAATAAGCCTGGTTAAACAGTGTGTGAGTGGAATAGGCCTGGTTATATAGTGTGTGAGTGGAATAAGCCTGGAACTTCAGTGTGTGAGTGGAATAGACCTGGGTATACAGCGTGTGAGTGGAATAGGCCTGGATATACAGTGTGTGAGTGGAATAGGCCTGGGCATACAGTGTGAGTGGAATAGGCTTGGTTATACAGTGTGTGAGTGGAATAGGTCTGGGTATATAGTGTGTGAGTGGAATAGGCCCGGGTATACAGTGTGTGAGTAGAATAGGCCTGGGTATACAGTGTGTGAGTGGAATAGGCCTGAGTATACAGTGTGTGAGTGGAATAGGCCTAGGGATACAGTGTGTGAGTGGAATAGGTCTGCGTATATAGTGTGTGAGTGGAATAGGCCTGGATATACACTGTGTGAGCGGAATAGGTTTGGGTATATAGTGTGCGAGTGGAATTGGCCTAGGTATACAGTGTGTGAGTGGAATATGCCTGGGCATACAGTATGTGAGTGAAATATGTCTGGGTATATAGTGTGTGAGTGGAATAGGCCTGGGCATAAAGTGGGAGTGGAATAGGCCTGGTTATACAGTGTGTGAGTGGAATAGGCCTGGATCTTCAGTGTGAGAGTGGAATAGGCCTGGTTATACAGTATGTGAGTGGAATGGGCCTGGGTATACAGTGTGTGAGTGGAATAGGTCTGGGTATATAGTGTGTGAGTGGAATAGGCCCGGGAATACAGTGTGTGAGTAGAATAGGCCTGGGTATACAGTGTGAGTGGAATAGGCCTGGGTATACAGTGTGTGAGTGGAATAAGCCTGGGAATATAATGTGTGAGTGTAATAGGCCTGGGTATACAGTGTGTGAGTGGAATAGGCCTGAGTATACAGTGTGAGAGTGGAATAGGCCTAGGGATACTGTGTGTGAGTGGAATAGGCCTGGGTATACAGTGTGTGAGCGGAATAGGCCTGGGTATACAGTGTGTGAGTGGAATAGGCCTGGTTATATAATGTGTGAGTGGAATTGGCCTGGGTATACAGTGTGTGACTGGAATAGGCCTGGGTATACAGTGTGTGAGTGGAATAGGCCTGGGAATATAATGTGCGAGTGTAATAGGCCTGGGTATACAATGTGTGAGTGGAATTGGCCTGTGGATACAGTGTTTGAGTGGAATAGGCCTGGGTATACAGTGTGTGAGTGGAATAGGCCTGCGTATACAGTGTGTGAGTGGAATAGGCCTGGGGATACAGTGTGTGAGTGGAAGAGGCTTGGGTATACAGTGTGTGAGTGGAATAGGCCTGGGTATACAGTGTGTGAGTGGAAGAGGCCTGGGCATACAGTGTGAGTGGAATAGGCCTGGTTATACAGTGTGTGAGTGGAATAGGCCTGTGTATACAGTGTGTGAGTGGAATAGGCCTGGCTATATAGTGTGTGAGTGGATTAAGCCTGGATCTTCAGTGAATGTGTGGAATAGGCCTGGGCATACAGAGTGTGAGTGGAATAGGCCTGGGGATACAGTGTGTGAGTGGAATAGACCTGGGTATACAGTGTATGAGCGGAATAGGCCTGGGCATACAGTGTGTCAGTGGAATAGGCCAGGGGATACAGTGTGTGAGTGGAATATGCCTGGGTGTACAGTGTATGAGTGGAATTGGCCTGGGCATACAGTGTGTGAGTGGAATAGTTCTGGGTATATAGCGTGTGAGTGGAATAGGCCTGGGGATACAGTGTGAGTGGAATAGGTCTGGGTATACAGTGTGTGATTGGAATAGGCCTGGGTATACAGTGTGTGAGTGGAATAGGTCTGGGTATATTGTGTGTGAGTGGAATAGGCCTGGGTATACAGTGTGTGAGTGGAATACGTCTGGGTATATAGTGTGTGAGTGGAATAGGCCTGGGTATACAGTGTGTGAGTGGAATAAGTCTGGGTATATAGTGTGTGAGTGGAATAGGCCTGGGTATACAGTCTGTGAGTGGAATAGGACTGGGGATACAGTGTGTGAGTAGAATAGGCCTGGGTATACAGTGTGTGAGTGGAATAGGTCTTTGTATATAATGTGTGAGTGGAATAGGCCTGGGTATACAGTGTGTGAGTGGAAAGGCCTGGGTATATAGTGTGTGAGTGGAATAGGCCTGGGTCCAGTGTGTGAGTGGAATAAGCCTAGGTATATAGTGTGTGAGTGGAATAGGCCTGTATATACAGTGTGTGAGTGGAATAGGTCTGGGTATATAGTGTGTGAGTGGAATAGGCCTGGGTATACAGTATGTGAGTGGAATAGGCCTGGGCATACAGTGTGAGTGGAATAGGCTTGGTTATACAGTGTGTGAGTGGAATAGGCCTGATTATATAGTGTGTGAGTGGAATAAGCCTGGAACTTCAGTGTGAGAGTGGAATAGACCTGGGTATACAGTGTGTGAGTGGAATAGGCCTCGGCATACAGTGTGAGTGGAATAGGCCTGGGCATACAGTGTGAGTGGAATAGGCTTGGTTATACAGTGTGTGAGTGGAATAGGCCTGGTTATATAGTGTGTGAGTGGAATGAGCCTGGGTATACAGTGTGTGAGTGGAATAGGTCTGGGTATATAGTGTGTGAGTGGAATAGGACTGGGTATACAGTGTGTGAGTAGTATAGGCCTGGGTATCCAGTGTGAGTGGAATAGGCCTGGGTATACAGTGTGTGAGTGGAATTGGCCTGGGAATATAATGTGCGAGTGTAATTGGCCTGGGTATACAATGTGTGAGTGGCATAGGCCTGGGTATACAGTGTGTGAGTGGAATAGGCCTGGGGATACAGTGTTTGAGTGGAATAGACCTGGGTATACAGTGTGTGAGTAGAATAGGCCTGGGTATACAGTGTGTGAGTGGAATCGGCCTGCGTATACAGTGTGTGAGTGGAATAGGCCTGGGTATACACTGCGTGAGTGGAAGAGGCCTGGGTATACAGTGTGTGAGTGGAATAGGCCTGGGCATACAGTGTGTGAGTGGAATAGGCCTGGGGATACAGTGTATGAGCGGAATAGGCCTGGGCATACAGTGTGTCAGTGGAATATGCCTGGGTATACAGTGTGTGCGTGGAATAGGCCTGGTTATAAAGTGTGTGAGTGGAATATGCCTGGATCTTCAGTGTATGAGTGGAATAGGCCTGGGCATACAGTGTGTGAGTGGAATGGGACTGGGGATACAGTGTGTGAGTGGAATAGACCTGGGTATATAGTGTGTGAGTGGAATAGGTCTGGGGATACAGTGTGTGAGTGGAATAGACCTGGGCATACAGTGTATGAGCGGAATAGGCCTGGGCATACAGTGTGTCAGTGGAATAGGCCTGGGTATACAGTGTGTGAGTGGAATAGGCCTGGGGATACAGTGTTTGAGTGGAATAGGCCTAGGTATACAGTGTGTAAGTGGAATCGGTCTGCGTATACAGTGTGTGAGTGGAATAGGCCTGGGTATACAGTGTGTGAGTGGAAAGGCCTGGGTATATAGTGTGTGAGTGGAATAGGCCTGGGTATACAGTGTGTGAGTGGAATAGGCCTGGGTCCAGTGTGTGAGTGGAATAGGCCTGGGCATTCAGTGTGTGAGTGGAATAGGCCTGGATATACAGTGTGTGAGCGGAATAGGTCTGGGTATCAAGTGTGTGAGTGGAATAGGCCTGGGTATACAGTGTGTGAGTGGAATAGGCCTGGGCATACAGTGTGAGTGGAATAAGCCAGGTTAAACAGTGAGTGAGTGGAATAGGCCTGGTTATATAGTGTGTGAGTGGAATAAGCCTGGAACTTCAGTGTGTGAGTGGAATAGACCTGGGTATACAGCGTGTGAGTGGAATAGGCCTGGATATACAGTGTGTGAGTGGAATAGGCCTGGGCATACAGTGTGAGTGGAATAGGCTTGGTTATACAGTGTGTGAGTGGAATAGGTCTGGGTATATAGTGTGTGAGTGGAATAGGCCCGGGTATACAGTGTGTGAGTAGAATAGGCCTGGGTATACAGTGTGTGAGTGGAATAGGCCTGAGTATACAGTGTGTGAGTGGAATAGGCCTAGGGATACAGTGTGTGAGTGGAATAGGTCTGCGTATATAGTGTGTGAGTGGAATAGGCCTGGATATACACTGTGTGAGCGGAATAGGTTTGGGTATATAGTGTGCGAGTGGAATTGGCCTAGGTATACAGTGTGTGAGTGGAATATGCCTGGGCATACAGTATGTGAGTGAAATATGTCTGGGTATATAGTGTGTGAGTGGAATAGGCCTGGGCATAAAGTGGGAGTGGAATAGGCCTGGTTATACAGTGTGTGAGTGGAATAGGCCTGGATCTTCAGTGTGAGAGTGGAATAGGCCTGGTTATACAGTATGTGAGTGGAATGGGCCTGGGTATACAGTGTGTGAGTGGAATAGGTCTGGGTATATAGTGTGTGAGTGGAATAGGCCCGGGAATACAGTGTGTGAGTAGAATAGGCCTGGGTATACAGTGTGAGTGGAATAGGCCTGGGTATACAGTGTGTGAGTGGAATAAGCCTGGGAATATAATGTGTGAGTGTAATAGGCCTGGGTATACAGTGTGTGAGTGGAATAGGCCTGAGTATACAGTGTGAGAGTGGAATAGGCCTAGGGATACTGTGTGTGAGTGGAATAGGCCTGGGTATACAGTGTGTGAGCGGAATAGGCCTGGGTATACAGTGTGTGAGTGGAATAGGCCTGGTTATATAATGTGTGAGTGGAATTGGCCTGGGTATACAGTGTGTGACTGGAATAGGCCTGGGTATACAGTGTGTGAGTGGAATAGGCCTGGGAATATAATGTGCGAGTGTAATAGGCCTGGGTATACAATGTGTGAGTGGAATTGGCCTGTGGATACAGTGTTTGAGTGGAATAGGCCTGGGTATACAGTGTGTGAGTGGAATAGGCCTGCGTATACAGTGTGTGAGTGGAATAGGCCTGGGGATACAGTGTGTGAGTGGAAGAGGCTTGGGTATACAGTGTGTGAGTGGAATAGGCCTGGGGATACAGTGTGTGAGTGGAAGAGGCCTGGGCATACAGTGTGAGTGGAATAGGCCTGGTTATACAGTGTGTGAGTGGAATAGGCCTCGGCATACAGTGTAGAGTGGAATAGGCCTGGGCATACAGTGTGAGTGGAATAGGCCTGGTTATACAGTGTGTGAGTGGAATAGGCCTTGTTATATAATGTGTGAGTCGAAAAAGCCTGGATCTTCAGTGTGTGAGTGGAATAGATCTGGGTATACAGCGTGTGAGTGGAATAGGCCTGGGGATACAGTGTGTGAGTGGAATAATGTGGTGCTTCAATTAAGTACTTCCTGAGCCACAGACCTGCCCGGATTTTATGAGTGATTCACTTCAAAACTTGATTTTTCAATAAATCGTAGTTTATAGCTAATCTATTATTAGAATTACTGTTTATTCTGTGTTTTGCAGCATATTATCATGCCAAAATATTAACTTGACTCAACTTTACTGATAGAGCTATGTTGACTTTACAAATCAGATACCAGAGTTAAATTTAATTAGATGCTGCTATGTTTGGAGTAAGATTGAAGTTGTTTACCTCAGCATGGCCTATTAATGTAGACCATATTAACTTCTGTGGTCTTTTATCATGAAACCCAGGAACTTTAACTGAATATAATATCCAATAAAAATTTAAAATAAAAACTACTGGAAATTCTGAGCGGATTTGGCAGCACCTGTAGAAAGTGAAACAGCGGGCCAGGTGAGTGAAATGAAACTGGTGAATAGCAGGAGAGGCAGAAAACGAGAACCGCACCAGGTGCCAAACAATTTGAGATGCAACTGGTCCGCTTCTGTGGGTGAAATCGAGATCTCGCCGTAGCGTGGTGAGAAACCAATTACCACCACTTAAGCCCTATTTCCATACAATTAATGAGAGCCACCCCTTATCTCACAGCCTCCCGTCATTTAGCAGCCTCCCCAGCAAGTGGTCACGCTGACGCCAATTAGTACTCCTGATGTGTTGGGTGTTCTGGATCACAAACAGGTAACCAACACTGGAAGTGGTGCAACTCTATTTTATTATAAGGTTAACTATATTAACATACTTGAACTGTGGGTAAATGCAATACCAGCTTTAACTGTTGACCCTTGCCTAGTCCTAACCAGGTGATGCACTCAGCACATGATGAATGTCTGTGTTGCAGGCTGTGAGCTCTGTGCTCCGAGCTGGCTGATACTAGAATGAGCGAGAACTCTCCTGTCCCCTGTCTTTGTAGTGCGTGTGCTCTCACTGGTGATTGGCTGCGGTGTTGTGTATGCTGATTGGTCCCACTGCATGTCCATCAGTGTGTGTCTGCACCATAATATACTGGTGTATATTACTTTTGAAAAACGTGAACCAAGTGGAAGGGCTTCTGTGGGGAGCCGAGGAGGCTCACAGGCAAAGAGCCCGGGAGCGGGGCTTGCCACCCTAGTGCCCGGCGGGGGATGGGGGACCATCCGCAGGAATGGGCCGCCATGGGAAGTGGGGAGGCGCTGGGGGGGCAACCGCTCACTGCACCAGCATGCCAACCCCTGGATTGTGTTTTCCCATTCCGGGGCAACTCTTGATCCTGCCCGTCTGGCCCACTGACCATCCATAACCCTTACCGACTACCGAGGCTTCTGGCTATTGCAATCATAGTTAAGTGAGAACTTCAAACAACCCAAGTGGATTCCCGTGGATGGGCAGGCCATGGAGCATGTGGGGGGTATTGCTTAGCATCCCAATCAGACTGCAAAGCCTGTACACTGTGCCTGAACACTGCGGGAGCCAACACCACACATGCAGCAACCAACATCCGAACACCTAGGGGATGGAGTACAGCTCCGGGGACATGTCCACATCCGGAGGATGGGCGAGTGCCACGGTGAGGGGACCAGTGCCAAGTTCAGGTGACATTGTGAGCGGGTGCCGGGTACAGGGTCCAGTGAGGGAGGCCTGCTGTGGCCTGACGTCTGTGGGCAAGGCATTCCTGGTAGGATGGTGGTGGGGTATCAGTGGGGAATGTAGGGTCCCGGGGTGGGATCCACCACTGTTTGTCAATCTAACACCCTCTCCCAATTCGTTTAAGGTTTTGAAAGCTATGGCAGGGATATTGGATGCAGAGCTTGCCCTAGTGGTGCTGCTGGTAATGCGGACGGACAGATGCCGGAGAAGGCGGCAGCAGCGTCTGCAGATGCTCGAGGCAGCGGCCTATCTGCCGGATCCTGCCCCACACCCTGAGGACCCAGCTATCCATCAGGCCTGGGAGGGACCCAGAGGGGGAGTCCCACAAAGGCCCAGGGTGTACAGGTGTCGCAGGTCATTTGAACAGATGACGGACAGCGCGTGCTGCACGAGGCTCCGCCTCAACAAGGAGACAATGCGACGCCCGTGCCATGTCCTCGTGGACTTGCCACCAGATGATGGCCGTCAAGGTCACTGCAGCTTTGAAATTTTACGCCTCGAGATCATTCCAGAGTTCAAGCGGGAACCCGTGTGGTATCTCAGAGACCACAGCGCACTGGTGCATCCAATAGGTCATGGATGCCATGTATGCCCGGGTGGAACACTACATCACATTTGATATGGACCAAGCCCAGCAACATGCCGGGGTAACAGGTTTCTCCGCCATCACCGGGATGCATCAGGTCCAGGGGGTAATAGATGCCACGAATGTCGCCCTGAGCTCGCTGGACATTCTGGGGTGCCCAATTTGAACATGCAGGTCATGTGCGACCACCAGATGAAGATAATTCACATGTAGGCACGTCTCCCAGGGTGTGTCCATGACAGGTACAACCTGGGGCAGTCGGTCATCCCTGGCTTCTTCGAGGTGCACCACAGGATGGATGGCTGGCTCTTGGGGGATAATGGGTACCCGCTGAGGACTTGGCTAATGAGGCCAGTACAGAGGTCAGTGATTGAAGCAGAGACCCAATACAACGAGGCCCATGAAGCCACCCGGGCTGTGATTGAGCAATGCATTGGACTCCTCAAGATGTGGTTCCGACACCTCGACCGCTCCAGTGATGCACTCCTTTACACCGCCCGGAAGGTCGCCCACTTAATGGAGGAGTGCTGTTTCCTCCACAACTTCGCACAGCAGCAAGGAGACGAGCTGGACGTTGGTGATGAGGAACATGGGGCCATCTCCGAGGAGGAGGAGTACGAAGATGAGGATGATGAGGTGGTGCCAGACCAGCAGGGGCTGCAGGACGAGACTGGGAAGAAACCTGAGTGTCGTGATATCATGGTTGTGTTGTAATTCACCGATTGACCACTCGGAATCTCATTAGTATAAGTGAATGTTCAAGTCAGGTGACCTTAGACTGACTGGAGAGTTGGAAGAGAGAGGGTGCTCGTGCTTGTTCATAATGTTATTCGTCTGTTGTTTAGTATATAGTTGACCCACAGTTAATGTTAATAAATCATATATAGCTTTAGCTACAAGTGTTCTTGTAATATAAATCAGGCCATCCGACAAGAACATTACATGGCACCATGGCTGGATGGTATTAAACAGTGAGAAAAAAAAACAAGCCTGCCACGAGGTCCACAGAGATTTGAAGATTTTGCAGACTGCCAGAATTAACAACATGGAGTCGTTGAAGCCACCATTGAGTCTCAGATTTCATGGTAATGTGAACAGCAACTGCCATGTGTTTAAACAGCAATTTAATCTGTTTCTTACTGCAGTAAATTTCGGAGATCAATCAGATTTGAATAACGTAGCAATGCTCCTAAGAGTGGCATTTAATACATTTAAGTTGGCAAACTATGAAGATAGTAAAAATGTTAACAAAGTAATTTGAAGATTTGATACACATTGCACCCCCAGAAAGAATGACATTTATGAGCGCTATGTATTTAGATCATGTTTACAGAAGACAAGGGCAGCATGTGGCGCAGTAGTTAGCACTGGGACAGCGGCGCCGCGGACCCGAGCTCAAATCCCGGCCCTGGGTCACTGTCCATGTGGAGTTTGCACATTCTCCCCATGTCTGCGTGGGTTTCACCCCCACAACCCAAAAGATGTGTGGGTGTTAGGTGGATTGGCCACGCTAAATTGCGCCTTAATTGGAAAAAAATTCAAATAATTCAGTACTCTTAATTTTAAAAAAAATGTTTACAGAAGACAGAAGAGTCCTTAGATCATTTCATCACTGATTTAAAGCTAAAGGCCAAAACATGTAATTTTTCTGTGGTAGAATCTTCCATGATTCGGGACAAAATTGTGTTTGGTGTGAATGAAAATAAGCTAAGGGAATTGTTGCTGAGGGAATCAGAGCTGTCTTTCGAACAAGCAGTTAAGATTTGTCAGGCTCACGAGCTAGCAGCACAGCATTCTAAAATGTTTCTTCGTAATGGCCGCGTCTTCTTGGAGGAAAACACTCTGGTTGCCGCCCTTTTTCCAAAAAGGCGAGAAATTTCCAAAAAAAGACGGGAAAGTGCCTGCAGCTCCTCGCACATCATCAAACAGGTTAAAGATGAAAATCAAATATTTCTGTGTAAAAGATGTAATCAAAGGCACAAATTAAGGCAGTGTCCAGCGTTTGGCAAGTTTTGTTGCAGATGCAAAGGAAAAAAAAAATCACTTGCTCAGAATTGTTACCAAAGCTCAACCCCAGATCAGTCAGCACAATGGAAGACACAGTTTCCAGTGATGAAACATTATAGAACATAGAACATACAGTGCAGAAGGAGGCCATTCGGCCCATTGAGTCTGCACCGACCCACTTAAGCCCTCACTTCCACCCCATCCCCCGTAACCCAATAACCCCTCCTAACCTTTTTGCTCACTAAGGGCAATTTATCATGGCCAATCCACCTAACCTACACGTCTTTGGACTGTGGGAGGAAATCGGAGCACCCGGAGGAAATCCACGCAGACACGGGGAGAACGTGCAGACTCCGCACAGACAGTGACCCCGCGGGGAATCAAACCTGGGACCCTGGCGCTGTGAAGCCACAGTGCTATCCACTTGTGCTACCGTGCTGCCCAGGAGTAATAACAGAGAAGAATATTTTTTTGGAGACATCAAAAAATTCTCCAGCACTTAGAAAACGCAAACAGATGGTCCATTTAATATAAATGCAGCTGATGAGGTCAAATGGTTGCTACCACTTGAAGTGAATGGTACAGTGGCCCAATTAAAGTTAGATTCTGGTGCCAAAGCCAATTTAATCAGCGTGACTGATAGAAAATATCTAAAAATTCAGCCCATTAGAAGAAATCATAAAATATCTCTGAGGGATTATAATGGTTCAAGCATTACATATTATGGTGCTTGTGACCTGAGTATGTTGGCGAATAGCACAGTTCCCATTCTGCATTGTATCCAAGGGCTTGGATTCATTATTAGGTGATCAGTCCTGTGAAGAATTAGGTCAAGTGCAGTTGGTATATAGCATCTACAAAGGATCGGATCAACACTCCAATGATTCTGAGAACATTATTAGCAAACTCAGCGATCGGTTCACAGATTTTGGTGCACTACCATTCACCTACAAGATACAACTCAAAGGGGATGCAAAACCTGTGATACAGGCACCCAGAAGAGTACCTGCACCTCTTCGGGATTGCCTCAAAAAGGAGTTCAACAGAATGACAAAATTAAAAGAAATCAAAAAGATAGAAGAACCTAAGTAAATTCCATGGTGTGTGAAGAAAAAGAATGGCGATATTCGCATATGCATGGATCCCAAAGATCTTAATAAGAATATCAAAAGAGAACATTACCAAATAGCAAAGTGTGGGGAAATCACATCTGAGATAGCTGGTGCACAATTCTTTACAAAACCTGATACATCTCAAGGTTTCTGACAGCTAAAGCTAGAGGAACAAAGTACTTCACTTTTAATATGCCATTTGGACTGTATTGCTTTCTGAGAATGATGTTTGGCATAATTTCGGCACCAGAGATTTTTCACTGTGCCATGGAGCACATAATCGAAGGCATCAAAGGTGTATGTGTGTACGTGGATGATATCAACATTTGGGGCTCCACCATAGAAGAGCACAATACAAGGTTGCTTAAAGTTCTAACGAGCATCAGGAGAAATGGGCTGAAGCTCACCAAGCAAAAGTGCCAATTTGGAGTAACTGAGGTCACATCCCGAGGTGACAAGCTCTCATCGCATGGCACTGAACCTGACAAGGACAAAATCCAAGCAATTCTCAACATGCCAAAACCACGCAACAAGAAAGCCATCTTAAGAGTGATGGATATGATCAATTTTATAGGGAAATTCTTTCCAAACCTGTCAGCAAAAACAACACATCTACGCCATCTCCTAAACAAGACAACGGATTTCACTTGGACTGAGCAACATGAGCAAGAGTGGAAGAAGCTCAAGACTTCACGAACCACCAGGCCAGTTCTCACATTTTTTGACCCATCTAAGCAGATTAAAGTGTTAACAGATGTGTTGAAAGATGGTCTTGGAGCAGTTCTTCTGCAGTCGGATATGCATCACAATTCATGATGACAACAGAGCTCAAATCGATAAAGAATTCCTGGGTTTAGTTGTAGGCTTGGAGAAATTCCATGGCAACGCGTATGGACTTCCAACTTTCACAGTTGAGATCGATCATCATCCTTTTGTTAACATCATCAAGAACAATCTCAACCAAATGTTTCCGAGGTTGATGATGAGCTGCAGTGCTATGAATTCAATCTCATCTACATGTCAGGCAAATATTTGTTCTTAGCAGATGCATCATCGAGGGTGCTGATACAAAATATTATTAGTGACATTGCTGAAGAAATAGATCTGCATGTCAATCTGATTTCCACAATACTCCCAGTATCAGATACAAAACTATGTGAGATCCAAGAAGAGACCAGGAAGGATAAAACGCTTCAAGAGGTGATGAGGAACATCAACTCGTACTGGCCCAGAGGTCAATGTATGGAGTTTGACAATATAAGATCTGAACTCAGTATCATTAATGAAGTGGTATTTCATTTTAACACTATAGTTATACCTCAATCTCTTCGCAAGTATGTACTTATGAGGATACATGAAGGACATCTCGGGATTGAGAAGTGTAAACGGGAACTCATGACTCTGTTTACTGGCCAGATATAAACCAGGATATTGACATGATGGTCAGTTGTTGTGACACATGCCAGATGCATCGTTGCAAGCAAACAAGGGAACCTCTGCAAATATCTGATTTACCTGTGGCAACATGGCAGAAAGTAGCTATGGATTTCTTTCATCTACGAGTGAACGATTATTTAATTATCATAAACAATTTTTCAAACTATCCTGAAATTGTTCCACTGTCAAGTATAATGGTAAGCAGTGTAATACTGCATCCAAGTCAATTTTTGCTAGACACGGAATTCCTCAAGTCGTCGTGAGTGACAACGGTTCATGTTTTAGCTGTAAAGTTACGTCTTTGCAGTCACGTATGATTTAAATCATGTCATGTCAAGTCCATTGTACCAGAAGCCAATGGAAAAGCCAAGAACGGTGTACATATTGTCAAGCAATTGTTGAATAAGGCAATGGTTAGCCAATATGATCTACAGAGAGTCACAATTGTCACATGGTAGATCGCCAGCAGTGTTACTCATGAATAGAAGATACCACGGGCGAAATTCTCCGTTATCGGCGCAAAGTCCACCGATCGGCGCAAAAATCGGCGCAAATCTGACTTGCGTCAGGCCGGAAAAATGGTTCAAAAGTCTCCGGCCCGAAATGGGCTAGCAGCGACGTGACGGGATCCGCGCTTGCGCACGTGGTTCACGCCGTGCGGCGTCATACACGCCGCACGGCGTGACGGCTCATAAGGACACGCTGCTCCCCCCACCCGACCGGAACACCCGACTGGATGGCTGGCCGCCGCTCAGCACCGAGGTTCCAGTCACGGGATGTGGAGGCGCTCCTGGACGCAGTGGAGCAGAGGAGGGAGGCCCTGTATCCCGGGCATGGTCGCAGAGTTGCCCCACGCCACAGCCGGCGTCTGTGGAGGGAGGTGGCAGAGGCAGTCACCGCTGCGGCCCTGACACCACGGACAGGCACCCAGTGCCACAAGAAGGTGAACGACCTCGTCAGAGCAGGCAGGGTGATCCCCCCTCCCCCATATGCCCCCTCCCCCATATCCCCCATACCCCCCTCCCCCATATCCCCCCTCCCCATATCCCCCTCCCCCATATCCCCCATCCCCCATATCCCCCATCCCCCATATCCCCCATATCCCCCATCCCCCATATCCCCCCTCCCCCATATCCCCCATATCCCCAAGTGAACCCAGCCCTAACCTTAACCTCTGCAAGACGCGCGCAACCGATGGCGTGCATTCATATACCTGCCTAACACTGTTGCCTTTTACCCCTGCCACCACCCCCACCACGCCCGCCACAGGAGAAGCGCGCACACAACAATAGGGACCATGTGAGGACTGGAGGAGGCCCCGCAGGGTGCCCCTCGCACACCACGGGAGACGGAGAGACCCGGACCCTCCGGCATGCGACGCCCACAGGATGTCCCTTGGAGACCACGGGAGACGGAGAGATCTGGAGCAACAGGGAGACGACGCCCCCGTAACGTGCTGGTGCGACGACGCAGGCGTGTGCCACCCAGTGACGAGGGGGGCAACCACAGGCCCCGTCACAGCCGAGCCAGGACACCACTACCCAGGTCACCACTACCCAGGACACCACTACCCAGGACACCACTACCCAGGACACCACTACCCAGGACACCTCTACCCGGGACAGCACTACCCAGGAAGACAAAATACCGGACAGTGACTCAGAGTGGATGGGTGGAGAAGAACCCCCACCCCAAACTCAGAGTGGGACGAAGAGCACGACACAGCGCCACTGCTGTCACCAACACCCTCCACCATCACAGAAACACTCACCTCGGTTGGGCACTTTAGTGATGAGCCGTCTGGTACACTCACTGGTGCGCACAACACAGCCGTCCCGGTACAGCAGGTGGAGGTAGGAGCAGCAGAGGGGCCGGGCGGTCGGAGGGCAGCCCAGCCCAAGCGAACATCTGCCGCCCAGATGGATCCCGGGTTCCTGGAGTTACCACACCCACCCATAGATCCGATGCAACCACCGACCCAGAGACGAGCGAAGAGGGTGACGGCCGGCTTGCGGCGGCTGCAGTTGCAGGTGGAGGAGTCCACCCGTGTCCAGGAGCTGGGAGTAGTGCCGGTCATGCGTGCCACCCAGGCCGACACCGCATGGGTGGCGTCCGCGATGGAGGCAATGGGTGCGACGGTGTCAGACATGGCGAACAGTTTGTGAGGCCTGGGGCTTTCCGTGCAGGCGGCGTCTGTGGCCCAGGACATGGCTGCCCTCTCACAGGAGGCCATGAGCCAGTGACAGCGCCAGATGGCAGAGGCGCTCAACGCCATAGCCCAGTCTCAGCAGGCCATAGCCCAGTCTCTGCAGGCCATAGCCCAGTCTCTGCAGGCCATGGCCCAGTCTCTGCAGGCCATAGCCCAGTCTCAGCAGGCCATAGCCCAGTCTCAGCAGACCATGGCCCAGTCTCTGCAGGCCATCGCTGAGAGCATCGGCGCCAGTGGCCATGTGCGAGCCGGCGTCGCACTGTCACAGACAGGGTTTGCCAACCCCCTGGGCTCCATGGCTGCAAACCTGCAGACCCCTGTCGATACCAGCACGGGCCTCCAGGACTGGCAGCGCCAGATGTCGGGGTGGCATCAGATGGCCAGTCCGTTCGCATCCCCCACCCATGTAGAGGCCTGGGGGCCATCGGGCACCCCGAGGGAGGAGGAGGTGGTGTGGTCCGTCCCGGGTCCCCCTGTAGGGGAGGTCCGGGAACACCGTGACACCTCGGATTCCCCCCCCTTCCGTCCCAGGTGCATCGGGTGGGCAACGGGCAGGACAGGCTGGCAGCTCGCCATCCCAGTCGCCCGGGCCGCAGCCTGGCCCATCTAGGCCAGGACGCCCCAGGAAACGGCCGCCAAAGGGATCCAGTGTCAGAGGGCAGGAATCACAGGAGTCCACCTCCAGTTCTGCTGTACCGTCTGGGGAACCACGTAGACGTAGTCAAAGGGTCCGGAAGGCCAAACAATGAGACACTGAGTAAGTTGGCACGGGTGCAGGGCATAGATGAGTTTTAGGGGCTAGGGCACGTGCATGAACTCCTTTGGTTATTAAAGTCAATGTTACACCTACAGAAGCTGCCTTTGTGCTCTGTCCAAAGCGTGCTGGGGTGTCATGTACGTTGAGCGCAAGTGTGTGTGTGAGGGGTGGTCTTACCTCAGCCCCAGGTGAGTCTGCCCCCTTCCCCCTGGGCCGCCAGCAACATCCTCCCGGGCAGAGGACGGGACCGTGCGCTGCAGTGTCACAGCCGCATGCAGGGATGGTCCGGGTGGATGGTGGTACTGTGGCCATGGGTCAGACATAGTCCAACGATGTGGAGCCAGGAGCTCACCGCAGGGCGGGTTGTCATCATCCTCCATGGCCTGCAATAGACACGCGTCCACCCGCAACTGTGTGAGCCCGGCCGTTGTGCCGCAGGTGGATCGGCAATGGGGGGTGTGGTGTGCATGCGGGTGGGGTGGGTGGGGTTGGGGAGGGGGTTGAGGGTGCTGGGTGGGTGGATGGGTGGGGGGGTGTGGGTGGTCGGCTGTTGCCATGGTGTGCAGTCTGTGGCCATACTACCCGATTCCCACGCCCATCTCGTCAGTGAAACGGGCGGCTATCAGCCTGTCCCGTGCCCGCTGGGCCAGCCGGTAATGGTGGACAGCCACCCGCCTGTGTCTAGCCCGTCTGCCCTGACCATTACCCCCATCCCCCTCATCTGGGGAGGACTGGGCCTCTTCCTGCTGCTCCTCCACTCCGCCCTCCTCTGCCTGCGGCACATCGCCCCTCTGCTGGGCTATGTTGTGCAGGACGCAGCACACCACAATGATGCGGCCGACCCTATCTGACCGATACTGGAGGGCGCCCCCCAGAGAGGTCCAGGCACCTGAAACGCATCTTCAGCACGCCAAAGCACCTCTCTATCACTCCCCTTGTCGCTACATGGGCATCATTGTAGCGGTTCTCCGCCTCATTGCGTGGCCTCCGTATAGGCGTCATCAGCCACGATCGCAATGGGTAGCCCCTGCCGCCCAGCAACCAGCCTCTCAGCCAGGGATGGCGTCCCTCGTACATGCCGGGGATGGATGACCGCGACAACACGTATGAGTCGTGTACACTGCCTGGGTAACGGGCGCAGACGTGCAGGATCATCATGCGGTGGTCGCAGACCACCTATATGTTCATTGAATAGGTCCCCTTCCTATTGGTGAACACGGCCCTGTTATCTGCAGGTGGCCGCACGGCGACGTGCATCCCATCAATCGCACCCTGGACCAAGGGGAACCCGGCCACGGCAGAGAAGGACACGGCCCAGGCATCTTGGCTGGCCCGGTCCACAGGGAAGCGGATGTAGCGGTGCGCCATGGCATATAGGGCATCTGTCACTGCCCGGATGCACCGATGCACCGATGTCTGCGAAATGCCGGACAGGTCCCCACTCGGTGCCTGGAATGACCCCGTTGCATAAAAGTTCAGGGCCACCGTAACCTTGACGGACACGGGGAGAGGGTGTCCCCCGCCAGTGCCACGCGGTGACAGGTGTGCCAGCAGGTGGCAGATGTGTGCCACGGTTTCCCGTCTCATCCGGAGTCTCCTCCTGCATTCTCGGTCCGTGAGGTCCTGGTATGACTGCCGGGGCCGGTACACGCGGGGCGCCCTCGGGTGCCTCCGTTGCCGTGGGGCGGCGACATCCTCCTCCTCCTCCTCGTCTTGTCGGTCAGGTGTCCCTCCAGCCTGGGCGGCTGCCGCCTGCCGCTCTGCAGCAGCCTGCGCCGCCTCTCTGACACGCTCCTCCTCCTCCTCCTCATCCAGGGCAACATAGACATTAGCGGCTGCCGCCACGGCGGCCAACATCGCTGGCTGATCTGAAAACATGACGGCCTGGTGGGGGGGGGGGGGGGGGTGGGAACGACGACATGTCATCATTGCCCATATCCCCTCCTCCCCCCAGCCAGGTGGCATGGACCGCATGGGTCCAACTCTTGGAGGCTGGCACCTGGCCAGGTGGACCAACTCACTTGCCCCCCCATCCCCCTCCCCGGCACGGACCCCCCATCCCCCTCCCCGGCACGGACCCCCCCCCCCCCATCCTCCTCCCCGGCACGGACCCCCCATCCTCCTCCCCGGCACAGACCCCCCATCCCCCTCCCCGGCACGGACCCCCCATCCCCCTCCCCGGCATGGACCCTCCATCCCCCTCCCCGGCACGGACCCCCCATCCCCCTCCCCGGCACGGATCCCCCACCCCCCTCCCCGGCACGGACCCCCCATCCCCCTCCCCGGCACGGACCCCCCATCCTGCTCCCCGGCACGGACCCCCCATCCTCCTCCCCGGCACGGACCCCCCATCCTCCTCCCCGGCCCTCCCCGGCACTGACCTCCCCTCCCGGCACTCCTCCGGAGCCCAGCCCTCTCTAACCACCCCCCCCGCCGCACACACACACACACGCAACCCGAGACACACCTCTCCCCACACATTCAGACTGCGGCCACGCCATCGCCTGCCCAGCGGCCAACCCCCCAGGCCGTCACTCACCTCCACGCTGGTCGGCGTGAACCTGGAGCACAGGTTCACGCCGATGAAAAGGAGGTTTAATTTACGTCGACGTGACCCGTCATCACGTCGCCGGGACTTCGGCCCATCCGGAAGGGAGAATATCGGCAGGCCCAAAATCGGCTGCCTTGCGCACACCCGTGACATTCTCCGACGTCTGCGGCGCCATTAACGCCCCGCCGAGGGGTCGGAGAATGACGCCCCACACTTCAACGTGGCAAAGAAGGAGGAAAATGCAGTGGTACTGCAGGAAATACAAAACATTAAAGCAAACCAAAAGCAGTTCTATGATAGAGTCTAGGATTTTACCATCTCTGAGTAGTGATGACATTGTGAGAGTAGAAGATGTAGGCAATTGGTTGAGAAAAGCCATTGTACTTGAAGAAGTAGCACCTCGTTCCTACAATGTACAGACAGAGGATGGGTTGGTTTTAAGAAGAAATCGTTGTGCACTCTAGTAAAGCAGAGAAGACTTTCTCAATAACGTGATGGATGATGAATCTACATCAGAATCAACATCAGCTGCAGTGTTAGATAGTTTCGCAGTTTCTAAGTATGAGTATGTCATGGAAAAGATTGAATCTACCAGTTCTGAGCAGCAAGGTCAAACTTTCAGAAGATCAACCAGAGTCAGAGGAAATTTGGACTATTTGTACATACTATGCTTGTTGTTCTTGTCTATATATTTGTGAAATTGGTTTAAAATTTTTTAAGAAAAAATTAATATTGTTAGACTCACAGGCTAATGATATCACAGGTAAATATACTGATGATAATGTATTAATTTATTCCTTCAAAGGAATGGGGATATAGCGATATCATGGTTGTGTTGACTGACCACTAGTTGTCTTATTAGTATATAAGTGAATGTTAGGGGACCTCAGACTGACTGGATAGCTGGAAGAGAGAGGTTGCTTGTGCATGATCATACTGTTATTCATCTGTTGAATTGTAAATAGTTGACCCACAGTTAGTATTAATAAATTATTTATAGCTTTTGCTACAAGTGTTCTTGTAATATAAATCAGGCCATCCGACAAGAACATTACACTGAGGACCAGCCGTAGGCTGCAGGAAAAGCAGCAGTCGGAGATTCTAGCAAGCCTGGAGGTCCAGGGAGGCCTTCATACTTATCCGATTCAACCAGGATGTGGCCTGGTCCGGCGCCCCGCATTCCCATTTCCCACCCTCCCAGGATATGTGTCACATCACTCCAGGGTGCTGGACTTTGTTGGCACAATCAGCGGGTCACTGTTGAGGACAGGTGGGTGATGATAACCCGCAGAGAGCTGAGCGGAGGTATTCCTCAATCTATGCCTGGCGGAGGTCTTCTGCGGTCTCTGGAGCCAGAGGGCTGCAGCTCACTTGTCGACGTCACACGAACAGTCATGCTGACCTGTCCCGTGTGCTGGCTACCAGACGTAGCCTTCGGAGGGGCGGAACATGGGGGAGCTGATGGCCACAATCCCCATTCCATGGGATGGGTCCCGCTTGGCACCCAGCGCCCCTTCCTCCCAGTCAGTGCCCATATGACCCTGGGCTTCACCTTGGGATGGAGGGGCAACAAGTTTGAGCCCAGCTCCCCCTGCATCATCTGTCTCTGCCAGCCCTGGAGGTTTCCCATGGTCCGCACCATCGTGTCGACACCTTCGGTGATGCTCCTCAGTGACTGGGACATGCTCTGCAGTGTCTCAGCCATGCCTAACTGAGAGTAGAACATGTCCCGCAGAACCTCATGAAGGTCAGCCTGGTACTGGGTCACAGACCCTCAGCCATGGCCGTCACTGACTGTGCGATGTTATGGGCCAGGGTTTAGCGAACCCCAAAGTGTATCATGGAGTTCACCTGACCCACAACTTTTAATAGAATGTGGTATGGGGAGCACACGGCCCACTCTACAGGTGTGGTACAGCAGAAATGGAAAAGTAATTTTTAAAGCAAAACAATGTTTATTCTATGAACTCAAGTTAACCTTTTAAAAACATACAGTGAACATCTTAGCAATCATTAATTCAAATACAACCCCCAAAGACTACAACACTAAGTAAACCTTTAAGCTTTCCTTTTTAACATCCATACGACTTAAAAACAAAACCTTTATCGGAAGCACATCAGGTTAAAGTCACTACTGAAAACATTTATGATTCTGAATTCACCAAATGATCAAGAGACAGTCTTTTGACGGCAAAGAGATCAACAGTACACCCGCTCTGTCTGGCTTCAGCTCCAACACTGAAAACAAAACTAAAACACACCCTGCAGCCTGCTCAAAAATGAAAGTAAAAAGCTGACAGACAGCCCAGCTCCACCCACTCTCTGACATCACTGCAGTAGTAAACACCCATTTCTTAAAGTTACTCTCACTACAGATATTTATATACACACCCATTTATAAACACCCATTTCCTAAAGCTACTCTCACATGACAGCGATGCCTTGGATACCTTCTCTAATGAAGCTGACATTGTGCCCCAGACTCTCCACTGCGGTCGCCATCCTAGCTCTGTTGGCCTCAGTGCCACGCATTGCTGACGACATCTCCAGCACCCGTAGCCTCTGGGACCCCTCCAAGCGGCTATGGATCTGTTGGATTGTTGCTGACATCTCCCTCTTAATGTTCCGGCCGCTCCATAACGTTTCCATGAGCTCCGGGAAAACCTCTTCCACAGGCTGAGCATCAGGCTGGAACCCAGTTCGGTCCTGGGATCCAGTAGACCATCAACTGCTGTCTCACCTGCAGGAGTTCCTGCCTCCACCTGATGTGCATCATCAGCCGTGTGGTGCTCACCAGGTTGTGCCCCAGAAGCCTGACCACTAACATTTCTCTATCTGCGCTAGTGGAGGGTGGAGATAACAGCTGTGATGCAACTATTACGGTGGCATCCTCAGAGCTCTCCTCCAAGGTAGTCTCCTGGGAGGCTGGAGAGGGTGCCATCCAGGATGGACCTGCACTGTCGGCTGGAGGATCTGCGGGAGAATCGACATGTGGCCAGTGGGAGGGATGGGTCAATCAGTAAGTAATAACAGCCCATGTTTGACAGGTCCTTCAGGTGGAGCCCAGTGATTCCTCCCCTCTGCGGCGTCCGCCAGCCTCTGCGTGGTGACTGCCTGTTCTTGGCCACACCGGTCACCTCCAGGGCACGGTCTTCTAAGGTGGGAGGATTCTGATATCTGACATGCCTCCGCCAGTCTGGACCCTCTCCTGGTGATTGTGGGAGAGCTTTTCTGACGAGACACAGAGAGGGCATCATTAGCCACATGCATAGTCCACAGTGGTGGGAGGAGGGGTGTGAAGGGAGGGTTGGTGGGGGTTGACAGGGGAGGGGGTGAAGGAAGTGTTGAAAGGGGAAAGGGTGTGGAGGGACGTTTGGGGTTGCATGTAGAGTTGGGGGGTGGATGCTCCCATGGGGCAAAAACTTTTCCGGGGGAGGTGAAGGCATTGGTGTCTACTCATTCATGCTGCCCTGTGTAGGTCATCAAACTTCTTCCTGCACTGGAGGCTAGTCCTCCTGGTCACACTCCCCGAGCTCACTGCCACCGCCACCTCGCCCCAGGTGGCACTGGCTGCCTTGTGGCTCACCCTCCTGGAACCTCTGGGGAACAGGACATCCCTCCTGGCCTCCACAGCATTTAGCAGCCTCCCCAGCTCAGCACCGCCGAATCGTGGGGCGAGTCTCCTCGGCGCCATTGTTGCGTGCTGGCTGGGGTTGGCTGAGCAAGTGCAGCTTAAGTGCTGCTTGACCTTGTTCACAGGGGGCAGGCGAGCCTTCATTTGCAACAAGAAGCCCGTGAGGCCTCGTTAAGTGGGCCAATTAACGTTGAATTGCATTGCCAGCCTCGCTGGGCCAAGCGCCTTGAAGCTCACGCCTGCCAGACCTGCTGAGTATTTCCAGCATTTTCTGTTTTCATTTTGCTTTCATGGTTTCTTTTCTGGAGGTGGGGTGGGGATAAGGATGCCAGTGGTGTCAACGAGACACTTTCATATTGCATCCAGTATGAGTATTCTCAGGTCCAGTATTTCTGTATTAGATTCAGATTGAAGCTGGATTAATAAAATGCCTTAATGATGGATCAAAGGAGCATATACCACTGTACCAAAGTAAGTTGTCAATTTCCAACAAAAGGCGGTCTCTCTGAATGAGATTTACAATTGCTGCCAAATTAGAAGCAGTTTATTTTTAAAAAATTAACTATCAGCTGGCTTGCTTCTCAGGCCTCCGTTAGTAATGAATGAGAAACAATCATTAAAATTATTTTTTTCCCAATTAGTAAAATTCCGAGTCTCAGCTGCCAATACAAACGAGAAGCTGTGATGAAGGTGTCTAACCATCAGTCACTGGAGACACCAGTTCCACGGGATTTAATTCGCAAGTTAAAATAATGGACAATGGTCGCTGCCTCCTGTGTCCGGGTTTACGATCCTGCTCTGTAAATATTCCCAGAACAGTGTGTGAAATATTTTGAGCACACTTTCTTCTCTGTGCTCGGAAGTTGATGATTAGACTGCCTGGATAAATGTTGCACAAGTATTTAATGTGGTTGTGCAGCAAGGGATCAATGTGCAGCACAGAACGATCAAAACATCTCAATCTTTGCTTTAGCAGTCCGAAATGTTACCCACAGTTATATAATTTTGTGATTTGATACACACGATATGGATTTTTCACAACTTCATTTGGCGTATGCTGTAGTGTCAGAGACATGGTCGTGTTAAAAATGAAAGCGTTTTGTGTGGAGTGAGAGAGTCTCCGGGATTTTCCTTCCCTGGTCAGGACAGCAAAGACACATCACCTGGTCCTGGTTCCGCAAACCCCGACCCAGGCAAAAGTGCCACATAAGGTTGGATTTGCGTTCTGAGGTGGTAGGATTCCTTGGGAAAACCTGAAATAAGGGTGAAGTGTGGATGGAAGGCCTGCCTTGCTGGACCAGCTCTGTATCAAATTATTAAGATATAAATAAAAGGATAAAAAATAGCCCTACATCCCACACAAACTCTATGCCACAACCATGTTAACCACGCTTCCTCATGCCTCCTTCCCATCCCCATGATCCCATACCCTCCATGCCAATATATGTTCTGTGAAATCCCATGACCCTTTATAAGTCCCCGTGCAAATTGAGTGGCAATACATGCCGTCTACCCACCACCCTTTGCACTAACATTATTCCATATGGCAAATCTACATTATTCCTTATGGCAACAAATATTTTATTCAGTCGCAATATCCCTTATTACAACAGACATTGGAATTCATAGTCCCATTTCAAAGAGCCCATAAACACTTGGAGGTGACAAGCAAACTGTGAAATGGTAAGCACCCCACCGTGATAATGAACAGTTGTGAAATCAATCACACAGCACTCTTCTTCAGATTTGGGGATGACTTATTTCCACACTAAAAATGAGATCTTAGGTGACTGAAGACTCCAAAGCATGACGTCTGTCACAAGTGGGTCAGATGGTGGCTGGAGGAGCGAGTGGCTGGGATGCCCAGGTTGCCACATTCTCCTTTTATCGATACTTGGCTTCAGCTTGGTCTTGGTGATGAAACTTGACGTATTCAACTCCTTCCCAGATGCTTTTTCTTCACTTTGGACCAGGGAGTCCCAGATGTCAGTGGCGATGTTGCACATTTTCAAGGAGGCTTTGAGGGCGTCCTTGAAGCACCTTCTCCACCCTCATGGGACTCCGAGTAGAGTGCTGGTTTTGCAAGTCTCTTGTCAGGAATGTGGACGATGTGGCTCGCCCAGTGGAGCTAATCTAGTGTGGTCAATTCTTTGATGCTGGGAATGTTTTTTAAAATTTGTTCACGAGACATGAGTGTTGCACCGGCATTTATTACCCACCCCAAATTACCCTTGATGGGGAAGTTAAAATTGCTGTGGGTCTGGAGTCACATGTAGGCCAGACCAAGTAAGGACAGCAAATTTCCCTTCCTTTCCCATTCGTGAACCAGGTGGTTTTCTATGACAATCAACATGGTTTCATGGTTATCATTAGACCTTTAATTCCAGATTTTTCTTGAATACAAATTTCACCACAGGCAGTGGTGGGATTTGAACCTGGACCCCAGAGCGTTACTCTGGGTCTGTGGTTTACTAGTCCAGTGACAATACCACTACACCACCCCCTCCCTGCATGGCCTGATTCTGTCAATGGATTTTCAGGATCTTTCAGAGGCAGCACTGGTGGTACTTCTTCTGGGTTTTGAGGTACCATTACTACCTGAGCTTGATGCTGTGTCTGAGGTGCTGGTCTTCAAACATTCTCTTTCTCAGGTGATGAAAGACTGTGCTAACATACTGAAGGCCTCAATGCCTGTCTTTGTTGACAGCAGGATTCCAAGGTATGGAAAGAGATTCATGTTGTCCAAGGCCTCATTGTGGATTTTGATAACCGGGGAGCATGCTGTGTGGCAGGGGCAGGTTGGCAGAGGACCTTTGTCTGACAGGTGTTTAGTGTAAGACCCATGCTCTTGTATGCCTCGATGAAGGAGTCGATGATGGCTTGGAGCTTGTCAGATGATGCATGCAGCATTGATCCAGAAAAATGGTAGCCCGAAGGCTTCTGTCAACAGATGGAGTGAAAGAGTAAACTATCATTTTGTTGAACATGCTAGACAGTTTTTTCAAAGAGTAAAAGGGCAGGACTTTTAAATGATTTGACAGCAAGACAGCTTCCTTTGACAGGGCATCCAAACAGTATTGAAGGAGTATTGAATATTATTGAATTATACCAGGATTTGAGGGATTTTGTGATGTGGATTAGAGAAACTGGGATATTTTTCCTTAGGGAAGAGAAGATTAAAGCAATTACTAATAAAATTATATAGGGTTTTCATAGGCTAATAATGGAAAACTCTTTCCTTTGGCAGAAAGATTGGTAACCAGAACGACATATATTTAAGGCAATTGACAAAAGAAGCAGAGAGATGATGAGGAGCATGTTTTTATATATCCGTTGATTTCTGAGCCTTAAATATACTCAACGATGGAGCATCCACAATCATCTTGAGTAGAGAGTTTTAAGGATTCATAATCCTTTGGGTGAAGAATTTTATCTTAATCTTGGGCCTAAATGATCAACCCCCTGTACTGAGACTCTGTCTCTATAAACTAGGTTCCACAGAAAGGGGAACAAATCTCTCTGTCTACCCTATCAAGGACAATCAGAATCTTCTATGTTTACTTCTCATTTTATTAAACTTCAGAGAGTATATAGGTCCAATTTACTCAGCATCGCTTCACAGGACAACCCTCTCATGCCAAGAACTATCGAATAAATGTTTGTTCTACCACTTATTAGATCATAAGACCTTGTAGGAGCAGAAGTAGGCCATTCGCCCCATCGAGTCTTCTCCACCATTCATTCTGATATAATCCTCAACTCCACTTTCCCGTCTTATCCCTGTAACCCTTGATTCCCTTACTGATTAAGAATCTGTCCGTCTCAGCCTTGAACATGACCCAGCCTCTTCAGTAAAGAATGCCATAGATACACCACCATCTCAGAGACAAAATTCCTCCTCATTGTTGTATCTTTAGACCAACAGTACAAAATAAATAAATTGCTGAAACAGGTCAGTTTAATGCAAGATCAACAGAAGTTTAGTGAATAGGTCTTCATTGCAGAATGTTTGGCACGAGACTCCCCAAAAGACCGCAAAGTAGCTGATGATGTCACACATGTCACGTGACTCGGTTCTTTTTCAAATTTTTTTCCAATTAATGGGCAATTTAGCATGGTCAATCCACCTACCCTGCACATCTTCGGGTTGTGGATGTGAGACCCACACAGACACAGGGAGAATGCGCAAACTCCACATGGACGTGACTCGGGGCTGGGATCGAACCCGGGTCCTTGGCGCCATGAGACAGCAATGCTAACCACTGTGGCACCCTGCCCCCCCATGTGACTCGGTTCTTAAAGAGGCATTGCACACAACTACAATAAGCCACATATATAACATCCCTCCCCTGTTACTTCCAATGCAACTAATAACTAGCATTTTAAAATAGTCATTTGCATCTTATTATTACAGCAAAATAACACTGTCAATAAGATAGACTATCAGCTGGTGTCTATTTCTTGCTGGTTGCCTGCGCACTTCCAGAACTTTGCCATTCTCGACCTTAGATGTATTTTCAGTTTCTCCAGTTGATATCTCTACCCTAGAAGTCATTACAGTCTTTTTCTGAGTGAAAACTAGTTGTAGCAGATACACAATCTCTTCTTCTGTAGATGAATGAGAACTTACACAGACAGACGGAATGGAGACCATTACCTCTTAAGGTAGTTCTGGCACAGGTACATACACACACGTGTTGACAATAATTGATACACATAGTGTCTTCACATGAGTTCATCTGTCGTTTGGACCATGTAGGATATTGAACACATCTGAGTCAATACCGTTGCAGGGTGCCATTTCTTACACGTGGTGTAGCTGCACGCTAAAATTTGTTCTCTTTGTTGAACCAACTGTTTCCTTAAATCACTTTCTCATCTCAAGATCAGTGACTGTTGGTTTCACTCTATTATGTCAGATGTCTCCTCTGGTAAGAGTAAGTCATAGGTAGTCCTCAGCTTCCTTTTCATCAATAGCAAAGCTGGTGAACTTTGTGTAGTTGCATGTGTTATATTTCGCTATGTTGCTAAGAACTTGTTCACACTGTGATGAAGTGAACCTTGGTCCTTAGAGGCTTTCAGTGTATGCTTCAAGGACTGGACTAACATTTTGGCTAAACTATTCGTGGATGGATGCAAAGGTGCTCGCTTAATATGTTGAACGCCACACATCTTTAAGTAGTCTTCAAATTCTGTAAACAGCGGCCCATTGACGCTCATGATCTATTCTATTCTGGTTTCCCGAATATCGCAAAGATCTTGATGAGTTTCTCAATGGTTGTTCTTCATTAAGATCACCTTCGACCACTTTGCGTGTACGTCTGCAATGACCATGAACTTGTGATCAAAGTTAACGTGCAGATGTTGCCACGACATTTTAGACCACTCCCATGGGTGCAGTAGGGAGAACAGTGGTGGGTTCCTGGGTTCCTTACCTGCGCACATGGCAAGCACAATCCTGCTTATTCTTCTATTTGGGAATTAATTCCTGGCCTCCAAAAGTAATGTCTTGCAAATTCCTTCATTCAAACTATACCCGTGTGTCCATCGTGTAACCCAGTGTTTTTTAAACTTTTTTTCCGGGGACCCATTTTTACCAACCGGCTAACCTTCAGGACCGAACCCGGCCGACCTTCGCGACCTACGCCGACCGACCTTTGCGACCCACGAAGGCCGGCCTTCACGACTCACGCCGGCCCACCTTTGCGACCCATGCCAGCCAACCTTCGCGGCCTATGTCGGCTGACCTGCGCGACCCACCATTTTCTCTTACCTTGTTTGCTGCTGGATGAAATGGTTTTGAGGTCCTTTGGCCCTCGTACACGCTCCTCTGATGGAACCAGTTGGATGAAGGTGTAGCCTCCCAGTGTCGGAAAGTATGGAGTCTCAATCTGTCTAAAGTTCTGCATTTTTTTTCAGTAAAGTTTTAACAAATAAAACCCCCCCTGAACTTGCAAAAAAAAATGAATAAAATAAATGAAAAAAATAAAAATAAAATGAATAAAATAAACTGAATAAAACCCCCTTGAACTTGTAAAAAAAAAAGCTGCGACTGTTTACAAAAACAGCAGCAGCACTGCGCATGCGTGCCCGATCATCGGTGCGCATGCGCATAGTTTTGCGCATGCGCACTGCAGAGATCTTGACTTCCTTTTGAAGGCGTGCTGCCAGATCTTTAACTTCCTTTGAGTTATCTGGAATAAAAGTGCATCCTCCGCACCAATCTGGGCACAGGTGCCACCTTTTTCGGCTCGTACATAAGTCAAGTGCCATTTGACTTTGTAATGCCACGGTTCGAATTGCTCGCATGTCGTCAGAAATTTTATCTAGGGCAGTGGCGGTGTAATCAGCTACGTTTTGTATGATGGTTGTTATTTTATTTAATTCATTGGCAACCCTTGTCTCCCAATAAAAAGGAATAAGTTTAGCATAAATTGCGCCTCGTAAGGTTTTAGTACGTTTATTTATTCGGGTGGTTGGTCCTTAAACATAAGGGAGATCAAGGAGATGACGGATGGCAGGTACTATGTATCCTAAATAGCAAGATCCTGACCAGTATTTTGGGAGCTAGGCATATGCTTACAAATAAAATAAGTCCCATTATAAGCAGAGTATAAGTAAATATCTTCTCGGTACCGATGATCGGACATCTGGTGGCGTCTGCGAGCGGAGCGGCCGCACTCAGAAGAAGCTCCCGCCGGTCCGCGATATCACAGTCTTTTTCAGGGGTTCCCCGCAAATCTTTTGGCAAAGAATAAACCTCTCCGGGGTCGGCCCTGCCTCCCTCGCCCGGTGATAGGATCAAAGCTCCGTTTCATGGAGCGGGAGAGTTGAGAGGGCGGGAGGGGGGAGACTGGTCCCGGTGGGTTCGGCGGGGCAGCTGCACGTGGAGGAGGAGCGGGGATCACGACTTATTCCCCAAGGAGAATCCTGAAAGCCGAAGGCCTCAAAGACCACGAGTAGAAAAGAGAAAGATTTCTTTCTGTTTTTACTCTCCCCTGAAAACCTGAAGGAAGCGGCGGGGGCGGAGCCAAGCGGAGGCCGAGGCGGCAGGCCCGAAGCCAGGGCGCGATGTAGATGTAGGTGAGATGTCCCACATCGGATGACTCACACCTAGAATGTGGTAAGAAGACTGGAGCCCGGTCCCAGGGAAATTCTGGAGATATACAAAAAAAAAAGAAGCGAAAGAAGTTTTAAAGAAATTTGAGATTGAAGAAGGAAGGAAGAGTGAGAAAAAGGAAAAATAATAAGCCGTTAAAGTATGCGAAAAGCAGCGTCGAGGAAGGGAGGAAACGCGGGCTCGCCATTGAATGAGAAGACGAGCAAAAGGGCTGACAAGATGGCGGAGGCCGGACCGCATGGTGGGGCCGCACTACTTACAGTGGAGAAGATGACCGAGGTGATGGCGGTGGTGCTAGAAAAGCAGTGTGCGAGGCACATGGAGGCTTTGAGGAAGGAGATGCCGGTCACATTGAAGTGATTGGTGGAGGAGGCAATCGCCCCGGTGAGAGTAGCTGTGGCAAAGACATCGGCCGAGGTGAGAGAGCTGGGCAACAAGATGAAGGAAGTGGAGGAGGCCGCGTCGCAACACAGCAAACAGCTCACCTCGATGGGGGACGAGCTGCGGAGAGCGGTGGAGGTCAACAGAGGGCTCCGAGCAAAGCTTGAGGACTTGGAGAAACGCTCGAGGCGGCACAATCTAAGAATTGCGGGCTTGCCCGAAGGGATAGAGGGTCCAAGGCCAGCAGAGTACTTCGCTAAGAGGTTGGTGGAGCTGATGGGGGAGGGTGAGAACCCCTCTCAGTAGGAACTGGACCGAGCTCATCGGTCGTTAAGGCCGAAGCCCAAAGTGAATGAGCTGCCAAGAGCAGTAATCATCTGTTTCCATAAGTACTGCACGAAGGAGAAGGTGTTAAGCTGGGCGAAGCAGAAGCGCGAGGTGCAGTGGGATGGTGCCGGAGTTCGGATCTGCCAGGACTTGATGGTGGAGTTCGCAAAAAGACGAGCGGCGTTTGGGCGAGTGAAGGCGGCACTGTACAAGAAGGGGGTGCAATTTGGTATGGAGACCCCTAGTTAGGATAGTCACTTGGAACGTGAGGGGGTTAGGAGGTCCGGTCAAGAGGTCAAGGGTGCTTGTGCATCTTAAAATCTTGAAAGCAGATGTAGCAATGCTGCAGGAGACTTACTTGAGGATGAAGGACCAGGTGAGACTTAAAAAGGGCTGGGTTAGTCAGGTGTTACACTCTGGACTTGACGGAAGGGCTCGAGGGGTAGCGGTAATGGTCAGCAAAAGAGTACGCTTCTAGATGGAGAAGGTGGTGGCGGATCAGGGGGGTAGATATGTGATTGTGACAGGGGCGCTAGAAGGGAGGTTAGTGGCGCTGTTAAGTGTATATGGGCCCAATCGGGGCGATGTGGGATTCGCAAAGAAGGTGTTTGGGGCCATTCCCGACTTGGACACACACGAACTGATAGTGGGGGGAGACTAGAACTTGGTGCAGGAGCCAAGGTGGGACAGGTCACAGCCGCGCTCACTGGTCCCAACAGGGGGGGGGGGGGGGGCGGAGGCGTTAGCTAGGCTAATGGTGGAAATGGGGGGGTGGACCCTTGGAGGTTTCTGCGTCCGAGGGAGTGGGAGTACTCGTTTTTCTCAGCAGTCCATAAGGTATATTCGAGGATTGACTTTTTTGTGGTGGGGAAGGCTTTGTTGGCTGGGGTTAAGGGGTTGGAATACTCGCCAATTGCAGTGTCAGACCATGCTACGCATTGGGTGTATATGGTGCTGGAGAAGGGGGTAGGTGGAAGTTAGATGTGGGACTTTTGGGGGACCAAATGTTCAGTGACAAAATTGAAAAGGTAATTAAGGAATATGTAGGTTTCAACTGTACAGGTGAGGTGAAGGCAGTCATCTGGGAGACTCTAAAGGCGGTGGTGAGGGGGGAATGATCTCATTTAAGGCCAGGGTGAACAAAGATGAGAGGTTGGAGTGGCAGTGTGTAATAGATGAGATGTTGGAGATAGACAGGAGTTATGCAGAGGATGGGGACCCGGCAAAGCTGGAAAAGAGGAAGGAACTACAGGCGAGCTTTGACCGACTATCTACCAGGGAGGCGGTGCGCCAACTGAGACGAGCAAGGGGGGCAGTTTACGAGATAAGGTGGGGCGTTTGTTAGCAGGTCAGCTCAGGAGGGAATCAGCGGCAAGGGAAATTGTGCAGGTGAGGGATAGGGCAGAGAAGTTGGTGGTGGCGCCGGATCTGATTAACAAGGTTTTTGAGGAATTTTATGAGAGGTTGTACAGGGCAGAGCCACCCGGGGGAGATCGTGAGATGCAGGAATTTCTAGATGGGTTGGAGTACCCGAGGTTAGGGGAGTGGGACAGGGCTACATTAGAAGGAGCGATAGTGGAGCAGGAGATAAAGGATGCGATTGGGAGGATGCAGTCGGGGAAGGTAGCAGTGCCAAATGGGTTTCCGGTGGAATATTATAAAAAATTCAAGGATAAGCTGGCACCCCTGATGGTGGGGATTGTTTTGTTATGCTCTTGACGTAGCATAAGCTGCTTCCTTGATGTGCACTCTGACAAAGGAAGGTTCAGACTTGGAGAGATAGCTTCAACACGTTTATTAAACTATTAACAATTCTCCTTCTTGGATTCAACGCTACTGTTAATCCTGCTATAGCTACTCAGACTGACGAACCAGTCTGCTACAATCCACGTGGTGGGAGTGATGTTCAATCAACCCTGTGTCTGTACTCACTGAGAGTCTCCACTGGAAAGAGACTGAGCATGTGTGATGTGTCCTTTTATATGGGTTGGTATAATGCCCTCCTGTGGTAGTGTCACCTCTGTGTGTATCGTGACTACCCATTGGTCATGTCCTATCTTACTGACCTATTGGTTGACTGCCTGTGTGTCATGTCTCTGGTGTTCCCTCTAGTGTTTAGCTAGGTGTAGTGTATGTACATTAACCCTTTGTTTACTTACAGTGATGTATATCACCACAGGGATGTTTGAAGAGGCGATAGGGAAGGGGATGTTGCCACAAACCTTGGGGCAGGCATCGATTTCCCTGTTGCTTAAATAAAGATAAGGATCCGACGGAGTGTGGGTCGTGTAGGCCCATATCACTTCTGAATGTGGACGCAAAAGTATTGGTGAAGGTACTGGCGGGTAGGCTGGAGGAGTGCCTCCCGAAGGTGATAGGTGAAGTTCAGACGGGGTTCGTGAGAGGGAGGCAGCTCTTTTCAAACATTAGAAGGGTATCGAACGTCGTTATGGCACCGGCAGAGGGGACTGAAACAGGTGGTTGTGGCTTGGACGCTGAGAAGGCGTTTGACCGGGTAGAATGGAGGTACTTGATGGCAGTGCTGGAGTGGGTTGGAATTGGACCAAGATTTGTGAATTGGGTAAAGCTACTATATAAGGAGCCGAGGGCGAGTGTCCGCACAAACAACATCAGCTCGAGATACTGTTCTCTCCACCGTGGGACTAGGCAGGGATGTCCTATGTCCCCCCTGCTGTTTGCACTCGCAATTGAGCCGTTGGCCATCGCATTAAGAAGTTTGGGGGTATGGAAAGGAATAGTGCGGGGGGCTGATAGAGCATAGCGTGTCCTTATATGCCGAGGACTTGCTGCTGTACGTGTCGGAACCGAGTGTGTCGATAGGGGGAATACTGGAGCTGCTTCGAGTGTTTGGGTCTTTCTCGGGGTACAAGCTGAATCATGACAAGAGTCAATATTTTGTGGTATCTCGGCCGGGTGTGGGGGCAGGGGTGGGGGGGGGGCTGCCATTCCGTAGGGCAGGGGCTCACTTTAGGTACTTGGGGGTGCAGGTTGCCCGGGAGTGGGGGGGGAGGGGCTTCGCAAGTACAAAATTTCTAGTTTGGTGGGGAGAGTGAAAGCTGTTCTGGCAAGGTGGGATGGTCTCCCTCAGTCATTGGCGGGTTGGGTACAGGCGATTGGAATGAACGTATTGCCACGATTTCTGTTTATTTTTCAATGCCTGCCGATTTTCCTGCCAAAGACGTTTTTCAGAGAGAATAAGGGAAGGATTACGTCGTTCATATGGGGAGGGAAGGCAGCCAGGGTTAGAAAGGTGCTACTATAGAGAGGAAGGCAGGCAGGGGGTTTGGGTCTTCCAAACCTGATGTATTACTACTGGGTGGCGAATGTGGCGAAGGTGCGGAGCTGGGTAAGAGGGGTTGATTCCCAGTGGGTCACAATGGAGGAGAGTTTGTGCAGGGGTTCGGGATTGAAAGCACTAGCAACAGCGCCGCTCCCGATAGCCCCGGGGAAGTACTCAGGGAGTCCGGTAATAATAGCTTCATTGAGAATTTGGAGACAGTTTCGGCAACACCGGGTTGGGGGCAGGGTCAAAGGATATGCCGATTGGGGGGAACCACAGATTTGAGCCAGGGAGGTGGGATGGAAATTTTCGGAAATGGGAGGAGAAGGGGATTAAGACACTAAAAGATTTGTTTCTTAGGGGTCGATTTGCAGGACTGAAGGAGCTGGAAGTGAAGTATGGGCTGGAGCAAGGAGAAATGTTTAGATACATGCAGGTTCGAGATTTTGCTAGAAAGGAGATACAGAACTTCCCGGAGGAGCCGGCCTCCACATTGCTGGAGGAGGTGCTGACGACAGGGGGACTGGAGAAGGGGGTAGTGTCGTGGTCTACGGAGCTATTTTGGAAGAGGAGAAGGCACCACTGGAAGGGATCAAAGCAAATTGGGAGGAAGAGTTGGGAGAGGATATGAAGGAGGGGTTCTGGTGTGAGGTGCTCCGGAGAGTGAATGCCTCCACCTCGTGCGCGAGGTTGGGGCTGATACAGCTGAAGGTGGTATACAGAGCACACCTCATTAGCGCGAGGATGAGCCAATTCTTTGAAGGAGTAGAAGATGTGCTAGAGGATTACTGGAGGGAAGTTTTTAGGATAATTTCTAAAGTGGTGCACGTGAAACTGGACCCGAGCCCCCGGGAGGCCATATTCGGGGTGTCGGACCAGCCAGGGTTGGAACCGAGTGCGGAGGCAGATGTTGTAGCCTTCGCCTCATTGATCGCCCGAAGGCGGATCCTGCTGGGATGGAGGGCAATCTCTCCACCCTGTGCCCTGGCGTGGCGGGGGGGACCTGTTGGAATTCTTGACTCTTGAGAAGGATAAGTTTGAACTGAGGGGAAGGATGGAGGGGTTCTACAATTCATGGGCATTATTCATTATGCACTTTCAAGAACTGGATAACATCGGACATTAGTTGGGGGTGGGTGGGTGGGAGGGTTGGTGGGGGGGGGGGGGGGGGGCGATGGTTGTTAATGGTGGCCATGGGTGATTCCTGATTCCTTTTTGTCAGTTGTTGATGTGAACATGTGGGCGAATGTTTTGGGTTTGGTGGGAGGGTGGGATCGTTGTTATCGATATGGGGATTGACATATTTGTTACTGATCATTGTTTATTTCTGATTATTGTTTATTGTTGGTGGGTATAAATTTGGGAGAAAATGCGAAAGAGGAGAATAAAGAAATATTTAAGTACAAATGATCTGAGAATATTTTATTATTTGTGATGGTATGTATGCCTGTTATTGTTGAGGACCGTTCAGTTCTTTGTAGTACATTTTGCGTACATTTATAAGCTATATTAACATTCAAATAATTAGTACAAACACTATTGCCCATTTTCATCCCTTTAGAGTGATTACTAGTGAGGCATATTGATCTTTCTTGGTTAATAGTACTTGGAAGGCTAATATATTTAGGATTTTTGTTAGGGTTATATTTAAGTTGGTGCCATTCTGAAAAGGTGTTTAGTGGATAGCCTGCAGATTTCCATAAGTTAATAAATTTCTTTAGATAAATCTTGTACCTTCCTTTTTCACATGAATATGCTCCAGAACGGACCACTACAGAGCGAGAGACACTCTGATAGATGTACCATTCTGCTGTTTCTGAATCATTAAAGGGGATAGTTAAGAAGGGAATACCTTCTCCTGAGTTAGTAGGGGTTGCAATGCATACCGAACAATTGGAAATGTTGAAATTTTAGGCATATGTCTTAGATGTGTAAAGGAATGTGTTCTCATTCAGTACTGGGACAACATTTACAAGGCCAATTATATAACTGAAAATGAATATTACAGCAAATATTTTTACAGATCTTAATACTTATACGCCCGCTTCACATGTGATGTGTGGATCCAACTTTTCTTTCCTTAGTATTGCTTAAAACATTGATATACTGATTAAAAATTGATATCATGATTACATAATTCAGTAAAAAACAATTAATAATAATAATTCCATGTATACAAATAAAATGATTATACAGCAAAATAACTGAAGTTGAGTATATGATTTAGTAATAATTGGTAAAATGATTATCAAAATTGATTATGGAATTCAGTAATAAAATTATTAATAATAATTCACTAATAAATGAATAATAATGCAGTAAATAATAGTTGAACAGAAACTTTCCATTTTGATGTTATTGGTTAGTGGTGCATATGAATTAATATGAACCATGTGGATTGGTGGGGCACTATGGGTAGGCATGCATTAGCCAAAGTATCTGATCAGCAATATTAGTACGTAAATGATAAGTCCAAATATGCAAAATAGGAAAAGTCCCTGAATGATGTTAATTCCTGTGCCATCCAATCAATTGGAAAGCCAACCCCAAAGAGTGTAATCAAAGGGTTGGTCATGTTTTTTTTTCACTTTGTATTGGATGTGAATTTCCAAGCCTTTGACATCTTCTGGATTATACACAAAAGCCTGTTGAAAGAGTTAATTTCCCTGCAGAAACAAAAAGGGGCGTACAGCTTGGAATGATGCCATTCGCATCTTTCTCAAACTTCTTTTTATATATATGTCACTCAAATGGGCTGGGAGTAAAAGTTGGATTATTGCTAAATTACTGCTTATCACGGTGTGTTCTTGCTTTTACTCAGAGTTTCTTTTCTCTTAAAGACAGCTTACACATTGTCTGATGTTTTAATTTCTAAGCTTATTTTAAACATTTATTTTAAAATATCAAACACAATAACTTATTGAATATATGACTGAACCAATCTTGTGCTGAATAAAGTTGGTTTCCTGTAGATGATTTTGTCGGCTCTGTTAAAGAAAGCACAGCTAACAAGATTTGTTAATTTCTTAAAATTAATGAAGCAACATTCAAAATAATGACAGTTTTCTCAAGTTAACAGTTCTTGGCAACTTTTTGGCGATACATGACTTGGGGCGTATCCCTGTAGCCAGAAGGCAGGCCTTCATCGTAGGAGTCCAGTTTGTAATCATGAAATCTGAAATTCGCAAAATGGCCGTCTTCAACACGAGAAAGGAATTTCATATCTTTTCTGGAATTCTTTTTCGAAGTGAATACAGGGGTCGATTTGTCGTTAACGGAGGAGGAGAAACAATGATTGATGTGCTATTATGTGCATGGTAGCATCGTGGATAGCACAATTGCTTCACAGCTCCAGGGTCCCAGGTTCGATTCCGGCTTGGGTCACTGTCTGTGCGGAGTCTGCACATCCTCCCCCCCGTGTGCATGGGTTTCCTCCGGGTGCTCCGGTTTCCTCCCACAGTCCAAAGATGTGCATGTTAGGTGGATTGGCCATGATAAATTGCTCTTAGTGTCCAAAATTGCCCTTAGTGTTGGGTGGGGTTACTGGGTTATGGGGATAGGGTGTAGGTGTTGACCTTGGGTAGGGTGCTCTTTCCAAGAGCCGGTGCAGACTCGATGGGCCAAATGGCCTCTTTCTGCACTGTAAATTCTATGATCTATGATTTTTAGCAGTTGCTGTTTCGGACTGGGACTGAGGTCTGGATAGGATCAAGTTTAAAGCTGCAGACAGTTCTGGTCTTAAACCAGTGACAAAATGGATTTTAGGTGATAGATCTTTTAAATGGTTTAAAACCCAGGCTGTTGTCTCCATCACTTCAACTCCAAGCTGTTTGGTGCTCAATGGGCCAAGCTGTACTACACTTCGTTTGCCACTTGGCTCGTTGCTTAACCGAATAGGCTTTTCTTGTTTAAAAATCTCACAGTCTATTAAAGCTGCCATGAGAGGCATTTGGATCGGGGCCAGCAGCATTTCTTGGTTGGTTTCAGAGTAAGATACCGGTTTGTTCTGGGATAAAAGGGTCCTTGAACCCAGAACAGACAGATAGTCCATTCGGCCAGACTCCCCCGTGGAACTTCGATCAGTGTATTCATTGTTTTCATGTCAGTAGCAGCTTTCAATAATGCAGGATCTGATCTAGTTACCGCTGGTACATCTTGGGCCTTAGTTAAAATCATTTCAACTCTTCCCGTTGGTGGCGCTGTTAATTTGTCTGTCAGTAATTTGTTATGACATTTCATGGTGTCCATGTCACTTTCCAAAATACATTTTTCCTCAAGTAACTGGCAATTTTGACTTTTAAGATCATCATTTGATGCATTTTGAGTCTGCCAATAGTGTTTCAGTTTGATCAGATTTCTTGAGCTTACATTTTCCAGCTCGCAATTGGTCAATGACTGCCACTAATTTTTCTTTGGCAGTTTTAAGTTCACAATTGTGTTTTTTGTTTGTGACTGTTTCTTGCTGCTTATGGAGTTCTGCCATTACTGCAAAAGACCATTTCATAGGTTTATCTTTGGTCAATCATGTGGTTTTTTCCAAAACTGTTTTGATGTTGCCAAGGGACCACTGTCCTTTAGGGGTGTCATATTTTGATTCAATTTTTGTAGATACTTTAGACAGTCCAAAATGTCTATAAATCAAAGATCTAAGATCTCCCAATATATCGTCAACAGAGACATCTGGTACAGAGCGACCTCCCCTTGAAGTTAGAATCATAGAATTTACAGTGCAGAAGGAGGCCATTTGGCCCATCGTGTCTGCACCGGCTCTTGGAAACAACACCCTATCCTAGCCCACACCTCCACCCTATCCCCCTAACCCAGTAACCCCACCCAACATTAAGGGCAATTTTGGACATTAAGGGCAATTTATCATTGCCAATTCACCTAACCTGCACATCTTTGGACTGTGGGAGGAAACCGGAGCACCCAGAGGAAATCCATGCACACACGGGGAGAACGTGCAGACTCCGCACAGACAGTGACCCAAGCCGGGAATCGAACCGGGGACCTGGAGCTGTGAAGTAATTGTACTAACCACTATGCTACCGTACTGGAAGTTGTTCTCTACCTTTTGAAGGTTCTGAGTCTATTTAGGATTCATGTCCACCATAAACTCAGCCGTACGTCCAATTTTATGGTTGTCAACTATGTTTTTGTGCAATCTTTGATTTCAGTCCTGTTTTATTTTAGTTTCTACGACCGGCACCCGATTGAATAGCACCTTCTGAAAAAGGTCCTTTCTGAGGGGTCGAAGCACTATTTAATGCAACTTTAAGACTTTTAATGGGTGAAATAGATATCTTCTTACCCCAGTCTTAGCCGTTTTTCGGATAGATGTCTTTGGGTCTTCCGTCCTTTTGGTCTTTCTTCGGTCTTCCGCTTTCCTCCGACTCTGCACTCCTCCCCTTTTGCCAACTGCGCCAATTGTAGAGATCTACCATGCAGAACTAGTGACGTCTCGCAACACTAAAACTCAGTAGAAATTTGAGTAAAACTTCTCGGATGCAAATAAGAATCTTTTATTGCCGCGACTTGATTACAATTGAGAGAAACTTAAATCTATTCTCAATAAAGTCCGGCTAGCAAAGGACTTAAAGAGAAGTAATTTATAAAACAAATTAACTTTCAAAATAATACAGAAATGGTTTCTTGTTTACGGCAAACCAGCTTGCATGAACTTCAAAAGTTAGATTGGAAAAGTGAAAATATGAAAATAGAGATAGCGAATAGTTAGGTCTAGGTATAGAGTGATTCCGGAATAAAAATGGCTGTGAGGACCTTCATGTTTAAAGGGAATTTTATCAGTATGAAGCCGTCTGTCTACACCTCTATGTTGTCCTAATTAGTTTAGGTGAGAATCAAATACATTTGATTTGATGGTTAACTGTCAATCCTCAATGTGCAACATAAGTTCTGAATGTTTCATGTTTGAATATTTGTGTATGCTATGGAATGCGATTTTGTGCTATTATCAAAACTGGTTTTCACTGGTTTTCTGCTGACTTTGCTTTATCCATATTCTGGACAATGGTGCCTTCATATTACTATGGTGCGTACTTCGACCTTGATCTTGATTACTGGTACAGCTTATTTCTTAATGTCAAACTGACTTTGAAAATCTGTTTATTAGAACAATAGCTTGTTCTAAAATGTTGTTTTAATCTACAATTAGTTTATGCAAGTGTCAGGCTTTTGTGCTTCTTTTGAAGTTATGTGTTCTGTCATGGCCTGAGGTTATGAGTACTGAAATCCTTATTTTAAAATGGGTATTAAAACCGGGCTTTAATATTTACATTAAAATTGCCTTTTTACCTATCAGAAAATAGCTGATTACTATCACGCACCAATGATCTGGCACGCATGCTCAGTGTGGCCACATATTGTTTTACATGTTCACAGCCATTTTGGAGGCCGCTTGCAGCCGGCGTTATTAACAGCCGGCTGCTGGGGCTGTTTCACGCCAATTTGCGCGATCGGGAGCGCCGCGAAGGACTGCTCCGCGTTCCTCCCGACACCCGCCCGCGACCCACCCATGGGTCGCGCTCCCGTGTTTGACAATGCAGGGTGTAACTGCTCCAAAACTATTTGACGTAAATTTAGTGGAATAATTCCTCTCATCCCCATAACAGACAACTGGGGCGTCATTCTCCGACCCCCCGCCGGGTCGGAGAATGGCCGTTGGCCGCCGTGAATCCCGCCCCCGCCGAAGTCTCCGCTCCCGGAGATTGGGCGGGGGCGGGAATCCGGCCGCGCCAGTTGGCGGGACCCCCCGCTGGATTCTCCGGCCCGGATGGGCCGAAGTCCCGCCCAGGAATTGCCTGTCCCGCCGACGTAAATCAAACCTGGTATTTACCGGCGGGACCAGGCGGCGTGGGCGGGCTCCGGGGTCCTGGGGGGGGGCGCGGGGCGATCTGACCTCGGGGGGTGCCCCCACGGTGGCCTGGCCCGCGATCGGGGCCCACCGATCCGCGGGCGGGCCTGTGCCGTGGGGGCACACTTTCCCTTCCGCCTCCGCCACGGTCTCCACCATGGCGGAGGCGGAAGTGACTATCCCCACTGCGCATGCGCGGGAAACTGACAGCGGCCGCTGACGCTCCCGCGCATGCGCTGGGAAACTGACAGCGGCCGCTGACGCTCCCGCGCATGCGCCGCATTTCCGCGCCAGCTGGCGGGGCAACAAACGCCATTTCCGCCAGCTGGCGGGGCGGAAATCCCTCCGGCGTCGGCCTAGCCCCTCAATGTTGGGGCTAGGCCGCCAAAGATGTGGAGACTTCCGCACCTTTTTGCCGGCGCGATGCCCGTCTGATTTGCACCGGCTTTGGCGCCAGTCGGCGGGCATCCCGCCGTTGGGGGAGAATTTCGCCCCTGCTCTTTGCTGTTAATTTGAGTCTCTTGGAAATGTACGGTTTCATTCAGGATGTTTTCCTGCTATCCTCCCCTTTAATACCATTTCTAGTACTTTCCACATCACAGGATCGTTTGTGGTATGTTTTTGGCCGTGAGTGCAGTCATTGAAACATTCTCAATTTGTGAACAGGAAAAAATATATTATCATGGCTCGGTGCTATTTGACCAGCTCCTAAATGTAAGTGTGATAATGCATCTACATTTGTATGATTTTCGGATTGATGGTATTTGATCTTGTAGGAATGTGCAAATAGTATTAATGATTAATGTTGGAGCCTACTTGCAGCCAACCTGTGTGGTCCAGAAATACAAGTATTGGTGAAATTTCCATACACCAAATATAATATTCAGTGCCTCTTTCTCCAACTGAGCATAGTTAGATTCTGCACCTGTTAATGTACGGCATGCAAAAGTTATTGGTCCTTCTTCCTCCGAAGGTAATATATGTGACACCACTGCTCCAACACCGTATGGTGAAGCATCACAGGCAAGTTGAAATAGTAACTTTGGGTTGAAATGAACCAACACTCCTGACTTTTTCAGTAAATCTTTTGCTGATTGATATGCTTTTTCACATTCTGGTGTCCATTGCCAAGCCTGTTTTGCATGTGGTGGTTTCATTCGGGTTGCCAGATTCAGGATGAATTTTCTATGGTAGTTGGCTAACCCTCGGAATGACCGAAATTGAGTGACATTCATTGGTCATGTACCCTCCATAATGGCTTCCTTTTTTCCCGGTGCTATATGTAGATCCTTACTTTCAATTACATGTTCAAGATGTTGTATGGATGTGAGGAAGAAATTGCATTTATCTTTCCTGACACAAAGCTCATGCATTTAAAGTCATTTCAGTGTAGCTTCTAAGTTTTGCAAATGTTCTACCTCAATTGTGCCAGTTATCAATATATCATCGAGGTAACACTCCTTGTAAGCCACTAATAATCTGGCCGATTGCGCGTTGTAATAAAGCTGCTGTTGACATTACTCCAAAAGAAAACCTCTTGTCGTGGAATAGGCCTTTGTGAGTCATGAGCAGGTGTTGAGATTCAGCTGCCACACTCATTTACAGGGAGACCTGCAATCGGTCAATCTTGATGAACTTCTGTCCTCCTGTTAGGCCTGAGAACAACTTTGTAATCAAAGGTAAAGGATATTGATCTGCATATAGAACTGGATTGATTGTTGTCTTACAATCTCACCATATACAAACTATACCATCCTGTTTCATGACAGGAACAATAGGGGTTGCTCAGTCACTGTTAGTGATAGGTTCTAAGGCTCCTGTTTCCACAAGTCTCGGTAGTTTCGCTTTGACTTTAGAACACACAGCATAGGGTAAGGCTCCAGTCTAGAGACATTTTGGCTGGCTACTTCACTTCATCTTCAGGGACAACTTGTACACCGTTCATGGGCTCCACAAAAAGACTGCTGTATTTTTCCATGATGATCTGTATGTCCGACATTGAATCAACTAAGCTGTTGACTGTGCTCTAATTCAGTTTAATCCTCTCCAGCCAAGAACAGCCCAAGAGAACTGGAGAATGTTCTCGCACCACCTGGAGTGGTAACTCAGCGGTTTGTTCACTCAGCTCAACCTTTACTGTGATATAGCCTCTCAGTGGCACTATCAGTATAGGTCCTCAAGATCACATCTGCTGGTTTCAAAGACAGGTGATTAAGTTTCAGGTCATAGATAGCCTCATGAATTAGGGAGAGGGCAGCCCCCATGCTGATCTCCATTTTAATAGGTTGTCCATTCAGTTTTGGCACAACCTAAAAATGGTGTGAGTCACCTGGACTGAGAGCACACTCAACATAAATTTTTCATCAGAATGAACTGCTTCCGTTTCACTGTGTTGTTCTTTTCTTCCACATTGTGGATTTTCTTAGTTGAATTTGTTTTGTTTCTTCCTTTAAATGGGCTTTGTGTTTTCCTTTGAGCATTCTTCTCTGGAGAAGTTATTTTACTCCAGCAAGCTTTTGTTGTGTGGACAATTTTGCCACGATGTTTCCACTGGCTGTCCTTGCTCCAGCAATCTGCTTGTTAATGGCTTGTTTTTGTACAGCGATAACACGCCTGGATCTGGGTAGATTTCTTCTGGGCAGCAGCCAGTTGCCGTTTTATCTTTTATCTCCTTACAGATGCTGAGATTTTCCAGTATTTTCTCTTTTGGTTTAAGAATTCCTGGAGTGTATACGGGATAGTTTTCTGGACCAATACATTGAGGAACCAACCAGAGAACCGACCATTCCAGACTGGGTACTGTGTAATGAGAATGGAATATTTGGCAATCTAGTTGTGCGAGACCCCTTGGGGATCAGCGACCATAATATGGTAGAATTTGTCATCAAAATGGAGAGTGAAGTAATTGATTCTGAGACAAGGGTCCTGAATTTTAATAAAGGAAACTACGATGATATGAAGCGCAAGTTGGCTACCATCAATTCGGAAAGTTTACTTAAAGGGAAGTCAGTGGATAAGCAATGGCAAACATTCAAGGAGCGTATGGAGGAACTGCAAGAATTGTTTATTCCTGTCTGGCGCATAAGTAAAATAGGAAAGGTGGCCAATCCATGGCTCACAAGGGAAATTTGAGATTGAGTATTCGATCCAAGAAAGAAGCATACAAATTGGCCAAGAGAAACAACAGGTCTGAGTATTGGGAGCAGTTTAGAATTCAGCAAAGGTGGACCAAGGGATTGATTAAGAAGGGAAAAATAGAGTACAAGAGTAAACTTGCAGGGAACATAAAAACTGACTGTAAAAGCCATGATTGAATGGCGGAGCAGACTCGATGGGCCGAGTGGCCTAATTCTGCTCCTATGCCTTATCGTCTGATAGGTACATGAAGAAAAATAGATTGGTGAAGACAAACCTTACAATCAGAAACTGGGGAATTTATAATCAGGACAAAGAAATGCTGAGCAATCGAATACATGCTTTGGTTCTGTCTTCACAAATGAGGACACAAATCAGTTACCAGAAATGTTGGGGAATGCAGGGTTTAGTGAGAGGGAGGAACTGAAGGAGATCAATATTAGTAGAGAAATCGTTTTGGGGAAATGAAGGCTGATAAATCTCCAGGGCCTGATAATCTACATCCCGGAGTACTTAAGGAAGTGGCCCTAGAAATAATGGATGCATTGGTGGTCATCTTCCAGGATTCTATAGACTCTGGAATTTCTACAGAATGGAGGGTAGCTAATGTAACTCCACTATTTAAAAAAGGGAGATAGACAGAAAATGGGGAAATACAGACCAGGGGCGAAATTCTCCCCCAACGGCGCGATGTCCGCCGACTGGCGGCAAAAACGGCGCCAGACGGGCATCGCGCCGCCCAAAGGTGCGGAATGCTCCGCATCTTTGGGGGCCGAGCCCCAACATTGAGGGGCTAGGCCGGCGGCGGAGGGATTTCCGCCCCGCCAGCTGGCGGAAATGGCGTTTGTTGCCCCGCCAGCTGGCGGAGATGGCGTTTGTTGCCCCGCCAGCTGGCGCGGAAATGCGCGCATACACGGGAGCGTCAGCGGCCCCCCGACAGTTTCCCGCGCATGTGCAGTGGGGAGAGTCTCTTCCGCCTCCACCATGGTGGAGGCCGTGGCGGAGGCAGAAGGGAAAGAGTGCCCCCACGGCACAGGCCCGCCCGCGGATCGGTGGGCCCTGATCGCGGGCCAGGCCACCGTGGGGGCACCCCCCGGGGCCAGATCGCCCCGCGCCCCCCCCACGACCCCGGAGCCCGCCCACGCCGCCTGGTCCCGCCGGTAAATACCAGCTTTGAATTACGCCGGCGGGAAAGGCAATTTCTGGGCGGGACTTCAGCCCGTCCGGGCCGGAGAATTGAGCGGGGGGTCCCGCCAACCAGCGCGGCCCGATTCCCACCCCCGCCCAATCTCCGATACCGGAAACTTCGGCGGGGGCGGGATTCACGGCGGCCAACGGCCATTCTCCGACCCGGCGGGGGATCGGAGAATGACGCCCCTTAAGTCTGGCATCTGGCGTCGATATACGCCCCGAACTGGGATGATGCAAATTTTATGAGGCGTATGGTGGGACGTATCCCGGACCTGAAGGCGGGAAAGTTGGTAATGGGGGGAGACTTTAATACGGTGCTTGATCCAGGGCTGGACCGGTCGAGGTCCAGGACCGGGAGCAGGCCGGCAGCGGCCAGGGTGCTCAAGGACTTTATGGAGCAGATGGGAGGAGTAGATCCCTGGAGATTTAGTCGGCCTAGGAGTAAGGAGTTCTCATTTTTCTCCCATGTTCACAAAGTATACTCACGGATAGACTTTTTTGTCTTGGGAAGGGCACTGATTCCGAAGGTGACAGGGACGGAGTATACGGCCATAGCCATTTCGGACCACGCTCCACATTGGGTAGACCTGGAGGTAGGAGAGGAAAAAGAACAGCACCCACTCTGGAGAATGGATATGGGCTTATTGGCGGATGAGGGGGTATGTCTAAGGGTGAGGGGGTGTATCGAAAGGTACTTGGAGCTTAATGACAATGGAGAGGTTCAGGTGGGAGTGGTCTGGGAGGCGTTGAAGGCGGTGGTCAGAGGGGAACTGATATCCATAAGGGCACATAAAGGGAAGCAAGAGGGTAAAAAAAGGGAGCGATTGTTGAAAGAACTTCTGAGGGTGGACAGGCAATATGCAGAGGCACCGGAGGAGGGACTGTACAGGGAAAGACAAAGGTTACATGTGGAATTTGACCTGCTGACCACGGGTAAGGCAGAGGCACAGTGGAGGAGGGCACAGGCTGTACAGTATGAGTATGGAGAGAAGGCGAGTCGGCTATTGGCCCACCAATTGAGGAAGAGGGGAGCAGCGAGGGAGATAGGTGGGGTGAGAGATGAGGAGGGAGAGATGGAATGGGGAGCGGAGAGAGTGAACGGGGTGTTCAAGGCATTCTATGAGAGGTTATATAAGGCTCAGCCCTCGGAAGGGAAGGAGGGAATGATGTGTTTCCTGGATCAGTTGGAATTCCCGAAGGTGGAGGAGCAGGAGAGAGCGGGACTGGGAGCACAGATTGAGATGGAGGAGGTGGTAAAAGGGATTGGGAGCATGCAGGCGGGGAAGGCCCCGGAACCGGACGGATTCCCAGTGGAATTTTATAGGAAATATATGGACCTACTGGCCCCGCTTTTGACGAGAACCTTTAATGAGGCCAGGGAAAGGGGGAGGTTGCCCCCGACTATGTCGGAGGCGACGATATCGCTCCTTTTGAAGAAGGAAAAAGACCCACTGCAGTGTGGGTCCTACAGGCCCATTTCCCTTTTAAACGTAGATGCTAAGCTCCTGGCCAAGGTGATGGCGACGAGGATAGAGGACTGTGTCCCGGGTGTGGTCCACGAGGATCAAACTGGGTTCGTTAAGGGGAGACAGCTGAACACGAACATACGGAGGCTGCTAGGGATGATGATAATGCCCCCACCAGAGGGGGAGGCGGAGATAGTGGTGGCGATGGATGCCGAGAAAGCATTCGACAGAGTGGAGTGGGACTATCTGTGGGAAGTGCTGAGGAGATTTGGTTTGGAGAAGGGTTTATTGGATGGGTACAGCTGCTGTATAGGGCCCCGGTGGCGAGTGTGGTCACGAACAGGCAGAGGTCTGACTACTTCCGTCTTTATAGAGGGACGAGGCAGGGGTGTCCCCTGTCTCCGCTACTGTTTGCATTGGCGATTGAGCCCCTGGCCATAGCACTGAGGGGCTCCAGGAAGTGGAGGGGAGTACTCAGGGGAGGAGAAGAACACCGGGTATCATTGTATGCAGACGATTTATTGCTGTATGTTGCGGACCCAGTGGAGGGGGTGCCTGAGATAATGCAGACACTCAGGGAGTTTGGGGAATTCTCGGGGTACAAGTTAAATATGGGGAAGAGTGAGTTGTTTGTGGTGCATCCGGGGGAGCAGAGCAGGGGAATAGATGATTTACCGCTGAGGAAGGTAACAAGAGATTTCCGGTACTTAGGGATTCAGATAGCCAGGAGTTGGGGAATCTTACATAGGCTTAATTTAACATGATTGGTGGAACAGATGGAGGAGGATTTTAAGAGATGGGACATGGTGCCCCTGTCACTGGTGGGTAGGGTGCAGGCGGTCAAAATGGTAGTCCTCCCGAGATTCCTTTTTGTGTTTCAGTGCCTTCCGGTGATGGTCACGAAGGCTTTTTACAAGAAAATCGAGAAAAGTGTCATGAGTTTTGTGTGGGCTGGGAAGACCCCGAGAGTGAGGAGGGGGTTCTTTCAGCGTAGCAGGGATAGGGGGGGAATACTACTGGGCCGCCAATATCTCAATGGTGTTTAAGTGGATGGGAGAAGGGGAGGGAGCGGCGTGGAAGAGATTGGAGATGGCGTCCTGCAAAGGAACCAGCCTACAAGCACTGGCGACGGCGCCGTTGCCGTTCTCCCCAAAGAAATACACCACAAGTCCAGTGGTGGTGGCAACACTGAAAATTTGGGGGAAGTGGAGACGGCATAGGGGAAGGATGGGAGCCTCGATGCGGTCCCCGATAAGAAATAATCATAGGTTTGTCCCGGGGAGAATGGATGGGGGATTTGGAGCATGGCAGAGAGCTGGGGTTGTGCAACTGAGGGATCTGTTCATAGACGGGACGTTTGCGAGTCTGGGAGCGCTGAAGGAAAAATATGGGTTGCCCCAAGGGAATGCATTTCGGTACCTGCAACTGAGGGCTTTTGCGAGGCAAAAGGTGAGGGAATTCCCGCAGCTCCCGACGCAGGAGATTCAAGATAGAGTGATCTCAGGGACATGGGTGGGGGATGGTAGGGTGTCGGATATATACAGGGAAATGAGGGACGAGGGGGAGATCATGGTGGATGGGCTGAAGGGAAAATGGGAAGAAGAGCTAGGGGAAGAGATTGAGGAGGGGCTGTGGGCTGATGCCCTACATAGGGTAAACTCGTCGTCCTCGTGCACCAGGCTAAGCCTGATACAATTCAAGGTTTTGCACAGGGCACATATGACTGGAGCAAGGCTCAGTAAGTTTTTCGGGGTAGAGGATAGGTGTGGGAGATGCTCGAGAAGCCCAGCAAACCACACCCACATGTTTTGGTCATGCCCGGCACTGCAGGGGTTCTGGGTGGGGGTGGCAAAGGTGCTTTCGAAGGTGGTGGGGGTCCGGGTCGAGCCAGGCTGTATTTAGGGTTGCAGAAGAGCCGGGAGTGCAGGAGGCGAGAGAGGCAGATGTTTTGGCCTTTGCGTCCCTAGTAGCCCGGCGAAGGATATTGCTTATGTGGAAGGAAGCCAAACCCCCGGGCGTGGAGACCTGGATAAATGACATGGCAGGGTTTATAAAACTAGAACGGATAAAGTTCGCGCTACGGGGTTCGGCTCAAGGGTTCACCGGGCGGTGGCAACCGTTCATTGACTACCTCGCAGAACGATAAAGGAAATGGGAAGGTGACAGCAGCAACCCAGGGGAGGGGGGGGCTCGGGTGGGTCCTCAGGGGTGGTTTTTGTATAGATATTTGTACTTGGTTCTGTATATTGGATTGATTTTATTATCTGCAGAGTTATTATTTTTGTTATAGTTGCCATTTAGTTTATATATTATTTATTTACTTGTTAAAACGGTCACTGTTATTTATATTGTTTTATTGTTGTAAAAAGGGAAAACCTTTGTATTGTTTAGTTTGGCCGAAAAATTTGAATAAAATATATTTTTAAAAAAAGAAACCCTGAATATTCATGGCTGCCTGAGCGCTCACCTCTGATGTTTCCCTCAGAGGTTAGGCCACCAGCTGAAGTTTATATAAACCTGCTGTAAATGGCGCTGGCGTGATGTCACACAGTGGTTAGCACTATTGCTTCACAGAGCCAGGGACCCGGGTTCGATTCCCAGCTTGAGTCAATGTCTGCACGTTCTCCCCGTGTCTGCGTGGGTGTCCTCTGGCTGCTCTGGTTTCCTCCCGAAAGACCTGCGTGTTAGGTGAATTGGACATTTTTAATTCTCCCTCAGTGTATCTGAACAGGCACTGGAGTATAGCGACTGGTGGATTTTCACAGTAACTTTATTGCAATGTTAATTGTAAGCCTACTTGTGACACTAATAAAGATTATTATTATTATGTCACACTGGCGCTTGCTGAATATTCAGTGAGGGGGGGGAAGGCCTGGAGTGAGTGCTCGCTAATGACATGCTAATGTATTAAAATAAAGATCCCAGGTTCCTGCTGCGTGATTCGCACGACTCCACTGGTAAGGAGGGTAGGGGTGAAAATCACAAATCCCAATCACGCCAGAGAGAATTGCATTTTTCGATTCTCTTCAGATTTTCAGCCCATGCCGCATTCCTCACTGACGGCTCATGTGGACTCAAAATCGTCCCCCTGGTTTGAGTAAATAAGTTTTTTGTATGAGGACCATTCTGGCAAAACTCTAATTTTTGTCTAGTGGAAACCAAATTTATTCGCAACTGGAAAATAAGTTTCCTCTGCACCATTTTTACTCAAGCTTTGTTTTTAGTATAATTGCTTTTTCAGTAGTCTCAGTGAGACCAGGAGCATCTCCACATCTCCTGGGTTCACCAGGAACAGTTCGTTTTAATGTTGACCAGATTACAAACTGAGGTTAGTTGCCCAGGTTTGTTCTCTTTCAAGGTGCAGCATACAAAACCTGAAAAATTCCAGTCTCCTGAATTTCCTTCGATTAAAGTAAAGTCAACATAAACCCAGATGATCACAGGCTGCCTTCCCCTTTGATGAGGAGAGGTGACTGGTGTTGATTTAACCTGAAGATCACCACACCTTAGGCGAGGGGCAAGGTTGAGAAGGCAGGGCCTTCATGAATAACCTGAACCAGTACGGGACTTGAGCCCACGCTGTTTGCAGTGCTCTGCATCACAAACCAGCTGTCCAGCCAACTGAGCTAAACCGGCCAACTTCAACTATCAAGAATTGGTTCAGGAAAATTTAGCGTCAGCATTCAAATTGATGTACAGCCATTAACAGGGATCACGCTAAATTCTTAAAGACCAATTCCGGCCATTTTAATGAAAAAAACGCTCTTCTTGCGGTACGAGTCAAGAGACTATACAGGTAATACAGTTTAAAAACAAGCTTAATTAGTGCCTTCACAACTTACACGATACTTTGTCCTATTAAAGCTTTTCTTCATATGAACAGCATGTTGCAAATTACCCCCAACTCTGGTTATAGTGATCACAGGGTTAATCTGTTCCCTCCCTGTAAGCAACCTGAAAAGATTTACCAATGCAAGCAGCTGAATGTTGTTCTTCGTACTGCAGACTGCTGCATAGTCAGTAAGTAAGCATAAAAAATATCTTAAGCTTAGTAGTGCCTGGAATTTTGAAAACAGAGTCACATTATTCATTTACTCTATTTGTAATTTTCATATTCAATTTCTACAACAACAAAAAACTAGAATACCAAGGGATTTTTGTTTTTGCTTTTGCAACAAAAGCAGAAAATCATTTTATACGAGCCAATCCTTATCTTGTATAAATTTACGGCTGCAAATCTGGTTCGCACAAGATTCAAAGCTGTGCTTTATTTTCTATTTTTGACTCGATCAAAGGAAAATATTTCTGCATTGAGTTCAATTTTTACTTCCAGATGCAACAATAAAGGATGAGACTGACGTGTTTCAGTCATTAGATCTTCCTTTTTCATAGCAACAAATTACTTAAGTAAATGATGCTGGTCGAAGGTTGATTTTACTGCACAGCAGTACAAAATGAACACCAAAATGAGCTCAAGCCATGTTTCACTGCTTACAAGTGCAGGAGGTGGGGCAGCCTAGACCAGAGATGCATTGAGAACATGCACAAGCATAGCAGATGCTGCCAGTCAAAGCCATAGTTAATTATTCCTGGAGAAACAGACTGTTCATAACCAACATTTGCGGAATTGTGTGCAGATCTAAATGTTGAGTATCTTATTGCTGCATTATTCCGTGACAGCAATGGTCACTGGCTCATTCCAGTTATCTGCTGAGAATTCTGTGATTCGGAATTGAACTTTTGTACTTAGTAACCATGTTACACCTTTTTGACTAATTAAGCAAGTTCCTTTATTTTTTTTCCCCCAGGAATAAACAGCGAGCATACAATATACAAATCCTTCCACGGAGTTTGCGGAACAGAAGTGAAATTGAATTCATAACTTACATTTGTGTACAAAATAAATATTCCCCAGAAGAGTCCTATAGTAGTGCATTTGGCCTTTCCAGGTGTCTGAGACTGTCTGATTCTTTGCAGGTGTACCTGGCAATAAATGGAGTTAAATGAGTAAAAATGTAAATTCAGCGTTCTTTCTTTTTGGGAAATAATCATCTTCATTCAAAGCTGTGATCAATGTCTCCAATCATTTCAGGGACAAATGGATGGCATAATGTGGGAGGATAGGCTCTCTATAGATGGATACGTTAAGATGGGCTGAATGGTGTTCTCCTCTGTAGTCATTTTGAGAGTATGCCACAATATAGTTCTAAAAAAACGTTTGATTTGGTCCTGTGGCTGTAACTTGACAAGACTGACCAACAAGGAGAAAGTAAGAAAGTACTGTACTTTATAGAGCACCTTTCCCAACCTCAGCACATTCCAAAACAATTGACAGCTTTTGAAGTACTTTTTGAAGTGCCAATTAACGCACAGCAAGCTGCCACAAACAGCAATATGATAATGACCAAATAATCTGATTCTAGTGACTTTGGTTGAGGGATAAATGTTTGCCTGGACACCACGGAGAATCCAGCCTTCTTTTGAATAGTGCTGTCGGAACTTTAACGTCCACCTAAGTGAGCAGCCTGAACCTTACTTTAACATCTCATTCAAAAGGTGGCACCTTTGACAGTGTAGTACACTCTCAGTATTGCACTGGAGTGTCAGCATTAATCTTCTGTTCAAGTGCTTGAAGGATACTTAAGCCCACAACCTCTTCTGATACAGAGGAAAGGATGCTGTTATTCAGCCTCGTTCACACCAGAGTGGCCGCATTCCAGAAAAGTACACATAAGTTACAGGATTGCGTTGATACTCTGCATGCCCCCAGTGAGAAAACTCACAGAGCAGAAAGCCTTGGCAAAATGAAACTTAACAAAACTATTCTTGCTGATCAATAAGAAATGTTAGCCTTCACTGATTTTTAAAACACATAATGTGGTGATATGCATATGTGTAGCAATGTATATAGTTGGATGTATGACCTCTGGCCAGCAGGTGGGGCAGAGATCCATCATGTGACTCCACAAACCAGCAGTTGGTAGTAGGTTGTACTAAAGGACAGTCGCATTCGCAGTTGTTCCAGGAAAATTCGATTATTTGTTACCGTTTGTATTATAGTTCATTAGTTATCTTTCCATGTCTTCATTTTATTAATAAACTGTCTTACTAGTCAAAGAACTAGATGTTCTATGTGCATCTTTACCATGGCCACAACACAGAACATAACAGATAATACTGAATCTTCTGTTCAGAGTTGAAACTTGTATTTCCAATTTCGGAGGTGGTTGTTTCAGGAGGGACTGTCAGGTCAGGGGCTAGTCAGGGTTGACCAGAAGTGGAAAATGGGTTGTAGGCTTGTCTGATCGGTTTGGGGGCTAGTTATGTCAGCTTGGATGAGGTCAGTGAGGGAGTAGGGTGGTGGGGTCGGGTGAGGTTAGGTTGGCGTGGGGGTATGGTGGTGGAGTTTTGTGCTGTGGGCTAAACGACGTTGGGTCAGAGGGATTGGTAGGTGCTGGGGAGGGAGGGGCCGTAGTTGTGTTTTGTGGGCTAGTCAGGTCAGGGCCAGGGGGAGTTGGGGGGTTAGGATGGGCTGTGGGGGGGGGGGGGGGGTGAACCTAGCCAGGTAGCGCAATCAGGGGAGATGGGGGGCAGTCGAGTAGTAGTGCATGGTCAAGTTGGATCAGGATGGTAGTTGAGTGGTGTGGGCTTCTCGAGTCGGGGCTAGCTAGGTTATGTCGGAAGGAAGTCAGGGTGTCAGGGGTTGGTGTTGCTAGTCAGGGGAGTCAGGAAGATCAGTCATATAGTTATTCAGAAGTCTAGACTAGATTATTTTTCTAACATATCTTGGGTAAATATATAGGTACGTAAGTCAGTACTGTCCAAAGAATCCGACTCTAGCTCAGTTCAAGATGTTATCGGAGGGTCCTGGGAATCTGGGGAATTGCCCAGTGGAAGTTCAATCTTCCCGAGCAATTCCCATGGAGTCCTTACATTGGGATTTGTGAGGGGTCTTGTAATGCATATTCTGGGATATGCCTGGTATCTGACCGTCCAGAGATGGGGAAGATCAAAGCTGTTTAGTCTGATTATTAAAAGACTATTAAAAATAGAAACTATAAGACTTGCATTCATACAATACATTTCACTGGATTGGATTTACAAACCAACCCACCGCATGTTTTTCGGCAACGGAGGAGGCCCACCAGCAGGAGTTACCCAGCCAGCCGTTGTCAATGGGATATCTCGGTGATTGCACCCCTCGTCGCCCGGAAACCCATGCACCGGCGTAGGACCAGAATATCTCGCCGGTGTGAGCAGCCGGTAGATCACGCCCTTTATCTCAGGACATTGCAATACAGTTTGGAAGTGTAGCTTGGAAGTATACCACTGTTGGAACATTGAAAAGACAGCAGCTGATTGGTGCTTAGCACTACCCCACAAATAGCAATTTTGTTTTTATTCGTTCATGGGACATGTGCCAGCATTTATTGACCATTCCTAATTGCCGTTGAGGGGGCAGTTAAGAGTCAACCACATGGCTGTGGGTCTGGAGTCACATGTAGGCCAGACCAGGTAAGGATGGCAGATTTCCTCCCCAGATGAGTTTTTATGACAATGGTTTCATGGTCATAATTAAACCTTTAATTCCAGATATTTTATTTTATTTATATAAATTTTAGAGTACCCAATTCATTTTTTCCAATTAAGGGTCAATTTAGCGTGGCCAATTCACCTAGCCTGCACATCTTTGTGTTGTGGAGGCGAAACCCACGCAAACCCACGGAGAGAATGTGCAAACTCCACACAGACAGTGACCCAGAGCCGCAATCGAACCTGGGACCTCGGTGCCGTGAGACAGCAGTGCTACTAATCACTGTGCCACTGTGCTGCCCTAATTCCAGATATTTTATTGAGTTTAAATGCCATCATCTGCCGTGGTGGGAGTCGAACCCAGGTCCCCAGATCATTTTCCTAGATTACTAGTCCAGCAACAATTCCACTATGCCACCACCTCCCCAATGAAATAAAATATCAGATAATCTGTTTTAGGCTTTGTTTTAGGGATAAATGTTAGCCAGGACACAGGGGGGAACTGACCTGCCCCTTAAATAGAGCCATAGGATCTTTTATATCGGCCTGGGAAAGCAGGCAGTGCCTCAATTTAATGTCACATTCAAATTTTTGACACCACTGGCAGTGCAGCAGTTTCTCAGTATAGCAGTGAAGTATCAGTTTAAATTATGTGCTCAAGCCTGCAGAATGAGACTGGTTAATACCATTGAGCCAGGACTGGCATCCATATTCACATAGACAGAAATTCCATTTAAGAGGATCAGTCTCCCAACATTAGCTGACAAAATAACAGTAATGGTAATAGCACTCACTTATTATTTATGCACAAATGCTGCAGCAAACTTCATGAGAGAGCAGGGGCGTCATTCTCCGACCCCCCAGGGGGTCGGAGAATGGCCGTTGGCCGCCGTGAATCCCGCTCCCGCCGGTTGCCGAAGTCTCCGAAGGGAGAAAAGTCGGCGGGGCGTTCATGTCGCCGCTGCCGCAGAGAATGGCACGGGTCTGCGCACGGCAGCCGATTTTCGGCCTGCCAATATTCTCCCTTCCGGATGGGCCAAAGTCCCGTCGACGTGATGACCGTTCACGTCGACGTAAATTAAACCTCCTTTTCATCGGCGTGACCCTGTGCTCCAGGCTCACGCCGACCAGCGTGGAGGTGAGTGACGGCCTGGGGGGTTGGCTCTGGGCAGGCGATGGCGTGGCCGCAGTCTGAATGCGTGAGGAGAGGTGTGTCTCGGGTTGTGTGTGTGTGTGTGCGGCGGGGGTGTGGGGGGGTGGTTAGAGTAGGCTGGGCTCCGGGGGAGTGCCGGGAGGGGGTCCGTGCCGGGGAGGGGGATGGGGGGGGGGTTCGTGCCGGGGAGGGGAATGGGGGGGGTCCGTGCCGGGGTGGAGGAGGGGGATGGGGGGTCCATGCCGGGGTGGAGATTGGGGGGTCCGTGCCGGGGTGGAGGTTGGGGGGGGGGTCCGTGCCGGGGTGGAGGAGGGGGATGGGGGGTCCGTGCCGGGGTGGAGGTTGGGGGGGGGGTCCGTGCCGGGGAGGGGGATGGGGGGGTCCGTGCCGGGGAGAGGGATGGGGGGGTCCGTGCCGGGGTGGAGGTTTGGGGGGGGGGTCCGTGCCGGGGAGGGGGATGGGGGGGTCCGTGCCGGGGAGCGGGATGGGGGGGTCCATGCCGGGGTGGAGGTTGGGTGGGGGGTCCGTGCCGGGGAGGGGGATGGGGGGGTCCGTGACGGGGTGGAGGTTGGGGGGGGTCCGTGCCGGGGTGGAGGTTGGGGGGGGTCCGTGCCGGGGAGGGGGATGGGGGGGTCCGTGCCGGGGAGGGGGATGGGGGGGTCCGTGCCGGGGTGGGTTCCGTGCCGGGGAGGGGGATGGGAGGGTCCGTGCCGGGGAGGGGGATGGGGGGGTTCGTGCTGGGGTGGAGGTTGGGGGGGTCCGTGCCGGGGAGGGGGATGGGGGGGTCCGTGCCGGGGTGGAGGAGGGGGATGGGGGGTCCGTGCCGGGAGGGGGATGGGGGGGTCCGTGCTGTGGTGGAGGAGGGGGATGGGGGGTCCGTGCCGGGGTAGAGGTTGGGGGGTCCGTGCCGGGGTGGAGGGTCCGTGCCGGGGGGGGGGGGGGGGGGGTCCCTGCTGGGGTGGGGGATGGGAGGGCAAGTGAGTTGGTCCACCTGGCCAGGTGCCAGCCTCCAACAGTTGGACCCATGCGGTCCATGCCACCTTGCTGGGGGGAGGAGGGGATATGGGCAATGATGACATGTCGTCGTTCCCCATCTCCCACCAGGCCGTCATGTTTTCAGATCATCCAGCGATGTTGGCCGCCGTGGCGGTAGCCGCTCATGTCTATGTTGCCCTGGATGAGGAGGAGGAGGAGGAGGAGGAGGAGTGTGCCAGAGAGGCGGTGCAGGCTGCTGCAAAGGGGCAGGCGGCAGCCGCCCAGGCTGGAGGGACACCCGACCGACAGGGCGAGGAGGGGGAGGAGGACGTCGCGGCCCCACGGCAACGGAGGCACCCGAGAGCGCCCCGTGTGTACCGGCCCAGGCAGTCATACGAGGACCTCACGGACCGGGAATGCAGGAGGAGACTTCGGATGAGCCGGGACACCGTGACACACATCTGCCACCTGCTGGCACACCTGTCACCGCGTGGCACTGACGGGGGACACCCGCTTCCCGTGTCCGTCAAGGTTACGGTGGCCCTGAACTTTTATGCAACGGGGTCATTCCAGGCACCGAGTGGGGACTTGTCCAGCATATCGCAGACATCGGTGCACCGGTGCATCCGGGCAGTGACAGGTGCCCTATATGCCATGGCGCACCGCTACATCTGCTTCCCCGTGGACCGGGCCAGCCAAGATGCCCGGGCCGTGGGCTTCTCTGCCGTGGCCGGGTTCCCCATGGTCCAGGGCATGATCGATGGGATGCACGTCGCCGTGCGGCCACCTGCAGATAACAGGGCCGTGTTCACTAATAGGAAGGGGACCTATTCAATGAACGTACAGGTGGTCTGCGACCACCGGATGATGATCCTGCACGTCTGCGCCCGTCACCCAGGCAGTGTACACGACTCATTCGTGTTGTCGCGGTCATCCATCCCCGGCATGTACGAGGGACGCCATCTCCGGCTGAGGGGCTGGTTGCTGTGCGACAGGGGCTACCCATTGCGATCGTGGCTGAGGACGCCTATACGGAGGCCACGCAATGAGGCGGAGAACCGCTACAATGATGCCCATGTAGCGACAAGGGGAGTGATAGAGAGGTGCTTTGGCGTGCTGAAGATGCGTTTCAGGTGCCTGGACCTCTCTGGGGGCGCCCTCCAGTATCGGTCAGATAGGGTCGGCCGCATCATTGTGGTGTGCTGCGTCCTGCACAACATAGCCCAGCAGAGGGGCGATGTGCCGCAGGCAGAGGAGGGCGGGGTGGAGGAGCAGCAGGAAGAGGCGCAGTCCTCCCCAGATGAGGGGGATGGAGGTAATGGTCAGGGCAGACGGGGTAGACACAGGCGTGTGGCTGTCCACCGTTACCGGCTGGCCCAGCGGGCACGGGACAGACTGATAGGCGCCCGCTTCACTGACTAGGTGGGCGTGGGAATCGGGTAGTATGGCCACAGACCGCACACCATGGCAACAGCCGACCACCCACACCCCCCACCCATCCACCCACCCAGCACCCTCACCGCCCTCCCCAACCCCACCCACCCCACCCGCATGCACACCACCCCCCCCCATTGCCGATCCACCTGCGGCACAACGGGCCGGGCTCACACAGTTGCGGGTGTACGCGTGTCTATCGCAGGCCATGGAGGATGATGACAACCCGCCCTTCGGCGAGCTCCAGGCTCTACATCGTTGGACTATGTCTGACCCATGGCCACAGTACCACCATCCACCCGGACCATCCCTGCATGCGGCTGTGACACTGCAGCGCACGGTCCCGTCCTCTGCCCGGGGGATGTTGATGGCGGCCCAGGGGGAAGGGGGCAGACTCACCTGGGGCTGAAGTAAGACCACCCCTCACACACACACTTGCGCTCAACGTACATGACACCCCCGCACACTTTGGACAGAGCACAAAGGCAGCTTCTGTAGGTGTAACATTGACTTTAATAACCAAAGGAGTTCATGCACGTGCCCTAGCCCCTAAAACTCAACTGTGCCCTGCAACCGTGCCAACTTACTCAGTGTCTAATTGTGTAACTACGTCTACCTGGTTCCCCAGACGGTACAGCAGAACTGGAGGTGGACTCCTGTGATTCCTGCCCTCTGACACTGGATCCCTTTGGCGGCCGTTTCCTGGGGCGTCCTGGCCTAGATGGGCCAGGCTGCGGCCTGGGCGACTGGGATGGTGAGCTGCCAGCCTGTCCTGCCCGTTGCCCACCCGATGCACCTGAGACGGAAGGGGGGGAGTCCGAGGTGTCGCGGTGTTCCGGGACCTCCCCTACAGAGGGTGCCGGGACGGACCACACCACCTCCTCCTCCCTCGGGGTGCCCGATAGCCCCCAGGCCTCTACTTGGGTGGGGGATGCGAACAGACTGGCCATCCGATGCCCCCCCGACATCTGGCGCTGCCAGTCCTGGAGGCCCGTGCTGGTATCGACAGGGGTCTGCAGGTTTGCAGCCATGGAGCTCCGGGAGTTGGCAAACCCTGTCTGTGACTGTGCGACGCCGGCTCGCACATGGCCAATGGCGCCGATGCCCTCAGCGATGGCCTGCTGAGACTGGGCCATGGCCTGCAGAGACTGGGCCATGGCCTGCTGAGACTGGGCTATGGCGTTGAGCACCTCTGCCATCTGGCGCTGGCACTGGCTCATGGCCTCCTGTGAGAGGGCGGCCATTTCCTGGGCCACAGACGCCGCCTGCACGGAAAGCCCCAGGCCTCGCAAACCGTTCCCCATGTCTGACACCGTCGCACCCATTGCCTCCACCGCGGACGCCACCCGTGCGGTGTCGGCCTGGGTGGCACGCATGACCGGCACCACTCCCAGCTCCTGGACGCAGGTGGACTCCTCCACCTGCGACCGCAGCCGCTGCAAGCCGCCCGTCACCCTCTTCGCTCGTCTCCGGGTCGGTGGTTGCATCGGATCTATGTGTGGGTGTGGTAACTCCAGGAACCCGGGATCCATCCCCAGATGTTCGCTTGGGCTGGGCTGCCCTCCGACCGCCCGGCCCCTCTGCTGCTCCTACCTCCACCTGCTGTACCGGGACAGCTGTGTTGTGCGCACCAGTGAGTGTAGCAGACGCCTCATCACTAAAGTGCCCAACCGAGGTGAGTGTTTCTGCGATGGTGGAGGGTGTTGGTGACAGCAGTGGCGTTGTGTCGTGCTCTTCGTCCCACTCTGAGTCCATGGCACTTTGGGTGGGGGTTCGTCTCCACCCATCCACTCTGAGTCACTTTCGTCTTCCTGGGTAGTGCTGTCCCGGGTACTGCTGTCCCAGGTAGTGGTGTCCCGGGTAGTGGTGTCCCGGGTAGGGGTGTCCTGGGTAGTGGTGTCCCGGGTAGTGGTGAACCGGGTAGGGGTGTCCTGGATAGTGGTGTCCTGGGTAGTGGTGTCCTGGCTCGGATGTGACGGGGGCCTGTGGCTGCCCCCCTCATCGCTGGGTGGTCGCTCCCGCACGTGACGGGGGTGTCGTCTCCCTGTTGCTCCAGGTCTCTCCGTCTCCCGTGGTGTGCGAGGGGCATCCTGCGGGCGTCGCATGCTGGAGGGTGCGGGTCTCTCCGTCTCCCGTGGTCTCCGAGCGGCATCCTGCGGGCGTCGCATGCTGGAGGGTGCGGGTCTCTCCGTCTCCCGTGGTCTCCGAGGGGCATCCTGCGGGCGTCGCATGCCGGAGGGTCCGGGTCCCTCCGTCTCCCGTGGCCTCCGATGGGCATCCTGCGGGCGGTCTGCATCTGCGGGGATGGGTGCCTGGACGTTTGGTCCTGCGATACACAATGAAGCATGCATGGTTAGACATCAGGCAGTGATCAGGTGATACGGGGGAGGGGGATATAGGGGAGGGGGTATATGGGGACGGGCTGTCGGTGGCTCACATGCTACTACGCCCCCGACCTCTGCATCAGCAACCTCCCGGTCCTCAGGTCCACCAGCCAGTTCCAGGTCCCTTTCCTGGTGTTCGGTCAGTGGCCTCTCATCAGCGGGGCCTCCTCCAGTCCTCACATGCTCCCTATTGTTGTGTGCGCGCTTCTCCTGTGGGGGGGGGGGGGCGGTGGCAGGGGTAAAAGGCAACACTGTTAGGCAGGTATATGAATGCACGCCATCGGTTGCGCGTGCATTGCAGAGGTTAAGGTTAGTGCTGGATTCACATGAGGATATGGGGGAGGGGGGATATGGGGGAGGGGGGATATGGGGGAGGGGGGATATGGGGGAGGGGGGATATGGGGGAGGGGGGATATGGGGGAGGGGGGATATGGGGAGGGGGGGACATGGGGAGGGGGGATATGGGGGATATGGGGAGGGGGGATATGGGGGAGGGGGGATGGGGGAGGGGGGATATGGGGTAGGGGGGATATGGGGAGGGGGGTATGGGGGAAGGGGGATATGGGGGAGGGGGGATATGGGGAGGGGGGATATGGGGAGGGGAGGATATGGGGAGGGGAGGATATGGGGAGGGGGCGATATGGGGAGGGGGGATATGGGGGAGGGGGGATATGGGGAGGGGGGATATGGGGATATGGGGGAGGGGGATATGGGGGAGGGGGGATATGGGGGAGGGGGGATATGGGGGAGGGAGGGATATGGGGAGGGGGATATGGGGGAGGGGGGGATATGGGGGGGGGGATATGGGGAGGCTCACCCTGCCTGCTCTGACGAGGTCGTTCACCTTCTTGTGGCACTGGGTGCCTGTCCGTGGTGTCAGGGCCACAGCGGTGACGGCCTCTGCCACTTCCCTCCACAGATGCCGGCTGTGGCGTGGGGCAACTCTGCGGCCGTGCCCGGGATACAGGGCGTCCCTCCTCTGCTCCACCGCGTCCAGGAGCGCCTCCACATCGCGTGACTCGAACCTCGGGGCTGAGCGGCGGCCAGCCATCCAGTCGGGTGTTGCGGTCGGGTGTTCCGGTGTGGTGGGGGGGAGCAGCGCGGCCTTATGAGCCGCCACGCCGTGCGGCGCGTATGACGCTGCACGGCGTGAACCACTGCGCAAGCGCGGATCCCGTTACGTCGCTGCTAGCCCATTTCGGGCCGGAGACTATCGACCCATTATTGCGACGTGACGCAAGTCGGATTTCGCCATTGTTTGCGCCGATCGGCGGACTTTCCGCCGATAACGGAGAATTTCGTCCCAGATGTGCACTTCAACATGGAAATCCCAAAGTTTCTGTCCAAGGTGCACTGCTCCACCCATAGCTTCACAAAAACAGCCACTCGCATGGAAAAGCATTTAGCGCTGTGATGTTCCTCTACTTGCTATTTAGATATGACTGAACTCACCACAGAAAATCAAGTCATGTCCAATTCAATCTTAAATACCATTTTCACCATGTACAATGTATTAAATGTGAATAACTGTCGATCACTTTCTCCAGCACTGCAAATGCTCAATTGCACGTGGCCTCCCACTCAATTCTTCTTGGAGGTTATAAAACGCAAAATTATAAATGTAAAAAAAACTTTTCATTTCTGTCTTCATCTACTATCTCTTAATCCAAGTTTTATCTCCCTTTCCTTACTTTTCTTCTCTGTCCCTGAGTTGACATGTATTGCAGCATTCTAATTCGCATTTCATTCTCAACCCTTGCAATAATTGTTTTATTTCTTTAAAAAAAAAAAATTTAGAGTCCCCAATTCTTTATTTTTCTAATTAAGGGGCAATTTAGCTTGGCCAATTCATCGCCACTGCGCTTCCTTTTGAGTTGTGTGGGTGAGACCCACTCAGACACAGGGAGAATGTGCAAACTCCACATGGACAGTGACCCAGGGCTGGGATCGAACCCGGGTCCTCGGCGCTGTGAGGCAGCTGTGCTAACTACTGCGCCACCGTGCCGCCCTTATTGTTTTATTTCTTGACCCTGATCTGTTAACTTGCTCACTCAGGCCCCTGATGCCCTGTTTCCCTTTCTGTGCCTGTATCAATTCCCACTTGGCGTACAAACAAGGTGAATGCACAAGGCGAGACTCACCAACGTATGCTGTTAAATTCCCAGAGTCAGCAAATTATAGCCCATTGTTTATTTACTCCTGTGCTTTATTAACTAGAGAATTACAATCTTGCTACTGTAAATGGAATACTAATGTCTGGATTCCAAAACATTGCAATAAACACTGTTCATTAAACCCATATTGAAATGGAGATTTCCTTGCTTTCCTGTACATTAGACATTCAAATTCACTGCTAGATGTGACACAAAGCCAGTTTATCTTTCAAAAAAGAATCAAAACCAACCAAATATTAAAATGATAACCTGCAAAGAGACAGGCTGTAAGTCTCTCGACGCTGCTTTAAAGCAATAACTGCTCAATAACAAATTTGTGATTCTTCTGTTTGTGACGATGGGCTGACATTCTGCCACGGAGACAGAAAAATGAGCTGGGAGTTTTTTCAGGTCAGAAAATCACCTTTGGTGAGAAAGTGATAAAGGTTAAGCAGCGGGACTCTCCGCCGGCAGGATCCTCTGCTTCGCCAGCAGCGCACCCACACTCGTGGGGTTCCCGACAGCGTGCGATGGCCACAATGGGAAATTCCATTTCCCAGCTGCTGGAACGGAGGATCCCACTGCCGGCTTGGGCATGCCACGCCGGTAAACAAGCCCGTTATTGGTATTGAGACACATTGGCCGGAATCCTCCCTTCTGAGGACTAAGTCCCCACGCCGGCGGAAAACCGGCGGCAACGACTGCGGTGTCAACGGCCCCCCAAGGTGAGGAATTCTCACTTTTCTAGGGGGACAGGTGCATGTCAGTGGGGTTGGCACCGCTCAAGCCGGCGGCTAAGGGCCGCCTCAAGTTCGCGCATGCGTGGAAACACCGGCGTGATTCCACGCATGCGCGGACCGGCCGGCGTATTCTCACGCATGCATGGGGGGTTCTCTTCTCCGCGCCGGCCCCCGTGGAAGGAAGAATTGCCCCCACGGAACAAGCCCACCCGCAGATCGGTGGGCTCCGTTCGCGGGCCAGGCCACCATGGGGCCCCCTCTAGGGTCGGATCCCCCTCTCACCCCTGAGGACCACCCCCGCCGACTTACCTGCCAGGTCCTGCCGCGTGAGATCATACGTAACCTATGCCGGTGGGACTGGCCAAAAATTGACAGCCACTCGGCCCTTCGGGGCCTGGAGAATCGCCGGGGGGGGGGGGGGCGCTGTCAACGGCCCCCAACCGGCGTGGCAGCGTTCCCGCCCCCGCCAGTAAAACGGCGCCGGAGAATACGGCAGCCGGCGGCGGGGCAGGATTCGCGCCTCCCCCGGGGATTCTCCGAACTGGCGGGGGGTCGGAGAATCCCACCCATTGCCTGTCTACTTGAGGCAAGCCAGAAGGGGGAGAACAGGGGCGAAATTCTCCTACCCGCCCCACCACATTTCTGCCCCGACCGGCCGGCGGGAGTCTCCGTAACACCGGCCGGTCAATGGGGTTTCCCATTGTGGGGCAGCCCCACGCCGTCGGGAAACCCCCGGGCGCCGGCAAAACGGAGACTCCCGCCGGCGGAGAATGACGCCCCAGAAGTGGATCAGATAAAGTGAACGACTCCCACTGCAGCCATCACTGAGACTGCTGGTTGTGCTGAAACCTTGCACTGCACCAGAGGGAAGTGAAATGGCACAGGGTAAATCGATATCTGGCATGTGGGCTGGACAGGCAGCCCCATTCTTCCTTTTTACTGTTACCACTGGTCCCCAGGTCCTGCAAATTGGTATGGTTCCGGACGGGATACTCCCAAATTGTTATGCTCCCGGGTGAGGAGGGATAAACTAGCTCCTCTTCTTTATTCAAAGTCCTTGGTTGGTCACATTAAGATCAATTTAAAAAGGATCCATGCCCTCGTGGATACCTTTTCCCAGTCCAAATGTATTTATGTTTTAAACTAAACAAATTTAACCACGCTTTCTTGAGTTAGACTGAATTTATTAGTTACTAAAACAGAAGAAAAACACGCAACACACACGCACAGCTTAGAAATAAGAAGTGAATCCAAAAATCAAAGTTAAATTAGATATACAAATCAGTCTTTAGCTTGTCCATGACAGGTTTGCTTGTAAGTGCACATGTCTCAATTAAAAGTTCAATATGTTCATAAGTTATTTGGGACTATGATCCGTTGTCGGGACATTACTAACTTGATTTTAATACTGGAGATCATGAGGTAGATGCGGGAGATCTTTTTCTCAGAGTGTGGTAGAAGGAAGCCACCTTTTCTTGCAGCAGAGGCACCTCTCTGTTCAGTATCATCTCCTGCTGTATCCTCTTTCTCTGACAGGCTCACCACCTTCTCCTGTTCCTCCCGTTGGTTCCTTCCCGATCCTCATTGTATTTGATGTACACACATCTCTGGAGGACTGTGGTATAGGATGCAGCAGACCATCGCAATGATTGACACCCTTGCAGGAGAGTATTGGAGAGTACCAACCAACTGGTCCAGGCACTGGAATCACACCTTCAGAATCCCAATGTCCTGTTCAAATGAATGAGTTGGTGAAATTATTTTCTCATAGAATTTGCAGTGCAGAAGGAGGCAACTCGGCCCATCGAATCTGCATTGGCTCTTGGAATGAGCGTCCCACTTAAGTTCACGCCTCCACCCTATCCCATAACCCCACCTCACCTTTTTGGACACTAAGGGCAATTTATCATGGCCAATCCACCTAACCTGCACATCTTTAGACTGTGGGGGGCAGCACGGTGGTGCAGTGGTTAGCATTGCTGCTTCGCGGCGCCGAAGTCCCAGGTTTGTTCCTGGCTCTGCGTCACTGTCCGTGTGGAGTTTGCACATTCTCCCCGTGCTTGCGTGGGTTTCGTTCCCACAACTCAAAGATGTGCAGGCTCGGTAGATTGTCCATGCTCAATTGACTCTTAAATGGAGAAAATGATTTGGGTACTCTAAAATTTATTTATTTTAAAAGAAATCTTTGGACTTCCGGAGCACCCGGAGGAAACCTCACAGACATGGGGAGAATGTTAGACTCCGCACAGACAGTGACCCAAGCCAGGAATCAAACCTGGACCCTGGAGCTGTGAAGCAATTGCACTAACCACTATGCTGCCCACTAAAATTAGTTTTATCTCCTCTATGCCTCTGTCAGGGGGTCCCCGAGATGATTCAGTGACCATCCCATAAAGGTTAATTCCTCATCCCCAAGTATCTATCCACAAACATTGGAGGTTGGAGTGAAGATCTGAAGCAGCTTGGACTGGTGGAGGCTGAAAGAATCATGGTAGGTTCCAGGAAATTGAACACACATATGATGGATGCACTTTTTTGTGGTCACAGACCAGTTGAGGGAGTGGAGGCCCTTCCCATTGATGGAACTCACTGACAGGTCACTGGGTGATTCTATGACACAGGTGCAATCAATGATGCCTTGCTTATGGGGAAACCCAAGGATGGATGAAGCCAAATGCCCTCTGTCCCATTGAGGCTGTGTCTTTCACTAAATGCATTTGCAGTTTATCTCTGTCAAATAGGGCATCAGTGACCAGCATGATGCAGTGGTCATCGAGTCATATAGTTCCACTGCACAGAAAAGGTCCTTCAGCCCATTACATCTGTGCTGGTCACAAGTATCCACTTAAGTATTCTAATAATGGTGTGCAGTTATTCCTGAGATGCCACTAAGACCTGCAACTGATTCTCGGAAGGAGCCAGAATTGAAGAGGTTCAAGGCCACAGTGTCTTTGACAACCATTGGCAGAGCTTAATGACCAGTGTTGTGAGGTGAGAATTCTTCAGTGATAAGGGCACAGACCTCTGTGACCATCTGCTTGGAGTCTCCTGGGCATTCAGTCATGGTCATCTCCAGATAACTCTGTCTTTTTGCTATCGATCCTGTGTTGAGAGTTTGACATCTTTTGCTTTGCTGCCCTTTCCCCCTCTCCCATACCCTCCTAATGCCTGGGGTTCCTGCAGTAAGTGTTGTCCCTGGGCTCAGAACCTGACAGGCATGCTCAATTGCCAGCTGGAGCCTTGCTTCTGCGCAGGCGGTTGCCCGATTTTCCTTGGAAACTTTAATTCTTGCTCTTCTGCCACAATGTTAGGAGGTTGCTGCCCCTATTCAAACCATGAGCACAAATACCCACTCCCCCTGCCTGCTATGCTGTGTCGAGAACACCTTCTTTGAAAATGCTGAGTCCCCGATTCCCCTCTAACCCCCTTAGGGTGCCAAGGTGATAGCCTGAGGCAGCCATGATTAGCTCAGTATTCTTTAGCAACCTCCCTTCAGATGGTGAGACTCAGAAGGTGAGGGTGACCTGTTCACCCCTTTAAAAAATAAACTTCAATCCTTGACTAGCTCTCAATTCAGCATTAACTGGCCTCAATTGGGAGGGGAGTGTGATTCCTGTCCTGTCCTTCCCCCACCCTGGTGATGATTACTGTTACCCATATAGGCGTTTGAAGTTGACACATCAACTAGCACAGTATTTTCGGAAACCCGCTACCTCCGTTCCCACCTTCATTGGAGGGGGCTTCAAAAAGTCACCCTTTTGGCTGCAATCTCATGTACCATTAATTATTGTGTCAAAAGTTTTTTTTTAAATAGCAATTCCTCAGCAGTTATATTACGGAACAGATACTTTGCTAAATAACTATTGAAAGGTTGGAAACTATTTCACTTACTTACATAAAATGTCACTCATATGATTGATTTCAGACATGACCAAAAAATTATTATTTGCTTTAAAATCATCGCTGAGCTGAAACTGTGGGGGCAATGTCCTCCATCCCAGTGCTCCGGTTTTCTGGTGTGGCACGCCCCCACCGACAGCGGGATTCTCCAACCCGGCAGCCGGACAAACGGGTTTCCCGTTGTGGGCACCCCCACGCCATCGGGAAATCCGCGGGGTGAGTGCGCTGCAGGCGAAACGGAGGATCCAGCCGTCTTCTGCCTGTTCTTGGTTCTAAGATGTACATTAAACCTTCATAAAACACTGGTTCAGCAACAACTGGAGTATTGCATACAGTTATGTACACCACACTTGATGAAATATTCGAGAGGCTGCAGAAAAGATTCCAGGGATAAAGAACAAGATAGATTGGTGAAGTTGGGGCTGTTCTCCTCAGAGTAGAGAAGGTGGAAAAGAGATTTGATTGAAGTTTCAAAATCACAAGGGGATTGGACAGAGTAAATAGAGAGAAACTGTACCTAATAGGAGCAAGAACTAGAGGGCACAGATTTAATGTAATTGGCAAAAGAAGCAATAGCAACATTTGGAAAAATCTTTTTAGGCAATGAGTTTTTTTGATCAATAGAGTCAATGAAAGCATTCAATGGGAAATGTTCTGAAAAGGAACAATATGCAGTGTAACTGAGAGAAGGTTTGGGAATGGCTGTAGGTGAATTTTTGATTTTATTCGCTCACAGTATGTGGGCACACTGGCTAGGCCAGCATTGACCACCCATGCCTAATCACCTTGAGACTGAGGTAGTGAGCTGCCTTCTTGAACTGCTGCAATTCATATGGTTTAGGTACACCCACAGGGCTGTTAGGATTGGAGCTCCAGGATTTTGATCCAGCCACAATGAAGGAACGACGATATAGTTCCAACTTAGGGTGGTGTGACTTGGGGTACAATATGCATTTGGTGTTGTTCACATACATCTGCTGCCCTTGTTCCTTTTGGTGGCAGAGGTTGTGGGTTTGGAGGTTACCGTCGAAGGTGAGTTGCTGCAGTGCATCTTGTGAAAGGTGCACACTATTCCCACTGTGCAATGTTGGTGGAGGGAGTGAATGTTGAAGATGGTGGCTAAGGTGCCAATCAAACGGGCTGCTTTGTCCTGGATGGTATCAAGATTCTTGAATGTTGTTGGAGATGCACTAATCTAAGTGGAGAATATTCCATCACACTTCTGACTTGTGCCTTGCAGATTGTGCACAGGCTTTGGGGAGTCAGGAAGTGAGTTACTCACTCCAGAACACTGCTTAGACCTGCTCTGGTAGCCACACCATTCATGACTATTCAGATAATGAAGCAGTCCATGTCAAAATTCAGCAAGAACCAGACAACATCCAGGCTTGGGCTGACAAGTGGCAAATTACATTAGCGCCACACAAGTGGCAGGCAATAACCATCTCCTACAAGAGAGGATCTAACCATTGCTCTTTGACATTCAATGGCATTACCATTGCTGCAACCCCCACAATCAACATCCTGGAGGTTACCTTTGATCAGAAACTGACTGGAATAGCCATAGTCCAGGCGGCACGGTAGCACAGTGGTTAGCAGGTTTGATTCCCAGCTAGGGTCATTGTCTGTGCAGAGTCTGCCCGTTCCCCCTGTGTCTCCGTGGGTTTCTTCCGGGTGCTCTGGTTTCCGCCCACAAGTTCTGAAAGATGTGTTTTTAGGTGAATTGGACATTCTGAATTCTCCCTCTGTGTACCCGAACAGGTGCCAGAATGTGGTGACTAGGGGCTTGTCACAGTAACTTCATTGCAATGTTAATGTAAGCCTACTTGTGACAATAAAGATTATTTTTAAAAATTATTAATACTGCTACCAGGGCAGGTCAAAGGCTAGGAATCCTGTGCTGAGTAACTCACCTCCTGAACCCCCAAAGCCTGTTCACTATATACAAGGCACAAGTCAGGCGTAATGGAATACTCTCCACCTCCTGGACAAGTGCAGCTCCAACAACACTCCAGAAGCTCAACACGTTCCAGGACAAAGCAACCTGCTTGATTGTACCCCCTTCCATAAATATTCAAACCCTCCAGCACCGACGAACAGTGCTAGATGTGTGTACCATCTACAAGATGCACTGCAGTAACTCGCCCAGGTTCCTTAGACAAACTCACGACCACTACCATCTAGAAGGACAAAAGCAGCAGATACCTGGGAACACCACCACCTGGAGGTTCCCCTCCAAGGCACTCACCACCTGACTTGGAAATATATCGCCGTTCCTTCACTGTCGCTGGGTCAAAATCCTGGAACTCCCTGCTTAACACCACAGAGGGTGTACCTATACCTCAGGGACTTCAGCGGTTCAAGAAGGCAACTCACCACCACTTTTTAAAGGGCAACTAGGGAGGAGCAATAAATGCTGGCCTAACCTGCGATCCCCACATCCTGTAAAGGAATTTTTTTTAAATGGTCCCGCAGAAAGCCAGCATAGATATGGTGGAACAAATGGCCTCCTTCTGTGCTGTAACTATCCTATAATCCAACGATTAAAGATGCCAAGAATTATTTAACAGATCGCTCATTTTTCTGTTAATCCTGTGACTTTGGTATCTGCAAAACAGTGACTACATTTCAATTTATGCAGAATGGACCGTAGAAAGTACTTTGGGATATTTCTGAAAATATAATGACGTGTATGTGTATTCACTTTTTCAAGTGAATTTCTCATGGCATCTTTGCAGCCGATTCTCATTATTATAGAATTAGAGTTTTGCAAGGCTGTGGTTCCAATTTACAGTTAATACTCTAGTTATCATGGTAACTTTAATTTAAATTATAAGCAAGGTCATTGATTTGTGCTTTTTACAGAAAAAATGGATGGAATCACAAAACCTGGGCGAAATTCCCCGGAAACGGCGCGATGTCCGCCGACTGGCGCCCAAAACGGCGCCAATCAGACGGGCATCGCGCCGCCCCAAAGGTGCGGAATGCTCCGCATCTTTGGGGGCCGAGCCCCAACATTGAGGGGCTAGGCGACGCTGGAGGAATTCCCACCCCGCCAGCTGGTGGAAACGGCCTTTGGTGCCCCGCCAGCTGACGCGGAAATGACATCTCGGGGCGGCGCATGCGCGGGAGTGTCAGCGGCCGCTGACAGCTTCCCACGCATGCGCAGTGGAGGGAGTCTCTTCCACCTCCGCCATGGTGGAGACCGTGGCGGAGGCGGAAGGGAAAGAGTGCCCACACGGCACAGGCCTGCCCGCGGATCGGTGGGCCCCGATCGCGGGCCAGGCCACCGTGGGGGCACCCCCTGGGGCCAGATTGCCCCGCCCCCCCCCAGGACCCTGGAGCCCGCCCGCGCCAGTTTTCCCGCCGGTAAGGTAGGTGATTTAATTTACGCCGGCGGGACAGGCAATTTATCGGCGGGACTTCGGCCCATCCGGGCCGGGGAATCGAGCGGGGGGGCCCGCCAACCGTTGCGGCGCGATTCCCGCCCCCGCCCAATCTCCGGTGCCGGAGACTTCGGCAACCGGCGGGGGCGGGATTCACGCCAGCCCCCGGCGATTCTCCAACCCGGCGGGGGGTCGGAGAATGTCGCCCTGTTTCCAAAACATCAGTTAAAATCCCAGAATTTGACTTCTTCGATCCATGTAAACCATTGTCTGGGCGATTTCTGCCCATTCTGGCATAGATTTACAAAATAGCCAGTTACAACTTTGACAGGAAGTAAGCCATTGTTTTACAAAAGGCACTTTGTCATTCATAACCAATTCTATCTACAGACCAATATTTTACCTTCTCTTCATTGTGAAAATTTAAGAGCAACCAAGAAATTAGGAATTTATTTTGTAATCGAGATTTATTTTTTGAGCAAGCTTATTAAACATCACCCATCTCGTAAGAGTATCCTGTCAGCTGGAAACAGTCGATGTGAGAAAATCTGAGGAAATCTGGCAGAACATAACCAGTGGATGTGCACCAGTATCTCATGTCATTTTTACATAACCCTCATCAAAAAAATAAATGAAACCACAATGCTAACAAGCTTGAAATATTACTGAAAATTCTGCTCTTATTAACTATGCCATTCATAAAGGTCAAAATAAACTGCATAAGCAGGAATTTTTAAGCATGTTAATTGTCTCCAGATATCCATACTATATACTAGATGCATATATTTTCAGACGATTATATTGTCGTGTCCATATTTTTCCTATTTTGTGTATTGTCTACATACATACCTATCGAAATCTCCATATGGGCTGGAATTCTCCAACTATTCACACCTGCAAGGTTCTCTGGCCCTGTCGGCAGTGCACGCCCTCCCTCGGGTTTCCCGGCAGTTTTGGGGTGGCTTCAATGGGAATTCCCATTGACAACAGTGGGAGCAGAGAATCCCACTGCCAGTGAACGGCACACCACCTCCTGCCGAAATACACGTGACAGGGAGGCCGGAGAATCCCACCCATAGTTTCTAACTATATATATATAGTAGGAGGTCTTGTGGTGGAGTTAGTAGCTTCCCTGCCTCTGAGCCAGTAGCCCTGGGTTTGAGTCCCACCCCAGGACATGATGACCAAGGGACATGTGTTCGTAACGGGGCCATCATTCTAACACACCAATGCCAGGTGATAAGAGTGAGAGAGATTCCTGGTCAATCATGCTTGATGCAGAGTGGTGTCCCTCGAGCAGTAAGCCTCTGGCGACAGGCTAGTGACCTGTTCCAGGGACAATTTGTTATAGAAACAAACTTAAGTCTGGCTTGTACACTATTAGGTGTGGGAAGTGAAACAACAACAAACAATATATATAGGGCACGATCTAATGGCAAAGTTTCCAAGTGTGGTAGCATGTGGGAACTGCTGGGTATTTCCCGATGGCTGACCCGGCGAGGCCAGCAGTGGGATCTAAAGTTGATTCGGGTGCTTAATGATGTCCCATTGGCTTCACGCCTGAAATGACTGTCCTGCCAGCTGATTCGTCTGGACGGCACTCAGCAGTTCCCCACTATCGAGGGGGAGCAGCACTTAAACCGATCCCGCAGAGTAAACCCCAGACCAGCCCTACGTTTTGGTGATGCCGACCTGGCCTGACTGTTGGCTGCGGTGGAATCCAGACGGGATACCCTATTCCCCCGAGGAGGTAGGAGGTCAGTCACAGGGTCCCCAGTGCAGCCTGGGAGGCAGTGGCAGAGGCCGTCACCTCGGGGAGTGTAATCAGGAGGACCGCCACCCAGTGCCATAAGAAGCTAAACGACCTGGTATTTTAGAACCAGGGGATGTAGATTTAAGAGAAGTGGCAGAAGGGGACATGAGAAATAACTTTTGACGCAGAGGGTGGTGGGAGCCTGAAATTTGCTGTCCGAGCTGACGGTGGAGGCAGAGACCCTGAACTCTTTTAAAAGATACCTGGATCTGCACCTTAAGTGCTCTAAGCTACACGGCTATGGACTGTGTGCAGGAAGGTGGGACTAGAAAGGACACCTGAGTGTCCTCGGGCTGGCGTGGACTAGATGGGCTGAGTGTCTTCACCCAGAGAGTGGTGAATCTCTGGAATTCACTACTTCAGAAAGTAGTTGAGGGCAAAACATTACATAATTTCAAGAAGGAATTTGGTATAGCTCTTGGGGCTAAAGGGATCAAGGGAAGACTGGATCAGGGTATTGAACTTGATGATAATCCAGGAGCATGATAAATGGCAGTGCAGATTCAAAGGACAGAATTGCCTCCTCCTGCTTCTATTTTCTATGTATCTTTCTATGTAATAGACAGGAAAGGGTCCAGACGGGCGGCACGGTGGCACAATGGTTAGCACTGTTGCCTCACAGCTCCAGGTTCAATTCTGGCCTCGGGTGATTGTCGGTGTGAAATTTGCACTTTCTTCCCGTGTCTGCATGGATTTCTTCCGGGTGCTCCAGTTCCCTCACACAATCCAAAGATATGCAGGTTAGGTGGATTGGCCATGCTGAATTGGCCCTTATTGTCCAACGGGTTAGGTGTGGTTACTGGATTATGAGGATAGGATGGGGGTGTGGGACTAGGTAGGTTGCTCTTTCCAAGAGTCAGTGCAGACTCTGTCATAATATACACACTGATAATATACTCTGTCATAATATACACAGTGCAGACACACACTGATCGACACACAGTGGGACCAATCAACACACACAACACCGCAGCCAATCACCAGTTAGACCACACACATAATAAAGACCCGGTATACGGGAGCATCAGAGTTCCCACTCATTCGAGTTGCAGCTAGCTAGGAGGGCAGAGCTCACAGCCTGTAACACAGACATTCACCATGTGCTGAGTGCATCGACTGGTTAGGACAAGGCAAAGGTCTTTAGTTAAAGCTAGTATCGTGTAAACCCACAGTCTGAGTATGTTAAACAGTTAATGATTCAATAAAATAGTTTTGCACTATTTCAAGTGTTGGCGACCAAGTGATTGAGCACCTCCAGGGCCTCAGCCTGGATGAGGGCAGCCATTTTGCGCGCTTTTCGTGGACTCCTGCGCTCGTGCACACCAAACGAGGGGACGGCGACATCGAAGAACGCAATGCACAGGCGCGCACCACGCACGATCGCACTGCGCATGCGCGGTGGCGCAGGGAACGTGCTGACGCTACGACGTGCGGCAACTGTGGCTCCGCCCATTTAAAACAGCAATGCCCTGCCAGATCTCGACAATGCCTACGATGTGGCAGACTTGGCCACTATGCTGCCGTCTGCCGAGCAGCTCAGCCTGCCAATTCATATCGCTTCAGTCAGCCTCGCAGGAATGTCTGGGCAATTCAACCCACGGTCACCGAGTCCGATGCGGACCTCCCGCACAGCAGTGACACAGAGGACCCGATTGGTCCTTTTTTAGTTGGTGTCGTGACAAAACAGGCTGTCCCCGAAGCAAAGACAACAGCCGCTGTCGGTATACAGCATCGATCCAGACGATGAGTGGTGTGCCATCCTGACGGTCAACCAGAATTCGTTGCCCACCTCAGAGACTTAATTTGTGAACTTTGTGGACTTATGGACTTTCTGATTTGTTCTGTTCTTCCGTTTAATCATTTACGTGGTTTGTATAAAGACCCGGTATACGGGGGCATCAGAGTTCCCACTCATTCGAGTTGCAGCTAGCTAGGAGGATAGAGCTTACAGCCTGTAACACAGACATTCACCATGTGCTGAGTGCATCGACTGGTTAGGACAAGGCAAAGGTCTTTAGTTAAAGCTAGTATCGTGTAAACCCACTGTCTGAGTATGTTAAACAGTTAATGATTCAATAAAATAGTGTTGCACTATTTCAAGTGTTGGTGTCCTCTATGTGTTCCACAGATCCAGAACACCCAACACATCAGAATCGATGGGCCGAATTGCCTCCTCCTGTACTGTGGGGATTCTATGACGCTATCAGAGACCTCACTCGCTACACAGGCGATGCCAAGCTTGGCCAGCACCACAGAGGTGAGTATCCACCACCTCCACTCAGATAACCTGTTACATGTGTGTTGTTCATGTCGGACATAATGACCCTTCCCTCCCACTAACCACATATCCATTCTCCCGCAGGATCTCCATCCGATGGTGCCTGCCCATCCAGGGGTGGGCATTCACCTGCTACCCAAGAGAACACCTCAGAGGAGAGCTCCGAGAATGCCACCATTGAGGCAGCATAGCTGTCATCCCACCCTCCATCAGCGCAGAGACACAAACCTCGGTGGGTGAAAGTAGTGGACAAGCTTCTGGGGCACAATCTGGTGAGCACCACACAGTTGCTGATGCTCTTCAGGCAGAGGGGAGACATCAGTCGGAGATCATTTAGATGCCGAGTCCCTGGACCAGGTTGTCCCGAAACTGATGCAGATCTAGGATACAGCCAAGGATGGAACTGTCTACACGCCCGGTCCTCACATCTGGGCCACACCGGTAGAAACCACAAGCCGAAGTCCCGCCGACGTGATGACCGTTCACGTCGACGTAAATTAAACCTCCTTTTCATCTGCGTGACCCTGTGCTCCAGGTTCACGCCGACCAGCGTGGAGGTGAGTCACGGCCTGGGGGGTTGGCTCTGGGCAGGCGATGGCGTGGCCGCAGTCTGAATGCGGGAGGAGAGGTGTGTCTCGGGTTCTGTGTGTGTGTGTGCGGCGGGGGGGGGGGGGGCTGGTTAGAGTAGGCTGGGCTCCGGGGGAGTGCCGGGAGGGGGTCCATGCTGGGGTGGGGGATGGGGGGGGGGTCCGTGCCGGGGAGGGGGATGGGGGGTCCGTGCCGGGGTGGAGGTTGGGGGGGGGGGGCCGTGCCGGGGTGGAGGTTGGGGGGGGGGTCCGTGCCGGGGTGGAGATGGAGGGGGGGGTCCGTGCCGGGGAGGGGGATGGGGGGTCCGTGCCGGGGTGGAGGTTGGGGGGGGGTCCGTGCCGGGGTGGAGGTTGGGGGGGGGTCCGTGCCGGGGTGGAGGTTGGGGTGGGGTCCGTGCCGGGGTGGAGATGGGGGGGTGGGTCCGTGCCGGGGTGGAGGTTGGGCAGGGGGTCCGTGCCGGGGTGGAGGTTGGGGGGGGGGGTCCGTGCCGGGGTGGAGGTTGGGGGGGGGTCCGTGCCGGGGTGGAGGTTGGGGGGATAGGTCCGTGCCGGGGTGGAGGTTGGGGGGAGGTTCCGTGCCGGGGTGGAGGTTGGGGGGGGGGGGTCCGTGCTGGGGAGGGGGATGCGAGGGCAAGTGTGTTGGTCCACCTGGCCAGGTGCCAGCCTCCAACAGTTGGACCCATGCGGTCCATGCCACCTGGCTGGGGGGAGGAGGGGATATGGGCAATGATGACATGTCGTCGTTTCCCTCCCCCCCACCAGGCCGTCATGTTTTCCGATCATCCAGCGATGTTGGCCGCCGTGGCGGCAGCCGCTCATGTCTATGTTGCCCTGGATGAGGAGGAGGAGGAGGAGGAGCGTGCCAGAGAGGCGGCGCAGGCTGCCGCAGAGGGACAGGTGGCAGCCGCCCAGGCTGGAGGGACACCTGACCGACAGGACGAGGAGGGGGAGGAGGACGTCGCGGCCCCATGGCAATGGAGGCACCCGAGGGCGCCCCGTGTGTACCGGCCCCGGCAGTCATACCAGGACCTCACGGACCGGGAATGCAGGAGGAGACTCCGGATGAGGCGGGACACCGTGGCACACATCTGCCACCTGCTGGCACACCTGTCACCGCGTGGCACTGGCGGGGGACACCCTCTCCCCGTGTCCGTCAAGGTTACGGTGGCCCTGAACCTTTATGCAACGGGGTCATTCCAGGCACCGAGTGGGGACCTGTCCGGCATATCGCAGACATCGGTGCATCGGTGCATCCGGGCAGTGACAGATGCCCTATATGCCATGGCGCACCGCCACATCCGCTTCCCCGTGGACCGGGCCAGCCAAGATGCCCGGGCCGTGGGCTTCTCTGCCGTGGCCGGTTCCCCATGGTCCAGGGCGCGATCGATGGGATGCACGTCGCCGTGCGGCCACCTGCAGATAACAGGGCCGTGTTCACCAATAGGAAGGGGACCTATTCGATGAACATACAGGTGGTCTGCGACCACCGCATGATGATCCTGCATGACTCATACGTGTTGTCGCGGTCATCCATCCCCGGCATGTACGAGGGACGCATCCCCGGCTGAGGGGCTGGTTGCTGGGCGACAGGGGCTACCCATTGCGATCGTGGCTGATGACGCCTATACAGAGGCCACGCAATGAGGCGGAGAACCGCTGCAATGATGCCCATGTAGCGACAAGGGGAGTGATAGAGAGGTGCTTTGGCGTGCTGAAGATGCATTTCAGGTGCCTGGACCTCTCTGGGGGCGCCCTCCAGTATCGGTCAGATAGGGTCGGCCGCATCATTGTGGTGTGCTGCGTCCTGCACAACATAGCCCAGCAGAGGGGCGATGTGCCGCAGGCAGAGGAGGGCGGAATGGAGGAGCAGCAGGAAGAGGCGCAGTCCTCCCCAGATGAGGGGGATGGGGGTAATGTTCAGGGCAGACGGGGTAGACACAGGCGGGTGGCTGTCCACCGTTACCGGCTGGCCCAGCGGGCACGGGACAGACTGATAGCCGCCCGCTTCACTAACTAGATGGGCGTGGGAATCGGGTAGTATGGCCACAGACCGCACACCATGGCAACAGCCGACCACCCACAACCCCCACCCATCAACCCACCCAGCACCCTCATCCCCCCTCCCCAACCCCACCCACCCCACCCGCATGCACACCACACCCCCCCATTGCCGATCCACCTGCAGCACAATGGGCCGGGCTCACACAGTTGCGGGTGGACGCGTGTCTATTGCAGGCCATGGAGGATGATGACAACCCGCCCTGCGGTGAGCTCCTGGCTCTACATCGTTGGACTATGTCTGACCCATGGCCACAGTACCACCATCCACCCGGACCATCCCTGCATGCGGCTGTGACACTGCAGCGCACGGTCCCGTCCTCTGCCCGGGGGATGTTGATGGCGGCCCAGGGGGAAGGGGGTAGACTCACCTGGGGCTGAGGTAAGACCACCCCTCACACACACACTTGCGCTCAACCTACATGACACCCCCGCACGCTTTGGACAGAGCACAAAGGCAGCTTCTGTAGGTGTAACATTGATTTTAATAACCAAACGAGTTCATGCACGTGCCCTAGCCCCTAAAACTCATCTGTGCCCTTCACCCGTGCCAACTTACTCAGTGTCTAATTGTTTGGCCTTACGGGCCCTTTGACGACGTCTACCTGGTTCCCCAGACGGTACAGCAGAACTGGAGGTGGACTCCTGTGATTCCTGCCCTCTGACACTGGATCCCTTTGGCGGCCGTTTCCTGGGGCGTCCTTGCCTAGATGGGCCAGGCTGCGGCCCGGGCGACTGGGATGGCGAGCTGACAGCCTGTCCTGCCCGTTTCCCACCCGATGCACCTGGGACGGAAGGGGGGGAGTCCGAGGTGTCGCGGTGTTCCGGGACCTCCCCTACAGGGGGACCCGGGAGGGACCACACCACCTCCTCCTCCCTCGGGGTGCCCGATGGCCCCCAGGCCTCTACATGGGTGGCGGATGCGGACGGACTGGCCATCCGACGCCCCCCCGACATCTGGCGCTGCTTCGGAGGCCCGTGCTGGTATCGACAGGGGTCTGCAGGTTAGCAGACATGGAGCCCAGGGGGTTGGCAAACCCTGTCTGTGACAGTGCGACGCCGGCTCGCACATGGCCACTGGCGCCGATGCCCTCAGCAATGGCCTGCAGAGACTGGGCCATGGCCTTCTGAGGCTGGGCCATGGCCTGCTGAGACTGGGCCATGGCCTGCAGAGACTGGGCTATGGCGTTGAGCGCCTCTGCCATCTGGCGCTGGCACTGGCTCATCGCCTCCTGTGAGAGGGCAGCCATTTTCTGGGCCACAGACGCCGCCTGCACGGAAATCCCCAGGCCTCGCAAACCGTTCCCCATGTCTGACACCGTCGCACCCATTGCCTCCACCGCGGACGCCACCCGTGCGGTGTCAGCTTGGGTGGCACGCATGACCGGCACCACTCCCAGCTCCTGGACGCGGGTGGACTCCTCCACCTGCGACTGCAGCTGCCGCAAGCCGCCCGTCACCCTCTTCGCTCGTCTCCGGGTCGGTGGTTGCATCGGATCTATGTGTGGGTGTGGTAACTCCAGGAACCCGGGATCCATCTGGGCGGCAGATGTTCGCTTGGGCTGGGCTGCCCTCCGACCGCCCGGCCCCTCTGCTGCTCCTACCTCCACCTGCTGTACCGGGACGGCTGTGTTGTGCGCACCAGTGAGTGTACCAGACGCCTCATCACTAAAGTGCCCAACCGAGGTGAGTGTTTCTGCGATGGTGGAGGGTGTTGGTGACAGCAGTGGCGTTGTGTCGTGCTCTTCGTCCCACTCTGAGTCCATGGCACTTTGGGGTGGGGGATCGTCTCCACACATCCACTCTGAGTCACTGTCCGGTATTTCGTCTTCCTGGGTAGTGGTGTCCCGGGTAGGGGTGTCCTGGGCAGTGCTGTCCCGGGTAGTGGTGTCCCGGGTAGTGGTGTCCCGGGTAGGGGTGTCCTGGGCAGTGCTGTCCCGGGTAGTGGTGTCCCGGGTAGTGGTGTCCCGGGTAGGGGTGTCCTGGGCAGTGCTGTCCCGGGTAGTGGTGTCCCGGGTAGTGGTGTCCTGGGTAGTGGTGTCCTGGGTAGTGGTGTCCTGGGTAGTGGTGTCCTGGCTCGGATGTGACGGGGGCCTGTGGCTGCCCCCCTCGCTGCTGGGTGGTCGCTCCCGCACGTGACGGGGGTGTCGTCTCCCTGTTGCTCCAGGTCTCTCCGTCTCCCGTGGTGTGCGAGGGGCATCCTGCGGGCGTCGCATGCTGGAGGGTGCGGGTCTCTCCGTCTCCCGTGGTGTGCGAGGGGCATCCTGCGGGCGTCGCATGCTGGAGGGTGCGGTCTCTCCGTCTCCCGTGGTGTGCGAGGGGCATCCTGCGGGCGTCGCATGCTGGAGGGTGCGGTCTCTCCGTCTCCCGTGGCCTCCGAGGGGCATCCTGCGGGCGTCGCATGCTGGAGGATCCGGGTCTCTCCGTCTCCCATGGCCTCCGAGGGGCATCCTGCGGGCGGTCTCCATCTGCGGGGATGGGTGCCTGGACGTTTGGTCCTGCGATACACAATGAAGCATGCATGGTTAGACATCAGGCAGTGATCAGTTGATATGGGGGAGGGGGATATAGGGGAGGGGGGATATGGGGACAGGCTGTTGGTGGCTCACTTGCTAGTCTGCCCCCGACCTCTGCATCAGCAACCTCCCGGTCGTCAGGTCCGCCAGCCAGTTCCAGGGCCCTTTCCTCGTGTTCGGTCAGTGGCCTCTCATCAGCGGGGCCTCCTCCAGTCCTCACATGCTCCCTATTGTTGTGTGCGCGCTTATCCTGTGGGGGGGGGGTGGCAGGGGTAAAAGGCAACACTGTTAGGCAGGTATATGAATGCACGCCATCGGTTGCGCGTGCATTGCTGAGGTTAAGGTTAGGCCTGGATTCACTTGGGGATATGGGGGATATGGGGGAGGGGGGATATGGGGGGATATGGGGGAGGGGGGATATGGGGGAGGGGGGATATGGGGGATATAGGGGAGGGGGGATATGGGGAGGGGGGATATGGGGGAGGGGGGATATGGGGGAGGGGGGATATGGGGGAGTGGGGATATGGGGTATATGGGGAGGGGGGATATGGGGGAGTGGGATATGGGGGAGGGGGATATGGGGAGGGGGATATGGGGGAGGGGGATATGGGGGATATGGGGGAGGGGGGATATGGGGAGGGGGGATATGGGGGAGGGGGATATGGGGGAGGGGGGATATGGGGGATATGGGGGAGGGGAGATTATGGGGAGGGGGATATGGGGGATACGGGGGAGGGGGGATATGGGGGAGGGGGGATATGGGGAGGGGGGATATGGTGGAGGGGGGATATTGGGATGGGGGATATGGGAGATATGGGGGAGGGGGGATTATGGGGGATATGGGGGATATGGGGAGGGGATATGGGGGAGGGGGGATATGGGGATATGGGGGAGGGGGATATGGGGAGGGGGGATATGGGGAGGGGGATATGGGGGAGGGGGGATATGGGGGAGGGGGATATGGGGGAGGGGGTATATGGGGAGGGGGTATATGGGGGAGGGGGTATATGGGGGAGGGGGATATGGGGAGGGGATATGGGGGAGGGGGATTATGGGGGATATGGGGGAGGGGGGATATGGGAGAGGGGGGCTATGGGGGGGATATGGGGGAGGGGGATATGGTGGAGGGGGGATATGGGGGAGGGGGATATGGGGGAGGGGGGATATGGGGGATATGAGGGAGGGGGGATTATGGGGGATATGGGCGGATATGGGTGGGGTATTATGGGGGATATGGGGGGATATGGGGGAGGGGGATATGGGGGAGGGGGCATATGGGGAGGGGGGATACGGGGGATATGGGGGAGGGGGGAATATGGGGAGGGGGGATATGGGGGAGGGGGATATGGGGGTGGGGGGATATGGGGGATATGGGGGAGGGGGGGATTATGGGGGAGGGGGGATATGGGGGATACGGGGGAGGGGGGATATGGGGGAGGGGGGATATGGTGGAGGGGGGATATTGGGATGGGGGGATATGGGAGATATGGGGAGGGGGGATTATGGGGGATATGGGGGGATATGGGGGATATGGGGAGGGGGGATATGGGGAGGGGATATGGGGGAGGGGGGATATGGGGTAGGGGGATATGGGGGAGGGGGATATGGGGAGGGGGGATATGGGGAGGGGGGATATGGGGGAGGGGGGATATGGGGGAGGGGGGATATGGGGGATATGGGGGAGGGGGTATATGGGGAGGGGGTATATGGGGGAGGGGGTATATGGGGGAGGGGGATATGGGGAGGGGGGATATGGGGGAGGGGGGATTATGGGGGATATGGGGGAGGGGGGATATGTGAGAAGGGGGCTATGGGGGGATATGGGGGAGGGGGATATGGGGGAGGGGGATATGGGGGAGGGGGATATGGGGGAGGGGGGATATGGGGGATATGAGGGAGGGGGTATATGGGGAGGGGGTATATGGGGGAGGGGGTATATGGGGGAGGGGGATATGGGGAGGGGGGATATGGGGGAGGGGGGATTATGGGGGATATGGGGAGGGGGGATATGGGAGAAGGGGGCTATGGGGGGATATGGGGAGGGGGATATGGGGGAGGGGGATATGGGGGAGGGGGATATGGGGGAGGGGGGATATGGGGGATATGAGGGAGGGGGGATTATGGGGAATATGGGGGGGATATGGGTGGGGGATTATGGGGGATATGGGGGGATATGGGGGAGGGGGATATGGGGGATGGGGATATGGGGGATATGGGGATGGGGGGGATATGGGGGAGGCTCACCCTGCATGCTCTGACGAGGTTGTTCACCTTCTTGTGGCACTGGGTGCCTGTCCGTGGTGTCAGGGCCGCAGCGGTGACAGCCTCTGCCACTTCCCTCCACAGACACCGGCTGTGGCGTGGGGCAACTCTGCGGCCGTGCCCGGGATACTGGGTGTCCCTCCTCTGCTCCACCGCGTCCAGGAGCGCCTCCACATCCCGTGACTCGAACCTCGGGGCTGAGCGGCGGCCAGCCATCCAGTCGGGTGTTGCGGTCGGGTGTTCCGGTCGGGTGGGGGGGAGCAGCGCGGCCTTATGAGCCGTCACGCCGTGCGGCGCATATGACGCTGCACGGCGTGAACCACTGTGCAAGCGCGGATCCCGTTACGTCGCTGCTAGCCCATTTCGGGCCGGAGACATTCGACCCATTTTTCCGACGTGACGCAAGTCGGATTTGCGCCGTTTTTTGCGCCGATCGGCGGACTTTCCGCTGATAACGGAGAATTTCGCCCCAGATTCCCACCACCAGCAGGGTGGCGGAGCATCGCGATTGGGTTGGCACCCGGCGCGACCCCAATTTTGCCCCGACGCTCGAGTCTCCATCTCATCGTGGAACACAATCCGGGTGTCCGGGGACAGATAATTCCACCCTTTATTTCTTATGTTTATTAAATGGGCATCTTAGCCTCTAATATGGCAAGCAGGAAGTGCATCCTCCATTAATAGCTAGAGGTTTATTGCCCTCCATATTAGTAGAGGTTTAAAAATAGTGATACGCCCAGGCACATGCTCCAAACTGGCATTTTCAGATGAAAAGTAAGGAACCTTTTCAAATGCCTGGTAGGGGTGTCCTCTGAGTTATTAGTTTGTCCTAAAGCAATCAGTGCCTGCATTCAGGAAAACTAGGCCTACCTACAGTTTGCCTAACATGTCATCCTTTAAAGCTACCTGAATGCAGACTTTGGAGGAGCAGGAGAGATTCAAACGAGGAAGCTTCAGGATTGATGGGTACAGATTTGGGAGGTGTCATTATGAACAGGGAAACTGGAAAGTAAAGAAGGCTGGAGATGGAGTGCAATGCACAAGGACAGAGGAGTCAAAGGTGTACTTTTTTAAGGATGAGAGAAATGATCATGGTCAATATGCTTACGACGGATACAAAACCTGAGGAACCAAATCTCAGCTAGTATGCAGGCTACATAGCGAGAATGGCAGTCAACGGAACGGAAGGTGGGTCGCATTAACATTCGATGGAGAAAGCATGAGGGGGTAGGGAGAGAAAGATCAGGGGCTGTTTACATTTTAATCTTGCAAGGAGCCAAAATCTTGCCAATATTTGGCTAGAAAAATATATTGCATAAATATTAACAGCAACATTTAGCAAGCAATTTCTTGAGGATAATAAAATCGTAGCCTATAAAGAAATTAAAGTTATGGTTCCCTCGGACACGTGATTTGAATCATTTTAAAACTGCAAGCTCCAGATAAATAAACAACTGGTTGAAGGTTAACTCTGTTTCAAATGTAGATTAAAAATAAAACATACCAGAAAAGGTTTGTTCATTCTCACAGTTTCCTGTGCTGAGCTTCTAGACTTAACTTCAAGCTTCAACCATTATCTCAACTGCAGTTATTTCTGGGTCAATGGAAGTTGGAAAGTCTAAGAGGGTGAGGAGCCGACAACTTTATGGCCATTGGGGAATATCTCCTGGGGGTGGTGGCATTTGAACCAAATATCCTCACTGTCATCAAGCATCTATCACAGCCATTCAATAAATGTTCCTCTTGTCTTGATGAATAGATAGTCTTCAAGCAAACAAAGCCAAAGCCTCTGTGCCATGAAGAGAAAATCTGCAGGGTTTGAACATTGGATCAAAAATAGATGTATTACCAGGGCTGTATAAAGCTGTATAAATAAAGAAGAGTTAGTCATGCCTCTCTGAATTTTGTGTGTTGCCTCAAGGCTAGGAGGAAGAACATTTAGGTGAGCAGCTGTTTCAGCTGAAGTCGCATGGGCTTGGGTTCAGGACCAATATCAATACCTATGACTCCTGTGATACACAATGCTGGAATGATCACTCGAGTAGACATGCTGAAGATCTGCTGGAAGCTTCCTAAAAGGCCAGGTTGTGATGTCAAACATTAGTAATGGCTGACTTGGCTCGCACCTTCCCAGCCTGGGCTCCATAGGTCCACTGAATGCATTCACTTTTCACTCAGCATAGAACACAAAATCAGCTGGAATTGGGGCAACCTCCCTCCCCCTTACCCCCCTCCCCTGGACCTTTCTCACCATGTAATGTTATTTAAAGGGCCAGCCATTCAACTTGCAGATAAGGTGATTTATACTAACCTCAGTTATTGCAACATTTGTGGAAGTGCTGTGAAGTGTTTTTAGTGGTCTCACTGGATTTGACAAGGTGCGTGCCTGCATCCTCAAAGGAGCGGAGGCTTAGATGATCTGTCCTTGCAAAGCCTGCACTAGGCACAAGGCTGAAGTTACAGTGCTTCCGGGTCTGCAGAACAACAAGGAGAAGGAGTAGGTGCTACAAAGAGAGGACGATCTGTACAAGGGAACAGGAGATAGAGTGGAGGCATTTGGAATGGTTCACTACAGATGGACAACCGTGAATGCTTATTCAGACTCTGGTTCTCTTTGGAAAGCTCCCTTTCACCACCATAATTTACCTTCCTATTTATTGGTAATATTCCATCACAGCGTCCCCTTGACCAGAATCCTTCAATAAAAGTCACCGGCAGAATTCTTATTCATTAAACAACAAAGCCAATGATACAAGTAAAAATGAATGATTCACCCTTGTGCATTCCCATAGTGTCTGTCCTGTGAGTTCCCTTGCCTGTCTTGGTGCTCTTATGCAGTGCTGCTCCAGTAGCTGCAGTGGGAAGGCTGTTGATTTTCACTGTTGATTTTCACAAGGGAGATTGCAGTTATCCTTGCGGAAATCCTTCAAACAGCCCTGGGCTTTGAGAAACTAATTTCAGATTGTGCCCATATCAGCATGGGTGGCAGCATGATTGGCTAGCTGGTTGAGAGACAATAGCAAGGACTTTGAGAGAGGACAGAGGTTTTGTGCTCCAGAATGTCATTGCCACCTCCCTGGGGTGGAACTGCAGCAATCCTGGTAATCTGCCACTAGAGCACAGGTTGCTGGACTGCTGTGAGAACTTGAACACTGGGATCTGCAGCAATGGTGGCAGCAGCCTGAGCCAGCACGGCAGCAAGTATGGGTCTTCCATCTGAGTTTCCATAGCAGCATTGAGATGCTTGCAATGCAATAAACAACTGGAGGGGCAGCGAGTATCAGCAGAAATATGTTCATTGCCAACTCCTTGGATGGCAGGAAGGAAAACTCCATCATCTGAAAAACCCTGGCCGATATTTTCTTTACGCTACCATATTGTGCACGATTCTGCCTGGATTACGTAGAATATGCAGCAGAAAGAAAGATAATTTGGCCCAGCCAGTATATGACACCATTAATGTTCCTCAATTGACTTCTCGCTCATAGTTTTATCTGATTTCTGCTTAAATGCAGCTATCGTATTCATCTCAACCACTCTCTCTGGTAGCGAGATTAACACTCTTACCTCTCTCAGGGTAAAGCTACTTCTGAATTTCTTATTTGATTCACTGTTGACTATCTAGCCATGGCCTCTAGTTTTTCCCTTCCCCACAAGGAGAAATATTCTCAGTTGGTCAATTCTATCAAACCCTCTCAGAACTCTGAGGACCTCTATTAGGTCACCTATCAGACTTCAGTTTTTAAAATTAAAGAGACTCAGCCCATAATATTTTGTTACTCCAGTCAGTTCTATAGTTGCTTTTAACTATTTTTAATAGGATGTTTATTCAAGTATTTAAAAAATATATAAGTATCCAGATCTCTGAGTGTTGAGAAATTGCTTTCCATTTTAAGACAAAATTGTCAAAATTTCAAGCATACCCAGTGGCCCGTAGTTTGTGTTTCTGAACATTATATTTAAATTGCTGGAGAGATATTGGTCCTTGCAGAATATTCACTGACCAAAAGTGAGAATGTCTGTTAACATAAACCTGCTTACAACATCTTACAACATTTAAATTATTTCCAAAGTTTGCATTAGCTTTTTGTAGATAATTGGAGTAATTCTGTCATTGAATAATGCTAGCTATTGGCAAGAATGATTGAGGACTCCTCAAATTAATATTGTGGCCGAGAAAGTCACACAGCCAGCAATGTAAAACCCATGCAGGCCAGTGTTACCATGATGTAAAGGAGGAGGCAGCCCTCCAAAACTGTCCTGGGAGTGAACATGTGAGTTTGCTGCTAGCAACACTTTATCATAAGCCAGAGTTTCTTTCTGCCAAAAGCAGATTTCTAAAATCTTGAAATGTGGGTGTTCATGTGGCTTAGTCCATCCTGGATACAGATAAAAATGGTGATGAGCCTACACCATTAATAATCATATATATCTCCCATATAGAAGCTTCACTAAACTACTAAGTCTAAATGAAGAAAAGTCACCCTGCTTTTGTTGCTTTGACTCCATTAAGAGTTGACGGTCCAGCATGCACATTTAATGACATTGAACGAGTGCTCAACAATGGAATGGTGCCTTGCATCCACAAATTGTGCATGAGAGGCATTTCTGAGCTCCTGACACATCTAAATATTCAGTGGCTTGAACTGGGCTCTGTTAACCATTCACAACTAAACTGAAAATAGTACAATTCAGGCCATGTCAGTTCTATTTATTTGACGCCGGAGTTGATGTGGGGTTTAAGGCATTGTTCCGAGAACAGAAATGAAGCTGCTGACAAAAAAGAGAAAGTAACTGTTTCATCAACCTTCTGAGTTTTTTTTGGCGGTTAGTTATCCTGTGGTTTTCCCATCTCATGTACTACCTGCGAAACTGCTGATTAGAGTTTTGTCACAGACATTCATTTTTATCTGCATCGAAAAAGGTGTGGTCCGGTTTTTAATGTTATTTAAGGTGAATGCACCAGGGACATTTAAACAATCTGTATGATTTCCCTCTGTTCGTATTTGCTACTTATTGTGAAATTCTATCTTCATTGTTCTGTGTGATGTGTTCAGTCTTCCATGCCAACACAGACAACTTCTCATTCTCAACAAGACAGTGGGCTTCGGAGCAGCAATGACCTGTGTGAAAGCGATAATGAAGTAAGAATCCTCCAACTTTACGCAGAATCTTCTTCAAGTCAATAATTCTGTCCCTGAACCTTCTCATAATTTTGTTGCCTCTTTTACAATTAACAATGAAATGTTAGAAATTATAAAAACTAAATGTCAAACATTTGGCCATCATGCAAACAAACACACTTTCACACTCACACATGTGCACACATATATATGTACAAACGTATCTGCATCAGAAATAAGGATAGTTGGAGTCCAATGAAAGAATCCATGGCAAAATGTCCTTTGATTGTTCTCGAGGTGTAGATCCTTAAAAGTGGCAGCATAGGTGGAAATGGTGATAAAGGAAGCATATGGCATGCTTGCCTTCATAGGACACGGTATCGAGTAAAAGAACTCGAAAATTATGTTATAATTATATAGAACGTTGGTTAGGCCACATTTGGAATACTGGGCGAAATTCTCCGGAAACGGCGACATGTCCACCGACTGGCGCCCAAGACGGCGCAAATCAGAGGGGCATCGTGCCGCCCCAAAGGTGCGGAATGGTCCGCATCTTTGGGGGCCGAGCCCCAACATTGAGGGGCTAGGTCGGCGCCGGACGAATTTCCGCCCCGCCAGCTGGCAGAAAAGGCCTTTGGTGCCCCGCCAGCTGGCGCGGAAATGACATCTCCGGGCGGCGCATGCGCGGGAGCGTCAGCGGCCGCTGACAGCATCCCCGCGCATGCGCAGTGGAAGGAGTCTCTTTCGCCTCCGCCATGGTGGAGACCGTGGCAAAGGCGGAAGGGAAAGAGTGCCCCCACGGCACAGGCCCGCCCGCGGATCGGTGGGCCCCGATCGCGGGCCAGGCCACCGTGGGGGCACCCCCCGGGGCCAGATCGCCCCGCGCCCCCCCCAGGACCCCGGAGCCCGCCCACGCCGCCTTGTCCCGCCGGTAAGGTAGGTGGTTTAATTTACGCCGGCGGGACAGGCATTTTAGCGGCGGGACTTCGGCCCATCCGGGCCGGAGAATCGCGCGGGGGGCCCGCCAACCGGCGCGGCGCGATTTCCGCCCCCGCCGAATATCCGGTGCCGGAGACCTCGGCAACTGGCGGGGGCGGGATTCACGCCAGCCCCCGGCGATTCTCCGACCCGGCGGGGGGTTGGAGAATCTCGCCCACTATGTCCAATTCTGGTCACCACACTACCAGAAGGACGTGGAGGCTTTGGAGAGAGTACAGAAAAGGTTTACCAGAATGTTGCCTGGTATGGAGGGTATTAGCTATGAGGAGAGATTGAATAAACTGGGATTGTTCTCCCTAGAGAGACGAAGGCTGAAGGGTGGCCTGATAGAAGTTTATAATATTATTAGGGGTATAGATAGGGTGAACAGTTGGAGGCTTTTTCCCAGGGCAGAAATGAAAATTACAAGGGGCACAAGTTCAAGGTGAGGGGGGACAGGTTGAGTGGAGATGTGCAGGGGAAGTTTTTTACGCAGAGGGTGGTGGTGGCCTGGAATGCATTGTCAAGTGAGGTGATTGAGCCAGATACGTTAGCAACCTTTAAGACTTATCTGGATAGGCACATGAACAGACGGGATATAGAAGGATACAGACGGTTGGTCTAGATAGGACATGTGTTCACCGTAGGCTTGGAAGGCTGAAGGGCGTGTTTGTTTGTTATTGTTCTTCACCTTTGCATGTGGCCTTGGATATTTAAGCCATTTTCTCTGGGTGTAATATTATGCCCCATTTACAGCAGGGGCAGGGCTGTAAAATGTGGTGAGCTGTTTAAAAGTCCATTGACTTTAGTGGGACGAAAGATCGCAGCAGTGGGAGGGGCTGCAAATCTCCACCCTGTATCCCAGCTCAAATTGCAAAATTTTCAGCCAATTTAAAATTGAAAAATCATGGCTGGGAAGTGCAAAATCGCATTTTATGTCTGCGTAAATGAATGCAGGATTGACTCCTCCCCCCCCCCCCCCCCCCCACCCCACCCCCAACCTCCTTCAGTCATGGGCGCATTTCCCAATGTTCAAGGTCGGCAACCTCGTTTGAATATATTAACGTGTAATTATCAAGCCTGTACACCAGAATCATCCCCGCCCTTAAAAAGTCCATCCACGGCATGAAGCCTAACTGCTCTCCGAAGGTATTCATGAGACGAACAGAACTCCCGGGGCGCTTAGATGAGTTTAGCGCTCAGGGGGAGAAGAACATGCCCAGCTACTGCTCATTCACTGCCCAGACACACCAAGGCACTGCCTGGCCAATCCTTGGCACTTCCCAGGCACCTCCTGCCATTGCCTGGAACCTTGAACCTAGAATTTGTCAGTAAATTCATCTAAATAAGTTATCAATGAATTGTTAGTCAAGTTACGGGATTTCACTTTAAGCAATACTAGCAGCGCACAATGACATATATGGTGAATATAAGAAAATTGTCATACTTCATGGTTTGTATTTTTTCAGTAATATCATTAAACCTAGATTAGAATGCATACAGCCAGCATGTCAGCTAGAGCCATGAATAAAAGTGAGGTAATCAGTTATTTTACAGAGAAAGTGCTTTGCTAATAGATATTAAATGCCATTTTATCTGTTTGCAGATAGACAGCTAACATAATGTTCTAACATTTAGAGCCTGGCTAAACAAATTAAGGCATATCTTGTAACAAGAGACAAAGGCATGCTGTCTGCTTTGAGTGCGGCTAGTGTAGCCAAGTCTGTCTGGGTGGGGCCAAGTCTGTCTGGACAAAAGAGTTGCTTCCAGGGCTTCAGGCTGAGCTGGTTTTCAGCTTGGTCCTAAAAAATAGGTTTCTCTCTCCAAGGACACTGCACCAAGATAAGCAAGTAAAACTCTGGTTGTTAACTTTGTACATACAGGGTATTTGAAATATATGGGTTGTTTAATTGGAATGTAGAGGCAGGTTTCAGGAAGCAAGTTAAGATGCTGTACCAATTAACTGTAAGGCTATTTCTTTGTTGCAAATGTGCTTATATTTGTATTCAAATTAAAGTTTGTTTTAATATAAAAGCTGTCTACTGGTCAGTGGTATCATTCCTCTGGTGCAGTAACATTTACACACAGTTTTACCAAATGCAAATAGTTGGGTTCTATTTCGAGATCTTAACAAAATTGGAGTTCTGGTCCAAACCCAGAACACATATTTCCACCTCCCTTTACCTATCCACAGAAATATGTTAAAGATACTATGGGCGTGATCCAATGGCCATGCTGCGCCAGAAAAGCAGCTCACTGTGGCATGGTGTGGCTGTTGAAAGCTGGGAGATCCCGCTCCTGGGATCCAGCCAACTCACAAAGCCTCACAAGATTCAACGCAATCTCGCGAAACGTTACAATGTGAATCCCGTCCCAATAGGTGTGACCACTTTGTAGCAAATCTGCATAGTAGAGCGAGGCAGTAAGCCTCATTCTAATGTGCAGATTCCTTTGGTACCTGAAGTTTTTGGTTTTCAACTCCTTTGCCTCAGAGACCTCGTGCGAGCGCCATTCAGCACTGGCACCCACAAACAGGACCAGATGGAATCGCACTCGTGGTGGTCTCCCAGGGAATCGGAGGCCACCAACTGCAGGCCCTTTGGGCAGTTGGTACTCTGGCAGTGCTGATGCCACCAAGGCACCATGGTAGTACCAGATGGCATCATGGCAGTACCAGCCTAGTACCCTGGCAGTGCCACCTAGGTGTCAACCTGGCACTTTCAAGATTCACAGGTGGCACTTCTAGCTGAAAGGGGCAATGCCAGGGTGCTAGGTTGGCAGTACCAAGATGCTAAGCTGGCATTTTGTGCACGCACGGGATCGGGCTGAGGTTTCCCAGCGTGGGTGTTGGGACGGTGCAGGGACGTGGGGACCCGCCTATCCTGCATTCAGCCTGGGGGGTGGGAGGGAAGTTGGGGATTGTACGGTGGGCCTCAGAGATCCGCCGAGCGGAGCTCCCCACTGGGTAAAGTTGGGTTATGTGCGGCCTCGGCTGCGCATTCCCTATTCCGGCCTCTTATTCAACTCGAGTCGTGTTGAATAGCCATATGCTTCTCGGCAGTGAGAGCGCCGGGAAACACGTGGCTAAACGCGCCCACGAGGAGACATTGTTCCCTTTTGGAAGAATCACGTGCTATGAGTTCAAATTAAAACTATTGTTTTACACCTGATAAAGGAGAGTGTGTGTATGTATTGTGCACAATGTTATTCAAACAGGGTTCAGCACAATAAAACTAATCTGAAACTTTATTAAACTCGAGAAAACCTGTCTGATTGTTTCTTTAATGATCAGTGCATGAACAATTAAACACTTACTGAATTGGCAAGTATATCCTTTCACAAAAAACCCTGATACTGTCCATCGAGGAGTTAGACAAGAAGGGAGCCAATTCACCCCTCCTCACCTGATCATAACAGTGTCTTCTTCCATCCAAGTGAAGAGGATTGAATATCAAGAGTCCTGCAAGTTCAGTAAAACATATTATTTTGCATAAGATAAATTACAGAAGCAATACCTAAATGTCTGTAGCATTTGATTAGTTATGCAGCATCACAAATCTCATAATCCTTGCATTTTCTGCAGTGCTGTAACTACTGGGAGAACTATCCATCACATTGAAACATCAGCTGCCAATCAATTAGTGACTTGCATTTGATTTAATGATAGGTTTCTATTCAGCTCAAGGTGATAAGATTATTAATGTCGCTATTCCATAAACTCTACACTTGCATCAGTCTGGTTCCTGTATACATGATTTGGCCTCATGAAAGCATCTTTATGATTTCAACACTAACATTTCAGCCTGGTAAATGAATGAGAAACTGTGAAAAACTTGTCACTTTTTGACCTCACAGCAGTTTATCAAGGATTCATGCCCGTGAATCTTTAAATTGATGGTTCATTGATACATCAGACCACTCTTGAAAAATATATGGGGAGGGATTCTTCGTCCCGCCAGATCCGCTTTCTGGCATGGTGCGCCCCCGCCGGCTGCGGAATCCTCTGTCTCGGCAGTCGGCCAATGGGGTTTCCATTGGGCCATCGGGAAATTTGTGAGTGTGAGTGCACTGTCGACGAAGCGGAGCATCCCGCCGACGGAGAATTCCAGCCATGGCATTCAATATTCAATAAATTGGAAAACACGGGAATATATAGCAGATTAGGTTGGCATCTACAGTAGTGTTCTTCTTTCACAAAGGAATTGGAATAAAATAATTCCGATTCCGAGATTTCAGGAGAAAATTCATACCTGCCTGATGAGAAGGCAGATGCTTGGGGAAACCTCAAAGAATACTGTCTTGCAGGTGTGCAGATGATGAGAACTGGTAAATGTTTCCACTGAGACAAGCTGGGCGTCTTTGGAGATGCAAGCTGAATATATTTTGATGCATTTTTTGTTTGCAAATCATGGAATTCACTGTAACTCTTATAATACAAAAGCAGCGACAACCAAAGGCAATTGGTAAATGATACCCTGCAACATAGTTCTGCAAAGACAAAAAAAATCAAATGTTCAGTCTGACCAGTTCATAATATTATTGGTTAATCCTACCTGTTCCTTTGAATAACCTGAGACATTTGTGATCGAGGGTGGAATTCTGGGAACTGGAATACATAAGCTTTGAAAAAGATAAATCGATTTGCCGTTAGCAATTTTAGATAGAGAATGTATTTTAATGAAGAAGGTAGATTAATGATCAGTATGTTGCAGTGTATTATTATAAATAGCCCTGTAACAAAAAAAGATAAAAGAAGTGCAATCAAATTTTCAACATATTGATCAGCATTACTGTTGTCTGAATACCTTCGCCGGTTCCAAAATTAGACTTATTAAATAGGCATCTGAAAAACGCTTCGAAAATATACTTTAAAACAAACTCATCAAGAGGAGACTGGCTTCCAAATGAGCGTTCCCACTTTCTCAGCAGACCCAATGGAAAAGAGGAATGTAAAATTATTTGTCTTACTTCACCTCAGCTCCAAGTCTTCTTCTTTGCTCAAAGAGTGAAGGGTGCCTGACATGATGTTGAGCAGGATAGAATCATTTTTCAGAAGAAGGGTTATATGGACTTGAAGGGTTAACTCTGGTGGGGGGGGGGGGGGGGGGGGGGTTCAGGCCATTCTCACCAGCAGGACCTTTTGGTCCCTTGGATTTCTCAGCAGCGGGGGTTCACCAGAATTGGGGATGGATTCAATGGGAAATCCCATTGACAGCGGTGGGACAAGAAGTTTCCGCGGCTGGCCAATGCTGGGCCGCCAAGAAACACACTGCGTCAGGGCAGCATGGTGGCACAGTGGTTAGCACTGGGACTACAGCGCTGAGGACCCGGGTTCGAATCCCGGCCCTGGGTAACTGTCCGTGTGGAGTTTGCAAGTTTGCACATTCTCCCTGTGTCTGCGTGGGTTTCACCCCCACAATCCAAAGATGTGCTGGTTAGATGGATTGGCCATGCTAAATTGCATTCCCCCCCACCCCCGTTTCTCTCTCCACAGATGCTGCCAGTCCTCTTGGGCTTTTTCCAGCATGTTCTGTTTTTATTACCATTTTTTCTACATCTGGGAACGATATGGCTCTGTTAAAGACACCTCGCAATATGGGGATTTTTAAAATATCTCTAAATGCTACCTTGTTTTTAATTTAACTTGCTTTTTCTTCCAGCATTTTTTTTCAGCTGATTATCGTTATCTCACTATTTGTTTCATCAATGAGAAGAGGATATCGTTTGCCAAGAATCTTCATCTGCAAGGAAGTGTTGATCTCGTCTGTTTTCCTTATCTGATTTTATATGTCTTTTGAATGGTTCTTGTTCTCAGATTCTTAAAACACAACTTGTTGTGGTTAATCATCAATTGTTGGATAAACACTTGTTTCTGTTTGATTATTTTATAAATTATGTTGCAAGGGTGCAATAGTGCTTTTCTCTTTTGAATAGCATTCCCTTGTACACTGGTCACATCGGCCCAGGCAACTGCTCTAAACTGCAAGATTACCTCTGTTGCTGTCAGTCATATATGAATCAAAACTGCCTCCAGTCAAATATCAAAAAGCACAAAGCCACCATTTTCTATTCCCGCCATAAGATCCACTCCTTTGCCACAGACTGTCCAGTGCTGCGTTCCCAGGCTGAAGCAGACCATGAAAAAGCACAAGATATCCATCACCAAGATAGCCTCTTTCTATCTCCACAGCAAGTGCAGTTTTGGTCCCCTTATTTAAGGATATATTATCATTGGGGGCAGTGCAGAGGAGGTTTACTAGGATGATCCCGGGTATGGAGGGACTGCACTGCCATATGAGGAAAGATTGGACAGGTTGGGTCTATACTCCTTGGTTTAGAAGAATGATAGGTGATCTGTTTGAAACTCTTAAGGATTAGACAGGGTAAATGTTGGGAGGATGTTTCCACTCATGGGAGAGTGTAGGATCAGTGGGTATAGTCATTTACGATGGAGTTGAGGAAGAATTTCTTCTTTCGAAGAGTGGTGAGCTTTGGAATTCTTTACCCCAGGAGATTCTCGAGGCCGAGTCCTTGAATATTTTGAAGGCTGAGATCGATAGGTTTTTAACCAGCAGGGTTACAGAGAGAAGGGAGGAAAGTGGATTTTGTGAGTGGCGGATACGACTCGAAGGGTTGAATAGCCCACTCCTGTTCCTATTTCTCATGGTCGTAGCCTGCCTGCACCCCATTTCAGTATGAAATGCTGCTGGCTGGTGTGTCCAATGATTCTATAGAAATGAAAGTTGCTGATAAATATGCACAATCTTACACTTATAATTGCCTGTGAATACTGTTAACCTGATCTCAGGTTGTGGTTCAGCAGGAACATTGAGGCAATTTCATGTGAAGAGATCCTCATCTTAGTTCAATTCTGGATTGAGGAGAGGGTCAGATACTTTAAACAAATCAGGAAGGTGTCTGCACCAGTTTAGGTTCATCCTTAGCAGACAGAATGTAGGAGGAAGTGAGGACGTGGAAGCAGGCAGGGCAAATGAGTTGCCGGATTACTATGAAAAGCTGAAGCTGCCAGGACTGAGTAAAATGTTTTGTGTTATTCACCCTGGGGTAACACGGACTGCAACAGGATGCAGATGAACTGTAAAGCTTACACCAATCGTAGGCGTTGGTTCAAAATGATTTCTTGAACTTGTGTAACAATGCACACAGCTGGCAATGGGTTGACACTCTACTACTCTAAGTGTACTAACTCTAACTTACTAGACCAGGTTAGCTCTGATCCACGTGTAGAAGGTGCTGACTGATATATACACCCTGACTGTCACTACAGTTGTCACCAGTGGAAAGAGGCGGAGTGCTGATGCCTCGTGTGTTTTGGAAGGCCCCCTCTCGTGTTCTGTCTGGTGATTGGTTGTGTTCTTTCCTGTATGTTGATTGGCTAACCTGGGTGTCTGTCACTGCCTGTTTTTACCTCATGATGTGCATGGGTGCATATTATGACATCCCCCCAATTTAAAAAAAAAATTGTCGGTTGCTTGGAGCATGTACAACATATTTACAGATATAACTATTTACAGCAAAGGGCGAGTGAATGCATATATATATGTAAGATGTCTAGCGTGCGGATAAAGAACAATATGTACAAACAAAATATTTATAAGTCCAATCTCTGGGGCTGGTGTCGGATCCTTGTCGACCACCTGAGGGGTGGAGGTGGGGCCGACGGCGCCTTGACAGGCGGGATTGCAGCCAGATTGGTGGCCTCGTGGAGCGAGGTGTCCAGAAAAGGCATAACGACAGCTGGGAACGTGAGACCCAGTGGTGGGCAGGCAAGTTTGCGTAAGTTCCTTCTGTTGCGCCTGACAATGGATCCATCAGCCATGCGAACCACGAACGACCTGGGAGTAGCCTGTCGAACAACAGCTGGAGCTGACCAGCCTCCACCAGGCAACTTGACGAGAACAGCATCCTTCGGAGAGAACACAGGCAAATCAGTAGCACGAGCATCGTATGTCAGCTTTTGCCGGTTTCTGAGTTGCTGCACCTTTTACAGCACTGGGAGGTGATCCAGGTCAGGCAAATGAATGGCTGGAACAGTTGTCCTCTGGATCCGTGGTGTTACCAGGTTCTGAATCCAGGGCCCTTGCTGCACACTTAGAACGCATTTGCGTTGGAACTGGGATCGCTGGCCCACAATCGGAGGTGCAGACCTGCACAAGGCTGCATAATGGCCATGCTTCCCACAATTTAAACGTCGCCTGCCTCTTGCAGGGCATTGCCACTTTAAGTGGACGGTGCCGCAGTTCGGGCACATCATGAAGTTGACGTCATAATGCGCCGTGCATCGTCGCACATGCGCAGTGCGGTCAGCTGCCGCTCGCACCTGCGCAGTGTGGTCTTCGGCCGCTTCGTTCTCCCATCCGTGGTGCGCATGCGTGGGACCCCGGGAAAAGTGCGCAAAATGGCCGCCTTCATTGATGCTAAGGCGCCGCATTCTGGCAATGGCCTGTACACTCTCTGCCTCGTGGGAGGCAAGTTGGTCCTGTTCTGCCGATTTAAGGCGGGAGTAGTGACTTTTCGCCTGTTCATGCACTTTACACGTCTCAATGGCCACTGGCAGGGTCATGTTTTTTATTTTTAGGAGCTGCTCCCGCAGGGCGTCGGTGTGGACCCCAAACACGATCTGATCCCTGATGAGGGAATCAGCGGTGTCACCGTAGTTACAGGATTGCGCTAATATGCGGAGATGAGTTAGAAAGGATTGGAAAGGAGGACGTCCGGTGGCGGCAATGAGTGAGTGAGCCACACATTCGGTGGCTCTCACTCCAGCGGGATTTGAGGACCTGGTTCCCCAGTTTTGCGGGACTGCGGAGCGCTGGAAAGATGGCCACGGAGGTGCTGAGGAACGGGCAGAGCTGCATGGAACCGCGGGGAGAGCAGAAAGCAGTGAAAACGGGAGAGGAAGGGACAAAGGCAAGGTGCAGGGGAAGCTGACCCGGGAGCAAAGATGGCGGACCTACGGACCTCGGACCCGGCGATCCAGCAAGCACTGGAAAACATGCTGCAGGTGATAAAAAGCAGTTTTGAGTTGTTGAAGCAGGATAACTTGGACCCACTTCAGAAGGCAGTGGATCAGTTGAACCAGAGATGGGATGCCCAGGACGAAAAAGTTAAGGAGCTGGGAGAGGCGGTGGAGGAGCAGGCAGACGATTGCTGCGCTAGAAGTCGATGGGCTGAAGGAGAGACAGTGAAGACTGCTGGACAGAGTGGAGGAGCTGGAAAATAGAGCCCGCAGACAAAATCTGAGGATCATTGGCCTCCCGGAGGGGGCTGAGGGAGCAGATGTCACAGCGTTTGTGGCTGACCTGTTGATGCAGCTGATGGGGGCTGACGCCTTTCCGCCACCGCCGGAGCTGGAGGGGGCACATAGAGTACAGGCGAGGCACATAGAGTACAGGCGAGGCACATAGAGTACAGGCGAGGCAGATGCATCCGGGGTCGTCGTTCAGGTTCCACAAGTTTGTGGAGAAGGAACGGGTGCTGCAGTGGGCAAAGAGTGCTAACAGCAGCACGTGGAATAACAGTGTTCTTCGCATTTATCAGGACCTAAGCCAGGAGGTGGCCAGGCGTCGAGCAGCCTTTAAACAAGTTAAGGAGGTGCTATTTAAAAAGCACGTGAAGTTTGGTCTGCTCTTCCCGGCTCGTCTTTGGGTCACGCATCAACACCACTACTTCTCCGAGCCCGAAGAAGCGATGGACTTCGCGAGGGATCAGGGGCTGGTTCCGAAAAAAGGACCCACGGACGCAAGCTAGAGTCCGAGAGTTACCGGTTGGGGGGATGTACCAGGCCCCAAAAGCTAGTGTAAGGACGAACAGGAGAATGTCAGATTATTTCAGGCTACATCACGGGACCAGACAATGATGCCCACTCTCCCCGTTGCTGTTCGCGCTGGCCATAGAACCGTTAGCGATTGCGCTGAGAGCTGCAAAGGGGTGGGAGGGAATGAGTAGGGGGGGGGAGGGTTGGTGGAGCACAGGGTCTCTCTCTATGCGGATGACCTGCTCCTGTATGTGTCAGACACACTGGCCGGGATGGAAAATATACTGGAAATATTGAGGAAGTTCGGCCAGTTCTCAGGGTACAAATTAAATATGGCCAAGAGTGAGATGTTTGTAGTGCAGGCAAGGGGCCAGGAGAATAAACTGAAGGAGCTACCATTTAGGCTGGTTGGGGAAAGTTTTCGGTACTTGGGGATACAGGTGGCACGAGACTGGGGCAGGTTACATAAGTTAAATTTGACTAGAGTGGTGGAACAAATGAAGAGGGAGTTTCGGAGATGGGATGCACTCCCACTGTCACTTGGGGGAGGGTGCAGACGGTAAAGATAACAATCCTCCCTCGATCCCTGTTCATCTTCCAGTGCCTCCCGATCTTTATCCCACGATCTTTCTTCAAAAGAACCGGCAAAATCATCATGAGCTTTGTCTGGGCGGGAAAATCCCCGCGGGTGAGGAAGGCAATGCTTGAAAGGAGCCGCAGCGACCCCCTCAAGCCTGATCAACTACTACTGGGCGGCTAACATCGCCATGATAAGGAAGTGGATGGTGGGTACGGGGTCTATCTGGGAGTGGGTGGAGGCAACTTCGTGCAGGGGCACCAGTTTGGCAGCCCTGGTCACGGTTCCCCTACTGCTTGTGCCGGCCAGGTACTCCACCAGCCCGGTAGTGGGGGCAGCCCTGCGGATTTGGGGCCAGTGGAGAAAGCATGCAGGGGAGGTGGGGGTGTCGGTCTGGGCTCCAATTTGTGATAAGGGTAGAGAGGGTAGAGTCTCGGATATTTACAAGGTGCTCATGAAGGGGGAAGAGTCACAGACAGAGGAGCTGAAACTCAAATGGGAGGAGGAACTCGGCGGGGAGATGGAGGATGGGGTATGGGCGGAAGCCCTGAGTACGGTAAACTCAACCGCAACGTGTGCCAGGCTCGGCCTGATTCAGTTTAAGGTCATTCACCGGGCCCACATGATGGTGGCTCGGATGAGCAAATTCTTTGGGGTAGAAGACAAGTGCGCTAGATGTGCGGGAGGACCAGCGAACCACGTCCACATGTTTTGGGCATGCCCTAAGCTTAGGGGGTACTGGGAGGGATTTGCGGATGTCATGTCCCGGGTGCTGAGAACAAGGGTGGTGATGAGTCCAGAGGTGGCAATGTTCGGGGTTTCGGTGGACCCGGGAATCCAGGGGGAGAAAGAGGCCGATGTTCTGGCCTTTGCTTCCCTGATAGCCCGGCGGCGAATACTGCTGGCATGGAGGGACTCAAAACCCACGAAGACCGGACTATGGCTTTCAGACGTGTCAAGTTTTCTGGGTATGGAAAAACCAAGTTCGCCTTGAGGGGATCTGTATTGGTGGCAACTATTCATCAACTTCTTCGCGGGAGAGTGAGCATTAGCGGGACGGGGGGGGTGCAGATTAGGGTAGAGTAGGAGGGATAAACAGGCGGGGCGTGTAGGTGGGAGAGGAGCGGGTATGTGCATTATGGGTTGGTTGAAATGTTGGTTTTATGTTGATGTTTGCATATTTCTGTAATCTGTAACTGTTTACAATGCCAAAAAATACCTCAATAAAATTGTTCATTAAAAAAAAAGAAAGGATTGGAAAGGCTCATCCTTACCCTGAAGGCTTTGCTGGACGACATAGCGCTCAAAGCTCTCGTTCGTTTCGACTTCACAGTGACTGTCGAATTTGGCTATCACGGTCTGGAACTTGGTGTTGTCCTCGCCGTCAGCAAAAGTGAGCGAATTGAAGATTTGGATGGCCTGGTCCCCCGCAGTTGATAGGAGCAGCATGATTTTTCTGGCATCGGACGCACCCTCGAGGCCCGAGGCCTCAATGAATCGACTGAATTTCTGCTTGAAGACCCGCCAGTTGGCGCCGAGATTTCCGGAGATCCGGAGCTGTGAAGGGGCCTGGATCTTCTCCATGCCGCTGGAAGGTACTTGCTGGTCGTCACTGAATTATACAAGGTAAATTACTCAGATGAATTAGACTCCTGGTACCATGTTGTGTTATTCACCATGGGGTAACACGGACTGCAACAGGATGCAGATGAACTGTAAAACATACACCAAACGTAGGCGTTGGTTCAATGCGATTTACTGAACTTCTGTAACAATACACACAGCTGGCTGTGGGTTGACACTCTGCTACTGTAAGTGTACTAATTGTAGCTTACTAGACCAGGCTACCTCTGATCCACGTGTAGAAGGTGCTGATTGATATATACACCCTGACTGTCACTACAGTTGTCACCAGTGGAAAGAGGTGGAGTGCTGATGCCTTGTGTGTTTTATAGTTGGAAGCCCACCTCTTGTGGTCTGTCTGGTGATTAGTTGTGTTCTGTCCTGTATGTTGATTGGCTAACCTGGGTGTGTGTCACTGCCTGTTTTTACCTCATGATGTGCATGGGTGCATATTTTGACAAAATGTAGTAAGGATGTTGAAACTGGTGTGATGTTATAGGCAGGGTGGAGTTAATGCAGTTCAATAGCTCACATGGTTGTCCAAAAACAAGAAAAGGAACATTTATTGGAAGATCTTCAAATACTCAGCAGAACAGAAGAGAAAGGAAATAAACAGCTAGCTCTTCTTTCAGCCTAACTTTACACACCATACATCCTTATTTAAACCCAGACAGCTAATACGTTTCCCAGAAAAAACTCATCACAGTACATAACAGCAACGGTCCTTTAGAAAGGTAGCCATGATGTGGAGATGCCGGCGTTGGACTGGGGTGAGCACAGCAAGGAGTCTTACAACACCAGGTTAAAGTCCAACAGGTTTGTTTCGATGTCACTAGCTTTCGGAGCGCTGCTCCTTCCTCAGGTGAATGAAGAGGTATGTTCCAGAAACATATATATAGACAGATTCAAAGATGCCAGACAATGCTTGGAATGCGAGCATTAGCAGGTGATTAAATCTTTACAGATCCAGAGATGGGGTAACCCCAGGTTAAAGAGGTGTGAATTGTGTGAAGCCAGGACAGTTGGTAGAACTTCGCAGGCCAGATGGTGGCGGATGAATGTAAAGCCACATGAATCCCAGGTCCCGGTTGAGGCCGCACTCATGAGTGCGGAACTTGGCTATAAGCTTCTGTTCGGCGATTCTGCGTTGTCGCGCGTCCTGAAGGCCGCCTTGGAGAATACTTACCCGGAGATCAGAGGCTGAATGCCCTTGACTGCTGAAGTGTTCCCCGACTGGAAGGGAACATTCCTGCCTGGTGATTGTCGCGCGATGTCCATTCATTCGTTGTCGCAGCGTCTGCATGGTCTCGCCAATGTACCACGTTTTGGGACATCCTTTCCTGCAGCGTATGAGGTAGACAACGTTGGCCGAGTCGCACGAGTATGTACCGCGTACCTGATGGGTGGTGTTCTCACGTATAATGGTGGTATCCATGTCAATGATCTCTCACGTCTTGCAGAGATTGCCATGGCAGGGTTGTGTGGTGTTGTGGTCACTGTTCTGAAGGCTGGGTAGTTTGCTGCAAACAATGGTTTGTTTGAGGTTGCGCGGTTGTTTGAAGGCAAGTAGTGTGGGGGGGTGGGGATGACCTTGGCAAGATGTTCATCTTCATCGATGACGTGTTGAAGGCTGTGAAGAAGATGCTGTATTTTCTCCGCTCCGGGAAAGTACTGGACGACAAAGGGTATTCTGTCGGTTGTGTCCCATGTTTGTCTTCTGAGGAGGTCGGTGCGTTTTGTTTCTGTGGCGCGTTGGAACTGTCGATCGATGAGACAAGCGCCATATCCCGTTCATACGAGGGAATCTTTCAACGTCTGTAGATGTCTGTTACACTCCTCCTCGTCTGAGCAGATCTTGTGTATACGGAGAGCTTGTCCATAGGGAATGGCTTCTTTAATGTGTTTAGGGTGGATAAGGTAGGACAGAGGTAAGGTCAAAACACAGATAAAGAAGGTCAGACCAGAGCCCATGTTACCATACAAGCCAAATGTCAGTCAAAACCAGGGTTTTCTCACTTTATTTATCTTTACAATGTACCTTAGGATCAACCTCAAAAGGACACCCATTGGTATTTCTCACAAAAACCATCCTCTAAGTTACCTCAATGGGATTGCTGGATAGCAGTGTTTACTCAGTCTGGGCTGGTTATGAACTTGGGTTCCAGAGTTCAAAGGCATCACTGTATCACCTCTATCAAGAAGATATAATTACTGCATGATGAATTTAAATAGGCAATCTCCATTATGGTTTGAATATAAGAATTGAATATAAGAATTTATAAGAATTTATAATGGGAAAAGTTGACTCGATTTGATTTAATTTGATTTGATTTATCGTCACATGTACCGAAGTACAGTGAAAAGTATTTTTCTGCGGCCAAGGGGACATACACGATACATACATAGTAGACAAAAAGAATAATCACCAGAGTACATCGAAATGATAAGATTTTTTATATATTTTAGATAATCATGTATAAAACTGGTAATAAATAGAGAAAAAAAAATGTAAAATACATGCTCTTAAATGTAATGTTGTAAAAATTAATGGGGATGTTTCTTTTTCACAGGCACAAGCTTTAGATGGCTGCCCTGGATGCTTAACAATCATCCAAAGTCTGAAAGTATTGAACTTTTGTCAGGCATTTTTGAGACACTGGGCATAGCACTGTGATGTTAGTCCTGAAAACTGGTGCAACAACAAGCCATTTTTAGGGTATTGATTTATTTAACAGAATAATCTGAAACTTTACATATCTTGAGTTATTCACATTTGTAGAATAACTAGAAAAAGTGCACAAAATTTTCCACAACTCAATAATTAATAATCATATCAACCAATAAATGCAACAAAACTTGGTAAACTGAAAGGCCATTTTGGTATTTTGGATATTAGTCTCTTCCACTTTGTCAAAGAAACATAAATATGCTTCTCTAATTTGGGTTTTCTGTTTCTGTCTGACATCAATTGGGTGTGCTACAGGCAGTTGCCATGTAACTCCTTTCGTTATCTTTCGGTTATGCATTTTATAGTTCACACATTATTCTATGACCTCAGAGTCTCGGGGTTACAATAGTGTAATACTAAAGACAAAATATATAAATATAAAATTGCTTGACTTTTCCAATGTCAATGTGTTAGTTGACCACATTTATTCTTCATGGTTCTTCATCTCTTTTCTAACTTTCATTCCTATTTAATTTGCCATAATGTTTGCTTGAATTCATTCAGCGCCTCACAAATTATGGGCCTCTGTAGATTAACCTCATCTTGAGTCACGTTGTAAATAGTATCGAGACTGAAAGATGAAAGTCTTGTGAGATGAAACTAAGTCATAAAACGCCCATAATCACAATGGCTGTCATTACTATAACACAAAGACCAGATGCAAGTACATTTGGTGCAACAATATGCCAGTTACTCTGCAGAGCTAAATAAATTCACACACAAAGTGGTGTTTGGCAGCAAGGTCAAACACATCAACCAGTCTTGGAAATGACTAGGGGGAAGTTATTGAAATTAGAACATCTGGAGCAATTTTTCTTTGTTCTGGGGTAATAACCTTCTGGAAATGTTGCTCAGGGGTTTGGATGAGGAGGTGGCCAGGGAATTATTTTTGCTAAAGGGCGATAACAGGTGCTAAATATTATAGTGCCAATAAGACACTTGTGTTCTAAAGTCTGCATTTTGCACACAATTTCAGCTCTAATTACTGATTACCATAGAGTTAACTTTACTGGATATGCTGAACAGACACCTGCAGGTTTAGCACTCAAATGCTGATTGGACACAACTTTGCGGAGCATTGGAGGCAAGATCTCACACCCACTTCCCTGGGCCTGTGGAATGCTTTCGCATGGCACACAGCAGCAGATTGCAGGATGGTTCAGGAACAGCGGGATTACTGCACAGGTTCTTACATATGGCACTGAATAGTGAAGGTGGTCAAAAAGAGAAGGGGTGTTCAGTACCTGCAGCCGGAATAGATGCCACCTCCCACTTTTGACCTTTCTATCTCTCTGTCTCTCTCCTGCAACAGCAGATGATTCTGCTCTGCCAGGCCTTAAATGACCTTGTCCAGATCAAAAATTCTGTAATATGGAGTGGCACAGAACTTACACTTTTATGCGAAGAGTTCAGAGATTTTCTTGAATAAATGGTCTCTCGTGTGTTCCAAATGCGTTTCAGAGATCCTCCTCACAGCTCCATTAGTAATAACCATGAAATGGGAAACATGCCTTTAAGTGGTGATCTGTGCTTGAAATCAACATCGATACTGCGTTTACTGACAGGCAGCTGCATACTGTTGGGTGAAGGCATCAGATAAAGTGCCAGGCGTTTATACAACTTTTAAAAATCACAGAATTTACAGAGCAGAAGGAGGCCATTCGGCCCATCAAGTGCACCAGCCCTTGGAAAGACCACCCTACCTAAGCCCACACCTCCACCCTATCCCCACACTTCCACCCTATCCCCGTAACCCCACCTTAGCTTACCTTTTTTGGACACTAAGGGCAATTTAGCATAGCCAATCCACCTACCCCTGCACATCTTTGGACTGTGGGAGGAGACTGGAGCACCCGGAGGAAACTGGCGCACACACGGGGAGAACGTGCAGACTCCGCACAGACAGTGACCCAAGCCGGGAATCGAACCTGGGACCCTGGAGCTGTGAAGCAAATGTGCTAGCCACTGTGCTACCGTGCTCCCCACATGATAGCAAGCATTTCTAGTTTCAATTAGTTTGTTCAAAAAGGTAACCATTTCTTCTGCTGACTCCAACTCCTTCCACAGTTTGGTATCTTGTGCTAATCATGGGCCAGAATAGCTTTTCAGTTTCAGATCCAATCTTGACTGCTTCTTTATTTCTTCAGCATCTTAAATATTTAGTACAGCGGGGTTCACCCGCTTTAAGTAAAGCATGAGGGAGATTATTGGATACCTCCATTACTGAGATTAGTTGCCAATAACAGTAACGTTTATGCTATTTCATTAGAACATATCATGTCAATTATTCAAAATTAATCTTTCAGAAGTGATTTATGTAAGAAAATCTGAATGAATAAAATTGAACTTAATAAATAGAATAGATTAGAATACACTTCAGTTCAGATGACATGAACGTAGGTCACTGAAAGTCAGTGTCACTTTATTGAGGAAAGGAGTGTGCCAACATGGATGGAAGCTGCACATGTACACTTAAAATGCTGGATGACATTTATGTTATGAGAGTTAAATGTCCATAAATGAAGTGTATGTGGTGAATGTTGGAAAAATGAATTAAACCCAGAAAGCACTGAAAGTGCACACAGATGACTCTTTAAATGATAGAGTCAGGTGAATATTTGCGATTGAACTCTTCATCGTGGACAGGCTGCAGCATAGTTTGAAAAGATGTTTGTCATACAAATTGGGTGAATGTACCCTTTTAAATGTACTGATACTGTGCCAAAAGAGTTTGCATAGTCAGTCATCATGTCTCCTCTAATCAGGGCACATATACAATCTGGTATTTCCATAATCTAAAACTGTGCAGCCACCAGAATATAGCTGGAAGATAACCATGTGTGAAATTAATAAAATAAAGCAAAAGTACAGTATGTAATGATACTTCTAGTGTTATCATATCTGTTACTGCACATTTTATCTTCAAAGGAGGAATGTGCAAGTAAGGTAAAAAAAAATCATGTAACATGAAAGGTCGTCAGAATTAAATAGTTTGCCTGGAAAGTTTCAATGTCCATATTTAATTGAGTTAGAAGGATTTTAATTTAAGTTACAGATTTTTATATGATTTTGCATAATTATAAGTTTTGTGTTTGGACATTTATAATAACTGCTTCAAAATATTACCAGATAAAATTTGAATTAGGACCACCAGCCAATGGACCCATGGAATGTAATTTTTCTCAATAAATTGCTCTGGAGACATTTACATTTTCTATTGACTCCCTCTTTAATCATAACAGAAAGGATTATCTTATTCCTAGCTGCATGTTCTAGAAATAAAGCTTAACCCACTCGGGTATTTCTCCTGTCATTGCGACTCCACTTACATACTGCACTTGGATAATAGATGTAGGAGGTCTTGAGCACAGTGGCTAGCATCCCTGCCTCTGAGCCAGAAGCTTCGGGTTTGAGCCTCTTCACGGGACTTGATGTTCATAAAAACTAGGAGCAGGAATAGGCCATCTGGCCCCTCGAGCCTACTTCGCCATTCAATAAGATCATTGCTGATTGTTTTATACACTCAGCTCCAATTATCCGCCCACTCACCATAATCCTTAATTCCTTTACTGTTCAAAAATCTATCTATCTTTGCCTTCAAAACATTCAAAGAGTCAGCCTCAACTGCTTCACTGGGCAGGGAATTCCACAAATTCACAACCCTTTGGGTGAAGAAGTTCCTCCTCAACTCAGTCATAAATCTGCTTCCCCTTATTTTGAGGCTATGCCCCCTAGTTCTTGTTTCGCCCACCGGTGGAAACAGCCTCCCTGCTTCTATCTTATCTATTCCCTTCATAATTTTAGTTTCTATAAGATCCCGCTCATTCTTCTGAATTCCAATGAGTATATTAGTCCCAGTCTACTCAGTGTCTCCTCATAAGTCAATCCTCTCAACTCCGCGATCAACCAAATGAATCTCCTCTGCACCCCTCCAGTGCCAGTTCATCCTTTCTCAAGTAAGGAGACCAAACCTGTGTACACAGTACTCCAGGCATGGCCTTACACGCACCCTATACAGCTGCAACATAACCTCCCTTTTTTTAAACTCCATCCCTGTACCAATGAAGGACAACATTCCATTTGCCTTCTTAATTATCTGTTACACCTGCAAACCAATTTTTTGCAATTCATGCACAAGGACACCCAGGTCTCTCTGCACAGCAGCATGCGGCAATTTTGCACCATTTAAATAACAGTTAATTTTGCTGTTTTTCCTACCAAAACAGATGACCTGTCATTTACCAACATTGTACTCCATCTGCCAAACCCTGGCCCACTCACTTAAATTATCTTTATCCCTCTGCAGACTTTCAGTGTCTGCTGCACACTTTGCTCCACCACTCATCTTAGTGTCATCTGTGAACTTTGACACGTTATGATTGGTCCCCAACTCAAATGCCTTATCGAAATCCAGATACACCACATCCACTGTTCCCGATTGTCCACCGCGTCTGTAATGTCCTCAAAGAATGCCAGTAAATTAGTTAAACAGGACCTGCCTTTCATGAACCCATGCTGCATCTGCCCAATGGGACAATTTCTATCCAGATATTTCACTATTTCTTCCTTGATGATGGATCCAAGCATTTCCCCCGCTACAGATGTTAGGCTAACTGGCCTATAGTTACACACCTTTTGCCTACCTCTTTTTTTAAACAGTGGCGTCACATTTCCAGTTTTCATATCTGCCGGAACCGCCCCAGATCCAGCAAATTTTGATAAATTACCACAAACGCATTTGCTATTTCCCTGCCATTTCTTTTAGACCCTGGGGTGCATTCCATCAGGGCCAGGAGACTTGTCTACCTTTAGCCTCATTAGGTTGCCCAGCACTACCTCCTTAGTGATAATTATTATTTCCGGGTCCTCGCCTGCCATAGCTTCCTTGCCATCAATTATTAGCATGTTTGTGTCTTCTACTGTGAAAACCGACACAAAATACCTGTTCAATGCCTCAGCCATTTCCTCATTTCCCATTATTAAATCCCCCTTCTCATCTCCTAAACAACCAAAGTTGACCTTAACCACCCTTTCTCATTTAATATATTTGTAGAAACATTTTCTATCTGTTTTTGTATTCTGTGCTAGTTTACTCTCATAATCTACCTTACTTTTCCTTGTAGCTTTTTCGAGGTTTTCTGTTGACTTTTAAAGATTTCCCAATCCTCTAGTTCCACACTTTGTATACATTTCCTTTCAACTTGATACCCTCCTTTATTTCTTTAGATATCCATGGCGGGTTATCCTTTTTCCGACTGTCCTTCCTATTCACTGGTACATATTTTTGCTCAGCACTGTGAAAAATCTCTTTCAAAGTCCTCTACTGTTATTATGGGAGACTTTAACTTTCCAAATATTGACTGGAAAAGATATAGTTCGAGTACATTAGATGGGTCATTTTTTGTACAATGTGTGCAGGAGGGTTTCCTGACACAATATGTTGACAGGCCAACAAGAGGCGAGGCCACGTTGGATTTGGTTTTGGGTAATGAACCAGGCCAGGTGTTAGATTTGGAGGTAGGAGAGCACTTTGGGGACAGTGACCACAATTCGGTGACGTTTACGTTAATGGTGGAAAGGGATAAGTATACGCCGCAGGGCAAGACTTATAGCTGGGGGAAGGGCAATTATGATGCCATTAGACATGACTTGGGGGGATAGGTTGGAGAAGTAGGCTGCAAGTGTTGGGCACACTGGATAAGTGGAGCTTGTTCAAGGAACAGCTACTGCGTGTTCTTGATAAGTACGTACCGGTCAGGCAGGGAGGAAGGCGTAGAGCGAGGGAACCGTGGTTTACCAAAGAAGTGGAATCTCTTGTTAAGAGGAAGAAGGAGGCCTATGTGAAGATGAGGTGTGAAGTTTCAGTTGGGGCGATGGATAGTTACAAGGTAGCGAGGAAGGATCTAAAGAGAGAGCTAAGATGAGCAAGGAGGGGACATGAGAAGTATTTGGCAGGTAGGATCAAGGAAAACCCAAAAGCTTTCTATAGGTATGTCAGGAATAAGCGAATGACTAGGGTAAGAGTAGGGCCAGTCAAGGACAGGGATGGGAAGTTGTGTGTGGAGTCTGAAGAGATAGGCGAGATACTAAATGAATATTTTTCATCAGTATTCACTCAGGAAAAAGATAATGTTGTGGAGGAGAATGCTGAGACCCAGGCTATTAGAATAGATGGCATTGAGGTACGTAGGGAAGAGCTGTTGGCAATTCTGGACAGGCTTAAAATAGATAAGTCCCCGGGACCTGATGGGATTTATCCTAGGATTCTCTGGGAGGCCAGGGAAGAGATTGCTGGACCTTTGGCTTTGATTTTTATGCCATCATTGGCTACAGGAATAGTGCCAGAGGACTGGAGGATAGCAAATGTGGTCCCTTTGTTCAAAAAGGGGAGTAGAGACAACCCCGGCAACTATAGACCGGTGAGCCTCACGTCTGTAGTGGGTAAAGTCTTGGAGGGGATTATAAGAGACAAGATTTATAATCATCTAGATAGGAATAATATGATCAGGGATAGTCAGCATGGCTTTGTGAAGGGTAGGCCATGCCTCACAAACCTTATCGAGTTCTTTGAGAAGGTGACTGAACAGGTAGCCGAGGGTAGAGCAGTTGATGTGGTGTATATGGATTTCAGTAAAGCATTTGATAAGGTTCCCCACGGTAGGCCATTGCAGAAAATACGGAGGCTGGGGATTGAGGGTGATTTAGAGATGTGGATCAGAAATTGGCTAGCTGAAAGAAGACAGAGGGTGGTGGTTGATGGGAAATGTTCAGAATGGAGTTCAGTTACAAGTGGCGTACCACAAGGGTCTGTTCTGGGGCCGTTGCTGTTTGTCATTTTTATCAATGACCTAGAGGAGGGCGCAGAAGGGTGGGTGAGTAAATTTGCAGACGACACTAAAGTCGGTGGTGTTTTCAACAGTGTGGAAGGATGTAGCAGGTTACAGAGGGACATAGATAAGCTGCAGAGCTGGGCTGAGAGGTGGCAAATGGAGTTTAATGTAGAGAAGTGTGAGGTGATTCACTTTGGAAGGAATAACAGGAATGCGGAATATTTGGCTAATGGTAAAGTTCTTGGCAGTGTGGATGAGCAGAGGGATCTAGGTGTCCATGTACATAGATCCCTGAAAGTTGCCACCCAGGTTGATAGGGTTGTGAAGAAGGCCTATGGAGTGTTGGCCTTTATTGGTAGAGGGATTGAGTTCCGGAGTCAGGAGGTCATGTTGCAGCTGTACAAAACTCTGGTACGGCCGCATTTGGAGTATTGCGTACAGTTCTGGTCACCGCATTATAGGAAGGACGTGGAGGCTTTGGAGCGGGTGCAGAGGAGATTTACCAGGATGTTGCCTGGTATGGAGGGAAAATCCTATGAGGAAAGGCTGATGGACTTGAGGTTGTTTTCGTTGGAGAGAAGAAGGTTAAGAGGAGACTTAATAGAGGCATACAAAATGATCAGGGGGTTAGATAGGGAGGACAGTGAGAGCCTTCTCTCGCGGATGGAAATGGCTGGCACGAGGGGACATAGCTTTAAACTGAGGGGTAATAGATATAGGACAGAGGTCAGAGGTAGGTTCTTTATGCAAAGAGTGGTGAGGCCGTGGAATGCCCTACCTGCAACAGTAGTGAACTCGCCAACATTGAGGGCATTTAAAAGTTTATTGGATAAGCATATGGATGATAATGGCATAGTGTAGGTTAGATGGCTTTTGTTTTGGTGCAATATCGTGGGCCGAAGGGCCTGTACTGCGCTGTATCGTTCTATGTTCTATGTTCTAACTGTCCCACCATAAAGTCTTTGCTCCCAGTCTATCTTAGCTAGCTCCTCCCTCATCCCATTGTAGTCTCCTTTGTGTAAACACAGGACACTGGTATTGGATTTTCCCTTCTCACCCTCCATCTGTATTTTAAATTCAACCATACTGTGATCGCTCCTTCCGAGAGGATCCCTGACTAGGAGATCATTAATTATTCCTATCTCATTATGCAGGACAAGATCTACGATAGCTTGTTCCCTCGTAGGTTCCATTAAAATACTGTTCGAGGAAACTATCGCGGATACATTCTATGAACTCCTTCTCAAGGCTGCCTTGACCGAACAGGTTTGACCAATCAACAAGTAGATTAAAATCCTCCATGATAATTGCCATACCATTTTTACATGCATCAGTTATTTCTTTGTTTATTGCCCGCCTGACCGTGATGTTATTATTTGGTGGCCTGCAGACAACGCCTATCAGTGACCTTTTCTCCTTACTATTTCTAATTTCCACCCAAATGGATTCAACCTTTTTGTCCATAGAACCTGTATCACCTCTCACTACCACCTGATTGCATCCTTAAATATCACAGCTACACCACCACCCTTACCTTCCTGCCTGTCCTTCCAAATAGTCTGGTACCCTTGGATATTTAACTCCCAGTCATGACCACCCTATAACCATGTCTCTGTAATGGCCACTAAATCATACTCATTCACTATGATTTGTGCCGTCAACTCATTTACCTTGTTTTGAATGCTACTAGTATTCAGGTACAGTGCCCTCATGCTAGTTTTTGTACCTTTTTGTGAATCTTAACATCTTCATTAATAACATCTCCTGAGCTCTTCTTCCCTTTAACATTATTCATAATTTTCCACGTAGAACCCACAGTTCCACGTGCTAACCTGCTGCTTTGCTCCCTGGTAACCATTACACTTCCCATAGTTTTACCCTTCCCATAGCCGCCCCCCCCCCCCCCCCCCCCCCCCCATGCCAATTCGCACTTGGTTTGGGCAGTAATCCAGAGATTATAACCCTATAGGACCTGTTCTTTAATTCCTTTTCTAGTGCCTGATAATCCCCCAACAGCTCCTCTTTCCTAGTCTTGCCTATGTTGTTTGTCCTGCCGTGGACCACAACAACTGGATCCGGCCCCTCCCACTCCAATATCCTTTCCAACTGGTCAGAGATGTCCCTCAGCCTAGCACCGGCCAGGTAACATACCATGTGGTACTCTTGATCCTGCTTACAAAGGATGCTATGAATCCCGCTGATTATAGAATCCGCTACATCTACCACTTGTCTTTTTGCTCCCCCCTGCTTGAATGGCCTTCTGTACCACAGTGCAGTAGTCGGCTATCATCCTCCCTCTCGCCCTTTTCCTCATCCACACAGTGAGCAAGTTCTTCATACTTGTTGGACAAGGTCAAGAGCTGAGGCTCCTCTATTTCTGAATTCAGGATCCCTCTACCTGCCTCACTTGGAGTCATACCCTGCTGTCCCTGACAATTTGCAGAATTTGAAGTACTTAATCTATGGGGTGTGACTGCCTCAGAACATAACATTTAATTATGAGATAATTATAAATTAATAAGATAATTGAAGTAAACAAGACAGAAACAGGTAACTCATTGGCACACTAGTTTGCACTGCTGCTTTACAATGCCAGGACCTTAGGCAACTGTGTGGTGTTTGCGTATTCTCCCCATGTCTGCATGGGCTTCCTTGAACCATAGAATATAACCATAGAATTCCTTAGTGCAGAAAGAAACCATTGATCTTCACTGACATTCTGAAAGAGGGTCTACCGAGGCCGACTCCCCAGAACATAACCTCTAAAACACTGGACACTCAGGGGCAACTTAGCATGGTCAATCCACCTACTCTGCATATCCTTAGACTGTGGGAGGAAATCCACGCAGACACTCTGAGACATACAAACTCCACACAGTCACACCAAGGCCGGCCCTGCACTATGAGGCAGCAGTGCTAACCACTGTGTAACTTCCATTTTCTCCAGGCCACTTTCTTCTTACAGACAATTGATATTGGGTGATTCCAACACACCAGAGAGAAGACTTGAAACTGAAACTTGACATGCTGAAAAGCAATTTAATAATTTTCAAGCTACAAATGAGAAGACCAGCCAAACATATCCCACCTGGGTAAAGAACCCAGGCCTGAGCTCCTCCAGCCCAGCTGAAGCTCCCCTAACCCTCAACTCCCCTGAAGGACCTCTCTCGGCCCCCTGGAGGCAAGTGTGGCAAGTTTATCCACTCACTTACCACCGCCCCCGGGAGTGCAAGGCACCAGGTCCCTGGTTGTCAGGACTTGCACCAATTCACACCAGCATGATCCCGGGCTGAGGTGAGGAGGGAGGCGGGAGGAAGGGGGGGGGGGGTTGTTGGAGCATCCCAAGAGTAGAGTGAATTGGACTTCCTGCCGATAAACTTAAATGGAAAGGGTGCAGAGGAGGTTTACCAGGATGTTGCACATGCTGGAGAGTTTTAGTTATGAAGCGAGATTGGATAGGATAAACTTGGATTGTTTTCCTTGGAGCCGAGGAGACTGAGGGGGGACATGATTGGGATGTATAAAATTATGAGGAAGAAACTTTTCCCCTTGGTAGAGGGATCAATGTCCAGGGGCCATAGAGGTAAGCGGCAGGAAGTTCAGAGGGGCTGTGAGGAAAACATTTTTACCCAGAGGGTGGTGGGAGTCTGGAACTCACTGCCTGAAAGGCTGGGGGAGGCAGAGACCCTCATAATATTTAAGACACATTTAGATGTGCACTTGTGATGCTAAGGCATACAAGGCTGTGGGCCAAGTGTTAGAAATGGGATTAGAATAGTGAGGTGTAGTTTTAGACTGATGAAGACATGATGGGCTGAAGAGTCTTTCCTATGCTGTAGACCTCTTTGACTCGATGACTCTACAGTGCAGAAGGAGGCCATTCGGCCCATCGAGTCTGCACCGACTCTCTGAAAGAGTGCCTGACGCATGTCCACTCCCCACCCACCCTGCCCTATCCCCGTAACCTAACCTGCACGTCCCTGGATGCTAAGGGACAATTCAGCATGGTCAATTCACCTAACCAGCACATCTTTGTACTGTGGGAGGAAACCGGAACATGTGGAGGAAACCCACACAGACACTGGGAGAATGTACAAACTCCACACAGACAGTCACCCAAGGATGGAATTGAACCTGGGTCCCTGAGGCTGTGAGGCAGTAGTGCTAACACTGTGCCACCATGCACCGGTCATGACTGCAGAGGATATGTAGAAGAGCTGGTTAAAGCAAGCAAGGGAGGAGGGGGGGGGAGGGGGAGAGAAATCTAGTTTCAATTGGGTGGAGCAGTAGTGGCGGGGCAGGTGGATGCTTGTTGGAATGGAAATAGGAAAGGATAGTCACTCAAGAAGACGGATAAAGAGAACTGGGTTCGAGAGGACAAATGCCAGGTTCAAATGAGGGTAGTGGGCAAGTCCAGTATGAGCACGGACATGAAATGGGGTATTAGGAGGAATTGCCTGGATCAAGTGGAGAAGGAAAGTCCCAGAATGGAATGACGGTGTTGAAGGAGAAGGAGAGAACATCTTCCTACCCAATAAACTTGGGAAGCAGTCTCAGGAAAAAAGGAACAGAAAGGGGAAAGGGAACTGTGAAATTAGGACTCCAGCCCTGAGCATCACTAAAGATTTTCCTTGTCCTTTTTGAAAGAGGAGCATAAGGCCTTCAACATCCATCTCTACATAACATATTACCATCCCATTTGAAGGATGGCTCCTCTGTCAGGGAAGCATTCCCACGGCATGTTACAGCAATATTGACTGTCGCTTATTTGCTCAAATTCATAAGTGATTTGTCCTTACAACCTTGTGAGGACTCAGAAGTGAAATTCCTACTGGGTTTTAATGCACCTAAAGGGACCATACCTCACAGCTTGATAGTTTTGAGAAGTAGCTCTGGGTGTGTTTAAATATAGTTATACAAATATCATTTTGTTTTGATTACAAATACATTTTCTCACAAGTGTGATTTTTCACACATCACAGTTCTCCACATACAATCTGTTCAAAGGACAGTGACATTCATATCACATAGGCAGTGCACATTGGAGTTAAATAAACACCATTAATTAAGTAATTCTCTCGTGCTATTCTGGTATTATCAAGGGAGAGCATCACATGCTCATGTTGATGAGTTACATATGAATGCAGAACAAGGCTGGATAAGGATTACCTCTATCGTGCACAAGAGCCTCTCTATGTCAGGCCTGGAAGTAAAGTCATTAATCACTTTCTGCCTTGGTTCTCAGATTGGAAATGTTCATTTTGCCTCAGGAAATATGAGGGCAGAAATTTAAACCCTAAGGTGGGAAAGGGGTGGGAGATTTAAAATGTTAAAAATGGGAAAACTGACCCAACCCACCACAAATATACCTAATTAATATGATATTGAGGCTGAGTACCTCAGATTTTAGCAGTCATTTTGATTTAATGGTTGTGGGTTCAAGAAACCTGGCAGCTAAAAATACATGGGAGCTGCTAAATCCAAGTTAACCACAGAACGAAATAATACCTACAGTGCAGAAGGAGGCCATTCGGCCCATCAGGTCTTTACCGGCCCTCTAAAAGAGCACTCTACCTAGGCCCATTCTCCCACCGTATCCCTGTAACCTCACGTAACTTACAGGTCAATTTTATCATGGCCGATCCACCTAACCTGCACACCTTTGGACTGCGGGAGGAAATCGGAGCACCCGGAGGAAACCCATTCATCCTTCACCCGATGCCTGTGTCTATGTATTTACATTGTGCATTTATGTTTGCCCTATCGATAAAGGAGAACTGATGAGTGTGGCATACTTTGATTTCCAGAAGGTATTTGATGAGGTGCCACATCAAAGGTTATTACAAAAAAGTATGAGCACATGTCTCCTCCTTGAAGAACCTCTTAAAATATATCTCTTCATCAAGTTTTTGGCCACTCCCAGGAGACACTTCTCCGACTTTGCATTGATATTTCTATTAGGTGTCCATGAAGTAAGGTAACGGGCTGGATTCTCCGGCCCTCCAGACAAGTGTTTCTCCCGGCGCGCCGTTTGCTGGCAGCCCAATTCTCTACTCCTGCTTCTTGTCAATGAAATTTCCCATTGAAGCCACCCAGGCCTCCGGGATCGCCAAGGAGAAGGAAAGTCTCATGGGTGGGGTTTCGCTGCCGGTGGGAAAAGAGAATCCCAACAGCTGGAGCATTCTGGCTAAGATGTTTTTCTTTGTTAAAAGTGATATTAAAATTCGAATTGTTATTGTCTATTATTTTTGATGGGCAAAAATAGGTTGTAGCGCACAAACCCTGCAAGCCTGTGGGGTGTCCGGGGGGGGGGGGGGGGGGGGGGGGTTTGTCGCGACGGGTACGTACGGAGCCCAATGGGCTGCCGCGCGGTCGGGGCCGTAGGCGCGGGTATTACGCGCGGCCACGTCTAGGGAGGCTGCTAGGGCCCGGGCCTCTGAGAGTCCTAGCGACTCTCTTTCTAGAAGTCTTTGGCGGATTTGGGAGGAATTCATACCTGCCACAAAAGCATCGCGCATTAACATGTCCGTGTGTTCATTTGCGTTCACCGAAGGGCAGCTGCAGGCTCGTCCCAAAATCAGCAGCGCGGCGTAGAATTCGTCCATCGATTCTCCTGGACCTTGCTGTCTCGTCACGAGCTGGTAACGAGCGTAGATTTGGTTAACTGGGCGGACATAGAGACTTTTCAGTGCTGCGAACGCCGTCTGGAAATCCTCCGCGTCTTCGATGAGGGAGAAAATCTCCGTGCTCACCCTCGAGTGCAGGACCTGTAGTTTTTGGTCTTCTGTGACCCGGCCGGTGGCCGTTCTGAGGTAGGCCTCGAAACAAGTCTGCCAGTGCTCGAAGGCTGCTGCCGCGTTCACTGCGTGGGGGGTGATCCTCAGGCATTCCGGAATGATCCTGAGCTCCATAGTCCTTTTTAGGCACTCTTAATAAATTGTAGCGCATAAAGACTCCGTGAGACGAATAGAGTGAAGTCGATGAGGCTTTATTAAGCGTATCTGTTCCCCCGCAGCTCGATAGTAGAATGGCCTGCGGGGGAGGACTCCGGCTTCTTATACTCCGCCTTCAGGGCGGAGCTAGAGGTCAATGGCCAACCAGGACCCGGGATCTGTCAGCCAATGACATTAGGGCTTCCAGTCCCACATGACCCCCAATACATACTACCACATAGGTAGAATTCAAAATAAGTAATCTATAATAGACAGAAAGCTAAATAATGAAAAATCGAACACCATGGATACTGGGAATCTGAAATAAAAACAGAGAATTCGAGAAATACTTCGCAGAGCAGGCAGCATCTGAAGAGAGAGAAAAACAGAGTCAAAATTTCATGTCAGTCATTTTTCAATAATCTTTTTGCAGAACTCCAATGATACATCATTGGTCGTAATTAAGAAAGCAAATGCAATGTTGTCATTTATCTCAAGAGGCTTGGAATATAAAAGCAGGGATGTACTTCTGAAGCTTTATAAAGCACTAGTTAGGCCCCATTTAGAATACTGTGAGCAATTTTGGGCCCCACACCTCAGGAAGGACATACTGGCACTGGAGCGGGTCCAGCGGAGATTCACACGGATGATCTCAGGAATGGTAGGCCTAACATACGATGAACATCTGAGGATCCTGGGATTATGTTCATTGGAGTTTAGGAGGTTGAGGGGAGATCTAATAGAAACTTACAAGATAATGAATGGCCTAGATAGGGTGGACGTAGGGAAGTTGTTTCCATTAGCAGGGGAGACTAGGACCCGGGGGCATAGCCTTAGAATAAAAGGGAGTCACTTTCGAACAGAGATGAGGAGAAATTTCTTCAGCCAGAGAGTGGTGGGTCTGTGGAATTCTTTGCCACAGAGGGCAGTGGAGGCCGGATCGTTGTGTCTTTAAGTCAAAAGTTGATAAATTCTTGATTTCTCGAGGAATTAAGGGCTATGGAGAGAGAGCGGGTAAAATGGAGTTGAAATCAGCCATGATTGGATGGTGGAGTGGACTCGATCGGCCGAATGGCCTTACTTCCACTCCTATGCCTTATGGTCTTATGGTCTTATGGACCTGAAATGTTAACCCTGGGCAGGATTTTCCGGTTCTTCCAACTGGCGGGAACTCCAGGTCCTGCTGAACCCATGGTGGGTTCCCTGGCGGTGGGAATGTGTAGTGATTCCTGTATATGCATATACATAATGGGTTAATGTGTAGTTAGTACAGTCAGAGGATCACTAGAGGGCAACACTAACAGGGGTATAAATACAAGCTCAATCTGTTTTCCCACTATCTTCGGATGTGTTGTGGCTAGAGAACAGAAGTGTATAGTTAGCTCACAGTGCAAGTATAATACTCATAGTTAATCTAATTCTATCTTGTTTAATTTAACTACCAGTAAAAGTATTGAAAATCAAACTCACAAGTTAATTGATAGTTACTCAATGAATTATTTGTTATCACTGGACGACTTTGAATATTCATCATCATCAAAGTTAAGAACATCTTGGCATAAAAAAATGAGTAACACATATTACTTCAAGTAATATAAAATGCCACCAGGAGTTGTAATATAACACAACAGGATGAGCGAGCTACATGAAACACCATAGACGTCGGAGGAACCTGAAGATTCCGCCGGTGGCCAATGATGAGCCACCTCTGCCGTCGGAAACATTCCGCTCTGTTTTCCTCCACAGATTTTGTGCAATGCATTTGCTTTTATTTTCGCTAAATAGTGACCCGGATGTGTCTAGTGTGTCACCCCAGACCCCATTGGTTAATCCTTTCCCGTTGTGCGTCTGTTCAAAAATGATTTGCACTGCAGATTGCTGGAAACGTGAGCAGATGCACCAGAGTATCCCGGTGGGTCACTGGCAGCACACTATCCCCTTAAAGAATGGGGTTGAGGGTTAAAAAAGGAACAAGGGAATGGCCAACAAGAAACTGGGGGAATTCGAGTCAGTTCAAGTGCAGGAAGAGAAACAGAAGAGAGGGGAATAAAGGTAAAATCAAGAAAGAGAAAAATAGGGACAGGGTGGAAAATGAGGGGAAAAAAATTAAAATGTTTGATTTTTAAAAAACCGGAAGAATTTGCAATGAGACTGCATTGTTTCAATTGTTCACTTGATGTGCTGGAGCTGTTGGGTAACGTCACAGTGGTGTAAATCCAGCCATTTTAAAGCTCCTTTCCCTGTTAAATAGCAGCCCCAACTTTCTAAGGAACTCGAAGGGAGGTTCATTTTGTTCATGAGGCTAATAATAATAATCTTTATTATTGCCACTGCAATGAAATTACTGTGAAAATCCCCTCGTCGTCACACTCTGGCTTCTGTTCGGGTACACTGAGGGAGAATTCAGAATGTCCAATTCTCCAAACAAGCACGTCTTTCGGTACTTGTGGTGGGAAACTGGAGCACCTTGGAGGAAACCCACGCAGACACTGGTAAAATGTGCAGACTCTGCACAGACAGTGACCCGAGCCGGGAATCAAATCCGGAACCCTGCCGCTGTGAAGCAACAGTGCTACTGCGTTACTGTGCTACCGTGCCTCCCTAGCATTGGAGCAAAGCAAATCGCCTAGGTTCACTGGGTATCTAACACTCACCACCAGTTTCTGGATAATTTACTTATGATTATGACAGGTGTAATTAAATGTGCTATTATCTTTGGAACAAAATGTGGACCAATGTATCAATTAATTTGAGGTAGATGAGGCATTAAGGGTAATCTTTCAGGATGCTGCTGCTGGATCGGGGCCAAGATGGTCGCAGTTATGGATTAGAAAATCAGAAGTAAAGCATACTGTCCCTTGTTTTCCTTTCTATGATAATTCACAGCAAATAAATGGATCGTATCTCCTGTAATCAGGCAGAACTTTTGTCCTTTGTAATGTTTGACTAAGTTGGTGGATAAAAGCTGAATATAGATAATAGAATTCAATCATTTGTGATCATCGCCAGATGTACTGCTGGGAGCTCCATTAATCTTCCCATATTTCACTGTCAGAATATAAAATTTGCTAAAACAGCTCATCACATGTGTAAAACTTTCTTAACATTCAACATTATTTCATATCAGAATAAGAATATAAAAGGCTTGAGGTTAAAATGTACGGGCAATGCTCACAAATCATCATTTTCTTGTGTATATAAACATGCTCGAATTACAGAGTTAAGAGCAGGTAAGACTTTTAGGGTTAGAATACGCATGCTGATCATCTTCAATAAGCAAGGAGCTATTAACAGAACCTGAAAGTGCATGAGCGTTAATTGTGATCTCACATTGATGATAGACCTTGCGTACAGCTAACACGTGTTGAAAAATAGAATTCCGAGCCTCTAATCTGCTCTTACTGGCACAATATGTATATAGCTGGTCCATTCAGCTTCTGTTCAATGGTAATCCCCAGGTTGTTAATACAAGTGGATTAAGTGATGGTAATGCCATTGTCAAGGGGTGGTGGTTAAATTCTCTCTCTTGTTGAAGATGCTCATTGCCTGGCATTTCTATGGTGCAAATGCAACTTGCCACTTTTCACCCCAAGCCTGGATATTGTCCACGTCTTGTTGCATATGGACATAGACTGCTTCAGGCCTCATGACAAAAGGAAAGACATTGATAAAGCAGCCAAAGATCTTTGGGCATAAGACACTACCTTATGGATCTCCTGAAGAAAAGTCCTGGAACTGAGATGATTGACTGCCAACAACCACAGCTATTTTCCTTTATCCAACTGATTGAAAGTTTTCTTCCAGTTTCTCATTAACTTCAGCTTTGCTAGGTTTACTTGATGCCACGCTCCGTCAAATGCTGCCTTGATGTCAAGAGTAGTTACTCTCACCTCTTATCTAGAGTTCAGCTCTTTTGTCCATGTTTGCACCAGGCTGTAATGATCAACATAAGAACATAGGAATTAGGAGCAGAGTAGGCAATTTAGCCCTTCGAACCGGCTTCGCCATTTACTCATATCATGGCTGATCTCTTCCTCGTCATAAAACCATCTCCCTATCTATTCCCCGTATCCCTTTAACCTTTTTTAAAATCAGGAATATATCTGTCTCCTTCTTTAAACCATTTAATGATTCAGACTCCACCGCACTGTGGGGCAGCGAGTTCCACAAATTCACCACTCTGCGAGAAGTAGTTTCTCCTCCTCTCAGTTCTAAATCTACCACCTCTCAACCTATATCTGTGACCTCTCATTCTAGATTGACCCACAAGAGGGAACATTTGGCCTACTTTATCAGTCCCTTTTAGTATTTTATATATTTGATCAGATCCCTCTCATTCTTCTAAACCCCAAATGATTATAAGCCCAAACTGTTTAATCTCTCCTCCTGCATCCACCCTTTCATTCCTGGAATTAGTCGGGTGAACATCCTCTGAACTGTCTTCAATGCCATTACATTCTTCCTCGAATAAGGAGACCAAAACCAGACTCAATACTCCAGATGTGGTCTCACCAGCACCCTATATAATTGCAACAACACTTATCTACTTTTATACTCCAGCCCTTATGAAATAAACACTAAAATTCCATTTGCCTTTTTTATTACATTTTGTAGCTACACAACAATTTTCTGCAATTCACGAACAAAGACATCAGATCCCTTTGCTCATACGCATTTTGAATCTGCTTCCCATTTAGATAATAATTTGCTTTCTATTTTTCAGCCAAAATGGATAACCTCACACTTATCCATATTAAACTCTATCTGCCAAATTTTGGCCCATTCTCCTAGCCTAACTATATCCATCTGTAAAATCTGTATCTCCTCTTCACTGCCTGTTTCCCCACCTATTTTAGTATAATCCCCAAATTTTGCTATGTTATACTCTATGCCTGCTGGCAGATCATTTATACAGATGAGGTTAGGTGTTAAATGACCCTTGCAGAACCCGACTGAGTACAGGTTATCGCTGAATAAATGCCGCTTGATAGCATTGTTGACAATGTTTTAATGTGCTTTCAGGGATAGGAGCATGCCATCACTGGAAAGGAAATGTGTCATGTGATCTAGCCTCAGTTTGACTTTGGCTTTTGAGCAGAGCACAGCGTACACAGCTGTGTTGCTATCTTCAGGTGTTTTATCTTTGTGTGATGTTCCCATGTGCCTAGTCTTAATAAATAAACCCACACCATGTTTATATAATCCCTTATGAGTTTTTGATGCCTTTATATCATTAAGAAAAAATGACAGATGACACCTTCCATCACTTTGCTGAAGATCAAGAGTAGGTTAACAGGGTAGTATTTGACCAAGTTGCATTTGTCCTGGTTTTGTGAACAGGACATATCTTGTAAATTTTCCACATTTCCAGTGTTGTAGCTGTACACTTGGCGAGGCCTGTGACTAATTCTGGAGCACAGGTCGTCAGTACTATTGTCGGAATGTTGTCAGGGCCCATAGACTTTGCAGTATCCAGTGTCTTCAGCTGTTCCCTGATATCATTTAGAGTGAATCATATTGGCTGAAAACTCGTACCTGTGATAATGGGGACTTCAGGAGATGGCCAAGGTGAACAGGAGAAGGAAGCTCCACAAATATCTCCATCCTCAAAGATAGAAATCCCAGCACATCACAGCAAAGAAACAAGGCAAAGTGGCAGGTGATGATTCATCTCGGTCTTTTCATGTGAATTTCTCCCTCCACCACTGACATAGTGGTAGGAGTGATTACCATCTACAATATGCATTGCAGCAACTCACCAAGCACCTACCAAAACCAGGACCTCCACAGCAAAGGTAGACTAGAACAGCAGATACAAGGGAACACACCATCTGGAACTTCCCCTACAAGCCACACATTACCCTGACTTGGAACTATATCATCATTCCTTCACTGTCGCTGGGTCAAAATCCAGAAACTCCTTACTGTGGGTTTACCTCCACCAGGTGGACTCCAGTGGTTCAAGAAGGTAACTTACCACCACTATCTCAATGGCAATTAGGGATGGGCAATAAATGTTGGCCTAGCCATTGACACCCGCATCCTGTTACTGATTTATTAAAAAATCAGCACAAAGCAGTAACCTGACTTTGAGGACCAGCAACCAACTTCTGTTTAGATAAAATTTGTTGAAGCACTTAGGATTGTGTTTGGAGTTCCTTTGTAGAGTTACTGCAAGCATTCAAGGAGGCAATACAGTTTGGTGTCCCAATCTATGCCAGGTCTGCAGACTGCTGTTATGTCTCTCAATCTACAAAACTAACTAGCAAATTGAATGAAGGCTTCAGAGAGCCGAGAAGGGGAAGGGAAGCTCTCCACAGAAGGTCCTAACCAGCACTGGGTTTTCAGATAGCACTTCTACTTCCACCTCACCCAAGAGTAATGCCGGAGCCGACAGGTTTAACAAGAAGGTGGTCACACCTTCTTCAACCTGCACTGGACACTCTCGCCTGGTCATGGATGGCTTTGCCAATGGGCATAAAGATCACATTGGTGTTGGCCATTTCTGTGTCCAGATCTTTCTGGGCAGGGACATGGAACATTTTCAACATCTCCCATGCAAGTGACCATTGATGCACCTTAATTTTTTTTTTTCAATTAAGGGGCAATTTAGCATGGCCAATCCACCTACCCTGCTCATCTTTGGGTTGTGGGGACGAAACCCACGCAAACACGGGGAGAATGTGCAAACTCCACACGGACAGTGACCCAGAGCCGGGATCGAACCTGGGACGTCGGCACCGTGAGGCCTGGAGGCCATCTGTGTCAGGAGGGCTGAATACATAATTTCCTCCCACAGCAGGGATAAGCAGGATGACAGAGCATGTGGCTTTGACAGGATAGTGGGATTCCATTGGGGTAGGTACCATTGACTATGTGTATGAATCTGAGGGCATCCCCTATATCAATGTAGTGTGCTTTCCCAAATGTAATGGACTTTTATTCTGTCACTGTGCAGTTGGTGTGGGATCATCATGTTGAAAGCCCTCTATTTTGGTAGCAGCCACAGAACCTGCTCAGACCCTTTGTTTCATGGAATGACTTCCCATGGATCAACTATTGTTACTGCTTGTGCTAAATGGGCAGTTTCTGTGATGTAATGTAGGTGCTAATTTGTTAACTGAAATAGATTGGAACCTCTGCTGAAACAGCATTCTGTGAAACTTTCATGGGCTGGCATTGGCAACTGTTGTTCCTGACTTTGTCTCTTTAGTATTGTGACATAACAGCACATCAGGACTTGTGTTTGAATCTGAGTGGGTTTGGTTACTTTTACTCTACTGTCATAGTTTCATCTAAAGCTTCAGTGTTGAACAACATTTGAGAGTGTTCACTGCAACCCCAAATATGAATCCCATCAGAATTGTAAATCACTGCCATGATTCCTAATTAGCTTCAATGTTATAATTAAATAGAGGCCCAAAAGTATTCTTAGTATGGAACCAGTTAATATAAGACGCACTATAGATGAACAACATATGTGACAACTTTCTAATAATTGGAAACATGAGAACCTAAAGTACAGCCTGTATGCTGTATATGGCCAAGGTTTTTAACTTATACCTTTATTTCTTTCTTTCATTCATTGGTTTATCCCGTTTCAAATTTGTCAGTTAAATTTTAAAAGCCGGTTCTTAATCCTGTTGCCCTACTGGTGCATAAATCCTAAATCGGGGATCAAGATTAGTCAGCATCAGCAGCTTGAGAAACACATAAACTTATTAAACCGTTTTTGAACTTTATTCATGGATCCTAAGTTATCCATCCCAGCAAGGTTTGCGTGCCCCTATTCAGTAATTTTATTTTTTTAAGAAGACTTGTGAACAAAGCAGCGTTTCACATCCTTTTCCTGCAATTAGTGAATAGAGCAAAATGTGCCGCCATGTATTCAAAATAGATGTTCACCTTTTAATTATGCATTCATCTAAACAAAACTATCTTCAATAAAAATGCAGAGTGGAAATTGCTCCATTAAAAATGACATCCGCTCTTCGGAGAAGTGATGAGATTGCATTTCTGATTGCCACCCTATACATCATAAGATTTGCCTGAGGGTACTGGGATCATATGCAAAATATACAATAAATATTCAGATTTTCAGTGAACATGAAGAACAATTTTGAGAAGCTCTCATTATGATGTATTCCATGAGCCACAACTAGAATACATTTTCAATCATTTGAAGACATTTCAAATGGAGGCCATTAAGTGGGAGTACAACCTTCATGGTAAATGGATTTTTAATGTAAAATCGCTTGCACTTTCACTTCAAAAACATGCCTCCTACTGTACCACAATATGCTGAACAAACGCCATTAGATTTTAGGAATGGTTAGATGATTCAGGTCTCTGTGCACAGAAGTAGTGATCCTTGTGCTGTTTTTTTGGGAAAGAAATGGGAAGTATTCTTTGCATTATTTGATTGCTGAGCCATTTGTATCCTGCATCTTAGCATGCCCTTCCAAAGAACATTGAATACGCAAATAAAGCTGAAGTAAACACATTTAAAGTTTGTCAGAAGATTCTGGAATCAATGTTAGGGGACAACAGCCTCAGTTTGTTTTAGCAGAATGGTAATTAGACCAAACTGGCAATATAGACTAGGTAAGTAGTAAATAAATAGTACGTAGGAAGTAAATAGACCACACACCAAAGATAAATTATGGGAATGTACATCCAAATCCGAGATTTGTCTGATATGAATCAATTTACGTCCATGGTTCTATATCAAAAAGAGTGATTCTAACTTTCTATCGATCATCATTGAGGCTACATTTTCCTTCATCATCACTGGGTCAAGATCCAGCTACTTCCCACCTACTACTGTGGGAGTACCTTCGCAACTTGGACTGCAGCAATTCAATAGGAAGCCCATCATCACGTTCCCAAGAGTAACTAAGAATAGGCATTAAATGCTGTCCTTGCTGGTGTAGAATCCACTGAAGCAGCACACATGGATCAGCCAGGTAGAAAACAAAGGTTCTAGTCATTCACAATGTCACACTCTCTACTCCCTGAAGGGCCTCCTTCCCAACCTGCTCCCGGGCCGGGGATTTTACACTAGAGAGCTGAACTCTCAGTTAAGGGGGAATCCCCGCCCCTCATTACCAAGGAACTCATATTCAGAGGAGGTCAGCTGGAATCTAATTGTCTTTATCTTGTGACCTCCCTGAGGGTTATAACATCACTTCCCAAGTCTGGAGATATGTCCATGTCTGTGACTGGGAATACTGGCTATTTAGGAGTCCTAACCCGGGAACGGCCGTCGAGAATCGATTGAGAACCAGCCGGTGGCGTGTACTGGACTGGGGAGCGTCACCTTTGCGTGGAACATCTCAGGGGATGTAGGCACTGCGGCAGCCAGCGTGATAGACACTGCTGGCTTGGGTGGTGGCAATATGTCCATGTTGGCCTCAGGATCAGTGTTCAGTGGGTACTCTTTCGGAATTTTGGCGTCCTCTACATTCAAGACTGGCTTCTCTATGGTAGATGCATCCGGAACTAATGGCGGCGATTGGGATGGAGGTTCGGTTCAAGATGGGGGCGGTTCTGGTCCGAAATCTCCGGAATGGGATCTGGCGTCTCTTGGATCCGACCTCGGAGGTGGTCCAGATGCCAGTTCGCATCCATGTGCCCGCACTCGATATGAAACTGGTGCGTCTGGGCCAACATAATGCCTGGTGTACACGAGGCCCCTTCTCCAAAATTCCAGATGTACACTGAGTCTCCCACTATGAAGGCGGGTAAGGGTGAATGCCATCCAGTGCAAGTCTCAACTCGATCCTGGCACCGGCAGACTTTCCCGCCAATGTCAATGGAGGACTAAACTTAAATGTGTTCGCAGTTGACGGCCCATCAACAGTTCGGCCGGAGCGACCCCCGTCGTGGCATGGTCCACACTCGGCCCAGCCATTCCCATCGGTGGAGCGATGCCGCGAGTGGCAGTTTTTGGTGCTCCTATCACGGGATGCAACACTGAGCCACCTTCTCAACATCTGTGTCTATTCCTGGGCACCATATGTAGTTGTGGGCCAGGATCTTCATTTTTGACGCTCCTGGATATGGATTGTGGAGATCTTGTAAGAGCAGCGCTCTTCCACCCTCGGGAACCACTGCGCTCCTTCCCCACAATATGACACCGTCCTCAGTGCTCAACTCGGGAATTCTATTAGTGAACACCTTTAGGTTCCCCAGCAAGGCCTGGTGTTAGATTATATGCCACACCCGTGACAACTGCGGGAACGTTTGTGTCCAGCTGTGGAAGCGGGAGGCCATAACTGGTAAAGAATCCATGAAATGGATCACTTCATCAGCCGTTGTCAGGCAGGCGGCCTGGTGGGAAGAGGGTGATGGCTCAAAGCATCGGCGTGAGGGATTATGAATCTGGAACAGTGTTCCAAAACATATTGGTATGCCACTAACAGCAGAGCCCACCCCTGGATCCAGGCTAACGCAATGCGGGGGAGTGGCGGGCTGCGGGTTGGGAGGGGGGGGGGGGGGCGGGGGTGTAGGAATCACCAGTTCTTCTTTAAACAACTCCAACAGGGGCTTGTGGTTGGTGTGGACTATGAATGGGTGTCTGTAGGCATACTGATGGAATTTCTTAACTCCAAATACAAATCAAGCCTTCTTTCTCAACCTGAGCATAATTTTTCTCAGCATCGGTCAATGTCCATGACGGGAAGCATCGCACGTTAACCACAGCGACTTGGTTGGGTCAAAATGAATTAATTGGCGGTTGATGACAGTTGTTTCTTCACCATCGCAAAAGCTGTTTCCTGGGCCTGGGGACCACTCCCAATATTTTTCTTTAGCAGACGGTGGAGGGAGCCAAGATTGTGGCGAGGTTTGGAATAAATGTTCCGGAGTAATTCACTAGATCCAAAAACGAGCGTAATTCAGTCAGTCTAAGTGGCACTGGGGCCTGATGAATGGCCTGTACTTTGTCCTCCATAGGGGGTGCAACTCATGGCGGTCTACCCAATAACCTAGGTAGGTAACCTCGGTTGCGTTGAATCCGCATTTTTCCCTGCGAAGGCGGACCCCTGCTTCCTCAAAGCGCTGGAGGACCTCGGCCAAATTTTCCAGATGCTCCCAGTTCAATGAACCGGTGATTAGGCCACCGTCAAGGTACACCACCACTCTCGGGAGCCCGAGCAGGATGTTTCCCATTAGCCACTGGAAGATTGCACAAGTAGAGGAAACCCCGAAGGAAAGCTGGGTGGAATATGGAGGGGAGTCTGCCCAGGACACCATCGGGTCCACAAGGGTGCATTCTGCAAACCCTCTGCCAGTCCAATCAAAGGTGGCGTAAGCAATCATGGCCCAGTAAACCTGGGCAACTGCCGTTTACCACCACTAGCGGGAGATTTGCCGTCCGATGCCTGTACTCCACCGCGACCGTCTCTGTAACTGCTATTGCCAGTGGTTCACCTGTGTAGGTAGCTAGGCAGGCATTGGTGTCACAAAGGACCAGCATCTGAGGGCCGGAATGAATATGGTTTAAAGTCCAGTGGCTGACCACTGATACTGCCGCGCCCGTGTCTAACTCCATTTGGGTGGACTGTCTGTTCACTTGTAACGATAGCTGGATGGGGGCGACCGGAGATGAAGACAGTCTGCGATGAGCCTCCTCTTTGTCATCCACATAGTGGACCTGGTCAGTTCGGCAATGGTTGCGCCTGGCGGGGTGGCAGGACGGAAGGCCCTCTCTGGGCCAGCTGTAGTTTGGTGTTCTACTGCCGGTGGTTACCGGCGGGAAACAATATTCCTGTTCGCTGCGGTCAGGGGGAGGGAATGCTGTGGCGTTCTGGGCCTCGGCAGCGGCGGTGTTCCTGTCGGGGGTTGGCCCACCGTCAGTGCTCTGCCCCCAGGGCAGGAGCCAGGCAGCGTGTAGTTTGGCAGCTAAGGTTCAGCACCGCCATACCTCGGAGCTCCTGGACCCCTTTATCTGTGCTTTCACGGGAGTTGGCTATCTCCACAATGCTTTGCAATGTCAGGTCAGTTACCACCAGAAGTTTTCTTTGTGTGTCGGTGTTGCGTATTCCACATACAGATCTGCCTCGCAGTGATTCGGAGGTTGCGGCTAATTTTCAGAGCCGAGCCATGAAGTTGCTGGTCGATTCCTACTGGGTCTGAGTGGGCGTGTGAAATTGGAACCTTCGGACGATTAATGACTGTTGCGGGTCTTGATGCCTCTTCACTTGATGCTGCCCAACATCGCAAACGGCTAGGTATCCGGCGGCTGTGGATGGATGAGGCTCTTACTGAGGCTGTATGTTGGCCCCCACAAGCCGTAAACAACAGCATTGTCTGCGCACCTCCCTGTCAATCCCGTTTGCATGGAAAAAGTAACTGTGTTCTTTCAACATATTGTCCCGAGTCATCGACCTCTACCTGAAAAAACTCAAGCTTACCAATGTCAGCAGATGGATCAGAGGCCTCTCTAGGCCTTGCCAAAGTGGCTCCGGTGTGTTGTATCTGGTGTCGACGGCAGCTTCACTTTATTCTGATCGCCAGTGTAGAAGCTGCTAAAGCAGCACACATGGATTAGCCAGATGGAAAACAAAGATTCTATTTAGTCACAATATTACACTCTCTACTGTCCAAACGGCTTCCAAACGGCTTCCTTTCCGAACTGCTCCCAGGTCGGGATTTTTACACTAGAGAGCTGAGCTCTCAGTTAAGGAATACCGAAGCCCCTCATTACCGGGGGAACTCATATTCAGAGGAGGTCACCTGGAATCTAATTGTCCTCATCTTGTGACCTCCCTGAAGGTTATAACAGCTGGAGACACTCATATCCCATATCCGGGCCATGTGCAGTAAGATTGCTCTTGATGGACCTCTGTGACTATTCGGAACCCTTGAGATCCGTTATCCCTTCTCAGTTCCCAAATAACAGAGGTCAAATCTGTGCTTTTTGGCAAAGTCCACTTCTACTTTATTTGTCAGCTGTGCCACTCGTAACTTTATTTTTGATACAACATTCAGGAAGTTCCGACTAGTCCTTTAGCAAGCTAGTCAGATTGATTATCTTTAGCAAATACAGTAGTTGAGTTTTCATTCAATTACAGATCCTGGTAATTCTTCAAATCATAATACACAGGATAACGTAACTAAAAAGTGATTTAAACAAAAGAAAGATGGCAATTAGCAAAAGCAAGCAGCAAATAAATAGGCTTCAGAAATTTAGATAGGGTGATTCCGGAATGAGTTTTTTCATCCCGGCAAGTGATTCTTATGGAGATTATTATCTTCAGGTCTGGCCTTTTTACTTCTGATTGGCTTTAACTCATTTATAATTTACTCAATTTAGCCAAACTGTCTGTCTATCAATTTAAGAGATACATGTATTTAAATATATTGGTGCCAATTTCCCTTTCCATCGCTTGCCAATTTAATTAGAAAAACCCAGTTTTCATTAAGAAATTATCAGCCCTAGACTGGCTGTTACTATAGAAACGGGACTACTTGTACTGGACAGCCGCCCAGTTTTTAACCATACAGTAGGGCCTTTTAGCTAGTTGACGGCACTGGCCTTGCAGTCTCAAGCAACTTGCAAAATGTGAAACCTAAAAATTAAAGAGTATTATCTGGATTAACCTTTAGTGGATTCCCAGCTATTGTTGCACTGAAGTAATGCTTAATATGATTATAATTAATTATTCTTAATGAGTTCTCAATTAAACCTCTATCATCGTCCCTTACTCTCATGGTTATAGCTGATTAGAAAAGTCCATTTCTATCAGCTCTTTTATCAAAAATGTAATTTAAAAAGATCTCAATGTGCTTCCCAAAATGATTGGTACATTGGGAATCAAACCATGGCATCAGGAGAATTGACATGAAAATGTGATCATGTGAAGATGGTTTTGAGTAGGTATTAAAGATGGATAGTATCAGAGAGATGGGCTGAGGCAGAGAAAGGCTCTACAGAGGTGGATGAAGGAAGGAGGGTAAATATCAGGTCAAAATCAGAGGCCAAGAGAGGATTTAAGGCCTAAGGTGGAGTGGCAGAACACAGTAAGGGCATTGAGTGATTTGAAGATAAAGACTATGGGCGGGATTGTCTGTCAGCCGACGGCAGAATCGGGAAAGGGGATTGGGCGGAGAATTGGTTCTGACGCCAAAATCGCGGTGGGCATCGATTTCACGCCAAATCCCAATTCTCCGTGGCCTTGACAGCGGCGTCAATGCGTTCCAGAATGCACGTACAGTAAACACCATTGGCATATCATTAACGAGCGTGACCCGGTATTCTCCAGGGACTCTGGGATTCTCCGCCTCCAATGGGCCAAATTTCTGATGGTGACATTCACTTGTACTGAAACAGGCACCGTGGCTACTGAAGGGGAGAGAGCGGGTACGGAAAGTGTCAACATCACCATAGTTTGTCGACGGGTGTGCCACTGGATAGGGAGCTTCTGCCAGGGCTGGGGGAAGTGGTGGGGGGTGGGTGGTAGCAGTGGCCAGGAGGTGGGCTGTGGGGTTGTGGTGGACCGGCATGGAACGCCATTGCCACAGCCTACAAGGCAGACATGCAGCTGCGCTCATCGGTGACTGCCCACTGTGAACTTAGGGCCACGGGTCATATGCGTACCCCTCCAGGCCACCCCCCCTAGGTGCCCTCTGGTCCCAGCTGACCCATCAGCCATATGGGTATGCTCCTGCGCAACCCGAACCATCTTGTTGGCTGGGATGGTGTGGATGTGGGGAGTGAAGTGTGGATTTGCAGCTGCAGCTTGTCGGCTTCCTGAGTGCCAATTGCGAATCCGGCACCATTTCTCATTGGAATGGATTGTGTTCCATGTGGCGTCGGTTCTAGCCCCTTAACAGTGACTGAATCGGTCCATGTGCGGTTGCAGATTTTCTGTCGTGGAACTCCACGAATCCTGCCCCAGCATCAACGCTTAGTCTCAGGAACAGAGAATCCAGCTGCATAATTCTCAGTGAAATGCCTTCGGAAAGGGAATCAATGCAGATAAATAATGCCAGGGCTGGCAGGTGAATAAGAGGTACTGTCGAACAGGATTTTAGCTGCTTTGGAAAAGCTTTAGTTTTTGAGGGTGGAGTAGGAGTCTAGGATCTCGAGGTGAAAAGAGTGTGGATAATGGTTTCAGCCGAGGAGGCTGTGGGAGGGCCAGAGAAAGGCAATTTTAAGCTAGAAATAAGCAGTTTTGGTAATGGATGGGTTGTTGAGTTTGAAGCCCAGAATGGAGTCGAGCAGAATTTCAATTATAAAAGCCTGGTTCAGTCTGAGAGGGAAATAGAGTCATTAGCAAAGTAGGAAAGATGGAAGTGGTTGACATACAGACGTACGAATTAGAAGCAGGAGTAGACTTGGCCCTTCGAGCCTTCTCTGCCATTCAATAAGATCATGGCTGATCTGATTAAACGTCCTGCCTGCCCCCTGACATAGCACAGAAAGCAAACCCTCTCACTGTGTGCATGCTTGGGTATCCTCACTTATAAAGCATCGGAGCATTGGAGAGAGTTCAGAAAAAGATAACAAGGGCTATGCTAAGTCTTTGAGATATGGGGCGAAATTCTCTTACCCGCCCCGCCACATTTCTGCGCCGACCGGCCGGCGGGAGTCTCCGTAACACCGGCCGGTCAATGGGGTTTCCCATTGTGGGGCACCCCCACGCCGTCGGGAAACCCCCGAGCGCCGGCAGAACGGAGACTCCCGCCGGCGGAGAATGACGCCCATGGTGCGGGATTCTCCATCCCACGCCCACGTCGGCAGCGGAATCCTCCGTCCAGACAGCCAGCCAATGGGATTTCCCATTGTGGGCACCCGCACGCTGTCGGGAAATCCACGGTTGTGAGTGCGCTGCCGGCGAAATGGAGGATCCTGTCGATGGAGAAACCAGCCCTCAACCTTTTAAAGGAGATGCATTGAGTTCAAGTACTTCAATAGATAATAGCAGTTTGAGAGTAGAAATGATCGGGGTTTTAAAAAAGCATTGAGGAATGGAAAATGTCGATTTAGCTTGAATTGTAAGCAGAGAAACAGAGGGTGTGGAAACGATATTGAGCAGCCTGAAGCAAGATTAAATCAAAATAATATTTCTTTCCTTTATAGAGAGTAGTGGATATGTCGTGGACTTCCAGCTAAAGTTGTTTGTGCTGTGCCAATTAACATATGTGGAAAAGAGCCAGACCATTATCTGATCTGTAGCAGATAAACAGAAAGGGCTAGAATTGTGGAAGGTGGAATCTGGACACAGCTCACTGCTACCAATGTTGATGATGGTTTAGGCTGCCATTACCCTGCCTTAAGATTAAGACTCTGAACAAGATTCCAATTCCGATTGATTTTGATTCACATTCAGAATCATTCCGATTCCGATTGATTCGGATTCACATTCTGAATTATTAAGATTTAGGGTAAAATGTTCCATTTTGGGGACTGAGTGTGATGGCGGGTAGAAAGTCCCCATGATTCTGCTGGGCGACGGGCATGTAATCATGCCAGATTATCTGCTTTTCAGCTCATTATTTATGCATCAATGAGTAGCTCGTCGAGTCTCATGGCAGAGCGGGCAGGGATGGGTCTGCCCCGTTGTCACCTCATGGGGGTCGAAGGTCCAGCCGCCATATTTAAAAGGACATCACACACACATTCACTCACTTCAGGATAGGACCTGTGTCATGAAGGATCTCCACGGTGTTGAAAAGATGCAAATCATCTGCTCCAAAGTTTTGTTCTATCCACTCTCGTGATGTGGACTTTGCTGGTGAGGCCAGCATTTATTTCCCTAATTGCCCTTGAGAAGGGGGTAGTGAGTTACCTTCTTGAACTGCAGTCCATGTGGTGTTAGAGAGGGATTTCCAGAATTGTCAGGATGGTGAGTGGCTTGGAGGGGAACTTCCATATATCTGCTGCCCTTGACCTTCCAGATGGTAATGGTGGTGGATTTGGAGGATGCTGTCTGAGGAACCTTGATGAGGTCCTTCAGGGAATGGCTTTGTTCACGATGCATATGTGGTCATACAGGTAACTGACTGAACTGAAGTTGAGTGCGACACCACAAAGTGATGGAAGATACTTGAGGAAGGGATCTGTTACTCTTGGTTGAACACGGATTATTGCATCACATGGAAGAGGCATTCAGTACCTGAGACTTTAATGGAAAGAAGCAAAATATAGTTACAAAGGTGCAAAGTATATACAGTGATTGCATGAACACCTGTGCCATCATTGCGCTTTCAGAACTAATTAATGTTTCTTACTCTGCCATCCACTGCAGAGATGGAGGTAGCCTTCTGACTGCTATTTCCTATTGTCAGATGACTTTGACGAGTGTCTTCTGGAGGCGTTTAGGGCCCTGGCCTGTTAAGGAGCTCCTGCTCTGGGGCAGGCGCACCCTTCTTGATTGATTGATTAATTTATTGTTACATGTACCGAAGTACAGTGGAAAGTATTTTTCTGTGGCCGAGGGAACATACACAGTACGTACATAGAAGACAAAAAGCATAATCGACAGAGAACATTGACAAATAATACATCGACAAACAGTGATTGGTTGCAGTGCGGATCAAGGGCAAAAAAAAAGCAAATACATGAGCAAGAGCAGCATAGGGCATCGTGAATAGTGTTCTTATCAGATCAGTCCGAGGGGGAGCCGTTGAGGAGTCTAGTAGCTGCGAGGAAGAAGCTACTCCTATGTCTGGATGTAGGCGTCTTCAGACTTCTGTATCTTCTGCCTGATGGAAGGGCCTGGAATAGGGAAAAGCCTGGGTGGGAGGAGTTTCTGACAATTCTGTTTGCCTTCCTGAGGCAGCGGGAGGTGTAAGCAGAATCAATGGGATGTGTAATGCATTGGTCTGAGTTCACCACACTCTGCAGTTTCTTGCGATCTTTGGCCGAGCAGTTTTCATACCAAGCTGTGATGCAGCCGGATAGGATGCTCTCTATGGCACATCTGTAGACATTTGTGAGAGTCGATGCAGACATATCAAATTTCTTTAGCTTCCGTAGGAAGTTGAGATGTTGCTGAGCTTTCTTGACTATTGAATCAACGTGAGTAGACCAGGACAGACTGTTGGTGATGGTGACCCCAGGAACGTAAAGCTAACTTAACCATCTCCATTTCGGAGCCATTAATGTAGGCGGGGTGTGTGTCGCACTACACTTCCTGAAGTGGATGATCAGTTCCTTGGTCTTTCCAGCATTTAGAGGGAGGTTGTTTCCGATACACCATGCAACCAAGTGACCTATCTCCCTTCTGTAGTCTCCGCGACCTGGCCGTCTGCAGTTAATGGGGTTACAGACAGAGGGGATTTGAAATGGCTGGACACCCTTGGAGAGTCTTGGGTGGATGCCCACAAGGAGTCCGTTGACACTTTTCCTCTCTGTAGGTGCCTGAAGAACTCCTCCCTGATTCCTTGATGAGAAGGAACCCCGATCCCCTCTCGTCTAGCTGGAATGCACTCATGGCTAGAGCGATGATTTGCAAATGACTCAGGATGTAAGAGTTATGCAAGCCCCTTAGGTACATCACTATCTGCTTTTGGTGATAACAGATCCTCTGCACAGAGTAGAAACCATTTGTATTGATAAATTTTCCTAGCTGTCAGCAGGGAGCTCTTCAGGCCACAAGTGCGCACTCAGTAGCACCCTACGCATGTAGGAAGATGGAGATTTCTGCTTATCCCACAGCTCCGGCAGCCTGGCTGGATTCATCCCTGGTGGACGACAAGTAATTGTGTGCCTATGCGTTTATGAGTGGACAATTGTGAGGTTCCGTTAGGTCCCCAGTGGAGCCCTGGAATGATCCACTGGGAAAAAAGTTGAATGCAGCAGCAACCTTCAGAGTGACTGGTATTGGCTGACCTCTCAGTCCATGCGGTGAGAGATCCCCATGGATCATGTGTCAGATTGTTCCTCCACATCCCGTGACAAACTAAGGTATCTGTGACACGATCTCTTGCTCATCTCCGTGTATGATTGTATCTTCTGTAGATCCTTGGTCGTGCCAAATGCCTCTGTAGATGTGGTCCCCCTTCATCAGCTTTTGGGTCTTCCTGGGCCCCCACTGGCACTTGTTCCTCAGGGCAACGCTTTTCCTTGAGCTGTGCCACACGACGACACACCCTTCTTCTTCCCACTCATATCAAGCCTACTTGAAGGCAGCATTGCCTGTAGCCTGCATTCTGCACTCATCCTTGTATCTATGGGCAAATGGAACAGAGATATGATTGCAAATGGAATGCTGTCCCACGAGCGCCAAGCCAGGAAACCAGTGAGGAGGCATAGATCTGCTCTCATTCCTGATATGGCATCCCAAGGACATTCCTTCCAGCTGAAGCACATCCTGAAGTTTCATAGGTATCTGAGCACCCCCTTCTGACATGGCTGCACAGTTACAAAGAGGCTTGACTACTGTCAGCGTGACTCCTTTACCTAAGACACCCTCACATGATTGCACTCTTTGTAAGAAGTTACCATTCAAACGACAATGTGGAACCTTGTCTTGAGTATGTTGCTGATTTTCTGTAGCCCCCTAATAGTTTGATCCCCCTTTCCTCTTTATATGACTCCATTACAGACAGGTGGGCAATCCAACCAAATCAAATGTTGCCCTCAGCATTAACAGATCTGTAGAGATATCATGGTTGTGTTGTAAGTCACCGACTGACCACTAGGTGTCTCATTGGTATACATTAATGATGTTGGTTTAGCACAGTGGGCTAAACAGCTGGCTTGTAATGCAGAACAATGCCAGCAGCGTGGGTTCAATTCCCATACCGGCCTCCCCGAACAGGTGCCGGAATGTGGCGACTAAGGGCTTTTCACAGTAACTTAATTGAAGCCTACTTGTGACAATAAGCGATTATTATTATTAAGTGAATGTTAGAGTCAAATGACCCCTCAAACTGGCTGGAGGAAGCTGGAGAGAGGTTGCTTGTGCTTGCTCTTACTGTTATTCATCTGTTGTTTTGTATATAGTTACCCCACAGTTAATTTTAATAAATCGTTTATAGCTTTAGCTACACTTGTTATTGTAATATAAATCAGGCCATCCAATAAGAACATTACAAGATCCTGACATGAGCACGCTTCATAGGTACAAGACTACTTCACTTGGCATTCAACACATGTTAACAGATCTCAGCTGAGACATGATCTGCATAACTTGAGCTAATAATTATTAGGGTGCCCTTTCAATAGGCCCACAATTGTAATAATATCACTCCTCCCACATACCCTCAGACCTCTCGCTGGGCAATCTTTTTCAAGTTTCATTTTTTAACTGCATAATTCCAACCCATAGTCAAATTGGTGGCTTTAATTCTTCTCTCAGATCAGCTTCTAAGCTACCCTCTTACCCTCTAAGCTTCTCCTATCCTCCATCCTCATTGTATCTAAACTCTTCTTCCTCCAACCCTCTCCTGTGCCTACCTGCTGTTTAGGACTCTTCCTTTCTGCGGAGGTTATTGCCTCTCATTGCCACTATACCTAAAACCTGCCATTCATTGCCCCATTGCCAGCTGCAGCCTTCCATTTAAACAAGTGGTCGCCCAGATGGCCTTGGAAGCCTCACCCCCTGCTTTTCTGCCCCCACATCAAGTGATGACTCCTTTCAATGCCTGGGCGCTGAGTACCCACTTTCCCCACCACCTATTCAATGTCAAGAAGGGCATCTCCTTCCAAATGTTGTCACCCTTTGCCCTGTTGACCCTCATAAGTGGCTGTGATTATTCACTCGGGGCAGCCATGACCTGCTCCCTACTTTTACATCTCCCGTCATCTGATCTGCAACAGAAGCGTCTACTTCAAAATGTGACCCTCCAAATCTAACAAGCTCTTCAAGAGATTTTTAAGTGCTTTACTTGGTCTTAACTCAATGGCAGAATAATTCACTGTCCTGCCTGCTCTGCTAGGTAAGCCATGGAATGGTGATATTGTCACTGGGCGAGTAATCGAGAGAATCAGAGTAATGCTCTGGGGACCTGGGTTCGAAGCTCACCATGGCAAATGGGGAAATTTGAATTCAATAAAAATTTGGAATTAAAAAGCCTAATGGTAACCATGAGAGCATTGTCGATTGTTGTAAAAACCCATCTGGTCCACGAATGTCCTTTAGGGAAGGAAATCTGCCATCCTTACCTGGTCTGGCCTACATGTGACTCTAGATCCACAGCAATGTGGTTGACTGTTAATTGCCCCCTCAAGGACAGTTACGGGTGGGCAATAAATGTTGGCACAGCCTGTCATGCCCACATCCCATGAATGAATAAAATAAATATTTTACCTGCTCTGGGAACCAAGGGCTGGATTCTTCGCAGCCCAAAATCGTGGTGCGCCACGGCGGAGAATGCAGTTTGACGCCATAATCGGGCCCGGTGCTGGTTTGGCGATTCTCCGGGCACCGAATATTGGCGGCACCATGGAGTACACCACGCCGCGGCAGGGGGGCATTGCCAGAGGCCCGCTCAACAAACCTCCGCTCCTGACCAGCCGAGTTCCCGACGGCATGGAACTAACCACCTATTGCCGGTCGCGATGCTCATGTGGTGGCTGCGGACTCAGTCCGCGGCCGTCCTGATCTGGGTGGGCGCATCGGAGACCAGGGGGGCCTTATAGGTGGCCGGGGGTTTAATGTGTGGGGGTTGAGGCTCGGGCACGCGACCGATCGAGGGGGTCTCTTTCTTCGGCTGGCTCCGTGGTCCAAGTCCGCTATGGAGCACGGCGCAGCTGCTGGAGTCCGCCGCCATGCGCCTGGGCGGCCTCTGACCCGGAAGTGCAGTGGCCCGTATCTGCAGCAAAAGCTGCAGGGCTTGGAATTCGTTTAACTTTTTTGCAGGAATTTCAGGACTATCCATTGAGACAAGTGGTTGCTCAGATGTCCTTGGAAGCCCCGTATCTTCAAACTTTCCCGACGGCAGCTGCCAAAATTTTTAGGCTTCTGCTTCCTCCATTCCTGAGTTGGGAAGGCCTGGAAATTCAGTCCCTGGTTCTGTTTTCAATTACTGGACATGCGGAGGGACTGCCTAGCACTACAGATATGACTGGAATAGGCACACTTGAAGCCATTGTTTCTCAAGGTGATGTCACTTTCAGTTCAGAAAGTTCATGAAAAGAAATTGAACTGTTCATGCAGTAAACCTGTCCCATATCACCTGGTCCTGAGATTACTTCAACCTTTTACAGACTTGGTGGGGTTGCTGATTTGATTTTGATAGGGCTGCATTCCCAGACCCTTCATTTCAAGGGAACATTGGGGAAATCTGCTGTGCAACCATTGGCATTGCAGCGTAAAAATTGAACATTTACATATTGAACGTTGTAATATTTAGTCCAGTTCATCCAACTTCGCTATACAAGTGACAGTCAGTGTGTGAGCAGTACAAACAGCCTTAGCAGCAGTGGCCATGATCTGACCCAGTTACTGCGTCATTGCAAGAAGCAAAACAAAGAACAGAATGCCAATTGGTTGTCCCTGAAACCATGCAGTGACCTTAGAACAGTCACTGAGTCAATGGGGAATTACTTAGAATGAGTTTATAGGGCTGGTGGAGAGCTATTTCACTCCATTGATTGATATAAAGGGAAAGAACTCTGCGAAAATTCATTGATGCCACACACACATCACATCAAGTAGAAAATAAATGGCTTACTCTGTGCTTTGTAATGCAAATGTCTTTGTGATTTAATATCACAGCAAAGAATGAGTGCAAACATATTTGAGGGAATGCAGAGTAGAGCACTGATTAAAGTATATTGGGTCATTTTATTATTTACTTGTGAACAGGAAGGCAGCTCGGAGATTTACCTAAATCCTCTTTCTCAACGGCATTCCAAGAGGCCGGTAGATTCCGTGAGGTGCCTGCCCAGGTTTACTGATGGACAGTATGCCTGACGAGATCTAATCAGGGATCATGATCTGGGTTCCCCCCACAATTGGCTTATCCATGCTGAAGCCGGATCTAACCAGCTCCCGGCATCAAACGGCCTCCCCAGGGAGACCCAGCCGGGCGCTGTTTAGTACTGGTCCACGTAAATGTGGACCAGGTGGAATGAAATGAAAATCGCTTATTGTCACAAGTAGGCTTCAAATTAAGTTACTGTGAAAAGCCCCTAGTCACCACATTCCGGCGCCACATTCCGCCGCCAAAGTGGCAGTGCCAGGGTGCCTGGGTGCCAAGGTGGCACTGTCAAGGGTCAGGGCCTGAGGGTGGCCATGGCCATAAATGGAGGGATGGGGGTGGGTAAAGGACAGGAATGAAACAGCCTCCAGAAGCTTGGGGGATAGTGAAGGGTGGGGGTTCTGGAAGTGGGGCACCTGAAAGGGGGTGTAGGAAGGCCAGAAAAGGGGGGCCTTCTGCGACCCAATAGGGAGATGTCTTCCCTTGAAGGGGGGTGTGGGGTAACACACATGTGTGCGGAAATGACATTGCCCATGGGTGGGGTGTGTTTGGGTCCCTCAAGCTCACTTAGAGATCGGAGCAACCTTTCAAAATGGTGGCCGATCTCTGAGGAGCCGGCCTGGCCAGCAAGTTCAGCTCCCTGGTGATGGATAAAATTTGAAGTGTGGGCTAGCCTGGAGGGAAACTCCTCAGGGCCCGAAAAACTGACTAAGTGTGGTTAGATAGCAGTGGGGAGTTTGGCAACAGAACTGGGGAGAAACTCCCAACCAAACCCACCTGAACGTTTCCGTTAGATCGCGCCCCTTATGTTGCCCTACTGTAATGTGCTTCTGATTCTTTCAAGACAACTGAAATGTTCCTTTGAAATGCCAAATCTATGGTCCATTATTACTCTGCTGCTTCCATGGGCTGTACTACCAGAGAATTTCTATTGAAGGAGCACCATGAACCATGGATGATTTGGCATGTAAGGAGCTGTCTTTCAAATTCCCCTTTGCCTTTCAATAAGATTGGTACAAATGGAGCAAAATATAAAGATTGGAAACAACTTAGTAAATGGGCATTGAACTGTATATGAGGCTGGCTTTGGACTTGATCTAAACTTGCCAACTCCACCCATGCTGTTTCCCTAGTGGTGATCACTCATACTGCTGACCACAGCTTTCCCCAAGCTCTCCTTCACAGTACTGGTGTCAGGCAGGGTTTGGAACCAGAACCTGAAGCTATTGCATGAGAATTCTTGGGCTGAATACTCCGCTGTCGGGATTCTCTGTTTTGCCAGAAGCCCGGGGGTTTCCTGATGGTGTGGGGCTGCCCCACAATGGGAAACCCCATTGACCAGCAGGCTAAACGGAGAATCCCGACGTCGTGTTAAGCACAGTAAGATGACACGGGCTGCAACTGAATGCAGCTTTACCTGAGCGATACTCCATACCTTGAAGTTAGTTCAGTATGATTTATTGAACCTGTCACACAGTTAGCTCAATCCTCTGTGAGTTCGACTCTCTGATAACCTAGTGTGATTAATCTGTCCGACTGAACCAGACTAGCTCTTACCACGTGCTGTAGGAGTTATATGATATGTACACCCTGGCTCACACTGTAGATGTCACCAGTGGAAAGAGGCGGAGTGTGAGTGCCTCGTGCCTTTTATAGTGGGAAACCACCCTCAAGTGTTCTGCCTGCTGATTGGTTATGTCCTGTTCTCTGTATTCATTAGCTGCCTGCTTGTATCTCATTATGTGCATGTCTGCATATCATGACCACTCCCCTTTTGAAATGTTTTTTATGGCCGGTATGAAAGTATTTACATGTGTAGGCCAAAAAACGAACTTATTTACATACAGTAGCAGATGGGAACATATGTACATGTGAAAACAGGTGTCTAAGGTGTAAAAACAGAACATAGCAAACAAAACAAGTGTTCATAAATACAGTCTCTGGGGCTTACATCTGATCCTGATCGAGAGGTGGTGGTGGGGCTGACAGCGCCTTGATAGGCTGGATTGAAGCCTGACTGGTGGCCTCATGGTTCGAGGTATCAGGAAGTGGCACAATAACGGATGGAAACAATGAAGAGTGTGGTTGCGGGCGGGCAACTGTGCGCAGTGCCCGTCTGTTGTGCCGCACAACAGAGCCATCAGCCATACGCACAACATACAATCGGGGAGCAACCTGTCGAACAACAACAACTGGAGCTGACCAGCCTCCATCAGGTAGCTTAATCCGAACAGCATCCTCCGGGAGTAGCACAGGCAAATCAGTGGCATGAGCATCATAGCCCTGCTTTTGCTGGTCCCTGAGTTTCTGCACCTCTTGCAGAACCGGGAGGTGATCCAGGTCAGGCAAGTGTGTGGCTGGAAGAGCCGTCCGCAGGTCTCTGTTCATCAGGAGTTGAGCTGGTGACATGCCAGTAGACAGAGGGGTTGCCCTGTATGCAAGCAGCACGAGGTTGACGTCAGAAGCAGAATCCGCAGCCTTGCAGATGAGCTGCTTCGCTATGTGCACCCCTTTCTCAACTTTCCTGTTGGACTACGGGTAATGCGGGCTGGAAGTGACGTGATGAAACTGATATAGCTGGGCAAATCTTGACCACACTTGGCTGCTGAAGCAAGGACCGTTGTCACTCATGACAGTGAGTGGAATACCATGCCTGGAGAACGTCTCCTTACAGGCCTTGATGACAGTCTTGGATGTGAGGTCCGAGAGCTTCACAACTTCTGGGTAGTTCGAAAAATAATCGATGATTAACACATAATCACGACCATTGGCATGAAAGAGGTCGATGCCCACCTTGGGCCACGGGGAGGTCACGATTTTGTGCTGCTGAAACGTCTCCTTGCCCTGTGCTGGCTGGAAGCGTTGACAGGTCGGACAATTGAGGACCATATTTGAGATATCCTGACTAATCCCAGGCCAGTAGACAGCTTGCCTGGCTCTGCGCCTGCACTTCTCGACACCCAGATGTCCCTCATGGATTTGCCGGAGCACCAAGCTCTGGAGACAGAGTGGAATGACAATGCGGTCCAGCTTGAGGAGGATGCCATCAACTACCATTAGGCTGTCCTTCACATTGAAGAATTGAGGGCACTGCCCTTTTTGCCAGCCATTGGTGAGGCGGTGCATGACACTCTGCAGAAGGGGGTCTTTGGCTGTCTCCTCGCGAATGCGAATCACCTTTTCATCCGACGCCGGGAGGTTGCTGGCCCACAGCTGCACCTGTGATTCGATCTGTTGGACGAATGCCGGCGGGTCAGCAGGCAAGGTTACGGAGCGGGACAAGGCATCCGCAATAATAAGCTCCTTGCCAGGTGTGTACATGAGTTCAAAGTCATACCGCCGGAGTCTGAGGAGGATGCGCTGCAGACGGGGCGTCATGTCGTTCAGGTCCTTGTGGATAATGTGGACCAGAGGCCTGTGCTCCGTCTCGACAGTGAACGTCGGCAGGCCGTAGACATAATCATGGAACTTGAGAATTCCAGTAAGCAAGTCCAGGCATTCCTTTTCAATTTGGGCATACCGCTGCTCGGTGAGTGTCATTGCCCATGATGCGTAGGCAACCGGTGCCCAGGTCATTGCGCTGGAGCAACACCGCGCGATTCCGCCTGGCTCGCATTTGTCGAGATTTTTGTTCCCCTGTCAGGGTCAAAAAATGCCAATACAGGTTCAGTGATGAGCTTGGCTTTCAGCTCCAACCGCTCTGCTTGATGAGCTGCCTGCCACTCGAAGGCAGTAGACATTTTTACCAGGTGTCTGATGGCCGTGGTTTGTGAGGCCAGGTTTGGGATGAACTTGCCCAAGAAGTTTACCATGCCTAAAATACTCAGTACTGCCTTCTTGTCTTCAGCGGTCTTAATGGCTTTGATGAAGCCTTGACCTTGTCTTCGTCCGTTGAGATATCTGGTCACCTAAGAACTTAAGTGTCGACATGCCAAAGCAACACTTGGCTCTGTTCAGCTTGAGGCCAATGGCATGGACACGGCGGAATACCTGCTGGAGACGAGAGATGTGCTCTTCGGGGGTCGTGGACCATATGATAACGTCGTCCACATACACATGAACCCCTTCAATGCCCTCCATCATCTGCTCCATGATTCTATGGAAGATCGAGGCCGAGACAATGACAAATTGTCAATTGACAATTGTAGCAGTACCTACCAAACGGTGTGTTGAAGGTGCAGAGCCTTCTGCTGGACTCATCCTGCTGGATTTGCCAGAATCCCTGTGACACATCTAGCTTTGTGAAAAACTGGGCGTGTGCCATCTCACTTGTGAGTTCCTCCCGCTTCGGGGTGGGGTAGGGTACCCGCATTATATTCTGGTTGAGATCCTTGGGATCAATACAGATGCGCAGCTCCCCCGAAGGCTTCTTTACACATACAATCGAGCTGACCCAGTCAGTCGGTTCTGTAACTTTAGAGATGATGCCCTGGTCCTGAAGAGCCTTGAGCTGTGCCTTCAGCCGCTCGTTCAGTGGAGCCGGGACCCGGCGTGGTGCGTAGACCACACAAGTGGCATCAGGCCGTAACAGGAACTTGATATGGCAGAGTGCCCATCCCGTCGAACACATCCGGATACTGAGCTAGGATGTCATCAATGCCGGCTTGAAGATCCCCGTTGGGGGAGGTCATTGTGTAGACCCGCTGCACAAGGTGTAGCTGCTTGCATGCCTGTGCGCTGAGCAGGGAGGCCCTGTCTGGCTTGACGATCTCAAACCGCAGCCTTGCGTGATTGCTCTTGTTGGAGACAAGCAGATGGCAGGATCCCAGTGCTGTGATGGCATTGCTGTTATAGTCCAGGAGCTGGCAGGCTGCAGGAAGGAGCTTGTGAAAGGAGATTGGCAGACGCACCTGTGTCCAGCTTGAACTGGATTGAGCATTGACTTACTTGCAGCACTACCCATAATTCGTCCACAGAATCCACAGTGAAGATGGGCAGGCGTCGTGATGATTTCGGTGAGGCATGTTCACGTGTGGTAATAATGCCCACATAGATTATCATAGATTATCATAGAATTTACAGTGCAGAAGGAGGCCATTCGGCCCATCGAGTCTGCACCGGCTCTTGGAAAGAGCACCCTACCCAAGGTCAACACCTCCACCCTATCCCCATAACCCAGTAACTCCACCCAATACTAAGGGCAACTTTGGACACTAAGAGCAATTTATCATGGCCAATCCACCTAACCTGCACATCTTTGGACTGTGGGAGGAAACCGGAGCACCCGGAGGAAACCCACGCACACACGAGGAGGATGTGCAGACTCCGCACAGACAGTGACCCAAGCCAGAATCGAACCTGGGGCCCTGGAGCTGTGAAGCAATTGTGCTATCCACAATGCTACCGTGCTGCCCAAAGTATACATTCTAGTCTATCTGGCTCTAACTGGTTCTATTGTCTACACTAAGGCTGCTTCGCTGATAAGAATTCCTGCTTGCCTGGCTGTTTTCAGTGTTTCTGTGTGTGTGTGCATTCTGTATTTTCTGATCACCCTCAATAATGTGGTCAAGTATCCCATTGTACCTTGCATACCTTTTACAAGTGACTATGTATATTTCAATTTTATTCTGACTTAAAAATGCATTTCTACGTAATTATAGAGGTTTCACGTGCTGCAATTTAGGCTATGATTATATTTCTATGATTGCTGTATAGTTTAATTCCGTAATTAAAGCAGTTCTCGCTAAACTACTCTATATTATCATATTAGTCTATTCTTTAATGCTTTTCCAGCTGTCAGTTTTCCCCAATAGATCAAAGCTTTTCCTAACTCCCTACACCATCTGTTAAAATTTCACACGTAAGAGAACAGTAAAACAATTGGTCAGTGGATTAGTTTCAAATTGAAGAGGGTATATCTCTCCTCACTGCTCCTGAACATCCCCCATACACCTTATCTGAGTTTAGCACACAGTTGATAAGGAAGTGGGGTCAGGGTAATCCCAAATTTGGCTTCTGTGTAGCTTGGTCTTGGTTTGTTTTCCGGGAGGTGGAATGTGAAGCGTTGGAGCATGCACGTGAAGAGCAGGAAGAGTTCGGCCCTTGCTAGCTGTTCCCCCGGACACACACGACGACCTGCAGAGAATGCGATGAAGGCTTCCTGTTTCACAAACTGCCCCTCCGGGTTGAGGAAGTGACCCGGATTAAACTGATGTGGAGTTGACCAAATGTCCTCATCAAACATGGCAGAGGAAAGGTTTGGGACTCCAGGCAGTCGTCCTCTGGGTCCGTTGTACTGCCAGGATCAGAATCCTGTAAACCTTGCTGTACACTCCAAACACGTCTGCGTTGGAATTGAGAGCGCTGGCCCTTGACTGGTGGTGCAGACCTGCACAAAGCTGCATAGTGTCCAGGCTTTCCACAATTTAAACATCGCCTGCCTCTTGCAGGGCAGTGTTTCTTTAAGTGGGCGGTGCCACAGTTCAGGCACGTCATGACGTCATTTCGCTCCGTGCGTCGTCGCACATGTGCAGTGCGGTCGGCAGATGTTCGCACCTGAGCAGAGTAGTGATCGGCCGCTTCGTTATCCCATTCGCATCGCGCATGCGTGGGGCTCTGGGAAGAGCGTGAGAAATGGCCGCTTTCATAAAGGCTGAGGCGCTGCATCCGGGCAATGGCCTGTACACTCTCTGCCTTGTGGAAGGCAAGTTTCTCCTTTTCAGCCGATTTATATTGGGAATACCGGTTTTGGGCATGCTCATGCATTGTACATGCTTCAATCGCGACTGGCAGGGTCATATTCTTGATTTTTAAAAGCTGCTCTCTCAGAGGATCAGAGTAAACTCCGAAAACGATCTGGTCCCTGATCATGGAGTCAGCAATATCACCAAAGTTGCAGGACAGCGCTAGTAGACGGAGATTAGTTAGGAAGGAGTTGAAAGATTTATCTTTACCTTGGAGGCGTTGTTTGAACATATAGCGCTCGAAGATTTCATTGGTGTCCACTTCACAATGACTATCAAACTTGTCCAGGACGGTCTGAAACTTTGTCTTGTCCTGGCCTTCGGTGAAGTTAAACGAGTTGAAGAGTTTGATGGCTTGATCCCCCGCAGCTGAGAGGAGAAGCCCGATCTTCCTTGTATCAGACGCACCCTCGAGGTCTGAGGCTTCGATGTACAGCAGAAACCTTTGTTTGAAAGTCCGCCAGTTGGCACTGAGATTGCCGGAGGTCCGCACTGTCGTGTTGGGTGTTCAGCTATACAGACGAACAAACATGGTTGCAGATGGTACAACTCTGTTTTATTACTATCAATAACAACATCTGTAAACTGATGACGGTGGTTCATTCTTTACCCTTTAACCTGTGGATCCAGCCCTTACACTATCTTAGAGAGGCACTCAGCACATGGTGTATGTCTGAGTGGCTTGCTGTGAGGTCTGTGCCCTGAGCTGTCTCCTGGTGGAATGAGCGGGAACTGTGATGTTCCCCGTTTTATAGTGAGTGTGCTCTTGCTTGTGATTGGCTATGATGTTGCGTGTGTGTTGATTGGTCCGTTGATCTGTCCATCAGTGTGTATGTGTGTTTGCACCATGTTGTTTATCTGAATATCATGACACGCAACTGTTGAGGAGCCTGGATCTTCTCCATGGTGCCGGGATACATTTGCTGGTCGTGACAGAACAGACTGAGGTAAATCACCTAGGGATTGCAGTCTCCTGGTATCATGTCGTGTTAAGCACAGTAAGATAACACGGGCTGCAACTGGATGCAACTTTACCTGAGAGATACTCCACACCTTGAAGTTAGTTCAATATGATTTATTGAACCTGTCGCACAGTTAGCTCAAACCTCTGTGAGTTCGACTCTCTGCTAACCTAGTGTGATTAATCTGTCTGACTGAACCAGACTAGCTCTTAGCCACGTGCTGTAAGAGGTATATGATATGTACACCCTGACTCACTCTGTAGCTGTCCCCAGTGGAAAGAGGCGGATTGTGAGTGCCTCATGCCTTTTATAGCGGGAAACCACCCCAAGTGTTCTGCCTGCTGATTGGTTATGGCCTGTTCTCTGTATTCATTAGCTGCCTGCTTGTATCTCATTATGTGCATGTCTGCATATTATGACACCTGAGAGCGTGCCGCACCAGAAATCTGGGGCTGGATTCTCTGATTGTGAGGCTATGTCCTCACGGCGGCATGGGAATGGTGGCGTTTTACGCCTGGAAATTCAGTGCAAAACGGCCACCGATCCTCCGTGTAGCTGGGGGCTAGCTGCTGATATGGCCCAGAGAATTGCCGGGTCCGTGGCCACGCATGCGCATGGCGGCGGCTTGCAGCGGCCGCGCCGTGGAAGATTGCGCCGGCCGTGCACGGACCCCTTTAGGCTGGCACGCGGACCCCTTTGGCTGGCACGTGAGCCCCGGGCCAACCCCCAACAGTGCCCCCAGGCCATGACAAAGTCCCCCCTGCCCATGGATCGGCCCTCCCTCGACTATGGCGACGCCGGACTGAGTCCGCAGCCGCCATGTCGAGATCCCGATGGGTGAGACCATGAGTGACCCAAGCCGTTGGGAACCCAGCCGGTCGGTGGTGGAGCATCGGGGGGGGGAGGGGGGGGGGGGGGCGGGGGACGACTCAGGCAACATCCTGAGGCCGTCTCTACGGAGCGCGGCGTACTCTGCGAGGTATTCTCCGACCGATCACCCAACACAATTTCGGCATCGGTGACCGGAGAATCCCGCCCCTTGTGCAGCGGGACAGAGAACCGGCCCAGAGTGTTCCAGGAGCATCTGGGAGCTAGTCAGTTCCGAGAGAATCCCAGATAGTTTGAGATGGCTTGCAAACCTTCCTGCTGGGAATAGAGCAGGGAGGGGAGTTTTATTATTAATAGATTGGGGAAGCAATGAAGTAGGGAGACAGATATAACATTGAAGTACGAGAGTACTGAAGGAGCAGAACAACAGCTGATAGGAATGTCTTGGTGAAATTAAAAAGAAGTGATAGGTACCAATAGACACCAGCCAACATGGAACTGGCAATTTTGGTAGTTAAAAGCTTTGTAATGTTGACCCTGCTCTTAAACAAAGGTCATTAAGTTTTTAAAGAGGAAATTTGGGGATGTCATCCAATTATATGCAAGTATATGTTTAATTGACTCAGATCATGTCATCCATGTGTATTTTTAAATTGAACACAATGAAAGATCCTAATTGTTTTATTTATTATATAGTTAAACAATATGAGCGGACTGACTCAACTTCCCCATATGCAAGAGTAATGGATTATTCATTACTATTCGATGTCAAAATAAGCCAAAGAACATCTTCGAAAAATTATCTATCAAACCTTACTATGTCTACCTGATTCTTAATATATTACATTTTAGAAACATAGAAAATAGGAGCAGGAGGAGGCCATTTGGCCCTTCGAGACTGTTCCACCACTCATTATGATCAAGGCTGATCATCCAACTCATTAACCTACTCCCGTTTTCCCCCCATATCCTTTGACCCCTTTAGCCCCAAGAACCATATCTCAAACCTTTTTGAAAACTTACAATGTTTTGGCGTCAACTGCTTTCTGAAGTAGCGAATTCCACAGGCTCACTACTCACATGGTAAAGAAATGTCTCCTCATCTCGGTCCTAAAAGGTTTACCCGTATCCTTAGACTGTGGCACCTGGTTCTGGACTCCCCTGCCATCAGGAACATCTTTCTTGCATCTACCCTGTCTTGTGCTGTTGGGATTTTATAGGTTTCTATGAGGTCCTCCCTCATTCTTCTAAACTCCAGTGAATATAGTCTGAGCTGACTCAATCTCGCCTCATACATCAATATGTTGTACAAGGACATCCAAGTCTTGTTGCACATTCCCCTCTCTCAATCTATAGCCATTTAGATAATGATCTGCCTCCTTGTTTTTGCTGCCATAGTCGATAACCTCACATGTATCCACATTGTACTGCATTTTCCCACTCACTCAACTTGTCCAAATTACACTGAAGAATCTCTGCATCCTCCTCACAGCTCACCCTCCCACCCAACTTTGTGTCGTCTGCAAATTTGGAGGTATTACATTTAGATTAGATTTAGATTTATTGTTACGTGTGCCGAGGTACAGTGAAAAGTATTGTTCTGCGTGCAGTCCAGGCAGATCGCTCCATACATGAAAAACATGGGACGTACGATAAATACACAATGTAAATACATAGACATAGACATCGGGTGATGCATACGGAATACAGTGTTAATATACAATTTAGTTCTCTCATCAAAATCATTAATATATTGTGAATAGCTGGGGTCCAAGCACTGATCCTTGTGGGCCCCGACTGGTTACTGTCTGCTATTTGGAAAAAGACACGTTTATTCCGACTCTTTGTTTCCTGTCTGCCAACCAGTTTTCTATCCATCTCAATACACTACCACCAATTGCATGCACTTTCATTTTACATGCTAATCTCTTATGTTGGATCTTGCAAAATCGTTCTGAAAGTCCAAATAAACCACATCCACTGGCTCCCCTTCATCAACTCCACGAGTTACATACTTGAAGAATTCCAGTAGATTTGTCAAGCATGATTTCCCCTTCAGAAATCTATGCTGACTCTGTCTGATCCTGCCACTGTTTTACAAGTGCTTTTCTATTCAATATTTTATAATGGACTCTAGCATTTTCCCCACGATTGACATCAAGCTGACTGGTCGATAATTCCCTGTTTTCTCTCTACCTCCCTTTTTAAATCATGGTGTTACATTAGTTACCCTCCAATCTGTAACAACTGTTCCATAGTCTATAGAATCTTGGAAGATCATCACCAATACATCAACGATTTTGAGAGCACCATCCTTAAGTGCTCTGGGATGTACATTATCAGGCTGTTATGTATCAGGGAATATATTCCTGCTGGTTAAGCATCACATGATGTGGAGTGATGTCAGCAGATTGTTTGCACGAATTTGGGCAGTTCACCATCTTTGATTGTATCACCTCTTAATAAACCTTTCATTGAGTCGGGACTTGCTGTCCGGGATGGTGGGGGCAGAATATTCGGCAATTACCATATCGGACCATGCTCCGCACTGGGTAGACCTGCGGATTTGTCAGGAAGCTTCCAGCTCCCACAATGGAGGCTGGAAGTTGGATTGCTAGCAGACGAGGCGGTGTGTGAGAGACTCAGGAAATGCATGCAGAATTACCTGCAGGTAAATGATACCAGAGAAGTCTCAGCCGCAGTGCTCTGGGAGGCACTGAAGGTAGTGGTGAGAGGGGAGCTGATCTCAATCCAGGCCCAGAGGGACAGGACAGGCAGGGCAGAAACGGACCGACTGGTTCAGGAAATTTTACGGACGGACAGGAGCTACGCGGAGTCCCCGAGGCCAGAGTTACTCAGGAAATGACAGAAGCTGCAGGCCGAGTTCGGGGTGCTGACTACAGGCAAGGCTGTAGAGCAGCTTAGAAAGGCAGAAGGCGCGATATATGAGCATGGAGAGAAGGCCAGCAGAATGCTTGCGCAACAACTAAGGAAGAGAGAAGCGGTTAGGGAGATAGGAAGGATAACGGATGGGGAGGGAAATCTGGTGGGGGACCCGGCAGGGTCCGACAAGGTGTTTAGGGATTTTGATAGTAAACTATACAATTCGGAACCCCCCAGGGGACCGGAGGGGATGAAACGATTCCTGGACGGACTGACCTTCCCAAGAGTGGGTAGGGGGTTGGTAGACGGACTGGGGGCCCTGGTTGGGATCGAAGAGGTACTAGGCGGCCTGAAGGTGAAGCAGTCGGGTAAAGCCAGGGCCGAATGGGTATCCGGTGGAGTTTTACAAAACGTTTGCAGAGATAGTGGGGCTGGTGCTGGTCATGGTTTTTAACGAGGTGAGAGAGAGGAGTCCTACCCCCGACGATGTCACAGGCCACTATTTCACTTATTCTGAAATGGGATAAAGACCCGGAGGCTTGTGGGTCTTACAGGCCGATCTCTTGGATCAACGTATACGCTAAATTACTGGCCAAGATCTTGGAGACTCGAATTGAGGACTGTGTACCGGACGTAATTGCGGAGGACCAAATCAGGTTCGTAAAGGGTAGGCAACTGGCGGCCAATCTAAGAAGGCTGCTTAATGTGATCATGATGCCCCCGGAGAGCAGGAAGGCAAAGATAGTGGTAGCTATGGATGCGGAAAAGGCTTTCGACCGGGTCGAGTGGGACTATCTGTGGGAGGTGCTGGGAAGGTTTGGGTTCAGGGAGGGGTTCATTGACTGGGTTAGGCTGTTATACCAGGCCCCAGGGGCTAGTGTAAGGATGAACAGGACGACATCAGATTACTTCAGATTACACCGCGGGACAAGACAGGGCTGCCCTCTCTCCCCACTGTTGTTTGCGCTGACCATAGAGCCGCTGGCAACTGCTCTGAGAGCTTCAAAGGAGTCGAAAGGGCTGGTCCGGGGGGGGAGTGGAACATAAAATCTCTTTATACGCAGATGACCTGTTGTTATATGTAGCGGACCCAATGGCGGGGATGGACGGCATCGTTGAAATCCTGAGGGAATTTGGCCGGTTTTCAGGATATAAATTGAAAATGGCTAAGAGCGAGTTGTTCGTAATTCAGGCAAGGGGCCAGGAGAGTAGGCTGAAGGGGTTGCCGTTCAGGCTAGTAGGAGAAACCTTCAGATACTTGGGGATACAGGTGGCACGGGCCTGGGGCAGGATGCATAAGCTCAACCTCTCCCGACTGGTGGAATGAGTGAGGGAGGAGGTTCGGAGTTGGGATGCGCTCCCGCTGTCACTAGCGGGGTGGTGCAGACTGTCAAGTTGACAATTCGCCCAATATTCTTGTTCATATTTCAGTTACTCCTCATTTTCATCCCGAGATCCTTTTTTAAGAGGCTGAATAAAATTATCCTGAGATTTGTCTGGGCGGGGAAGTCCCCGTGGGTGAGGAAGGTGATGCTCGAAAGGAGCAGAGGGGAGGGGGGTCTGGCGTTGCCGAACTTTAGCAACTACTACTGGGCGGCCAACATAGCGATGATAAGGAAGTGGATGGTGGGCACGGGATCGGTCTGGGAGCAGATGAAGGCTGCTTCGTGCGGGGGCACCAGTTTGGGGGCCCTTGTTACGGCACCTCTGCCACTCCTGCCGGCGCGGTACTCCACCAGCCCTATAGTGGTGGCGGCTTTGCGGATTTGGGGCCAGTGGAGGGGGCATATAGGGGAAGTGAGAGCATCGGTGTGGACCCCAATCTGTGGCAATCACCGATTTGTCCAGGGGAACATGGGCGGTGGGTATCGACTGTGGCGGAGGGCGGGGATTGTGAGGTTGGGCGATCTGTTCCTGGAAGGGAGCTTTCCGAGCATGAGGGCGTTGGAGAGAAGTTTGGGCTGGCGGGAGGGAATGACTTTAGATACTTACAGGTGCAGGATTTTGTGCGCAGACTGGTGCCGTCCTTCCCACGCCTCCTGCCAAAGTGGAGGCAGGACAGGGTAGTTTCTAGGGGAGAGGTAGGTGAGGGTAGAGGTTCAGATATTTACAAAGAACTAATGGGAGCAGAGGTTACACAGACTGATGACCTGAAGCTTAAATGGGAAGAGGAGCTCAGGGGGGGATGGAGGACGGTATTTGGGCAGATGCTCTGGGCAGAGCAAACACGACCGCAACATGCGCCAGGCTCAGTCTGATTCAGTTTAAGCTGGTGCACCGGGCCCCCATGACGGAGGCCCGGATGAGTAAATTCTTCGGGCTGGAGGACAAGTGTGCCAGATGCGCCGGTGGGCCGTCTAATCATGTGCACATGTTCTGGTCATGCCCTAAACTCAGGGGGTACTGGCAGGGATTCGTGGACATCATGTCCCGGGTTTTGAAAACTGGGGTGGTAATGAGTCCTGAGGTGGCAATCTTTGGGGTGTCGGAGGACCCGGGAACGCAGGGGGAGAAGGAGGCCGACGTCTTGGCCTTTGGTTCCCTGGTAGCCCAGCGACGAATACTGTTGGCATGGAGGGACTCAAAGGCCCCGAAGACCGAAGCATGGCTATTGGACATGGCAAGCTTTCTCGATCTAGATAAGGTTAAGTTCACCTTGAGAGGTTCACTGTCGGGGTTCGCCCAGAGATGGCAGCCATTCATTGACTTCTTCGCGGAGAATTAACCCGTCAGCGGGGGGAGGGGGGGGGGCTAGGATAGTGTAGAGTAGAGGGTGGTTTAGGCAGGTCCTTGTGCGAATGGAGTTGTGGTTTGCACTATGTGTTATTTGCTTTTCCTTTTGTACGGTACTAGTCAACATCATTGTTTTATATGCCAAAAATACCTCAATAAAAATTGTTTATTAAAAAAATAAACCTCTCATTGCGTTTTACAAGAATCCAGAATGCGGGCACCTCCATCCGTACCGTTTCTCTTTGCGGCAACAAAGAAATGCAACACAGGCCCAGGGGAAATTATCAGCCTTCGATCCCATTAATTTCCCCAACAACATTTCCCTATGAATACTGATTTCCTTCAGTTCCTCCCTCCCACTAAACTCTGGTGCCCCAACATTTCTGATATGTTATTTGTGTCTTCCTTTGTGAAGCCAGAACCAAAGTATGCATTTAGTTGGTCAGCCATTTATTTGATCCCAATTATAAATTCCCCTGTTTCTGACTGTAAGGGAACTACACTTGCCTTCACCAATCTTTTTCTCTTCACATACCTACAGAAGCTTTACAGTCAGTTTTTATGTTCCCCACAAGCTTGCTCTCATACTCTATTTTCCCCTTTTTAATAAATTCCTTTCTCCTCCGTTGCTGAATTCTAAACTGCTCCCAACCCTCAGGCCGAGTGATTTTTTCTGGCCAATTTGGATGACTCTTTCTTGGATCTATTACTATTTCTCACTTCCCTTGTGAACCATGGTTTGGCCACCTTTCCCATTTTATTTTTGCACCAGACAGGAATGAACAATTGTTGCAGTTTGTCCATGTACTCTGTGAGTGTTTGCCATTGCCTAGCCACTGTCACCTTTTAAGTAACATTCCCCAATCCATCATAGCCAACAGGTACCTCATTCCATTGTAGTTTCCTTTATTTATATTCAGGACCCTAGTCTCCAAATCAATTATGTCACTCTGCATCTTGATGAAGAATTCTATCAGGTTGTGATCAGTCATCTCCAAGCATTACTGGCACAACTAGATTGCCAATTATTCAAGTCACCCAAAATTACAAATGTTCCTTTCTTGCTTCTCTGATATCCTGTTTAATGCCATTCTGAACATTACCACTACAGTTTGGGGGTCTATGTACAATTCCCAATAAGGTTTTTTGCCTTTTGGTGTTTCTCAGCTCTACCTATGCAGATTCTACGTTGTTAGAGCGACCTTCAATATTGTATCAATTTCCTCTTTCAAAAAAAATATTTTTATTGAGATTTTTTGTAACATACAGATCAAAGATAAGCGTGGACATACATTTGAAAACAAAAGAAAAATAAACAGAAATATATACACATCGGTCGGCTTCTGTTATTTACATCAGTTGTCTTACGTTATTTACAATGGTTAAAGCTTCCTGGTTTTCGGTTTCCAGTAAATGCTTGGTTCTGGCTGGGTCCCCTGCTCCCCCTCCCCCTTTTCTTCCTGACCGCCCCCTCTCTCCCCCTCTGGTTGCCTTACGTGCCTTCTTCCCTCGCCTGCTCTTGTGTCCTGCTCCAGTTGCGTTGGCATGGTGCTGTGTATTTTGCTTTTTGCTGGGCAAGATTGGGTTCTGTGCCTCTTTGTCCCCCCCCCCTTCCTCCTTCCCCATTGTTATCCTGACGCTGCTCTCTCCCTTCCTTTGGCTTATAGGCTGTTGGCTACAAACAGGTCTGGGAACAACTGGGTGAATGGTTCCCATGTTTTGTGGAAACCCTCTTCCGACCTTGACGGTCTAACCTTATCTTACTTTGTTTACTGAATTACCTTATTTCACTTTAGATTGATTTAACTTTACTTCTCTATTGCCTATGTTCTTCACTGAAATGAAGGAGCAACTTCTTTATAAATGTGCATTTTTCTAGTTAAAGCTATTTAAACACAATTCCTAATAACAGCTTCTGACCAACCAATAAATTTACTGTCTTCCGATTATATCACTCCTGGATTGTTTTTCAAATTTAGCCCCCTGCCCCAGTAGATGTGTCCCTCAGAAGTCCAGTTGTCTCTGCTCCCGGAAGGTGAATGAAGGCCCCGAGCCTTGCTCAGTATTGATCAGCTGCCTCAATAAAGGTGTCCCTCACAGATTTGGCTGTCTCCGCTCCCAGAATGTTTTGAGGAGGGAAAAATTTGAATTGCTGTGCAAAATAAAAAAAGGTCATGGATGGCAAAGGCCTGAGTTGCCAACAATAACAAGTGACATAATTTGTTTCTGGTTGGCCATTGCATTGAAAACTCACAGCCTTATTTCTTTCTGCAGACACATCACATGTTGGAGCATTCTTTGAAGTTCAGGGGCATAGGGACTCCAAATGCTTTTGAGAATTTATAGTAGAAAGAAAGAAGATTGATTGCACTTACATTTTTTTAAAGCAGTGTAGATGACCTTCAGTTTAGAGTCAATATAATCACATTTCTCGAGGTCTCGAGAGCAGGATTCTGGTAACAGATTTAAAGCATATATCCGTGCTGAGTTGGGATGCAGCGGCTGGCCTTCCCAAGACTTTCCGATATGTTCCACTGTGAGGAATATAGCCACATTTCGGCTGGTTTGAGGCAGTAACATCCAGCTTTAAATTTCCGAATATATACCTCAATTCATGGTAAACCTGCCTTTTCACTTCAGTATCTAATTAAGCACAGGATATTGAGCTTTTATTAAATCTAAGACTACTCTTCTGCAAAGTTTCTCACATCGCAATGTTAAAAATATAAAACAATATTACAGCTGGCTTCAGTTTTCAATTGTTTTATAATTTACTATTTTGGAAATGTGATGGTAAATATGTCAAAATCACCTTCCTATTAATTCCTGAATTCATCATTAAACTGTCTGTTCCAGCTTAATTCACTTGTGATTAACAGGTAAGGTTATTTCATTTTGTTTGATAATGAAAGAGAACGTAATTTGTTTAGTGTATTTAAATCTTCAGATTGATTGCCTTTAGCGAATACAGTAGTTGAGCTTAAAATACAATTACAAATATTGGTTATTTCTTCACATCATGATACACAGTACAAAATTACTGATTGATTTAAACAAAAGAAAAATGGCAATTTAGCAAAAGCAAGCAGCAAAGAAATAGGTTTCAGAAAGTGATAGATTGATTCCGGAATGGATTTTTCCATCCTGACAATTCATTTTTAAGGAGATCATTATCTTAAAGTGTCGCCTTCTTTACAGCTGTGATTGGCTTTAACTAATTTATAATTCTCTCAATTCCGCCAAACTATCTGTCTGTCAATTTAAGAGATAAATGTTTTGGTGTAATTTTCCATATCCTGGCTTGCCAATTGTGCCTCTAACATTAATTAGAGTAACACAGTTTTCGTAAAATCATTATGACCCTGATTGACTGTTACTATGGAAACAGAACTGTCCAGGCTTGGGAAAGCAGCTGCATACATTGGAGTCTTTTGGGCCAGTTGACGTCACTGGCCTTGGATTCTCTAGCGAGTCTCAAGCAACATGCAAAATGTGAAAATTGAGAGTCCTATCTGATTAGTTCCCAGCTATTTGGCTTTCCTCACTCTCATGGTTAATATGATTTAGTTAATTACACTTAATGATTTCTCATTTAAACTTTTTATCTATCTCATCTATAGCTAACTAAAAAAGCTGATTTCTATCACACATTTACTAACATTGTACTCTATCTATCAGACCCTTGTCCACTCACTAAAACTATCTATATATCTCTTTCACTGTCCTCTGCACATTTTACTCTACCACTCAGCTTAGTGTCAACCTCAAACTTTGACACATTACACTTGGTTCCCAACTCCAAATCATCTCTGTAAATTGTAAACAATTGCGGTTCCAAAACTGATCCCTGAGGCACACCACTAGCCACAGATCGCCAAACAGAAACACATCCATTTATCCCCAATCTTTGCTTTCTGCTAGTTAACTAATCCTCTATCCATGCTAATACCATGCCCTTAACACCATGCACCTTTATCTCATGCAGCAGCCTTTTGTGCAGCACCTTTGTCAAATGCCTTCCATAAATCCAGATACACCACATCCACCGGTTCCCCGTTGTCCACCGCGCTCGTAATGTCCTTAAAGAACTCAAATAAATTAGTTAAAACAAGACCTGCATTTCATGAACCCATGTTGCATCGGTGCAATGGAACAATTTCTATCCAGATCTCTCGCTATTTCTTCCTTGGTGATAAATTCATGCATTTTCCCCACTACAGAAGTTAAGCCAACTGGCCTATAGTTACCCACCTTTTGGCTACCTCCCTTTCAAACAGTGACATCATATTTGCTGTTTTCCAATCTACTGGAACCATCCCACAGTCCAACAAATTTTAGTAAATTACCATGAGCATTTGCTTTTTCCCACCATCTCTTTTAGTACCCTGGGATACATTCCATTAGGGTCAAGAGACTTGTCTACCTTTAGCCCCGTTAGATTGCCCAACAAATCCTCCTCCTCCTTAGTGCCATAGCCTCTTTGCCGTCAAATATTGGCATGTTATTTGTACCTTCCACTGTGAAGACTGACACAAAATACCTGTTCAATGCCTCGGCCATTTCCTCATTTCCCATTACTAAATCCCCCTTCTCGTGCCCTCAAGGACCAATGTTTACGTTAGCCATTCTTTTTTGTTTTGTATATTTGTACATCTGTAATTATATTCTGAGCTAGTTTACCCTCATAATCTACCTTACTTTTCTTTATAGCTTTTATCGTGGCTTTCTGTTGACCTTTAAAGATTTCCCAATCCTCTAGTTTCCTACTAATCCTTGCCTATTGGTATGCATTTTCTTTCAAATTGTTAACCTCCTTAAACTCCTCAGATAACCATGGCTAATTAGCCCTTTTCCCACAATCTTTTCACTCTTCACTGGTATCTACCTTTGCTCAGCACTGTGAAAAATCGCTTTAAAAGTCCTCCACTGTTCCTCAATTGTCCCACCATAAAGTCTTTGCTCCCAGTCTACCTTAGCTAGCTCCTCCCTCATCCCATTCTAGTCTCCTTTGCTTAAACACAGGACACTGGTATTGGATTTTGCCTTCTCAACCTCCATCTATATTTTAAATTCAACCATACTGGGATCGCTCTTTCCGAGAGGATCCCTAACTAGGAGATCATTAATTATTCCTATCTCATTACACAGGACCAGACCGAGGATAGCTTGCTCACTCTGTTCGAGGAAGGTATACATTCTATGAACTCCTCCTCAAGGCTGCCTTGACTGACCTGTAGATTAAATCAACATGTAGATTAAAATCCCCCATGATAATTGCCGTACCATTTTGACATGCATCAGTTATTTCTTTGTTTATTGCACGCTCAACTGTGATGTTATTATTTGGTGGCCTATAGACAGTGCCTATCAGCAAAATGTTCTCCTAATTTCCACCCAAATAGATTCAAATTTGTTCTTCATAGAGCCTATATCATCTCTCACTTCCACCCTGGTCTCATCCTTAAATATCAGAGCTACACCACCTCCCTTACCTTCTGTCTGTCCTTCCGAATAGTCTGGTACCCTTGGATATTTAACTCCCAGTCATGACCACCCTGCAACCATGTCTCTGTAATGGCCACTAAATCACACTCATTCACGATGATTTGTGCCGTCAACTCATTTACCTTCTTTTGAATGCTACGAGCATTCAAGTAAAGTGCACGAATGCTAGTTTCTTTTCCCTTCTTTTTGAGTTCTAACACCTCCATTAATAACATCTCCTGAGTTCTTCTTCCCTTTAACTTTTTTCATAATTTTCCCTGCAGTTGAACCTTCCGCCTCACGGTTTAGCCTGCTGCTTTGCTTCCCATTAACCATTATCCTTCCCTTAGTTTCGCCCATTCCCCCCCCCCACCAACTTGCTAGTTTAAAGTCCATGTGACTACCCTATTTATTCTTTTCGCTGGAACATTGGTCCCAGATTGGTTCAGTTGGAGACTGTCCCAACGGTACAAATCCCTCCTGTTCCAATACTGATGCCAATGCTCCATAAAATGGAACCCCTCTTTCCCGCATCACTCCTTTAGTCTCGTGTTTACTTCCCTAATTTTCTCAACCCTACGCCAATCCACACATGCCTCTGGTAGTAATACTGAGATTCTAACCCTTGAGGAACTTTTCTTTAATTTAGTTCCTAGTGCCTAATAATCCCCCAACAGGTCCTATTTCTTAGCCTTGTCTATGTTGTTGTCCCAATATGGACTCCTTCAGCACTGTAAATTCTATGATTCTATGGTTTCTTGATACTATGATTCTATCACTGCGCCATCTCACTCTGGAACTGGCCTATCTCCCTCTGTGTCTGTGCTATGCCGGCCAGCATCAGGAAAATGCCGCTGATGCTCTCAGCCATGGCCCGCTGTGAGTGGACCACGTTCAGGAGCACCGCTGCAATGTCCAGGTGGCCCTGTCACATGGCTGCCTGTGATAGGATAGTCCTTGGGCCTCGGCTACCGCCTGCACAGATTGCCCCAGGCCTTGAACATGTTGACCCATGGCCTAAACCTTCACCCCCCAAGGCCTCCACCGTGGACGCCACCCGGGAGCTGTTGGCCTGGATGGCATGCATTGCCGACATTTCCGTTCCAGTAGCCCAAAACCCGTCAGCACAGCAGCTAGTCCCTGGGGTCGGCCCGCCCTCTTACCGTCAGCCCACTCGGGAGTTCCTACCTCCACCTGCTGTTATGAAGCATGTGCGTGGAGCGCACCAGATAGTGTTCCAGGAGCCTCTCCATTAAAGTGCCCAGATGAGGAGAGTTTCTCTGGGATAGTGAAGGGTGTTGGAGACAGCTGTGATAGAATATCAGTGTTATCCCCGGAGCTCCAGGGGATCCCGGGATGCAGGACGGAGGCTCCTCTCCATGTCAGCCACCCTCGTCGCTGGTTGACACCTGTGGTTCTGGCTGGGGTGGAGGGTGGGGGACACCAGAAGTGCCCGCCAGATCACCAGCAGCTCCTGCAAGACACAAGGCAAGACGCATGATCACATCTTGGGCCGGGCAGAGGGAGTAGTGTTGGTGGGGCGGGGGTGGGGCGAGGGAGGTGTGTAGGGGAGGCGGGATAGTGTGTAGGGGTGGCGATGGAGCTGGGGTGGTGTGGGTGTGGGGATGGTGGTGGGTGTGGGGTTAGGGGTGGAGGGGGGTATCACATATGCCATGGGGAACCGCAACTCAGCAGGGTCTCACTTCCTCGCCCGATGCCCGACTTCCACCCTGGCGACTGCACTTTCTTCAGACCTGCTGACCATGCCCAGTGCCATCAGCTCTTTTGTGGTGAGGGGCCACAGACTCGCCGGTCCACCTCCAGATTTTTCCAGCTCCCGGCGGTTTTGCGTGGCCTTCTCCTTGGTTGGGGGCGGGGGGGGCGGGTGTGTTACACAGACCAACGCATTCAGCCCAGGGGGTGGGTAGCTGGTGGCTTCAGTGGCCAGGGCACCTGGAAAAGGCAGCTGGTATGTGTGTCGGCATGTGGTGCAGTGTGGGGCGGGGGGGAGGGTTGGGCTACGGGTGTGTGGGACGGGGCTTGGTGCGCGGGGCACAGTGCTGCCTACTCACCCTGGCCTCCCTGAGGAAGTTGTGCAGTTTTTTCTGGCACTATTGGCCGGTCGTGACTGTGTCGCCCACGGTGTTGACCACCTCTGTCACTTGCGTCCAGGCTCGGCAAACGGCGGCAACTTGGAACCTCCTTCCCACCCCGGGGTGCAGGGTCGCCTGCCTCTCCTCCACGACATCCAGCATGGTCTCCACTTCCGCGTCGGTGAACCTCGGGCCTGCGCGTCCTGCTGCCATCTTGTTGGCTGAGATGATGTGCGTGGGGAGTGAAGGGTGTATATGCGACTGCAGCTTGTCAGCTTCCTAAGTTCCAATTCCAGACCCAACAAATCTGGCACCATTTTCCATTGGAATCCATTGTGTTCCACGTGGCACCGGTGCTAACCCCTTAACAGTCATTGAATCGGTCCAGCTGTGGCGCCAGTTTTGCTGTCGTGGAAGTCCACAAATCCTGCCCCGCCGGCCAACACTTTGTCTCAGGAACAGAGAATCCGGCAGCCTGTCTCACTGTTTCAAAGAAGAGCAGGAGAATTATACCCATTTTCCTGGCCAATATTTATCCCACAAAAACAAATCATCTGCTCATGAACATATATTGCTGTTTATGGGATTTTGGTGCATGCAAATTGGCTGCTGTATTACAATGGTGACAACACTTCAGAATGCTTTATTAACTTTAAAGCATTTTGGCACATCCTGTGATCATAAAAGATGCTCTATAAATCTTCCTTTCTGACCTACCAGCTCCCAGAGGATCATATAAGTAAGCATCGAGCACTCTCAAGCTACTTGCTTTGACAAAAGGTTATATTTTACATCTACCTCTGTGCTAATGTCCCGGGGACATCTACTTACAATAGTGCAGCTGATAAACAAACTTTGCTTCTGCAGCAGACATTTTAAATTGCACCAATTTTGGAAACTGTTAAAGGAACATTATAGCGGATGGTGCTAGTTGTAAAATGCAAAGGATACTGTTTATCACAGTGGTCTATACACAGCAGTCAACACACTAACTTCATGAATAATTAATTGTGTGAAGTGCTTCAAGACATTACAATGTGGCAGAGCACAATGTAAATGCAAATATTATTAGTTTGCTTGTCATAATTATCCTTTACGCACATAACAGCTGAAGATGCATATTAGATATTGTATCTAGTCTTAACGATGCAAATTTATAAACAGCGATTGCTGTCCATAAATATAAATGCACAGTAAAAGCCTGTTGAGCCGAATCTCAGAGGATCCGCGCACAATTTTGTGTTAAGTGGAGATTTGTGATAGCTGAGGAGGCCCCATTCCCACATGAATGGACTGCTATGTGGCACAAAATGGGCGGCACGGGAGCATAGTGGTTAGATTTGTTGTTTCACAGCTCCGGGGTGCCAGGTTCGATTCCCCGCTTGGGTCACTCTCTCCATTTCTGCGTGGGTTTCCTCCGGGTGCTCTGGTTTCCTCTCACAGTCCAAAGATGTGCAAGTTAGGTGCATTGGCCATGCTAAATTGCCCCTTAGTATCCAAAAAGGTTAGGTGGGGTGACTGGGTTACGGAGATGGGGTGGAGGTGTGGGCTTAAGTAGGGTACTCTATCCAGGGGCCAGTGCAGACTCGATGGGCCGAATGACCTCCTTCTGCACTGTAAATGTTATGATTCTATGAATATGCCAACAAGCACAGTCTATGTCAAAAACAACCAGATTCAAATGCCGAAATGAAAATGCAGTAAAGCAATAAATGTGTGAAAATGTCTTTATTCAATTTGATCACATCTTACAATGGACTGACCTTGCAAAAGGCTCGAGCTATTAAATGAACAACGTTGGGTGCTGGCTCATGGAAAAAGCTCCATAATCTTTCTCTGCTTAGTGTGCTGTGTTCAGACGTGGATGATACAGTCCGCCATGTCGCCAATGCAGTCAAACATGCTTTCAGTGTTTTCACGCTGCAGTACAGAATCTCAGAGCAGCTCTACGGCCTTTGCGTCATTAAAGTGGGAAATGGTTCAGAAGGGCACTTGGCACAGAAGATGGCTGCCTGATACGGGCAGCACAGTAATGGGCAGCACGGTAGCATTGTGGATAGCACAATTGCTTCACAGCTCCAGGGACCCAGGTTCGATTCCGGCTTGGGTCACTGTCTGTGCGGAGTCTGCACATCCTCCCCGTGTGTGCGTGGGTTTCCTCCGGGTGCCCCGGTTTCCTCCCACAGTCCAAAGATGTGCAGGTTAGGTGGATTGGCCATGATAAATTGCCCTTAGTGTCCAAAATTGCCCTTAGTGTTGGGTGGGGTTACTGGGTTATGGGGATAGGGTGGAGGTGTTGACCTTGGGTAGGGTGCTCTTTCCAAGAGCTGGTGCAGACTTGATGGGCCGAATGGCCTCCTTATGCACTGTAAGTTCTATGATTCTATGATACACAAGATGGAGACACAGAGAATAAAGCAGACATAACTGATGCCTGGAGCCCAGCGGGGTGCCAGTGGGACAGATAGGAACAGATCCAGGACAAAGGGAGCCAGACAGGAAGATTAAGAAATACATAAATGCGGGACACCACTTGAATAAATCTGACGTCAGCCAAGGTGTACACAATGATATGCTAATACGAATGTCTTGTGCCATTTCCTAAAACAAAGGGACAATCGATACTGCTTTCCTGCTGCTACCTGTAACCTGCAAAACCTCTTTAACTATAACCATGTGTAAATGGCAAAACGCTTACAAATAGCGATGTACAATCTATAAAATGTTTAAAGATAACAAGGTGATAATTGTTTTGTATCTGGGCTCATTGTGAACACAAAGTATAAAATGAATGACTGCCATTCAAACCATGAGAAAGGTTGGCTACCGTACCGCGGGGTACGTATGCTTTCTCCCGAAGCTTCGTGTAACAATAAACTGCACTGATTGAACACAGCAAGTCTGACTCCCAAAGTGGTTGATTTTTCCCACAACATATTGGCGTAGTCGGCAGGATCTTACCTCTGGTGAGTTCCGATCAAAGGCCTCAATCGGAAAGCCGGGGGGAAAATCGTTTCGAATCTGCAGGAGTCAGACAGGTCAAAAGGTGCAGTTTAAAATAAGGTACCTATAGTGATAAGCACAGTGATATAAGTCTTTACTGTATAGTGACATGATAATAGATCAGGTTTGGTACTAACTGCTGATAGTATTAAGGATTTGTGGCTTGTGCTGATCAACAAACAGACAAGGTAGTACTGCCCCAAACGCCCAGCCTTAGACTGGCTGTCAAGAGGAGGAATCTCCCACGTGAAGGTCAGGATTTGAATTGGGTATTGAGGCACCAAAGTCACTAAGGATTGTGAAGCACAAGTGGCAGAAATCGGCTAACCCCGAACTCTGTAGTGACGAACAAACGCAGAGTTCTTGTATGAAAGTAGAGCATAAGTTGGGTACTGGGCTGTCCAATGTCTTATTCGCGGTGCGGAAAAGGAGCTGATCAACTCTGACCTAGGGCCGAACTCCGGTGGAGAAGCACGTTGCTGAGGGGGTAATAGTGGACACCGTGAGTATAAGTCAAGCCCTGAGAGACGGTAACGATAGCGCGGCGCTGGAATAGTAATAGTGGCTGGGGGGTAGTGAAGTCCCTTCAGTAGAGAGCACACTTTGCTAGGACGCAGCTGCGGCCGTACAGACGGTGCTAGGGTAGTAATAGTGGCTGGGGTGTAGTGAAGTCCCTCCAGTAGAGAGCACACTTTACTCATAGTAACCGGGGGTATTGAAGTCTGCGAGATGGCAGGCAATGATATAAAAAGGGGATCTGCAGGTTCTCTTATCGAGACATATATGACAGACAGATGAAGATGAAGGACGGCTGGGACACTTCCCAGACCTTAGAACAACAGAGGGGTTGGATAGACAAAGAGAAGAGAAACAAGACTAAAAAGATAGGGATAATGTTAGTACATCAGTTAGCAGGACTAATTGAACAAGTAGGCACCTCTACTGAAAAATGGAAGGAAGACAAAGAGAAGATCAGGGAATTAGAATCTAGAGTAAGGGAATTGGAGAAACACAATCACGTGTTGAGAGAACAACAAGGGAGGGGGGAAACTGATCCCCGACCCCCTTACGAGCCCACACAGCAGGGGCCAACCGCCCCTCCGGCAGGGTGGGGTGCGTAGAATACAATTTAGTGCCTGTAACCGGAAGGAGAACAGATGCGCAGCCAAAAGCGAATTATAAACCCTTCACCCCAGGTGAGAGACAGCAGATAATGGCTTCCCTGGGCAAATTACAACCTAGAAGCGCAAACACCAAATTCTGGGAAGAATTAGACACAATCTGGGTAGGACACCAGTTACACCTAAGAGACGTACACCAGCTGGTCAGGGCAGCCTGTCCAGCAGATAAGTGGAGGCAGGTAGCTGGCGGACCCGCCACTCCTGCAGCCCAGGATTATAACGGGGGACGGTGGACACATGCCGTCGCTTTAACAGCAGAGATAGATGCACAGCAGGACCCCTTCGCCCAATTTAAAACGGAAATCCAGAGAGTGTTAGGGAACGCTCCCAATAACTGGAGCAAGATCACTACCACAAGGCAGCAGAAAGGGGAAGGAGCTTCTGAATACGGGGAACGATTGTTCCAAGTGTAAATTTGACTGAGCTAGAGGATAATCTATTTTACAAAGCCCACATAAACTTACACGGGAATCAAACTGTATGCTACCCATTAGCGCAGTCGGTAGAAGCCCTATTTGTAGCCACCCCTGGGTGGATCCCGAGCAATTTATATACAGTTGTTACATCAGGTGCACCCTGTAAGGGAGAAATCGAAAAGTATAAAAAGGGGATACAGGTGAGATGTGTGAAATTTGTAAATCCCACCAACTTTGGGGGCGGGGAGCTCCAAAAGGAGGGAGCGAAAGCTGGTCAAGATACAGCAAGCTATCCGCTTTGATTCACAGGGCAGGGATGGGGATGTGCCTATGCCCTGGTCCCCACAGATAATTCCTGCATACAGACGCAGTGCATCCGCCAACATTGTCGGGTTTATAAAGGACAGTTTACTTGCACCTGCAATGAACTGAAATGCATGAACATAACCGCAGGAAGACAGCTCATGTGTGGGCAGTGCAATGGGACTCACGTAAGCTCAGCCACATGGACATACCCGTTTGATACTTACCAGGTGGTGGAATCAAACGGGGAGTCAGGGGAACTGAGAAATTGGGAATACAGGCAGACTCTTAACCAGGGCACTACATGCTACCGGGCAAAGGAGGGATACGTCTTCCTCTTCAATGGAACGTACGCGACAGAAACACTACATCTCCCAGGCCTTTTTGCAGTGGGAACCATAGGACCACTCACCATACCATGCCCTCAGAAGGGACATATTCGGAGAAGAATAGTGACCCGGGCTATCAGCAAGCAATTCTGCGCTGATTGGGAAACCCCGGGCACATTAGGATCATCCCTGGGGTACGGGTTCCTCGGGACTCTATCTCTGGGGGGAGCAGCAGGAGTGATTAGTGCTAAGAACAGAAATGTAATTGTTTGTGGATTAACAATCTTGGGAAACAGTACCTCAAAAGCACTAGAGGCTGTCAATGAAGAAAGGGCTGAACTCAGATTATATGCACAACAGACACGGTATGCAGTAGACTACAAGTTAGCCCAACAAGGGGGAGTGTGTACAATCATAGGAGATAAATGTATAACCTATGTCATAGACAAATCCTACAATAATACAGAGGCCATTCACAATATTAGGGAACAACTGGATAACTTCAGACAGGGACCCACAAAAGGAAGTAGATGGCTAGAGTGGCTAGCGGGAAATACCTAGGGAGCCTATTTAATCCATGGACTGGTCATGTTCATATCGGTCACACTGGTGTGCTGCCTTAGCTTTGGGTGTCTAAAAATCTGCTGTAGTACCGTAACAAAGGTTGTGTCACCTGGCACCCCGCTGGGCTCCAGGCATCAGTTATGTCTGCTTTATTCTCTGTGTCTCCATCTTGTGTGTCAGGCAGCCATCTTCTGTGCCCTTCTGAACCATTTCCCACTTCAGTCATCAACTGGGGAAAGAGACGGGCAAGTGGGTTGACATTCCTCGGGCTCTTCAGGGTCAATGGCGTCCTTGATTGAGGAACTTACTGCAATAACAATTACATCATCTGTCAGTTCCATCATGCAACTAAGGCGTCATAGATCATAGAATTTACAGTGAAGATGGAGGCCATTCAGCCCATTGAGTCGGCACCGGCTCTTGGAAAGAGCACCCTACCCAAGGTCAACACCTCCACCCTATCCCCATAACCCAGTAACCCCACCCAACACTAAGGGCAATTTTGGACACTGAGGGCAATTTATCATGGCCAATCCACCTAACCTGCACATCTTTGGACTGTGGGAGGAAACCGGAGCACCCGGAGGAAACCCACGCGCACACTGGGAGGATGTGCAGACTCTGCACAGACAGTGACCCAAGCCGGAATCGAACCTGGGACCCTGGAGCTGTGAAGCAATTGTGCTATCCACAATGCTACCGTGCTGTCCATCATCATAATAATAGTAATTACTTCTTGTCACAAGTAGGCTTCAATGAAGTTACTGTGAAAAGCCCCTAGTCACCACATTCTGGGGCTTGTTCGGTGAGGCCGGTACGGGAATTGAACCCACGCTGCTCCCTTGTTCTGCATTACACGCCAGCTATTTAGCCCACTGTGCTGAACCAGCCCCTTGATCATCCACCTTGCTGTAAGTTTCCTGGTTGTGTCTGCCAGAATTTCCATGCCAACTTCCCTCAGGTGAGTGAAAAGCCCCTCATTGAGTTGGTTGGCTCCTTCTCATTCGTGACGGCTTGCATAGTCCGAATCTGTTTGAACCCAATGTGGTGGAAGCAGTTGACAATTGTACCTTCCCCCTGATGTACTATCAATACCCAATGTGTTGGAAGCAGTTGACAATTGTACCTTCCCCTTGTTGCACTATCAATTACGACGAGATGAGAGTAGAGAGTAATCGAGGCTTTATTACGCAGAGATAAATGGCTGCAGCTCGGAGAGCCCACACATTTATACTCCGCCTACTGGGTGGAGCCAGCAGACAGGGATCTACCCCCATACCTGTAGTACAGGGGCCTTACCGTAATACCCCTCGTATGCGGTATATACAATACAACAGTGGTGACGACCACATTCACCCCCTGTGAAAAAAGAGTCCAGTGGGGGTGGTGGAAAACTATTTACATACAGGTTGTTTAACATTTTAAGGAAAAGTTTACAAATTTAGACGATCGGGTGACTTGATCCGCCGTTGCGAGCGCCGCAGTTCTGGTGGTGATTCAGGCGACGGTTCGGTCGTCAGTGACTCCGGGAGCGTGTCGACCTCATCTTCATCTCCAGGTGGGAAAAAGGGGAGGACAGGTCATCCTGGAGCGGGGGCTGTGGTGGGGTGCACTGGGGGGAGGGAGGGTGGCGCCGGGGCAGAGGGGGTGGGTGTGGGGACCCAGCTGGTGCCAGGTCCCTGAGGGAGACTGTGTCTTGGCGGCCGTCGGAGTACGCTACATTGGCGGACTGCAGGTTCGCGTGGAGTAGCTCTACCCTCTCAACCAACGGGTCCACCTTGTGTAGCCGCACGTGCTTGCGGAGGAGGACGGGTCCTGGCGCTGTCAGCCACGTTGGGAGCGAAACCCCAGAGGTGGACTTCCTGGGGAAGGCAAAGAGACGTTCCTGGGGAGTTTCGTTAATCGCAGTGCAAAGGAGCGAACGAATGGAGTGAAAGGCGTCGGGGAGGACCTCCTGCCAGCGGGAGGCCGGGAGATTTCTGGACCGTAGGGCCAGCTGGACGGCCTTCCAGACGGCCCCATTCTCCCACTCCACCTGCCCGTTTCGCCGGGAGGTTGTAGCTGGTCGTCCTGCTCGAGGCAATGCCCCTGTTGAGCAGGGACTGGCGCAGCACATCGCTCATAAATGAGGATCCCTGGTCACTGTGGACGTAAGCGGGGAAACCGAACAGAGCGAAGATGGTGTTGAGGGCTTTGATGACAGTGGCAGGCGTCATGTCGGGGCATGTGACGGCGAAGGGGAATCTGGAATATTTGTCGACCACATTAAGAAAGTACGTGTTTCGGTCGGTGGAGGGGAGGGGTCCTTTGAAGTCCACGCTAAGGCGTTCCAAGGGGTGGGAGGCCTTCACCAGGCGCGCTCGGTTTGGCCAGTAGAAGTGCGGTTTACACTCCGCGCAGACCTGGCAGTCTCTGGTGATAGCCCTGATTTCCTCGATGGAGTAGGGCAGATTGCGGGCCTTTATGCAGTGATAAAAGATCACTGCAGAGATCGTCGTGCAGGGTCGGGTGTCGGTCCACTTGTGCGCTGGCACATGTACCTCGGGATAGGGCATCGGGGGGCTCATTGAGCTTACCGGGGTGATACGAAATCTCGTAATTGTAGGTGGAGAGCTCGATTCTCCACCTCAAGATCTTATCGTTTTTGATCTCACCCTGCTGTGTGTTGTTGAACATGAAAGCAACCGACCATTGGTCAGCGAGGAGAGTGAATCTCCTGCCGGCCAGGTAATGCCTCCAATGCCGCACAGCTTCAACGATAGCTTGTGCCTCCTTTTCAATGGAGGAGTGCCAAATTTCGGAGACATGGAGGGTGCAGAAAAAGAATGCCATGGGCCTGCCTGTCTGGTTGAGGGTTGTGGCTAGAGCGACGACTGATGCATCGCTCTTGACTTGGAAGGGGAGCGTCTCATCCACCGCGTGCATCGCGGCATTGGCGATGTCGGCCTCGATACGGTTGAAGGCCTGATGAGCCTCGGCCGTCAGGGGGAAAACGGTGGAGTGAATGAGTGGGTGGGCCTTGTCCGCATAGTTAGGGACCCACTGGGCGTAGTACGAGAAGAAACCCAGGCACTGTTTGAGGACCTTGGGGCAGTCGGGCCCTAGCACTCCATTTTGGACCACATAGCCGAGGATGGCTAATCGGTTCGTGCTGAACGTGCACTTCTCCTTGTAGGTTCAATTGAGGGGTTTAGCGGTGTGGATGAAGTTGGAAAGGTTAGCGTCGTGGTCCTGCTGGTTGTGGCCGCAGATGGTGACGTTATCCACGTACGGGAAGGTGGCCCGCAGTCCATACTGATCAACCATTCGGTCCATCTCCCATTGGAAGACCGAGACCCCGTTAGAGACATCAAACCGAACCCTAAGGAAGTGGTAAAGGCGGCCGTCCACTTCAAACGTGGTGTACGGGCGGTCTGCCTTGCGAATGGGGAGCTGGTGGTAGGCAGATCTCAGGTCCACTGTCGAGAAGACCCGATACTGTGCAATCTAATTGACCATATCAGATATGCGTGGGAGGGGGTACGCGTCGAGCTGCGTGTACCGATTGATGGTCTGACTGTAGTCAACGACCATCCTGTTTTTCTCCCCAGTTTTCACCACTACCACTTGGGCTCTCCACGGGCTGTTGCTGGCCTCGATAATACCTTCCTGCAGCAGCTGCTGGACCTCAGACCTGATGAAGGTCCTGTCCTGGGCACTGTACCATCTGCTCCTGGTGGCGACGGGTTTGCAATCCGGGGTGAGGTTAGCAAACAGGGAAGGCGGGTCGACCTTAAGGGTCGCGAGGCCACAAACAGTAAGTGGTGGTAGGGGCCCACCAAATTTCAGGGTTAGGCTCTGGAGGTTGCACTGGAAGTCCAGGCTGAGTAGCAAGGCAGCGCAGAGGTCGGGGAGGACGTACAGCCGGAAGCCGCTGAACTCTACGCCCTGGATGGCGAGGGCGGCGGTGCAGTACCCACGGAAGGAGATTTTCTGGATAATGGGGTGTACCATGAGGGAGCAGAGCCTTACCGCATCGGGGTGGATGAAGCTCTCAGTGCTCCCGGAGTCCAGAAGGCAGGATAGATTGTGCCCGTCGACCTTCACTGTCGTTGACGCGGTCGCGAGGTTGTGGGGTCGGGACTGGTCGATCGTGATGGAGGCGAGACACAGCTGTTCGGCGGCGGTTGCAGGTGATGAGCAGCCCGCTGAGGTGGCCGACGAGCAGGGGTCCTGAGGCGGGAAAGTTGGCGGCGCCCATTGGCCGCACGTGTTGTGAGGCGAGCAAAATGGCGATGCCCACGGGCCGCATATGTTGTGAGGCGAGCAAGGTGGCGGCGCCCACGGGCCGCACGTTTTTTGAGGCGAGGAAGATGGCGGCACCCACGGGTCGCAAGTGTGGGGTGCAGGGACAATAGTGGCGATTGAGCGGGCTTGGCACACAGCAACGAAATGTCCTTTCTTCCCGCAGGCCTTGCGGAGCACGCTCCGCGCCGGGCAGTGCTACCGGGGGTGTTTTGTCTGTCCGCAGAAGTAGCACTTGGGTCCCCCGGAGTTGTTTGGCTGCCGCACGGCACAGGCCTGAGGTTGGCTGGGGGGGGTCGCTGATGGGGTCCACGATGGGGTGTTCGCTGGCGGGGTCCACGATGCCCAGGAGGGGTGGGCCGTGCGGTCGGGGGCATATGCCTGTACATTGCGTGAGGCGACTGTGAGCGAGATCGCTAGTTTCTTGGTCGCCGTGAGGTCGAGGGTAACCCCTTCTAAGAGGCGCTGGCGGATGTAGGCCGACCCTTTGCCCGTAACGAACGTGTCTCTAACTAGCAGGTCAGAATGTTCAATGGCCGAAACGGCCTGGCAATCGCAGTCTCTCACCAGGACATGCAGTGCACGCCAGAAATCTTCCACAGACTCACCTGATGCCGCGTGGCCAGGAGATGCCTGATGTAGATTTTGTTGCTCTGCTGAGTGTAGTTCTCCTTCAGTAGCGCCATGGCCTCAGCGTAGGTCGGCGCGTCCCGGATGAGGGGAAAGATATCGGAGCTCAGCCGCGTGTAAAGGATCTGGAGCTTCTGTGCCTCTGGGGGTGGTTCTGTCACATGTCCGATGTATGCTTCAAAGCAAGCTAGCCACTGTGCGAAGGCCGACTTAGCATTGTCTGCTTGAAAGTGCAGCTGCAGGCGATCAGGCTTGATGCGGAGATCCATCGTTGTAAAATCTCTGCGTAATAAATTGATGAACTATCAATTACGACAAGACGACAGTAGAGAGTAATCGAGGCTTTATTACGCAGAGATGTGTAGCCTCCCGCAGCTGCTGCCGAAATGGCTGAAGCTCGGAGAGCCCACACATTTATACTCCGCATACTGGGCGGAGCCAGCAGACAGGGATCTACTCCCGTAGCTGTAGTACAGGGGCCTTACCGTAATACCCCTCGTATGCGGTATATACAATACAACAGTGGTGACTACCAACCCCCCACCGCCCCCATCTTCTATACTTTCTTCAAGATTGCTGCTCGAACAGTTAGATCGTATTCTTGCTTTTTATCGATGGGCTTGATAATCTGAGAGATCGGTGACCATCAGTAGTAGATTTTCAGGCTCCTAGTCACCCCCTGATCCCGTGGCTGGAGCTTGACATTGGTTTGGGAGATAAGAACATCAGCTTGATACTCTTGAGATCAAAGATGTAGGGGATGTGCAGTTGTCTGCAATGTTGAGAATCTTCCGTTTCTTTTGCAGATATGTTTGGTCACTTTCTTGATCTGGAGGTTGTCCAGGTGGTTTTGTTAGCCTCGTACTGCATGGTTAGTGTTTTGACATTCAAGAAACAGCATGGTTTCTTGGACATTCCTATCACAAGAAGTGACAGCTTTTCAGTGTCAGCCATATTGGCACAGACCACAGCAGTGACATGTTCCATCCTTTGCTTTCCACCAGTACATATTCCACCTTTAAACTCAAAGACAGCCTGACAAAATGTGGTAAAATAGTTCAGTTTCGTCTCGTGGTGCATATTAGTTTGAGATGTGGGTGAGACCATTTTAGAACAAATTGTCTGTCATTGCTGCAGCAACCACCACACCATCACGGCTGATGTGGTTCAGCTTCTTTTACAAGGTGACTCCCCTTTCGTGAAGGATTGAACCAGAGATGGGGGGACATTCTCTGCTCAGATTGCCTTGAACCACATTTGCAAAGCTTTTTCAACATCCGTGTAGGCAGCTTTTCTCATCCTCTTCCTTGCTGGAGAGAATGCCTATTTGTCAAACTGTCCCAGGATGTTCACTTTCTGTTTTAAAATGGTGGACAAACTCAATGGCGGAACCTTCCACTTCTTTGCAGTGTCCGCTTTCTGCTTTGTGCCACAGTTTTTAACTTGCTGTATCAACTTCACCTTCTCTGATTGACACCACTATCCCGACAGTTTAGCGTTACACACAGGTTCTGCATGTCCTTTCACAGGGAGATCTTGATGTCAAATGATGGCTATCCCGTGTTTTTACATGCCTGTGTTTTCACATGCTCGTGTGGTCAAACTCCGCTCTGATTGGTCATCGTGGTCAAGCTTAGACAAGTTTGGCTAATCTGGAATTGCCACAGTAGAATTGCAGTTTATCATGGGCATCATTCTGTGGGATTTGTTATTTTGGCATCAGGAATAGTTGACGACTTTGACATAACCGGAATCTTGCCCCATTCAGGTTTGGCTCATTGCGATTAGCTCTACTCACTGAAATGTGAAATACTTTGATGATGGATCTGCAAATAGATTGTAACCTTAACTTTTAATTACTTTGTCTAGGATTTTCCAGCCCCTACTCCCCCGCGGCAGATTTTACACTAGTGGAGGCGGCCTGCCATTAGATGGTGGCAACATCGCCCAGTCCCGCCGAAGGCAATGGCAGTTGCCGGAAAACCCACTGCGGGGTGTCCATGAAGTCCAGGAGCAGGATTCTCTGTCAGTTGACGCCAGAATCTGGAAATGTGATTGGGCGCAGATTCGGTTCTGACGCCAAAATCATGGCGGGCGTTGGTTTCACGCCAAATCACATTTCTCCGGCGCCTCGGTAGCAGCGTCAATGCGTTCCACCCCGCACATACAGTAAACACCATTGGCATATCATTGGCAGACCTGACCTAGCATTCACTGGGGCTTTCGTAATTCGCTGCATCCAATTGGGGGAATTCCCAACGCAAGGTTCACTTGTGCTTTTAAAAATTGAGAAACAGGCGCCAGTGCTGATGAGGGAGAGAGAGGAGGTAGGACACGGAGAGGCGCAACCGTGGGCTGCCGGGATGGACACTGGCCGGACTGGGAGGTGTGGGTCGTTTCATGGCACGGGCGTGGGGGCAGAGTGACCCCCACGGGACTGGGAGAGTGTCCAGGCACGGACCACCATTGCAGCGGCCCTCGTGTTATGCAGTCTGGGATAACACAGGCTGCAACTGGATGCAGCTTTAACCAAAAGATACTCCAGACCTTGAAGTTAGTTCAATCTGATTTATTGAACCAGGAGCACAGTTAGCACAGTTCTCTATCAGTTTGACTCTCTGCTAACCTAAGTGTGGTTACTCTGTCTGACTGAACCAGACTAGCTCTTAGCCACGTGCTGGAGGTGTGATACTGTACATACACCCTGACTCACTCTGTAGATGTTCATCAGTGGAAAGAGGCGGAGTGTGAGTGCCTCGTGCCTTTTATAGTCAGATACCACCCCTGAGAGTCCTGCCTGCTCATTGGTCATGTTCTGTTCTCTGAGTTCATTTGCTGCCTGTCTGTGCCTGTCTGTATATGATTATCTGCATGTCTGCATATCATGACACACCCCCACAGACCTTGGCCTTGGTTCTGCAGAGTAACACCGGCCGTATGAGTGCACCCACCCGCCACCCCTGCATTCAGCCCCACCCTCCATCATACCAACACCCCCCCCCCCCCAACCGTTGGCGGGACATCACGTGGCCCACCCAAGGGCAATGGCCACAGTAGCCCCAGCAGGGAAGCGCCGGAGAGGGGCCGGCGAGTGTCTCTGGCGTGGGCAACGCCAGCCGACGGTACCGCTGGCAGTAGGAATTGGCGCCAGAAACAGAGGCCCCCACGATAGCCTGTTAGTTTGACATCTGTAAAACGGGAGCCAATCTCCTCGCTGCCATCTTGCTGGCTGGGATGGTGTGTGTGGGGAGAGAAGTGCGTATCTGCAGCTATCGTTTGTCAGCCTCCTAAGTGTCATTCACGAATCTGATGAATCCTGCACCGTTTCTCAATCAGTTGTGTTCCATGTGGCGCCGTGCTAGCCCCTTAACGGTCATTAAATTGGTCCAGATGTGACGCCAGTTTTGTTGTCGTACAAGTCCACGAATCCTGCCCCGATGTCAACACTCAGTCTCAGGAATGGAGAATTCCGCCGCAGGCCTTTATATTATTTCCTCATCTCTTTATGGTACTATTGTCAGATGAGTTGGACAGACACATTTGCAACAGTAGTGTATTTTTCGATCTTCAGCAGGAAGAGTTTCTGGAAATAGATCCGACATGAGAATTTTTTTTCATTGATTTTTTTTTCGCTCTTTGCAATCTGTCATATTTTGCAGAACAGCAACCCATTCACTAATTCTCACCTTGGAATTGAACTTATTTTCTGAGATGCCTCAGCACACTGGTCCTGTAACTGGCCTTACAGTTCCACAGATTTAGCTCATAATCTGGAGACAGGAGTTCATACCTCACCAGGGCAGCTGGGGAATTTACATTCAGTCAATTATATAGATTTGCAATGGTGATCTGGTAACTATCAGATTGTCATTAAAAAAAATAACGTTACATTTTCTAATTAATCAATTCTCTGCAGTGAGGGAATCCTGTGAAAAATCTGGTGTGAGAATGGAAGAAGAAATCCGTCCTGAAGAGGATTCCCAAGACTAGTGCATCATGAGAATGAGGAACAGCCAAAAGCATGTATCAGAATGGGAACTTGAACATCAACTGAATGGTTACCTCATTCAGAAATCAGTGCATAAGTACGAGGGCCAAATAAAACTTGGAGTCCAGCAAAGATTTTAGACAAACAACAGTTTCTGTTCCAGCAGAAGATTCAAAGACGACCAAAAGACCTCAGTGGCAAAATTGCCAGGTTCCAGTGTGATGAATGTAAGAAATTGATATATATTGGGCTGAATTCTCCGCTTTCCGTCGCCAGCAGAGAGAATTGAGATTGGGCGGAGAATAGTGGGCAAGTGAACAATCATGATTTGTGCCCGGCAGTGATTCCAATGCCATGGTTCGGTCCCCCGCTGGTGGCATTCACAACGTTTGTGCCCTGCACCGGTGATCCAAAGCAAAACCGTCATTTGCATGGATTTAAATCTCATTAACTGGTTGGACACTTCATGCCCCTCCACGATGCTCCCCCCTCGCAGGCAGAAGTCACGGGAGCGGGAATTGGTGCAAGTATTTACAAGCTGGTGCTGGGTATCATGGCAGTTGAGGGGAAGCGGGAACCTTAAACAACTCTCAACAATTGTTGAGCTTGCTGCCGGGGCTGGGGGAATAGGGGTAGCCTGGCTCAGACCACCATTGCTGCAGTATGTGATTAAATGCACAGCTCTGCTGCTACTTTACAGGCTCATGGTCGCTCACACTGCTGACTGCTCACTGTGTCCTGTAAATGTTCAGAGAGCCTCTGGTGATGTGGGGGTCCACCCAGGCTGCCCCTCTGGCTTACCCCAGTAGTATCATCAAGAGGATGGACATGATCATGCTTAATCACTGGCCCACCATGTGTTGGCTTTCCTCAGTGCACTCCTCAGAAACGCAGCCCCATTGCAGATGAAGCAGGGGATTAACAGAGCTCGCCCGAACAGAAGGACACCTGCACCTCCCTGGCACACTGCCTCTCTCAGGGCAGAGGCCTCACCAGTGACCCCGCCTCTCAGGATCATGTGCTGTCTCCTCCTGGTGAGGCTGACACACTTACTGCCTCTGCCATCTCCTCCCAGGCACTGTTCAGGAGGGCAGGCTTGAGTCTGCAGCCCTCCATGGGGAAGGGGGTATCTCTCTTCTCTTAATTGGCATTGAGCTGTGGATCCACTTCAGATTCCCAGAATCAGGGGGCAGGACTTCTCTGAGCCATCCTCGTGGCTGCAATGAAGTCCGCAGCCGCTGCGCCAGCATCCCGACCGGCAATAGGTGGTTAGTTCCACGTCGTGGGGAGCTCGGCCGGTCGGGAGCGGAGTATTGGTGGGCGGGCCTCTGGCAATGGGCCCCCGGCCGCGCGGCGTACTCCGCCATCACGCCGATTTTCGGGGCCCGGAGAATCGCCGGACTGGCCGATTACGGCGTGAAAGTGGATTCTCCGCCCACGCGCCGGCCGCGATTTCAGCGCGGGCTGTGGAGAATCTAGCCCAAGGACTTTTGACTTCAGCAATGCCTGTTTAGCTTGTACAAAGACCTTCTCGCCTTGATCCACCCATTCCATTCCCTGTTTTGACACAATAATAGAAAGTTGGAAACATAGAAATAGAAGCAGAAGGAGGCCATTCAGCCCTTCAAGCCCGCTCCACCATTCATTATGATCATGGCTGATCAACCATAATCCCGGTTTCCCCCCATATCCTTTGATCCCCTTTGCCAAAAGTTGTGTAAAGGCTTCAGAATAGTTGCTAAATTTGGGACAAACCTTCCACAATAGTTTAATAAGCCCCAAAGTTAACAAAGTTGAGGTGCAGATGTCTCAGTCATGGCATTTACTTTTGAAGGTAATTTGTGCAGACCCTTCGCATCTATGACGTGCCCCAGGTATTCAGTAGAAGATTTGAAGAATTCACAGTTACTCTTTCAGACTCATATGACCATAATCTTCTAGTCACTGGAGAATAACAATTAAATATTAGAGATGCTCTTCTTCATTCCTTCTTGTTACTAAGGTTTTGTCTAAGTAACTGATCTCCTTCTAGTATGCTTAGATGTTGATAGTTACTTTAAAATCACCACATATTTGTACCAAACCATCTTTCTTCATCATGGGTACCAATCACTTATGTTCACGGTTTCAAGGACCTCTGTCTTGACCAGACTCTCTAATCCTGCCTCGATCATTAGGCCTGATGGTGCATGGCACTGACCTAGCCTTTAAGCATCTTGCTTGGCTTTCATCTTTAATCTTTAGCTTGACTGACATCTCTTTCATGTTTCCCAGCTTTCCATTAAAGACTATGGCATGTTTCTTTAGAATCTTCATTACACCTGCTTTGGACTCCAACATGAGATTAACCTCAGCACAGGTAAGCTTGATTCTCTCCAGCCAGGTTCTCCCCATTCGGCTTGGATACTTACCTGAATGACATGCAGGGACAAATCTGCAGTCTGTCCGTTTAGCTGCACATTTACATTGATATGGCCCCTCAACGCCACTACTTCCCCGGTGTATGTTTTAAGTGTTATCTTTGACGGTTTCAAGGTGGCATGACATAGTTGCTATTGGTGAACAGTTTCTCGTACCAATGAAATGATTGCATCAGTGTCCACCTCCATTTTCACCAGTTGTCCGTCTAGTAAAGGAGTGACCCAGTTACATAGAATTTACAGTGCAGAAGGAGGCCATTCAGCCCATCGAGTCTGCACCGGCTCTTGGTTTGTTGTGCCTGTAATGGCCAATACGTTTATTGACAATTCGTTATCTGACTGTCACTCTGGTCCTTTTCCGAGCCTTTTTTTGTATCACATGGATCCCTTTCCCTCGATTTGGTTTTCCATTTGATACACTTGGTTATTGCTTTAATGTGTCTATTTGGAACTTGTTTCTCTCCAACACGCACATTTGTTGTGCCTCTTTCTACCACAATTTCCGCATTTTGCATCTTTTGATGAAGCAGTCTGCTGCTGCATGCCCAATTTTTGCACATCGGCGGCAATTTCAAATCTGTGTCTGTTTTCGGGTCTCAGCAGATATTTTATAATTTTAATGCTCAAACGTTATATTTATGGAACCTGTACCTCTTGACAATGACCAAATGTTTAGGTGAGAATTGGCCATGCAACATCTTCACAATCTCATCATAAATTTTTGAGCCTGGTTTTTCTGGCAGAGTTCGTAGGAGGTTGAAAGTGCTGCTCAGGAAAGTTGGGACTATTACATCCACCAAAATGTTGTTTGCCTGGACGATGTATATGAATCTTTCAGTGTAATAATCTTTTTATTGTCTCAAGTATGAAGTTACTGTAAAAAGCCCCTAGTCGCCACATTCCAGCGTCTGTTCAGGTAAGCCGGTATGAGAATTGAACCCGCGCTGCTGGCCTTGTTCTGCATTACAAACCTGCGGTCTAGCCCACTGAGCTAAACTGGCCCTAACCGTGTATGAGGTCCAGTGCTCGGTGCTTTCATCATACGGTCCCATTTTACTGTGGGAAAGCTGGTGTAAGCACAAATGAGCCTCAAAATGTTTGAGCACGACTCCACTTTTTTTTCAAACAAGGTACCCCTGATCTCATCCTGTTCCTGTTTCAAGTTTTGCAAAGGGTGTTGTGAACCCCCCCCCCCCCCCCCCCTCTCCTCTAGCTCTCAATCAATTTGCAGGGAATGTGTTATTTTACATGCTGCTCACAGTAGAAGGAGCACTATTCCAGAACTTTCCAATCAGGGCACATGGCAAACTTCTTTTTGATGTTGTTTTCACCAAATTCTTTGCTTAAATTTTGGTTCCTTTGAGGTTTGCTGCTATTATTCGGTAGTCCCCTGTTGCCAGATTTGTTGTTGCATTGTTCTGGATCCTTTTTGTATGTCTACATAATTTTTCTACATTTTTTTTTCTCTAGGAGTCTGCCAGCATTGTTCTGAGCTCCTCATAGCCAGTTTTCTTTGTGATATTTTTGAAGGACAGGCTTGCAGACCACAAAGGTACAAACAAACAAGAACTTTAATGGAAACGTTGCTAGAATAGACTCATTGTTAACCCATCCAAACTGTCAATGATGACATCATTGTGTCACATGCTCAAACTCTTAAAGTAACCTCGTTCCAACCAAGAACAAATATGAATGCACAACTGTTATACAGTAAACTGTGCCATATTCATTTAACCTGATTTTTTTTTTCCATTTCAAATTGGCGACCATCCACACTCACATCAATGCGTCACACGTTATACTTGTAGCACAAGTCAACCCTCATTTATGGAAGAATTGTTGGAGGCTTCAAAGGTTAAATTATATGCTATGATCTATGATATGAGCTTTATTGGTATCTTTTGTGGCAAAGACTCCTGTAAGGAGGATATAGCTGCAGCGACGAGTGAGATGATTGCACATTCCAGCATTGACTGTAGACTATTGATATTGTGCTCCAGCATCCCATGCAAGCTAGAAGTGTACTCCTCCACCGTGTCCAACATGGTTGTTCCTTGGCAGACAGTCTAAGATATTATGCAAGCAAGTCTTTAAAGTTTTCACTTCTGTCTTCTTCAGCGGAGCTACAGCAAGTCTTCAGTGAGCCATGTCTGGGGTAGTGCTTTGCATTTGCGCCTGCTTTCGGCAAATCATCAACAAATTTTCGATACCATCTGATTTTTGGAAAGATATGGGGCTGGATTCTCCGCACCGCCACGCCACATTTCTGGTTCAGCACGCCGGCGGGATGCTCCGTTACGCCGGCTAGACAATGGGGTTTCCCATTGTGGGGCAGCCCCACACTGTCAGGAAACCCATGGCCTGCCGGCAAAATGGAGCATCCCGTCGGCGAAGAATCCAACCGATGAGCTAGTGTTTGTGTACCTTTTGGAGGGTGTTCTCTTCTGTGTGTGCAGCTATTCGGCTCAAAGCATCTAAAGTACCGAGAAAGAGGGACCTCGAACAGTGGGCAAGACCCCCAATGCTAATAAGAAGTAACAAGGTGAAGCATTAGCCAATGCGTGGCAATACAGTGCAAGCTCAAATCGAGATACTGAGCTGGATTTAATGCAACGTATTGCAATGGGTAACATGATAGCCTGGCTTACTTACACATGGGAGAAGCCCTGCATCAGAGTCTTGCAGCAGCAAAATCTCCACCTATGACATGGGATTCCTGGCCACGAGCAGTAGGATGTTAATTAGGTCTAACAAAATTCAGCTCACTGTCTGTATCAGCCTAGCACTTAAGTAGGAACATAAAGGTCTGTATTCGGCCTCTAGTCTCAGCATCACTCATGTTTAATGTGTTCTCTTTGCTACTTATGTCGACAAAGGTGTCACCAGCTGTGATCAAAGTTTGCATTGTGCTGGGACCTTCTCCTGATCCTGTACTTTCCTTCCTGTTGTGTTGCCTCTTCTGTATGAAGAGTGGGAGTTGGTTAATGTGTACTTTGTTTAACGGTTGTGCAGATGGGTAAGTCAAATTAGCAAAATGTACTGAGAGGAATTAAATAGAAGTAACAGGTGCGTGAGAGTATGAGTGCAAGCAGAGTAAGTGTAGTGAAGCATTGTGATTGGAGGAGAGGATGGAGAAGTGTACCAGGGTAGTATCAGTAGTGCTGGGGCTTTAGAAGAGGATTGTCCACTTGATCAGAAACTATGAGAAATTGGAAATTTCACCATTCTTGTTGAGGTTGTTAAATTCCATTCAATTCTTGGAGCTAAAATTGGGTTGCAAGACTGTATAGCGAGTGAGAGAGTTTTTTTTTTTTAAAGTCGACTGCACCTGGTATGCCCAGGTGGTCTCCCATCCAAGTATCAGCCAGACCTGAGTCTGCTTAACGTCCGAGATCAGACGAGATTGGATATTTGTTTTTGAGAGTAAGAGAGTTATGAAGAGCAATTTTAGTTTGGCAAGTCCCTTGAGGTCATTAAATGTCTCCCTTCATTAAAAACGTTGTAAATGTGCTGCTAGCATTGAGTGATGGGGTCATGTCATGCCATTGTTGCTGGATAATTTTCCTGGATACCCTTTGTCCATTTGAAGGAAAGAAGACCAAATATATTAGCCTCTCCTATTCCACAAGGAATTCTATTGCAGGCTCTGAGTACCTTGGTCATTGTCATGGTGCTTGATATCTTGGACGGCCTTCCCACCCTGCCGCGAATTAAGGTGGTGACAGGATGAGGACTTCAAGGGCCTCAATTAGCAGCAGGGTGGGAAGGCCATCAAAGGTACTGGGGGTGGGGGGAGGGGCTTGATGTGTGGGAGCAATACAAGCAAGTCCTGGAGTGTTAGCCTATGGGCTCCCAGGGAGTGTGGGGGGGGGGGTCCCTCATTTACAAGCACCCAGTGCCTGATTGAGGGCCCCAGCATCAGGAACAGAAAGCACACTGAGAACCACACTCCCTTAACTTGCTGTCAACCTTTCTCCCCTCCTCCCTCCAGATAACCATCCGACAACGCAGAATCGCCGAGCAGAAACTTATAGCCACGTTCTGCACACATGGGTACGGCCTCAACCGGGACATTGGATTCATGTCGCATTACATTCATCCCCCACCATCTGGCCTGGGCTTGTGTAATCCTACCAACTGTCCTGGCTTGAGACAATTCACACTTCTTTGACCAGTGATTATCCCTCTCTCCAGTTGCCCCATCTGGACCTGTAAAGACTTAATTACCTGCAAAGAGATGCATTCAAAGTACTGTCTTGCATCTTTGACTTTGTCTATATATATGTTTCTGGAACCCACCTCTTCATTCACCTGAGGAAGGAGCAGTGCTCCGAAAGCTAGTGTTTCAAACAAACCTGTTGGACTTTAACCTGGTGTTGTAAGACGTCTTACTGTGCTCACCCCAGTCCAATGCCGGTATCGCCACATCATAATATCTAAGAGCAGTCGAGAGTTGTTTTATAGAGTTTGGCAAGAACAAATTGGTTGCGGTGTTTCCGACATTCAGGAAAATCTTTAGGAACACCCTGAAAGCATCTCTGGAGAGGTCCAAAAAAAAACGCTGGCTCATGGGAGGCCAGATTTGTTACTGAGCAAAATGGACAAGGCTCTTTCAGGAAGGCACCAAATGTACAAATGTGTCGGGAATGTGCAAAAACATCCAAGCAACCCCTCTACCAAACTCTTCAAACACCATCTGACCTACATGTGGCAGATTCTGCCAATCATGCATTGGACTTATTGTCCATCTCAGAAACCATCAAAACAGAGTGGATGCTCATCAGGGGCTGGTTTAGCATAGGGCTAAAGAGCTGGCTTTTAAAGCAGACCATGGCAGGCCAGCAGCACCGTTCAATTCCCATACCAGCCTCCCCGAACAGGCGCTGGAATGTGGCGACTAGGGGCTTTTCACAGCAACTTCATTTGAAGCCGACTTGTGACAATAAGCGATTTTCATTTCATTTTCATTTAATTTCATCCTCAATCCCAAGGGACAGCCGAAGTAGAAGAAGAAATGCATCTATATGACTTGCCTCAACCACTTTCTGACCACTGTGAGGAGCCACAACAGCTCTTTCTGTGCTGTAAGACTGTTTGATTCTGTTCAGCATTAATACGCCTCTAATGAGGACAGAATTCCACAATCAATCATTTCTGAATCCAAAACTTTTTCTTGAAAGATTTATTCAAAACGGGTTTGACAAAGCCTCTTTAGTAACATCTGGATTACAGAGCTTGAAGAAATTTCTGAGGCTGAATATGTCAATCAATACCGCAGAGCATCTCAATAGCACCAGGAATTTCATTCCATTCATGAAATGCCAAGATCGTACCTGACTGTGGCACTACAGTTCCGAATGGCACGTTACTTAAACCTTTATATGTCAGATAACATTCTGATACTCCTCAGTGTTTAGGAACTAATGTGTCTATAATTGAACCCTAATAATATTGTAACAATGTTGTCAAGAAATTTTATACACAAATTTCCATGTAATGGTAAGAATGGTAAAGAGAAAATTCAAAATTCAAAATCCTGTCTGCTAAACTAAATTACATTTAGTTCATCTATGGATTTATTCCCATTCTAGTTTGCTTGTACATTTTTCCATACAGCTACAGATAAAATGTGAAATTATATTTAAGAGCAATTTTGACATGTTCCATTGGATAGTCAGCAACATTTCATTGATATTGCTAACTTTCTCTATTATGTTTTTCCTTCAGCTTCATTCAGTGCGGTCCTTTTCATATTAGTAACATGGAGTAGAGTCAATGTGCTGGAATGTGGATTTGAAACCAAGGTCATGATAATGGAATGCCGTGCTGGCATGATTCTTCTTCTGAGCTAAGTTGCAGAATAGCTCTTTATTTCAACAAAAATGTTTTTGCTATGTTACTAAGCTGAAGCCTCTAGCTTTCATACATTTTTACAAATATTTTCAGGGGAAAAATGTCAAATGGCTAGATAGTAAAATAAAGAAGCAGTAGAGCTAATTTCCATTAAAATTTGTGATAGTCCATGACAGCAGTGGTTTAGCTCAGTGGGCTAGACAGCTGGTTTGTGATGCAGAACACAGCCAACAGCGAGAGTTCAATTCCCGTACCAGCTAAGAATTCTGAATTCTCCTTCTGTGTCTCCAAACAGGCACCGGAATGTGGCAAATAGGGGCTTTTCACAGTAACTTCATTGCAGTGTTAATGTAAGCCAACTTGTGACAATTAAGATTATTTATTTATTTTATTTTATTTAAAGTGAATTGCTGCACACAATTGTGTACCAAGATAAACACTAGCAAACAAGGGAAACCTTGGTAAAAATTGTAAAGTGTTCTCTATGCGTTGCATAAGACTGGAGTGATAATAGTCAGGAATTGAATGTGTTTTCATGCCTCACCTTGCAAGGGGAGGCGTGGAGCAGTGGTATTGCCGCCAAAGTTGGGAGAACTATCTCACAGATGAGTCAAGCAATAACCTGACATAGTCATACTCACAGAATCACACCTTACAGACAATGCCCCAGACACCACTGTCACCATGTCCCGTATCACTGCTGAAACAACTTTGTATCCTGAAAATAATTGCCTTTCAATGCTAACAGAAGTCTGGATGGCAACAAAGGCTCATAAATACTGCCAAGATTGATTTTAAAAAAGCAAGGACAGAATGTTCTGATATTTTTTCAAAGCATTGGTCCCAGCAAGAAAACTAGAGAGAATCTCACTGGTGCCATTGGGGAGAAATATTGATGTTTATTCAAGCACTTTATCACTATGTTTTCTCCACGTGTTTTACGCCGCATATGTGGCGGCCTGCAACTGGTTCACCTGTTTGGATACACAGAGAGAGAATTCAGAGTTATGTTTCCAGTTTCACCTCTGGTTGGTGTTGAGCAGAGGCATAACATCCTTTACCCGGGGTCAGTCAGATGTCCAGCAAGCAAAGTCACCAACCCCACCTTGGAGGCTCTGGCCACGGTAGTAAACACCAACCCTCTCCATAAGAGGACGGGGGTACAGTGTCGGAAGAAGATGAATGACCTTCTTCGTGCAGCCAGCGTAAGTCTGCCTCCTCATGTCTCCCGCTGCACTCTTTCACGCACCCATCACCCATGGTGATCACTCCTCCAACCACCTCATAGGGCCCCATCAATTGTCATGGCGATCTCCTCCCCCACCAATTTGTCACGATGCCCCAGTAGCTATTCTGCTCCTCACATCCCTGCTCCCATTCACCTCCCACACATGCCAGGCTTCATCATCATCTGGCATGGCAGGACCCCTGACTACATTCTCTGCATCTGCTGAATTCCAGAACAAACTCGAGCACAGTCGGCCTGAGCGGGCACAGCCTGCTGGAGTCCTGCCTGGGGCTGAAAACCCAAACATCCTTTGAGGAAAGAACCCTTGAGCTGGCGGGCATTGAGCAGTATAACTGTGCGGAGGGCGAGGTGGGGGCACCAGATAAAAGTGAGAACCCTCAACATATGCAGCCATGGTGTAAGCCTCAGGCGAGATAATGTTCTCTCATCAGTCTGCCCCTGTGATGTACTAATGTAATCTCGCTTCCCTTTGAGGTTAATCAGTCGACCAGCCCAGACCATCCTCGCACCCTCTAAAGACCAGAGACCTGAGCAAATCCGACAGAGATACTTCAGAGTCAAGCATTGAGGAGGCATCACAGCTGTCACCCGCACGATCCACCAGTACAGATACTCACACCTCGGTGAGAATAAGCAGTCGGCAGACTTCTGGATCACTCACTGATGAGCATCTCACAGCTGAAGGTCCACAGCAGCAGAGGCAGGGACATCTCAGGGATCCGGTCCCTGGAGGAATGCTGGAGCCAGGTCTCTGCTGAGCCCCTGATCGATGACATGACCCTGGGAGGGGTCGTCCCACAGCCACTGGAGCTACAAAGGCAGAGTCATGAGCATCACGAAGGGTTAACAGCATCCGTCCTCTGCGGCTGTCAGATGGGCTGGACATGCCTCGGATGACATCACCCCTCTACGGACTGTAAGGCTGACTGGAGGAGTCCCATCGCCTTTTGTCTGAGGAGATGGTGCCAGCACTCTAATTCACCGAGACCAACATTGCGAGGGTGGCGTCCGCAGTGGAGACATTGATGCAGGATGTACACGTCATGCCGGAGATGTCCGCTCCCTGGTTAAGCTCATGACCTCCATAATAATCATTATTATTGTCACAAGTAGGCTTACATTGACACTGCAATGGAGTCACTGTGAAAATCCCCTAGTCGCTACATTCCGGCGCCTGTTTGGGTACACAGAGGAGAATTCAGAATGTCCAATTCATCTAACAGCGCGCCTTTCAGAATGTGGGAGGAAGCCGGAGCACCCGAAGGAAACACACGTAGACACGGGGAGAACGTGCAGACTCCGCAGACAGTGACCCAAGCTGGGATTCGAACCTGCGGCCCTGGCGCTGTGAAATAACAGTGCAAACCACTGTGCTACTGTGTCGCCCTATGGCTCTGGTCATGAGCTTCATAGTACAGGGTTTCAACTGCATGGTGCAGTCACTAGTGGGAATCCATGATTGTCATCACCAGAGGATGGTCGGGTTTCTGGATCTCGCTCCAGCTGCCCCTCTATCCCATGGGAAAGCCCTATGCCCCTGGCACGCGAAGGATGAGGATCGGCAGGAGTGCAGTCTGGGGCCCCTACCAGCAAACCCTGGGGAAGTCCAGCCCATCTCACACATCCCTCCTTGTGAGGAAAAGACCTCCAGCCCGCACATCAAGGATGGCAGCAGTACAACACCTGCCGAACCCTGAAGATCCATATCCTCCAGGGGACGCCTCTCAAGGTCATTTCAGGCAAGAGGGCAAGGAAGTCAGCAGATCGTCTCAGCCTCAGCTGTGGATCCTGGGATATACCCAGACGTAGCAGGAGGGTTGTCATGATATTCAAACACACACATCATGATAGACACACCAACAGACAAATCAGAACACACAACACCACAACCAATGACAGAAAGATATAAAAGCACAGACACGACCCCCGGTGGTCAGTATTAGCTGCAGAGGAGAACCAGGACACATCTATTGCCAAACACACTCAGGGAGACAGCACGTGCAGAGTATCCAGAATGAACTGTATTATAAGAGTTATAATAAAATAGAGTTGTACCACATACAACTGTGTTGGCTCATCTGTGCACCAGAGCACCCAACACCACATGGTACAGGAGTGGATCGATACCTGCCGGCATACCTCAGTGTACACAGACAACCAGCAGTGCCCAGGCATGATGTACGAGCTCCCGGTTCCGCAGGCGCTCCAGTGCCACGGCGACCTCCACGAAAACTGGCGGCGATTCCGGCAAAATTTCGAATTGTTCCTGGTGGCAGCTGAACTCAAAGACCTGGATGATAGGGAAAAAATTGAATTTCTCCTCACCGTCGCCGGTGCAAGGGCAAGAGAAATATTCAGAAGGTTCAGGTTCTTCAGGAGGCAGCAAAGGTACGATTACCAGGCAGTCCTGGGCAAATTCTCCAAGTACTGTGAAGAATACGCAATCCAATGGGCACTTAAAGGTAAGAAAAGCTGCAGTACTCACCTCGTGGCTGGGATCCCGAAGCCCGAAATCCCGGGCCTGAGAGAAGGCTGGGTCAAGGTCAGCGGCCATCTTGCTAAAGGTATAACGCTAGCACAGTTGCGCGAGAAGTGCGCAGAACCGGAAGTTTCGTTTGCGCATGCGCGAGATGCTGCGCATGCGCAGTCAAGAAAACGGCCATCGGTAAAGGAACAGCGATCTGAGCATGCGCAGTCGCTTCCTACGTGCTACATACCGAGCGTCAGGATGTCAGAGGCCCCAGACTGCACCAATTTAAAAGGGAAATGTCCCAAATCCAATTTAAAAGGGAAACGTCCCAAATCAAAAAAACAAAAATCTGTTAAAGCTGTAAAACAACCTTCCCTCACCTGGAATGACAGCACAGTGCCGCAAATTGACCCAGGAGATGAATTTGACCTCCGAAGAACCCTCCGACAAGCAGTTACCTACGCACAAGCCGATGATTCCGACCTTGAATACTTCGATGACGATTTTTACAGTGTTTCCGGACCTCGCGAGCCCAATGATAGCTCCGTGGTCCTATATGACTATGACTCGGACGAACCTTTCGTGTAGCACATTGGCGGCCCCCACATTGAATCCGACGCAGATGCGGATTCATTTTTCGGATTTGAGGATCTTCAATCCAGCAGATATGACGTTCCAACTTATCAGTACCGGATGATGCTGCAGCCTGACATTAACAGACAGGGAGCGGTGCAAGCACACGGAGAGTGCCCTGCTGCCACACAGAGCGTGGTCCACGTCCCGCTCAACGTTCCCGACTCTATGAAAGAAGACATGCAAGACTCCAGAGTGCAGTCCTCGCATGAACCAGAAGTGACTCCAGTGTCACAAGCTTTCACAGCAAGCTCGTGGACAGACTCCACAATTGCAGAAATGCAAGACTCCAGAGCGCAGTCCTTGCACGAACAAGAAGTGACTCCAGTGTCACAAGCCTCCACAGAGAGCTCGTGGACGGACTCCACGATGGAAGGAACGCAAGACTCCAGAGCGCAGTCCTTGCAGGAACAAGACCATGAGGGTCTAGCAACCTCTCCTGACCAACCAGCGGCAGACGATGCAAGTCTGCCATGCTCACGTGAACAGCAAGAAGGCTATAACAGCCTACCATGCTCCACTACACAGCAGCATGACCATGACGGTCTCTCATGCTACAATGAAGGGCACAGCGCTGAAGACTGTTCAAGCCCAACTGAAGACAAGCCAAAGGAATCGCCTCGTCCAAGCCCGAAGAAAAAAGGTTTATGCGCTGACCTTCAGGATCATTGTAGCCGAACAGAGATTAATAATGCTGCACGGCCACAGAAGGATGCTGAGGATTTGCTAACGAAATTAATTGAATGTTTAACTTGCAAGGAGCAGACTGAGAATTGCCAGTGTTTTAGTACGGATCGAAAAAATGGACAAGACATTGATCCTCAGGTAATGGAAATAACACAACCTGAATCATATCTACAGCAGGGACAAATGTCTCCCTTCAACACAATGCCGCAAAATCCCAACTTCGGAGACCAGCAGTTAGTCAGTAATGACTCTTCAAACCTTGAGGGGAACATTAATTGCATTGAACCTATACACACTCCACTGATTATTGAGCAGAACATTGGAGCAAGAATCCTGAGGACACCGACATCGAGTAGCCAGATAACGAATTTAAAACCCACAGCAGTTTCAAGTGAACCAAGTGTGCTTTCCACTAATGGTGAAGATGCAGATAAGGTCGACCCGATTATCCATTGTACCACACTAACCCCAGTGATTAAGCAGTTATGTATGGGGAGTATAATGTGGGCAATTGAGAACAGTAAAAGAGAGACTGTGACCATGCCAGTCCCAGCAAAATCAGACCCAGAGACCATGAAGGCATGTACATTAAACAAAGTTACATATGAGGTACCTGAGAAGAAAAGTGAAACGGAATGTTCTTTGGAAAATGGTACAATGTCGATAGAAACAGTGGATCCTATATTCGAGACCATACATATGGGAGAATTTGGGGGTAATAAACAAGGTTCTGCAATGTCTGGGGGAAGATTTAAAGTTCCAAAGAAGAAAAGCCCAAATGAAGGACAATGGCAAGACAATGACAGTCCACCGACATGGTGTGCACCACCAGATGAAAACTCTGACAATTTACCCAACCCTAGTGAACAGCAAGCTGCTAATGACGATCTATCCACGGGATGTGAGACGAGTGACGACAGCATCCCACTTCCCATGCAAAAGGTGCAAGGTGACAGACCTCGCCTAGTGCGTACCGAGGCACTCGACGATCACGGTGGGACCACTGACGACTGCGGTGGCGGCGCACCGCTTCCACCCTCGATGGCTCGAGCCTCTCCACTGGTTGGTGCATTCCTGCATGTTCCGACTCCAGAAGTGCAGCTTCAGGGAATCTCGGCTGCCTCCAGTGAACCTGTTGGGACTCCGGATGGGGGGCATCGACGGAAGGCAGACCGGACTCCAGATGGGGAGCAGCCAAGCGCCGACTCTGATTTGCGCACGCCAGACCTTGCTCCGGACGGGCGGTGTCGCGGCCTCGGTAATGGCACGCTCAGGGTGACGGCAGATGCCACGGCGACAGGGAATGGATCGCGTGGCAGTCCCACTGGGTCGGCAGTGGCAACCAGCACCGGCGGTCCAAGATGGACACACCAATTCGCGCCATCGCCAGACGTTGATGCGAGCAACAATTCTCTCTCCAAGGCGACATGCTTCGACGTTTCTCTGCGGAGTCGCCCTTCCGGCACAGCATGTGGCCGGAACCAGCGTACACGGTCTCGGCCAACTTCCACATCTGGCACAGTCATTGCCTTGCATGATATTAGTGATGGTGCTACTTCGATGGCAACGACCCATCGGCTACAAGATGCCGTCCACCACAAACATAAAAAGAAAACAGACTCCACCTTGTTCCTGGCATGCAGGGCGGATGGATTGGTGCGTAGGCGCAATCAGCGGGCTTTGTGCCGCATTCCACGCTCGCAACTGCACCGTACGCACACGCCGGATCCTCCACTGGTTCCCAAGGATGACTTCGTGGAGATGCCACGGATCATGCCCCTTCCATCGCCACCAGAACCAAACCACAGCCAGGGCACCACTAACAAAGATGTTGAATGTTATATTTGCACGAATGAAAAAACCAAGCACTGCACGAAGTACAACAAATGGTAAAGTAGAGACTTCGGCAACAGCATCACCTCCAACAGTCCAAGGTGAACCAGTGTGACCCCAAATCTCCACAGCTGAACCGGCTTGAGGACCAGCCCATTCTTGAGGCGGTCACCCATTAGACTGGACTTATAACGCTGTTCATACGTTCAAAAAGTCAAACACTTCTGTATTATAACCTGTTGTTGTTTATTGTTCCAGATATCGTCTGACCGGACCAATGTTCAAGTTTTTTTTTTTCTCTCGCATCCAAGTTTTGTTATGGTACAACCTTGTTAGTGTGACGCACCCGACATCGCCCCATGTAAATAGTTACGTCATAAACACACGCTGTACACAACACACACACACACTCTTAGATGCACTCACGACACAATTATATTTATAACCACGTAGGCACTTATCTTTGTAAAAAGTGGGGATGTCATGATATTCAAACACACACATCATGATAGACACACCAACAGACAAATCAGAACACACAACACCACAACCAATGACAGAAAGATATAAAAGCACAGACACGACCCCCGGTGGTCAGTATTAGCTGCAGAGGAGAACCAGGACACATCTATTGCCAAACACACTCAGGGAGACAGCACGTGCAGAGTATCCAGAACGAACTGTATTATAAGAGTTATAATAAAATAGAGTTGTACCACATACAACTGTGTTGGCTCATCTGTGCACCAGAGCACCCAACACCACAAGGGTGAGGTAGAATAAGAAGCGATCGGCACCTCATGGGCACGGGTGAATCGAGGCACAAGTGGAGATACATCACCGTTGTGAGAACACACTTATACTAAAAATCACTTTGCTCTCCCTTACAGATCCTCCATGCTATCATGTCATGGCACCATGCTCCACAAACACCTGCACACTCGGCGCTTCATCCCTATGCAGTGTGAGAATGGCAATGCTATGTATATCCCACCTCCCACACTGATGATTCATAAAGCTGCGCCGATGCTGGTGCGGTTGACAAGCTCCCCTCAACCCCCCCATCCATGGAATGTTTATGCCCACTCCCCCACTCCACCCCCACAGCAGAAAATGCTTGAGTCTGTGCACCTTGTCGGTAGGTTGAGAAACATACTCTGACCCTTGACGCGGATGAGGCACTGCATCTGAGATGTGACATTCAGCCTCTCTGAGCCGCTAGCTCACTCCATTCAGTGGCAGGTCGCACTCAGCTCTCTCTCCGGCAGGACTCAGACACTTTGCAGAGGTTAAGAGGAGCAGCGCCCTGTCCTCACTGCAAGTTATCATCATTCTCCTGCAACACCTGAACAATCGCTTTAGTTCCCTGCCCATGAATGTAGCCACCATCACAATGACCTCCCGCTGGCACCGCAGTGGGAGAGATGTTCACACCATAGTCCTGTTCTGCCTCAAACTAAGAGCCCTCCTCAATAACCTCCTACATGTCCTCCTCATCCAGTTACAGTGCCAGGTTGTGCAAAGTGCAGCAGATCAATATGATACGCGAGATCCTCTGGAGGCTGTATTGGAGGGCTCCCCGACCCGTCCAGGCACAAGGACCACATCTTAAGCAGTCAGATTGCCTGCTCGACCAGCGCACACGTTGGCACATGAGCCTTGTTGTAGCGGGTCTCAGTGAATTGATGGGACCTCCGCATTGGCGTCAGCCACTTCCTGGGTGGGTACTCTCTGTCCCTGAGGAGCCATCCCTCCAGCTGCTGCTCTCCCTGAAAAATGGCTGGGATTTGCGAGCTTCCCACGATGTAACTGCCATAGATTCTCCCCAGGGAATGGGCTCATAACTGCATCATGCACATCGCATGTTCACAGTTGGTCTGGACGTTCAGTCAGTGGTTTCCCCTTGTGGGTCACAAATGGCACCCCATGCTGCCGTGGAGAATGCAAAGCCATGTGAGTGCAGCTAATGACACCCTGCAGCTGGAGCATGCCTGCTGTCCGTGCAAAGCCCGTGGCCCAGGTGCCCAGGCTCGCCTGGTCCCGGTCCAGATTGAAGTACATGTGAGCACTCACATCTTGTGTACAGCTGACTGGGAAATGTCACACAGGTCACCTGTGCTGCCCTGAAACAAGCCGCTGGCATAGAAGTTCAGAGTGGCAGTGCCAGGGCCAGAATTACAATACTGACTAAACTGGCACAATTGACGAGTCAAGGAAGGATCAGGGAGCTAATTAGAAAATGGCTTCCCCTTGTGGCAGGCAAGGTGTAACTGATGCATGTGAAGACTGCAATTTACAGTCAGCTTCATCCTTAGAAGACATCCTCATTCCCCCAGCTCTCATGAGCTGCTGATTAAATAAACTTTCCAACTTGAACAGGCAGCCATCCATGCACCAATCCCCGACAGACTGGCCTCCATAACCAGGGACCTTGAACTTTCAGAAAGCTCATACCCTCTCTGCAAAGTGAGGGTCTTCAGGCCTCGTGTGAAGCTGGAAACCGCTCCTTGTCCGAGTTCCCCACTCTGCCCATGCAACCTGGCATTTCACAGGACCCACGCAAGGACCTCACAGTCACCCCCCCCCCCCCCCCCCCCCCGTGCTGACCCTGTGTTTTCACCTGTGTTCTCACCCACTTTCCACTCTAGAAGGCAATCCCTCAGCAGTGATATTGCCACAAGCCCAGCAAGGATGTCACGGGAAGAACTGCTCCAGCCACCAGATCCCTTTAAACCCAGAGTCTAAAACCATGTTGGGCTGCTAAAGCCTGTCCGAGGTGTCAAGACTGAATCCCTTCCCCGGCTCCAAGTTGCACATATCTGGATCCCCCGCAGCATCTCAGCCACCCACTCTGCAATTTACACCCTGGATGGTAATGGTGACCTGAGCGCTCATCTCTGGTATTCCCTTTGGAGGTGAGGTCAGCAGGTTCTCCTTTTTATGGAGATGCTGTAAATCACAATGTCATGCTGCGCCTGATGAATATTCGGTGGGGGGGGGGGGGTCCCGGCGGGAGGGCATGGTAATAATATGTTGATGTACTTAAATAAGGTTTCCGATCTTTTGTGGCAGTTTCCCAGCCTGGCAGTGCCACCTAGGCATCCTGGCACCCCTGCCAGACTGGCACCTGGATGGCACTTCCAGGGTGCCAGGCTAGCAGTGCCACAGTGCCTGGGTGGCATCGGGGTGCCAGGGTACTACCCTACCCAGAGCCTGACACCCCAAATGCCGTTACGCCTGGTCCATGTTTATGGTAACCAGTGCTAAACAACAGCCGCCTGAGGTCTCCGAGGCGAGTCCGTTTGATCTCGGGAGCTGGGTAGATCCGGTGTATACATGCCCAAACGAGATTAACTACTCACTTGAATACGTTAATCTGGATCCGACCTCAATGGGCGGTGTTGCTCGTTGTGTCTTTACTTAATTTGCTCTGTTTTATAACCTTTGCTCTAGAGTCACCAGGTATCTTTATGATACCACCACGAGGTTCAAGTTTAAGTGCTGATCAATATCTCAATACACCAGTTAGTAAGTTTCAAATCAAAACACATTTATTATACACTGTAACTCACTACTCATGCATAAAACTCTACTTACTAGACTATCTCTAACACTAAGAGGCCTATACTTAGCTTTGGAACTGGCCCACCAGGTTTATAGATTTCATAGGTCAGGGGAACAAATGGCCTTTCGTTCGATGCTGAGTCTGCAGGCTGCAAAGCTGGTATAGACTGGTAGCTTGGGGCGCCTATCTCATAGAGTGCGTTGACTGGAGACTTACTTGGTTGGTGCAGCTGCGAGGCAGGTCATGGTCAAGGGTTGTTTCGAGCTGCTGAGAGGCCCTGCCAAGAAGGACAAATTGAACTTGGGGGCTCTATTTTATAGTCCCCAGGGGCTTCGCGCCCTTTTGGGTGGACCCCGTACCTGGTTCCAAGTGATTGGACTAAGTTCTGATCACTTGGATCGATTTCTCCAATACTGGAGCTGTTCCCTGATCGCTGGGCGGTTCCTAAGTGTCCGTTGGCCTTCCTTTGCCTTGGCTCCTGCTGGCGCCGAGGAGTCTGGCTTGGCCTTGTTTTTCTTAACTGTTTCCAATTGTTCCCGGGGATCGCTCATTAATATGTAGATGGGTGTCAGTTTCAGTGCTGTCTGGGCTCCTGCAAGTTCTGATATACAGGAAACTTTGCACCTGCTTGTTTTTCCTGTGTTTGACTGAATTTCCCTGCATTCTTAGCGGATCTCCATTTTAAAGTCGGGAAGTGGCCAACCCAGGTGGCTACAGCGGGACCAAATCGTGACGCCTCGCAAGATTTTATTAGATCTCACGAGGCGTGACGAGGCCAGTAAATTGCACGAGAGGCTTCTTGAAAGATTTATCAACCTCGTTGCGTCGCAGGTCGGACGCAACAAGGCTGATAGATCTTGCCCAATATTTACAGCTTTGTCAAAGCTAACAGCAGAGAAGAAGAAATCATCCTGTAATATGTGGAGAACCGAGACGTGTTGAACGTCTCATCCTCACTACAAATTGTTGGATTTTTCACAAATTACTAATGACGTGTGCCGGTAATTCGCTAATATTTCTTCGAGGGCCGCAATCAAAATTCTGGAACAAAGGATACAGACAAGACAAATTAGAGTGGCAAGAGTTTCTGTGTGATTCCTGACCTTGTTACAGCGATCTAGGTAACCACTGGCTTTTCGAATTAGGAAAAAGCCTCATCTCAAAACATAATACACTGCTTTATATGTAAGAACGACCAGGCTGATCGTCAAGAAAATCCAGGGCTTGGAATTTATAAGCGTTTTACCATTTTGTGCCTATTCTCTTGGAATATGTCACAATTTCACGAAAGCAGTAGTCATCTGCAAATGGTGTAGACTGGACAAGTTACACAGTCTTGTTGACAGAATTTTCTCCATTTCAGCTCACCATTTGCATCAGTATGTAAACACGTACATGTGTTTCAATGTGGGAAAATCTCGGAAGATATGAGAGCACCAAGTTTCCATACTTGGGGTACAGATAACTATAATAAGAAATGAAAGTACTATGAAGTACGAGTATGGCTATGAGAAAATATACCAAGGCCCAACAATAGAAATGGGAGGGATGACAGAAAACACTCTGCAGGAGACACACCTGATAACTTATTTTGGTAACTTCCTTACGATGTGCAACTTATTTCTGCGACTGCCAGTTGCATGATTCTGTGCTCTGGTTGCTGTCAGGATTTTTCCATCCACTTAAAATGATTGATCCAAGAGGTACAGCAGCTTAATGGTTCTGTTACTGGGCTAGTAATTCAGAGGATTGGAATAATAATCCACTGTGAGTTCAAATCCCACCCTGACAGTTTGAGAATTTGAAATAAAAAGCTGGTATCAATAAAAATAAAATATGTTCACGAGCGCTCTGCAGGAAAGGAAATCAGACATCATCCTCCAGTTTGGTTTATAGGTGTCTTCAGTCTCACATCAACGTGGATAACGTTAAACTGGTTCTTGGCCAGCCACTCAGCTGTATCAGTTGTATCAATCTGCCGGACACTTTCATCACACGGATTGTAATGATTTAGGAAGACAGCCCAGAACTACCTTCTCATGGGGACTTGAGATGAGCAATGAATGCTTGCCTTGCCAGCAATGCCCACATCCTGGGAATAAATGACATTTTTTTTTTCTACATTGAATCTAGCTGCAACATCCTGCCTGCAATAATGCATTGTCTTTGGGAGAGGGTAGCTGGGTTGCCAACACAGGCTAGTCTTCCTCAATTTCTCTCATGTAGCAGCATTTCCACTTTCCAGCGTTTCAAATGGAGTTTTGATGTATCAGAAAATGCAGTGTATAATGTTTTCAACGGTGCCTTAATCAACAGCTCCTCTGATGAAAATGTGTTTTCCCGAGACCGGCTAACTTTCTCATCCTTTGCAATAAGATATGTGGGACGTGGGCAGCATGCTGAGCCAGTCAGCCAGCAACCTCCAGCCACTTGACTTACACTGCTATTTTATGGGAGGCATGCCCTCAACCATTGGAAGCCCCACCCTCTCCTGTTGTAACATCCGCACCAGAGCATCCAGCTCTTCAGCATATGTTTTCACTGTGTTTCAATATGTATTTCACTGTGCAATTAGTTCACTTTCCTGTTTGCCCACTCCTCCCTTAAAGAGATGCCCAATCGCCATACTTCCTAGTCCACAGCCATATATGTCACTGGTTAAAAATGCACAATTGTGGTGAAAGTGTTGCTCTTTTTAACCTTAGTCTATTTGCTCTGTTTAGGTCACCTTTGCTCATGAGTCGCCAGGTATCTTTATGATACCGCCACGTGGTTCAAGTTCAGGTTATGGTTAATAACACAGCACACCGCTTAGTAAGGATTAAAACAACGGTCATTTATTATATACAACAAGCAATATTAATACCCTAATACTACTTTCTATATAACAAACCTATCACTACTGGCCAATACTTAACTTAGGAAGAGCCCACCAGGTCAGGGAAACGAATGGCTTGTCCAATCAAATCTGGCCCGTGGGATTCAAAAGGCTGCTACAGGTCGGTGGCTAGGTGTCTCTACCGGGTAGCGATCGCTGGATTCAAACTTACTGCTGCCGGTGGCTGGTCTTGCGAAGGTCTCGAGAAGGCGAAGAGGAGAGAGAGAGAGATCTGAACTTGGACCTTCACTTTTATAGGGCCCAGGGGCTTCCCGCCTCCCGGGGCGGCCCTTGACCCTGAGTCCCAAGTGATTGGATTCTGTCCCCAGTCTCTGGGGTCGATGTGTCCAATGGTGAGGCGATTCCTCGATCGGGGGGTGGTCGCTCACCTGTCTTTGTTTCGGCCACTGCAGGCGCCGACAGGTCTGGCCCGGTATTCAATTGCTAATATGTTGCAATTGTTCCTGGGGATAGCCGATTTAACTGTGGATGTCTGAGTAGATTAGGTGTAAACTGTCCTGAATGCAACTGCGGATACCTGGGTTGAAGGGCTGTTGATAGCCCTGAGTATCGATCTGGGCTACGTTCCCAGAGCTGAATGTGCAAACCTGTCTGCAGCTGCCTGCTTGTGTCTTTTTGGCTGCTTTTCCCAGCAGTCTTTCGGGTTAGCCGTTTTAAACTGGGTTTTGGCCAGATTAATCGGAACGCAGCCATTTTACATGGCTACAAAAGACCAGCAAAATTAGTTGCAGCCACTTGAGTTGCTCCTTTTTTGCTACTCTCACAGAATCAGGCATATAAGTTGCAAGTCTAAAGACGTTGGAATTTTAACAGTAAAATATTGTACGCACTCCATTTGGAGTACTAACTCATCATAAGAAGTGTCTTCATGATTTTGAGAGAATACAGAAACAAGCAACAAAGTTTATTGCGTTATCAGGAAATAAAAGGTGATGGGACCTAAGGAAGCTTGGGCGTAATCTTCCCAAAAGGGTACAAAGCCCCCGAGCGCATTTAGCCCCTTGTCTTCTGGCACTCGCAGTGCCGAGAAACACATGACTATTCAATGCGACTCGCGTTGAATAAAGGGCCTGAACGGGGCATGCACTTAGCTCCGTTTTGTACAGTGGGGAGCACTGCTCACTGGAATTCCTCACTGTAGCAAGAGGACGGGATGCCATTTTTAAACAATCCCCGACCTCCACCTCAGCCCGAACACACTATGGGATTGTCCCCAGCCTCCCATCACTCACAGTGGACCACCTCGCAACGATCGCATGTGCGCATAAAATGCCAGCTTGCCACCTTGGCAGTGGCAACCTGGCACCCTGGCACTGCCTAGCACTGCAGTGCCACCTAGGCACCTTGGCAGTGCCAGGCTGGAACCCATGTGGCACAATCAAGCAGCCAGTCTGGCACTGCCAAGGTGCTCAGGCTGGCACTGCCAGGGTACCCAGGAGGCACCAGCAGTGCTAGGGCACCATCCCGCCCAAAGAGCATGTAGCTGGGGATTTTTTTGTTTTAATTGTAATTTATATTAATTCCCACAATTGCCCAATGAGAAATGATTAAATAGACTGGGCTTTTATTCTGCGAAGTTTAGAAGAACGAGAAGTGATTTCAATCAAACATAAAAAAATACAGGGCTCGACTGGGTAGATGCAGGAAGGATACTTTCCTTAGCTGGGGAGGGGTGGGATCTAGAACCAAGAGATACATCTCAGAATAAGGGGTAGGCCATTTAGGACTGAGATGAGGAGGAATTTCCTCACTCAGAGCGTGATGAGTATTTGGAATTCTCTGCCCCAGAGGGCTGCGGGGGTCAGTCACTGAGTATGTTCAATAAGGAAATCAATAGATTTCTACATATTAAAAACATCAAGGGACGAGGGTTAGTGCAGGAGAATGGCATTGAAGTAGAGAATCAGCCATGATCTCATTGAATGGTGGAGCAAGCTTGTAGCACTGAATGGCCTACTCCTATTTCTGATGTATGATGTGTTGGGTGTTCTGGATCACATACAGGTCACCAACACTTGAAGTAGTGCAACACTATTTTATTAAAACGTTAACTATTTAAACATACTTGAACTGTGGGTAAATACGATACCAGCTTTAACTAAAGACCTTTGCCTTGTCCTAACCAGTTGATGCACTCAGCACATGGTGAATGTCTGTGTTGCAGGCTGTGAGCTCTGTGCTCCTAGTTAGCTGCTACTCGAATGAGTGGGAACTCTGATACCCCCTGTCTTTATAGTGCGTGTGCTCTCACTGGTGATTGGCTGCGGTGTTGTGTGTGTTGATTGGTCCCACTGTGTGTCCATCAGTGTGTGTCTGCACCATGATATACTGGTGTATATTAGGACAATGTCCTTATGTACGAATGTGGTCAAAGATTAAAACCACTCATGTCGAGAAGTTGCAGTAACTGAGACTTTATTCAGAAACATCCATAGCCCGGCTCCTACACAATGCCTGCCTGGTTCCAAGGCTGTGTAACACATGTATGTATGTCTTTTGGTTATCACCCTTACACTCTCAATCTCACAAGCAGCATTATATTGGCTGCAGCTGTAACTGAACTAACTGAAGGCTGAAACCTGTTCTTCTTACCACACTTTAGCTTAGCCATTCTGTGAAGGTCATTAAGTTTGAGACTGTTAGTTTCTCACACCAGCATGCTGACAAAGGGTTTGAGTAACCATTCTTTAAAAGCTGTTTATGCTCATAAATAGGCATTTGCCTCCTTTAAAGCTATAAATGTTGAATTGTTTCAATTTTCCCACTTCAGTGACCACTCTGTGATCGGCATCCATCGTTTTATGCTTCTGATTTATGATCCGATTCGCAAGAGACTCTCTGTCAAAGCCTTTACCAAACAACTGACCCGTCAATCTAAATTTCTGCCAGCTGTGGCAGGAATATTTAGTCTATGATTTTTACCCGTCCCTAAAATGTTGAGGTTCTTCCGTACCTTAACAGAATACAGGTGGGAGAATGATAGTGCTATCAAAGGAAAGAAAGGTGCCCCGAAATCCAATTTCAAAAGTTAATGTCCAAAGTGCTTCTTATTTTAGTAGAGATTCCTCTCCAAAATGCACAAATAACTGTAATGAGGCCATGATGCATTATTGTTTTGAATGTCCTTTTTTTTATGGGTTTTAAACATCATGGACAGGCCAGTTTCCATTCAGTTGCATTGTTTCGTTCAGTTTTGTGCAATTCACCTCAGATCTTCCACCAAAAACTAAACTAAACTGTCATGATATCCACATCAGCATATCATGGTGCAATCACACACACACTGATGGACAGGCAGTTGGACCAACCAGCAGACACATAACATCGCAGCCAATCACCAGTGAGAGCACACGCACTATAAAACAGGGAACACCACAGTTCCCGCTCATTCTACCAGGAGATAGCTCAGAGCACAGAGCTCACAGCGCGCCATTCAGACATACACAATGTGTTGAGTGCCTCACTAAGATAGTGATAGGGCTGGGTCCGCAGGTTAACTGGTGAAGCACGTACCCAAGCCAGTAGTTAGTTGTTACTGTTGTTTAGACAATAAAACAGAGTTGTACCATCTACATCCGTGTTGGATCATTTGTGCATCAGAACACCCAACACGACATAAACTGTTACCTGGGCTTTAGCCAGACAGATTAAAAGGTTGCATGGCTGCTGTGTGGGTTGACTTTCAGCATTAGGCTGCAGCTGGGGAGAGCAAGGAGGGAGAGTGGGATCAAAAAGGCAAGGAGGGATAGATTGGTGACTGGCAGGTAGAGTTGGGGGTTTGGGGAGGAGGGAAGTAAGCTGGGGCAATAGATTAGAGGTTGGTGAAAAGGAGTTTGTGGCCTAGTTAAATAATGATCAATGGCTCTCTTTATGAGTCAGAATCAGAAAAGGCGCAATGAGAAATAGCAATGATAGTCTGAGGAGAGATACAGGTGAGAAATAGATTATAAGGATACCATTCAACATATTGCATCCAGGCAATGGTCCACAACAACATTCCTCTGTTTTAGCCAACTTAATGACAAGTCTCCTTCTTCACCTTTACTTGATTGTTATGTGACCACTGATCATCAGGACACGGGAAGGGAATCATTGGATTTCTAACATCTCAGTCTTCCAGTTGGCTTGAAATTCTGGCAAAAGATGTATGTTTCTGCTCGAAGCCAAACCCCTGTAGAGTAATGAAAATAATGGTGGAGTATGCTGAGGCAGCGGTGAGTTCACTGCTCTTTCTGGTACATTTGAACAAGGAGCAGGAGTAGGTCATTCGGCCCCTCGAGCCCGCTCCACCATTTCACAGAATCATAGTCTGCATCCCGCCTACTCCCAATAACCTATCACCCCCTTGCTCACCAAGAATCTATCCACCTCTGCTTTAAAAATATTCAAAGACTCTTGGCGCGATCTTCTGGCCTCGTTACACTTGCGCTCAAACATAACGAGGCCGGTGAATAGCGGGAGAGGCCAAAAACGGGAACCACGCCAGGTGCCAAACAGTCTGCGATGCAACCGGCCTGCTCCCATAGGTAAATTCAGAATCCCGTCGTAGCGTGGCGAGAAACCAGTTATCACCACTTAAGCCCCATTTCAATACATTTAACGAGAGCCACTCGTCATCCAACGGCCTCCTGTCATTCACCGGCCTCCCCAGCAAGTGCTCATGCTGGCGCCGATTAGTATTCCTTTTGACAAACTTGAACTTGGCGGAATTGCGTGGGGAGCTGAGGAGGGAAGCAGCCATCTTTGCTCACAGCAAAGAGACCGTGGCGCTGTCCTTGCCACACCGGTGCTCAGCGGGGGAGTGTGAATCCTCTGCAGGGGTGGGCCGCCATGGGAGTGTGGGGGGGGGTGAGGCGCTGAGGGGGGGGGGGGGAGCAACTGGGCTTGGCAATCACTTGTGGCACCACCATGCCAACCCTTGGATCCCAACCCCATTCCAGGGGCAGCCCCTGTTCCTGTTGGGTTGGTGTGTGCCATGGAGAGACAGGCAAAGGGTCCAGGGGTCAGCCCGCAATGTAGAAGAAAGTGACGGAGGCATCATAATGTTTGTTCAAAGAGTTGTTTAATGTGCTGTACAATGCCCCATTCCCGATAGTGCCACCCCCAAACTCCCCGGCCCCCAACCCCACCTCCTCTCCACCCCCTGCCTAACCCCTCGCCCTACCCCAGTGCCCTCACTGATGCTCAATGTGCTTGGGCCTCCTAGCTCCACTTCATGATTCCCCAGGATGCACATCTAAGGTGGAGGCAGTCAAAGAACAAAGAACAAAGAACAAAGAAATGTACAGCACAGGAACAGGCCCTTCGGCCCTCCAAGCCCGTGCCGACCATACTGCCCGACTAAACTACAATCTTCTACACTTCCTGGGTCCGTATCCTTCTATTCCCATCCTATTCATATATTTGTCAAGGTGCCCCTTAAATGTCACTATCGTCCCTGCTTCCACTACCTCCTCCGGTAGTGAGTTCCAGGCACCCACTACCCTCTGCGTAAAAAACTTGCCTCGTACATCTACTCTAAACCTTGCCCCTCTCACCTTAAACCTATGCCCCCTAGTAATTGACCCCTCTACCCTGGGGAAAAGCCTCTGACTATCCACTCTGTCTATGCCCCTCATAATTTTGTATACCTCTATCAGGTCTCCCCTCAACCTCCTTCGTTCCAGTGAGAACAAACCGAGTTTATTCAATCGCTCCTCATAGCTTATGCCCTCCATACCAGGCAACATTCTGGTAAATCTCTTCTGCACCCTCTCTAAAGCCTCCACATCCTTCTGGTAGTGTGGCGACCAGAATTGAACACTATACTCCAAGTGTGGCCTAACTAAGGTGTTACTTAACTAACAGCTGTCAGCTGTTTACCTTGTCCCATGGGCTTAAATACCCCTGGTAGGCATCCTCTGGGGGCTCGAGGGCACATGCACTGCACTGCCATCCTGTCCCGTGTGCTGACCCCGAGACGCGGTCTCATCAGGGGGGTGGAACTCGGGAGTGCTGGTGGCCACCGTCGCCGCCCCAGGGGACGGGCCGGGGTTGGCACTCAGCACCACTTCCTCCCGGTCAGTGCCCAGAGGGCCCTGGGCTTCAGCTTGGGATGGAGGGCAGTTGGTTTCGGCCCTGGCTGCCACTGCATCATCTGGCTTTGCCAGCCCTTGTGGTCACCATCTGCACCATCGTGTCGATGGTCTTGGTGAGACTCTTCAGTGATGGGTCACCTCCCCCAGTGACCAGGCCATACTCTGCAGTGCCTCAGCCATGCCCACCTGTGGCTGGGACAAGCTCCGCAACGCGTTGGCCATTCCTATCTGAGGGTGGGACATGTCCCTCCCGCAGAACCCCATCAATGTCTGTTTGGGTAGAGTTGAGGAACCACAAAGGCAAAAAAACCATAATGGGAGTTATGTACGGCCTCCTAACAGTTGTCAGGACCAGGGGCACAAAATGCACCATGAAATAGAAAGTGCATGTCAGAAAGGCAAGGTCACAGTGATCATGGGGGACTTCAATATGCAGGTGGACTGGGTAAATAATGCTGCCAGTGGACCCAAGGAAAGGGAATTCATTGAATGTTTACAGGAGGGCTTTTTGGAACAGCTTGTGATGGAGCCCACGAGGGGATAGGCCATTCTGGACTTAGTGTTATGTAATGAGCCAGACTTGATTAAAGATCTTAAAGTAAGGGAACACTTAGAGGCAGTGATCATAATATGGTAGAATTCAATCTGCAATTTGAAAGAAAGAAGGTAGAATCAGATGTAAAGGTGTTACAGTTAAATAAAGGTAACGACAGGGGCATGAGGGAGAAACTGACGGAAATCGACTGGGAGCAGAGCCTAGTGGGAAAGACAGTAGAACAGCAATGGCAGGAGTTTCTGGGAGTAATTGAGGACACAGTACAGAGGTTCATCCCAAAGAAAAGAAAGGTTATCAGACGGGGGATTAGGCAGCCATGGCTGACAAAGGAAGTTAGGGAATGCATCAAAGCAAAAGAGAAAGCCTATAATGTGGCAAAGAGTAGTGGGAAGTCAGAAGATTGGGAAGGCTACAAAAACAAACAGAGGATAACAAAGAGAGAAATAAGGAAAGAAAGGATCAATTATGAAGGTAGGCTAGCCAGAAACATTAGGAATTATAGTAAAAGTTTCTTTAAATACATTAAAAACAAACGGGAGGCAAAAGTAGACATTGGGCCGCTCCAAAATGACGCTGGTAATCTAGTGATGGGAGACAAGGAAATAGCTGAGGAACTAAATAAGTACTTTGCGTCAGTCTTCACAGTAAAAGACATGAGTAATATCCCAACAATTCAGGAAAGTCAGGGGGCAGAGTTGAATCTGGTAGCCATCACAAAGGAGAAAGTGCTAGAGAAACTAAGAGGTCTAAAAATTGATAAATCTCCGGGCCCAGATGGGCTACATCCTAGAGTTCTAAAGGAGATAGCTGAAGAAATAGTGGAGGCGTTAGTTATGATCTTTCAAAAGTCACTGGAGTCAGGGGATTGGAACATCGCTGTTGTAACCCCCCTGTTCAAGAAGGGAACAAGGAAAAAGATGGAAAATTATAGGCCAATTAGCCTAACCTCGGTTGTTGGCAAGATTCTAGAATCCATTGTTAAGGATGAGATTTCTAAATTCTTGGAAGTGCAGGGTCGGATTAGGACAAGTCAGCATGGATTTAGTAAGGGGAGGTCGTGCCTGACAAACCTGTTAGAGTTCTTTGAAGAGACAACAAATAGGTTAGACCAAGGAGAGCCAATGGATGTTATCTATCTTGACTTCCAAAAGGCCTTTGATAAGGTGCCTCACGGGAGACTGCTGAGTAAAATAAGGGCCCATGGTATTTGACGCAAGGTACTAACATGGATTGACGATTGGCTGTCAGGCGGAAGGCAGAGAGTTGGCATAAAAGGTTCTTTTTGCGAATGGCAACCGGTGACGAGTGGTGTCCCGCAGGGTTCAGTGTTGGCGCCACAGCTGTTCTCTTTATATATTAACGATCTAGATGATGTGACTGGGGGCATTCTGGCTAAGTTTGCCAATGATACAAAGATAGGTGGAGGGGCAGGTAGTATGGAGGGGGTGGGGAGGCTGCAGAAAGATTTAGACAGTTTAGGAGAGTGGTCCAAGAAATGGCTGATGAAATTCAACGTGGGCAAGTACGAGGTCTTGCACTTTGGAAAAAAGAATAGAGGCATGGACTATTTTCTAAACGGTGACAAAATTCATAATGCTGAAGTGCAAAGGGACTTGTGAGTCCTAGTCCAGGATTCTCTAAAGGTAAACTTGCAGGTTGAGTCCGTAATTAAGAAAGCAAATGCAATGTTGTCATTCATCTCAAGAGGCTTGGAATATAAAAGCAAGGATGTACTTTTGAAGCTTTATAAAGCATTAGTTAGGCCACATCTTAGGAAGGACATACTGGCACTGGAGCGGGTCCAGCGGAGATTCACACGGATGATCCCAGGAATGGTAGGCCTAACATATGATGAACGTCTGAGGATCCTGGGATTATATTCATTGGAGTTTCGGAGGTTGAGGGGAGATCTAATAGAAACTTACAAGATAATGAATGGCTTAGATAGGGTGGACGGAGGGAAGTTGTTTCCATTAGCAGGGGAGACGAGGACCCGGGGGCACAGCCTTAGAATAAAAAGGAGTCACTTCAGAACAGAGATGAGGAGAAATTTCTTCAGCCAGAGAGTGGTGGGTCTGTGGAATTCTTTGCCACAGAGGGCGGTGCAGGCCGGGACGTTGAGTGTCTTTAAGACAAAAGTTGATAAATTCTTGATTTCTCAAGGAATTAAGGGCTATGGAGAGAGAGCGGGTAAATGGAGTTGAAATCAGCCATGATTGAATGGTGGAGTGGACTCGATGGGCCGAATGGCCTTACTTCCACTCCTATGTCTTATGGTCTTATGGTCTTAAGGTCGGCCTGGTACTGGGTGACATCCCCCAGTGAGGCAGACATACTGCCGAGACCCACGGCCATGGCAGTCACCGACTGCGTTACACCTTGGACACCTTCACTCATGGTCCTGATGTTGTGCACCAGGCTCTCCCTCGGGTAGCGGTCGCCTCCCGAGCAGTGTTGGCCTCGGTGGCCCTTATTTCCGGTGCCACCTTCTGCGCCCGTAGCCTCGGCGACTCCTCCAGTTGGCTATGGATCTACTGGAGTGACACTGATATCTCTCTCTGAAGCTCCAGGTTGGTCCCTATCATCCCCATCAGCCCCTGGGAGCTCTGTTCCAGAGGCTCAGCATCAGACTGGGACCCAGCTGGGTCCAGGGATCCAGCAGACTTCCAACTGCTGTCTCATCTGGGGCTTCCTGCCTCCACCAAATGTAATCAGTAGCAGTGTGGTGCTCACCAGATGGTGCCCCAGAAGCCTGACCACTAACATGTCCTAGCGAAATGTGTGTATCTGCGCTAGTGGAGGGTGGGGGTGACAGCTGTGCAGTGACTATAACAGTTGCACCCTCGGAGCTCTCCTCCAAAGTGGTCTCCCCGGAGTCAGGACAGAGAGCCACCTGAGATGGGCCGGCACTGTCGGCTGCTGGACCTATGGAAGAATGGACATGTGGTCAGTGGGAGGGGTGGGTCAGTCAGTAAGGCAATTATTACTCACGTTTGACAGGTCCACCGGATGGAACCTGGTGGTCCCTCACCTCTGCTGCGTCCTCCATCCTCCGCGTTGGTGATTGCCCTGTCCTCGGCCACACAAGTCACCTCCAGGGCCCACTCCTCGAAGGAGGTGAGGATTCTCAAGTCCGGCACCCTACCTCCAGTCTGGGCCCTCTCCTGCCGATTGTGGGAGAGCTTTTCCTGAGGGGACACAGAACACAGAAGGCATCACAAGCCACACACGTGGTTCACAGTTGTGGGGGGGGGGGGGGGGGGGGGGGGGGTGGTGGATGTGAAGGGAGGGTTAGGATGGAGTGAGGGTTGAAGGGGTGGGTGAAGGGAGTGCTGAAGGAGGAGGGGGATGGAGGGTGGGCTGCTGGTCGCATGGGGAGTTGGGGGTGTGGATGCTCCCTTGGGGGTCGGTGGCTACTCACTCATGCTGCCCGATGTAGGTCGTTGCCCTTCTTATGGCACTGAAGGCCAGTCCTCCTAGTCACACTGCCCGAGCGGACTGCTGTCGCCACCTTGTCCAAGGCAGCTCTGGCTGCCTGGTGACTCACCCTCCAGGATCCTTGTGGAACGGACATCCCTCCTGGCCTCCACCACGTCCAGGAGCCTCCCACGTCAGCATCCCCGAATCTTGGGGTAGCCCTCCTCGGCGCCATTGTTGCGAGCTGGCTGACATCGGCTGAGCAAGTGCAGCCTAAGCGCTGCTAGACCTTGTTAGCGGGGGTGTTGGTGAATCAGCTGGCGAGCTGGCATTCAGGGTGAGAAGCTCGTGAGGCCTCGTTGAGTGAACCAATTAGCATTGAATTGCATTGCCAGCCTCGCGGGGCCGAGCACTGGAAAACCTGCGGCAATTCCCGTTCGCTACAGCACTTGGAAATATTTCTGGAGAATCGTGCCCTCTGCTTCCCAAGTCTTTTCAGGAAGAGAGTTCCAAAGACTCAGAAACCTCTGAGAGAAACAAATCCCTCTCACCTCCGTTTTAAATTTATTTTTAAACAGTGACCCCCAACTCCCTCAAGCGGAAACATCCTCCCCACATCCACTCTATCAAAACCCCTCAGGGTCTTATATGGTTGACGTGGATTTTACACAATCTGGCATTGTTGAGGTTTCCTCAAAGAATGAAAGCTATAGGTGATGGAGATGAATCAGTCGTGTCACATTATGGAGGCACGGGATTAAGGGAATATTTCTGTGCTAACTCCATTGCAGTTACTGATTTGAGACCAATATCTGCCAAATGTCCACAGAAGCCTGGCCAGAAGCTTGAAGAGAAGTGTAGTGCAACAACAGCAGAGCCCTGTCGTCATGTTCATACACGTTCTGAACTTTATGTCTCTGACAGCTCATTTCTAATTACAAGAGAAAAACATTAGAGTAAGAGTTAAATAATGACAACATGAGGCAGGATAATGCATTCAACCCATCCAGGCCACTTAGTCACAGTAATCTCCTAGAATTTCTAATAATTCTGAATCCTATTTGTTGTTAAGAACCTGCCTAATGTATTTTTGAAAGGTTTCTTTTTCAATCATCCGTGTCAATAATCTGTTCTGCACGCTTATCATCCTTTTAAGAAGTTCTGCAATTCCTATTTTCTTCTCTTGAACATAATTTGTAAAATGTACTTAACAAAACATCCCTGTTTCTCATTTGTCCCAAACATGATAAAAACAGCTTTCCCCACTCAAACTTTTCTTTCCAAGGGGGTAAAACCCCAACCTTTTCTCCAACGTCACTCCCTTGAATTGTGTGAAAATCTAATTCAAATCTGTGCCTCTTCCGCGTCACCCCAGGAGACTAAGCTGATCACCGAAGTCTATTTAGCTGGCAAGGTGGAGTTCCCCTGCCATGAACTCAAAGCTACATGAGATTGCCTCTTGGGAGTTGCAGAATCCAATGAAGAGACAGAGTAACGCACGGTTAGAGATGAACCAAGGTTTATTTAGATATACACAAAATTACTAAGCACCTGCGCCAAAGGGGCGGGGCCGGAAGTCATGTATCTCACCGGTAACCGACGTTTGTACAGAGTACTGAGGCGGGTGTGGTGCAGCTGGTAAGGGCGCTGGCATTGGCGGCAGCTGTACGACTATGTCGGGATGACTAATGTCCATGTTGGAGTCGGTGCCTGAGTTGTCCGAGGAGGCGTCAGGCAACTCAGCCTCCTGGACCTCAGGAGGTGGAGGTGAGGGAGATTGGCGCGGCGATCTGGGCAGCACTCTCGGTGATGATCTAGGCGACAACTGAGACCACAGGCCATCCGGGACCAGCACATCCTGAGCCTGCTCTGGAGGTTACTGTGTGCAGCTGCAGATGTAGTCCAAGTGGCGGCAGGCTTCAAGTCCCTGCACCATGCTCGGGATCCATGTGGCACTGACACCGAAATTCCAAATGCAGACGGTGTCCTCTGGCATGGAGTTGCGCAGCTTCGTGCGTCGACCAGCATACGTCTCGGAGTGGTCTTGTCAATGGCAGCTCCATGCACTGATGGTCCGGGATGACGAGGCTGAGGCAAGTACTGAGCCGCCGTCCTGTCAGCAACTCTGCTGGTACCACTCGCGTGGTGGCATGAGGGGTCGTCCAGTAACTGAAAAGGAACCAGGCCAGTCGTGTCTCCTAGGACCTGGTTGTCAGCTTCTTGCTGCTTGAAGGTTTCGACCAATCAATTTGAGGCTGGGTGACACAAGGCAGCTCACACATGATAAATTCTGTTTGAGGCCACCAGGGACTCGCAATCCCTGCTGGTGAAGGCCTCACCATTATCGGGGATGCTATGGTACTAAACATATGCCTCAGCCGGTCCACGTTTACAATTGTGGTTACAGTCTGCTCTTTGTGGACTTCGAGCGGGCACCCACCATGACGAGGAATGTCGCCTCCTGGAATAGGCAGGCAAAGTCTAGGTGGACACAGGATCATGGTTTTTCAGGCCACTCCCAAGGGTACATTTGAACAGCAAGTGTGTCTTGTAGGGCCGCAGCACTGGCCCACCTTCTCAATGGCGATGTCTATCCTGGACCACCAACGTAGCTGCAGGTGAGCATCTTCATAGTGGATATCTCCGGGTATCAATTGTGGCAGTCCTACAGAAATGGTGCATGACCGTCTTCCCAGACGGTCCCCATGTTCTCCATAATTAAACCGCGTCCTCCATGCTATGCTCTGGGAGTTTTGTTGCATAAACCCGCAGGTCATCAAGCAGGACTCTGTGTTGGGCTCCGTACTGGACCATGTGCCGGACCCGGGATAACTGCTGCCTGGGTCCCCTCTTTGATGCAAGCAGCCATGACCGGTAAAGAGTCCATGAAGTGGAGGGCTGCTATCACGTCCGTGGCCGAGGCGAGCGGCGGCGGCCTTAAAGAGAAGGGCAGGTGGCTCAATGTGTCAGCCTGGGGGATCCATTTGCCTGGGCAGTATTCCAATGTATACTCGTATGCTGCTAGGAGTAACACCCACTGCTGGACCATGGCAGGGAAATCACCAGATTCTCCTTGAACAGCCCAAGCAGGGGTTTGTGATCCATATAGACCATGAGGCGTAGCCACAGACGTACTGGTGGAACCACCGCACTCTGAACTCGACAGCCAGGCCCTCCTTCTCGATCTGGGCACAGTTGCACTCGGCGTCACAAATTTTCAAGACAAGAAAGCGGTCGGCTTTTCTGACCCGTTGGGCATCTGTTATGCAGAACGGCGCCTCTCCGTAGGGGAAGCGTCGCACATGAGAAGTGGTTTTTCAGAGTTGAGGTGCGTGAGCAGCCTCTTGGAGGACAGACACCGCTTGACTTCTTACAAAGCCTTCTAATACGTGGGGCCCAATTCCCACTGGTGCCCTTTCTTCAACAATTGGTGGAGTGGGCTGAGCAGCGTGGATAAGTTGGGGATGAATTTTCAGTAGGAATTGATGAGCACTAAAAACGACTGGAGCTCAGTGTGACCTTGAGGGATGGAGCTTGTCGGATGGCCCGCACCTTGTCTTCCACCAGGTGAAGGCCGTGTCTGTCTACCCGATACCCCAAATAAGTGCCCTTGGAGGCATTATAAACAAACTTCTCCCTACGGAGGTGGACGCCAACCTGCTCAAACCGTTGAAGGACTTCTGCCAGGTTTTCCAAATGCTCCTTGTCCGAGGCCCCGGTGCTGAGGACGTAGACAGGTATACGGCCACACTGGGTAGCACTGAATGCTGAATTTGGTGCTTTTTGAGTGCGATAGTGAGAGTTTGGTGACCGAGGGAGTATAAGGCTTCATTTTTATCTAAAGTTTAGTCTTTCTTTTATTTAGTTAATTAACTTAAAAGTTGCTGTTTGGTTGAGAAGAAGGTGAATTTTCAATCAGCTTTAAACAGGCTTCTACTTCTAGGCACTTGCAGCTGGAGCTTGTTAATTAGTTAATTGGATTAGGCCAGTTTTTCAGAGGCTAGATTCACAGTATAAAAGTGATCCCCTAAAGTGCAGACTTTGTTTGCACTGAGTGCTGAATTTGGTGCTTTTTGAGTGCGATAGTGAGAGTTTGGTGACCGAGGGAGTGCTGAATTTGGTGCTTTTTGAGTGCGATAGTGAGAGTTTGGTGACCGAGGGAGTTAGGTGAGGAGGGAGTAAGGTGCTCCTTTCATTTTGTTTCCGACATTTCCGCAAAGAGTGCGAAGAGAGCCAGGAGTTTACAGGAAGTGTAGCTGACTGGGAGCAGAGTCGGAGGGCGGAGATCTAGTTAGTCCACACAGCAGCTATATTCTGTAAGGTAAGAGGGGATGGAGGCTAGGCCAGTTACATGCTCCTCCTGTAGGATGTGGGTGGTGAGGGATACCACCGGTGTCCCCACTGACTATACCTGCGGGAAGTGCACCCAACTTCAGCTCCTCAAAGACCGTGTTAGGGAACTGGAGCTGAAGCTGGATGAACTTCGGATCATCCGGGAGGCAGAGGGGGTGATTGAGAAGAGTTACAGGGAGGTAACCACACCCAAGGTACTGGACAAGAATAGCTGGGTTACAGTCAGGGGGAAAAAAACAAACAGGCAGACAGTGCAGGGATCCCTCGTGGCCGTTCCTCTTCAAAACAAGTATACCGTTTTGGATGCTGTTGGGGGGGATGACCTACCGGGGGAAGGCCCTAGCGGTCAGGTCTCTGGCACGGAGTCTGGCTCTGGGGCTCAGAAGGGAAGGGGGGAGAATAGAAAAGCAATAGTTGTAGGAGATTCAATGGTTAGGGGAATAGATAGGAGATTCTGTGGTCGCGAGCGAGACTCCCGGAAAGTATGTTGCCTCCCGGGTGCCAGGGCCAGGGATGTCTCGGATCGTGTCTTCAGGATCCTTAAGGGGGAGGGTGAGCAGCCAGAAGTCGTGGTGCACATTGGTACCAACGACATAGGTAGGAAAAGTGGTGTGGAGGTAATAAACAAGTTTAGGGAGTTAGGCTGGAAGTTGAAAGCCAGGACAGACAGAGTTGTCATCTCTGGTTTGTTGCCGGTGCCACGTGATAGCGAGGCTAGGAATAGGGAGAGAGTGCAGTTGAACACGTGGCTGCAGGAATGGTGTAGGAGGGAGGGCTTCAGGTATTTGGATAATTGGAGCGCATTCTGGGGAAGGTGGGACCTGTACAAGCAGGACGGGTTGCATCTGAACCAGAGGGGCACCAATATCCTGGGAGGGAGGTTTGCTAGTACTCTTCGGGAGGGTTTAAACTAATTTGGCAGGGGAATGGGAACCGGATTTGTAGTCCAGCAACTAAGGTAGCCGATATTCAGGACGCCAAAGCATGTAATGAGGCAGTGGGGAAGGGAACTCTGACAAAGGAGAGTATTTGCAGGCACGGAGATGGGTTGAAGTGTGTATACTTCAACGCAAGAAGCATCAGGAATAAGGTGGGTGAACTTAAGGCATGGATCGGTACTTGGGACTACGATGTGGTGGCCATCACGGAAACTTGGATAGAAGAGGGGCAGAAATGGTTGTTGGAGGTCCCTGGTTACAGATGTTACAATAAGATTAGGGAGGGTGGTAAAAGAGGTGGGGGGGTGGCATTATTAATTAGAGATAGTATAACAGCTGCAGAAAGGCAGTTCGAGGAGTATCACCCTATTGAGGTAGTATGGGTTGAAGTCAGAAATAGGAAAGGCGCAGTCACCTTGTTAGGAGTTTTCTATAGGCCCCCCAATAGTAGCAGAGATGTGGAGGAACAGATTGGGAAACAGATTTTGGAAAGGTGCAGAAGTCACAGGGTAGTAGTCATGGGTGACTTTAACTTCCCAAATATTGAGTGGAAACTCTTTAGATCAAATAGTTTGGATGGGGTGGTGTTTGTGCAGTGTGTCCAGGAAGCTTTTCTAACACAGTATGTAGATTGTCCGACCAGAGGAGGGGCAATATTGGATTTAGTACTTGGTAATGAACCAGGGCAAGTGATAGATTTGTTAGTGGGGGAGCATTTTGGAGATAGTGACCACAATTCTGTGACTTTCACTTTAGTAATGGAGAGGGATAGGTACGTGCAACAGGGCAAGGTTTACAATTGGGGGAAGGGTAAATACGATGTTGTCAGACAAGAATTGAAGTGCATAAGTTGGGAACATAGGCTGGCAGGGAAGGACACAAGTGAAATGTGGAACTTGTTCAAGGAACAGGTGCTACGTGTCCTTGATATGTATGTCCCTGTCAGGCAGGGAAGAGATGGTCGAGTGAGGGAACCATGGTTGACAAGAGAGGTTGAATGTCTTGTTAAGAGGAAAAAGGTGGCTTATGTAAGGCTGAGGAAACAAGGTTCAGACAGGGCATTGGAGGGATACAAGATAGCCAGGAGGGAACTGAAGAAAGGGATTAGGAGAGCTAAGAGAGGGCATGAACAATCTTTGGCGGGTAGGATCAAGGAAAACCCCAAGGCCTTTTACACATATGTGAGAAATATGAGAATGACTAGAGCGAGGGTAGGTCCAATCAAGGACAGTAGCGGGAGATTGTGTATTGAGTCTGAAGAGATAGGAGAGGTCTTGAATGAGTACTTTTCTTCTGTATTTACAAATGAGAGGGGCGATATTGTTGGAGAGGACAGTGTGAAACAGATTGGTAAGCTCGAGGAAATACTTGTTAGGAAGGAAGATGTGTTGGGCATTTTGAAAAACATGAGGATAGACAAGTCCCCCGGGCCTGACGGGATATATCCAAGGATTCTATGGGAAGCAAGAGATGAAATTGCAGAGCCGTTGGCAATTATCTTTTCATCCTCACTGTCAACAGGGGTGGTACCAGGGGATTGGAGAGTGGCGAATGTCGTGCCCCTGTTCAAAAAAGGAACTAGGGATAACCCTGGGAATTACAGGCCAGTTAGTCTTACTTCGGTGGTAGGCAAAGTAATGGAAAGGGTACTGAAGGATAGGATTTCTGAGCATCTGGAAAGACACTGCTTGATTAGGGATAGTCAGCACGGATTTGTGAGGGGTAGGTCTTGCCTAACAAATCTTATTGAATTCTTTGAGGAGGTGACCAAGCATGGGGATGAAGGTAAAGCAGTGGATGTAGTGTACATGGATTTTAGTAAGGCATTTGATAAAGTTCCCCATGGTAGGCTTATGCAGAAAGTAAGGAGGCATGGGATAGTGGGAAATTTGGCCAGTTGGATAACAAACTGGCTAACCGATAGAAGTCAGAGAGTGGTGGTGGATGGCAAATATTCAGCCTGGATCCCAGTTACCAGTGGCGTACCGCAGGGATCAGTTCTGGGTCCTCTGCTGTTTGTGATTTTCATTAATGACTTGGATGAGGGAGTTGAAGGGTGGGTCAGTAAATTTGCAGACGATACAAAGATTGGTGGAGTTGTGGATAGTAAGGAGGGCTGTTGTCGGCTGCAAAGAGACATAGATAGGATGCAGAGCTGGGCTGAGAAGTGGCAGATGGAGTTTAACCCTGAAAAGTGTGAGGTTGTCCATTTTGGAAGGACAAATATGAATGCGGAATACAGGGTTAACGGTAGAGTTCTTGGCAATGTGGAGGAGCAGAGAGATCTTGGGGTCTATGTTCATACATCTTTGAAAGTTGCCAGTCAAGTGGATAGAGCTGTGAAGAAGGCCTATGGTGTGCTCGCGTTCATTAACAGAGGGATTGAATTTAAGAGCCGTGAGGTGATGATGCAGCTGTACAAAACTTTGGTAAGGCCACATTTGGAGTACTGTGTACAGTTCTGGTCGCCTCATTTTAGGAAGGATGTGGAAGCTCTGGAAAAGGTGCAAAGAAGATTTACCAGGATGTTGCCTGGAATGGAGAGTAGGTCTTACGAGGAAAGGTTGAGGGTGCTAGGCCTTTTCTCATTAGAGCGGAGAAGGATGAGGGGCGACTTGATAGAGGTTTATAAGATGATCAGGGGAATAGATAGAGTAGACAGTCAGAGACTTTTTCCCCGGGTGGAACAAACCATTACAAGGGGACATAAATTTAAGGTGAAAGGTGGAAGATATAGGAGGGATATCAGAGGTAGGTTCTTTACCCAGAGAGTAGTGGGGGCATGGAATGCACTGCCTGTGGAAGTAGTTGAGTCGGAAACATTAGGGACCTTCAAGCAGCTATTGGATAGGTACATGGATTACGGTAAAATGATATAGTGTAGATTTATTTGTTCTTAAGGGCAGCACGGTAGCATTGTGCTTAGCACAATTGCTTCACAGCTCCATGGTCCCAGGTTCGATTCCGGATTGGGTCATTGTCTGTGCGGAGTCTGCACGTCCTCCCCGTGTCTGCGTGGGTTTCCTCCGGGTGCTCCGGTTTCCTCCCACAGTCCAAAGATGTGCGGGTTAGGTGAATTGGCCAATGATAAATTGCCCTTAATGTCCAAATTGCCCTTGGTGTTGGGTGGAGGTGTTGCGTTTGGGTAGGGTGCTCTTTCCAAGAGCCGGTGCAGACTCAAAGGGCCGAATGGCATCCTTCTGCACTGTAAATTCAATGATAATCTATGATTAATCTAGGACAAAGGTTCGGCACAACATCGTGGGCCGAAGGGCCTGTTCTGTGCTGTATTTTCTATGTTCTATGTTCTATGTTCTACCCCGCAGGATGATTTCTATCACTCGCTGGAAAATCGCACAGTTCAAGGAAACTCTGAACGGTAACCGGGTGTATTCACACAATCCTCTGTGTGTATTGACGGTGATGAACCTCCGGCAGCCCGGAACTAGGACCAGCTGCAGATACGCATTTTGTGAACGTTTTCCCCCTGCTAAACTTGGCATGTAGGTCCTTGATGCGAGGGACGGGGTAACGTTCAAGTTTGTTCACTGCCATCTTGTTGTCCCCGCATAGGTGCAAGGTTCCATAGGTTTTTAACACCAGGGCCACCGGCGCAGCCCAGTCAGTGAAGTGGCGGGAGCTGATGATGCCCAAGCGCTCCAAGCAATCCAACTCCAGGAAATGTCGCCAGCATTCTTTCCGTTCCATGGGGGTACATGCGGCAAACACATTGTCAATCCAACTTTAAATGGCACAGCCAGTCACGGCCCTTTAAGCTGGGTCCTCCACCACGGACTGCCACCAAGGGCAAGCACGCCGACTGGTCCCCATACATCATGGTCACATGGGTGGTGCCTTCAATGGCCAAGGGCTCCTCCGTTTCATAGCCAACCGGGAAACCGTGTCCCAAAGCTTCAAGGCTTGGAGATCGGACCGGATCATGGTGAAAGTCCTGCAGCTGATGACCGAAACCACTGCCCTGTTAGAGAGTTCCATGTCAATAGGGTGCTCATTTACCTCCAGTGCAATTCGGATTGGCTTGGTTTTGAGAGGTGTAACACAATTTAACTGCTGGTACGCGTCTTCCTGGGCCTCTTCATAAGATGCTTGGCCTCCAAGGGAGCGGTAACGCCTGGGAATGGTGGAGAATGGCACCTTCAAGAGCCCACCTGGTGTCTAGGCCCTGGTTGCAGCACCCAGCCTGCTGCCTATGGCCACCATCTTGGTGCTCTGGCTCCGGGTAGACACCCTGGACGCTCCTGGGTGCATCATGGTGATGGCCTTAGTTCCTGCGGCGGGTGTGTGTTGTCGAGGCTAGTGTTTCTCAGGTCCAGTCGTGGCTGGTCGGCGGTTGCTCTGACGACCGAGGTTCAGGACCGCCGGGCCCTGAAGCTCTTGGACCCCATGCTCTGCCCTCTCCCAGGAAATGATGAGGTCTACTGCCCGTTGGAAGGTTAAGTGAGCCTCTGGAAGTAGTTTCCGCTGGGTGTCAGTGTCGCAGAGTCCACAGACCAAACAGTTCCTCAGTGATTCGGACACTGCGGCCCAAAACTCACAAGAGTCAGCGAGCGTCCTCATGCGCCCCAAAAAGTCAGCATTGGTTTCCCCTTGGACCTGCGAGGCCATGTGGAAACGTAAACGGCAGACCTCTAATGGGGCTGTGGGTTTAAATGTGCCTCGACCAAGGCTACCAATGCCGCTAAGGACTTGGAGTCTGGCCTGTCCGGGTGGGCGAGGTTTTTGATTAGCACATAGGTCAGTCTACTGACTGCAGTCAGTAATATAACGGTTTGTCACTCATCCCCCATAATGACATTGGACCGAAAAATATACTGTACCCATTCGACATATTGGATCCAGTCATCGGTACTTGCATCAAACTGTTTAAGCTTCCTGATGTACGGAATCTCTCCATTGGAATGGAGGCCTCTCTGGGCCTGAACGAAGTGGGTTGGCGGTATAATGCACGATCGCTGCGGCAGCTCCACTTCACCATCGTCACCAGTGTAGAATCCAACAGAAGAGGTGGGGTAGAAATGAATCAAAGTTTATTTAGGTATATAAAAATTATGAAGCAAACAACTCCTCTCCCGGAAGGGCTACCCTTCCACCTGCACCCAGGTCCGGGTTTATATACCGAGAAGTTTCCCCCTTGTTAATCTGCCAACAGCCGAACCTGGGGACGGCACACACCAAGGCATCGGACCCATCAACCCTCGGCCCAATCGACATGGCATGCCTTCCAGCCACAGAGGGAACACCCAACGTCCCGTAACTCCCAAACGCCCCTTAATTTTAAAAGAAAATCGGGCTCTCTAAATTCTACCTAAAAATAAAGCATCTACCAAAATGCCCAGGGAGCTGTAGCCCCAGCATTCTTACAGTACCTCTACACAGGCAAATAAAAATAAACAGCAGGGCTCCGCGCAAGTTGCCACAGGACCAGAAGTCACATATGGAGCGTCCAGTCAACTCAACACCAGAGTCTCCAGGCACAAAACCTGCAGTCGTACAATAACTGCCAGCTTGCAGGCAAAATATCACTGTTGCAAATCCCGCAGTCCGAGCAGCCGCAGAACAGTCTTCCAAACACAACTCTGCACTCACGACCAGAATGACATTCCAAAACGGTGGAGGCAACTCAAGAATGGACTCCCCGGTGGACCAGCATCAGGAAACAACAGCAGACAGAGACGGACGGAACGCTACGCAACCCACATCAGGGGCGGGATTCTCTGACCCCCCGCCCCCGCCGGTTGCTGACTTCTCCGGCACCAGATATTCGGCGGGGGCGGGAATCGCGCCACGCCGGTTGGCGGGCCCCCCCTCCGGTGATTCTCCAGCCTGGATGGGCCGAAGTCCCGCTGCTGGAATGCCTGTCCCGCCGACGTGGATTAAACTACCTCTCTTACCGGCGGGACAAGGCGGCGCGGGCGGGGTCCGGGGTCCTGGGGGGGGGGGGGGGGGGGGGGAGGCGATCTGGCCCCGGGGGGTGCCCCCACGGTGGCCTGGCCCGCGATCAGGGCTCACCGATCCGCGGGCAGGCCTGTGCCGTGGGGGCACTCTTTTCCTTCCGCCTTCGCCACGGTCTCCACCATGGCGGAGGCGGAAGAGACCCCCTCCACTGCGCATGCGCGGGGATGCCGTGAGCGGCCGCTAATGCTCCCGCGCATGCGCCACCCGACAAAGTCATTTCCGCGCCAGCTGACGGGGCATCAAAGGCCTTTCCCGCCAGCTGGCGGGGCGGGCCTAGCCCCTCAAGGTTAGGGCTCAGCCGCTCAAGATCCGGAGGATTCCGCACCTTTGGGGAGGCGCGATGCCGGACTGATTCGTGCCGTTTTTGGCGCCGGTCGGCGGACATCGTGCCGATTGCTGAGAATTCCGCCCCAGATCACTCCCAGCGGACACACTTCATAAGCCAGCAGCAAAATCTCTACCTGGCGCTACCTGTGACATTACAGGCTCCCAAAAAAAACCACCACAGAAACAAATTCTGCACCATAGTCCACTCTTTAAAAAAAAAAATTCCAGGAAGGTATCTCAGCCGAACAGACTGCACACCGACAGCTCCAATTCATTATTGTCGCCAATGTGATAAAGCCAGGGGAGTCCAATGAGCTTCTTAAACGTCCTTTGTTTCAGCAACAGCATCATACATTCACAGGACCCGGTTACCTTTCATCAGGTCCTCATTCCTTTTTTTTAGCTGGCCCTACAGCTGCCTGCCTTTTATGCTAATGCTGGGATAACTCAGTCCAATTAAACACGGGGAACAATCATCCCCAGCTGGATGAGTCCTGTGCAGGTTACTACAGGTTATTACAGTGACTCTGACTGCCTCTGGTACAAGAGGTCACAGCTATATCTCAGGTGTGGATTCAGGGAATATCAGCTGTTTTAGCAGTTATTATTATTTGATTGATATGGAGAGAAATAACTTGTTGAAACGAGTAGTACAGTGCATTTCACAGGAAACTGAGATAAATTCTGATAGTTAAAGAGTCTAGTCATTTGCCTGACACCAATTTGGAAAACCAAATCCAGACAAAGTAGACCAGTGTTTAAAATCAGTAGTGAGCAACATGTCACGATAAGTGTATGATGTCCCAATTGGGATGACGTGGGATTCGCGAAAAAGGTGTGTGGGGCCATCCCCGACTTGGACACACACAAACTGATAGAGGCGGGGGGGGGGGACTGGAACTTGGTGCAGGAGCCAAGGTTGGACAGGTCACGGGCCGCGCTCGCTAGTCCCGTCAGGGGCGGGCAAAGGCTCTGGCTGGGCTAATGGTGGAAATGGGAGGGGTGGACCCTTGGAGGTTTCTGCACCAAGGGAGCGGGAGTACTCATTTTTCTCCGCGGTCCATAAGGTGTACTCGCGGATTGACTTTTTCATGGTGGGAAGGCGCTGCTGGCTGGGGTTAAAGGGTCGGAGTACTCGGCAATTGCAATATCAGATCATGCTCCGCATTGGATGAATATGGTACTGGAGAAGGGGATGGTACAGAGACCAGTGTGGAAGTTAGATGTCGGACTGTTGGGGACCGAGGGTTCTGTGACAAAATTGAAAAAGTAATTGAGGACTTCCGGTGGCGGCCATGGAAGGGTAGGTCGCACATTTGAAAGCTCCCGCCTGTAACGGATTTTTGGACCTTTTTCCCCTGTTTTTTTTTGGATTTTATGGGGTAAAGCAGTGAAGAGTGAGATAATAAGGAGAAATCCCCCTCTGGTGTATGGAGAATTGGACCAGAAGTGGCCGTGTGAGACGACAAAGTCCTATAAGGGAGACGCAAGCAGAGCTGGTAACACAGGACAGCATGGCGGAGAGCAAGGGCTGCGGGGAGATGGCACAGTGGTCGACGGAGCAGCTGGTGAAGTTTTTCGAAGATTGCTTCGCCAAGCTGAAGAAGGACACGCTGGACCTGATTAAGGCTTCGATTGATCAAGTGGTTGGTTCAGAATCAGGAAACCCACGGGAGAGCGATCCAGGAGGTCGATCAAAAGTTGGCCGAGCACGAGGAGTATATAACCATGCTGGAAAGCAAGGTGGGGATGATGAACGACTGCCAGAAAAGAATGCAGGAGAAGCTGGAGGACCTGGAGAATAGGTCCAGGCGGCAGAATCTCAGAATTGTCGGCCTCCCTGAAGGCAGTGAGGGATCGTATGAGAGGGCCTATGTGACGGACATGTTGGAGAAGTTGATGGGAGCTGGGGTGTTCCCTCAGCCCCTGGAATTGGACAGAGTGCACAGAGCCCTCGCGAGGAAGCCCAGAGCGAATGAACCGTCGAGGGCCATGGTGGTACGTTTTCACAGTATCATGGACAAGGAACACGTTTTGCGGTGGTTCAAGAAAGAACGGAGCAGCAAGTGGGAGAACTGTGAGTTGCACATTTATCAGGACCTGGGAGCGGATTTGGCCAAGAGGTAAGCTGGGTTCAATCGGGCAAAAACGACCCTCTTTAAGAGGTGGGTGAAGTTCGGGATGCTGTACCCAGCCCGCCTGTGGGTCACACATGAGGAATGGGACTTCTACTTTGAAACGCCAGACGAAGTATGGACCTTTATTAAAGAAAGGAAGCTGGAGGCGAATTAAAAGCACTTAAGCCTTGGAGAAATACTGTTGCAGCGATTTGTGGTGTTGGATTGTAAAAATTTAAGTAGCTCTATGTGAAATAATGGGCTGTGTGGATGGTTAAAGGTTGATCCGTCTTGCAGGGACCTATCGAGTCAGCATGGGTCAGCTGACTCTCGGAAGCGCAGAGGGAGGTGGATAGGTGTTAAGCTGGAGCTTAACTTGGGGGATTGGGTTTTTAGTGTTGTTGCTAGGGGGGGAGGGAGGGGGGAGCTTCTTTGCTGACACTGGGAGGAACTGTTACTAGGGGGCAGATAGGAGGTAGGGAATGGCGACAGCCCGAGTGGGGACTCGAGGAAGCGAAGGGCGCGAGCTCGGGGCTGGCCTAAAAAGGGTGATGGCTAGTCGGCACGGGGGGGGGTGGGGGGGGGGGGGGGGGGGGTGGTTGGAAGCCCTCCGTCCAGGCTGATCACATGGAACGTGAGAGGACTGAATGGGCCTGTCAAGAGCGCTCGCGTGTTCGCGCATTTGAGGGAACTGAAGGCGGACGTGGCAATGCTACAAGAGACACACCTAAAGGTTACAGACCAGCCAAGATTGAGGAAGGGGTGGGTTAGCCAAGTGTTCCACTCAGGACTGGACTCAAAGACCAGGGGAGCAGCGATCCTGATCAGCAAACAAGTGGCATTCGAGGCAGGGAGAATTGTGTCAGACAAGGGGGGTAGGTACATTATGGTGAGTGGGAAGCTGGAGGGGGTGCGAGTGGTACTTGTGAACATATATGCTCCGAATTGGGATGACGTTGAATGTATGAGGCGGGTGTTAGGTAAGGTCCCAGACTTAGAGTCACATAACCTGATCATGGGAGGGGACTTCAATACAGTCATTGATCCGGAATTGGACCGGTCAAAATCCAGAACAGGGAGGAGGCCGGCTGCGGCAAAGGAATTGAAGGGTTTTATGAAACAGATGGGGGGAGTAGACCCATGGAGGTTTGCATGGCCGAGGACGAAGGAGTTTTCCTTTTTTTCACATGTCCACAAGGTATGCTCTCATATCGACTTTTTTGTTCTGAGCAGGGCGCTAATACCGAAGGTGGTGGATACTGAGTACTCGGCAATTGCAGTGTCAGATCATGCCCCGCATTGGGTGGATCTACGGGTCAGTGTGCGGGCAACGCCCGCTGTGGAGACTTGATGTGGGGTTGCTAGCGGACGAGGCGGCCTGTAGGCGGATTAACAAGTCCATCCAAAACTACCTGCAAACAAATGATACGAGGGAGGTCTCTGCAGCGATGGTCTGGGAAGCTTTGAAGGCAGTAGTCAGAGGGGAATTAATCTCGAGACGGGCCCACAGAGAAAAGGTGGAACGGGCTGAGAGGGATAGATCAGTGGAGGAGATACTCCAGGTGGACAGGAGATACTCGGAGGCCCCGCGGGGCTACTGAGGGAGCGGCGGAGGTTACAGGCGGAGATTGGGCTGTTGACCACAGGGAAAGCAGTGGAATAGTTGAGGAAGGCAAGGGGGGCGATCTACGAGTACAGGGAAAAGGCAAACAGAATGTTGGCGCACCAGCTCAGGCAAAGAGAGGCGGCCAGGGAGATAGGTAAAGTAAAGAGTAGAGACGGTAATACTGTCCTGGACCCAGCGGGGGTGAACGAGGCGTTTAAGGACTTTTATAGTAAATTATATGAGTCGGAACCCCCGGCTAGGGTGGAGGGGATGAGGCAATTTCTGGATCAGTTGAGGTTCCCGAGGGTGAAGGAGGACCTGGTGAGACCAATTGAGATTGAGGAAATAATCAAGGGGCTGGAGAGCATGCAGTCGGGCAAGGCCCCTGGGGCCTGATGGCTACCCAGTGGAATTCTATAAGAAATTTTCAGAAACATTGAGCCCACTGCTGGTGAGGACATTTAACGAAGCAAGAGAGAAGGGAGTCCTCTCCCCAACAATGTCACAGGCCTCGATTTCATTGATCTTCAAACGGGAGAAGGATCCGGAGCAATGCGGGTCATACAGGCCGATTTCTCTACTGAATGTGGACGCCAAACTGCTGGCTAAGATACTGGCCACAAGGATAAAGGACTGTGTCCGGGAGTGATGGGGGAAGGCCAGACGGGATTTGTTAAGGGCAGGCAACTCAAGGCCAATGTTCGAAGACTTCTAAATGTTATTATGATGCCCTCAGAAGGAGAGGAGGTGGAGGTAGTGGGAGCGATGGATGCGAAGAAGGCTTTTGATCGGGTGGAGTGGAATTACCTGTGGGAGGCGCTGGGAAGGTTTGGGTTTGGTGAGGGCTTTATTGACTGGGTGCGGTTGCCCTATCAGGCACCAGTAGTGTGTGTGTGTACGAACCGGCTGAGGTCGGGGTATTTTGAACTACACCGAGGGACGAGGCAAGGGTGCCCCCTCTCCCCATTACTGTTTACTCTGGCCATAGAGCCATTGGCCATGGCCTTAAGAGCCTCTAGGAACTGGAAAGGGCTGGTTTGGGGGGGGAGGGTGGAGCACCGGATCTCGCTCTACGAAGGTGATCTGCTCTTGTACATTTCGGACCCATTGGAGGAGATGGGGGAAGTAATGCGAATCTTGGGGGAATTTGGCAATTTTTCGGGGTATAAATTGAACATGGGGGAAAGCGAGATGTTTGCGATCCAGGCAAGAGGGCAGGAGAAGAGACTGGGAGAGCTGCCGCTTAGAATGGTAGGGAAAAGCTATCGCTATCTGGGAATCCAGGTGGCCCGGAAATGGGAGGTACTACACAAGTTAAACCTATCCCGGTTGGTAGAACAAATGGAAGGGGACTTTAAGAGATGGGACATGCTCCCGCTATCACTGGCGAGGAGGGTACAGACCGTGAAAATGACGGTTCTCCCCAGATTTCTGTTTGTCTTTCAGTGCCTCCCCATCTTCATCCCTAAGGCCTTTTTCAAGCGGGTGAATAAGATTATTTTGGGCTTTGTGTGGGCGAATAAAACCCCGCGAGTGAAGAAAGTGTTGCTGGAGCGCAGTCGGGGGGGAGGGTGGGTTGGCGCTGCCGAACTTCTGCAATTACTACTGGGCGGCTAATATAGCCATGATCAGGGAGTGGGTAGTGGGGGAGGGGTCAGCATGGGAGCGGCGTCATGTCGATTCACTAGTCTGGGAGCATTGGTAACGGCACCTCTGTCGTTCTCGCCGGCCCGATACTCCACAGGTCCGGTGGTAGTGGCGGCTCTGAGGATCTGGGGGCAGTGGAGGAGATATAAGAGAGTGGAGGGAGCATCGATTTGGACCCCGATTTATAATAACACCAGGTTTGTACCAGGTAGGCTAGATGGCGGGTTCCGGAGTTGGCAGAGGGCAGGAATTAGAAGGATGGGGGATCTATTTATAGACGGGAGCTTTCCCAGCTTGAAAGCTTTGGAGGATAAATTTAAATTGCCAGCAGGGAATGGTTTTAGGTATTTGCAGGTGCGAGACTTCCTGAGAAAGCAGGTTCCGGCCTTTCCGCGGCTGCCGCCACGGGAGACACAGGATAGAGTAATTTCCAGTACCTGGGTTGGAGAGGGGAAGGTACCAGATATTTACCAGGAGCTTTCGGAGGCAGAGGAAACTCCAGTGGAGGAGCTTAATGGCAAGTGGGAGGACGGGCTATGTGGAGAGATAGAGGCGGGTCTATGGGTGGATGCCCTAAGCAGGGTTAATACCTCCTCATCGTGCGCCAGGCTCAGCCTGATACAATTTAAGGTAGTCCACCTGGCACACATGACAGTGGCGAGGATGAGCAAGTTTTTTTGGGTAGAGCATAGGTGTGCGAAGTGCGTGGGAAGCCCAGCAAATCATGTCCACTTGTTTTGGGCATGCCCGAACCTTAGAGGGTTTTGGCAGGATTTTGCTAAGGCAATGTCCATGGTGCTAAAAACACGGGTGGTGCCGAGTCTGGAGGTAGCGATCTTTGAAGTGTCGGAAGATCCGGGAGTTCAGGGGGCGAAAGAGGCCATTGTCCTGGCCTTTGCCTCCCTGGTAGCCCGGAGACGGATCTTATTAATGTGGAGGGACTCGAAGCCCCCACGTGTGGAGACCTGGGTTAGTGACATGGTTGAGTTTCTCAGTCTTGAGAAAATAAAGTTTGCCTTAAGAGGCAAAAATGTAGGTTTTAACTGCACGGGTGAGGTGTCAAAGGCGGTTGTCTGGGAGGCTTTAAAGGCAGTGGTGAGGGATGAGGTGATCTCGGTCAAGGCTAGGCTAGACAAAGAGGAGAGGCTGGAACGTCAGAGGGTAATTGATGAGATGCTGGAGGTAGACAGGTGGTATGCAGATGATAGGGACCCAGCGCAGTTGGAAAAGAGGAAGGAACTCCAGGCAAGCTTTGACCGACTATCTACTGTGAAGGCGGTATGCCAATTGAGGCGAGCAAGGGAGGCAATTTACGAGCATGGAGAGAAGCATGTTGGTGGGTCAGCTCCGTAGGGAGGCTGCGGCAAGGGAAATTGTCCAGGTGCGGGACAGGGCAGGGATGTTGGTGGTCGCTCAAGATCAGATCAAGAAGGTCTTTAAGGAATTCTATGAGAGGTTGTGCAGGTCAGAGCCACCCGGGGGAGGCTGGGAGATGCAGGAATTTCTAGATGGGCTGGAGTACCCAAGGTTAGGGAAGGGGGACAGGGCTACATTAGAGGGGGCGATAGTGGGGCAGGAGATAAAAGATGTGATTGGGAGGATGCAGTCAGGGAAAGTGGCAGGGCCGGATGGGTTTCTGGTGGAATATTATAAAAAATTCAAAAATAAGCTGGTACCGCTGATGCTGAGGATGTTTGAGGAGGCGATAGGGAAGGGGGTGTTACCACAAACTTTGGGGCAGGCATCGATTTCCCTGTTACTTAAGAAAGATAAGGATCCGACGGAGTGTGGGTCGTATAGGCCCATATCACTTTTAAACGTGGACGCAAATATATTGGCGAAGGTACTGGCATGTAAGCTAGAGGAGTGCCTCCCGAAGGTGAAGATGAGACGGGGCTTGTGAGAGGGAGGCAGCTCTTTTCGAACATTAGAAGGGTATTGAACGTGATTATGGTGCCGGCAGAGGGGAAGGAAACCGAGCTGGTTGTGGCATTGGACGCCGAGAAAGTGTTTGACCGGTTAGAATGGGGGTACTTGATGGCAGTTCTAGAGCGGTATGGAATTGGACCCAGATGTGTGGACTGGGTAAAGCTATTATATAAGGAGCCGAGGGCCAATGTCTGCACAAATAACATCAACTCAGAATACTTTCCTCTCCACTGTGGGACTAGGCAGGGATGTCCTATGCCCCCCCTGCTGTTTTCACTCGCGATGGAGCCATTGGCCATCGCATTAAGAAGTTCTGAGTTATGGAAAGGAATAGTGCGGGGGGATAGAGCATAGGGTGTCCTTATATGACTTGTTATTATACGTGTCGGAACCAAGTGAGTCAATAGGGGGAATACTGGAGCTGCTTTGGGTGTTTGGGTCTTTCTCAGGGTACAAATTAAAATCTAGACAAGAGTGAATATTTTGTGGTGTCTTGGCCAGGGGTGGGGGCAGGGATGGGGAGGTTGCCGTTCTTTAAGGCAGGGACTCACTTCAGATACTTGGGGGTGCATGTTGCTCGGGATTGGGGGGGCTCCATAGGGAACAAAATTTCTAGTTTGTTGGGGAGGGTGAAAGCTGACCTGGCAAGGTGGGATGGTCTCCCTCTGTCGCTGGTGGGTTGGGTACAGGCGGTTAAAATGAATGTCCTGCCGCGATTCCTGTTTATTTTTCAATGCCTGCCGATATTCCTGCCAAAGGCATTTTTTAGAGAGATTGAAGGGATGATTACCTCGTTCATATGGGGAGGGAAGGTGGCCAGAATTAAAAAGGTGCTACTACAGAGAGGAAAGCAGGCAGTGGGTTTGGGGCTTCCGAACCTGATGTATTATTACTGGGCGGCAAATGTGGAGAAGGTGCGGAGCTGGGTCAGAGGGGTTGACTCCCAATGGGTCAGAATGGAGGAGAGTTTGTACTGGGGGTCGGGATTGAATGCACTAGCAACGGCCCTGACGGCCTCGGGGAGATACTCAGGGAGTCCGGTAGTAATAGCTTTGTTGAGAATTTGTAGGCAGTTTCACCAGCACTTCGGGTTGGGGGCAGGGCCAAGGGAAATGACGATTTGGGGGAACCATAGATTTGACCCAGGGAAGTGGGATGGAAATTTTCGGAGATGGAGGAGAAAGGAAGTAGGACACTAAAAGATTTATTTCTTGGGGTCGTTTTGCGGGATAGAAGGAGCTGGGAGCGAAGCATGGGCTGGAGCAGGGGGAAATATTTAGATACATGCAGGTTCGAGATTTGGCCAGAAAGGAGATACAGAGCTTCCCGGTAGAGCCAGCCTCCACATTGCTGGAGGAGGTGCTGACGACAGGGGGACTGGAGAAGTGGATAATATCGGCAGTTTACGGGCTATTTTGGAGGAGGAGATGGCACCGCGAGAAGGGATCAAGGCAAAGTGGGAGGAAGAGTTGGTAGAGGGTATGCTGGAGGGGTTCTGGTGTGAGGTGCTCCGGAGGGTGAATGCCTCCACCTCGTGTGTGAGGTTGGGGCTGATACAGCTGAAGGTGGTGTATGGAGCGCGCCTCACAAGGGCAAGGATGAGCCGGCTCTTTGAGGGGGTAGAAGATGTATGTGATCGTTGCGGGGGGTCATATGTTTTGGTCCTGTCCAAAGCTGGAGGATTACTGGAAGGAGGTGTTTAGGGTAATCTTTAAAGTGGTGTACGTGAAACTGGACCCGGGCCGGCCATATTCAGGGTGTCAGACCAGCCAGGGTTGGAAACGGGCGCGGAGGCAGATATTGTAGCCTTCGCCTCATTGGTCACCTGAAGGCGGGTCCTGTTAGGGTGGAGATCACTCTGCCCTGTGCCCTGGTGTGGTGGGGGGATCTGCTGGAATTCTTCATGCTTGAAAAGGTCAAATTGGAACTGAGGGGAATGATGGAGGGGTTCTACAATTCATGGGCGTTATTCAATATGCACTTTCGAGAATTGGATCACATCGAACACTAGGGGGGTTGGGGGCTGGGAGGGTTGGGGGAGAGGGACTGTATGTGTTAATGGTAACTATGGGTGATTTCTGATTCCTTTTTGTTATTTCTTTATGTTAACATGCGAGCTAATGTTTGGGGGTTTGGTGGGAGGATGGGATCGTTGCTATTGATATGGGGATTAACATTACATTCATTACTGATTATTGTTTATTGTTGGGTGTAAATTTGGGAGAAAATGTGAAAACGAAGGAGAATTAAAAAAATATTTTTTTAAAAACATCACAATAACCCTGATAATATAGCTATTTTCTCGTGGGTTTCAATGATACTCTGATTGCTAATAAATTGAATATTAAACAAACCAATTCAGTTTTTTAAATATTAGCCTAGCTTCATCACTACTTAGAATGAACATGAGAATTCAGGGGCGCGATTCTCTGAAGTGGAGACAGAGTGTTCGCGCCGTTGAGGTTCACGACGGCGTGAAACGGTCCCTATCCCGACCGATTCAGGGCCTGAAAATGGGCTACCAGCTGCGCCGCGTCATTTACGCGCGCCAGGCCTTGGCGCCGCATTAAGGTGGCGCCACATACATGACGTGCCCGGCGCCACATAACTGGCGTCACCCGCGCATGCGTGGTTGCCATCCTCCCCGAGTCCGCCCCGCAAGAAGATGTCCGACGGATCTTGCGAGGCTGCGGAGGAAAGGAGGTCCTCCTTCAGAGAGGCCGGCCCGACGATTGGTTGGCACCGATTTGAGGCGTCCCGGTGCAGGACCCCCCCCCCAGCGTTCCCGCGCTGTTCCTGCCGGCAGCAACCAGGTGAGGACGGCGTCGGGGGGAACCCGCTGTTTTGGGCAGGCCGCTCGGCCCATCCAGCACTGAGAATCGCGGGGGTACCGGTGAATCGCCATTTTGGCTGTCTCGGGCGATTCACTGGACCGCGCCGCGCAAAACGCGATTGTGCCGATCTGGCCGCTTCCGTGAATCGCGGGAGGGCGTCGGACCGGCGTCGCGGGAAAATTTGCCGACCCAGGCGATTCTCTGAAACGGCGCGGGAGCAGAGAATCGCGCCCATGGTTTTGAGGCGCATTCTTTTTCTTTTCTGCTCCCCCCCACCCCCCGCCCGCAACCCACCACTCAGCTCTTGCCTTTCCAGCCCACCTAACCTTTTGTACTTGAGGCGCCTGCACCCGTGGCAATAGTTGTCAGCCACAGAGACTTTCTGGGTGTCATTCCCTGGTATTCCACTGCACATTGTGGAAAATAAGGGCCATTTACCAGCTGATCTTTACAGGTACACAGTGTTAATGATGGACCAGTACTGCACTCTTCAAATTTTTTAATAAATGAGTGGGAATTTTAAAGTAGTTGTGTGCATTTGTGAACACGCATGGACACAAGTAGCAGCTTGACTTAAGGATATGTCTCAGTTTGGAAGTTGTGGAATAAACTCCACACCAGAGACCTGAGTGCTGTGCATCTAGGCTGACATTTCAGTGCAGCACTGAAGGATTGCTGCACTGCCAGAAATGCTGTTTGTTGGATGAGACATTGGTCCATAATGTCCGTGTATCGGCGGGTATTATGTGCCCACTCACCTGCGCTCAAAAATCCCGATGAGCTTTCTGACTCTGGCAGCAGCCTCAGGCCTGTGTCAGGGCAGAATGAAGTGCAGCCACGTCCCCATACAACGGGGTCAGATTGGGAAACCCATTGAGAGCATGCTGTGACAGAACAGTTTTAAAGTGAAGATAGAGACAACCTATTATTAAGGTGTGTGAAACATATTAAGATTTTGTTTTTGTCTTTTTTTTCAAACAATTAATGCTATTATTATTGGCTTATTTAAAGAGTAATTTTTAATATTTTTGATTAAGATGATTATTATTCAATATTCAAAGGTGAAATATGTTTTGTTATTTGTTTTAAATCTATGAAACTACTATATAAATCGGCAATTATTATTACCTAATGTTACGTGTGGCGTATTTTAATTTTAATTTAGAAAATGGAAACTCAAAATTTTTATTAGTATCACAATTGGCTTACATTAACACTGCAATGAAGTTAGTGTGAAAAGCCCCCAGTCGCCATATTCCAGTGCCGATTCGGGTACACGGAGGGAGAATTCAGAATGTCCAATTCACTCAACAAGCACGTCTTTTGGGACATGCGGGAGGAATCCAGAGCAACCGGAGGAAACCCACGCAGACACAAGGAGAACGAGCAGACTCTGCACAGACAGTGACCCAAGCCAGGAATCGAACCTGGAACCTTGGTGCTGTGAAGTAACCGTGCTAACCACTGTGCTACTGTGCTGCCCATTCTGCCCCTGATTTTTTTTTTGATTGGCGTTCAGCATTTGTATTTTTTTGCCTTGTTTACTTCAAATATGTTATTTAATCATAATGATCTAATATTTAAATGTTTTGTTTTGATATTTGAATAAGACATTTACAGAAGTTTGTAAAGTTTAATGGAAAACATTTATGTACAAATATAATGTTATAAATCAAAACTTTGATACCATGTTAACATTTCAGCTGTGGAATGACATTTCGTTTGATAACTACTTCAACTTTTCCAAATTTCTTGCAAAAAAAGTTAGTTTTTCACTTTAATACAACGATCAATAAAATATATATTTTTTACTTTAACACAACAGTTCTTTGTCTTTTTGTAAATAGAGCAGGAGGAGAGGGGAGGGGAGGAAGGGGGGGGGGGCGGTTGGGGAAGGGGAGGGATGGAGAGATGGAGGGAGGGTCCAACGTCAAAAAGCAGCAGCTGCTAGGTGGTCTCAAACTGTCCTTGCATCACCTGGTGCCTGGATTTCTTCACGCACCAGGAGGTATGTCCACATCAGGCTCCATATTGTCCTCCTCCAGCTCCTCCATTTCTGGTGGCAAGTCATCTTCCAGGTCACTGCTCAGCCCATGCTGAAGAGCAAAGCCTTGCAGTGCGCAACGCATTACAATTGTCATAGGTTTCATCTTCACTGTTAAGGCATTCAGGTTTGGCTTCAGGTCATCCTTCAACATTTCACAAAGGCGTCCCATTTCTTCCTTGCTGGAGCTCAGTCTCCTGCCACACATCTCCTCTGACAATATTTCACATGGGTAATTGATTATGGATAATTGATTCACTTTCTCACTAGGTGGACATGTAGCCTGACTCTAGATTTTGCACCGGATTCCACAATACCTGTCAAAGAAATATTTCAAATTACCTCACAAGAGGCTTGCATACATCAACAAAGGCATTAAACTTTGCTAAACCATTTGAAATAATCACTGAGGCTTGTAAGGATGAACATTACATCAGGGAGAATTTTGAACAACACAGTGTAAAATACAATGCAAAGTCCAAATGTACTTTAGCTCTGCATCAGCTGGGAGGAAAGGCGTACAACCATCAACATCCTTGAAGGGGGCAGGAGGACCAGCATCGAGGCCATGATCATCTGAAACCAACTCCCCTGGGCCAGCCATGTGCTGAAGATGTTAGAGACCCGAAGCTCTGCCAAAGCAAATCTTCACCCAGCTCAAGGAAGGCTCCTGAACAAGTGGAGCATAAAGGAAGTGTTTCAAAGACATCCTGATGGTTTATCTCAAGAAATGCAACACAGACATCAATGTCATGCGCAGTCGAGACCTTCTTGGAGGAACCTCCTGATTGAAGGGACACAATGCTTCGAGGACACCCGATGGCAAGAGGAGGCCCGGAAAAGGAGCCTGAGAAAGAAATATCAGCAATCTAGAATCCAAGGACAGATTCCATCCACCTGCCAAGTTTTCAGTGGAAGACATGGCTCTAGGATTAGTCCCGGAGGGAGACTGTGTCCTGGCGCCCGTCAGGGTATGCCACGTAGGCGTACAGCGGGTTCGCCCTTTCGATCAAAGGGTCCAACTTATGGGTCCGCACAGGCTTGCGAAGGAGGACGGGTCCAGGAACGGTCAGCCATGTTGGGAGTGAGACCCCGGAGGTGGACTTCCTAGGGAAGTCAAAGAGACGTTCATGAGGGGTCTCGTTAGTCGCGGTGCAGAGGAGCAATCAGATGGAGTGAAGCGCGTCGAGGAGGGCCTCCTGCCAGCAGGAGACCGGGAGATTTTTAGACCGTCGGGCCAGCAGGACGGCCTTCCAGACCGTCCCAGTCTCCCTCTCCACCTGTCGGTTTCCTGGGGGTTGTAGCTGGTCGTCCTGCTTGAGGCGATGCCCTTGCTGAGCAGGAACTGAAGCAGCTCATCACTCATAAAATAGGATCCCCGATCACTGTGGAAGTAGTTGGAGAAATCGAACAGTGTGAAGATACTGTGGAGGGCATTAATGACCGTGGCAGAAGTCATATCGGGGCATGGGATGGCGAAAGGGAACTGGGAGTACTCATCGACCACGTTCAGAAAGTACGTGTTGGGGTCGGTGCTCAAAGGTGCGGGAGGCCTTCTCCAGGTGCACTCGATCTGGCCGGTAGAAGTGCGGCTTGGACTCCGTGCAGACCTGGCAGTCTCTGGTGACAGTCCTGACCTCCTCAATGGAGTAGGGCAGGTTGCGGGCCTTGATGAAATGGAAGAACTGGGTGACTCCCGGGTGGCAGAGGTCATAGTGGAGAGCCCGGAGTCGGTCTACCTGTGCGCTGGCACATGTACCATGGGATAGGGCGCATGGGGGCTCGTTGAGCTTCCCCGGGTGATACAAAATCTCGGAATTATAGGTGGAGAGCTCGATCCTCCACCTCAAGATCTTGTCGTTTCTGATCTTGCTCCGCTGTGTGTTATTGAACATGAAGGCAACCGACCGTTGGTCATGGAGGAGAGTTAATCTCCTGCCAGCCAGGTAATGCCTCCAATGTTGCACAGCTTCCACAATGGTTTGGGCCTCCTTTTCGAACGCAGTTTATTGGTGGTCCTCCGGGCGGATGGGGCGCTGGTGGAAGGCGGATTTCAGGTCCACTGTGGAAAAGACCCGATACTGCGCAATCTGATTGACCATGTCAGATATGCGTCGAGCTGTGTGTACCGATTGATGGTCTGACTGTAGTCAATGACCATCCTGTGCTTCTCCCCAGTCTTTACTACTACCACTTGAGCTCTCCAGGGGCTGTTGCTGGCCTCAATGACCCCTTCCCACAGAAGCCTTTGGACCTCCGACCTGATGAAGGTCCTGTCCTGTGCACTGTACCGCCTGTTCCTGATGGCGACGGGTTTGCAATCCGGGGTGAGGTTCGCAAACAAGGAAGGTGGATTGGCCTTAAGGGTTGTGAGGCCGCATACGGTGAGGGAGGGTAGGGGTCCGCCGAATTTTAAGGTTAAGCTTTGGAGGTGGCACTGCAAGTCCAGGACGAGTAACAGGGCAGCGCAGAGGTGGGGGAGGATATAGAGCCGGAAGTTGCTAAACTCTACGCCTTGGACGGTGAGGGTCACATGCAGTATCCCCGGATTTCCACGGAATTGGATCCGGAAGCCAGGGAGATTTTCTGGGTAACGGGGTGTACCGCGAGGGAGCAGCGCCTTACCGTCTTGGGGTGGATGAAGCTCTCTGTGCTCCCGGAGTCAAAAAGGCAGATCGTCTCGTGCCCATCGATTTTCACCGTCGTTGTTCATGTCGCGAGGTTATGGGGCCGGGACTGATCCAAGGTGATCGAGGCGAGCTGCGGCAAATGCTGGGAGGTCCCGGGCTGGTCAGCGGTGGTGGAGGTAGCGGCAGGCGATGAACAGCCAGGTGAGCAAAGGCAGCACGGTAGCATGGTGGTTAGCACAATTGCTTCACAGCTCCAGGGTCCCAGGTTCGATTCCCCGCTGGGTCACTGTCTGTGCAGAGTCTGCACGTTCTCCCCGTGTGTGCGTGGGTTTCCTCCGGGTGCTCCGGTTTCCTCCCACAGTCCAAAGATGTGCAGGTTAGGTGGATTGGCCAAGCTAAAATTGCCCTTAGTGTCCAAAATTGCCCTTAGTGCTGGGTGGGTTTACGGGGGTAGGGTGGATGTGTGGACTTGGGTAGGGTGCTCTTTCCAAGAGCCGAATGGGCCGAATGGCCTCCTTCTCCACTGTAAATTCTATAAATTCTATGTAGGTCCTGAGGCGCCGTCCAAATGGCACCTCGGGGCGCACATGGCGGGCGGCATCAAAGATGGTGGCACCCACGGGCCGCATATGGCCTGCGGAGAAGAAGATGGCGGCGCCCACGGGCCGCACGTGGCTTGCGAGGAGGAAAATGGCACCCCTCCCGGGTCTGCACGTGGGGGGTGCAGGAACGCCAGGCCTAGAAACAGCGGCGCCCGACCGGGCCTGGCAAACAGAAACAAAGTGTCCCTTCTTTCCACATCCGTTGCAGGTCGCGCTCCGCGCTGGGCAGCGCTACTGGGGGTATTTGTTCTGCCTGCAAAAATATTACTTGGGCCCCCCAGGGTTGGCTGGCAGCCGCGCGGCACTGGCTTGCGGTGAGCTGGAGTCGGCAGCTGGTGGGACCCATGATGCCCACGAGGGTGCCGCGCGGTTGGGGGCGTACGACTGGGCGTTACAGGAGGCCACTTCTAACGAGTTCGCGAGCTGCCTAGTTCCCTCAAGATCAAACGTACCCCCTTCCAATAGGTGCTGGCGGATGCACACAGACCTCATGCCCGTAATGAAGGTGTCTCGGATTAAAAGTTGTGTGTGCTGGACTGCCGAAACTGCCTGGCAGTCACAGTTCCTCCCCAGGATGAGCAGGGCATGCTAGAAATCGCCCAGAGACTCACCTGGGAGTTTCTGTCTCGTGGACAGGTGGTGCCTGGCATATAGTTGATTGACTGGCCAAACGTAATGTCCCTTCAGGAGCTCCATCGCTTCAGAGTAAGTGGGCGCATCCCGGATGAGAGGAAAAATGTCAGGGCTCACCCGTGAATAAAGGACTTAGAGCTTCTGTGCGTCCGAGGGTTCCTTAGCAGATGTTCGGAGGTAGCTTTCGAAGCAGGCTAGCCAGTGGTCAAAAGCGGACGTAGAGTTGGCTGCTTGAGGGCTCAGCTGCAGGTGATCAGGCTTGATGCGACGATCCATCGTTTAAAAAATCTTTGCTCAATAAATTGATGCACTATCAATTACCACAAAGACATGAGTAGTGGAATAATCAAGGCTTTATTGAGCTAAGATGTTGTGCCTCCTGTAGCTGCCACCAGAATGGCTGCAGCACCGGTGCGCACACACATTTATGCGCCGCCTACTGGGCGGAGCCAACAGGCAGGGATTTACCCATGTACCTCTATTATACATGTCTTACCATAATACATATAATACTGCTAGTGGTGACTACCACACACTGAAACCCAGGCTGCCTGTTTAGGTGGACATATGAGATACTGTAGCACTATTCTAAGCAGGGCTGGGAGGTTCTTTTACTGTCCTGGCCAAAATTTATCCTCAAAATAAATGTATCAAACATGGCTCTGTTGGTAACAGTGTCAACTTTGTGTCAAATGGTTGCAAAGTCAAATTCCACTCCCAGAAACCTGGGTACATTGTCGAGGATGTAATTTTTTTGGATAAGAAACTTAAATTGAGATCTAATTGCCCTCTTAGGTAGTTGTAAACGATTCCACGGCACTCTTTTGAAGAGAAGGGGGAGTTACCCTGCATTACAAAATATACTTCTCACTCAACATCATTTTACAAAATACAGCTTATCTGGTCATTATCATACTTCTTTTGGATGGATTTGCTGTGACCCACTGGGCTGGATTCTCTGGTTCCCCTGCTATGTGTTTCTCAGCTGGTGGCGGGATTCTACACCCCTGCTGTTTGTCAATGGAATTTCCCATTGAAGCCACCCCACATCACTGGGATATCCACGGGCAGGGGTACGTTGCCATCGGGAAAAATGAATCGCAACGGCCAGAGAATTCCAGCCAGTCCTATTTCCTGCACCATAACAGTGATTACACACAAGGGCTGTAAAGGCCTTTGGGATACCGTATTGTAATGAAATGCAAGTCTTCCTTTCTGTTTCTTTAAAAAATATCAAGAACAAATTACCTGCTCATTCAGCTCTTTTCTGTTTGTGTGATTATACTGTCAAACCTTTCTCCAAGACATCAACTACTGCACTTCAAACGTGAAGCATACTGCTATTCCCTGAGGATCTGGGCGTGAATTTGATTTAATATTGTTTGCCAAGATGAAACAAAGTTTGTAATAATTTAACAACAAGCCTGGAATAAGCATTTGGAAATCTGCATTGTAATTTTCAAATAGTGATTGGATTACTCACTGTTAGGCAAAAATAACCACAACTTTAGCTTATTCACTACATACTACAAGGAACATAAGACATAAATCTGAGAAAATTAAAGAAATCTCAAAGCATAATGTGGTTACAATTATGTAGTATTTTGTTGCTGACTTAACAAAACAATCTGCTTCTTGATCCTTTTGAATTTGCTGAAGCTATATGATTTACCGTGGATGCCTTACATACCTCTAATTGAGGTTCTTGTGGCATGTGAATTCTGTCAATATTGAGTGACATACCCTCATCTCCACTCATTTCTGAAATTCAGTATATTTCAGTATGCTGGTAGGTGATCTCAAGGAAAACATCAATATCAAGAGCTAGCAGAGTAGTTCCACATCCCACACTTTCCAATGGACTGGAGCTACACACCATAGGTGAGTGGTGCTTCCCTTAAGGGGGGATTTATATTAAATGTAAGTGTCAAAACCTGGAGTTAAGTAGGACATGGGTTACTAATGAAGCCTTAAGCGAGACTGGGCTGTGGGGAATATGTGCCCTCCCCCCACCCTTCTACATCGGGACACCCTCTTCGACATCCTGTATAAAACCGGAGGGCCATGAACTGTGAGTGTCTCCTATCGTAGAGTAACTACTCTGTACTCTTGTTCTGTTGCATTAAACCTTTTTCCTTTTGATTTAACCTTTTTGTCTCCTTTCCGGACCTTATATTAGTCAGACTGCAAGAAAATTTGCACTAATTAAGATGGGCTTTAAGGCTGTTCTTTGTCCCAATCAGGATAATTGGCCCTTGCATTCTTTGCACTTCTCTGCTTTACCTTGCTCTCAGGTGTCAGCCATTTCTACTATCAGATGTTGCTATGATAGGTGGGATCTTCCGGCCATACCTAAAGTCAATGGATTCTTGGCAGGACCACCGCATTTCTGACAGCAGATCCTGCCATGGTGGGCCTGGAAAATCCCAGCTTTTATTTTATTTGCTTTGAATTTAGGTGTGTCCTGGAAACCATTTTGGATTTAGTGGTGTTGGCCACTACGGCAATTTGTCTGAGCACCTCAATTTATGAGAATTTACTCATTCTGCCCTCCATCTGCTTGAATGATCGCACACTCCAGGTGTGTAACAATAATACTCCCCTGAAACCTGTCCTTTTGCACATGCACTTCTTCAATATCATCAAAGGCATGGACTTCATAAGCCAAGGCTTGATATGATTTGGTGAACTGCCTTGTTGAATGGTAAGGCGTTCCTACCATTTAGGAAGGATATGAACACACTTTAGGAGGGCTTTGGAGAGAGCACAGCAGTGATTTTACGAGAATAGTTCCTTTGGACGAGGCAACGATGACATGGATGAATTGGAGAAGCTGGGGTTGTTCTTGGAGCAGTGAAAGCTAAGAAGAGATTTTATGGAAGTGTTTTAAATCAGAAAGGGCACAGATTTAAGGTAAATGACAAAGGAAGCAGAATTAACAGGAGGGCAACCTTAAATAATAATTTTAAATAGCGGTGTCATTCTCGGTGTTGCAGGCGCCAAGAAACAGCCCGCTAAATGGGCTCAAATCTGTTTTTGTCCTGTTAAATCATGCCCGAAGACGTGAGGAACTTAAATATGATTGTACTTCTTAAATTTATTATTAATATAATGTAAAGCAAAAGGAACACATCACGCACCCCCACATGCTGTAGGTGATTTTACCTCACTAAAACATGATCATTTCTAACTGTTGGAACACTCTATTTGCAGAGACCTCCTAGTCTCTACAAAAGCTCTTGAAACTTCCTCTTCTAAAAATATGACAACCTTTTCATCCTTAGGCGGACTTGACTGTCAGCCTGCGTAAGACTCTCTACATCTCATTACCCCTCTTCAGAGCCAAGAAAGGCATCAAAGACTTTCCAATGCAATATATGAGACATTCTTTTCTGATTGCAAAGAAAGTCTAATGAATTTCTCATTATTTACAGTCTGTGGGGAAGCAGAATTGAAGTTAGTTCATTTGCATTTTCAATCCATATTACCTCAGAGATTTTGTTTTAACTCGTGTGAATACAATATACTTTTAAAGCCCAACATTTATGGTAACTCTTTTCCCAAATGGTACCTGTTGTTAAAAAAATCATCAGAAAAGAATGCAAAATAAAATAAAATAAAATAAAAAACTGACCAATTTCCTTTGTTTTCTGAACCCTCTATCATATTTAAAGACAGGTAATAACATAAAATTCTCGTAAAAATTATTCAATTTTGTTTCACAAATTTTAAACATAAAATTATAATAAACAAAACAAATCACTTTATTTTTCAAAAAAAATATTATTATGCAAAACATAAGCAAATAGGAGCAGGAGGAGGTCATTCAACCCTTTGAGCCTGCTCCACCATTCAGTATGATCATAGCTGATCCTCTGTCTCAACTCCATACTCCTGCACTCTCCCCATACCCCATGATGTCTTGAGAGCATATAAATCTATCTATTTCCTTCTCAAATCTATTAAGTGACTTGGCTTCCACAGGCTTCTGTGGTAGAAAATTCCATAGGTTCACCACCCTCTCAGTGAAGAATGTTCTCCCCATCTCAGTCCTAAATGGCCCACCCCATTTCCTGACCCCTTGTTATGTGGGTGGGAAAGATGTCTGCGAAATGCACTTTCTTTCTTGATGGAATGTGATACTATCATCCAATTCTTCAGATCTTTCTTGAGCAAGGTTCAAGATATAAACCAACAGATCATTTATTTGATGGAGAGTCGCTAAATAAAGAGTTTTCAATATCAAACAATGATCCTACAGTAAGTTATATTGCTATTTCCTCGTGGCATACCAAAGTCTCCTTTCGGAATTTGAGAACGGATGTTCGCCTTCAATTTTGCAGAACACCAGTAACACAAAATATAACCTTCCTGCTGACCTCAGACTGATTTATTGGGTGCAGACATCCTGAGGTAAGCTTTATAACTAAATATTGACCCTTCTTCTTATAGGTGTAGCCCAGGTTTCTTCACCAGGAAGAGCTGGCGCTGAAACTCAAAAAGACTAAGATGGATTAATGTATGCCAGATAGCTCAAAATATGAAAAAATATAGAAAAACTGCAGACTTTAGAAAGCTTACAAGAAAATAGAAAGAACTCAGCAGATCAGACATGTGAGAAGATTCATTTTGGTAGGACGAACATGGGAGAGACAATATGAAATAAGAGGTACAATTCTGAAGGGGGTACTGGAGTAGAAGGGCCTGGGAGTGTATATGAATAGATCATTGTGGCAAGGTGGAGAGAGCAGTTAAGAAAGCATTCAGTATCCTTGGCTTTATTAATAGGGGCATAGAATACAATAACAAGGTGGTTATGTTGAACTTATAAAATGCACTAGTTAGACCTCAGCTAGAGTTGTGTACAGTTCTGGACACCACACTATCAGAAGGATGTGAATGCATTGGAGAGAGTGCAGAAGAGATTTTCAAGAATGGTTCCAGAGATGAGAGACTTCAGTTATGATGGTAGATTGGAGCAGTTTGGATTGTTCTCCTTGGAGGGGAGAAAGGCTCAGGTACTCAAGGTACTCAAAATCATGAAGGGGCTGAATATATTAGATAAGGAAAAACTGTTCCCGCTCATAAAAGGATTGAGAATCAGAGGGCACAGAATGAAAGTAATTTGCAAAAGAAGCAAATGTGATGCAAGAATCAACCTTTTCACACAGTGCGTGGTTTGGGTTTGGAATGCACTGCCTGGTAGTGTGATGGACGCAGGTTCCCTCCAGACATTCCTGAGGGCAGTAGATGATTTGAATAGAAACAATGTGCCGAGATACGAAGAAAAGGCAGCGGAATAGCACTCAGTCATAATGTTATACGGAGAGCTGGTGCAGACACGATGGGCCTCATCCTGCGCAGTAACACTTCTGACAAAAAACTAAAAGTCAATTAGAATCTGCACAGAGCACAGATGTTTGAAGTATGGTCCTTTCATCAGATCTCAGTTCTGATGATAAGCTTGTACTTGAATATTTAACCAGTCTCACTTACCAAAGGATGATGTCTGACCGATTCAAATTTGCTGTTTGAAGACATGTTAGATCAAAAAACATCCCACCCTACCAAGAGGAGACGGGGAAGCGAGACATTCGTAATGAAGTGGAACACTTCACCTCAGCATTAACTGGCCAACTGCAGAGTTAAATTTGGGCTTCAGTTAATTCAGTCATAGAATTACAGAATCATAGAATCCCTACAGTGCAGAAGGAGGTTATTCGGCCCATCGAGTCTGCACCGAACCGCCGAAAGACCACGCTACCCTGGCCTATTCCCCCGCCTCATTCCGTTCCCACCTAACGTTTTGAACACTAAGAGGCAATGCCAAGGAGCATGGCCAATCCACCTAACCTGCACATCTTTGGACTGTGGGATGAAACCGGAGTGCCCGGAGGAAACCCATGCAGATACTGGGAGAATGTGCAAACTTCACATAGACAGTCACCCGAGGCCGGAATTCAACCCGGGACCCTGGAGCTGTGAGGCAGCAGTGCTAACCACTTGCCACCGTGCCGCTCTTATGTAACATCAGCTTAAGAACTGAACAACTTTCTGCCAGATCTAATCTACAGGGGCAGGCCATTGAGGGTCAGAACAGAACCTGTCAGGTCAGTTTCTTTAGTATTTAAAATGTTTACTTTTAAGACAATACCACTGCCAGTTAATACCCTCTCACCCTCCACACCACAGCTCAATCTACATCAATGCTAATGATCATTCCTGTAGATCCTCAGTGATGGCATCCCACCTCCCAAAAATCCCACTTCCAGCTATTTGCTTTGTTTATGAATTTGACGGAGTTTGCAAAAGGGGTCGACAAAGCTTTAAAATCAGCTGGTCCTCACTTCATTCCTACTTCAAACCTACCACATGTTGATTCCACCACCTGTTAAAATTGACCTAATTTAGTACACCATCGGACATCCAACAATTTAGAGACATTTTATGAAAGATGTGGACAATAGATTCAATTCATTAACTCTTCTGTTCCAGATAGTTTAGTAATCATTGAATTGTAATTTCCCTGCATAATTAGAGAAGCAGCAGCATGTCAGTTAGAAACAGCCTTGCCTATGACCAATCCATGATCCACCGATGCCCATTGTCTAGATTATAAAGGGCAGAATCCTCCGGTCCTCCAGCCGCGTGTTGCTCATCAGCGCGCTGTTCGCTGTCGGTAGGATTCTTTACTCCTGCCACTTGGCCATGGGATTTCCCATTGAAGCTACCCCACACCTCCGGGAAACCCATGGGAACAGAGAATCCCAACAGCTGGAGAATTCCGGCCAACATTTCTGTGTCATTTTATTGAAGTCATGGCCGGGATTCTCCCCTACCCGGCGGGGCGGGGGGTCCCGGCGGGATGGAGTGGCGTGAACCACTCTGGCGTCGGGCCGCCCCAAAGGTGCGGAGAATCCGCATCTTTAGGAGCCAAGCCCTCACCTTGAGGGGCTAGGCCCGCGCCGGAGTGGTTGGCGTGCTGTCGACCAGCAGTAAAGGCCATTGGCGCCACGCCAGCAGGGCCGAAAGGACTTCGGCAGATGGCGGAAGACCGCACATGCGCAGGAGCGGCAGCGGCTGCTGACGTCATCTCCGCGCATGCGCAGGGGGGGTGTCTCTTACGCGTCGGCCATGGTGAAGACTGTGGCCGATGCGGAGGGAAAAGAGTGCCCCCACGGCACAGGCCCGCCGGTGGATCGGTGTGCCCCGATCGCAGGCCAGGCCACCGTGGTGGGCCCCCCTTGGGGCCAGTTCGCCCCGCGCCCCCGCAGGACCCCGGAGCCCGCCCGCGCCGCCTAGTCCTGCCAGGAAGAGAGGTGGTTTGATTCTCGCTGGAGGGACAGGCATTCCAGCAGTGGGACTTCAGCCCATCGCGGGCCGGAGAATCGCCGGGGGGGCCCGCCAACCGGCACGATTCCCGCCCCCACCGAATATCCGGTGCCGGAGAATTCGGCAACCAGCGGGGGCAGGATTCACGCCAGCCCCCGCCGATTCTCCAACCCGTCGGGGGGTCGGAGAATCCTGCCCAATATTAGTGTAAACCCTTTGGGGGCCAAATTTGCTCGACACCAAAGAAACAGGCCTGAAGATCATGATGCACGATCGTCGAATCAGCTGATTGCAGTGTAGGCGGCATAACAAGTTTGTGCTGTTTGCACATTTCAACCATTTCAGCATCCAACTAGTGCTAACTACACTGTTGATGGCTGAATGCTGGAGCAGAGAACCAATATTGTGAGTGGCAAGCACAACTTCCAAATTAACCTGCACCATTTAAAACCAGCAAATATCTCTTCAACAGGAGATCCATTGTGGCTGGAGCAAATATCAATAATTCAGGAAGTGACTCAGTCCTTGGAAATATTAAATAATGACACAATATGGGACAGAGAGAGGTTCAAGTTCTCAGATGCTGGGCTGGAGGCCTTGATGAATGAGGTAGAAAGTAGGTGTCATGTATCCATAGGGGCCCAGGAAGCTATCCAGACAGTTGATTAGAAGGCATTTGGAATATGTAGTCATGAAGTCAATCGCAGTGGACTTGTATGGAGGACTGCAAGAGGTCCAGTGACCTCCCACATGTGGTCAGGGTATGAATGCACATTCGAAAGTCATATCCGACCAACTCCACCATAAGTCTCAGATACAGGGTGTAATTCTCCGGCCTTGCTGCACTTTCGCTCCAAGGAGAGCCGGTGAATAGCGGGAGAGAACGAAAATGAGAACCGCGCCAGGAGTCAAACAGTTTGTGATGCAACCGGCCCGCTCCCACAGGTGAAATCAGGATCCCACCACAGCATGGCGAGAAAGCAATTATCACCATGTAAGCCCTTTATCTACACAATTAATAGGAGCCATCCCATATCAAACAGTCCCCATTGATTCATCGGCCTCCCCAGCAAGTGGTCATGCTGGCGCCAATTAGTACTCCTTTTGAAAAACGTGAAATGGGCGGAAGGGCTTCTGCAGGCTGTCGAAGAGGTGAGTAGCCATCTTTGCTCACAGGCAAAGAGCCCAGGAGCACTGGGCTTGCTATCCCAGTCTATGCAGTTAGTACTGCTGCCTCATAACGCCAGGGGCCAGGTTTGATTCCGGCCTTGGGTGACTGTCTGTTTGGAGTTTGCACTTTCTCCTTGTGTCTGCGTGGGTTTCCTCCAGGTGCTCTGGTTTCCTTCCACAGCCCAAAGATGTGAAGGTTAGATGGAGTTATTGGGGATAGGGTGGGGGAGTGAGTCTAGGTGGGGTGCTCTTTCAGAAGGTCGGTGCAGATTCAATAGGCCGAATGGCCTCCTTCTGCACTGTAGGAGTTCTAATTCTATGACAGGCATGTCCTCACCCCATGGAGTAGAATATGTTGGGCATTATTGGGACATCCATTTCTTGGGTCAACAGTGGGCTGAAATGATCAAAGATGATGGGAACTTTATTTCGAATCCTCCTTCTCACCTCCCCATCTCATACTCTTCTAATTTACAAGATGTAGGTGGTGTAGACATGCACCTCTTACTTTCACCCCTCCCAGGTTGTGTGCCTTTCAACTGTCAGATATCAATAAAGTGCAACTTGACCAGGCAGTGGAGGAACAGCAGAATGGCAAAGATGGTAAAGATACATTGTCATTTGATTCACACTCACAGCCATCAAATCAGATACAGGCACTCCTTGTAGCTTAGAGGGCAGCACAGAGGAGACAGAGGAGGGACCTGCATGTGGTGAGACAGTGGGCATGAGTAGCCTACAGTCAAGCCAAGGGTCAAGGATAGCACAGGTTCAACATCACAGAGCACAAATTCTGCTGTAGATGATTCTGATGATGAATTCAATGGGGCCGACTACGGAGGAACACTGATGGATAGACACAACAAAATGTGTGGTACACTGGGAAGCTTGTGATCAATATCAAGGAGCTTGGCAGAAGTCCGGCATCAACTTTGTTCAAAGTTTGGTGCCCACATGTGGACCATTCTGCAGTATCTGATGGCCGATATCACAGCTCCCATTGCAGAATCAGCAGCTACTGGCCAAAATCTGAGGGATGCAGTGAAAGATCAGACTGCTGCCATCATAGTTGTTGATATCAGTTTGCAAAGGGACTTGAGTGTGCCTAAGTAATCTAGAGACCTGTCCAACAGATTATGAGAATTGTTGAGACGCCAGCAGAGTGACAGTAACCTCATGGAGAATAAACCTGCTATCCTCTCAGGAAGGCAGCTTTCACACTCCCAAACAATCCGCCAGTACACTTTTCTACCAATCAGTCCAAATGACTGCCCAATATACCGAAATGGTGCAGCATTCTCCAGGCCTTCTAGGTCCACAGCTGCTCGATGGTATCTTCCAAGGCCTTTTACAGTCTCCTTCACTGAACTCAGCAATGTCCCATTCTTCAGCTACTGGGCTTGCACTAAATGGGAGCACGAAGACAGGCAAAGGCAAATGGAAAGTAAGCACTAAAGGAGTGCACAAGAGTGATAATTTGGCTGTTGCATGCACAATGGAATGATTTCATTTATAAATTCAATTTGTAATAATAATAATCTTTATTAGTGTCACAAGTAGGCTTACATTAACACTGCAATTTAGTTACTCTGAAAATCCCCTAGTCACCACATTCCAGCGCCTGTTCGGGTACACTGAGGGAGAATTCAGAATGTCCAATTCACCTAACAAGCATGTCTTTTGGGACTACTGGGAGGAAACCGGAGTGCCTGGAGGAAACTCACGGAGACACAGGAAGAACATGCATACTCCGCACAGACAGTGACCCAAACCAGGAATCGAACCTGGGACCCTAGTGCTGTGAAGCAACAGTGCTAACCACTGTGCTAACGTGCCACCCTTGTGCATATTTTGAGTTGGTTTTTGTTTTTCCATTGTGGTTAATTGAGCGTCATAATATTCAGCGACAGAGAGACTATTGTTGACTAGGAAATTGGGGTTGTGGTTATCAGTATCCCATTCGTCTGAATTCTTTATGGACAGCCTGGGCCGAAAGGTGCTGTCTTGGCTTTATCCTCTCCATCTTCCCCTTCCTCCCTCCCAGTGGGATGATGAAAATATCTCCAGCTCCTGCCTTAATGGGGCCCGAATCCTTAAATTTCATTGGCAGCATCACCTGCTGTTTCACTGGTAATTGTGGTTCTCCCTCTGCTCGGAGTTGGTAGTTGTAGCTCCAACAGGTGACATATTTCAATGAGGACATCCTTATGGAAGTCAAGACATTGTTCCTCACTGAGGTTCAGGGAGTAGATTTGCTCCCTGAACACCAAGGTTGCATATGGCCTCCTGCTGAACCCCTCCCCACCTTTTCCTCCTCCTCCTCCCAGCAGCTTGCCCTTCTATATGCGGCTGTTGTTCATTTGCCAAGTCATGTTGCCTTCCAAGTGAGTCCTTCCCCATACTCCCACATCAGCGACCAACTGAATTGTGTCCATCAAAACTTTGAAGCCAGCACCTGCCACTCCCCCTGTGGACTTATTTTCACTTTGACACAACTTTAGAGAGCAAGAAACACATGTAGAAACAAAATAACAGCCAGAACAAATAAGTAGTTTCTGGTCCCATTAAGCTGTGAGTGGGTGGGGAGAGGGGAGGGTCCTTCCTCTTGTTGAACTGTGTTCAGCTGTATAAGGTTCAGAGAAGTTGAGCATTGAGCTCCAAAAAGGCATGGCTGGTGTCAAATCAGTTCTGCACACATTACACACTGATGGATACCATGATATGCATCTTGTGTATAATTCCAATGGCACCCGTCCCCATGTATGCGCTCATCAGTATGGCATGATTCACCCCAGAAGTGTGGAGACATCATTTTGGAGGTGTAAGTGCACTGTTAGCGCCCAAATAATGGGCCCAAGCAATCCCAATTTCATGCTGTTCATGTCCTATTATTAACCATAGAGAATCCAAATCAATTCTCCTGAAACAGACAAAATGCTTCACAAACAACTACAGAGCAATGGAAAGCAGCAAATCCTTTTGTTCTCCAGATTGCAAAATAATTTTTTTATGTTCATGATATCAATGTTACCTTGTTGTGAAGCAGTATTACCTGCCAAACATTTTCTTCTGCATCTCCTTGCTTCAGTCCATTATTTGACACACACAGCAACAGCATGCATTTATATAGCGCCTTTAACAATGTAAAATGTCACCAGAGTGTTATCAAATAAAATTTAACACCAAGCCACTTAAGATATTTGAATACAGGGCCAAAAGCTTGGTTAAAGAGGTAGATTTTTAAAAAGAGTGTTGAAGGTGAAGAGAAAGGCAGAGAGGCTCTGAGGTTTCGGGAGGGAATACCTCCGCTGAGGGCCTAGGCAGCTGAAGATACTAATATCAATGGTGGGGAAATTAGCACTGGGCATGCTCAAGAGGTCAGAATGAGAGGATTGCAGTTATCTTGAAGGGTTTGGAGACTGGAGGAGATCACAGAGATAGGGAACAGAGAGACCATGGAGGGGTTTGAAAACAAGGATGAGAATTCTAACATCAACATGTTGCCAGACTGGAAGCCAGTGTAGGTCTTGGGGGTAATGGGTGAATGTTATTCATTGCAACTTCGGAAACGGGGAGCAGAGCTTTGAATGAGCCCATGTTTATGTAATAGATAGTTAAGAGTCAATCTAAAATGAAGTCATTTGTCCAAAAACGATGAACTGTTCTTAAAATTCAAGCACAAAAGGAAGAGGAGCAAAATGTGTCCCTTTTACAAAAATAGCCACAAACTTGTCTTTTGTCCAATTCACCTTCACTTTAATCCAGGTGTGACTTTTCCACAGTGATTCAATACTTTTCATTGACTTTCCTTGCCTCTTTTTCATTCAGGGTTTGCCTAAATCTTATCAGATTTTTCATTTAATACCGTGGAGAAAGGTGTGTTTCTTTCACCGATACATACTTTTAATTTATTTCACATTTAATTAATTTTCAAAGCAAAGCCATATTTGAAGTATTTTTGAAAGGTGAATTCCATATCTGGTATAGGCCGGGATTTTTGAAGTCAGAGGCTGGAGTTTTCCAGCAGCTCGCTGGCAGCAGGTTTCTCTGGTCCTGACAGCAGTGCTCCCCGGTCCACAGATTTCCCGGCGACGTGGGGTGGCTTCAATGTGAAATCTCATTGACAGCGGTGGCAGTAGATAATCCTGCTATGAGCGAACGGTGCACCGCCTTCCGCTGACAAGTAACATGGGATTGGGAGGTCGGAGAATCACATCCAGAGTCTCCTGGCTCCTGAAAACCTCTACGCCCACCGGTGCAGCTTGAGGCTGGTGGAAATCACGACTGATCTCCATGAACAGACGTGATGAATATGCCGGGGAGCTTGGAGGCAATTTTAGCCCCTGAGTGGTCGGGGATAAGACAGAACAGTGGCCTGGCACTGCCCTCTGGCGCCCTGGCAGTTCCAAGGATTACTGTGTGGGTGCAAAAGGGCACTGCGAGAGTTCCAGTTTCCCAGGGAAGTGCTGGAGTGCTGAGGGGCACTGCCAAGAGGCAGGGGCCTGAGAAAGGGCATAGAAATGAAAGGGAGGGGATTGATGGGGGGAATTAAGGGTGCCTGAAAGTGGGGTGCATGAAGGGGGGAGGAGTCTGAAGGGGGAGCCTGAAGAAGAGCATGGAGGGGGCTGCATGAAGAGGGGGAAATGGAAGAGGGGGGCCTGAAGGCAGACCTGAAGGGGCGGCATGAAGTGAGGGGGCTTCCACTACCCCATAGCGGATGACGGTCTCTTGGGGAGGGAGCTCTGGTACCAGCGATATGGGGGAGGGGGGATGCTGATGTAAGTGAGCCGATGACGGGGCAGCCTCCAATGATGAGTATGAGGCAGAGTGGGACTGTAGAGTTGTCTGGAGATTTCTGAGTAGCTGGTCGTGGAGACCCCACTCCAAAAACAAATCTACGTGTGGGAAGATTCAGTGAGAACCTCCCCAAGCTCCAAAGCAATGGCCATGATTCTCCCGATCTGCGACTCCATGCTCACCAGTGGGAAAATCAGAATGATTCTCACTGGCGCCAGGAGTGACGCCGACATGCCATGCAATGGTACATGAAAATGTTTTTTCCTTAAATGGATTTTCGGTGCCATTCAATTGCACAACAGGGTCTGTGCTAGAATGGAAGGAACAGGATTCTTTAATAGGCCATACACCTCAGAGACTGGGGTGACTTGTTTTAAGGGCACCCCCAATCTCAAAATGGTGCTGCAGCTTCCCTCGGATTCCTGGCATTATACTTCTCCCACCTAACTCACTGGCAACCACCCCCAGCAAGTTCCCCCTTCAGCCTCCCTTATTTCTCCAGCCTCCCATTCCTCCCTTCTGCTCCCCACCATCTTCCCCTTCAGACCCTGCCGCTTGACAGTGCCAACCTGACACCTTGCGATCTGAGGGGTGGCCAGGTGAACATCCTCCCAACAGTTGCCTCAGGGAGCTGAGAGGGATATTCATGGCAAGTGGGGGTCAGAGGATCTTGTGCTGGGCTGGAGGGGCACAGGTTGGGGGTCTTTCCTGAGATGGGCTCATCTGGCCGGTCCGATCCCCCTATATGCAGCCTTTAAACCCACAGCAGCTTTTTCTAGGAAACACTTGAGAACAAAGCGACAGCCTCATTTAAAAAAAACTACGGTTAGGAAAACACCTGCTGCCCTGATTTAATAGATCCCTGCAGAGCTATATAAGAACATAAGAACTAGGAGCAGGAGCAGGCAATTCAACCCTTCAAGTCTGCTCTGCCATTCAATACAATCATGGTTGATCTCACTATGGCCTCAACTCCACTTTATTGCTCGTTCTCCATAACCCTTCAACCCATTACTAATTAGAATTCTATCTACCTCCTCCTTAAATTTACTCAATGTCCTGTCATCCTCCACACTCTGGGTTAGTTAATTCCACAGATATACAAATAAACAACCTTAAACCCCTCTTTGAAAGTGCCTCGCTCTGTCAATCAAAAAGCTTTTAGCAGGCAATGATATGTGAAATTGAATGTAAACAATGAAGTTAAAAGCTTTTAGCTTTCTCGGCATACATACAGTCTTGTATACTTTAAAGGGCAATGAAATTTACTGTGAAAAAAACACTTCAAAGTTTTCGATCACCTTGAAGAGATTATTTTTATCCTCATCTCATAGACCTTTAAACTTGGTGTACTGACAGACTTTTTAAAGGCTTTACGGGTACATATGGGATCATTTTCACTTACATTGAGAGATGCGTATTTCTGACATACTGACTGACCGTTTGAAGGGTTTAAAGGCTGAAGAAGGGGAGTGCAGCCAAATGAGCCCTATCCCAGGAAAGGTCCCCGAGCTAAGCATCTCCAGCCCAGCACAAGCATCCTGACCCGACTCCCCATGAAGGACACCCCTTGGCACCCTGGAGGCAATTGTTAGGTGAGTACATATCCCAGTGCGATCGCTCGGATTGCAAGACTGCGGGTCCACGCTCCTCTGGACTTTCAGCAATTCATGCTGGTGGAACTCTCAGCTTGGGGGGATGCTGGAGCTTCATGTTCCTGCCGGGTTGGGGTGGAAAGCTCATTGGGGATGTTGCATTGCTGGGGAGGGGGGGGGGGGCTGGCTGTGTGACTTGTGACTGGTTTTGTGCCCAGCGCGAGTCCTGATTTTGACCTGACATGGGATTCAGTGGACCATTGCGAATCCCATAGATAGCAGGAGGTGCTGGAGAATAGTAGCCAATGACTAAGTGTGGGAAAATTGCAGTGGGAGTGCATTGGAACAGCCAATGCGATTTGTACCAGTTTTCCTGCCTGAAATGACACTTGGTCATTTTTTGAGAAAATTCCACCCATGGTGTCTGGACCCATAACGACTCAGAAATAGTCACTGCACTTTCAAGAATCATTTAAAATAGTTTTGCTGCATTGTCGAAAATGAACTGAGTCAACTTTGTCCGAAAACAATTTATGTTTAAAGCAAATGCATTGTACACAAGTTCAATTTGGTGAATATTGTGGATGTTGGAAGATTGAAATAAAAGAGAAAATTCTGGAAATACGCAGTAGGTCAGAGAGCATCTGTGGAGAAAAAAATGGAGGCTAGTTTTTTCCACTCCTGTTCCACTCCTTTTCCACTTCCTGCGAGCGGAACTCATGAGAGGCCCATATCGCCTGCAGCAGCAGGAAGTATTATTGCGATTGGCCCCACTCCCTGCCAGTGGCGTAATGACAATCTCAATGTTCAGCATCAAGAAAGCAGTTAGCATAAATTTGAACATAATTATCAAGCCTCCATGCCTGATAATACATCCCATGTTAGATTACCCACTCATGCCTGCTCTAGGGCATGCCAACATGAATTACAACTAGTCTACCACCGCATGTACCTGGCGTGTTGACCCGCGGAAGGAGCTCTGGTGAGTTCATTGCGCTGTGTGGGGGAGGCGGGGGGAGCATCATACTTGGTCAGTGCCGATAAGAACTATATTGCTGCCAGGATGGGCTCGCCACCAGCGTGAAGTTGTTTTCTCCTCACAATATGTCAGAGAAAGCCAACATTGTGGCCAACAGCTTCAACACCACCTTTCCCGTCTGCAACCGCATCTGCAAGAAAATGCTAAAATCCCACCCAGAGGTAAGATTGCAGGGCAATGACCTTTCAACGGAACTGGGAAAAGTTAGAAACGTTATCGGTTTTGAGCAAGGGGTGGATGAGACGAGGAAGATCTGTGACAGGGTGATTGAATGACGGAAGAGTTTGTCTTACAGGGCCAAGGGGAATGAGGATGTGGCAAAATTAGAAACAACCAACCAAAAGATGTGGCTAGAGCACAGAGTGTTTGGTGTTGCTGTCTGAAAACAGAAACAAGAGGAGAATCGAAACATGCAAAGAAAAGAAAACAAAGTGGGGCAAACGCTTACAGTCTGAAATTGTTGAGTCCAGAAGGCTGTAAAGTATTATTTTTAAGGTGAGCTTCCTCGAGCAAAATAAATTTAGGGAATAGTTTAGAGTGCTATGAATCAGTTCAGCCTTTTCATTATTGCTATTCTTTTATAAGTCTTGAAAAGTCTCAGAATCAGATCCGTTGTGCTCCATATAATAATAAATTGTAAGTAATAAACAGTGCAGTGCTTTTGCTTTTCCTCCCTACTTCTATTTGCAGCAGGGAAATATACTTTACAGAATTCCAACAATATTTTTCATTGTTGTTTGAAGCAAGAGAGTGGATGAGCATCTCACTTTCTACTGCTTCAAACTAACTACAGATAGTATAGTGTATATTTGTCTTTGTGTCAATGTTAGCATAGCACATAGGGAATGAAGAACAAGTACAGTGTTCAGGCAAAGCTAGGCTGGAGAGCAAAGTTCAACATAACTAGAGTCTATTGATATAATTCAGTCCCAATTTGCAATCGTATATTATGTCCTGAATTGTAAATGATCATTTTGATTGTATATTAGTTACAGATGAATAATGAGATCTAAAGGTAAAGTTGTCACAGTCCTAGAGAGTATAGGTTGCTTTCCCCTTTGAGGGGGAGAGCTGACTGGTGGTGATTTAACCTAAGGATCACCACACCTCAGGCGAGGGGTAAGGTTGAGAAGGCGGGGCCTTTATGAATAACCTCAGCCTGTACGGGAATTAAACACATGCTGCTGGTCTCGCTCTGCATCACGAACTAGCTGTCTAGCCAAGTGAACAAATGTGGAAGGTTGAGAAGCTCAGTTCACTGCAATTTTACTGCTGCACATGCTGGGATGTGACATAAAAAACTTAGATACTGGGGTATCACTATTGGCGAAAGGTTGTAATTGCAGCATTACATATTTATAGCATTGCAAGTTTACACACATTGTTTTAAAATAATGTACAAATCGACACATTTCTACTCTTGAATATCCCTCCCCCATTGCTGCTAGCCCTCCTCAAAAATCAATATGCCTGCATAAAAGAGGCATTGCTGGTTGTGAGGCAACTTTGGGCATCGTTAAAAGTAGTGACAAAGTGTTATAAGACCATAAAGTCAAAAACAAAGCACAAGGGTCCAATTCTCGAGGATCAGAATTGAAGAGACGAGAGTATGTCAGACGTGTACTGAACCTTACTTAGACTACACTTACAGTACTCTGCACAGTTCTGGTTTCTATATTATAAAAAGGATAAGAAGTAGAGAAGGGATAACAAAGATTCACAAGGAGATTCACCAGAGATGAAGAGTTATTCCCAACAGGAAAGACTGGGTCTCTTTTCTATTTGATATACCATCAATAACACATGACAAGTGATGAACGTAACTGAGGCTTTAATACACTAAACAGCAAGCCTCCTGCATCTGGACCTGAACTGGGTCTGAGGCGGAGACTTACCACCTTTATACATAAGCCTGAGGGGAGGAGCCACAGACGGAGCCAGCCTGGACAAGACCATGCATGCACAAGCATGCACAATACAATACGATACATATAATGCAATAACGTGGTTTACCACACTGTTGAAAAGAGCAGGTTGTGGGGTTTACCAATGGAGGACTTTAAGCTTAGGAAGGAATTTGATTGTGTAGATGTGGAGAAGTCTTTCCCCTTGTGGGGGAGACCAAAACTTGTGATATTCACAAATAAATCCAGCAAGGACCTTAGGATAAACATATTTATCCAGAGAGCAGTTAGACTGCGGAACTTGCCACCAGAAAGAATAGTTGAGGCAGATAGCATTCATGCATTCCACAGAAAGCTAATGAACAGATAAGATGGGCAGTGAAGGAATAGAATGTAATATTGACTGGCTGAGATGAGAAGGGGTGGGAGGGACTTGAGCGGAGCATAAATGCCAGCAGAGACAAGTTGGGAAGAATAGCTGCTTTAGGGTAATTATTTATAAATAGAATAGCACAATTCTGTCAAAGACACTTTATGAGAATACTGTACTTAGTCAGATTTACTTAGATTGGTTTTCAGCGTAATTCTAAGCATAATTCTTATCACACTGAGGATTATTAATAAATGTTGTCCAAGCACGGAATCGCATCTAATGTTGAACGCTTTTGAGTTTTGCAAGCATGGGCTGGTTGGTTAAAATCTGTACCTTGCCCTTTGCAATCAGCAGTTAGGATGTGCTACTGCTAGGAGGAGACCACTACTCAATGCCATGTCCATGCCTGAAAAATTACATGACCCCTTTAAGGAAAAGGATAATGGCGCCTGAAAAGTTTCCGTGAGCCTGTTTTATAATTTAAAAACGGACGCTGCAGCAATATATGTTTATGAGCCTAAAATGCAGCAGTTTTAGTTTTGCTGTAGGATGGAGCCAAACAACAGTTGCAGCCACAGGAGGAAGACTACCATTTGACAGCACTTTTGCACCAGCATTGTTCCAACAAGTTATGGATCAAATTTTAAGGCATTAGACCGAGTCCGGTATTACCTGGATGGCGTTTTGGTTACTGGGAAAAATGAGGAAGAACATCACCGTAAACTAGATGCCACACTCCAGAGATTAAAAGATTATGGATTAAGAGTCCGAAAAGACCAATGTGAATTTTCCCAATCTTTAATTGAATATCTGGGTCATGTCATCGACACCAAGGGACTGCATCGATCACCTTTGAAAGTCAAAGCCATTACCAAGGCACCTGCACCTCGAATGTGAACCACCTTCAATCTTTCTTAGTCTAATTAGATTACTACAGAAAGTTTGTCCCCTACTAAGACCATTACATAATTTACTGTGTCAAAATAATAAGTGGACATGGGTGGATCAATGTGAGAGAGTATTCATGCAAGCCAAAGTGGTGCTACACAAGCCATCAGTCCTGACACATTTTGATCCAAATTTACCCCGTAGCCGGCATGTGACACATCACTTTACGTGGTTAGGGTGGTGGTTTCCCACGTAATACCCATAGGTGGAGAGAAGCCGATAGTCTTCATGTCGAAGACCTTGAGTAAGGCCGTGAGAAATTACATGCAGGTAGAAAAAGGAATCATTCTTGGCATAAAACGGTTCTACCAATTCTTGTATGGGAAATTCACTTTATTGTTGAACCATCGTCCACTAACCATGATTCTTGGACCTCATACTGGGATTCCATCACTGGCAGCGAGCAGGGTGCAGAGGTGGGCATTGTTCTTGTCAGTACACACATACACAATCAAGTATCGTCAGTCAAGCCTTCATGGGAATGCAGATGGGCTTTCCCGACGAGGCTTACCCAATAGTTTGTCGATAAGTAGTTTGTGTGGAAAGATTTTCTACTTTGAGCAAGTGAATAACACTCCCGTAACCGCAGGACAAGTTAAGAAGCATACCAGAAATGATCCAGTACTGCCAGAGGTCATGCACATAGTGATGCGAAGAAAGACTTCAGGAACAAAGCCTGAGCTAAAACCATATTCCACCTGAAGACTTGAATTATCCATACAGGCAGGTTGTATCCTCTGGGGAATGAGAGTAATCATTCCACCACTAAGAAAACATGTATTAAACCAATTACACAAAGGCCACTATGGTGTTGTAAGGATGAAGGAGATAGCCAGAAGCTATTATTGGTGGGTGGGACTAGATGCTGAAATTGAGGAGAAGGCAGGAATGTATTTGTCTTGCACAAAAGTGTGGAATCTGCCACCATTAATCCCGTTACACTCTAGGAATGGCCAAAAGAGGCCAGGCAATGGGTACACGTTGATTATGCCGGACTGTTTGAAGGGCGTATGTTTCTCATTCTCATCGATGCTCACTAGAAATGGCCTAAAGTTGACATCATGAAGACAATGTCAGCGGAGAAAACAATTGCGAGCTAATTTGGTTACACTGAACGACTTATGAGGGATAATGAGCCTCAGTTTATTTCTCAAGAGTTTGTACACTGCTTGAAGGGGAATGGAATTCAACACATTCGATCCGCTCCTTTTCACCCTGTCACAAAAGATCTGGCAGAATGTTTTGTACAGACGATGAAACATTTGTTGACGTAACTGGAGAACAAGGTTCATTGTCTAAACGTTTGAGTTCATTTCTGTTCACAGGCGCACTCAGCACCCCAAGTTTCTCCGGCATTGTGAATGATTAGACTTCAATGATGCACAGCATTCGATTTGCTAAAAGCGCCCAAAGACAAAAGAAATTGACGAGAAAAAGCAGCAGCTTCAGGTCATATGGCGAGAACAAGGCGAAAAATTGTGTTTTTTGCCAGGGTCAAGACGTTCTGGCAAGGAACTGTACCACACGTGAAAAGTGGTAACCTGCCACCATTTTAGCAAGACAGGGCCTATGCCTTACAACCTAGAGATGATACAACACAGAGATCAATCTTAGGAAACAGGAACCAATCTGTCAGAGAGAGAACCGTCAGAGAGCCCAAATCAAACTGTGCCAAGAGAGAACCTGGACCTTCCCGAGAATCTGACATGAATCAAACCAATTGGCGAAATCAATACCTCAGTTGAGAACCAGTCAACCTCAGAACACTATGCCAACTCCAGTTAAGACAATCATAGATGACATCCAAACTAGGCCAAAGACATCAGAGGTTGCAGCAAATACTAAGTACTGAGGTTCGCCGACAACCACACCGAGAACGATGGCCTTCAAAGTGCCTGTCATAGAATCATAGAATAAACTGTGCAGAAGGAGGCCATTCAGCCCATCGAGGCTGCACCAGCACTTGGAAAGAGCACCTTACCCAAGCCCACCTAACGTTTTGGACACTAAGGGGCAATTTAGCATGGCCAATGATGTGTTGGGTATGCCAGGTCTGCGAGGACTGCGTTTACTGCAGCAGTGAGAGAGACAGGCTTCCAACACTTGAAGAAATGCAACTCGATTTTATTGAACTCTTAACTATCATACATACTTTAACTGTGGGTTGACACAATGCTGACTTGATTGGAGACCTGAGGCTAACCTGACCAGACTACCTTACTACCACATGGTGTATGTTCTAGTTGCTGCTCACGGGCTCTGACTGTCTCAGAGGCTGGATCCCAAGAGAGCGGGAAAACTAGTGCCCTTTGGCTTTATAGTGGTCGTGTCCTGTCTGATGATTGGCTGCTGTGTTCTGTGTGTTCACTGGTCATCCTGTGTGTCAATCACTGCCTGTCTGTGCACCATCATATATCTGTGTGTATATTATGACGGACAATTCACCTAACCTGCACTTCTTTGGATGTAGGAGGAAACTGGAACACCCGGAGGAAACCCACGCAGATGCGGGGAGAAAGTGAAAACTCCACACAGTCACCCAAGCCCGGAATTGAACCTGGGACCCTGGAGCTGTGAGGCAGCAGTGATAACCACTGTGCCACCGTGCCTCCCATGTCATGTTGATTGTTGTTGATTGATTGTTCATGTTGCTAATTGATTGCTAATGTTATACTGCTTATTGTGTCATGGAACTTTGGCTTAAAGGGGGAAGAAAATGTGTATTAATGATACTTCTAGTGTTTCCCCACCAGCAGCCATGCAGTGGAACAGGCACACTTTAAGAGAACGACCATGTCACATCATAGGCTGTTTTCACGGCCAAATGAGCTGTGTAACATAAAGCAGCCTGTAGAGTTAACATCTCCTCATAAAGCTCTTCATTTGGCTGAACGTTGGAGGCCTGCAGATTTAATTTTAAAACCACCATAGCAACATCCACAGAGATCGCAAGTAACGTCGAGGCGGAACTGTAGATTACCTCACCTGCTCTCATAAGGTTGTTAATCAACTGCCACATTCAAGAGCCCATTCTTCCCATACTTTATTATACAGATGTTCAGGTTTGTTGTCTGTTTCTTCAATCCGGTTGTCATCATTGTAATCAATTTTTCCTCCAAATCAAACCTCTTCCATTAGCAGGAGGTTTTCCTAGACCTGAATATTTCATGCTACCTACCATCTGTGTCAATGGTCTTGTTCAAGGAAGGCAAAAGTTTGATCCTAAAATATGGCCTCAAGTAAAGTTCTGAGCCTGAGTTTACTCCGCACACCTGCTAGATTTGCAGTGTGGGTTCATTAAAGAGCACATGGTATTTGGGGCTCTGTACCTTTCAGTTGTCAACCTTTGAGCTGACATGCAATGTATCTCTCACTGTGACAGCATGCATAATTTTAGCTTCCACCACCACACCATGGCTGCAGTAGGTTGCTGAGGGTGCTTGGCAGCATCTTCCAAACCTATGGCCTCTACTACCTAGAAGGAAAAGAGCACCAGGAGCATGGGGAAATCTCCAAGTTCTGGACACCATGCACTGTTCCAGCTTGGACACATCACTGGGTTAAAATTCAGGAATTCTCTACCAGGCAGCACTTTGGGACACTTTCACCACATAGACTGCTGCAGTTCAAGAGCAAGGCCCACCACTTCAAAGTGAACCAGTAAGGGGAAATGAAATGCTGCCTTTGCCAATGGCATCTGTGGCCAGTTGGCCAATGGCCACAGAATTTGACACTTTAAATTAAACTGCAGCCAACTGCACCAGCAGCCAGGCCTGATGGGAATTTTGACAGGCTAAGTTCAAATAAACATAGACACTGATTTATAATCACGAGTTACCACAAGCAGTATATTAAACTATTGTGTTTTTGCAAGGCAGAACCTTCCTACATCAGCAAGTGAATGAATTCCTGATCTCACAACCATCCAGAACCAATGTGTGGCTTAATTTCACTTCCCTACATTTAATACTGTACTTTTCAATACAGAATATGCCCGACATTACAATTTCAGCATCAAGCACTGAAAGTGGTGTCATGATATTCAGGTAAACATCATAGCACAAACATACATACATACTGATGGACAGATCAACGGACCAATCAACACACACACGACACCACAGCCAATCACAGGCAAGAACATACACAGTACAAAACAGGGAACACGACACTTCCTGGGCATTCCAGCAGGAGACAGCTCAGGGCACAGAGCTCATAGCAAGATACTCAGACATCCACCATGTGCTGAGTGCCACTACAAGATAGTATTAGGAATAGGTCCACAGATTCTAGGATTATGATCGAACCTCAGTAACCAGTTTACCACTGTAAATAATGTTAGTAATAAAATTGAGTTGTACAATTCGCAACCGTGTTGGTTCGTCTATGTAGCAGAGTACCCAACACATCAGTGGACACTGCATATTTCGATATTACCATTAAATAAATAAACTATTTGCGAGTAGATGAGTTTAAACACGCCACTTCAATGACACCAGAGGTATAGAATTTCATAGAATTTACAGTGCAGAAGGAGGCCATTCGGCCCATCGAGTCTGCACCGGCTCTTGAAAAGAGCACCCTACCCAAGGTCCACGCCTCCACCCTATCCCCATAACCCAGTAACCCCACCCAACACTAAGGGCAATTTTGGATACTAAGGACAATTGATCATGGCCAATCCACCTAACCTGCACATCTTTGGACTGTGGGAGGAAACCGGAGCACCCGGAGGAAACCCACGCGCAAATGGGGAGAATGTGCAGACGCCACACAGACAGTGACCCAAACAGGAATCGAACCTGGGACCCTGGAGCTGTGAAGCAATTGTGCTATCCACAATGCTACCGTGTTGCCCAATAGAATTTCATTGGGTTTCTCCAGTAGGTCCAACGTAGCTAGAGCAGAAAAACTCATGCCATTAGCAATCTTTTGGTTTGCTATAGTGGTTACAATACAGACGGATCAATAGACTGTCAAGAATGAACGCATCATGGCTGCAGCTAGATAGCTGGTATTGCTCTGTAGTCACACACTAGCTACATGTTCAGTTGGTATAATTCTTTTCGATTTCAGTACATGATAGAGTTGATCTGAAGCACACATAAAGCAATTTGTGTGTAGTCAGTAGCACCTTGCACCATGGAGAAGGTTGCAGTCCTTGCAAACTCTCAGTTTTGCTCCATCTCCTGGCCTCTGACAAAAGGGATTGAAAAATAAGTTCTCTCTTTTTGTAGCGAGACCCTCAGTTTTAAAAAATATGTTAAAGGTAAGTCCAGTGACCACAGGTCAGTCAGTTTAACCTCAGTAGTGGGGAATCTTCCAGAAGTGAGTATTCAGAACAAAATGAATAGTCACTCAACCAAAATGGTTTCATTAAGGAAATCTAGCACGGAATTGTTCAGGGCACATCACATTTAACTAACTTGGAGTCTTTTGATAAGGTAACAGGGAGTTCATTGGGGTAATGTGGTTGATGTGGTGTACGTGAACTTCCAAAAGGCATTTGATAAAGTGCCGCACAACAGACTTGTAATTAATGTTGGAATTTGTGGAATAAAAGAGACAGTAATAATGTGAATATTAATTTTGCCGAGTAACAGGACACAGAGTGGTTGTTATTGGTTAGTTTTTGGACAGGAGGAAGATTAGTAGTGGACCTTGGTGTACAGGGCCCAATTTCAAAATTTTTGCATGATATGAAATTTGGAGATATTGTGAACTGTGAGAAGGAACGTGTAGATCTTCAAAAGGAATTAGATAGACTGGTGGAATAGAAGATGAAATTAAATGGAGAGAAGTGTGCAACGATTTATTTGGTAGAATGAACATGGAGAGACAGTATAAAATAAAGGACACGATTCTAAAAGGTATACAGCAGCAGAGGGACCTGGGGGTGTATCCACATAAATTATTGCAGGCAGCAGAGCAAGTTGATAAAATGACTAATGAAGTAGAAAGCATCCTAAACTATAGCAATAGGAAATTATGTTAAACCTCAATGAAACACTGGTTCGGCTTCAACTTGAGTATTATATTCAGTTCAGTGTCCTACACTTCAGGAAGGATGTGAAGACATTAGAGAGAATGCAGAAAAGATTCACAAGGAAAATTCCAAGAAGGATTCCAAGATTCAGTTACATGGATCGATTGGAGAAGTGAGGCCAGTTTTCCTTGGGAAAGAGAAGATAGAGAAGAGATTTAACAAAGGTATTCAAAATTGCTAGGATTCTGGACAAAATAGATAGGGAGAAACTGCACCCACTGGTTGAAGGATAAAGAACCACAGGGTAACAGATTTAAGGTAAGAAGCAATAGCAACATGAGGAAAATATTTTTCTCAGGAATGTACTGCCTGAGTGTGGTGGAGGCAGGATCAATCAATGCATTCAAGAGGGAATTGGATTATTATCTGAAAAGGAAGAATTTGTAATGTTATGGGGAAAAGGCAAGCGTGTGTCATGTCTGGACTGCTCATTTGGTGAGCTAGCACAGCCATGATAGGTTGAATAGCCTCCTTGTGTGCTGTAACCAATCTATGTTTCCATGATATTCATTAGCAGTACAGCAAATTAAGAGATATTACTTATATCTCCAACTGGAGTGTGGAAAGAGCCAGATGCATGAAGGTTTGAGGCCACAGTCACTTTGACAACCACAGGCAATGTGGTTCTTGCCCGACTGTGAATCATAGAATATACAGTGCAGAAGGAGGCCATTTGGCCCATCGAGTCTGCACCGGCTCTTGAAAAGAGCATCCTGTCATAATGTACGCCAATATATCATGGTGCAGACACACACTGATGGACACACAGTGGGATCAATCAATCAATCAATCAATAGGGCAGCACGGTAGCATTGTGGATAGCACAATTGCTTCACAGCTCCAGGGTCCCAGGTTCGATTCCGGCTTGGGTCACTGTCTGTGCGGAGTCTGCACATCCTCCCCGTGTGTGCGTGGGTTTCCTCCGGGTGCTCCAGTTTCCTCCCACAGTCCAAAGATGTGCAGGTTAGGTGGATTGGCCATGATAAATTGCCCTTAGTGTCCAAAATTGCCCTTAGTGTTGGGTGGGGTTACTGGGTTAAGGGGATAGGGTGGAGGTGTTGACCTTGGGTAGGGTGCTCTTTCCAAGAGCCGGTGCAGACTCGATGGGCCGAATGGCCTCCTTCTACACTGTAAATTCTATGATAATCTATGAAAAAACACACACAACACCGCAGCCAATCACCAGTGAGAGCACATGCACTATAAAGACAGGGGGCATCAGAATTCCCGTTCATTCGAGTTGTAGCTAGCTTGGAGGACAGAGCTCACAGCCTGTAACACAGACATTCACCATGTGCTGAGGGCATCGACTGGTTAGGACAAGGCAAAGGTCTTTAGTTAAAGCTAGTATCGTATTAACCCACCGTCTGAGTATGCTTAAACAGTTCATGATTCAATAAAATAGTGTTGCACTATTTCAAGTGTTTGTGACCTGTGTGTGATCCTGAACACCCAACACATCATGATACCAGGAGTGGTGGGATATTAGCACTTCTTAGACCAACCTGCAAGTGATCCAGTATATCATGGTGCAGACACACACTGATGGACACAAAGTGGGACCAATGAACACACACAACACCGCAGCCAATCACCAGTGAGAGCACATGCACTATAAAGACAGGGGGCATCAGAGTTCCCGCTCATTCGTGTTGCAGCTAGCTAGGAGGACAGAGCTCACAGCCTGTAACACAGACATTCACCATGTGCTGAATGCATCGACTGGTTAGGACAAGGCAAAGGTCTTTAGTTAAAGCTTAGTATTGTATTAACCCACTGTCTGAGTATGCTTAAACAGTTCATGATTCAATAAAATAGTGTTGCCACTATTTCAAGTGTTGGTGACCTGTGTGTGATCCAGAACACCCAACACATCACATCCCACTTAAGCCGACACCTCCACCCTATCCCCGTACACCAGTAACCCCACCTAACCTAAGGGCAATTTATCATGGCCAATCCACCTAACCTGCACATCTTTGGACTGTGGGAGGAAATCGGAGCACCCAGAGGAAACCCACACAGACACGGGGAGAACGTGCAGATTCCGCACAGACAGTGACCCAGCCAGGAATCGAACCTGGGACCCTGGAGTTGAGAAGCAACTGTGCTACCGTGAAGTCAGTGTTGAAGCTGTGGAAGGTGGCAGATGTCAGTGATCACTTCAATGAAGTGCAGATGTCTCGAGCATTGACTTGATCATGGCTGAAGTTGAGGAGGGAGCATCGCTCCCTAAAAAGCCTCTTCAGATATATCCTGCTGCGGTGAGCCCTTATTCCTCTCCTACTGTGTCCCCTGACAGCTTGTTCTGCCCTGTGTGTCCTGTCTTATTCTCCCAGTAATGCTCAATGTCAAGAGGAGTTTCTACTAACGCATCCATGTCTGTGTGCAACTGATCTGTGCGGAAGCATCCAAGTCATCAGTAAAGTCCTTCAATATCTGCCCAAACAGATCCTGTACAAGAGTGAAATTTAACCAACTAAAAAAGCGTACAAAACGTTTACAATTTCACTGTGAAATAAATAGACAGCGACCTTAAATAGTTGCTCGAAGCTTTAAGTAACTGTGCAAGAGACTCCTTCATACTGTTTAACATCCTGCCCAAGGTTCACAAGGTTATGAGATGGTGTAGGCTGAAGCTTGAAGCCCAAATGGTAGCAGTGATGTCAAACCAACATTGTGTGCTGACTAACTTCTGGGGACACATACGCGAATGACTTAATAAACATGGCCTTGGAATGGCATGGGCAGTCAATGCTGACAATTCAGGGGCCTTGTGGGACCCATATTTGTGTGTTCTACTGAGCCTAATTTGCACCCCATCCCTCTGACCCCCACAAGGGCAGCACGGTAGCATTGTGGATAGCACAATTGCTTCACAGCTCCAGGGTCCCAGGTTTGATTCCGGCTTGGGTCACTGTCTGTACGGAGTCTGCACGTCCTCGCCGTGTGCACGTGGGTTTCCTCCGGGTGCTCCGGTTTCCTCCCACAGTCCAAAGATGTGCAGGTTAGGTGGATTGGCCATGATAAATTGTCCTTAGTGTCCAAAATTGCCCTTAGTGTTCGGTGGGGTTCCTGGGTTATGGGGATAGGGTGGAGGTGTTGACCTTGGGTAGGGTGCTCTTTCCAAGAGCCGGTGCAGACTCGATGGGCCGAATGGCCTCCTTCTGCACTGTAAATTCTATGATATTTGTTATAACAATATCAATTCCTGCAACCTTTCACCTATCTATGTATATGTTTGTCCATCAAAGAGTTGCTTGGTTTAAACTAACCCTGCGAGTACAATTGTCACTGAAAATGCTCCCTGATTGGTTTATTACAGATATACTTCTATTTGAATTCTCTGCCCGACATTAGGCCCTTGGTGATTATCTATTGAACCACAGAAAAGTGATTTTTATGCATAAGGCAAGGAGGCAGGCCCCCACTCTAGCTCAGCCGGAACACTGTTGGTACAAATCTGATCCACGTGTTAGCCATCCTGCCAACTAAGCTGACCAGTTTACCAACAAACATGTTTTGCTAACAATTTGTGTAAAAATAACTGGAATTTCTGAATTTATTTCATAGAAGCATAAATACTGAGGCCAGTACTTCACCAACAAATTGCAATCAATATTTATGGAAATTAACTTTTTTTTCAAACGAGTCAGATTATTGAAGTATTTTTCTTTCTTCTTAAAGCATATTTATCTTTATTACAAATGCTCTCAGAATGATCCATGGTGCCAGTGAAGCATTTTGTGTTTAAAAAAATTGATCTCGGGATTATGATTAATGCTTCTATCTGGAACAGATCACTTTCCGAGACATACTTCACACACTGATTGCAAGACTGAGTGTCGGAGATTTTCTCCAGTTGCCTTTCTCTCTCTCGTTAACAGATCATTGGACACCTCTTGTGGCTATATCCTGGATGTGCAAAAGGGAACAGCACGAAGAATGAGCAGGCTGCAGCTACCAAGCAAATAGCTTCCAGTATTGCTGCGATTACTTTCCTGAGAGCACGATTCTTCCAAAGCACATTTCATCCTGCCATATATTAAGGCCGGGTATCGGATGTCACTGCTGAATTACATTCATTGCTAAGCCTCATGAAACTTGTCCTCAGAAAGGTGAGCACTGGGTTGCATGTTTATGTAAAGGTTGTTTTGGAAAGTGAAGCAGAGGGATGCAGTCAGGCTGTTTCCAGCTTGTTAAGTGGTAAAGAATCACCACAGTTTCCGCACCAGTCAACAAATGCCGGGAGCAAAGTCATAATCATTCTAGGTTTCTGATCAGTCATTGTTTATTACTGGTGAATAACTCCATTTTTTTTGCTTATTAACAATTGGAAATCTAAACACATGAAATAGCTGTTGTTTCAGCGAATCGAGATCTGATAAAAACCCGTAAAAGTTACATGTTGCACTCACTGATTTATGATTTTACAGTTACAGCAGAATCACAGATAATTGTGTTGGAATCATTTGGAAGTGAATGTGCATTGCTGTGAACTCACTGTTTGAAAATATTATTCTATTCATCCACCTCCGGTTTTAGTTTTGTCAATGATTCTGCTGTTAATTGATTTCATGAAGAGAAAGCTGGATGACTGTCAGGGGAGAAGGACAATAGTTACTGAAAATAGCACAACCATCGTGAAGAAGACAAGATGCAACAGATGTTGTTCATTGTGCATTTTTAAATCATTCAGTCAAGTAGCATCTAATAATATATCCTTGAATGCGTTGCAATGATTACAGTAAACTTTAACATTTTTAATGACTGGAAAATCAGGAACATTGAATTGTCCAATCTGTGCTACTGATGGCCAATGTTCTCTGTAATAAATATAGCTTTGCTGAATTTACCTCAAGGGATCAAAACTAATTTTAGCTGTCCACATCCTATTTATTTGAATATTGTACAGAGTATTTAATTCACCTTGTTTAGGAGTCTCATGCAGTGTACCTGAAGTTTTACTCTTAAACAAATTGCTCCACGAGCTGGGAAGTCTCCTACTGACGTTCCACAGGTTGAGACAAGGTCACGTCTCTAGATTTTAACATCCCATCTATTGCTGCAACGTTGGCTGCAATATTTTCTACTTTATTTGTACAAGTTGGAACACTGAATACTCACTTCTCCAGAAGAACAAAACAACATTTATTTTCTACACTAAAGAGATGGAAGTGAACCAGGTGTTATGTATTTCCTGCTGGAGCCAAGGTCCTCCCAAAAAACCCTGATATAATTGACTGCTGGGGCGGGAATTTCCAATCCCGCGGCAGAGTGTCCACGCCGTCGTAAACACCATCGCGTTTTACGACGGCGTGAACGGGCCGTTCCCACGTCTAATTCTGGTCCGGTTCACGCCGCTCCAGCTGCAGATCCTGACACGAACTGTGCGCCACGGGATCTGCGCATGCGCAGTTGCGCCGGCGCCAATGTGGACATGTGCAGTGGCACTGGCGCCAACGCGCGCAGGTGCAGTGGCCTCCTTCAACGCGCCTGCCCCAACGCAACATGGCGCAGGGCTACAGGGGCCAGCACATAGGAAAGGAGGCCCCCAGCCACAGAGACCAGCCCGCCGATCGGTGGATCCCGATCGCGGGCCAGGCCACATCGGAGGCCCCCCCTGGGGTCGGACCCCCCCCCCCCCCCCACCCCCCACCCCCACACACACAGGCCGCCACCCGACCCTTACACGCCAAGGACCCGCCAGCCCAGAGCAGGTTAGAATGGTGCCGGCGAGACTCGACTCTTTTCCTACAGCCGCTCGGCCCATCCGGGCCAGAGAATCAGCGGGCCAGCCGCGTAGACCGGGGGTGCACCAACCACGCTGGCGCCAATGGCGCAGTGTCGGGGCAGCGTGGCCCGTTCGCGGGGATTCTCCAACCCGGCACAGGGCTGGGAGAATCCTGCCCCATGTCTTTGGTCTTTCATGAGCTAAGGTGTTCTGCATCATTTTGCCAAGGAAACAAAAGTAAGCTGTGATTTCCCTGGGGACATGTGGTGGTATGTATTAGGGGTAGTACGGTACCTGTGAATCCGAGAGGCTATTGGCTGACAGGTCCCAGGTCCTGGTTGGATCTGCCGCCTGCTGGCTCTGCCCAGAAGGCGGAGTATAAGAGCTCAGGTTCTCCCAGCAGCCGCATTCTGTAACTGAGCTGCTGGGGAACAAGTCTTGCTTAATAAAGCCTTGATTGACTTCATCGCTTCTCGACTTGAGTGAGTAATTGTTGCGCTACAGTTTATTAAGCAAGCTTAAAAAGACTATGAAACTCCGGATCGCCCCGGATGTCTGCGAATCAGCCCCCATGCAGCAAACACGGCGGCCGTGTTTAAACACTGGCTAGCATGCTTCGAAGGTTACCTTCGAACGTCCCCCGGCCAGACCACGGAAGATCAGAAAATGCAGGTCCTGCATTCCAGGGTGAGCCCGGAGATATACTCGCTCATCGAAGACGCGGAGGATTTCCCGACGGCGCTCGCCATGCTGAAAGCTGTCTACATTCGGCCCATAAACCAGGTCTACGCACGCCACCAACTTGCGACGAGACGGCAAATCCCCGGAGAATCGCTCAACGAGTTCTACAGCGCACTGTTGATTTTGGGAAGGAACTGCAACTGCCCGTCGGTGAGCGCGATCAAGCACGCGGAGCTACTAATCAGGGATGCTTTTGTGGCAGGTATGACTTCTTCTCAAATTCGTCAAAGACTGTTAGAGAGAGACTCGTTAGGACTCACAAAGGCACGGGCCCTTGTGGCCTCCCTCGACGTGGCCTCACAATATGCCCGCGCCCACGGCCCCGACCGCGCAGCAGCCCCTTGGTCTCTGTGGACCCCTGTTGCGACTGACTCCCCGGCACACCCCCACCACCCCACCCCCCCTCAAGCCTGCGCGGTTAGAGCACCAGACCATCCCGGTGGGGCCCGCTGGTATTTTTGCGGGCAGGCGAAACACCCCCGGCAGCGCTGCCCGGCCCGCTCAGCTATTTCTAAGAGCTGCGACAAAAAGGGGCATTACGCAGCGGTGTGCCAGTCCCGGGGGGTCGCCGCAATCTCCGGGGGAGAACAGGGACAGCAGACTCAACACCCCCCAGCGATCCATGTGCGGCCCGCGGGCGCCACCATTTTGGGTCCCGGACACCATGCGGGGAGGATGGGCGCCGCCATCTTGTGACCCCCCCGGCCACGTGCGATCCATGGGGGTGGGCATTTTGTCCACCCCCGACCGCGTGCGATCCACGGACGCCGTCAAACGGCAACAACAACGGTGCTGGTCAACGGGTACGAGACGCCATGCCTAATCGACTCTGGGAGCACAGAAAGTTTTATCCACCCTGATACGGTAAGACGCTGTTTTCTTTCCATTCGTCCGAGCACCCAAAAGATTTTCCTGGCAGCGGGATCTCATTCCGTAGAGATCAAAGGGTTCTGCATCGCGAACCTAACGGTGCAAGGGAGGAAGTTTAAGAATTATAGGCTTTATGTCCTTCCCCAACTCTGCGCTCCCACTCTCTTAGGGTTAGATTTCCAGTGTAACCTCCAGAGCCTAACATTCGAATTCGGCGACGCAATACCCCCACTCACTATCTGCAGCCTCGCGATCCTCAAGGTTGAACCGCCTTCCTTGTTTGCGAACCTCACCCCGGATTGCAAACCTGTCGCCACTAGGAGCAGACGATACAGCACCCAGGATTGGATGTTTATCCGGTCTGAAGTCCAGCGGCTGCTGAAGGAAGGCATAATCCAGGTCAGCAATAGTCCCTGGAGAGCCCAGGTGGTAGTTGTGAAGACCGGGGAGAAGCAGAGGATAGTCAGACCATCAATAGGTACACGCAGCTCGATGCGTACCCTCTCCCCCGCATATCCAACATGGTCAATCGGATTGGACAGTATAAGGTCTTTTCCACCGTGGACCTCAAGTCCGCATACCACCAGCTCCCCATCCGCCCGAGTGACCGCTAGTACACGGCCTTCGAGGCAGACGGGCGGCTCTACCATTTTTTAAGGGTCCCATTTGGCATCACGAACGGAGTCTCGGTCTTCCGACGGGAGATGGACGAATGGTTGACCAGCACGGTTTGCGGGCCACGTTCCCATACCGCGACAATGTCACCATCTGCGGACATGACCAGCAGGACCACGACGCCAACCTCCGCAAATTTCTCCAGACCGCTAACGCCCTGAATCTCACCTATAACGAGGAAAAATGCGTTTTTAGCACCAACCGTCTGGCCATCCTGGGATATGTAGTGCGCAATGGAGTGATAGGCCCCGACCCCGAACGCATGCGCCCCCTTATGGAATTTTCCCTCCCCTACTGCTCCAAAGCCCTGAAATGCTGCCTGGGCTTCTTTTCGTATTACGCCCAGTGGGTTCCCCAGTACGCAGACAAGACCCGCCCGTTAATCCAGTCCACTACCTTCCCCCTGTCGACAGAGGCCCGCCAGGCCTTCATCCGCATCAAAGCGGATATCGCAAAGGCCACGATGCACACAATCGACGAGTCCCTCCCCTTCCAAGTCGAGAGCGACGCATCCGATGTAGCTCTGGCGACCACTCTCAGCCAAGCGGGCAGACCCGTGGCCTTTTTCTCCCGGACCCTCCACGTCTCAGAAATCCGCCACTCCTCAGTGGAAAAGGAAGCCCAAGCCATAGTGGAAGCTGTGTGACATTGGAGACATTACCTGGCCGGCAGGAGATTCACTCTCCTCACTGACCAACGGTCGGTAGCCTTTATGTTCGATAATGCACAGCGGGGAAAAATCAAGAATGACAAGATCTTGAGGTGGAGGATTGAGCTCTCCACCTATAACTATGAGATCTTGTATCGTCCCGGATGGCTGAACGAGCCGTCCGATGCCCTATCCCGCGGCACATGTGCCAACGCATAAGTAGACAGGCTCCAAGCCCTCCACGAGGACCTCTGCCACCCAGGGGTCACTCAATTCTACCATTTTGTGAAGTCCCGCAACCTCCCCAACTCTGTTGAGGAGGTCCGTACAGCCACCAGGAACTGCCAAATCTGCGCAAAGTGTAAACCGCACTTTTTCAGGCCAGATAGAGTGCACCTGATAAAGGCTTCCCATCCCTTTGAACACCTGAGTTTGGATTTCAAAGGCTCCCTCCCGTCCACCGACCGCAATGCATACTTCCTAAACGTGGTGGACGAGTACTCCCGTTTCCCCTTCGCCATCCCCTGCCCAAACATGACAGCGGCCACAGTCATTAAAGCCCTCGGCACCATCTTTACAATGTTCGGTTTCCCCGCGTACATCCATAGCGACAGGGGGTCCTCCTTCATGAGCGACGAGCTGCGTCAGTTCCTGCTCAGCAAGGGCATTGCCTCGAGCAGGATGACCAGCTACAACCCCCGGGGGAATGGTCAGGTAGAGAGTGAGAACGGTACGGTCTGGAAGACCGTCCTACTGGCCCTACGGTCCAGAAATCTCCCAGTTTCCCGGTGGCAGGAAGTCCTCCCGGATGCCCTCCACTCCATCCGGTCGCTGCTGTGTACCACCATTAACCAAACGCCCCACGAGCGCCTCCTTGCCTTCCCTAGGAAGTCCTCTTCCGGAACGTCGCTGCCGACTTGGCTGGCAGCCCCAGGACCCATCTTGCTCCGAAAGCATGTGCGGGCGCACAAATCGGACCCGTTGGTCGAGAGGGTTCACCTTCTCCACGCAAACCCTCAGTACGCCTACGTGGCATACCCCAACGGCCGACAGGACACGGTCTACCTGCGGGACCTGGCGCCGGCCAGAAACACACACACACTCCCAACACCAATCACCCCTTTCCTCCCACCGGCGCACCCCACGACCGCTCCCTTCCCGGGTGGATCGGTCCTCCTCCCGTGCCCGCCCAGGAGTAAAGAAACAGGGCCGAACAGCGCAACGCTCCCAAAGACGACAGTGCCCGAGCCAGCACCTGCACCACCACCGGGGCTGAGGCGATCGACAAGGACGACCAGGGCACCCGCTCGACTCGTGGAACCTGCGTGAAAGAAAACCTGTAAATAATTCTGACAAAACCTGTACATAGTTAACTGTTGAGCTAAATGCATAGCCACTGTACGAAATTAGTCCCAGGACCAGCCTTGTAAACCCCTACCACCATGCGAACCACCACCCTGCCGGGTTCTTTTTTAACAAGGGGTGAATGTGGCGGTATGTATTAGGGGTAGTACGGTACCTGTGAAGCCGAGAGGCTATTGGCTGACAGGTCCCGGGTCCTGGTTGGATCTGTCGCCTGCTGGTTCCGCCCAGAAGGCGGAGTATAAGAGCTTGGGTTCTCCCAGCAGCCGCATTCTGTAACTGAGCTGCTGGGGAACAAGTCTTGCTTAATAAAGCATCAATTGACTTCATCACTTCTCGACTTGAGTGAGTAATTGTTGCGCTACAGGACAGTAATATGGTAAAGATTACTGGCCAAAGAAAGCTGGAAGACCTCGCTCCTGGAATCTACCCGGCTCCCCATGCCTCGTGGGTTCCAACGCGATCTCGCGAGACGTTGCGAATGTAAATCCCACCCATTGTGGGCGAGACCACCTTTTGGCAAATCTGCATATTAGAGCGAGACACCTAGCCTCACTTTAATGTGCAGATTCCTGAGGTACCTAAGGCTTTGGGATTCATCCCCTTTGCCTCAGAGAACTTGGGTAAGTGCTGTTCAGCATTGGGCCCCACAAACAGGAACCAGAGGGAGCGACACTTGTCTCCCAGGGAATAGGAGGCCCCCAGCTGTGTGTCCTTTGTCTGTGCAGGATGATGGCCTGGCACTGCAGGTGCCATTTGGGCACCTTGGCAGTGCCAACCTGGCATCCTGGTCATGCCACCTGGGCACCTTGGAAGTGCAGGGTTGGCACCAAAGTGGTGGTGCCAAGCTGGCATTTTTTGTGCATGTGTGATTGGGCCAGGGGTGCCCAGCATGGGTGTTGGGAGGAGTGATGGGACCGTCCTATAGTGCGTTTGGTCTGGGGGGGATTTTGGGGATAGTTTTGGGGTGTCAGAGATTTAAAAATGGCATCCTGAACTCTCACTAGACTGGGGACTTCTGGCTAGAGGAACAACTCACTCCACTAAATGGAGCTATGTGCGGCCTCAGCCGTACGTTCCCGTTTCAGGTCCCTAATGCAACGCAAGTCACGTTGAAGCCATTTGTTTCGCAGCACTGCGAGCGCCGGGAAACAAGTGGTTAAACGCGCTCACTTGGGCACTTTGTTCTCTTTTGGGAGAATTATGCTCTTAGTTAATTTTTTAGGTACTGGGAAGTTTCTCGCTAGTCAAGCCCACACTGAAAATTATTTTGGGTATTGGGAAGCTGAACTCACAGGCCGGACCGGTTCCTCAGAGACCGGGCCACCATTTTGAAAGGGTGCTAGATCTCCCCCACACCACCCACCAATGGGCGATGCCACCCTCCATACACATGAGCATTACCCAACAACCCCCCACCCCCACAAGTGATGACACCCCGCTATGGGTTCACTGATGGCCCGCCTTTTCAGGCCTTCACACACCCCCTTTTGGGCCCTCCTCTTTCTGGACCCCAACTCTTCACCACCCTAATCTTTCGGAAGCCCAATCTGCACCCCCCCCCATTCTTCATACCCCCCTCATCCCTCCTTTCATGAGCTTGCCTGCTCTCAGGTCCTGATCCTTGGCAGTGCCTCCCAGGCACCTGGGCACCATGGCACTGCCACCCTGGTGCTCTGGCAGTGCTCCTGTCAGCCTGGCAATGCCAAGGTGCTCTGGTGCCAGGGGAGAGCTAGCGTCACCTTGCCCTGTCGCTGACCACCTAGGGGCCTCCAAAGGCCTGGGAGATCTCACAGGCGCCGCTCTGCCTGAACCACGTTTGCATGGACTAGTACTAAACAATGCCCAGATGGGGTCTCCCTGGGAGAAGCTGGTAGATGCCAGAAGCTGGTTAGATCCAGCGTCAACTCAGTTAAGTGGGTTTTTAAACCCACTTGGCTGGGCAAGACTGGGTCTCGCCCACTGTGGGTAGGACCTAGATCATGATGCCTTATGAGATCTGGTTAATCTCACGAGGCCTACTGGCCGTCGGGAAACCCGTGGTGAGGTGGGGGGGGGGGGGGGGGGGGGTGACGACACTCTCCCGGCATCTACTGGCAATGTCGCGCCCCCGTTTGGGTGGGACGCAGCTGGTAGATTGTGCCCATAATGTTAGAAAGCATGCATAGATAAAGGAAATGGACTAACTCACACTGTTCACACTATTGGAGTCAGCCGGGGCAGCACTGTAGCATTGTGGATAGCACAATTGCTTCACAGCTCCAGGGTCCCAAGTTCGATTCTGGCTTGGGTCATTGTCTGTGCAGAGTCTGCACATCCTCCCCGTATCTGCGTGGGTTTCCTCCGGGTGCTCCGGTTTCCTCCCACAGTCCAAAGATGTGTAGGTTAGGTGGATTGGCCATGATAAATTGCCCTTAGTGTCCAAAATTGCCCTTAGTGTTGGGTGGGGTTACTGGGTTATGGGGATCGGGTGGAGGTGTTGACCTTGGGTGCTCTTTCCAAGAGCCGTTGATGTCTCGATGGGCCGAATAGCCTCCTTCTGCACTGTAAATTCTATGTTAATGTATGTATATTCTGATACTGAGATCGTGACTGGCCTACAGTCATACTTAATGGCCTGGATTCTCCGACCTAGTGCCAGGTCGGAGAATCCCCTGGGGGACTCGAGAATCATGCCCCGCCGCCGACCTCCTACTCTACGGCGCAGTTTTACGCGCACCCGCGGGATTCCTGCCGCGCTGGTCGGGGGCCATTGACAGCAACCCCCCTGGTGATTCTCCGGGCTCCGATGGGGTGAGTGGCCGACGGATTTGGCCGAGTCCCACTGGCGTGGATTACTCACCTCCCACACGGAGGGGCCTGGAAGGTATGTGTGCGGGGGCCGTCCTGAAGGGAGGGTGTGGGGGGATCGGACCCCGGGGGCCCCCATGGTGGCCTGGTCTGTGATCGGGACCTACCGATCAGCAGGTGGGCTGGTTCCTGGGGGCCTACATTACTCCGTGCTGGGCCCCTGTAGGGCTCTGCCATATTTTCCGGGCATGTGCGGAAATACGCCGGCCGTTCCGCGCATGCGCAAACTCGCGTGGGCTGTTCGGCGCCGGCTGGAGCTGTGGGAACCACTCCGGCGGCAACCCAGCCCCTAGAAAGGTGATACTTCCTCACTTTCGGGGGCCATTGGCGCTGGAGTTATTGGCGCCGGTTTTCACACCGGCGTGGGGACATAGCCCCATTATTGGAGAATCCCGCCCAATGTATCCTCCTTTGTCCCATTTCCCTTAACATTTTGTTAACAAAACTCTGTGAACCTCAGATTTAAATTTAACAGTTCACCCAGCAACATTTGTTGTTAACGGGAAAAAGCTCAGAATTTCTTCTACCCTTTATGTGTGGAAGTGTTTCTGAACTTACCGCCTGAAAGCTCAGGCTCTGTCCCCCAGTTCTAGATTGCTCAAGCAACAGAAATAGTGTTGACGCCGAAGTAAATACCGGAGTGGTGTACGCCGGGGTCAACGGGCCTCCTGACCCAGCCCTTCAGTGGCCCTCAGGGGGCCAGCATGGGGCCGGAGTTCTGCACGTTGCTCCGGTGCCAAAATGCGTCCCTGCACTGCCGCGCGGGTCCGCGCCTGCACGCGACGGCCATCTCCGTGCCGGCACATGCACGTGGTGCCGTCTCTGCTCCGGCATCGCGAAACATGGCGGAGACCTACAGCGGGCCCGTGCGGAAGGAGGTAGGCCCCCTCCAGATCGTGGGCGCCAGCCGATCGGTAGCCCCCCCCGATCGCGGACCTGGGCACCGTGGAGGCCCATCCTGGACTCAGATTCCCCCGCCCCCCCCCCCCCCACCAGAAAGGCCACCGCGGCCGCAGGTCCGAACACCCGGCGGGTAGTTTTAGGTTGGAACCACGCCGGCGGGACTTGGCGGGAATTTGTCCGGAGAATTGACGTGGGGGCCTCTTTCAGCGGCCCCCAACTAGCGTCGCCTCGACCATGCAGGCGCGATTGGTGCCGATTCTCCGGTCGCCGGAGAATCATGTCCCGGCGTCGGAGCGACGGGGCGGGAATTTCCCGTGTCACCGGCGATTCTCTGACCCGGCGTGGTCTCGGAGAATCCCGGCCAGTTTCTCTCTGTTTATTCTATCTGGTCCCTTAGTATTTTGAAAATATCAAATTACCCCATAATCTTCTAAATTCCATGTAATGCAACCGTGATTCAAATCCACAATTTTATACTTGAATGCATGTTTGTATATGGTTGAAGGGATCATCATGGAATAGATTGTGAACCCTCATATGTGAAACACACGTTTTATGGGCCAGGGTTTAGAGAACCCCAAAGTGTATCATGGAGTTCACCTGACCCACAACTTTTAATAGATTGTGGTATGGGGAGCACACGACCCACTGCTGCAGGGGAGAGGATAAAGGCAGCACCAGGCTCGAGGCCTTCACTTACCTTCCGGGAGCAGCGAGAAGCGGACCTGCGTGGAACAGTGCTGCAGGGGAGAGGATAAAGGCAGTGCCAGGCTCGAGGCCTTCACTTACCTTCCGGGAGCAGAGAGGAGCGGACCTGCGAGGGACAGTGCTGCAGGGGAGAGGATCAAGGCAGCGCCAGGCTCGAGGCCTTCACTTACCTTCCGGGAGCAGAGAGGAGCGAACCTGTGCGGGACACTGCGCTGCAGGTAGGACAGCTGCAAAATTGAAAAGAAACCCGTAAAATGACATAACAGGAGACTGTGACCTGATTGGCTGAAAGGCAGACTGGGCTACATTTGAATATTTGTGGAGTTACTGGTTTTAATTTGATTCAGATTACTGATTTTAAATTGATTTGAATTACTATTTCTTAAATTTTAAATCTCACTTAAATAACTATTTTGGGTTGATTTAAATTGCTATTTTTAAGTTGATTTAAATTACTTTTTAAATTTTAATTAAATAACTATTTAATTTGTTGTAAGATCAAGCAAGATAAATACTCAGGGATAAAGCTAATTAAATAGTTCACCGGGATTGGATTTAATCTGACACAAAAACATCTTAAGTTTAATTTTAAAGGTTTAACTTAAAGGAAAAATCTTGGCAGGACAACTCCAAGGCGTGGTCTGCTCCTCTTGCTCCATGTGGCAGGCTGGGGACTGTTCCAGTCCCCAGGGTCAGCATGTGTGCAGTCAGTGTCTCCAGTTACAGCTCCTGGAAGCTCGAGTTTCAGAGCTGGAGCGGCGGCTGGAGACACTGTGGAGCATTCGCGAGTCGGTGAGTATCGTGGATAGCACATATAGCGAGGTGGTCACACCGCAGGCTCAGACTTTGCAGGCAGGAAGGGAATGGGTGACCACCAGACAGAGCAAGAGAGTGAGGCAAGTAGTGCAGGAATCTCCTGTGGCCATTCCCCTGCAGAACAGACATACCGCTTTGGATACTGTTGAGGGGAACAGCCTCTCAGGGAAAAACAGCAACCGCAAACGCGTGGCACCACGGTTAGTTCTGTTGCAGAGGGGAGGGGTGATAAGTGTAACAGTGTAATAGCTATAGGGGATTCAATTGTAAGGGGAATAGACAGGCGTTTCTGTGGCCGCAAACAAGACTCCAGGATGGTATGTTGCCTCCCTGGTGCTAGGGTCAAGGATGTCTCGGAGCGGGTACAAGACATTCTGGAGGGGGAGGGTGAACAGCCAGTGGTCGTGGTACACATCAGTACAAACGATATAGGTAAAAAATGGATGAGGTCCTAAAAGCAGAATACAGGGAGCTAGGACGGAAGTTAAGAAATCGGACCTCGAAGGTAGTGATCTCAGGATTACTGTCGGTGACATGTGCTAGTCAGAGTAGAAATGACAGGATGAATACGTGGCTGAAGGGATGGTGTCAGGGGCAGTGTTTCAGATTCCTGGGGCAATGGGACCGGTTCTGGGGGAGGTGGGACCTGTACAAACTGGACGGGTTACACCTGGGCAGGACTGGAACCGATGTCCTAGGGGACCTATTTGTCCTATTTGCTCGAGTGGTTGGGGAGTGTTTAAATTAATGTGGCAGGGGATGGGAAACGATGCAGGAAGTCAGATGGTAGTAAAACAAGGGCAGAAACAAAAGGCAGTAAGGGGGAAAGTGTAAGGCAGAGAAGCCACAGTCAAAAATCAAAAAGGGCGACAGTACAAGGTACAGTGACTGAGGGGAGCTCAGTGAATAGGTCCAGTAATGCTAAAAGGAATAAAACAGGAAGTAAAAACATAAATGGTAAGCGACGCGGCAGTTGTTACATGAAGATATGGGTTCAACGACAAGAAAAATTAGGAGAAAGGTTAAGAGGAAAAATAACTTAGGAGAGGTTACTGTTCAAGGTGTTAAGATTCAAAACAAAGGTATAAAAGCCAACATAAGTGTACTTTACCGGGACGCTCGTAGTATTCGGAATAAGGTAAATGAGTTGATGGCGCAAATCATCGTGAATGACTATGATTTAGTGGCCATTACTGAAACATGGTTAAAGGATGGTCACGACTGGGAGTTAAATATCCAAGGGTATCAAACTATTCGGAAGGACAGAGTGGATGGTAAGGGAGGTGGTGTAGCTCTGTTATTTAAGGATGACATCCGGGCAATAGTAAGGGAGGACATCGGTGCTATGGAGGATAAGGTTGAATCCATTTGAGTGGAAATCAGGAATAGTAAGGCAAAAAAGTCACTGATAGGAGTAGTCTATAGGCCACCAAATCGTAACATTATGGTGGGGCAGGCAATAAACAAAGAAATAAGTGATGCATGTAGAAATGGTACAGCAGTTATCATGGGGAATTTTAATCTAAATGTCGATTGGTTTAACCAGGTCGGTCAAGGGAGCCTTGAGGAGGAGTGTATAGAATGTATCCGCGATAGTTTCCTAGAACAGTATGTAATGGAACCTACGAGGGAACAAGCGGTCTTAGATCTGGTCCTGTGTAATGAGACAGGATTGATTAATGATCTCATAGTTAGGAATCCTCTCGGAAGGAGCGATCATAATATGGTGGAATTTAACATACAGATGGAGGGTGAGAAGGTAAAATCAAACACTAGTGTTTTGTGCTTAAACAAAGGAGATTACAATGGGATGAGAGAAGAGCTAGCTAAGGTAGACTGGGAGGAAAGACTTTCTGGTGAAACAGTTGAGGAACAGTGGAGAACCTTCCAAGCGATTTTTCACAGTGCTCAGCAAAGGTTTATACCAACAAAAAGGAAGGACGGTAGAAAGAGGGAAAATCGACCGTGGATATCTAAGGAAATAAGGGAGAGTATCAAATTGAAGGAAAAGGCATACAAAGTGGCAAAGATTAGTGGGAGACTAGAGGACTGGGAAATCTTTAGGGGGCAACAGAAAGCTATTAAAAAAGCTTTAAAGAAGAGTAAGATACATTATGAGAGTAAACTTGCTCAGAATATATAAACAGATAGTAAAAGTTTCTACAAATATATAAAACAAAAAGGAGTGGCTAAGGTAAATATTGGTCCTTTAGAGGATGAGAAGGGAGATTTAATAATGGGAGATGAGGAAATGGCTGAGGAACTGAACAGGTTTTTTGGGTCGGTCTTCACAGTGGAAGACACAAATAACATGCCAGTGACTGATGGAAATGAGGCTATGACAGGTGAGGACCTTGAGATGATTGTTATCGTTATGGATGTAGTGATGGGTAAGCAAATGGGGCTAAAGGTAGACAAGTCTCCTGGCCCTGATGGAATGCATCCCAGAGTGCTAAAAGCGATGGCTAGGGAAATTGAAAATGCACTAGTGATAATTTACCAGAACTCACTAGACTCTGGGGTGGTCCCGGCGGATTGGAAATTAGCAAACATGACACCACTGTTTAAAAAAGGAGGTAGGCAGAAAGCGGGTAATTATAGACCAGTTAGCTTAACGTCGGTAGTAGGGAAGAGGCTGGAGTCTATCATCAAGGAAAAAATAGCGAGGCCTCTGGATGGAAATTGTCCCATTGGGCAGACGCAGCATGGGTTCATAATGGGCAGTTCGTGCCTAACTAATTTAGTGAAATTTTTTGAGGGTATTACCAGTGTGGTAGATAATGGGGAGCCAATGGATGTGGTATATCTGGATTTCCAGAAAGCTTTTGACAAGGTGCCACGCAAAAGATTGCTATATAAGATAAAGATGCATGCCATTAAGGGTAAAGTAGTAGCACGATAGAGGATTGGCTAATTAATAAAAAGAAAAGAGTGGGGATTAATGGGTGTTTCTCTGGTTGGCAATCAGTAGCTAATGGTGTCCCTCAGGGTTCAGTGTTAGGCCCACAAGTGTTCACAATTTATATAGGTGATTTGGAGTTGGGGACCAAGTGCAATGTGTCCAAGTTTGCAGACGGCACGAAGATGAGTGGTAAAGCAAAAAGTGCAGATGATACCGGAAGTCTGCAGAGGGATTTGGATAGGTTAAGTGAATGGGCTAGGGTCTGGCAGATGAAATACAATGTTGACAAATGTGAGGTTATCCATTTTGGTGGGAATAATAGCAAAAGGGATTATTATTTAAATGATAAAATATTAAAAATGCCGCTGTGCAGAGAGACCTGGGTGTGCTAGTGCATGAGTCGCAAAAAGTTGGTTTACAGGTGCAACAGGTGATTAAGAAGGCAAATGGAATTTTGTCCTTCATTGCTAGAGGGATAGAGTTTAAGACTAGGGAGGTGATGCTGCAATTGTATAAGGTGTTAGTGAGGCCACACCTGGAGTATTGTGTTCAGTTTTGGTCTCCTTACCTGAGAAAGGACGTACTGGCACTGGAGGGTGTGCAGAGGAGATTCACCAGGTTAATCCCAGAGCTGAAGGGACTGGGACTGTACTCATTGGAATTTAGAAGATGCCCCGTGGTGATCTTATAGAAACGTACAAAACTATGAAGGGAATAGATAGGATAGATGCAGGCAGGTTGTTTCCACTGGCGGGTGAAAGCAGAGCTAGGGGGCATAGCCTCAAAATAAGGGGAAGTAGATGTAGGACTGAGCTTAGGATGAACCTGTTCACCCAAAGGGTTGTGAATCTATGGAATTCCTTGCCCAGTGAAGCAGTAGAGGCTCCTTCATTAAATGTTTTTAAGATAAAAATAGATAGTTTGTTGAAGAATAAAGGGATTAAGGATGATGGTGTTCGGGCCGGAAAGATCAGCCATGATCTCATTGAATGGCGGAGCAGGCTCGAGGGTCCAGCTGGCCTACTCCTGCTCCTAGTTCTTATGTTCCACAGGTGTGGTACAGCAGAAATCGAAAATTATTTTTTAAAGCAAAACAGTGTTTGTTCTTTGAACTCAAGTTAACCTTTTAAAAACATACAGTGAACATTGTAGCAACTGATGTGTTAGGCAGGTCGGTTCGATGTGGACTGCACTTGATGCAGCGATGCGAGAAACAGACCTCGAACACTGTAGAAGATCCAACACGGTTTTATTGAACGATAGAACTAACAGACATATTTAACTGTGGGTCGACACTATACTGAACTGACTGGAGACCTTGTACTAGCCTGACCAGACTTACTAGTTACCGCGTGGTGTTTATATTGTGCTAGCTCGTGGACTCTGACTGTCTCAGTGGCTGGGTCCAGAGAGAGCGGGAAACCTAGTGCCCTCTGGCTTTATAGTGGTGGTGTCCTATCTGGTGATTGGCTGCACTGTGTTGTGTGCTTACTGGTCATCCTGTGTGCCAATCACTGCCTGTCTGCACTTCATTATATACATGGGTGGATATTATGACATCTCGTCCCCCTTTTTAAAAAAAAATACTGAGGTGTGAATGCTTATAAATATATATATATATATATATATATGTGTGTGCCTGACTATATACAGAAAGATGTCTAAACAAACGTACATACATAGGAAGGTTGCGATATTGCAGATACATGGCAAACGAAACGATATTTACAGAGGTCCCATTGATGAAGTCACAAAAATGTACAAAAGCTCAGTCTATAGATTTAGTCTTTGTGGTGGCCAACAAATTCTTGTTGATCGCCGCAGAGGCGGATTAGGAGCCTCTTGGCTCCTAATGAGCCATGAGCGCTTACATGAGCGCTTGGAGAGGCGGGATCGCTGTCATCGCGGTGGGCGTGTGAACCGGCAGGATTGCTGGTAGATCGGTGGCCTCGTGGTCGGGTACGTCCGGAGGAGGCATCACAGGCGGCGGGGCACGCCGGTCAGGTAGTGGGCATGGAAATCTTCACAGTGCCCATCTGTTGCGCCGTAGCAGGGATCGCTGGCTGCTGAGCGGTGGAGCAGATCTGCAGAGGGCTGCGTAGTGGCCAGGCTTGCCACACTGTAGACACCAGAGTCCTTTTCCGGACATTGCCGCTTTAAGTGGGCGGAGCCACAATTCGGACATGTCATGACCAACGTCAGCGCGTTCCGTGCGCCATCGCGCACGCACAGTGCACAGTGCGGTCAGTCGACGTACGTACCTGCGCGGTCGGGTTGTCGGCCTCGTCGTCCACTCGGTCGCGGCGCGCATGCGTGTGTAACGGCCACTCTCCTCGATGCTCAGGCCCTCCATTTATGCAATGGCCTGCACCCGTTCTGCCTCATGGGAGGCCAGCTTTGCAGTTTCTGCCGCCCTGATGTGGGAGTAACGATTCTTAGCCTGCTCATGGACAACGCACGTCTCGATAGCGTCAGAGAGGGTCAACTGTTTGACTTTCAGGAGCTGCTGCCGAAGGGAGTCAGAGTGGACCCCGAAAACGATCTGACCCCGGATCATGGAATCAGCCGTCGAGTCATAATTACACAACTGTGCTAGGATGCGGAGATGGGTGACGAAGGATTGAAAAGATTCATCCTTACCCTGAAGCCTCTGCTGGAAAAAGTACCGTTCAAAGCTCTCATTCACCTCAATGTCGCAGTGGCTGTCAAACTTCAGCAGGACTATTTCCAATTTTGTTTTGTCTTCGCCGTTGCGAGCGTCAGGGAGTTGTAGATGTGGATGGTGTGGTCCCCCGCGGATCTTCCTGGCATCCGATGCTGCTTCGAAGTCGGAGGCCTCGATGTACCAGAGCAACATTTGCTTGAAAAGCTTCCAAATTGCGCCGAGGGTACCAGAGATGCGGAGCTGTGGAGGAGGCTGGATGTCTTCCATGTCACCGGATGGCTGCTTGCTGATCAATGCTGATTCACTCGAGGTAGGTCCATCAATTTTCAGTATCACTTGGTGGTACCATGATGTGTTAGGCAGGTCGGTTCGGTGTGGACTGCACTTGATGCAGCGATGCGAGAAACAGACCTCTAACACTGTAGAAGATCCAACACGGTTTTATTGAATGATAGAACTAACATACAAATTTAACTGTGAGTCGATACTATACTGAACTGACTGGAGACCTTGTACTAGCCTGACCAGACTTACTAGCTGCCGCATGGTGTTTGCACTGTGCTAGCTCGTGGACTTTGACTGTCTCAGTGGCTGGGTCCAGAGAGAGCGGAAAACCTAGTGCCCTCTGGCTTTATAGTGGTGGTGTCCTGTCTGGTGATTGGCTGCACTGTGCTGTGTGCTGACTGGTCATCCTGTGTGCCAATCACTTCATTATATTCATGCGTGGATATTATGACAGCAACCATCAATTCAAATACAACCCCCAAAGAATACAACACTAAGTAATCCTTAATCAATTCCCAAACAACACCCAGAAGACAAAATACTCTTTTAACACAGAGATCAGGTTTAAATTCTCTAATGAGAGCAGTTATTACTTTAAAATCACCCAAATGAACACTCTTTAGCTTGTAGAGAGATCCATGCACATCTGCTGGCTTTCACTGCAGCTCTTCTCTCTGAAAACGAAACTAAAACCTCACTCTATAGCAGCCTGCTCAAAAACAAAAGTAAAGCAGACAGACAGCCCATCTCCACCCACTCTCTGACATCACTACAATAATAAACACCCATTTCTTAAAGGTACACCCACTACAGTTATTCTATAAAAAACACCCATTTCTTAAAGGTGCTCTCACATGCCACCCCCCACCCCCCAAAAAACCTATCAACTTCAAGATGGTTTCATTTTTCACCTTTTCACTATCCTTTAAGAAATGCACTCAGTAAATATACTTTTTCATTTCAAAAAACAACACACGCAAACAGGTATAATAATATAGTCCATTTTTTTTTTCTTCTTCCTCCAACTGAAATCCTTCTCGATTGACAGTCTCTTTGAACAAGAAGGTCTCTGCACGATCCGTCCATTTCTCTACGCCTCGGCATTTCTCTTTAAAGTCAGATACTTTAGTTCAATCTGATCACAGAGTCCCTTGTAATTCTCTAATACAGGAGCATTGGTTATCACAGCTTTCAGGCAATCAAATGCCTGTTGAAACTCCACTGTCCATTGACATTTTTGACGTTTCTTCAGCAAGTCCATCAGTGGAGCAACAACGCTACAAAAACTTTTCACAAATGTTCGATCAAATCCACTGATGCCAAGAAATCACATTATTTCCCTTCGTGATGATGGTATTGGAAACTCCTCAATTACTGTTGTCTTCACATCCTGTGTGACCATTCGACCCTGTCCATTTGTATGGCCAAGGAAAGTGACTTGGGCTTTCCCAAATTTAATTTCGGCTAGGTATATCACCAAACCCGCCTCCTAGAGTCAATTGAATAACTCCATCAGATGTTTTAAATGTTCTTTCCATGTCTGGCTGAAAATTACCAGATTATCAATGTATACCGCACAATTGGGTAATCCTGAAACAACTTTGTTAGTTAACCATTGAAATGGGGCTGGGGTGATTTTCATGCTAAATGGCATAACTTTGAATTGGTATATACCATCTGGAGTCACAAAAGCTGAAATCTCCTTCGCCCTTTCGGATAAAGGTACCTGCCAGTAACCTTTAAGCAAATCCAGTTTGGAAATAAAAGCTGATTGTCCCACTTTCTCAATGCAATCCTCCAAACTTGGGATAGGATAAGAGTCCGTTCTTGTAACTGCATTAACCTTTCTATAGTTCACACACAACCGTTGGGTACCATCTGGTTTAGGTACCATCACTATGGGTGAGCTCCATTTGCTGCAACCCACTTCAATTATGCCATTTTTAAGAATACTCTCAATCTCTTTGTTAACCTGTGCCAATTTTAAAGGGTTAAGTCAGTATGAATGTTGTTTGATTGGAACAGAATTTCCCACATCTACATCATGTATAGCCATTTTAGTACTTCCCAATTTATCTCTACAAACTTGCCCACGTGATATCAATGACTCTTTAAGGTCAGTCCGTTTTTCCTCTGGAAGGAAACTCAACAATTTATCCCAATTTTTAAGAACAGCCTCATTTTCCAATTTAATTTGAGATATGTCAAATTCACAGTCATCTGAATTTGATTCGTCACTTTGAATTAGAATCATTAAAACCTCCTTCTTTTTCTCTCCTTCCCTTTCAAAGTACCTTTTAAGCATATTCACATGACACATTTGGTGAGTTTTCCTTCTACCTGGCGTTCTTACCACATAATTCACCTCACTTAATTTCCTTTCAATCTGATGAAGTTCACAAACCTTGCTTTTAAAGCTTCACCGACCTCTGGTAACAATACTAAAACTTTATCTTCACTGGCAAAACTACGAACTTTGGATTGCTTGTCCGCGACCCGTTTCATCACATTTTGTGCACCTTTTAAATGTTGTCTAGCCAATTCACCTGCTCCATTTAATCGTTCCCTAAAATTTGACACGTAATCCAATAATGTAATTTCCGATTTCTCACTCACCAATTTTTCCATCATCAATTTAAGTGGTCCTCTTACCTCATGACCAAAAAATAGTTCAAAAGGACTGAATTTGGTTGACTCATTAGGTGCATCCCTAATTTCAAACAGTATGAATGGAATTCCTTTATCCCAATCCTCTGGATAATCTTGACAATAAGCCCCCAACATTTTCTTTAATGTCTAATGCCACCTTTCTAACGCTCCCTGCGATTTTGGATGATACGCAGTTGATTTCAATTGTTTTATTCCTAAGCTATCCATAACTTCTTTGAATAACCTTGAGGTAACATTTGATCCTTGATCCGATTGTATTTCTGTGGGTAGTCCATATCTAGTGAAGAATTTAAGTAACTCCTCCACAATCTTTTTAGCTATAATATTACGTACTGGAATGGCCTCTGGAAACCTAGTAGACAGATCCATGATTGTCAAAAGTTATTGATTCCCACTTTTCGTTTTAGGAAGTGGTCCTATGCAATCAATTAGGAGCCTTGTAAAAGGTTCCCCAAATGCTGGAATGGGTATTAAGGGCACTGGTTTTATCACTGCTTGAGGTTTCTCTATCACTTGACATGTGTGACATGATTGACAAAATTTAACTACATCTTTATGTAGTCCACGCCAACAAAAATGTTTCTGGATTTTAGCTTGAGTTTTCTTTATTCCCAAATGACCTCCCACTGGTTCCTCATGCGCAACTCGCAACAACTCCTTTCTATACCCTACCGGCAATACTAAGGGCAGCACGGTAGCATTGTGGATAGCACAATTGCTTCACAGCTCCAGAGTCCCAGGTTCGATTCCGGCTTGGGTCACTGTCTGTGCGGAGTCTGCACATCCTCTCCGTGTGTGTGTGGGTTTCCTCCGGGTGCTCCGGTTTCCTCCCACAGTCCAAAGATGTGCAGGTTAGCTGGATTGGCCATGATAAATTGCCCTTAGTGTCTAAAATTGCCCTTAGTGTTGGGTGGGGTTGCTGGGTTCTGGGGATAGGGTGGAGGTGCTGACCTTGGGTAGGGTGCTCTTTCCAAGAGCCGGTGCAGACTCGATGGGCCGAATGGCCTCCTTCTGCACTGTAAATTCAATGATAATCTATGATTGATGAACTTCTGCCCATTTTTCATCCACCTGAATATGTAAAGGTCTCCATTTCCTCATCAAGACATCACTTATACCTAATAACACTCTGGTATCCACTCAGATTCCTCTTTTGTATATGCTTTCGGATACATCCGTTTTATTTCTATATCTTTCTGTTGTAACTCCACCAATTTTCCTGAACTAAAAATATCCGCCTCATCCTCCACCTGTTCTTGATCTTTTTCAACCATCTGATCAAAAATCGTTTCTGATAATTGCACTTCAACTTCATCTTCACTCTTTGATTTCTCCTCTTGCCTTAACCTGTGACTTTGCGACCTTGTTACTACACAATCCGGAAAAAAATCCCAGGATACTCGTCCTTCAACACTTCAATTGTCTGATTTTCCATTGGCTTATCAACCACAGTAGGCATCATTCCCACCTACGATCCAGCTATATCATTACCCAAGATAAACTGTATTCCTGGACAAGATAGTTTCTCTATTACTCCTACTACCACTTCACCACTCTTCACTGGACTGTCCAACCTTATCTTATATAATGGAACACTACCCCTCTTACCCTGAATTCCACATATTACCACCTTTTCTGGCAACATTCTTCCCAAACTACATAACTCCTCATCTTTTACCATTAAAGATTGACTAGCTCCAGTATCTCTTAAAATTGTGACTTCTTTACTCGCTCCCCTGATACACATGAGTAAACTTTACCTACACAAGTAAATTATTTAAAGACATCTGGCACCTTCTTATCAATCACCTCTTGATCAGGCTGTACAATCTTTTGCACCTCCTTCGCTTCACTTGGGCTTTCCTTTACCACTTTAACAAACCCCACTGTCTTATCCTGTTTTACCATATCAGCCTTCCCAGTGCTTTTCTTCAACCACCAACGCTGTGACTTTACATGGCCTAGTTCATTACAGTGAAAACATTTGAAACTTTTCATGTCTCTTCCACCCTCCTGGATTTCTTTTTGAGCCTGAAGTACACTCCCCTTATTATCTCCCATCAGATCACCTTGACATTTACCATTTGAGTATTTCTCATGTCCCCAGTTTCTATCACTCACAGGCTGAAATTGATGTCGGAAACCAAGCTTTGATTTATGGACTAATTCATAATCATCTGCCATTTCTGCTGCTAACCTCACAGTTTTAACCCTCTGCTCTTCCACATGAGTTATCACTACATCAGGAATTTAATTTTTAAACTCCTCCAAAAGCATAATTTCTCTGAGAGCTTCATACGTTTGGTCTATTTTCAAAGCCCTTATCCACCAATCAAAATTACTCTGTTTGAGCCATTCAAACTCCATGTATGTTTGATCAAATTCTTTCCTTAAATTTCTAAACCTTTGTCTGTAGGCATCTGGCACTAGTTCATATGCACCTAAGATGGATTTTTTCACCTCCTCATACGTCCCAGATACCTCCTCCGGTTGTGATGCAAACACTTCACTAGCCCTACCTACCAGCTTTGTTTGAATCAGTAATACCCACATGTGCTGTGGCCATTTCATTTGTTAGCTACCTTCTCAAATGAAATGAAAAAGACTTCTACCTCCTTCTCATCAAACCTTGGCATTGCTTGGACAGATTTAAATAGATCCCCACCACGCCTTCGAGTATGACGCTCTTTCTCACTATCCTCATCACTATCATCCAACTGTACGTTTCCCTTTACGTCTGCCAATTTTAACTGACTGTCATGTTTCATGGCCATTTTCTGAAGTTCAAACAACACACTCCCCACTTAAACTAGAATACCACACCTGAAAAGCAACCACAATATGCTCACCCCTCACTGTCTTTAAGTTCACTAAGCCAATCCAATAAATAGACTTTTATCCCCCTCGAGCCCCCAATTTTTTATGGACCAGGGTTTAGAGAACCCCAAAGTGTATCATGGAGTTCACCTGACCCACGACCTTTAATAGATTGTGGTATGGGGGGCACACGGCCCACTCTACAGGTGTGGTACTGCAAAACAGTTGGCGGGATTCTTCCATTCGGCGGCAGAGTGTCCACGCCGTCGGAAACGCCATCACGTTTCATGACGGCATGAACGGGCCACTGGGAGTACCGATTCTGGCCCCTTTTGGGGGCCAGCACGGCGCTGGAGCGGTTCATGCCATTCCAACCTCCCATCCCAGCATGAACTGTGTGCCGTGCCAACCGGCGCATGCGCTGTGGCCTCCCTCAACGTGCCGGCCCTGACGCAACATGGCGCGGGAGTTCAGGTGCCGGCGCGTAAGAAAATAGGCCCGAGGAGCGAGAGGCCTGCCCGCCAATCAGTGGGCCCCGATTGAGGGCCAGGTCCCATCGGAGGCACCTCCCGGGGTCGGAGCCCCCCTCCCCTCCCCACCCCACAGTCCGCCTCCCGACCCTGCATGCAGAGTTCCCGCCGGCTGCGACCTGTTGTGGACCGGGCCGCAGAATCTGCAGCCCGGCCACGTAGAGCGGCCCATGACCATCGCCGCGCCAAACGCGCCAGCGCCAATGGTGCCGATTTTCCGCTCTGCCGCATGCCGGCGTCGGGGCAGCATGTTGCAGTTGCGGGGAGTCTCTGGCCTAGCGCGGGGCTGGGAGAATCCCGCCCATTGTTTATTCTAATGAACTCAAGTTAACCTTTTCAGAACATACAGTGAACATCTTAGCAACAATCAATTCAAATACAACCCCCAAAGAATACAACACTAAGTAATCCTTAATAAATTCCCAAACAACATCCAGAAGACAAAAGACCCTTTTGACACAGAGTTCAGGTTTAAATTCTCTAATGAGAACAGTTATCCCTTTGAAATCACCCAAATGAACACGCTTTAGCTTGTAGAGAGATCCATGCACATCTGCTGGCTTTCACTGCAGCTCTTCTCTGAAAACTAAACTAAAACCTCACTCTATAGCAGCGTGCTCGAAAACGAAAGAAAACCAGAGAGACAGCCCAGCTCCACCCACTCTCTGACGTCACTGCAGTAATAAATCCATTTCTTAAAGGTACACCCACTACAGTTATTCTATTAAAAACACCCATTTCTTAAAGGTACTCTCACACAACACCCAACTGACAGGAGTTATGAAATCATGGAGAAATAAAATGCTTAATTTTCTCAGGACAAAACATCCCTTGTTCTGGTAAATCACAAAAAGAAAAATAATAAGACTGATGTATTATAAAATAATCTGATTCTGAGAAGCTAAGGCTGAAAGATTTTGGGCTAGATTCTCCAATAATGGGGCTATATCCCCATGCCAGTGTATAATGCTGGCGTTTCACTCTGGACTTTACTTAAAAAAGTCCTGAGTGATTCTCCCATCTGCAGGGGGCAAGCAGGGCCCCGAGTGGTTATCGCAGCTCTGGCTGCGGATACGGGGCCCTGCGCTTCCGGTCGGGAGTCCGCGTAAGCGCACGATGGCGGCCTGCAGCCAGAGCTGCGGGACGCACGCCGGGGCCCTGCTAGCCCCCATGAAGACGGAGAATCATCCCGGACTTTCTTGGAAAATGTCCTGAGTGATTGTCGTCCATTTTCTGGCGGGCATGGGGACTTGGTCCCCAGAAGGGAGAATCCCGCCCATGGTCTCTCTCAGTGATAGACGGATTAGATGCTGTGTAAATCAAATTGCTTGAGCCATTTGTATCAAGGTGAGACCTATTGAAATTGGCTAGTGTATCTCCTACTGATTTACAGTCAATTTTTAATTTTTTCAAAAATATTTTAATTCAAATTTTTTACAATTTTAATACAAAACCTACAGAAGCACAGAATAATAATTAAACATTAAGATTCCCCTCCCCCACCCCTATCTTTCCTTACAACAGTAAAACTTAGTTCTTAACCCTCCCTCCCCACCCACCCTTCTCCCCCTCTCAAAAGCTAACAGTAACCAGCTCTTTAAAACACAAAATAAATGGCCGACACCTTCCACTGACCCTCTCACGGGAACTTTCCCGAGGTATTGGCTCCAACCCAATGTTCAGTCTTGCCAACATCGTCTCAAGAAAGGACCTCCAGAAGTCCGCCAGCTTTGAGCATATCACAAGGCTAAATCGCTGGCTTTTAAAGCAGACCATGGCAGGCCAACAGAGCGGGTTCAATTCCCGTACCAGCCTCCCCGAACAGGCGCCGGAATGTGGCGACTAGGGGCTTTCCACAGTAACTTCATTGAAGCCTACTTGTGACAATAAGCAATTTTCATTTCATTTCATTTTCAACATGTGCGCATGATGCACCGCGCCTCCCAAACATTGATCACATCCAACAACCACCCCTTCAAAAAATTTTATTCAATATACCAGACAATCCCCTCAACTGCTTTTAAATTTCTAATGAGGGAACTCTCTTATTGGCGATTTTTCGCATATTCGTAAAGCCAATGTCATTCAAAGGAATGTGGAATTATCTGCATTTTTTGGTGAGTGGCTTATTCAGCCACAAAATGGAAATATCCTTTTGTAGTCTCTTAAAGATAAAGTAAAAAACAACATTAAAATAGACCAACACAGGGACATATATGCTACCATCACAATTTTGTCTTCACTTAATAGCATCTGAATTATTCAAGAAAGTTGACAAGCAAATCTTTGAGCTTAGCTTAATGTTACAGTCCTCTTCTGGCTCAAAGTGGTGCTGCAGTTCCCATTTGTCAATCATTGATATCGTGGCCATGTTGCTCAGTGGGGAAAAAGGCAACAAACTGACTCAGCTGAAGTTAAATAATGGGGATGACAAAGGGTCGTCTGGACTCGAAACGTTTGCTCTTTTCTCTCCTTACAGATGCTGCCAGGCGTGCTGAGATTTTCCAGAATTTTCTCTTTTGACAACACCTTGGCTTCCAATAAACCTCCCAGCATCAAAGAGATCTGAATCTCGTCCCAGGTCAAAGTGTGCCAATGGCAAATTTTCATGACCCCTATTCCTGATAGTATGGTCAGAGGGGCAGGATATGTTCCGAATTGGATGAACTGTGAGCATTCACCTCGCCCAATAGAATGCCATTCACACTGGTATCGGTCAATGTTAATATATCTCCGTTGGGGGTCAGGCTTTCTGTTTTTTTACTGTATCTGTCTGATCTACAGGTTTAGGTAGCTGGACATCTACAGACAAAACAATGTTTCAGTTGCACTTTCTTCATCAAACAAACACTGGAAAGGATTAAGAATCCATACACTTTTCTCCCATTGCCAATTGCAAATTCTGATTCTTTATTCTGCTTTATTTAAATAAGAGAGGAACCAATAACTATGACAAATTTTCTTCAGAGTTCCATTTCTAATAAAATTATAAACCCATTTATAAGAGCTGGTTTGTAATCTTATTCTGCATAATGCATGGAAAAAATATTTCTACGAAAATGACAGATGCATAACTTTTCCCCTTTGATTTATTAATGTGTGAAATATATTCTTGGTCCGGTTGGATATTTCAGCAAATAAATTGCGAAATTAAAAAATGGACAGCCAATGGTTAAGACCGGGTCAAGCAGCCATGCCTGTTCTGTTCATATGCCAGAAAGTGCTCCCAAATTAGTGTTACAGTTCAATAAAATATAGAGATTATGGACTTTATTTTCTCAGTCCACAAGATCGCTAAGCCAACTGCCCAGTGACCCATATTGGAGACGGTGATTTTTTTATTTGTTATCTTCGTTCATAGGACATGGGTATCATTGACTAAGTCAACATTTATTGGATATCCCTGTTGGAAGGGGAAAGTGGTGGTGAATGTCGTGTTGGGTGTTCTGGTTCACAAACAAGCCAACAATGCTGGAAGTGGTGTAAAGCTATTTTATTAACTGTTCAACTGTGCTAACATACTGTAAACGTGGGTATAAGCAATACCAGCTTAACTGTGGACCCTTTCCTATCACTAGCTATGGTGAGGCACTCAGCACATGGTGAATGTCTGTGATGCAGGCTGTGAGCTCTGTGCTCTGAGCTGGCTGCTGCTAGAATGAGCGGGAACTCTCCTGTCTCCTGTCTTTATAGTGCTTGTGCTCTCACTGGTGATTGACTGCGGTGTTATGTATGCTGGTTGGTCCTACTGCATGTCCATCAGTGTGTGTATGTGATTGCACCATAATGTACTGATGTATATTATGACAGTGAACTGCCTTCTTGAACTGCAGTAGTCCATGTATTGTTGGTAAACTCTCAGTGCTATTTGGAAGGGAGTTCTCAGAATTTCATCCAGCGACAGTGAAAGAACGGCGATAAAGTTACAAGTCAGGATGGTGTGTGACTTGGAGAGGAATTTGCAGGTAGTGGTGTTCCCATACACCTGCTGCCTTTGTCCTTCTAGGTGGTAGAGATTGCAAATTTGGAAGGTGCTGATGAAAGCCTTGGTGAGTTGCTACAGTGCATCTTGCAGATGGCACACACTGCTGTCACTGTGTATCAGTATTGGAAGGAAGATTGTTATTGGGATGGATCAGGTGGCACCCCTGCATGGTGTAGAGCTCCATAAGTATTGTTCAGTTGAACACATCCAGGCAAGTGAAAAGTATTCCATCACACTCCTGACTTCACAGCGCCAGGGTCCCAGGTTCAATTCCCTGCTGGGTCACTGTCTGTGCGGAGTCTGCATGTTCTCCCCGTGTCTGCGTGGGTTTCCTCCAGGTGCTCCGGTTTCCTCCCACAGTCCAAAGACGTGCAGGTTAGGTGGATTGGCTGTGATAAATTGCCCTTAGTGACCAAAAAGGTTAGGAGGGGTTATTGGGTTACGGCGATAGCATGGAAGTGAGGGCTGAAGTGGGTCGGTGCAGACTCGATGGGCTGAATGGCCTCATTCTGCACTGTATGTTCTAGAACCTCCTGCACCTTGTCCTGGGACTGAAATAATTGAACTCTAACAATCACAACGTTCTTTCATTTTGTCAACTTCAACTCCAACCAGTGGAGAGTTTCCCGCCTGATTCCCATTGACTTTAGTTTTGGTAGGGCTGGCGAGGCTCGGGTTTTTTGGTGCGGCCGTTCGGCCCATCCTGGAGGGAGAATTGCCGGGGGGTGCCCCATAGAGGGCCCCCGACCGGCGCTGCGCCGATCGCGCCAGCGCCAATGGCGCCGATTCTCCGCTCTGAGGAGAATCGCATCCCAGCGTTGGGGCGGAGTGGCGTGATTCACGCCAGTCGCGGCAATTCTCCGGCCCAGCCCCGGGCTGAGAGAATCCTGCCCCTTGTGTTTTAAGCCATTTGATAAAAAATAATAAATGTCAATCCTTATGTCATTTAGCTAAACACGTGGCATTGCGATTAAACCAAATTCAAAAAGCTCACTCACCTTTATTTCTTATTATCTCAGCAACCTGATCTCACCAGTTTGCCACTGCATTTTATAAATGTTTAATGCAATGCAAATCCATTTCTGTGTTGGACAAAAATTCAGCTTAAATTATAGTTTCACAGGTGCTGTCATTGCAAAGTACACTGTTAAAAAGCAGTGAGCACAGCACTTTTGCATAGATGCTAATAACTAATAAAGCCACACCTTTGAACACTGCCACTTTCTGACTTCCTGCTTTTAAATACTTGGGTGAAATAGTGCACTGTTTGCAGCTTGAAGTAAACACAGCAAAATTAAACCGATCTTCATCAGAATAATTTTCATACAATTTTCTGAAGGTCGAATTGAACAGGAGTGTCATGTTTAGAACCTCAGTTCTCAAAGAGAAATAAAAGTGCACGTATTCAGCCCACAGACTCTTCTGATATTTATTTTTGCAAACGTCATAATCCATTGTTATGCTCATCATGAGTGTTACCAGAACATTGCTTCCAACTGTGACTAATGTTCCCTCACATCACTCAGTTCAGCACTCTTCAATCGTGTGCTTATTTCAGTTATTCAAACTAGCACAGTGAAAACTGAATAAAGTAAGAGATAAACCAAGGCGTACAATAAAGTTGTAACAGGTTTGAGAAGTTCAGGTCATGTCCAAAAATATGAAGGGGAACTTGAACAGCTCGTTAAAATTGTCTCTAACCCTGAAACAGTTAGCCTCATTTTTAATCAAGTCCAACGGGCAGCTCATTACAATTAAGGTTTGGATGTTTGCGACGCACTCGTACCCACCATCCTTGAGGCTGCTGAGAATCCGGCAGTGTGGGGAACGCCAGCCACAGGGATTAAAGGCTTCATGAAAATGTGGAATTCACTTCCTGATAGCGCCTTCAGTGACACAGTGCCATTTTAACTTTGAATCATGGGAAGCCCATGCTGTGACAATGCTGACAGTGAAAACAGGCCCCAGAATAAGCTAATTAACTAAATTCTTCAATTTATCAAGAAACCTTTTTTTGGAAAGTATTCGATTAGGCCCCAAAATTAATCATTGACCTTCCCCAGGCATGATCTTGCCGCCTGTGGACGCAAATGGATTGGTTTTGCAATTTTGCTTCCCAACATTTAAAACATATGCTGGAAAATGTTCTCTCAATTCCTTGAAGTATCTGGGGTGGGATTCTCCGACCCCGCGTCAGGTCGGAGAATCGCCAGGGGGGGCGGCGTGAATCCCACCCCCACCATCTGCCGAATTCTCCGGCGCAGGTTTTTGGCGGGGGCGGGAATCGCGCCGCGCCGGTCGGCGGCCACTGGCAGCGGCCCCCTCACCCGCCGATTCTCCGGCCCGTGATGCCGCCCGTTTTCGGCGGATCCCGCCGGCGTAAATCACAACAGGTCCTTACCGGCGGGACCTGGCTCCACGGGCGGCCTGCAGAGTCCTCGGGAGGGCACGGGCGGATCTGGCCCCGGGGGGGGGGGGGTGCCCCCACGGTGGCCTGGCCCGCGATCGGGGCCCACCGATCCGCGGGCGGCCCTGTGCCGTGGGGGCTCTCTTTCATTCCGCACCAGCCGCTGTCAACCTCCGCCATGGCGGGTGTGGAGAAGAACCCCCCTGCTCCTGCGCATGCGCCAACCCTCGCCGGCTGGGGCGGCGCCAAACATTCCGCCGTCGGCCTAGCCCCTGAAGGTGCGGAGGATTCCACACCTTCGGAGCGGCCCGACGCCGGAGTGCTTCACGCCACTCCTCAGCACCGGAGTGGCCCGCCCCGCCGGTTCGCGGAGAATCCCGCCCTTGGCCTTCAATCCAATTCTTGCTCCCACTGGATAACTTTGACAATACTCCCATCTTTTCTAGACATGAGACAAATAGTAACATGAGGCTGGGTGTTAAATGGCCTGATCCTCAGGCCATAAGATGTAAGAGCAGAAGTAGGCCATTCTGCCCATCGAGTCAGCTCTGATATGACTACTCTGATATGATCATCAACTCCACTTACCTGCTTTATCCCCATAACCCTTGATTCCCTTTCTGATTAAAAACCTGTCAGTCTCAGCCTTGAACATATTTAATGACACAGCCTCTGCCGCTCTCTGCAGTAAAGAATTCCAGAGATTCACTACCTTCTGATAGAAGAAATTCCTCCTCATCTCTGTGTTAAATGGGTGACCACCTTACTCTGAGATTATTCCTTCTGGTGCTAGACTCTCCCAAAGAATCACTGGAAGTTTCCCTCTCGCTCTATTCCTACTTCCGGCCACTAGATCTGATCCAGTTTCAAATCAAGATAATAGACATTCAGTAAACAGGCACTGTTTATGGTTTGGTCAACTACTGAAGCAGCATAGCAGCATAAATGGATCGAATCAAAAAAAAGAAAGAAATGTGTGCAGCTCAGACCAAGCCCAGTGTAGGACACAACTCATATTCGTGTCCCTATTACCAATCTCTTCAATGTCAACTCGCATAAACGCATTGCTTAGTTGTACGACTTTGTCTCACTTTAGCGTTATTGATATGTTTGGAAATGAAGTTTGGCATAATCTTGGGTTCATTACACTCTTGGAGAAATTCAATTGGTAGCTTGCCTGTTTTTAACTTACCTGCAAGTCAAACTATGTTGTTAATATCCTGAATTTAGCCTGTTGTACCTCTGCCTCAGGTATACAAATAGTTGCTTTGTCGTACTGAACTTTTGAGTAATGCTGAAAAAATACATTTTATTGAAGCTTTTTGACTTGCAATCATTAGGGCAATCACAAGAACATCAATGTCAGGGGAGACAACAACTTTATACTGTATGAGAAGAGTGCTGACTGGTTCACAAGTGGACTCTGATTGTTGCCATGGAGAATGCACCAATTAATGGCGACTGACAGTTAACTGCTTTTCCTTGTTTGAAAATTGTAAACAGACAGCTTGACTCTAATTGGTCAAGGCATCATGCTAAAGAACGAACCGGCGAATAGCTATTACTGATTTTGTGTCGCTGAAACAGGAACAATACGTGCTCATGCTTTTTTTGACTTCAAAGAACAGACTCCTGTAGATTAGACGTGGAGATAGAAAAAAAATCAACTGTTCAGCTTACTATGGACTGTACCATGGCACGTGGTGGTCTGTGAAAGTTGCCGATCCAGTAGTAGGATCAGAGAACCTAACAACAATCAAGGGAGGGTGAGAAAACTTTGGAAAGGGTCAAATCTTAAATTTAATGGTGCAACAGGCAGACAGCACTGGGCAAATTCAATTTTGAACAAGCACAGGTTTTGAAAGACCCCACAGTCTGGGTTCGAGATTGGCACCATTAAAAATGGCAACAGTGAGGCAGCAATTGAGAAATAAAAATGAGCTGCTGAAACACGATTCCCCAGTGGGAGGAAAGCAGTGAACATGACTGAATAGTGGTTAGTACAAAAACTCAGTAAAGCTAAGGAACGATTGTCAAAAAATGTCAGCGACCAGAGTGGGTTTTAGTGAAAAGCTGTTAATGTGGGAAAACTTCATTACTTCAATTGAAGTTAAAAAATCAAGGAAAACTTCAAAGAAACCTAAAGCAGCTAATTCCAAATTTACTTTGCCTGAGTGAATTGGGCATAGGCAAGGACAAAATCTAAGTATATAAGATTCTGAATTTCATTATTGCACTCTGTTGGAGCAATTGCTGATGATACCAAGACAAGGCACTAATGAAACATCAGACAAATTGGAAGATGTTTTAAAAGCCTATGATAATTATTTTTAATTTATGGAATAACAAGGTACTACAAAGAGCTAGCGTGAGGAGGTGACACAGTGGTAATGTTTTTAAAAATTAATTTACGGGATGTGGGCGTCGCTGGTTAGGCCAGCATTTATCGCCCATCCCTAATTGCCCTTCAGAAGGCGGTGGTGAGTTGCCTTCTTGAACCGCTGCAGTCCTTGAGGTATAGGTACACCCACTGTAGTGTTAGGGAGGGAGTTCCAGAATGTTGCCCCAGCGACAGTGAAGGAGCGGCAATATATTTCCAAGTCAGGATGGTGAGTGACTTGGAGGGGAACCTCCGGCTGATGGGGTTCCCAGGTATCTGCTTCTCTTGTCCTTCTCGAGGGTAGTGGTTGTGGGTATGGAAGGTGTTGCCTAAGGAACCTTGTGAGTTACTGCATTGCATCTTGTAGATGGTACACAAATCTGCCACTGTTCATCGGTGGTGGAGGGATTGAATGTTTGTGGAAGGGCGGGCAATCAAGCAGGCTGCTTCATCCTGGACATTACGCTAATAATCCAGAGGCCCAGGCTAATGCTCCGGGGACATGGGTTCAAGTCCCATCTTCACATTGAGGATACCCTCCATCGAGTTGTGTGGCATTACCACCGCGCTACATGGGATAGGCTTCGAACAGATCTCGCAACACGAAACTGGACATTTATGAGGCACTATGGGCAATCAGCAGCAGAAGAATTATTTAAAAATACAATCTGTAATCTCATGGTCCAGCGTATTCTCCCAATCTACTATTACCATCAAGCTGGGGGATAAACCCTGGTTGAACGAAAAGTGCAGAAGGGCATGCCAATAGCAAAATCAGGGATACCTAAAAATGTGGTGTCAACCTGGTGAATCTACAGCACAGAAATACCTGTGCGCCAAACAACAGAAGCAGCATGTGATAGGCAGAGCTAAGCAATCCCACAACTAAAGGATCAGAATTATTTGAAGTCTTGCCACATCCAGTTCTGTCCTAGGCCCAACAATCTTTAGCTGTTATACAAATGTGGTCATGTGCATCAATGTAAATGCATGTAGGCTAGCTAGACACTAGAGGGAGCACCAGAAACATCACACACACATACTCAACCAATAGATCAGTTAGATAGGACATGACCAATGGACATTCACGATACACACAGAGGTGACACCACCACAGGAGGGCATTACATCAACCCATATATAAAGGACACCACACACATGATCTGCCTCTTTCCAGTGGAGACAGTCAGTGAGTAGAGACACAGGGTTGATTCAATATTACACCCACCACGTGGATTGCAGCAGCTGGTTAGTCAGTCTGGGTAGCTACAGTAGGATTAGCAGTAGTGTCGAACCCGAGTAATAGAAGTGTAAATAGTTTAATAAACGTGTTGAAGCTATCTCCACGTCTGAACCTTCCTTTGTCAAGTGCACCATAAGGAAGCCGCTTATGTTACACCGAGAACATAACAAATCAACAAATACGCCAAGAACAAATCCATTCACATTTTTCAACAGTACATGCAGGGTTGGCTATAGGTGGAATAGTAATGAAAATATACTTGGAACAAAAGAAACACTTGACCAGAAGTGATGTTCTGTTGGTGTATGATGAGTGGTTGGTAATTTCTACCTCACTGCAACCAGAGATTGTAGAAAGAATGTATCTGGTCACATGGGCATCACAATATGCAGAACACACGTCTGCTATGTGGTGGCTGGGAACATCGAGATCTTTGAAGAAATTATTTCTCCGTTCCAGGCATGTATAATGCAAAAACCAGACCCTTAAGGGGTACGCTCCCTAAATGTGGCCTCACAATTACCTTGTACACCTTGTCATTTTTATACTCCAGTCCCCTCGAAATAAAAGCCAGCATTCCATTTGTCTTCCCTATTACCTTCTGCACCTGTATGCTGGCTTTCTGGGTTTCATCAACAAGGCATGTTGGAAGGAGGTGATAAATAGTTTACAGAGGGATATTGACAAGATAAGTGAGTGGACAGAAAACTGGCAAATGAAATTCAATGTGGGGAAATATGTGATTGTTCATTTTGGAAGGACGTCCCAAGTCCCTTTGTGCTAGCTTTCTGCAGTTTCTCTCCATTTAAATAATAATCCGCCTTCTCATTCCTCCTTCCAAACTGAACAATGAGACAAAATGTGAGAGAAAATGACACTTCCCTCTGACCACGGGAGAAATTCTCCGGAAACGGCGCAATGTCCGCCGACTGGCGCCCAAAACGACGCAAATCAGACGGGCATCGCACCGCCCCAAAGGTGCGGAATGTTGTGGGCCGAGCCCCAACATTGAGGGGCTAGGCCCGCGCCGGACGAATTTCCGCCCCGCCAGCTGGCAGTAAAGGCCTTTGGTGCCCCGCCAGCTGGCACGGAAATGACATCTCCGGGCGGCGCATGCGCGGGAGCATTAGCGACCGCTCACGGCATTCCCGCGCATGCGCAGTGGAGGGAGTCTCTTTCGCCTCCGCCATGGTGGAGACCGTGGCGGAGGCGGAAGGGAAAGACTGCCCCCACGGGACAGGCCCACCCGCGGATCGGTGGGCCCCAATCGCGGGCAAGGCCACCGTGGGGGCACCCCCCGGGGCCAGATCGCCCCGCGACCCCCCCAGGATCCCGGAGCCCACCCGCGCCGCCTTGTCCCGCCGGTAAGGTAAGTGATTTAATTTACGCCGGCGGGACAGGCATTTTAGCGGCGGGACTTCGGGCCATTCGGGCCAGAGAATTGAGCGGGGGGGCTCGCCAACCGGCGCGCCGCGATTCCCGCCCCTGCCGAATATTCGGTGGTGGAGACTTCGGCAACCGGCGGGGGCGGGATTCATGCCAGCCCCCAGCGATTCTCCGACCCGGCAGGGGGTCGGAGAATTTCGCCCCACATGTCCATTCTCTCGCAGGATCTCCATCTGATGGGGCTGTTGGGGCTGGGCCATCTAGAGTCATCCCCCCACGAGACCACCTCTGAGAAGCTCACCTGCGAGGCATCATAGCTATCACCAGCACCTTCCACCAGGGGGCAGAGGCACACACTTCATTGGGCCACATTAGTGGTCAGGTTTCTGGGATACAATTTGGTGAGCACCAAACAGTTGCTGGTGCCATCTGGTGGAGGCAGGAACATCGAAGGAAGCCAGCAGCCAGAGGTCTACTGGATTCCAGGACACAGCTGGGTCCCGGCCAGACGGCAAGCCTTTAAACAAGGTTCTCCCAGAGCTTTTGCAGATGATAGGATACAGTCCTAAGATTCAGGAGGGGGTATCAGCGACATTCCAACAACAGCAAGGCCAATTGGAGGAGTCCAAAAGGCAGCAGGCACAGGAGATGGTACCAGAAATGCGTGACACTGAGTTCAACACTGCTGGATCACAACATACACAATTTGAGTGGTGTCCAAGGCATGGTTCAGTCTGTGACGATCATGGCTGAGGGCCTTGACATCATGGCACAGTGAATGAGGGACAGGTCCCAGATGCAGGTGGACGTTGCTGAGGCAGTCATTGAGAAGCATTGCTGAGGGGATTGACACCATGGTGCAGATGACTGGGAGCCTCCATCGACTGGCAGCCGCAGATGACCCAGAGGTCTCTGGAGCTCACTCCAGATGCTGCTTCATCCCAGTAGGCCCCCAGGGCCTTTGGGCACCATGAGAGAGGAGGAAGGGTGGGTGCCAACCCAGGGCCTGCTGGCAAGGAGACTACAGCGGACTCCAGTTCTTACGAATCCCCCCCTCCCCTCCTGACACTGCCGCAACTCGAGGGCAAAAGACAGAACAGGATGGCACGGTGACACTTGTGAAACTGGCAAGGCGGCTGCAGCCTCCCCCTCCCCTCCGCCCTTCCCCCCCAACTCCAGGCCCTCCGGAGGACGTCCACCATGGCATCAGAGATCACAGGGAGTGGAAGGCAGCAGGATGTCTCCACCTCATATGTGCATTCTGGGGACACACCTAGATGTAGCGCTAGACAACAAAAGTGGGAAATAGCACTTCACAGTGGGCTTGCCCGCACGCCTTCCGCACAACCCCGCTATCGGATCCCAGGCACAATAGGCAAGGATCAGAAGCTCCCGATGCAGACCCCATTCAGAAGATGGATGTGAGTGCGCTGACAGCAGAGGGACAGGAGCTTTCCTCACAGCAAGTGATCATCACTTTGCTGCCTTGAATTGTGACCCGCTGAAGTGCCAACACAGGCCAATCACCCTGGAGTGATGTTACACTTGGAGGGGGTAACAGGGTGGTTGGCAGGGATAATGGTGCAGGGGAGATGATGGGGGGGTCAGACCCTTGCCGTTGCCTGTCCTCCATCCTCCAGCCCCTCCTGGACCACCTCATCCTCCTCCTCAGATGAGGCCGCATGTCCCTCCGTTTCCTCCTCTGCTCCTCCTCCAGCATGCTGCCATGCTGCAAAGCACTGCCAGAGTGGTCAAGGCATCGGAATTGAATTTTCGTAACCCCTATACATCGCTTAATGACAGCACGGGTGGCAATGTGTAGCAGGTCTCCACCTCGGTCTCCGGCCTCCACACCGGCAGCATCAGCCATGACCTCAGCCTTGTCCCCCACGAGCCAATACACCATCCTTGGGTGGTAATCAAAGACACTGTGGATCTCCAAGTGCCCCAGGACGTAGCTCTCATGCACCCTCTCAGGGTTGCAGACACACATGTGCTTGATCCAGAGGCGATGGTCACACATGAGGGCAGCACGGTAGCATGTGGATAGCACAATTGCTTCACAGCTCCAGGGTCCCAGGTTCGATTCCGGCTTGGGTCACTGTCGTGTGGAGTCTGCACATCCTCCCCGTGTGTGCATGGGTTTCCTCCGGGTGCTCCGGTTTCCTCCCACAGTCCAAAGATGTGCAGGTTAGGTGGATTGGCCATGATAAATTGCCCTTAGTGTTCAAAATTGCCCTTAGTGTTGGGTGGGGTTACTGGGTTATGGGGATAGGGTGGCGGTGTTGACCTTGGGTAGGGTGCTCTTTCCAAGAGCCGGTGCAGACTCGATGGGCCGAATGGCCTCCTTCTGCACTGTAAAATTCTATGGTTCTATGATCCGAACATTAAGAGGGTGGAACCTTACTGTTAATATAGGTCACTTCCTGATGTCCTGGTGCTCTCAGGGCGACACACCTGCCGTCGATCACCATCTGGACCTGGGGCATTCCGGTAATGACGGCAAATTCTGTAGTCAGGACAACTCATTGGGTCAGGTCTAGGTCATAGAATCATAGAATTTACAGTGCAGGAGGAAGCCATTCGGCCAATCGAAGGTTGAAGGTGATTTAGTCTGCTGTATGGGCATATAGAGTATCCGTCACATCCTGGATAAACCTGTGGGCAGACGACTGTGATATGCTATACAGGACCCCGTTCGCACTCTGGAATGACTCAGGTGGCATAGACGTTTAGAGCTGCAGTGACCGTCATGGCCACCGGGAGCAGGTGTCCTCCTCCTCCATTTCCACGATGTGCTGCACTGTCTCTTTGTTGAGACTGAGTCTTCTATGGCACATGGTGCCCGTCAGCTCATTGAATGACCAACAATGCCTGTACACCGTGGGCCATTGCTGGCTTACACTTCTGGGTCCCTCCCTCAGTCTGTTGTCCGGCTAGGTCTTCAGGGTGTGTGGGCGGCTCCCTCACATGGGGTGCCGTCTCCAACCTACATTGGTTGTCACCGCCACAATGCGAGGATAGCCTCCGCAGGATCGACTCCAGGAAACATAGATTTATCTGGAAGGAATTGGAGAAGGAGGGAGAGACAGACAATCAGTTAAGGCTTCCACCCTGGGACTCTCAAATCCTGTAAGCCTCCCCCTCCCTCATCATAACTGTCCCACCTTCCCTCACAATTCCATCCAGTGAGTCACTTGTGCTGCAAACCTTGCTCTGCACACTCACCCCAGCCATATCAGGAGCCCCTAAAACATTAGGAAGACCGTTCTCAAATGCCCTTGTTTCATCCACACACCTACCCTTTGATCAGGAGAAGATCCACAGTGGTGAAGCCCTGCTATTTAGTGTTTCATTGTTGGCAGTTGCCTCTATGGCAGCACAATAACACAGTGGTTAGCACTGTTGTTTCACAGCTCCAGGGACCTGGGTTTGATTCCCGACTTGGGTCACTGTCTTTGCGGAGTCTGCGCATTCTCCCCGTTTCTGTGTGGGTTTCCTCCAGGTGCTCCGGTTTCATTGTACAAGTCATGCTTGTTTGAAGAATTGGACATTCTGAATTCTCCCTCCGGATTGGATTGGATTGGATTTGTTTATTGTCACATGTACCAAGGTACAGTGAAAAGTATTTTTCTGCGAGCAGCTCAACAGATCATTAAGTCCATGAAAAGAAAAGGAAATAAAAGAAAATACATCTGTGTACCCGAGCGTGAAGTACTATCACGACTAACCAGGCTAATTCCTCAGTTGAAATAGCATTCAGCTGTGAAGCTAAAGGCTGCTCACAGTCAAACAGGGTGAATCTGGGCTCTGTCCTGGAGGTGTTTCGGAGAACAGAAAGGCTGCAACTGTGTTGCCCCAATTGTGGGTCTCCACAATATTTAAAGATGGCTTGAAGGCCTCACAGATGCAAAGCCCCTCACCTCCCCCCCCCCCCCACTCCCCAACCCCCCTTCCGATCCAGGGACGACCCCCAACCTGGGACGCTTCATCAAACCCCTGACAAAGCCAACTCCCCTTGAGGGGTTACTCCCCCCCGCCCCCCCCCCCCCCCCCCGAGAACTGAGGCAGCAGCTTCGGTGCCCTTGAGTCACATGCCAATCAATGGAAATGGCTACTCCTATCTTCAGTCCCCCTGAATAGTCATGATGCCAGCTTCACGTTTTTGAAAATGAGTAGTAAATGATGTCCGCGTGATTTCCCTTGGGTTTCGGGTAATTCCCGGGAGGTTGCTGTATTCGACTTCAATCTTGTTAATGAGATTGAAATGAATGCAAATGAGGATTAATAATATTATCGCCATTTTTGGGTGAGATCCGGAACTCTCCATATGGAGCGAGCCGGGTGAATTGCAAAATAGTTCATGCCCGGCGTGAATCTCGATTTTGCTCTGTCCCGGCATGTCCAGATCCACGCCGGGCGCATTGTGGTCGCTGAATTGCGCCCTGTGTATCTGAGGATATTTGACCCATCAGTATAATTTTAAATGATCACTCTTCAGTGGTTGGCAAATTTAAATGTGAACACTTGAAATTAGTTCAGTCATTGCTTGCTGAGTTATTAAAATATTTTTTGGCCATTTCCCATCCTTGAATTTTCATTGATAACCTCATCTGTTTGATTTAAAGCCTGCTTTCCTCTATTGATGCTATGTACTATTCAGGAGTAGTTTGTTTACAATTGAACTTCCTTTGATTTTATCATTTCATCCATTAAATGAAGCAGTTATTATTAATTGCCATAGTCACTGAGTAAAAATTGCTGAGTCATCCGCTTTAATGCAGAAAGACAATCTTTGACAGACATTATGATCAACACAACATGCATCGAACTTTGGCACATTCAAAATAGGAGTTTGATTAGATTTTGTTAGTAATTAGGTTGTCCTCTTAAATATGAGAGGTGCAAATTACTGGAAAATTAGAAAAACAAATCTGTTTGTGCCATGAAGGATGTTAATACCCTGTCCAATGCATTGAATAATGGGTGAACAAAAATATCAGACTGGAGATCACCAATTGGCTCATCCAGCCTGCGCCTATTAGCTTTTGCATCTGTCACAAGACTCCTTACTCCTCAGGTGCTATGTCCTGTGTGAGAGAAAAGGTAAATCAAAAACCCTGGGCGGGATTCTCCGCTTTGCCGACAGCCCGGGGGTTTCCCGATGGCGTGGGGCTGCCCCACAATGGGAAACCCCATTGACTGGCCGGGGTAACGGAGCATCCCGCCGCCGGGGTGAGGCAGAAATGTGGCGTGGCGGGACGGAGCATCCCGCTGCCTGGCTCAGTTACCTCAACAAATACTGATCGCTTGAATGATCAAAATTATTCCAAAAAATCACATTAGGCAAGATTGCATTACTTGGTACCAACCACTTCCACAATGCAATCTCTGCATGCCTCAGCCAGGAGTTGGTCCAGTTCATCCTTGAATGTCTATAATTACCTTCTTTGTCCCTTTCACTACCAAAGTCTAATCACTTCTGCCTAGTTCTCTCAGAACGCATTATGCAAGAACCAATCACTGACTGTTGCCAGGCAAAACACTGGCCCTGGCAAACCCACCGGTTGCCAGTTAGCCAATCACATATTTACACTATTTTGATTGCAGCGTGTCCCTCGTTTAGACATTATGGAGCATTGTCATGAATACCAAGCCTTTTAGCTGTAAATCACGTTAATTTCTGATCCCAATAGAGACTAATTACTTTTCAGACATTTGAATTTCCAGTGACTGACTGGAAGAATCACATGAGAATATTTTAAGTTTGAAGAATTTTACTGCAACAAACAAACTAAAAGCAACATTGACTTTAAACTAGAGAAGTCTTCCCCACTTAACTTTTAAAATATCTGATAATCCCCGTCCTCGTTTATACTTTCCTTTGTTCCTTAAGTGGACAATTAATTCTCCAGAACTAAGTCCAAAGCTATTCTCAGCTCCCGATGACTTGTTTCCTTTCACCTTTTTCAGCTGGATAGCTTCTCATCCCCAGATTAACTCTCATGGTGCAAGTTACCATGGAGATTCCTCTGTCTGGACAAAGCTAGGCAGATCTTCAAGCTCAGTTTAAATTTTCATGAAGTTGTCTCTTTAATCTGAGACAAGCTCCCACCTTCATGCTGCATGGTGAACAGACCTGCTGCCTTGATCTCTCTGCTCACTTTCTCTTTCTTATGTTTTTGCAGACTGACTTGTCAATGAGGATCAGGGATATCTTTAGAAAAACCTTGTAACCCAATATAAAATTGGCTTGATATGCACTCAACCCCTCTCAAAGCCCATTCCACCTCAACATGGATCATGTGGGCTTATCTCCAGGTATAAATGTTAAATCAGCATCCTCTAGACACTCAAATTAATTCTACCTTGGAATTAAGTATACAGTTTAAAGTATATTATTTACAAAACCTGACATTCCTAACGTGGTGGTCTGCAGCTTAGACTGAAGCACCACGGTTTCAAGACCCCTCTCCCCAGCATACTCCTGGCAAACATCCAAGCAATCGAAAACAAGCTGGATAAACTTAACGCCAGACTTACCTCTCAGAGGGAAGTAAGAGACTGCTGTGTGCTCTGTTTCACAGAGACATGGCTCACCCCCACCTCACCAGACTGTGGCATACAACCTGAAGGCTTCTCAATTCACCGGGTAGACCGCACCACGTCATCAGGCAAAGCAAAGGGTGGAGGGGTTTGCCTCCTCATCAACTCCTTCTGGTGCTTGGATGTGGCGACCCTGGCGACCCACTCCTCCCCGGACCTGGAATACCTGACTGTGAAGTGTCGCCCATACTATCTTCCACGTGCGTTCATTTCAGCCATTCTCACAGCGGTCTACATCCCACCCCAGGCAGAAGTGAAGAAGGCGCTGGATGAACTGTACAGTTATAAACAACTACGAAACAGAACACGCGGAGGCCTTGTTCATCGTGGCCGGAGACTTCAACAAGGCCAACCTCCAGAGTGTACTGCCAAAATTCCACCAGCACATCTCCTGTCCCACCAGTGGCGACATCACCCTTGACCACTGCTACTCAAAAATCAAGGGCGCCTACCGTTCCATCCCCCGACCGTACTTTGGGAAATCAGACCATAAGACGGTGCTCCTTCTCCCGGCATACAAGCAGAAACTCAAGCGGGAGAATCCAGCTAAGAAGGTCGTGCAGTGCTGGTCCGAGGAAACAGAAGAGCTCTTACGTGACTGCTTAGAGATTAGTGGACTGGTCCATATTTAAGAACTCAGCGACCAACTTAAGTGAGTGCCACCACCATCACAGACTTCATCAGCAAATGTGTGGACGACTGCGTACCAAAGAAAGCAGTACGTACATTCCCCAACCGGAAAACATGGCTCAATCATGAGATTGACTCCCTACTGAAGGACCGCTCTGAGGCGTTCAAGTCAGACGACCCTGACCTATACAAGAAATCCAGGTACAACCTCCGCAAAGCCATCCGAGATACCAAGAGAGAATATCAAACCAAGCTAGAGTCACAGACAGACTCTCGGCGGTTGTGGCAAGGACTAAACAACATAACGGGCTACAAAGCGAAGCCGAGCAGTATCTCCGGCAGCAGCGCACCCCTCCCCGATGAACTCAATGCATTCTATGCTCGGTTTGAGCAGGTAACCAACAATCCGCTGTCGAGTGCCCCAGCAGCCCATAACTCACCCATGCCCACCATCACAGCTTCCAAAGTCAGATCGGCCTTCCTGAAAGTGAACCCTCGGAAGGCAACGGGCCCGGACGGGATCCCTGGTCGTGCACTCAGAGCCTGCGCGGACCAGCTGGCAGAGGTATTCGCGGACATCTTTAACCTGTCCCTACTCCACTCCGAGGTCCCCACTTGCTTCAAGAAGACCACCATTATACCGGTGCCAAAGAAGAACCAGGCAACGTGCCTCAATGACTACCGTCCGGTGGCCCTGACTTCAATCGTAATGAAGTGCTTCGAGAGGTTGATCATGAAGTGCATCACCTCCATACTCCCAGAACACCTTGATCCATTGCAATTCGCATACTGTCGCAACCGGTCCACAGCAGATACCATTTCCCTGGCCCTACACTCATCCCTAGAGCATCTCGACAACAAGGATTCCTACATCAGACTCCTATTTATTGACTACAGCTCCGCCTTCAACACCTTAATCCCAGCCAAGCTCATATCAAAGCTCCAAAACTTAGGACTTGGCTCCCCACTCTGCAACTGGTTCCTCAATTTTCTGACCAACAGACCACAATTAGTAAGGATGAACAACACCTCCTCCACAATAGTCCTCAATACCGGGGCTCCGCAAGGCTGCGTACTTAGCCCCCTACTCTACTCCCTGTACACACACAACTGCGTGGTTCCAACTCCATCTACAAGTTTGCTGATGATACAACCATAGTAGGCCGGATCTCGAATAACGACGAGTCAGAATACAGGAGGGAGATAGAGAACCTAGTGGAATGGTCCAGCGACAATAATCTCTCTCTCAATGCCAGCAAAACTAAAGAGCTGGTCATTGACTTCAGGAAGCAAAGTACTGTACACACCCCTGTCAGCATCAACGGGGCCGAGGTGGAGATGGTTAGCAGTTTCAAACTCCTAGGGGTGCACATCTCCAAAAATCTGTCCAGGTCCACCCATGTCGACGCTACCACCAAGAAAGCACAACAGCGCCTATATTTCCTCAGGAAACTAAGGAAATTCGGCATGTCCACATTAACCCTTACCAACTTTTACAGCTGCACCATAGAAAGCATCCTATCTGGCTGCATCACAGCCTGGTATGGCAACTGCTCGGCCCAGGACCGCAAGAAACTTCAGAGAGTCGTGAACACCGTCCAGTCCATCACACGAACCTGCCTCCCATCCATTGAGTCCATTTACACCTCCCGCTGCCTGGGAAAGCGGGCAGCATAATCAAAGACCCCTCCCACCCGCCTTACTCACTCTTCCAACTTCTTCCATCGGGCAGGAGATGCAGAAGTCTGAGAACATGCACGAACAGACTCAAAAACAGCTTCTTCCCCGCTGTTACCAGACTCCTAAATGACCCTCTGCTGGACAGACACCCCTGTATGCTTCATCCGATGCCGGTGCTTATGTAGTTACATTGTATACCTATGTGTTGTCCTATTATGTATTTTCTTTTATTCTCTTTTCTTCCCATGTACTTAATGATCTGTTGAGCTGCTCGCAGAAAAATACTTTTCACTGTACCTCGGTACACGTGACAACAAACAAATCCAATCCAATCCATTCCTAACAACTCGCTGTGAGATTTGGGGATGAACAGTCTATCCAGAGTCATCACAGATGCTCTTGCCATTGTCTGTAGATGTAAACATCTTGCAACTTCTTCTCAGTAAATCAATCTGAGCCTCACTGTCCCCATACCAACCAAGTTAGCAGGTTTGCTGTTAAGTAGGATTTACTACTACATTTTACCTGAAATTAAACAGTCAGTCCTAAGAAATGTAGAAACTTTGTATTTGTAACAACTAGTCATCCTTTTTTTCTGGGACAACGAAGAATGACCTAACACCTAAAGTATTTCTCCCTTTGAGTACTTTGATATGCATGAACTTGGTTCTCTCTATTTATTGAAAATCATTTGTCAGTATGCATTGAATAAAATTCTTCCATTATTTTACACACCTCAATCATGAAAACCTGAGTCAATTTCTTTAAGGTGTACAGAGCTATTTAAGTCTACTTGAGTATCATTTTTGAGTGGTCATCCTCTAAACTTCATACAAAACCTCTTTCAACCAATGTGAAGACACCAAAACTTAATACAATGGGTGGGACTCTCTGGTCCCCCAGCCACCTGTTTCTCAGCGATATGCTATTCGATGATGGCAAGATTCTCTCTTCCCGCCGCTTTTCTTGAGATTTCTCATTGAAGCCACCACATTTAACACGGCTGCGAGGATCTCTGGAAAATCTGTGATGGAATTCCTCACCAGGCTCAGCAAACAGGCGGAATGGGCCATTGTTTGCTGAGATGCATTGGGACAGATATGCAGGATAAACAATGTCGTGACACAGATAGAGCTACGAGGAGAATCCTCCTAGACCCAAAAAGAGCCATAGAACTGGCATTGCTCCTGGAGAATCCTGAGAAAGGAGCCCAGAAACTTCAAGGGCCAATGGATGATAGCGTGCTCAGTGTAGGGCGGCCCCTGTATAGAAAGACCAGTTTTCCTGTCAAGAGCCTCACCCACCGCTTGTTCATCACTCAATTGCGGCACTCAAGAATATGGATGGACAGCCAAGAAATCTCAGAAATATTAGAGATACTTCCCCAGAGGACTGATGAAAACCACCGAGGCCAAAGGATACGCCCAAGGCAAGGCTGCCAGTGCCACCTCAGGTCGAGGTCTTACAAATCTGCCAGCCTGAACAGGACAGAATGATACAGTTTTACTGTATCACCGCTCCCAAGATTTCCCCAATGAAAATCAAACTCCAGGTCAATGGTCACTCTTTGGAAATGGACACAGGAACTGTCCTTTCCATTGTTGGGGAACTAGCTTTCAGGCACCTCCGAGTGAGCATAATGTGCTTGTGCCTTCAACACACCAGGTTGGTCACGTATAGGGGAGAACCTCTACGGATTGTAGGAATTACCATGACCCCGGTTAATGGGCAGAAGATAGTTCAACTCTCTCTAATAGTCGTACGAGGACCAGGGCCTAGTCCCTAGTCTTTTGGACAGAGGCTGGCACTAACGGATCCATTTGGATTTGAGGCAAATTTTCAAAATGGAAATTAGCGGTCTATATGAGGTCATCGGAAAATATCCCAAGCTATTTAAGGAAGGCCTCGACATAATCAAGGGAGCAAGGGCAAAAATCAATGTAAACCCCAATGCCCACCTAAGTATTTCAGGATTCGACTGGTCCCCTATGTCTTGCTCACCAAGGTGGATACTGAACGCAGCAATTGGAGAGTCTCGGCATCATACGCCCAGTGAAACTTCCGGAATGGATCACGCCAGTAGTCCTCGTCCTTAAGCCTGACAAGTCGGCCCACCTTTGTGGGGACTATAAACTAACTGTTCACAGAACGGCCTGTCTAACCCATGCCAAGCATCGCGGACCTCTATGCAAAACTAGTAAGGAGCCACATTTTTACCAAGCTATGAGCCACATGTACCTCCAGCCATAGCTCAAAATAGTATCCAGAAAATTCTAACTATCAATACCGATAAGGGCTTGTACGAATACACCTACCTGGCTTTTGGAGCCTTGTCAGCGTGCGCTATTGTCCAGCGCAGAATGCAAAATATCCTTCAAAGGCTGCCTAAGGTGGCAGTGTATCTAGATGATGTGTTAAATCACAGAAGCCCTGAAAAAGAATACATGGAGGAAGACCTAAGATGACTCCCTAATGCGGGCACCCGCCTCAAGCAGGAAAAGTGCATGTTCCAGGCGGGCGAGGTTACATACCTCGGGTACAACGTTCATAAAGACAGCCTGCATCCTGGAGAGGACAAAGTGAAGGTCATAAAAGGGGCTCGCACCTTCCCCATGAAACATGACCGAAGTGAAGTCATTCTTAGGCATCATAAATTACTAAGAGGGATTCATCCCCAAATTAGCTATTTTACTGGCACCCCTACATATATTGTTGATGAAGCACCAGAAATGGTCATGGCAAACGTCACAGGTTGAAGCATTCAAGAAAGTGAAACAATAGCTGCTATCGTCCAACATCTTGGCGCACTACCATCCCACAGGACAGCTGGTATTAACGTGTGATGCATCTTCATATGAAGTAGGGGCAGTCTTCTCCCATCGATGGGACTATGGCAGTGGGAGACCAATTGGATATGCATCATGAACCTTGGCAGATGCGGCACGAAGCTGCGCCCAAATCGAAAAAGAGGGACTGGTCGTGATATGTGGAGTAAAGGAATTCCATCCGTACATCTATGACCGTCACTTTATGACAATCACAGACCATAAACCCCTGTAGAACCTTTTTAAGGAGGACAAAGTGATTCTCCCAATTGCCTCGGCTCAGATGCAACATTCGGCACGATTGTTGGTAGCCTATGAATATTCCTTTGAGCACTGCCCTGGCACACACATCACCAATGCTGACGCCCTGAGTTGACTGCTGCTGCCCACAAGCTTGACCCCTCTGCCAGTAATGGAAGAAGTCATAATATCACTAAATCTCCTGATTACCTGCCTGTATCCGCAAAACAAGCCAGGCATGGACCCAAAAGGACACCCCACTGCTAAACTGTGCCACCTGATGAAAAGTGATGGAATTTGAGGACACCTCACCGAGGATATGAAGCTGTTCCTATCCAAACACCAAAAATTGAGCGTCGAAGATGGCATAATCCTATGCGGAGCCCGAGTGGTTGTTCCTCTGCCCAGGTAATCGCCCATTCTTGACAGAACTACACAAGGGTCACCCAGTGGTCTACAAGATGAAGATGCTCACAAGGGGCTATGTCTGGTGCCCCGGGCATGACACTGACATTGAGAACTTGGAGAAGCAGTGCCCTTCAGTAGAACTAGAAGCTCCCACCTTCAGCCTTGTTGCACCCTTGGGAATTGCCAGAGAGACCTTGGGTATGGGTACATGCGGACCTCGCCAGGCCATTCATGGGATTGATGTTCTCAATCTTAGTTAATGCCCATTCTAAATGGATGGTGTTATGACACTCTGGGCTAGTGCTTGGTCGATTCCAGTCCCACAGACGCTGGAGTCCCAACACAAGTGAATTTACCAATATTTTGTATAAAGTTTGCAGAACCTTTGGCCCCTTGACTGTTCAAAAAGTTATAGCCACCATGTTTGTAAGTTGAACACAATAACTGTTTATTTATAACAGAAACAAAAATGAAAAGAGATGAGTGTCCTCGCTTCTTATGTTGGGGTCTTGCAGCAGGCTGTCCTCCCAGGATGCTTAGGGATCAGAGCCACCGTCGTGGTGTTTGAGATCTTCAGTCAAGGGCATTGAGTCAGTATTCCCAGATAGTAGAATATCCTCTGGAGAGGCATTGCAACTTTCATTAACCTGGGCCTTCACTCAAAGGAACAGCCTTAGGGCTTTTTAATTCGAAAGATTTTATTTGACTCTCCTTAAACCCAATTCTCAGCCTGAGTTTTAATCTTACTTGGTTTTCAGTCTCACTAGAATGTCTCCCAGCTTTACTGAGCAGAGCAGAATTCTCCACATGAGATTTTCAGTGAGGTCTAAAGAACTCAGAAAGAAATTCAGAGTAGTTCATACCAGCTCTCATCCTCGATCTGATCCCAGATACAAAACTGAAAGAGAAAACGCAGTCTCACCTTGGGAGAAACGTTCCAGAGAAAAACCCAACCAATCAGCACGATCCACTGACAAGGCAATTTGAATCAGTCCATTGGCCGACCTGGTTTCTCTTTGATGACAGGACCATGCCACACACGAGAACAGGAGTTGTGCCGTCGGAGCTGCTCGTGGGCCATCGACTCCAGACGAGACTATTTTGTTTCCCAATTTAGGGGGAAAAGTGGAGTGAAGATAAGAAGCCCAGAAGAAGAATTTTGATACCCAAAGGCCTGATAGGGACTTCAAGACAGGAGTCACAGTCTATGAATGTAATTTTGGACACGGATCTCCTTGGATCCTATGAATCAAAGTGGAAAAGACTGGCCAAGACTAAAGAGAAGACATAAGGAAACATGTGGACCACCAGGGAACCCTCCTCTGTTGAAACGGCTCCAGTTTGATAAAAGGTGTGACAGTAGGCAAACTATTTATCAGCATCTGTATTATTTTTCTTGTCCTTTAATTGGAGTAGAGAATGCTTAGGTAAGGACCCCCACCCCCCACCCCACCACCACCACCACCACCACTTTATACAGTTGCTGACTACTTCTGTTCATCTTTTACTGATTTCTGTTTTTCTGTGTCCTGTGTGAAATAAACTGAATCTTGCTGGGCAGACACCTTTCTCACTTGCAGCCCCTTCCTCCATGATTGAGACGACATTGCCATTGAGTGCCACCTCCTCTGATGATCAGCTCATTGATGTGGACCGTGTCCTTTGATGTGAATGGGGAGCTGGGGAGCCATGAGAAGGGAGCTGGAGCACAAGGACACAGAACACAGAACATACAGTGCAGAAGGAGGCCATTCGGCCCATCGAGTCTGCATCGACCCACTTACTCTCACTTCCACCCTATCCCCGTAACCCAATAACCCCTCCTAACCTTTCTGGTCACTAAGGGCAATTTATCACGGCCAATCCACCTAACCTGCACGTCTTTGGACTGTGGGAGGAAACTGGAGCACCCGGAGGAAGCCCACGCAGACACGAGGAAAACGTGCAGACTCCGCACAGACGTGTAAGTGAATGCCGGTGCTTTTCTAGCCTTGTCCATTTTTATATGACTGCACTGAAAATCTTACCTCCAAAAGGAATCTCTACCTGCAACTGCTGCTGGCTGTAAACCCCAACATTCATACCAGGCAACCTCCAGACCTTTCTCGAAATAGCAGACTCCCAATGGTAAGGTGGCATAGGAGCTCGCTGTAAATATGTAAATGAACCTGACCTTGAAAGTTCAGTAGATTTGGATGCACTCCACTCCAACATTCAGAGTTCCCATCCTGCTTCATTCCCATGCGTTCTGTCCAATGCACAAAACATTCAACCTCATATCAAACACCGCAGAGTTAAGGGGAGAAAATCAGAACATCAAGGAGGCTGCACTTGACGCTTTTCTGAACTCCTTTGTGATTTAGTTCCAGTGTAGTGCTGATGCTAATTAGATACAGTATGCTAGTTCAGAACACTGCTTTGAACATTCTCACGACTCAATTTTCGAAGGAAGAGTACTTTCAGTAATTAGAATGTGATGTAATGTCATCACTGTGAGTAAGAAAAATACTTTGCGAGATTGATTTTGCAATTTGAAATTTAAATTAATGTGTTCGATAAGAACAAGCAAATTACATTGGGAAAAAAAATCATCTCTGTACTGTATACTGTTTTTGAAATCCTCACAGTTCACTGAACCAAGACTCAACGTCATGATCTGTCATTAGCCCAGATATCTATCAGCATTTCACTGGAAAATGGAAACGTTGAGTTACAGATGAAATTATTATTTATTGTGTTAGCCATTCCTGCATATTCCAGCAGGAAGTGTGCGTCTGTAAATCATGAAGGAGGAAAAATCAAGCAATATGCTCAAAGTACAAACACCTGATTTACATCACAAGAGTTTCTAACTCAGTCACCGCTCCCAGTATATCTGTATTGTCAATACTATGTAATATACACACTTTAATTGTATGCACATATGTATCAACTGGCCCTGTTCTAGCAATCTATATCTGAAATCACCATTAGATGCTGCAGCATAATCGGTCACCTTGCTATAGACAGTGAGGGAGACATGGCCATTTATTTTTCCTTATTCCAAAAGCTCCAGTGACATGTTGTGGTAAGCTGATTAATTGGAAGGTGGATTAAACTCCAAGAGCAGTAAACAGTGATCTAGAGAACTAGGAGAAATCATGCTTCATGCCTTTGATGCAAAACTTGTAGCAATATAAAACTGGTGTTTAACGTACAACCTGGGACTTCAATTCAATTGTTGTTTGGGAGCTTGAGCACAGAACAAGCCTACCAGTATGCTTATAAAACCAAGCTTTATGTAGCTTACAAGAACAGTGTGTCAGAAATCAGCATTTACTGCACCCAAGAAGAAATATTGAAAATAATCTTATATCCTCTGGTCCATTTCAACATGTAACCAAACAATAAATAATTCATATTTTGTAAGATAGTATTCTGAGAAAATTATCAAGTTAGCAATTCCTGTGTGACATCTACATGCACCTGCAAACATTAACTGGACTGCAGGAAGGAATTTTATAGTTTAATCTTTGATTGCAAAAGGAACAGTTGTGTGACATAAATGAGTAAAAGACTGAGGTATATTATTTTCTATATTCTAGTTTATACTGTAAGCTGATAAATTACCAGTTACGGCCACAATAAAAAGTAAAGTTGCCATAGTCCCAAATGGCCATAGGCTGCTTTCCTCTTTAAGGAGGAGAGCTGACTGGTGGTGATTTAACCAAAGGATCACCGCACCTCAGGCAAGGGGTGAGGTTGAGAAGACAGGGCCTTCATGAATAACCTCAGCCAGTACAGGAATTGAACTCACTATGTTGGCCTTGCTCTGCATCGCAAACCAGCTGCCCAGCCAACTGAGCTAAATGATCACAGTGACTCACCCTTGAAACCACCTGAACTTGCTGAAGTGAACCACACATGGTTTGACGTGCATGCTTCATTTTCATGATAAGATTGAGTTTTCAGTGATTCTCACACCTTTAAGTGGAGGTTTTTCCATTATGGGAAGGTTAGGAGTGGCGATGGTAGGGAGATCCCCAATTTTAAATGCAGCTTGCACTTCTTAAAGAGAATGTGCATTTAACAAACAGTGAATGACAGAGCAGCTGTTACAGGCAAAAAGTCTGCTGCTTGAGTTCCCGTTTTATCCGTGCTAAATGGGATAGATTCAGAAAAGATATAGCAACTCAAGCCTGTGCATCCATGAGGCGCTGTGGGTCAATGGTACCATCAGAATTGTCCTCAACCACAATCTGTAATCTCCCCTACACCAAGCATACTTTAAAATGATGTGTCAACCTGATGAAGCTACAACACAGGACTACTTGCTTGCCGAACAACATAAGCAGCAAGTGATAGATGGAGCTAAGCAATCCTACAACCAACAGATTGGATCTAAGCTCTGCAGACCTGCCATATCCAGTCATGAATGGTGGTGCACAATTAAACAACTTACTGGAAGAGGAGGCTCCACAAATAGACCCCTCCTCAGTGATGGAGGAGCCCAACACATTTGCAATAATCTTCAGCCAGAAGTGCCGAGTAAATAATCCATCTCAGTCACCTCCAGAGGTCCCCAGCATCATAGATGCTAGTCTTCAGCCAATTTGATTCATCACATATGATATTAAGAAATGGCTGAAGGCAATGAATACTACAAAGACTATGGGCCCTGACAATATCCCAGAAAAAGTACTGAAAACCTGTGCTCCAGAACTTGCCGCACCCCTAGCCAAGCTGTTCCAGTACAGCTACAACACTGGAATCTACACAGCAATATGAAAAATTGCCCAGGTTTGTCCTGTCCACAAAAAGCAGGACAAATCCAACCCGGCCAACTACCAGCAGTAAAGTGATGGAAGAGGTCACCAACAGGGCGGTCAAACGGCATTAACTTAACAATAACCATCTCTCTGATGCTCATTTTGGGGTCCTCCAGGGTCGCTCAGCTCCTGACATTACAGTCTTGGTTCAAACATGGACAAAAGAGCTGAACTCCAGAGATGAGGTGAGAATGACTGCTCTTAACATCAAGACAACATTTGATCGAGTATGGCATCAAGGAGCCCCAGCAAATTTAGAGTCAATGGGAATCAGGGGGTAAACTCTCTACTGATTGGAGTCATACCTAACACAAAAAAATATGTTTATGGTTGCTGGAGGTCAGTCATCTCAGCCCTGTGACATCACTGCAGGAGTTCCTCTTTGTAGTGTCCCAGGCCCAACCACTTTCAGTTGCTTCATCAATGACCTTCCTTCCAGTCTGAGGTCAGATGATGATTGAACAATGTTCAACACCATTTGCGACTCCTCAGGCACTGAAACAGCAAGCCCTTGACAATATCCAGGCTTGGGCTGACAAGTGGCAAGTAATATTCGTGCCCACAGGTGCCAGGCAATGACCATCTCCAATAAGAGAGAATCACACCATCACCACTTGAAATTCAGTGCCATTACCATCACCGAGTCCCCACTATTAACAGCCTGGTGGTTACCATTGACCAGGAACTGAACTGGACTAGCCATATAAATACTATGGATGCTGTTGCTACTTCGAACCACAAGCCACGAGTATGTTTCTTCTATTGACCAAATTACCACACGACCAGTATGTTAGTTCAAAAACACAGTTTATTATTAAACACAAGACTTATCTCTCTGTGCAATGATACACGCGACTACGTATTAAACTACACCGATCAACTAAGATGACCTTTACTTAACTTCTGGATGGCTGGCTCTGTGCAGGTAGACAAGGCCTTTATCTGAGCCCTCACGTGTGTCGGCTGGAAATCGTTAAGTTCGTCTCGGCTGCGGCTCGTCTCTCTCAGGTAGCGATCGCGGGTCTTGAACTTGAATTGGAGTGGGCACAGGCCGGTCCCAAAAGAGACCGATCCCTAGTGCGCAGGGCTTCTTATCCTTCTTCTCTTTCACTCCCTTTTGGGCGGGATTAACTCTGGATCCAATGGACCGATAGGGCCTCGATCACTCTGATCGATACCGACCAATTAGGGGCGGGTAACTTGATGGCTGGGCGGGTCCTAGTCATTATTGTTCCAAGTGCGTAGGCCTTTCCAAATAAGGGGAGGTGGCGCCGGGGAATCTGCTACTGTTGCTATTCCATAATTTGAGTCTATTGTCCTGGGGAAATCAGTGATTGACCTTTAACAGGTGCAAGTTTCAATTAGGTCTGGTTTTCCTTTGCTTAATACACAGAGTCTGTAACCCAACATGACCACAATTCCTTTATCTTTTGTGGGCGGCCATTTTAGATGGCCACACTACAAGAGGCTGGGTATCCTGTGGCGAGTAACTCACCTCCTGACCCCCCCCCCCCCCAAAGCCTGTTCATGATCTACAAGGCACAAGTCAGGAGTGTACTGGAATACTCCCAACTTGCCTGGATGAGTGCAGCTCCAACAACACTCAAGAAGTTCGACACCATCCAGGGCAAAGCAGCCGCTTGATTGGCACCCCTTCCACAAACATTCCCTCTCTCCACCACCAACACACAGTAGCAGAAATGAGTACTATCAACAAAATACACTGCAGTAACTCACCACGCTTCCTTAGACAGCACATTCCAAACCCACGACCTCTACCATCTAGAAGGACAAGAGCAATAGATACCTGGGAACACCACCTCCTGGAATTTCTCTCCAAGTCACTCACCACCCTGACTTGGAAATATATCACCGTTCCTTCACTGTCGCTGGGTCAACTCCCACCCTAATAGCACAGTGGGTGTACCTACATCACACGGACTGCAGCCATTCAAGATGGCAATTCACCACCACCTTATCAAGGGCAATTAGAGATGGGCAATAAAACTAATCTAGCCAGTGACACCCGCATCCCATAACAAAAGGAATTTAAAAAAAACTAGGAGGTGATCAATCATAAGGATGATGCTGTAGGGCCCTCAGTAACAAATCCCATGGTGACCATTCTGATAGCTTAGCCTGTTTCTTGATGGGCTAGAGATGAATTTTTTCGGCCTGTAAACTGGAGTGGAATAGGCTTCCTGTGAGTTCCCCCTAATCAGCCCAGTCTCTTTCTAACCACAGGCTTTTGGACTTCTGCCTGCTGCTCTTCTAGGGATGTGCAATAAATGCTGACCTAGCCAGCACCGCCCACAATCCTGCAAATGAATATTAAAATGTTTTTAAAAATTGTCCGGCGCAGTAGCAATCCGATTACCAAACTGTAATCTCAGCCTGGGAGAAGCTCCAGTGCAGACTTATCCAGAAAACCTGGCGGACATTTTGAATGTCTGCTCCAACAACCAATTCAGCTAAAATAACAAAGGCAGTTAAAAGGCAGCCAAAAAACTAACGGAGCCGTGATTTATCTGGGAGCATAATCTCTTTAAACAACAATGGAAATGATATAATTCTGACTGCCCCCTTCTTGTGGATCTGATGTCGAGCTTTAAACTGGTACAATGGTGGGGAGGGAACTGGTGAAAATAAAAAGTCCAAAAATAAAAGAGGTGGGACGTGAGAATAAAAGTCAGGCCAAGGTAAGGGACAAGAGTAACAGAAATGGTCAGGACACAGGGGAGTGATAAAAATCAAATGAAGGACCTTTAACTTACATCCAGTGGTCTGCACAGCATCAATCTGAAAAGGGAAAAAGGATCCCCTGTGAGCATCCAGGTGTTACAGGAAGAATAAACATAGCTACATTGCAAAGAGAAGGATAGAAATTGAATTGATTGTGCTAGAAATAAAAGATTTGGGATTAATCACACTAATAATCGAGGTATACTGCAGGCTGAATCGTGTAAAGGAGGTGGAGGGAGAAACATACAAGCAAATAAATAATATACAAGTGAAATGAGTAAATAATGTGCAATAATAATCCTGGGAGGTTTTAACCACCCACAAATAAGGTGGCAAGAAAAGGTGGTAGAAATGTTACAGAGAATTTCTACATTATGTGCAGGAATCTTGAAACATTGTTTATCGGAGGGGGGTGGGGGAGGTAGGAGGACATTGTGGGCGGGGGGGCAGATTTTTTCCTCACGCCTCGCCGAAGACTCCGGCTCCCCCATGGTGCCTGGTGTACCATGATCTGGCAGATATGTCGCACTGTCCCCCTGCTCAGCCAGTGTCTTCGATGGCATGTCCAGTCCAGCAGGTCCTCGAATGACAGGCGCTGTCGGTACACATGAGACCTCATGCAGCGTCACCCTTGCACCTTCTCCTCCTCGGCCTGTTGGGCAGCGGCTCTCCATCCTCACCGGCTGGCCCCTGTTCCTCTGGGAAAGGCTCTGGTGCTGCCGGGTCCTCCTCAAGTACCTCCAGCTCGTATATCCTCAATGCATTCCCTAGGGCTGCGGCGAATAGGTTGAAGGCCACGATTCCTGGTTGAATTCTGAAGTCCGATTGTGTCAGGGGTTGAAAGTCAGACATGTTTGCATGGTACGTACCCCCATGCCCAACCAGGTGCACTGGGTAGCCCATGCCCCTCCTCCCCCATCTCCAAAACCCACCTCTGGCCTTTTCCCTGGCATTCTGCCCACCGCACCCCTGGCCCCATCTGTGCCCGGCACCGTGGGGGCCTCTGGCCCTCGCACCCATTCCTGCTTCCAGGGATACGTGGCGGCTTCTCAGTACACCAGATGGACCGCATGGTGGCATCGGGCAAAGCGAAGGGTGGAGGGGTTTGGCTCCTCATCAATTCCTGCTGCCTTGTTCATTGTGGCCGGGGACTTCAACCAGGCCAACCTCAAGAGTGTTCTGGCAAAATCGTCTCTCCCACCAGTGGTGCCAACATCCTCGATCACTGCTACGGAAGGGCGCCAACCGATCCATACCCCGAAAATTGGACCATAAGACGGTGCTCCTTCAACCAGCATATAAGCCGAAAATTAAGCAGGAGAATCCGGTTAAGAAGGTTGTGCAATGCTGGTCTGAAACAACAGATGAGCTCCGCCTGCTTGGAGTCAATGGACTCCAGACAACCCAGACAAGTATGCCACACTGTCACTAACTTCATTAGCAAGTGTGTAGTAGATTGCATGCCAAATAAGGTAGTACGTACATTCTCCAACCAGAAACCATGGGTTAATCAGGAGATTCACTCCATACTGAATCCCAGGCCTGAGGCATTCAAGACAGGCGACACTGACCTATACAAGAACTCCAGGTACGACCGCAAAGCCATCAGGGATGCCAAGAGACAGTACCAGACTAAGCTAGAGTCACAGGATAATGACATGGACTCTCGTTTGTTGTGGCAAGGCTTAAACAACATAACAGGCCACAAAGCAAAGCCAAGTAGAATCTCGGGCAGCAGCGCACTCCTCACCAATGAACTCAATGCATTCTATGCTTGGTTCAAGCAGGATCCATCAAATCACTGTCAACTGCCCCAGCAACCTCAGACACACCCACACCCACCGTCACAGCTTCCAAAGTCAGATCGGCCTTCTTGAAAGTGAATCCATGGAAAGCAACGGGTCATGACAGGGTGCCTGGTCGTGCACTCAGATCCTGCGCAGATCAACTGGTGGGTGTATTTGCAGACATTTCAACCCCTCCCTACTCCATTTCAAAGTTCCCACCTGCTCAAAGAAGACCACCATAATACCAGTGCCAAAGAAGGACCAGGCAACGTGCCTCAATGACTACTGTCCAGTGGCATTGACAAATATCACTATGAACTGTTTCGAGAGGTTCGTCATGAGCCACATCAACTTCATACTCCCAGAATGCTTTGATCCACAGTAATTCTATGAATTTGCATACCGTCACACCCGGTCAACAGTGGATGCCAACTCACTGGCCCTACACTCATCTCTGGACCATCTCAACAACAAGTGCTTCTACATTCGACTCTTATTCATTGACTATGGCAAGTGTCACTCGGCATGATCAGTGATGTGTTAGACAGGTCGGTTCGATGTGGACTGCACTTGATGCAGCGATGCGAGAAACAGACCTCGAACACTGTAGAAGATCCAACACGGTTTTATTGAACGCTAGAACTAACAGACATATTTAACTGTGGGTCGACACTATACTGAACTGACTGAAGACCTTGTACTAGCCTGACCAGACTTACTAGCTACCGCATGGTGTTTGCACTGTGCTAGCTCGTGGACTGTCTCTGGACTCTGACTGTCTCAGTGGCTGTGTCCAGAGAGAGTGGGAAACCTAGTGCCCTCTGGCTTTATAGTGGTGGTGTCCTGTCTGGTGATTGGCTGCACTGTGTTGTGTGCTTACTGGTCATCCTGTGTGCCAATCACTGCCTGTCTGCACTTCATTATATACATGCGTGGATATTATGACATCGCCCCCTTTTGTTTTCTAAAATAAATACTAAGGTGTGGATGCTTATAAATATATATATACATGTGTGCCTGACTATATACAAAAGGATGTCTAAACGAACATATATACATAGGAAGGTTGCGATAATGCAGATACATGGCAAACAAAACAATATTTACAGAGGTCCAATTGGTGAAGTCACAAAAATGTATAAAAGCTCAGTCTATAGATTTAGTCTTTGTGGTGGGCGACAAATTCTTGTTGATCGCCGCAGAGGCGGGTCAGGAGCCGCCTGCGCTTGGAGAGGCGGGATCGCTGGCATCGCGGTGGGCGCATGGACCGGCAGGATTGCTGGTAGATCGGTGGCCTCGTGGTGGGGTACGTCTTGAGGAGGCATCGTAGGCAGCGGGGCACGCCGGTCAGGTAGCGGGCGTGGAACACTTCGCAGTGCCCGTCTGTTGCGCTGTAGCAGGGAGCCATCAGCCAAGCGGACAAGGAATGATCTTGGCGCCACTTGTTTGATCACAACAGCTGTGGCTGACCAGCCGCCCTCAGGCAACTGGACACGAACATGATCAGTTGGGGCCAGCTCGGGCAGATCCGTGGCATGGGCATGGTACGTGGCTTTCTGTTGGGCCTGTGACTGCTGCATTTTCTGTAGGACCGTGAGGTGGTCAAGGTCGGGAACGTGGACGGCTGGAACTGTGGTCCTCAGAGTGCGATTCATGAGCATCTGGGTTGGAGACAATCCAGTGGTCAGTGGGGTCGCCCTGTATGCCACCATCGCCAGGTTAAAATCGGAGCCTGAATCTGCAGCTTTGCGCAGCAGCCGCTTTACAACGTGGACCCCTTTTTCGGCCTTCCCGTTTGACTGCGGGTAGTGGGGACTGGAGGTAACGTGACGGAAGTTGTAGGACTGTGCAAAGTCAGACCATTCCTGGCTGTAAAAGCAAGGACCGTTGTTGCTCATCACCGTGAGCGGTATCCCATGCCTGGCGAACGTTTCTTTGCGGGCTTTGATTACCGCCTTCGACGTGAGGTCGGACAGTTTCACTACTTCTTGGTAAGTGGAGAAGTAGTCAACCAGGAATACGTAGTCACGCCCCTTGGCGTGGAAAAAGTCTCCACCGACTTTGGACCACGGAGAGGTCACAATCTCGTGCTGCTGCAACGTTTCTTTGGGTTGAGCTGGCTGAAACTTCTGACAGGTAGGGCAATTGACGACTGTGTCGGCAATGTCCTGGCTGATGCCCGGCCAATAGACCGCCTCCCGAGCTCTGCGTCGGCATTTCTCGACCCCCAAGGTGACCCTCATGGAGTTGGCCAAGCACCATAGCACGCATACTCTGAGGAATTACGATTCTGTCGAGTTTCAGAAGGATTCCCTCCACCACCGTCAGGTCGTCTTTTATGTTATAGAACTGAGGACATTGTCCCTTCTGCCAGCCATTGCTGAGGTGCTGCATCACACGCTGCAGCAGAGGATCCTTGGCTGTCTCCTCACGAATTTGGACCACCCATTCGTCGGAGGCCAGAAGGTTCGAGGCACACAACTGCACTTGGGCTTCTATGTGACAGATGAAGTCACTTTGTTCATGCGGTGTGTTAATGGATCTGGATAGGGCATCTGCAACGATCAGCTCTTTACCTGGCATGTAGACCAGTTCGAAGTCGTAGCGGCGTAGCTTTAGAAGAATACGCTGTAACCGAGGTGTCATGTTGTTTAAATCCTAGAGGCCTGTGGTCCGTTTCTACCGTGAATTTCGGCAGGCCATAAACATAGTCGTGGAATGTGACTATCCCTGTTAGGAGGCCCAGACACTCCTTCTCAATCTGGGCGTACCGTTGCTCAGTGGGCGTCATAGCCCTGGAGGCATACGCCACTGGAGCCCAGGACAAGGAGTCATCTCGCTGATGTAGCACCGCCCCAATACCGTCTGTCATAATATACACATCAGTATATGATGGTGCAGAGACACACACTGACTGACACACTGCAAGACCAATCAACACACACAACACAGCAGCCAATCAACAGTTAGGGCACTATCACTATAAAGACAGAGGGCACTAGTTTTCCAGTTCATCGGGATGCAGCCTCTGAGACAGACAGAGCCCGCAGTCAGTAGCAGAAATATCCACCATGTGCTAGCAGTACAGGCTGGTCAAGTTATGCATAGGTCTTCAGTCAATCTAACATAGTGTCGACCCACAGTGCAAGTATGTTTAACAGCTCTTAGTTAATAAAATAGAGTTGTACTATTACAAGTGTTGGTAACCTGTCTGTGTTACTGCTAAGGTAAACGCAGTCTCCACAGATCCAGAGTACCCAACACATCACCGTCCTGGCTTGCATCAGTTGATATCTTGGTTCCCTTGGTTGGTTCTTCGCTAGGACCGGGGCTGTCGTGCGTTTTGCTTTCAGCTCGCGCCATTCCTCTTCATGCGTGGGCAGCCACTGGAATTCCGTCGACTTTTTGACGAGATGGCGGAGGGCCATGCTGTGGGATGTCATATTGGGAATGAATTTCCCGAGGAAGTTGACCATTCCGAGAAGGCGGAGGGCCGCATTTTTGTCCTCCGGGGTCTTCATGGCGTTGATCGCCGAGACCTTGTCGGCGTCTGGCCGTACGCCCTGCTGCGAGATGAGGTCACCTCGGAATTTGATCTCCCATCGACCAAATGAGCACTTGGTCCTGTTGAGCTGAAGACCATGTTCATGGATTCTTTGTAATACCTTTTTGAGGCGAGCAATGTGTTCCTGGGGCGTTGTGGACCAGACAATGACATCATTAACGTACACTCACACCCCCTCGATGCCCTCCATTATCTGTTCCATGATCGGAGGCAGATTTGATGCCAAAAGGCACCCGGTTGTAGCAGTAATGACCAAACGGGGTGTTGAACGTGCACAACTTGCGACTGGACACGTCCAGTCGTATTTGCCAAAACCCTTGGAGGAGTCGAGTTTAATAAAGAATTTGGCATGAGCCATCTCACTGGTTAACTCTTCTCGTTTGGTATCGGGTAATGCTCCCTCATGATGTTGCGGTTGAGATCCTTCGGGTCAATGCAAATGCGAAGCACCCCTGGCGGCTTCTTGATGCAGACCATGGAGCTGACCCAGTCTGTTGGCTCTGTAACCTTTGATATGATGCCCTGGTCTTGGAGGTCCTGTAATTGCTTCTTCAGATGATCCTTGAGGGGCGCCGGCACCCAGCGTGGTCCATGAATTACAGAGGTGGCGTTCGGCTTGAGCAGGGTTTTGTATCGGTATGGGAGTGTGCCCATTCCGTCGAACACGCTGTGGTACTGTGTGACGATGTTATGAATGAATGAATGAAAATCGCTTATTGTCACAAGTAGGCTTCAAATGAAGTTACTGTGAAAAGCCCCTAGTCGCCACATTCCGGTGCCTGTTCGGGGAGGCTGGTACGGGATGTAGGCTTGCAAGTTTCCATCGGGCGAGGCCGTCGCCGGTGATGATGACATGGTGTAGACGTGTTGAACAAGCTTGCAGGCACGAGCACCGAGCAGAGATGCTCTGTCAGGCCCGACGATTTCAAACCGCAGCATCGCCTTGATCACCTTATTGGATACCCCCAGTTGACACAAGCCACTGGCAGCTATGGCATTGCCATTGTAGTCAAGGAGCTGGCAGGCTGGTGGAAGAATGCCTGGTTTGGCGCAGATGGTTTTGAGGCCGGATTTCGAGATGAGGTTCGCCAATGCGCCGGTGTCCAGTTTGAACCAGATGCGGGCCTTGTTCACTGTGAGGACAGCAGACCACTCGTCGTCGGGATCCACACTGAGGATCGAGAGGCGTTGCGTAGGTGCGGTGGAAGGCAGCGCATCTGTAATTATGATGCCCACCCGGTATGGGGACTTGAGGCACTCAGCATCCGAGTCCGTTGGGCTGTCGGGATCGTAATCTGGCATGCCTTGTTGTATTGAGCGGACACTTCTGCTCCGCAGCTGGGATCGCTGGCTGCTGAGCGGTGGAGCAGATCTGCAAAGGGCTGCATAGTGGCCAAGCTTGCCACACTGTAGGCACCAGCGTCCTTTTGCCGGACATTGCCGCTTTAAATGGGCGGAGCCACAATTCGGACACGTCATGACGCCGGCGTCAGCGCGTTCCGTGCGCCATCGCGCACGCACAGTGCAGTCGGTCGACGTACGCACCTGCGCAGTCGGGTCGTCGGGATCGTCATCCTCTCGGTCGTGGTGCGCATGCGCAGGAACTTGGGAAAAGCGCGTGAAACGGCCACTCTCCTCGATGCTCAGGTCCCGCGTTTGTGCAATGGCCTGCAGCCGTTCGGCCTTGTGGGAGGCCAGCTTCGCAGTTTCTGCCGCTCTGATGTGGGAGTAACGATTCTTAGCATGCTCATGGACAACGCACGTCTCGATAGCGACAGAGAGAGTCAACTGTTTGACTTTCTGGAGCTGCTGCCGAAGGGAGTCGGAGTGGACCCCGAAAACGATCTGACCCCGGATCATGGAATCAGCCGTCGAGTCATAGTTACATGACTGCGCTAGGATGCGGAGATGGGTGACGAAGGACTGAAAAGGTTCATCCTTACCCTGAAGCCTCTGCTGGAAAAAGTACCGTTCAAAGCTCTCATTCACCTCAATGTCGCAGTGGCTTTCAAACTTCAGCAGGACTGTTTCGAATTTTGTTTTGTTTTCGCCGTCAGCGAACGTAAGGGAGTTGTAGATGTGGATGGCGTGGTCCCCCGCGGCGGAGAGAAATAGCACGATCTTCCTGGGGTCCGATGCTGCTTCAAGGTCGGAGGCCTCAATGTACCAGAGGAACTTTTGCTTGAAGAGCTTCCAATTGGCGCCGAGGTTGCCGGAGATGCAGAGCTGCGGAGGAGGCTGGATGTTTTCCATGTCACCGGATGGCTGCTTGCTGGTCAATGCTGATTCACTCGAGGTTGGTCTGTCAATTTTCAGTATCACTCCGTGGTACCATGATGTGTTAGGCAGGTTGGTTCGATGTGGACTGCACTTGATGCAGCGATGCGAGAAACAGACCTCTAACACTGTAGAAGATCCAACACGGTTTTATTGAACGATAGAACTAACAGACATATTTAACTGTGGGTCGACACTATACTGAACTGACTGGAGACTTTGTACTAGCCTGACCAGACTTACTAGCTACCGCATGGTGTTTATATTGTGCTAGCTCGTGGACTCTGACTGTCTCAGTGGCTGGGTCCAGAGAGAGCGGGAAACCTAGTGCCCTCTGGCTTTATAGTGCTAGTGTCCTGTCTGGTGATTGGCTGCACTGTGCTGTGTGCTTACTGGTCATCCTGTGTGTCAATCACTGCCTGTCTGCATCTCATTATATACATGCGTGGATATTATGACAGTCAGTGGCCATGGTGGGCAGTCAGTGGGGTGCCAGCAAGATGGCTACCTTTCAGGCCAGGGCAATGGTGGCCCATGCCTGAACACTCTGGTCTAATGAGGGCTCACCCCTACACCACGGCCCATCCCATGGTCTCCCCGTCACCTCCTGTTGCTGCCCCCCTTGGACTTGACAGAGGCACCCGGCCCACCTGCCACCCGCCCCTCACTCCCACCCCAGCCTTGCCAGCGGCAGGACCAACAGCCTCTGCATGTCTCTCTCTCTCTCATCGGCCATGGCACCTGTTTTTCGATTTTTAAAACCCCAATTGAAACTTGCCATCGGTAATTTCCCCTGGTCGAGGCAGAGGATCGCGGCGGCCCCGGAGAATACCAGGTGAGGCCCACTAATAATATGCATCACCGTTTACTGTACGCCACTGTCGAGGTGCCAGAGCATGGCAATCTGGCGTGCACCTTTTGGCTTCATGACCGATTCTCGCCGGAAGGGATTCTCCGCCCGATCGCCGATTACGATATCGGCGTTGGGCAACGGGGAATCCCACCGTATGTTCTCCCACCAGAGTAGAATCATTCCTGGTCTGCACTAGCACTTGAATGCAACTCAGGTATCGTGCTGTGAGGTTAACTACAATGTTTTTAAACACCCACCCAGGACACACCCGCACATGACACTGACGCACATGACACCCACATACAGGACACTGACACACAAGACACCCACACACAGGGGACGGATGGACAGGAAACACCACTCCAGGGGACCCCGGACTTCGGGTCGGATGAGGAGCACGACATTATGCCACTGCTATCTCCTAAACCCTCCACCATCGCAGAGACACTCACCTCGGTTGGGCACTTTAGCGATGAGGCCTCTGGTGCACTAACTGGTGCGCACAACACAGCCGTCCCGGTACAGCAGGTGGAGGTAGGAGCAGCTGAGGGGCCGGAAGGTCGGAGGGCAGCCCGGTGCAAGCAACCATCTGCTGACCAGACGGGTCCTGGGTTCCTGGAGTTATCACACCCACCCATAGACACGATGCAGTCACGGACCCAGGGGCGATCGAAGGGGGTGACGGCCGGCTTGCGGCAGCTGCAGACGCAGGTCGAGGAGCCCACTGGCGTCCAGGAGCAGGGAATGGTGCCAGTCATGCGTGCCACCCAGGCCGACACCGCACGGGTGGAGTCCGCAGTGGAGGCAATGGGTGCGACGGTGTCAGACATGGGGAGCAGTCTTTCCGTGGGACTTTCCGTGCAGGCGACGTCTGTGGCCCAGGACATGTCTGCCCTCTCACAGGAAGCCGTGGCCCAGTCCAAGCAGGCCGTGGCCCAGTCTCAGCAGGTTATGGCCCAGTCTGAGCAGGCCATGGGCCAGTCTGAGCAGGCCATGGGCCAGTCACTACAGGCCATCGCTGAGGGCATCGGTGCCATGTCCCAGGTGCTGGCCGGCGTCGCCCAGACACAGACAGGGATGGCCAACTCCCTTAGCTCCATGGCTGCAAACTTGCAGACCCTTGTTGATACCAGGGCGGGCCTCCAGGACTGGCAGTACCAGGTGCCGAGGATGCATCACTTGCTGGATCCGTTCGCACAGCCGACCCATGGAGAGGCCTGGGGGCCATAGGGCACCCCAAGGGAGGAGGAGGTGCTGGGGCCCGTTGCGGGGCCCCATGCAGGGGAGGTCCCGGAACACCACGACACCTCGGACTTCCCCTCTTCAGTCCTGGGTGCATCTGGTGGGCAACGAGCATAACAGGCTGGCAACACCCCATCCCTGTCGCCTGAACCGTGGCCTGGCCCTTCCAGGTCAGGCCGCCCCAGGAAACGTCTGCCAAAGGGGTCCCTAGTCACATGGCAGGAATCACAGGAGTCCACCTCCAGTTCTGCTGTACCAACTGGGGAACCACCTAGATGTAGTCACAGGGCCCATAAGGCCAAAAGGTTAGACACTGAGTAAGTTGGTACGGGTGCAGGGCACAGATTAGATATAGGGGATAGGGCACATGTATGGACTGTTTGTAATCAAAATGACTTTCACATCTACAGAAGCTGCCTTTGTGCTCTGTCCGATGCTTGCAGGGGTGTGGTGTGAGGCGAGCGCCAGTGGGTGTGTGAGGGAAGAGGGCGTCGGCGTCAGGTGAGTGTGCCCACGCCCCCCCTCCCCTCCCTCCCGGGTCGCCTTCGCCATCCCCCCCGTGCAGACGATGGGACCGTGCGCTACAGTGTCACGGCCGCATGCAGGGACGGTCGGGTGGAGGGTGGTACTGTGGCCATGAGTCAGACATTGTCCAACGATGAAGAGCCCGGAGCTCATCGCAGGGCGGGTTGTCTTCATCCTCCATGGCCTGCAATAGACACGCTTCCACCGGCGACCGTGTGAGCCCGGCCCGTTGTGCCGCAGGTGGATGTGCAATGGAGGGGTGGTGTGCATGCGGGTGGGGTGAGGTTGGTTGGTAGTGGGTGGGGTGAGGGTGGTAGGCTGGTGGGGGGGTGGGGTCAGGGTGGTTGGTGGTGGGCGGGTGGGGTGAGGGTGGTAGGCTGGTGGGTGGGTGGGGTCAGGGTGGTTGGTGGTGGGTGGGTGGGGTGAGGGTGGTAGGCTGGTGCCATGCTGTGCTGTCTGTGTCCATACCCAGCGAGTTCCACACCCCCTAGTCTGTGAACCGGGCGGCTATCAACCCGTCCCGTGCCCGGTGGCCCAGCCGGTAACGGTGGGCAGCCTCCCGTCCATGTCCAGCCCGTCTGTCCTGTACATTGCCCCCATCCTCCTCATCTGGGAGGCCTGCCTTTCGTCGTGTTGCTCCTCCCCCTCCCCCTCCCTCTCCTCTGCTTCCAGCACATCGCCCCTCTGCTGGGCTATGTTGTGCAGGACGCAGCAGACCACAACAATGCAGCCGACCCTATCAGACGGGTACTGGAGGACCCCTCCAGAGCGGTCCAGGCACCTGAAGCACATCTTCAGCAGCCCAAAGCACCTCTCTATCACACCCCTGGTCGCTGCATGGACATCGTTGGAGTAACGGTTCTCCGCGTCAGTCTGTGGCCTCCGTATAGGCATAATCAGCCACGACCGCAAAAGGTAACTTCTGTCGTCCAGCAACCAGCCCCTCAGCCGGGGGTGGCGTTCCTCGAACATTGAGGGGATGAACGATTGTGCCAATACGAACGAGTCATGCACACTGCCCGGGTACCAGGCACAGACCACCCGAATGTTAATGGAGTATGTCCCCTTCCTAATTGTGAACACGGCCTTGTTATCAGTTGGTGGCCGCACGCCGACATGCATCCCATCGATCGCCCCCTGGACCATGGGCATCCTGGCCACGGCAGCAAAGCCTGCTGCCCGGGCATCCTGGCTGGTCCGGTCCACAGGGAACTGGATGTAGCATTCCGCGATGGCATACAGGGCATCCGTCACTGCACGGATGCACCGGTGCACCAATGCCTGCGAGATGCTGGACAGGTCCCCACTCAGTGACTGGAATAACACCGTCGCGTAGAAGCTCTGAGCCACCGTAACCTTGACGGCCACGGGGAGAGGGTGTCCTCCCCCACTGCCACGCGGTGCCAGGTGTGCCATGAGATGGCAGATATGGGCGACACACCCTCCCCAGCCACCCCTCCCCGGCACTCACCCTCCCCGGCACTCACACACCCCCCCTCCCCGGCACTCACACTCACCCCCCCATCCCCGGCGCTCACCCTCCACGGCACTCACACTCATCCCCCCTCTCAAGCACGCACCCTCCCCAGCCCCCCCCCCCCACCCCGGCACTCACACTCACCCCCCACCCCCCACCTACGGCCATGCCGTCATTTCTCCGGCGGCTGCCCCACGCCAACCCCTAGCTCCGCGCTGGCCGGCAACAATCAGCATGACTGGTTGGCGCCATTAAAAAGGTTGTTTGATTTACATCGGAGCAGCCCCGGGGCAAATAGCGTTGCACCGGTCCTCGCTATTCTGCGAGGCGGGCGGCGCGATTACCGTCGGTGCGAATTTTTGGCTGCCGGAAAATATCGCGGGCGGTGTCAGAGCGGTGGGGTGGGATTCGCCCCCCCCGGCGATTCTCCGACCCGGCAGGGGGGGGGGGGTCAGAGAATCCTGCCCCATAGCTATTACTGAAACATGGCTAATGGAGGGGCAGGACTGGCAGCTCAATGTTCCGGGGTACAGATGCTTTCGGAATGATAGAATCGGAGGTAAGAGAGGAGGGGAGTTGTGGTTTTGATCAGGGAGAATATCACAGCAGTACTGACACGGGATATATCCGAGCATTCGCCCACTGAAAAATAAGAAGGGAGAGGTCACTTTGATAGGATTGTACTACAGGCATCTTGTTGAAGTTGTACAAGAGATTAGTAAAGCCACCTAAGGGGCAATCTTTTCACACAGAGGGTGGTGAGTGTATGGAACGAGCTGCCAGAGGCAGTGGTCGAGGCGGGTATGATTTTGTCTTTTAAAAAGCATTTAGACAGTTATATGGGAAAGCTGGGTATGGAGGGATATGGACCACATGGGGGCAATTGTGACTAACTTAGTGGTAAAAACTGGGCGGCATGGACAAATGGACCAAAGGGCCTGTTTTCAAGCTGTAAACTACTATGATAAAGGGTGTAATTAATACCCAAGAGGCCAGATTTGGAAGTAGTGTTGTAGAGCTGGAGGATGATACAGAGATAGGGGGCGGAATTCTCCCCCCCCCACGCCGGGTGGGAGAATCGCCCGGGCACCGTGCGAGTCCCGCCACGCCGCCCCGACGCCCGCACGTGATTCTCCCGCCCCTCCCAAACCGGCGTGGTGCGAATCACGGCTGGCCGCTGGGAGAATCGCCGCTTGCCGGTTATAATGGGCGAGCGGCCATTCTCCGGCCCGGATGGGCCGAGCGGCCTGCCCAACACAACAAGTTCCCGCCTGCGCCATCCACACCTGGTCGCTGCCGGCGGGAACAGTGTAGGAACGCTGTGGGGGTGGCCTGTGGGAGGGGGAAGGGGGTTCCTGCACCGGGGGGGGCTCAACAGGGGTCTGGCCCACGATTGGTGCCCACCGATCGGCGGGCCGGCCTCTCTGAAGGAGGACCTCCTTTTCTCCGCTGCCCCGCGGGGCGGCCGCAGGGAGGACGGCAACCGCGCATGCGCAGCTGACGTCATTTACGCGTCGCCGGTCGCATCATTTACACGGCGCCAAGGCCCGGCCCGCGTAAGGAGAATAGGGGGCTGGGAACGGCCTCCGATGCCGGAGTGAAACAGTCCGGTTTTCACTCCGGCGTTGGGACTTAGTCTCCAGATGGGAGAATTGCGCCCAGGGAGAGTGAGGCTATGGTGGGATTGAATATGAACTTGAGGGGAGAAATTCTCCGTAATCGGCGCGCTGTCCGCCGACTGGCGCCAAAAACGGCGCAAATCAGTCCGGCATCGCGCCGCCCCAAAGGTGCGGAATCCTCCGCATCTTGAGCGGCCGAGCCCTAACCTTGAGGGGCTAGGTCCACACCGGACTGATTTCCGCCCCGCCAGCTGGCAGGAAAGGCCTTTGGTGCCCCGCCAGCTGGCGAGGAAATGACATTGTCGGGCGGCGCATGCGTGGGAGCGTCAGTGGCCGCTCACGGCATCCCCGCGCATGCGCAGTGGAGGGGGTCTCTTCCGCCTCAGCCATGGCGGAGACCATGGCGAAGGCAGAACAAAAAGAGTGCCCCCATGGCACAGGCTGGCCCACGGATCGGTGGGCCCCGATTGCTGGCCAGGCCACCGTGGGGGCACCCCCCGGGGCTAGATCGCCCCGGGCCCCTTCCCCCAGGACCCCGGAGCCCGCCTGCGCCGCCTTGTCCCGCCGGTAAGAGAGGTGGTTTAATCTACGCCGGCGGGACAGGCATTCCAGCAGCGGGACTTCGGCCCATCCGGGCCGGAGAATTGCCGGGGGGGGGGGGGGCGCCAACCGGCGCGGCGCAATTCCCGCCCCTACTGAATCTCCGGTGCCGGAGAATTCGGCAACCGGCGGGGGCGGAATTCACGCCAGCCCCCGGTGATTCTCCGACCCGGTGGGGGGTCGGAGAAGCCCGCCCGAGAATTGTAAAAAATGTTTTGGTGAACATGGGGGCTAATGTAGATCAGTCAGCACGAGTTTGATAGATAACTTGGATTTGATGCAGGTAAAAGCATTGGCAGCAGGGTTTTGGATGGACTAAAGTTTATGGAGGGTGAAAGATTAAAGGGCTGCCAGGAGAGGACTGGAATAGTCGAGGCAACAAAAGCAGGGCCGAGAGTTTCACCAACAGGTGGGTTGAGGCATACTGTGTGCTGGGCAAGGTGGAATGAGGCAGGTTTCAGCATAGAGAGTGCAGTACACACTTGTATGACAATATTCTGTGTACCATAAGGTTTTGCACGTGTACGCCTGTGGGTGACAACGACATTGCATTAGTTGGTGAGTGAAGAAATAATCAGGGAATAAACAAAATGAGAAAAAAATAGCACTCAGCTTCTTGAAGAAATCTCTGGCTTTATCCTGGTGTGTTCTAAGTTGAATGATCTGCTTTGTCCCCTTTAACAAGAAACAGCAATGTTAAAAAAGAAAAAGCTGCCGAACCGCATTCTTTTTCCAAACTCTTGACTGGTGACCTGTCAAGATTCTGTGTGGGATTCAGTTGGAAATCTTGGAACGGTAATGTTTAAATGGTAGAAGTCTCAGCAGCACATCCAGTGACAGTCACTTTCCAATGTTACGGTCCCTCGTATGTGAGTCAGGGAATAATGTGACATAATCTTTATTAGTGTCACAAGTAGGCTTACAACAACACTGCAATTAAGTTACTGTGAAAAGCCCCTAGTCGCCGCATTCCAGCACCTGTTCGGGTACACAGAGGGAGAATTCAGAATGTCGACTATCTACTTTATCTATGCCTCTCATTATTTTATAGACCTCTATAAGTTCACCCCTAAGCCTCCAATGCTCCAGGAAAAAAGTCCCAATCTATCCAGCCTCTCCTTATAACTGAAACCATCAAGTCCTGGTATTATCCCAGTAAATCTTTTTTGCACTCTTTCTAATTTAATAATATCCTTTCTATAATAGGATGACCAGAATGTCCAAATTACCGAACATAACGGCCGGGATTCTCCCTTTTTGGGGACTAAGTCCTCACGCCGGCGGGAGAACCGGCGGCAACCACTCCAGCGTCAACAGCCCCCAAAAGTGCGGAATTCTCTGCACTTTCGGGGGCTAGGTGGACGGCGGAGGGGTTGGCGCTGCTCCAAGCAGTGGCGAAGGGACTGCACGAGTTCGCGCATGTGGCAAAGGGCCAGCGTGATCTCACACAGGCACAGAACCGCCAGCATCTTTTAGCCCATGCGCGCGGGGTACTCTTATCCACGTCAGCCATGGTGGAGCTTTACAGGGGCCGGAGCGGAAGGAAGAGGTGCCCTCACAGCACAAGCCCGCCCGCAGATCAGTGGGCCCCGATAGCGGGCCAGGCCACCATGGGGGGCCTCCCCGGGGTCGCGTCCCCCCGAGGGCCACCCCCGCCGACTTACTTGCCAGATCCCATCGTGTGGGACCACGCGTAACCCACGTCGGCGGGACTGGGCAAAAGCGGACGGCCACTCGGGGCCTGGAGATTCGCTGGGGGGTGGGGAGGGGGGGTGGGGGGGTGGGGGGAGAGGGCGCTGCCAATGTCCCCCGGCGTGGCGTGCAACCCGCCCATGCCCGAAAAACAGCGCCGGAGAATTCAGCAGCCGGCTTCGGGCCATCGGGGCGGGATTCGCGCCACCCCCCCAGGAATTCTCCGACCCGGCGGGGTTCGGAGAATCCCGCCCAAGGTCTTTCGGGACTTGTGGGTGGAAACCGGAGCAGCCGGAGGAAACCCATGCAGACACGGGGAGAACACGCAGACTCCGCATAGACATTGATCCAAGCTGGGAATCGAACCCGGGACCCTGGCGCTGTGAAGCAACAGTGCTACTTACTGTTTGGAAGATTATTTTGTGGAAATCCCTATAAAGATGTCAGTATTAACAGTTTCAGCAATAAGTAGCAACTGGAATTCATGCCCCACTGTTCTGAGGTGACACAATGGAAAATATTTTATAGGAAAAGGTCATACTGCTCCATTCAGTGCATTGGTAACATGACCAGTGAGTTAAAATAGACTGAAACTAACCAGGTTAGTCAAGTAGTGCATAATAATTTCCACTGTTTGAAACTGAAGAATAGATACACTGGCAACATTATCTGAGAAGCTGAATTATTACGTTCAGGTTAGAAAAACTCCAGAAAGAGCAATTCTTTTCCTCATGTCTGCGATTTTATAAAGCTGATAGCTAAGTGGCACATTCACAGCATGCCACATCGAACCTCATTATCTGAGATGACAGGTAAAAATTGGAATAACTTTGTTTCAACTGCCAGCCTCACTTCTGTCCATTCATGAAATTTTATATATCTGCGATATAAATCCTTCATTACAGTCCTTATAATTGTAAATGCGGCCCATCAAATAAATTTACGGCATGCAAAATTTCAGATTTTTTAATACAGTGTTTACTTTCTTTATTTCTCAGTATTTCTTTGAAAGTTCTCTCTCCCAACAAGTAGTTGGACAGGCAGCCTGCTTTCAGAACATTGCCAGGAACACTCCATAATAACATAGAAGGTGCAACACGAGAAAGGTCATTTGCCTGCCCCCTCTGGTCCGTGCTGATCTCTTAAGCTTCATAAAAAACCTAAGCTCGGTGAAAGCTGGGAAGCCAGCGAGGAAAGAAAATAATTCTAATTTCTACCTAAGGTCTTTGACGGACATGAGGATGTGAAGAACTTTCTGAAGCTGCTGTCTCCTTTCCGCAGTACAGCCCTTCTTCCATGTTTGAGTGTACACTGTATAAATGGTTTAGCCACATGACTGCGAGCATTTGGTAAAGCAATGTAGTGAGGCAGATATTTCACACTGAGGACACCATGCACCGTTTTGATCTTCATATCACAGTAAGGATTTAGGGATATTGGAACAGGTACAAAAAGGATTAGCAATGGTGTTATCAGAACTGAGAGGTTATTTCTATCAAGGAAGTCTGAAAAGGCTGCGGCTGTTTGCCTAATGAAGATAAGGCTGAGGGGTGAAAAAAAGACAGCCTTGCATTTATACAGTGCTTTCGTGGCCACTAAAAATCTCAAAGCTTTTTACAGCCAATGAAGTACTTTATGAAGTAAAGACAGAAAATGATGGATAAGCTCAACAGGTCTGGCAGCATCTGTGGAAAGAAACGGGGTTAACATTTCGAGTCTAAATGACCCTTCTACAGAACTGAAAAAAGGTAGGAATGTAAAAAATTATATAGTTCGAAAGGGGGCAGAAGAGGTGGGGCAGAATGAAACAGAAAAACATTTTTGAAATGTAGTCACTATTGTAACGTAATTGGCACCAGCCAATTTGCACACAGCAAAGCGTGATAATGACTAGGTAATTTGTTTTTACCATGGAAAACACTTAAGGTCCAAACGTTGTGTAATTTTAAGAAGGAATCAGATATCGCTCTTGGGGCTAAAGGGATCAAGGAAAATGGGGGGAAAGCGGGATTAGAGTATGAATTTGATGATCAGCCACGATCATAATTCTCTCTTCATTCTCCCAGGCATGTTCAATTCTTAGCGGAAGCCCGAACTGGGCATTTGTGACTCGAAGAACTTTCTTCAGCATGGTATTTTGAATGACACAAAGAAATGCTATTAAACTATGTAGACCCCTCCCTGTCTGTGCAATGCCTACATAACGTTTAGCCAAGTATTGGAAATCTCTTAAATCCCACACTATACTTGCACCAGCGTTCAGAAGAAATAATCTAGCAATTAACCTGTAAGCAGTTTACACTAGCTTTACGGAGGACTGCTGGAGGGGGTGGGGTGGGGCGGGTTATTTTTTCATGCAGTTTTAGGTTGTACTCAGCTGTACGAGTCGAAAAGAGAGAATGGACTGGAGTACAAAGTTTCAAAATGGCAGTGCTGGTGTCAAATCAGTTTTGCACACTGACAAATGGTCTGCCTGCTCAGTACGCTGCCAGAGCTCTTTAGGATCATGAACAACTTTATCAAGATGCTATCTGTTTTCAAACGGTAGTGCAGTCCAGATCCCATTTTAAAGTCTCAGTTGGCCTAAAACGGAATGTTACACAGCCAAAATTCGCTCAAATTGCTGATGGTGCACAAAACTAGGGACATAAGGAATTCAAGAAATATTTCTTAACCCAAGCAGTGATTAGAATCTTGAAGCAAAGGTTCCCTTTGGGGAAGATAGATAAGCACAAGGGAGAAAGGAAGAGTATACCATTAGGGATGGATGGAGATTGGTGAATGGAGGCTTGTGTGGAGTATAAATGTTCACAAATGACGTTTTCCCATCTGGGGACTGAGTCCCAAGGTGGGGCAGGAATATGGAGTGTTTCCCACGACAGAGGCCGGTGGGAAAACATGACACATTTCCAGCCCTGACCTAATTAAATATACAACTGGGGGTTTTGCAGAATATTCTGTGGTGGAGCAAGCCAATGGGGCATAGTGCACGTCCTATACGGGGGCCATACTGACTCACTACTGAAGAAAGAAAGTGGACCTCCCGAAAATGAAGATGGATCTCTGGGAGCACCATGAGGCCAGAAATTAGATCTCCCGCGAAGGAAGATGGACCACCAGGAACATTCTGATGCTGGACGATGGAGCCACTTCAGGAAGCCGAATCGGGAAGATCCATCTATAGATGCTCTACCCACCCACTGTTGTGGTGTTCTGAGGTCCAGAGTTGCAGGCAGCCTCTGTCCTAAACTCTGGAGGCAGCCCCAGGCATTGTCCAGATGAGTCCCATCATCTGCACGCCATGTTGTCCCGGATGTTTTTCACACCGGCCTGTTTTTCTGCTGGCATTGTGGAGAATTGAGTCCGAGTGGTCGGACCTTCAGCTGCATTCTATTAGTGGGATGTAAATTAGTTTCCCGCCAACCTCCAGAAGGTTTCCTGATTCACCATGACAGGCACCAGTGGAAGATCCCTCTGTAAATTCATGTGTCTGCGTAAATGCGATTTTTGTGGCTCCCACTGAATTCTCCCCCACCCCAGCAGCCATTCAACCCACTGACACGGGCTTGGAGAATTCTGCCCTGCCTAGTTTGACCCATTGACCTGTTTCTGTGATGTAAATTCCATGTCACATTCAATCAATAATTTACGACGTAAGTTAACTGCTTGAATTATAAATGAAATATAAAACTAGCAGATGGATGTAATTTGACAGGCAAATTCAACTTGCCTCTAATTTCCACATTTGTATATATTTTGCTCTACGCAGGGAGAAAAGTTTTTTTCAGGCTTTTCTTTTTCATCTCCTTGACTGAATGCTATGCAGAATTATATTTCCATGTCTGCTGATAGCCCTGTGGTACCTCATCAAGCACCTATTCTTCATGAACAAGCCTAATGAGTGCTGGCAGGCAACTCATCCATGGCAACAATTATGGCCAATCCAAAACCTGTCCTTGCACAAAATCAACATACGTGTACCTTTTTCAACAAGGTTTACGAGATGATAATCTTGTACATCAATTCAAGCTAATGTTTTCCTTACTGTAGCCCAAGAACATGGTGCTCCCAAAACTATCCCCTGCTGAGATCGACAGCACAGCCCAGTGTACTTGGAATCATTCTGCCCTGCACAATTAATTATAACACTGCCATTTATGATTGGCATTTTTTATTGATTAGCATTGACTGATCAATCAATTTAATGAGTATCAACTGGTCAAATCACATGTCTGAAGGAGCCTGTGAGCTTCCATTGGATAGTGAATGTGGTGAAGAATAATAACTTCATAAGTACAGTTGATCTTTTTATGTTAACTTTTTAACTTGCCATGGGTTTCCAGTGCTAATATGCTTTGGCTCTTTAAGTTATTCATAAATTTAATATACCCAGTTCATTTTTTTTCAATTAAGGGGCAACTTAGCATGGCCAATCCACCTACCTGCACATCTTTGGGTTGTGGGGCGAAACCCACGCAGACACGAGAAGAATGTGCAAACTCCACACGGTCAGTGGCCCAGGGCCGGGATCAAACCCGGGTCCTCAACGCCGTGAGGCAGTAGTGGTAACCACTACGCCACCATGCTGCCCCATGTTCTGGCTTTTTCAAGTGTTCCTCACCATGTTAGTTTGTTTGTGGCCTATTTCTATTTAATTCCAAATTGGATTAATGTTGTGTGATTATGTCAGAATTGGATGATGAGACCTGGGAAAAAGAATGTCGATAAATCTGTTTAAAAATTGAGACCAACTCGGTACAGAGAAATATTTTATGTGTAAAGTCCGGTTCCTAGAATGATACTGTGCAGGAGGAGGCCATTAAATCCATCACGGGCAGCACGGTAGCATTGTGGATAGCACAATTGCTTCACAGCTCCAGGGTCCCAGGTTCGATTCCGGCTTGGGTCACTGTCTGTGCGGAGCCTGCACATCCTCCCCGTGTCTGCGTGGGTTTCCTCCGGGTGCTCCGGTTTCCTCCCACAGTCCAAAGACGTGCAGGTTAGGTGGATTGGCCATGATAAATTGCCCTTAGTGTCCAAAATTGCCCTGGGTTATGGGGATAGGGTGGAGGTGTTAACCTTGGGTAGGGTGCTCTTTCCAAGAGCCGGTGCAGACTCGATGGGCCGAATGGCCTCCTTCTGCACTGTAAAATCTATGATCTATGACATTTACCTTATACTGTATTTTCTCACTCTTCCTGACAAAATACATCAATTCAAACTTCTTCTCTGGTAAATTTCAACTGCCATTTCTTTGCCCATTTCATTGTCCATGTCATCCAGAAGTCTGCTGTTACCCTTCTCGGTGCTCATCGTACTTCTAAGTTGTCACCTACAAACTTTGAAATTATGCTCTAGTTACCCAAGTTCAGGTTATTCTTGTATATCGAAAAGAGCTATAGCCCTAATATCAGTCCCTGGGAAACACCACTGTAACCGTCCCCCAGTCTGAAAAATAACTGTTTTCCATTACTCGTTGCTTTCTGTCCCTGAGAAACAAATTGTAGCCATGCAGCCATTATCCTTTTAATTCCATCGGGCGCAATTAAATGAAAAACGTTCAGAATGTCATATCAGGCGCCATATCCTGGGTGATTTCCAGCGAGATTGTGGCCTGTGTCTAACAGCACTTAGTGCTGAAAATGAGCACCAACAAGCTTCTCGCTATTAATGGCTGTTCCACCAACTGACTTGTCAGACTCGTGCCCGGCTGCTCCCCCCTAACCAGGGGGAGCTGCTTGTAAACGCTGCCTCACAACCCTATCAGTCAGCATGCAAGCATGGCATCACACAGACCTGCTCCACGCTTTGGGAATGCCAATCTAGCCAGGCTTCTGGACACCAAGGAGGAGAGACGGGACATCCTGTTCCCTGAGGGAAGGGAGGGACGGGGAGGAGGCGGAGGGCCACAAATGCCACCTGGGAGACAGTGCCAGGGGCTGTCAGTCTGGGCAGCGTGACCATCGTGCATTGCAGGAAGAAGACCAGCGACCACCACTGAGCTGTAAGTGTAAGTGAACACCGGCCCCCTGGCATCAGTTCCGCCTGCCATCACTCCCAACAAATCTGCGGCTGGCTCCTCACACCCTCCCACATCTGGGGCGAAATTCTCCCAAACGGCGCGATGTCCGCCGACTGGCGTCCAAAACGGAGCCAATCAGACGGGCATCGCGCTGCCCCAAAGGTGCGGAATGGCATCTTTGGGGGCCGAGCCCCAACATTGAGGGGCTAGGCCGACGCCGGAGGAATTTCCGCCCGCCAGCTGGCGGAAACGGTCTTTGGTGCCCCGCCAGCTGGCGCAGAAATGACATCTCGGGGCGGCGCATGCGCGGGAGCGTCAGCGGCCGCTGACAGTTTCCCACGCATGCGCAGTGGAGGGAGTTCTGCTCTTGTGCCCCAGCACACCCTGGCACCAACCAGCACAAGCCCGCCAATCCTGCATGTGCGGTGCCCACACATTCCGCTTCCAGTAGACACTCCCGGATGCATCAAATCCGTGGCTCATAATGCTCCCTCTCAGTCCCCGCAGGAGAAGTTGCCTCCATTGGGCGTAAAAGTGCCCAGACAGGGGGGCAGAGTTCCAAATATCAGGGGCGAGATTCTCCGACCCCCCCGCCGGGGGGAGGTCCGTGCTGGGGTGGAGGTTGGGGGGGGCTCCGTGCCAGGGTGAAGGTTGGGGGGGGTCCGTGCCGGGGTGGAGGTTGGGGGGGGGTGTCCGTGCCGGGGTGGAGGTTGGGGGGGGTCCGTGCCGGGGTGGAGGTTGTGGGGGGGTCCGTGCCGGGAAGGGGGATGGGGGCTCCGTGCCGGGGTGGAGGTTGGGGGGGGGTGTCCGTGCCGGGGTGGAGGTTGGGGGGGGGGTCCGTGCCGGGGTGGAGGTTGGGGGGGGGGGGTCCGTGCCGGGGTGGAGGTTGGGGGGGAGGTCCGTGCCGGTGTGGAGGTTGGGGGGGGTCCGTGCCGGGGTGGAGTTTGGGGGGGTCCGTGTTGGAGTGGAGGTTGGGGGGGGTTCCGTGCCGGGGTGGAGGTTGGGGGGGGGGGTCCGTACCAGGGTGGAAGTTGGGGGTGGTCGGTGCCGGGGTGGAGGTTGGGGGAGGGTCCGTGCCAGGGTGGAGGTTGGGCGGGGGGTCCGTGACGGGGAGGGGGATGGGGGGTCCGTGCCGGGGTGGAGGTTGGGGGGGGTCCGTGCCGGGGTGGAGGTTGGGGGGAGGTCCGTGCCGGGGTGGAGGTTGGGGGGGTCCGTGCCAGGGAGGGGGATGGGTGGTCCGTGCTGGGGTGGAGGTTGGGGGGGTCAGTGCCGGGGTGGAGGTTGGGGGGGGGTCCGTGCTGGGGTGGAGGTTGGGGGTGGTCCGTGCCGGGGTGGAGGTTGGGGGGGGTCCGTGCCGGGGTGGAGGTTGGTGGGTTCCGTGCCGGGGTGAAGGTTGGGGGGGGGGTCCGTGCCGGGGTGGAGGTTGGGGGGGGGTCCGTGCCGGGGTGGAGGTTGGGGGGGGTCCGTGCCGGGGTGGAGGTTGGGGGCGGGACCGTGCCGGGGTGGAGGTTGGGGCTGGGTCTGTGCCGGGGTGGAGGTTGGGGGGGGGTCCGTGCCGGGGAGGGGGATGCGAGGGCAAGTGAGTTGGTCCACCTGGCCAGGTGCCAACCTCCAACAGTTGGACCCATGCGGTCCATGCCACCTGGCTGGGGGGAGGAGGGGATATGGGCAATGATGACATGTGGAGGTTGGGGGGGGGTCCGTGCCGGGGTGGAGGTTGGGGGGGGTCCGTGCCGGGGTGGAGGTTGTGGGGGGCTCCGTGCCGGGAAGGGGGATGGGGGCTCCGTGCCGGGGTGGAGGTTGGGGGGGGTGTCCATGCCGGGGTGGAGGTTGGGGGGGGGTCCGTGCCGGAATGGGGGATGGGGGGTCCGTGCCGGGGTGGAGGTTGGGGGGGGGGGTCCGTGCCGGGGTGGAGGTTGGGGGGGAGGTCCGTGCCGGGGTGGAGGTTGGGGGGGGTCCGTGCCGGGGTGGAGTTTGGGGGGTTCCGTGTCGGAGTGGAGGTTGGGGGGGGGGGTTCCGTGCCGGGGTGGTGGTTGGGGGGGGGGGTCCGTACCAGGGTGGAAGTTGGGGGTGGTCGGTGCCGGGGTGGAGGTTGGGGGAGGGTCCGTGCCAGGGTGGAGGTTGGGCGGGGGGTCCGTGACGGGGAGGGGGATGGGGGGTCCGTGCCGGGGTGGAGGTTGGGGGGGGTCCGTGCCGGGGTGGAGGTTGGGGGGAGGTCCGTGCCGGGGTGGAGGTTGGGGGGGTCCGTGCCAGGGAGGGGGATGGGTGGTCCGTGCTGGGGTGGAGGTTGGGGGGGTCAGTGCCGGGGTGGAGGTTGGGGGGGGGGTCCGTGCCGGGGTGGAGGTTGGGGGTGGTCCGTGCCGGGGTGGAGGTTGGGGGGGGGTCCGTGCCGGGGTGGAGGTTGGGGGGTTCCGTGCCGGGGTGGAGGTTGGGGGGGGGGTCCGTGCCGGGGTGGAGGTTGGGGGGGGGTCCGTGCCGGGGTGGAGGTTGGGGGCGGGACCGTGTCGGGGTGGAGGTTGGGGCTGGGTCTGTGCCGGGGTGGAGGTTGGGGGGGGTCCGTGCCGGGGAGGGGGATGCAAGGGCAAGTGAGTTGGTCCACCTGGCCAGGTGCCAACCTCCAACAGTTGGACCCATGCGGTCCATGCCACCTGGCTGGGGGGAGGAGGGGATATGGGCAATGATGACATGTGGAGGTTGGGGGGGGGGGGTCCGTGCCGGGGTGGAGGTTGGGGGGGGAGTCCGTGCTTGGAAGGGGGATGGGGGTTCCGTGCCGGGGTGGAGGTTGGGGGGGGTCCGTGCCGGGGTGGGGGATGGGGGGTCCGTGCCGGGGTGGAGGTTGGGGGGGGGTCCGTGCCGGGGTGGAGGTTGGGGGGGGGAGGTCCGTGCCGGGGTGGAGGTTGGGGGGGGGTCCGTGCCGGGGTGGAGGTTGTGGGGGGGTCCGTGCCGGGGTGGAGGTTGTGGGGGGGTCCGTGCCGGGAAGGGGGATGGGGGTTCCGTGCCGGGGTGGAGGTTGGGGGGGTGGTCCGTGCCGGGGTGGAGGTTGGGGGGGGGTCCTTGCCGGGGTGGGGGATGGGGGTCCGTGCCGGGGTGGAGGTTGGGGGGGGGGTCCGTGCCGGGGTGGAGGTTGGGGGGGGCTCCGTGCCGGGGTGGGGGATGGGGGGTCCGTGACGGGGTGGAGGTTGGGGGGGGTCTGTGCCGGGGTGGAGGTTGGGGGGGGTCCGTGCCGTGGTGGAGGTTGGGGGGGGGTCCGTGCCGGGGTGGAGTTTGGGGGGGTCTGTTCCGCGGTGGAGGTTGGGGTGGGGGGTCCGTGCCGGGAAGGGGGATGGGGGGTCCGTGCCGGGGTGGAGGTTGGGGGGGGGTCCGTGCCGGGGTGGAGGTTGGGGAGGGGTCCGTGCCGGGGAGGGGAATGGGGGGTCCGTGCCGGGGTGGAGGTTGGGGGGGGGGTCCGTACCGGGGTGGAGGTTGGGGGGGGGGTCCGTGCCGGGGAGGAGAATGGGGGTTCCGTGCCGGGGTGGAGGTTGGGGGGGGTCCGTGCCGGGGTGGAGGTTGGGGGGGTGTGTCTGTGCCGGGGTGGAGGTTGGGCGGGGGGTCCATGCCGGGGTGGGGGATGGGGGGTCCGTGCCGGGGTGGAGGTTGGGGGGGGTCCGTGCCGGGGTGGAGGTTGGGGGGGGAGGTCCGTGCCGGGGTGGAGGTTGGGGGGCGTCCGTGCCGTGGTGGAGTTTGGGGGGGTCCGTGCCGGAGTGGAGGTTGGGGGGGGGGTCCGTGCCGGGGTGGAGGTTGGGGGGGGGGTCCGTACCGGGGTGGAAGTTGGGGGTGGTCGGTGCCGGGGTGGAGGTTGGGGGAGGGTCCGTGCCAGGGTGGAGGTTGGGCGGGGGGTCCGTGACGGGGAGGGGGATGGGGGGTCCGTGCCGGGGTGGAGGTTGGGGGGGGGGGGTCCGTGCTGGGGTGGAGGTTGGGGGGAGGTCCGTGCCGGGGTGGAGGTTGGGGGGGTCCGTGCCAGGGAGGGGGATGGGTGGTCCGTGCCGGGGTGGAGGTTGGGGGGGGTCAGTGCCGGGGTGGAGGTTGGGGGGGGGTCCGTGCCGGGGTGGAGGTTGGGGGTGGTCCGTGCCGGGGTGGAGGTTGGGGGGGGTCCGTGCCGGGGTGGAGGTTGGGGGGTTCCGTGCCGGGGTGGAGGTTGGGGGGCGGTCCGTGCCGGGGTGGAGGTTGGGGGGGTCCGGTCCGGGGTGGAGGTTGGGGGGGGGGTCCGTGCCGGGGTGGAGGTTGGGGGGGGGTCCGTGCCGGGGTGGAGGTTGGGGGGGGGGTCCGTGATGGGGATGGGGGGTCCGTGCCGGGGTGGAGGTTGGGGGGGTCCGTGCCAGGGAGGGGGATGGGTGGTCCGTGCCGGGGTGGAGGTTGGGGGGGGGGTCAGTGCCGGGGTGGAGGTTGGGGGGGGGGTCCGTGTCGGGGTGGAGGTTGGGGCTGGTCCGTGCCGGGGTGGAGGTTGGGGTGGGGGTCCGTGCCGGGATGGAGGTTGGGGGGTTTCGTGCCGGGGTGGAGGTTGGTGGGGGTCCGTGCCGGGGTGGAGGTTGGGGGGGTCCGGTCCGGGGTGGAGGTTGGGGGGGGGGCTCCGTGCCGGGGTGGAGGTTGGGGGGGGGTCCGTGCCGGGGTGGAGGTTGGGGGTGGGTCCGTGCCGGGGTGGAGGTTGGGGCTGCGTCTGTGCCGGGGTGGAGGTTGGGGGGGGGTCCATGCCGGTGAGGGGGATGCGAGGGCAAGTGAGTTGGTCCACATGGCCAGGTGCCAACCTCCAACAGTTGGACCCATGCGGTCCATGCCACCTGGCTGGGGGGAGGAGGGGATATGGGCAATGATGACATGTCGTCGTTCCCCTCCCCCCCACCAGGCCGTCATGTTTTCCGATCATCCAGCGATGTTCGCCGCCGTGGCGGCAGCCGCTCATGTCTATGTTGCCCTGGATGAGGAGGAGGAGGAGGAGGAGCGTGCCAGAGAGGCGGCGCAGGCTGCCGCAGAGGGACAGGCGGCAGCCGCCCAGGCTGGAGGGACACCTGACCGACAGGACGAGGAGGGGGAGGAGGACGTCGCGGGCCCACGGCAACGGAGGCACCCGAGGGCGCCCCGTGTGTACCGGCCCCGGCAGTCATACCAGGACCTCACGGACCGGGAATGCAGGAGGAGACTCCGGATGAGCCGGGAAACCGTGGCACACATCTGCCACCTGCTGGCACACCTGTCACCGCGTGGCACTGGCGGGGGACACCCTCTCCCCGTGTCCGTCAAGGTTACGGTGGCCCTGAACTTTTATGCAACGGGGTCATTCCAGGCACCGAGTGGGGACCAGTCCGGCATATCGCAGAAATCGGTGCATCGGTGCATCCGGGCAGTGACAGATGCCCTATATGCCATGGCGCACCGCTACATCCGCTTCCCCGTGGACCGGGCCAACCAAGATGCCCGGGCCGTGGGCTTCTCTGCCGTGGCCGGGTTCCCCATGGTCCAGGGCGCGATCGATGGGATGCACGTCGCCGTGCGGCCACCTGCAGATAACAGGGCCGTGTTCACCAATAGGAAGGGGACCTATTCGATGAACGTACAGGTGGTCTGCGACCACCGCATGATGATCCTGCACGTCTGCGCCCGTTACCCAGGCAGTGTACACGACTCATACGTGTTGTCGCGGTCATCCATCCCCGGCATGTACGAGGGACGCCATCCCCGGCTGAGGGGCTTGTTGCTGGGAGACAGGGGCTACCCATTGCGATCGTGGCTGATGACGCCTATACGGAGGCCACGCATTGAGGCGGAGAACCGCTACAATGATGCCCATGTAGCGACAAGGGGAGTGATAGAGAGGTGCTTTGGCGTGCTGAAGATGCGTTTCAGGTGCCTGGACCTCTCTGGGGGCGCCTTCCAGTATCGGTCAGATAGGGTCGGCCGCATCATTGTGGTGTGCTGCTTCCTGCACAACATAGCCCAGCAGAGGGGCGATGTGCCGCAGGCAGAGGTGGGCGGAGTGGAGGAGCAGCAGGAAGAGGCACAGTCCTCCCCAGATGAGGGGGATGGGGGCAATGGTCAGGGCAGACGGGGTAGACACAGGCGGGTGGCTGTCCACCGTTACCGGCAGGCCCAGCGGACACGGGACAGACTGATAGCCGCCCGCTTCACTGACTAGATGGGCGTGGGAATCGGGTAGTATGGCCACAGACCGCACACCATGGCAACAGCCGACCACCCCCACCCCCCACCCATCCACCCACCCAGCACCCTCAACCCCCTCCCCAACCCCACCCACCCCACCCGCATGCACACCACTCCCCCCCCATTGCCGATCCACCTGCGGCACAAAGGGCCGGGCTCACACAGTTGCGGGTGGACACGTGTCTATTGCAGGCCATGGAGGATGATGACAACCCGCCCTGCGGTGAGCTCCTGGTTCTACATCGTTGGACTATGTCTGACCTATGGCCACAGTACCACCAGCCACCCGGACCATCCCTGCATGCGGCTGTGACACTGCAGCGCACGGTCCCGTCCTCTGCCCGGGGGATGTTGATGGCGGCCCAGGGGGAAGGGGGCAGACTCACCTGGGGCTGAGGTAAGACCACCCCTCACACACACACTTGCGCTCAACGTACATGACACCCCCGCACGCTTTGGACAGAGCACAAAGGCAGCTTCTGTAGGTGTAACATTGACTTTAATAACCAAAGAAGTTCACGCACGTGCCCTAGCCCCTAAAACTCATCTGTGCCCTGCACCCGTGCCAACTTACTGTGTCTAATTGTTTGGCCTTACGGGCCCTTTGACTACATCTACGTGGTTCTCCAGATGGTACAGCAGAACTGGAGGTGGACTCCTGTGATTCCTGCCCTCTGACGCTGGATCCCTTTGGCGGCCGTTTCCTGGGGCGTCCTGGCCTAGATGGGCCAGGCTGCGGCCCGGGCGACTGGGATGGCGAGCTGCCAGCCTGTCCTGCCCGTTGCCCACCCGATGCACCTGGGACGGAAGGGGGCGGAGTCCGAGGTGTCGCGGTATACCGGGACCTCCCCTACAGGGGGAGCCGGGACGGACCACACCACCTCCTCCTCCCTCGGGGTGCCCGATGGCCCCCAGGCCTCTACATGGGTGGGGGATGCGAACGGACTGGCCATCCGACGCCCCCCCCGACATCTGGCGCTGCCAGTCCTGGAGGCCCGTGCTGGTATCGACAGGGGTCTGCAGGTTTGCAGCCATGGAGCCCAGGGTGTTGGCAAACCCTGTCTGTGACAGTGCGACGCCGGCTCGCACATGGCCACTGGCGCCGATGCCCTCAGCGATGGCCTGCAGAGACTGGGCCATGGCCTGCTGGTACTGGGCCATGGCCTGCTGAGACTGGGCCATGGCCTGCAGAGGCTGGGCAATGGCGTTGAGCGCCTCTGCCATCTGGCGCTGGCACTGGCTCATGGCCTCCTGTGAGAGGGCAGCCATTTCCTGGGCCACAGACGCCGCCTGCACGGAAAGCCTCGCAAATCGTTCCCCATGTCTGACACCGTCGCACCCATTGCCTCCACCGCGGACGCCACCCGTGCGGTGTCAGCTTGGGTGGCACGCATGACCGGCACCACTCCCAGCTCCTGGACGCGGGTGGACTCCTCCACCTGCGACTGCAGTCGCCGCAAGCCGCCCGTCACCCTCTTCGCTCGTCTCCGGGTTGGTGGTTGCATCGGATCTATGTGTGGGTGTGGTAACTCCAGGAACCCGGGATCCATCTGGGCGGCAGATGTTCGCTTGGGCTGGGCTGCCCTCCGACCGCTCGGCCCCTCTGCTGCTCCTACCTCCACCTGCTGTACCGGGACGGCTGTGTTGTGCGCACCAGTGAGTGTACCAGGCGCCTCATCACTAAAGTGCCCAACCGAGGTGAGTGTTTCTGCGATGGTGGAGGGTGTTGGTGACAGCAGTGGCGTTGTGTCGTGCTCTTCGTCCCACTCTGAGTCCATGGCACTTTGGGGTGGGGGTTCGTCTCCACCCATCCACTCTGAGTCACTGTCCGGTATTTCGTCTTCCTGGGTAGTGCTGTCCCGGGTAGGGGTGTCCTGGGAATTGCTGTCCAGGGTAGTAGTGTCCCGGGTAGTGGTGTCCCGGGTAGTGGTGTCCAGGGTAGTGGTGTCCCGGATAGTCGTGTCCCGGGTAGTGGTGTCCTGGGTAGTGGTGTCCTGGCTCGGATGTGACGGGGGCCTGTGGCTGCCCCCCTCATCGCTGGGTGGTCGCTCCTGCACGTGACGGGGGTGTCGTCTCCCTGTTGCTCCAGGTCTCTCCGTCTCCCGTGGCCTCCGAGGGGCATCCTGCGGGCGTCGCATGCTAGAGGGTCCGTGTCTCTCCGTCTCCCGTGGTGTGCGAGGGGCATCCTGCGGGCGTCGCATGCTGGAGGGTTCGGGTGGAGGGGGGATATGGGGAGGGGGATATGGGCGAGGGGGATATGGGGGAGGGGGATATGAGGGATATGGAGGAGGGGGGATATGGGGAGGGGGGATATGGGGAGGGGGATATGGGGGATATGGGGGAGTGGGGATATGGGGGAGGGGGGATATGGGGGAAGGGGGATATGGGGAGGGGGGATATGGGGGAGGGGGGATATGGGGAAGGGGGATATGGGGAGGGGGGATATGGGAGAGGGGGGATATGGGAGAGGGGGATATGGGGGAGGGGGGATATGGGGAATGGGGGATATGGGGGAGGGGGTGATATGGGGAGGGGGGATATGGGGAGGCTCACCCTGCCTGCTCTGACGAGGTTGTTCACCTTCTTGTGGCACTGTGTGCCTGTCCGTGGTGTCAGGGCCGCAGCGGTGACGGCCTCTGCCACTTCCCACCACAGACGCCGGCTGTGGCGTGGGGCAACTCTGCGGCCGTGCCCGGGATACAGGGCGTCCCTCCTCTGCTCCACCGCGTCCAGGAGCGCCTCCACATCCCGTGACTCGAACCTCGGGGCTGAGCGGCGGCCAGCCATCCAGTCGGGTGTTGCGGTCGGGTGTTCCGGTCGGGTGGGGTGGAGCAGCGCGGCCTTATGAGCCGTCACGCCGTGCGGCGCGTATGACGCTGCACGGCGTGAACCACTGCGCAAGCGCGAATCCCGTTACGTCGCTGCTAGCCCATTTCGGGCCGGAGACTTTCGACCCATTTTTCCGACGTGGCGCAAGTTGGATTTGCGCTGTTTTTTGCGCCAATCGGCGGACTTTTCGCCGATAACGGAGAATTTCGCCCCCTATCTCTTATAAACCTTTCCAAGATTTTGCCCACAACAGAAGTAAGGCTCACTGGTCTATATTTACCGGGGTTGTCTCTACTCCCCTTCTTGAACAAGGTGACAACATTTGCTATCCTCCAGTCTTCTGGCACTATTCCTGTTGACAAAGATGACTTAAAGATCAAAGCCAAAGGCTCAGCAATCTCCTCCCTTGCTTCCCAGAGAATCCTAGGATAAATCCCATCTGGCCCAGGGGACTTATCTATTTTCACCCTTTCCAGAATTGTTAACACCTCCTCCTTATGAATCTCAAGCCCTTCTCGTCTAGTAGCCTGAATCTCAGTATTCTCCTCGACAACATTGTCTTTTGCCTGTGTGAATACTGACGAAAAATATTCATTTAGCACCTCTCCTATCTCCTCGGACTCCAAGCACAACTTCCCACTACTGTCCTTGACTGGCCCTACTCTTACCCTAGTCATTCTTTTATTCCTGACATATCTATAGAAAGCTTTAGGGTTATCCTTGATCCTACCTGCCAAAGACTTCTCATGTCCCCTCCTGGCTCTTCTTAGCTCTCTCTTTAGGTCCTTCCTAGCTAACTTGTAACTCTCGAGCGCCCTTACTGAACCTTCGTGTCTCATCTTTACATAAGCCTCCTTCTTCCTCTTGACAAGTGTTTCGACTGCCTTAGTAAACCACGGTTCCCTTGCTCGACCACTTCCTCCCTGCCTGACAGGCACATACTTATCAAGGACACGCAGTAGCTGTTCCTTGAACAAGCTCCACATTTCCATTGTGCCCATCCCCTGCAGTTTTCCTCTCCACCCGATGCATCCTAAGTCTTGCCTTATCGCATCATAATTGCCTTTCCCCCAGATATAACACTTGCCCTGCGGTATATACCTAACCCTTTCCATCACTAAAGTAAACGTAATCGAATTATGGTCACTATCACCAAAGTGCTCACCTACCTCCAAATCTAACACCTGTCCTGGTTCATTACCCAGTACCAAATCCAATACAGCCTCGCCTCTCGTTGGCCTATCTACATACTGTGTCAGGAAACCCTCCTGTACCCATTAGGCAAAAACGGACCCATCTAAAGTACTCGAACTATAGCGTTTCCAGTCAATATTTGGAAAGTTAAAGTCCCCCATAACAACTACCCTGTTGCTTTCACTCCTATCCAGAATCATCTTTGCAATCCTTTCCTCTACATCTCTGGAACTTTTCGGAGGCCTATAGAAAACCCCTAACAGGGTGACCCCTCCTTTCTTGTTTCTAACCTCAGCCCATGCTACCTCAATTGACGAGTCCTCATCAAACGTCCTTTCTGCCACCGTAATACTGTCCTTGACTAACAATGCCATCCCTCCCCCTCTTTTACCACCTTCCCTGAGCTTACTAAAATATCTAAACCCCAGCACCTGCAACAACCATTCCTGTCCCTGCTCTATCCATGTCTCCGAAATGGCCACAACATCGAAGTCCCAGGTACCAACCCATGCCGCAAGTTCACCCACCTTATTCCGGATGCTCCTGGCATTGAAGAAGACACACTTTAAACCATCTTCCTGCCTGTCGGTACACTCCTGCAACTTTAAAACCTTACTCATGACCTCACTACTCTCAACCTCCTGTATACTGGAGCTACAATTCAGGTTCCCAAGCCCCTGCTGAACTAGTTTAAACCCTCCCGAAGAACATTAGCAAATTTCCCCCCCAGGATATTGGTACCCCTCTGGTCCAGGTGTAGACCATCCCGTTTGTAGAGGTCCCACCGACCCCAGAATGAGCCCCAGTTATCCAGAAATCTGAAACCCTCCCTCCTGCACCATCCCTGTAGCCACGCATTCAACTCCTCTCTTTCCCTATTCCTGATCTCGCTATCACGTGGCACGGGATACAACCCAGAGATAATAACTCTGTTTGTCCTAGATCTAAGTTTCCACCCTAGCTCCCTGACTTCCTGCCTTACATCCGTATCCCTTTTCCTACCTATGTCGTTGGTACCTATGTGGACCACGACTTGGGGCTGCTCCTGCAGCCCGCACAGTACTTTCTAAGTTGCTGCACATTTGGTGCGTATGTGTACCTTTCCCAACGGGTGTTGGTGGTGAATCATCTCCTTGAATTGCTGCAGCCCCCACGATGCTGAGGAAGTCATGGATAGCAGCATTTAGCGAGATGGTCATACTACAGGTGAGGATTTCACAGGCAAAAAGGGAATGGGTGACTATCAGGAACAGTAAAAGCCATGGGTGGCTCTGCTGCTCAGTCTGGTGGGAGAAAACTAGTGGCAGGGCCAAAGTGATAGGGAGGGTGATTCAATAGTTATGGACACAGACAGACGCTTCTGTGGCTGCAAACATGAATTGAGGATGGTATGTTGCTTCCCTAGTGCCAGGTCCGGGATGTCACGGAGCAGCTGCAGGGCATTCTGGGGGGGGGGGGAAACATCAACAGCCAGTGGTCGTGGTAAATATTGGTACCAATGAGATAGATAAACAAAGCGATGAAAACCTGCAACCGAGTATGGGAAGTTAGGAGATAAACTAAAATGCTGGACCTCAAATGTAGTAATCTCAGAATTACTCCCAGTTCCACACACTAGAGAGGCCAGGAGAAGAGGATAGATCAGATGAATGTGTGGCTGGAGTGATGGTGTAGCCGGGAGGGTTTCAGATTCTTTTTTTTTTTTAATTTAGAGGACCCAATTCATTTTTTTTCCAAAAAAGGGGCAATTTAGCGTGGCCAATCCACCTAGCTTGCACATCTTTTGGGTTGTGGGGGCGAAATCCACGCAAACACAGGGAGAATGTGCAAACTCCACACAGACAGTGACCCAGAGCCAGGATTGAACCTGGGACCTCAGCACCGTGAGGCCATAGTGCTAACCCACTGCACCACCGTGCTGCCAGCGGTTTCAGGTTCTTGAGGCACTGGGACTGGTTCTTGGGAAGGTGGGACCGCTACAAACCGGACAGGTTGCACCCGGACAGAGCTCGGACCAAGGTCCTTGCGGGGACTTTTAATGGTTCTGTTGGGTAGTATTTAAACCAGTGCAGCAGGGGGGGTGGGATCCCAGGAGGTAGGATCAGATAGGTTAAATTCAGATCAAGAAAATGGAGGTAGAACATTAGCTAGAGAATAAATCAATGGAAAACCAGTGGGAAGCACGAAAAAGTGAGATCCTAAATGCACAAAGTAGACATGTCCTCTCCAAAAATAAGAGTGGTACTGCCAAATCTAGACCCTCCCCTACTTGTTTAAAGGAGTACAGGGGATGATCAAACAGAAAAATAAAGCATTCGGTAGGCACAAAGAACTAAATACTGCAGATAGCCAAGAAGAGTACAGGAAGTGCAGGGACAAACTCAAAAGAGCAAATAAGGAAATAAAACAGAGGGCATGAAAAACTTAGCAAGCAAAGTGAAATAAAACCCAAAGAAGTTTTACTGATATATTAATGGTAAAAGGTTAATTAAGTAAAAAGTGGGACCTGTCAGAGATGAAGATGGGAACTTGTGTGTAGGCACAGAAGCTGTGTGAAAAGTTTTAAATGAATAGTTTGTCTCCGTGTTTACAAAGGAAATGGATAATGTAGATATAGTAGTCCAGGAGGAACAATACTGGAGGCGATACCCCTGCTGAGCAGGAACTGACGCAGCTCATCACTCATGAACGAGGATCGCCTGTCACTGTGGACGTAGGCGGGGAAACCGAACAAAGCGAAGATTGTGTTGAGGGCCTTGATGACGGTGGCAGACGTCATATCGGGGCATGGGATGGCGAAGGGGAATCTGGAGTACTCATCGACCACACTGAGAATGTACGTGTTATGGTCGGTGGAGGGGAGGGGCCCTTTGAAATCCACGCTCAGGCGTTCAAAGGGGCGGGAGGCCTTCACCAGGCACGCACGGTCTGGCTGGTAGAAGTGCGGTTTGCACTCCGCACAGACCTGGCAGGCCCTGGTGATTGTCCGTACTTCCTCGACGGAGTAGGGCAAATTGCGGGCCTTTATGAAATGGTACAACCGTGTGACTCCCGGGTGACAAAGGCTGTCGTGCAGGGTCCGGAGTCGGTCTACTTGTGCGCTGGCACATGTACCTCGGGATCGGGCGTCTGGGGGCTCGTTGAGCTTGCCGGGGCGATACATAATCTCGTAGTTGTAGGTGGAGAGCTTGATCCTCCACCTCAAGATTTTATCATTTTTGATCTTGCCCCACTGTGTGTTATTAAACATGAAGGCAACTGACCATTGGTCACTGAGGAGTGTGAATCTCCTGCCGGCCAGGTAATGCCTCCAATGCCGCACCGCTTCAACAATAGCTTGGGCCTCCTTTTCGACGGAAGAGTGCTGAATTTCGGAGGCATGAAGGGTGCGGGAAAAGAATACTACGGGCCTGCCTGCCTGCTTGAGGGTGGTGGCTAGGGCGACATCTGATGCGTCGCTCTCCACTTGAAAGGGCAGCGTCTGCGTGCATCGCAGCCTTGGCGATATCGGCTCTGATACGGTCGAAGGCATGTTGCGCCTCGGCTGTCAGGGGAAAATGGGTGGACTGGATGAGTGGGCGGGCCTTGTCCGCATAGTTTGGGACCCACTGGGCGTAGTATGTGTGGTGAATGTATTATACCAATAATCCACCACTGTATCAGTACCATGCTTTGCCTTTGTATTTGCATCTATGCTGTGTTGTTGCCCTTGTGGGCTCCATCTATGGGCCATTGTATGGCATCATCCATAGGGGAACATGTTGAGACATGCATGGGCTCCGCCCATGGCTCCTCCCCTTAAGAGGTGTATAAAGAGCAGTCGACCTGTAGGCGGCGCACAATATTGTATCAGTCGCAGGCAGGCACTGTTCTAAGTTGATTAAAGCCACGGTTTACTTTTACTCTTGTCTCAAGTGAATTGATGGTCGCATCAATTTAATCAACTTAACGCAACTATGGAATCAGCCCTCAAACCTGACCATCTGGAACTCGATCCGCAGGCCGCGGAGGCGAAAGACATTTTTTCGCACTGGCTTTGATGCTTCAAGGCTTATCTCGCAGCCGCCTCCACGCCTTCCGTCACTGACAAACAGAAGCTGAGCCTCCTCCACGCACGGGTGAGCCATCGGATCTCTGTTCAACTCGACAAAACTTACTCCTATATAGATACCCTGGCGAAGCTCGAACACCTCTATGCGCGGCCCATGAACGAGATCTACGCGCGACACATCCTCACCACTTGCCGCCAGCGTCCCGGGGAGTCGCTAGATGCCTACCTACGCGACCTCAAAGCCCTCGCACGCAACTGCAATTACTAGGCCGTTACGGCCACTCAGCATATGGAACTTGCCATCCGAGACGCCTATGTGGCAGGAGTCTGGGCGAACGACGTGCGACAGCACCTACGCAAAAAGGGGGCCCTGGACCTGGATGAGACGGTAAAGTTAGCCTCCTCTCTGGAAGTAGCGTTCCACAGCCTTACCGCGTTCCCGGCTGACCACGCGACCCCCTCGTGGAGCCCCACCACAGACTACCCCAGGCTTGTGCCGCACGGCCGCCCGCCCATCATGGGGGCTACCCTGCTATTTCTGCGGCCAGTCCCAACACCCCCGGTAGCACTGCCCGGCCCTGCAACGTGAACTGCAGCAGCTGCGGGAGAAAAGGACATTTCGCCAAAGTCTGCCTGGCCAGGTCTGAGAACTCTAACTCACAGGCCCGATCCTCAGACTCACAGGCCCGCAGACCCCACAGCGTGGCAGCGTGTCTGCCAACTCCGCCCCCCTCATCAGCCTCGTGCTATCCGTGGGAGCAGCCATCTTCCAGTCCTCACAGCACGTGCGACTCACGGGGACCGCCATCTTGGCCATCCTCCCCCACACGGCGGGCCACATGCGATCCATAGGGGCTGCCATCTTGGCTGTCATCTGCTATGCCGCTCGACCAACATGGGCAACGGAGCCGCCCCAGCGCCTCCGACCACGCCAACTACCCGCAACTCAGCGCGGTCACCCTGGACCAGTCGCAACCCAAGCACCTCCGGAGCTCCATGATGACCGTCCAGGTAAACGGGCACGAGACGCCTTGCCTCTTCGACTCCGGGAGCACAGAGAGCTTCATTCATCTGGGCAAGGTAAGACGCTGCTCGCTCCCAATTTTCCCGGTGCACCAAACCGTCTCTCTCGCCTCTGGGTTGCACTCAGTGCAAATCCGAGGGTGCGCTACCGCAACCCTAGCAATACAGGGCGCCGAGTATACCAATTTTTACCTATATGTGCTCCCAGACTTCTGCGCTCCTCTCCTATTGGGACTAGATTTCCAATGCAAGCTCAGGAGCCTAACCCTGAAGTTCGGGGGGCCCCTGCCCCCACTCACCATATGCAGCCTCATGACCCTAAAAGCCGACCCTCCCTCACTCTTCGCGAACCTCACCGCCGACTGCAAACCAGTCACCACCAGAAGCAGGCGGTATAGCATACAGGACAGGACTTTTATCAGGTCTGAGGTCCTGCGTCTCTTGCGGGAGGGAGTCATCGAGACCGGCAATAGCCCCTGGAGAGCTCAGGTGGTGGTCGTCAAGACCGGGGAAAAGTTCAGGATGGTGGTTGATTACAGCCAGATCATTAACCGGTTTACGCAACCCGATGCGTACCTCCTTCCCCGGATTGCAGACATGGTAAACCAGATCGCACACTACCGGGTGTTCTCCACGGTGGATCTGAAGTCTGCATACCACCAGCTCCCAATCCGCCCGGAGGACTGCCACTACACGGCGTTTGAGGCAGATGGCCGCCTTTTCCACTTCCTCCGAGTGCCTTTTGGTGTCACGAACTGGGTTTCGGTGTTCCAAAGAACAATGGACCGAATGGTGGGCCAGTACGGGCTGCGGGCCACGTTTCCGTACTTGGACAATGTCACCATCTGCGGTCATGATCAGCAGGACCACGTCGCCAACCTCCACCGATTTCTCCAAACCGCCCAAACCCTCAATCTCACCTACAACAAGGAGAAATGCGTTTTCCACACGACCAGACTAGCCATCCTCGGCTACGTCGTGGAGAACGGGGTTCTAGAACCCGTCCCTGACCGTATGCACCCCCTCCTGCCAGTCCCCCTCCCCTACTGCCCCAAGGCCCTGAAGAGGTGCCTCGGGTTCTTCACATATTATGCCCACTGGGTCCCCAACTATGCAGACAAAGCCCGCCCACTAATCAAGGCCACCATCTTTCCACTGGCAACGGAGGCCCGCCAGGCCTTCAGCTGTATCAAGGGGGACATCGCCAAAGCCATGATGCATGCAGTGGACGAGTCCGTCCCCTTCCAGGTGGGGAGCGACACATCAGAGGTCGCTCTCGCCGCTACCCTCAATCAGGTAGGCAGACCGGTAGCGTTTTTATCGCGCACCCTCACCACCTCTGAAATTCGACACTTCTCGGTCGAAAAAGAAGCCCAAGCCATTGTGGAAGCCGTACGGCACTGGAGGCACTACCTCGCTGGTAGGAGGTTTACCCTCGTCATCGACCAACGATCGATAGCCTTCATGTTCAACAATACGCAGCGGGGCAAAATCAAGAACGATAAGATTTTGAGGTGGAGGATCGAACTCTCCACCTACAACTATGATATAGTATATCATCCTTGGAAGCTCAACGAGCCCCCAGATGCCCTGTCCCGCGGCACATGCGCCAGCGCGCAAGATGACCGACTACGGGCTATCCACGATGACCTCTGCCACCCGGGGGTCACCCGGCTTATCCACTATATCAAGGTCAGCAACCTGCCCTACTCCACCGAGGAGGTTAGAGCTATGACCAACTGCCAGATCTGTGCGGAGTGTAAACCGCACTTCTATCGACCAGATACGGCCCACCTGGTAAAGGCATCCCGGCCCTTTGAGCGCATCAGTATCGATTTCAAAGGCCCCTCCCCTCCAAAAACTGCAATACTTATTTCCTCAATATTATTGATGAGTTCTCCCGCTTCCCCTTTGCAATCCCTTGCCCCGATATGACCACGCCCACCGTCAGTAAAGCCCTACATAGTGTCTTCACCCTGTTTGGTTTCCCCAATTATGACCACAGTGACCGGGACTCATCGTTCATGAGCGACAAACTGCGTCAGTACCTGCTCAGTAAGGGCATCGCCTCGAGCAGGACTACCAGTTATAACCCCAAGGGAAATGGGCAGGTGGAGAGGGAGAACGTGACGGTCTGGAAGACCATCCCATTGACCCTGCGGTCCAGGAATCTCCCAGTTTCTCACTCGCAGGAGGTCCTCTCCGATGCGCTCCACTCTATTAGGTCCATACTTTGCATGGCCACAAACGAGACCCCTCATGACCGTCTATTTGTTTTCTCGAGGGTATCTACCTCAGGGGCCTCACTTCCGTCCTGGCTGAAGACACCAGGGCCAGTCCTACTCAGAAAACACGTCAGGAGCCATAAGGCCGATCCTCTGGTAGAGAGGGTCCAGCTCCTACACTCAAATCCTGAGTAAGCTTATATCGAACACCCCGATGGCCAACAGGATACGGTCTCCCTCCGGGACCTGGCACCCGCCGGTTCCACCACCACCACCACTATCACCACCGCCACCCCTCCACTATATCTTGCCAAACCTACCATGACCAGCGCCCCCGCCCCTCTTTGGCTCCCGCACATCCTCTCGCCCACCATCCCCCCTTCACCGGTCCACAGGAATGAAGCTCCAGAAGAGACACTTCCAGAGTCCACGTTTGTGCCCGCACCAGCGCCCCCACTACCGATGCCAGCATGGATGAGCTCGACACCCGGGCCAGCAGCAATGGCAGAGCTTCGGCGATCACAGCGCACAATCCGTGCGCCGGACCGGCTGAACGTTTGAACCCGTCACCCCCGCCGGACTTTATTTTTTTAACAGGGGGTGAATGTGATGAATGTATTAAACCAATAATCCACCACTGTATCAGTACCATGCTTTGCCTTTGTATTTGCATCTATGCTATGTTGTTGCCCTTGTGGACTCCACCTATGGGCCATTGTATGGCATCATCCATAGGGGAACATGTTGGGACATGTATGGGCTCCGCACATGGCTCCTCCCCTTCATGGGGGGTATAAAGAGCAGTCAACCTGTAGCCGGCGCACAGTATTGTATCAGTCACAGACAGGCACTGTTCTAAGTTGATTAAAGCCACAGTTTACCTTTACTCTTGTCTCGAGTGAATTGATGGTCGCATTAGTATGAAAAGAACCCCAGGAAGCGTTTGAGGGCCTTGGGGCAGTGGGGGAGGGGGAGCTCCATGAGGGGGCGCATGCAGTCAGGATCGGGTCCAAGAACTCCGTTCTGGACCACATAGCCAAGGATGGCTAAGCGGTTCATGCTGAACACGCACTTCTCCTTGTTATAGGTGAGGTTTAGGAGAGTGGCAGTGTGGAATTTTGCAAGGTTGGCATCGTAGTCCTGCTGATCGTGGCTGCAGATGGTGACATTGTCTAGGTAAGGGAAGGTGGCCCGCAATCCGTACCGGTCGACCATTCGGTCCATCTCCCTTTGGAAGACCGCGACCCTGTTGGTGATGTCGAAGGGAACCCTGAGGAAGTGATAGAGACGACCATCTGCTTCGAAGGCGGTGTATGGACGGTCCGCCTTACGCATGGGGAGCTGGTGGTAAGCGGATTTGAGGTCTACAGTTGAGAAGACCCGGTACTATGCAATCTGATTGACCATGTCAGATATGCGTGGGAGGGGGTACACGTTGAGCTGTGTGTACCTGTTGATGGTCTGGCTGTAGTCCACGACCAATCTGTGTTTCTCCCCAGTTTTAACTACTGCCACTTGGGCTCTCCAGGGGCTGTTGCTGGCCTCAATGATGCCTTCCCGAAGCAGCCGCTGGACCTCTGACCTGATGAAGGTCCTGTCCTAGGTGCTGTACCGTCTGCTCCTGGTGGCGACGGGTTTGCAATCCGGGGTTAGATTTGCGAAAAGGGAAGGAGGGTCGACCTTTAGGGTCGCGAGGCCGCACACAGTAAGGGGTGGTAGGGGCCCGCCGAATTTCAAGGTTAGGCTCTGGAGGTTACATTAGAAGTCCAGGCCGGGTAGCAGGGCAGCGCAGAGATTGGGGAGGACGTGGAGGCGGAAGCCGCTGAATTCTATGCCCTGGACCGTGAGCGTGACTGTACAGTACCCCCGGATCGCCACAGAGTGGGATCCAGAGGCCAGGGAGATTCTTTGATTGGCGGGGTGTACCGCGAGGGAGCAGCACCTTACCGGATCAGCGTGGATGAAGCTTTCGGTGCTCCCGGAGTCCAGTAGGCAAAAGGTTACGTGCCCATCGATCTTAACGCTGATCGATGCGGTGGCCAGGTTGTGCGGGCGAGACTGGTTGATGGTGACCGAGGTGAGTCGTGGCTGGTCGTCGCCGGTGTCGGATGACGGGGGGCACGGGTCCTGGATTGATGGTGGTGCCCATGTGCCATGGGGGGGACAAGATGGCGGCGCCTGGATTTCTTGGGGTGGACAAAATGGCGGCGCCCACTGATCGTACGTGGCGGGGGTTGAAAAAGATGTCGGCACCCATGGGCCGCCGAGGGGAAGATGGCGGCGCCCACTGGCCGTGCGTTGTCTGAGGGGGAGAAGATGGCGGCGCCCACTGGCCGCGCGTGGTCCGGGGAGGTGAAGATGGCAGCGCCCATTGTGCATAAACGAGGGGGGTCGGTGCGATAGCGGTGACTGCGCGGGCCTGGCACACCGCGGTGAAGTGTCCCTTCTTACCGCAGGACTTATAAAGGGCAGCGCGAGCCGGGCAGTGTTGGCGGGGGTGTTTTTGTAGGCCGCAAAAGTAACATCGGGGACCCCCAGGGTTGGCTGGCAGGCGCATGGCGGAGGCATATTGGCTGGGTAAGGCCCTCGCTGGGGCGGCCGTCTGTGGGGTCTACGATACATAGGAGGGGTGGGCCGCGCGGCTGGGGGTGTAGGCCTGAATATTGCGCGAGGCGACCGTCATGGATAGCGCTAGCTTCTTTGTCTCTGCGAGATTGAGTGTGGCCTCCTCTAAGAGTGGTTGGCGTATGAGGTCTGACCCAATCCCTGTAACAAAAACGTCCTTCATAAGGAGGTTCGAGTGTTCCGTGGCCCTAACGGCCTGACAGTCACAGTCTCTGACTAGTGGAATTAAGGCACGACAGAAGTCTTCTACAGACTCACCAGGGAGCTGACAGTGAGTGGAGAGTATGTGTCTGGCGAAGAGCGTGTTCGTCCGCTGAGCGTGATTCTCTTTAAGTAGCGCCATGGCTTCGTCATAGTTCGGCGCGACCTGGATAAGAGGAAAGACGTTGGAGCTCAACCTCGAGTACAGTATCTGTATTTTCTGAGCTTCCGGAATTGGGTCTGGTGCAGACCTGATGTACGCCTCGAAACAAGCTAGCCAGCGCTGAAAGTCCTTTTTGGCGTCACTTGATTGCGAATCCAGCTGCAGGTGATCCGGCTTGATGCGGACGTCCATGTTCTGAAAATCTTAGAGAAATAAATTGATGCACGATCAATTGAACAGAGACAAGAGTTGAATACAACAGGCTTTATTACTCTAAGATGTGTGGCCTCCCACAGCAGCTGGCGAAATGGCTGCTGCACGGAGGACACACATATTTATAATCCACCTACTGGGCAGAGCCAGCAGGCAGGGACTACCGCTGGACCTGTAGCACAGGGTCTTACCGTACATCTCCTAATATATATACAACAGTGGTTTACCACAGTCACATAGAAAGGCATGGGCTAGTCAGGGATAGTCAGCATGGATTTGTTAAAGGAAGGTCTTGCCTCACAAATTTGATTGAATTCTTTGAGGGAGTGACAAGAAGGTTTGATGAATGTAGTGCAGTCGATATTGTGCACATGGATTTTAGCAAGGTGTTTGACAAAGTCCCAAAGGCAGATTGGTACAAAAAGTTAAAGCCCATGGGATACAGGGCAATGTGGAAAATTGGATAAAAGGTTGGCTTAGTAACAAGAAACAAAGGGTAATGGGAGATGGCTACCCTTACAATTGAAAAGTTGTTTCAAGACGTGTTCCACAGGGCTCGATGTTGGGACCCTTACTGTTTGTGTTATATATTAACGATTTGGATGTGGACGCGGGGAATGCGATTGAGAAATTTGCAGATGACACAAAGAGTGGCCAAGTGGTGGGCAGTGTAGAGGATGGCTATACTCTCAAAAATTATATAGAGGATTGGTGGAGTGGCCGATGAAGTGGTAGATGGATTTTAACACAGAGAACTATGACATCATGTATTTAGGAAGGTCAAACAGTTATAGGGAGTACACAATAAATTGGAATATACTAAGAGGGGTAGTTGAAGTGAGCGATTGTGGCATAAAAGTAGACAGGTCCCTAAAGGCAGCAGTTCAAGTAGACAAGGTTGTGACGAAAGCATATGGAATGCTCTCCTTCATTGGCAGAGATATAGAATATAAAAGTAAGGATATAATGTTGGAATTGTACAAGATACTGGTGAGGCCACAGCTGCAATATTGTTTGCAGTTCTAGTCACCATATCGCAGGAAGGATGTAATTGCTCCGGAGAGAATGCAGAGGAGGTTTACAAGAATGTTGCCAGGACATGAAAAGCGTAGCTATGATGAGAGATTGGATACGTTGGGGTTGTTTTCCTTACAACAAAGAAGGCGGAGGGGTGACTTAATGGACGTGTACAAAATTATGAGGGGAAGAGATAGAGTGGACTGTGTAAAATTGGTACGCTTGATGGAGAATTCTAGAACCAGGGGACATAGATTCAAGATAAGTGGCAGAAGAAGGTTGAGAGGGGACGTGAGGAAGAACTTTTTTACGCAGAGGGTAGTGGGATCCTAGAATTTTCTACCTGAGTTGGCAGTGACGGCAGACACCCTAAACCCTTTAAAAAATGTCCTGGGTCTACAATTAAGATACAGGGCTACGCATCGGGTGTAGGAAGGTGGAATTAGACAGGGTTAATTTTGCTTGTGCTTGCACCCATTCTGACCTGGGACATTTTGACCCCCCCCCCCCCCCCCCCCGTTGTCCTTTTCCCCAGCTGTTCTTCCCCCCTCGTTCTTCCCTTTCTTTATTCCTTGTTGCTTTAGTGGCCCCTCTGCGAGACCCCATCCCTCCCTCGCTCTATTGGCTGTCAGCTTCAAACAGGTCCTGGAACAGGTTGATGAATGGCTTCCACATCTTGTGGAAACCCTCTTCCAACCCCCGGATGGAGAATTAGATTTTATCTGGGTGGAGAAATTCCGACAGGTCGGCCAGCCAGTCTCCAGCTATGGGTGGTGCTGCTGATTGCCAGCCGAACAAAATTCTTCGGTGGGCAATTAGGGAGACAAAGGCAAGGGTGTCGGCCCCATGAATAGTTCTGGCTGGTCTGATACCCCGAAGATTGCCACTTCCGGGCTTGACTCCACCCTCACCCCCACCACCTTGGACATTGCTTCAAAGAAGGCTGTCCAGAACCCAACAAGTCTGAGGCATGACCAGAACATGTGGGTGTGGTTGACCAGGACTCCCTGACTCTGTTCAGATTTGCCCTCCACCTCTTAGAAGAACTGCTCATTCGGGTTCGAGTTAGGTTCACTCTGTGCACCACTTTCAATTGCATTAGGGTTAGTCTTGTGTATGTAGAGGTGGATTTGGCCCTCTTCAGTGCTTTGTTACAGAGTCCCTACCCTATTTCTATCCCTAGTTCTTCCTCCCATTTCTCCCGTGACCCGTACAGCAGGGAGCGTGCCCTCACTAACAGTCGCCCATACATGTCCCTGTAGTTCCCGCACCCAGGTTGCCCATGTGCAACAGTTCCTTTAACAGTGAGTGTCTCGCTATCCATGGGTTTGCTGTCGTCTCCGTGCGGAGGAAGTTTATTACTTATAAGTATCGCATTTCATTTCTGTTGGATCGTTGTAGTTCCTCTAAGGCCTCTCGCCTGTCCTCTGTGTAGAAGTCCATAACTGTCAGTGTCTTTCCATCCTGTCTCCACCTCTTAAAGGTGGCGTCCATCGCTGCTGGCGCAAACCTTGGTTGCCACAGATGGGGGCCATGGTAGACATTTTGGTCAGACCGAAATGTTGTCTCATTTGGTTCCAGGTCCGGAGTGTGGCTGCTACAACTGGTCTTGTTGAGTGTTTGGATGGCGGGGATGGGAGTGCTGTTGTGGCAGGGGATCGGAGGGATGTCCATATGCAGGAACTCTCCTCCATCCTCACCCATTCTGTTTCTGGTGCCTTCACCCACCCCCTCACTCTCTCTGCTGTGGTCGCCCAGTGGAGTATTGTAGGTTTGAGAGGGCCAGGTCTTTTTTTTTTCTGTAGGGAATCTTTGGAACTGATCTCAATCTTTTTCCTATTTTCTCTTTGAAAGCACTTGATTTAAAACAGTGACTGTTCACAATTATCTTTCTTTCTGAAGAAACTATTGATTCTTTCCCCATGTGAGCACTTTTTTCTTCTCCCTTACAGGGTTTTGTGCTGAGGATGTTCATTCTTGAGTGGTTTGTCATGTAGCTATTCTCCGCAGACGTGACTTGTTGTTGGTGGGTGGAAGAGAAATCACAATCAAACTGCTCTTACCATTCAGAACTTTACTGTAGTAAGAAATGTGCAGTGTGACCAAGTGTGGTGCTTATTCCATTACTGGAGAAGTTGTATTTCACTTGAGACAATGGCAATATTGAATCTTTTGATTTGTTCCAAAATTTAGATCACTGTTAATTGTAAAAACTGACCTCACTTCTATATTTTAGGAAGGCAATCTGATCAAAATTAACAATATTCTCAGTATCTAACTCCTAATTTGTTTCCTTCTGTATGAATTGCAACATTATTGTTTAAATCCCCAGTATATCTCGTGACTGAAAACATCTCTTCCACATATATGTCTTGGTCTTCTCCACTCCTCACCTCCAGGAACAAATGTCTTATTTTCTATCCCTTCCTCATGTCTTTAGGTAGTTTCCACTAAATGCATCTACACTATTCACCTCAACTAGTCGGTGTGGTAGCAAGTTCCGTATTCTAATCACTCAAACAAACAGGTGGACTTGAGTGCTGTACAACATGAGAGCTAAATGCAAATCAACTGTTTGAAAGGGATTGCTGTTGCGCGATTCACAAATGGATTGGCCGTCTCAAACTCTGTCAACTAACCATATATTCAGCTACATGATGGATCCACCACCAGTGTTATTTAAACGACCAAACACCCAACTTCTGGCTGAGATACTCTTGACTTACTTTTAGTGGTACAGAATTAGAGAAATTACTGTATTGATTGTTGATTGATGAGTCTTGATCATGTTTTGGATTTTCACGGTATGAATGGTGGATTTTGACAAGGAGATGAAAGGAGTTAGTTGGTCTGTCAGGGGAAAGTATGCTCAAAGTAATGGGGCGGCTCTGGCTGCAGCATAATTTGGAAATCAAGTCATAGGCAATGGAGAGGGAAGCAGTGTGCAGAGGAAGGGAGGAAGCATCTGAGACCCCTTTGCTCCAAGGGGCTGTATGTGGTACTCTGACTTTACAGTTACACTTCAGATATTCACATTTCAGTACATCTTTTACACACCACCATAGTGTCTGCTGGACTAAAGTTCCGAAATAAAGGTCAGCAACAAAAACAAATCTGTAACAACTTAATGCTATGTTGTTCTCTGCCTTGCTCTATGCAGATGGCTTTGATGTGTAGTTTTGATCTCTCCTACTCCTGCTCCTGCTCCTCCCGCTCCTCTGTCTTACATACCTCTAGGATTAACTCCCTACTGGCATATATGATAATACCACAGATTCAAGGACACTTTCAATAAAACATATAAAATGGAACTATGTACCCTTTGCAATCCCTTAGTGCCTGTCTTACGAGTGCCTTCCTTTTGCCTGTCCTCGAGCTCTTTTTTAATTCATTTATGGGTGTCACTGGCTAGGCCAAGATTTATTTCCCATCCTTCTGTGCCTCCGAACTGGTGGCTTGCTAGGCCCTTTCAGAGGGCAGTTAAAAATCAACCACATTGCTGTGGATTTGGAGTCACATGTAGGCCACACCAGGTAAGGATGGAAGATTTTCTTACCAAAGGATATTAGTGAATCAGATGGGTTTTTACAAGAGTCAACAAGGATTTTTTGGTCATCATTAGACTTTTAATTCCAGATAGTTATTAAATTCAAATTCCACCATCCAATGATCCAAATATGGACAAAAGAACTGAACTCCAGAGGTAAAGTAAAAATGACTTCCCTTGATATCATGGCAGCATTTGACCAAGTATGGCAACAAGGAGCCCTTGGAAAAATGGAGTCAATGGGAACAGGTCCAGACGATGCGACTAGAGAGAGGGATAATCACAGGTTAAAGAGATGTGAATTGTCTCAAGCCAGGACAGTTGGTAGGATTTTGCAAGCCCAGGCCAGATGGTGGGGTGTAAATGTAGTGCAACATGAATCCAATGTCCCGTTTAAGGCCATACTCACATGTGCGGAATTTGGCTATCAGTTCCAGCTCGGCGATTCTGCGTTGTCTCGCGTGCTGAAGGCCCGAAAGCTAGTGATTGCAAACAAACCTGTTGGACTTTAACCTGGCGTTGTAAGACTTTTTACTGTGCCCACCCAAGTCCAATGCCAACATCTCCACTTGTAGGAGTGATACCTGGCACAAAAGAAGATGGTTGTAGTTTTTGGAGTCCACTAGTTTTTGCAGGACATCCCTGCAGGAGTTCTTCAGGATAGAGTTCTAGGCAACCAGTTTCAACTGCTTCATTAATGACTTCCCTTCCATCATAAGGTCAGAAGAGGGGATGCTCGCTGATGATTGCACAATGTTCAGCACCATTCTTTCTCCTCAGATGCTGAACTAGTCCATGCCCACATGCAGCAAGACCCGGACATCATTCAGGCTTGGGCTGATAAGTGACAAGTAACATTTGTGCCACACAATTGTCAGTCAATGACCATCTTCAACAAGAGAGAATTTATCCATCTCCCCTTGACATTCAATGTCATTAACTCTCTATCACATCCTGGGGTTACCATTGACCAGAAACTGAACTGGACTAGCCATATAAATACTGCGCCTCTCAAAGCAAGTGAGAGTATGGGAATTCTGTGATGAGTAATTCACCTCCTGACTCCCCAAAGCACAAGGCACAATCACAGGAGTGTGAGTTGATACTCTCCTTGCTGGATGAGTATAGCTCCAAGAACTCCAAGAAGCTTGACTTCATCCAGAATAATTAAGCAGTCTGCTTAATTGGCACTCCCTCCACCACCGATAGGCAGTGGCAGCAGTGTGTACCATCTACAAGATGCACTGCAGCAACTCACCCAGGCTCCTTTGACAGCACCTTCCAAACGCACAACCTTTACCTCTGGAAGGACAATGGCAGCAGATACATAGAAACACCACCAGCAGCAAGTTCCCTTCCAAATCACACTCAGCATCCTGACTTGGAGATCAATCACTATTTCATTACTGATAGCACTCTGGGTGTACCTACACCAAGTGGACTGCAGCGGTTCAAGAAAGAAGCTCACACCATGTTCTCAAGGGTGATTAGGGATGGGGAAAAAATGCTGGTCTAGCCAATTACACCCACATCCTACCAAAAAAATTTAAAAGGACTTTAAGATACCCGGAGGTCGTGAAAAGCGAAATATAAGGTACAAAGTCAATATCTGTACTAGTGGCTGCAGGTCTCTGATTAAGTGACAGTGCTTCTTCATCGGAGGTGAAGGTTGGGATGGAAAGCAAGAGGCCCTCCGTTACACCATTTGCAGTCACTAAATTAAATTTTCCCCCTCTACCCTTGATAGAAATTACTGTATGCAATGTTTATTTATTGTAAGAAGTTTTACAACACCAGGTCCAACAGGTTTGTTTGCAGTCACTAGCTTTCGGAGTGCAGCTCCTTCATCAGGTGAATGAAGAGGTGGGTTCCACAAACACATATATGGACAAAGTCAATGATGCAAGATGATACTTTGAATGCTAGTCTTTGCAGGTAATCAAGTCTTTGCAGGTCCAGACGATGTGACTGGAGAGAGGGATAATCACAGGTTGAAGATGTGTGAATTGACTCAAGCCAAGACAGTTGGTAGGATTTTGCAAGCCCAGGCCAGATGGTGGGGTGTAAATGTAATGCAACATGAATCCAATGTCCCGGTTAAGGCCGTACTCACACGTGCGGAATTTGGCTATCAGTTCCTACTCGCGATTCTGCATTGTCTCGCGTCCTGAAGGCCCGAAAGCTAGTGATTGCAAACAAACCTGTTGGACTTTAACCTGGTGTTGTAAGACTTCTTACTGTGCCACCCCAGTCCAATGCCAGCATCTCCACATCATGGCTACCACTGACACCGCAAACTGCCGGCTAAAAGTGGAGAGGATCTCCAAGAAGATCGCGCTTATAGACACTGACATCAAGTTTCTACAAAGATGCAAGAAAGCAGACAAGATCCCGAAAGGACGACAGATCATAAACCCACTCAAGTCAACCTACAACACAGACTATGCTGAGAGACTCTGCCGTCGCACCTCTCTCACACTCCTCAACCAGCTCGTTCACCAGCTCTACAGCAGACGCTGCAACCTGGAAACCAAGATAGAGGCCATATTCTCAACTTGTGCTCAGGACACAGCAGACGAGACTACGGTACTACGCCACCTACATGCACACCAAGAACAGGAAGCTTGAGAAACTCGGCATCACCATCAGCAGCAACCAAGCCACCCCTGGTACCATAATAGAAAACAATACGGGGAAATCCATTGTCAACTTGTCGGACTGCGCACTTCAACCAGACGAAATCAAAGTCCTCAGCAGAGGGCTCAATTTCTACACCACCACCAAAATGGACCCCATCAGCCTCGCGGCAGACACGGAGGAATTCATCAGGCAAATGAGGCTCCAGGAGTTTTTCCACAGACCCCAAGAGGCCTACAGCGAAACCAATGAGACAAGCAATGAACCTTTACAGCAGACCGAGAGATCTGCGGTGGAGCAACCGAAGAGGAAAGAGTCGAATTGGACCCCCCCCCCCCCCCCCCACCCCCGGAAGGCCACTGCCCTAGACTCGACATGTATGCTCAAGTCGTCAGGAGTCGCATCAATGCCAGATTCATCAGTCGCATTCATAAGGCAGCCCCGAACATCACCCAAGCACAACGCAACGCCATCCGCGCTCTCAAGACCAATCGCAACATCGTCACCAAACCAGCAGACAAAGGAGGAGCCACCATCATACTGAACAGAACGGACTACTGCAAAGAGGTATACCGACAACTGAAGAATCAGGAACACTACAGACAGTTACCGCAGATCCGACCAAGAATTACACTCGCCACACCCAACAGACTGATCAACACCTTGCATCCAGATCTTCAGAGCACCCCATGTGCTCTCATCTCATGTACTCCTCGCGTTGGAGATCTCTACTGCTTCCCGAAAATATACAAGGCCAACACACCAGGCCGGCCTATTGTATCAGGCAATGGCACCTTGTGTGAGAACCTCTCTGGCTACATCGAGGGCATCTTGAAACCCATCATACAAGGTACGCCCAGCTTCTGTCACGACACGACGGACTTCCTACAGAAACTCAGCACCCCTGGACCAGTTGAACCAGGAACATTCCTCGTCACAATGGACGTCTCGGCACTCTATACCAGCATCCCCCATGACGACGGCATTGCTGCAACAGCCTCAGTACTTAACACCGACAACTGCCAATCTCCAGACGCAATTCTGCAGCTCATCCGCTTCATTCTGGATCACAACGTCTTCACCTTCGACAACAAGTTCTTCATCCAGACACACGGAATAGCAATGGGGACTGAATTCGCACCTCAATACTCCAACATCTTCACGTACAAGTTCAAACAAGGCTTCTTTACCGCACAGGACCTTCAACCGACGTTATACACCAGGTACATCAGTGGCATTCTTTTCTTTTGGACCCAAGGCGAAGAGTCACTGAAACAACGACATAATGGCATCAATAACTTCCATCCCACCATCAGACTTACCATGGACTATTCTCCAGAATTGGTTGTATTCTTGGACACACACATCTCCATCAGGGACAATCACCTCAGCACTTCGCTTTACTGGTAGCCCATGGATAACCTCACAATGTTCCACTTCTCCAGGTTTCAGCCGAAACACAGTAAAGAAGCCATCCCCTATGGACAAGCTCTCCGTATCCACAGGATCTGCTCAGACGAGGAGGAGCGTAACAGACATCGACAGACGCTGAAAGACTTCCTCGTAAGAACGGAATGTGGCGCTCGACTCATCGATTGAAAGTTCCAACGTGCCACAGCAAACAACCGTACTGACCTCCTAAGAAGACACCCCGGGACACAACCGATAGACTACCCTTCGTCGTCCAGTACTTCCCCGGAGCGGAAAAACTACAACATCGTCTTTGCAGCCTTCAACACGTCATCGATGAAGACGAACAACTTGCCAAGGCCATCCCCACACTCCCACTACTTGCCTTCAAACAACTGCGAAATCTCAAACAGATCATTATTTGCAGCAAATTACCCAGCCTTCAGGAGAACAGCGACCACGACACCACATAGCCCTGCCATGGCAACCTCTGCAAGACGTGCCAGATCATCAACATGGATACCCCACAACGTTCAAGAACCTCGCCTGGAGGCTGCGGACTGAGTCCGTCACTGCCACAGTCCAGGGGGAGCCGCTCCCTGGCAAGGGGGGCTTCAGCGGCGGCTGGGAGGACTGGTGGGGGGTGGTCTGGGGGTGGAGAGGCTGGTTACAGGGGGGCAGTTTTTGGCAGGCCGGGTCCATGCACGGCCGTCACCATGTTGCAAGGTGAGGCCACCACAGACTGTCGGTGTGCACATGTGCGGCCACGGACCTGGCCACTCAGCGGCCAAATCCGCAAGTAAAGCAGGGGGCTTCATAATAATAATAATAATCACTTATTGTCACAAGTAGACTTCAATGAAGTTATTGTGAAAAGCCCCTAGTCGCCACAGTCCGCCGCCTGTTCGTGGAGGCCGGTACTGGAATTGAACCGTGCTGCTGGCATTGTTCTGCATTACAAGCCTTTACTACAAGCATTACTAAACCAGCTTTACGCTGCGTGGCTGCGAGCCCCCCATTGGGTGGAAGTTCGGTGCAGGGGCAGCGCTGACTTTCTGGTCGTAAGACCAGACGGATCCTGCAGACATAGCCGCTGGATCAGAGAATCCAGCCCCATGACTTTAGACGAGATGAAGTAACATGTCAAACACACACAATGTCACAATATTCCGCATTAGTTCCACTTCATTGCACTATCCAAACATCCACGTCATCTCCTTCTGCATTCTCACCAAAAGCACTGATTCCTGGTTTCCAGAGAGTGAGGATATAAAGTGATGACTCTAGGTTTCTTCCAGTGTTGGCAGGTGTGAGCGGTATTGACAGGCCTCGTTTGATCAGTATTGCTCGCCGACGAACCTGGCCTGGTGGTGACCAGCACACATCCCAGCCTCACGCTGCCCGCCCCCTCAAACATCACAACCAATCGAGGACTGCCCGTGGCCGGCATTCTTAAAAGCCAGTCGTGGCCATTGGGGACTTCTTCCCACGGTCGGGAACGCCATAACCGATCGCTCCGCAACCCTCCCGACATCAGCCCACGACACACCTGCAGGTCATGAGCCTGAGTTTGAAAAACCCTGGTGTAGGACATATTGCATCAAATTTGTGAAGCACCATTCCACAACCACAAAGATAATGGCCAGGTCAGGTTATTTTTTAGTTGGTTGAGGGATAAATATTTGACAAGACCTCAGGAGAACTCCTTTGCTCTTCTTTGAATAGTATAATGGGATCCTTTACATCAACCACAGATGGAAGAAATTGCCTCAATTTAATGTCCCATCTGAAGGACAGTTGAGCGCAGTACTGAAAGATGCTGCACTATCAGCTCAGATTTTGTGTTCAAGTGAGGCGCAAAAATCACAACCGCCAGGTGCAGGGGTGAGACTGAGCCACCTATGCAAAGAGAAAGTTACTAAGATGAAACCAAAATGTGTTACTCTATTGAGCACATGTCCCCCTCCCCATCTACCCCCACCACCCTTACCACACCCATGATTCATTGTTATTTGTGAATCTTAGCTGAGAGAGTAGTTTTACTGCTATTTAACACTTCACTGTATGATGAACAGTCTCAATAAAGTTTATTGCTAATATTGGCCAGACTGAATCACGCTACTTGACAAATCCAAAAATGATGTAAAATCCAACATATTTTCTTTACCAGAAGAGTATTAATCAAACGTTTGAGTTTTCTCTGGTCTTAACAAGTTATGCACACCCTATCATAGGATTTTAAAAGATCAAACTTCTGCTAATACTTTAACAGACAATATGGCCAGTGTGCAACAGCAGTTACATAAATAACTTGAGGTTTGGTTTTCTGAAAGGGAATGTTAATACTCTCTTAATTCTTTCAACTCCAGTGAGATGTCATTCAATTTGGGTCACGATGACCCAAGGTGAGTTTCACCCCCTATGGCTTATTGTGAAGGCAGCTGAAGCAAGTCAGTTTAATATAGTCCAATATATTAAATGACCTCCTGCAGCATGAGCCAACGTATTATTTGTTCAGATCGAAATTAGATTTACACCAGTATTTTATACAGCAGTTTGATCTAAACCTCCTGCCTCACATTGCTGCACAAAATTGATGTGTAGAGCTAGTTGTATCCATTCTAAAAGCCCACTAGAATGAACAATTCAGTACTATTTACTTGAATATCAACAGTCCAGAAAGAAATGTGACAATTCCACCTAATTAGTTTGGATATAGAACACAGAACAGAACAGAGAAAAATACAGCACAGAACAGGCCCTTCGGCCCACGATGTTGTGCCGAACCTTTGTCCTAGATTAATCATAGATTATCATTGAATTTACAGTGCAGAAGGAGGCCATTTGGCCCATTGAGTCTGCACCGGCTCTTGGAAAGAGCACCCGACCCAAAGTCAACACCTCCACCCAACACTAAGGGCAATTTTGGACACTAAGGGCAATTTAAAATGGCCAATCCACCTAACCTACATATCTTTGGACTGTGGGAGGAAAGCGGAGCACCCGGAGGAAACCCACGCAGACACGGGGAGGATGTGCAGACTCCGCACAGACAGTGACCCAAGCCGGAATCGAACCTGGGACCCTGGAGCTGTGAAGCAATTGTGCTATCCACAATGCTACCGTGCTGCCCTTAAGAACAAATAAATCTACACTATATCATTTTACCGTAATCCATGTAACTATCCAATAGCTGCTTGAAGGTCCCTAATGTTTCCGACTCAACTACTTCCACAGGCAGTGCATTCCATGCCCCCACTACTCTCTGGGTAAAGAACCTACCTCTGACATCCCCCCTATATCTTCCAACATTCACCTTAAATTTATGTCCCCTTGTAATGGTTTGTTCCACCCGGGGAAAAAGTCTCTGACTGTCAACTCCATCTATTCCCCTGATCATTTTATAAACCTCTATCAAGTCGCCCCTCATCCTTCTCCGTTCTAATGAGAAAAGGCCTAGCACCCTCAACCTTTCCTTGTAAGACCTACTCTCCATTCCAGGCAACATCCTGGTAAATCTCCTTTGCACCTTTTCCAAAGCTTCCACATCCTTCCTAAAATGAGGCGACCAGAACTGTACACAGTATTCCAAATGTGGCCTTACCAAAGTTTTGTACAGCTGCATCATCACCTCACGGCTCTTAAATTCAATCCCTCTGTTAATGAACGCTAGCACACCATAGGCCTTCTTCACAGCACTATCCACTTGAGTGGCAACTTTCAAAGATGTATGAACATAGACCCCAAGATCTCTCTACTCCTCCACATTGCCAAGAACTCTACCGTTAACCCTGTATTCCGCATTCATATTTGTCCTTCCAAAATGGACAACCTCACACTTTTCAGGGTTAAACTCCATCTGCCACTTCTCAGCCCAGCTCTGCATCCTATCTATGTCTCTTTGCAGCCGATAACAGCCCTCCTCATTATCCACAATTCCACCAATCTTCGTATCGTCTGCAATTTTACTGACCCACCCTTCAACTCCCTCACCCAAGTCATTAATGAAAATCACAAACAGCAGAGGACCCAGAACTGATCCCTGCGGTATGCCACTGGTAACTGGGATCCAGGCTGAATATTTGCCATCCACCACCACTCTCTGACTTCTATTGGTTAGCCAGTTCGTTATCCAACTGGCCACATTTCCCACTATCCCATGTCTCCTTACTTTCTGCAAAAGCCTACCATGGGGAACCTTATCAAATGCCTTACTAAAATCCATGTACACTACATCCACTGCTTTACCTTCATCCACATGCTTGGTCACCTCCTCAAAGAATTCAATAAGACTTGCAAGGCAAGACCTACCCCTCACAAATCTGTGCTGTATATCCCTAATCAAGCAGTATCTTTCCAGATGCTCATAAATCCTATCCTTCAGTACCTTTTCCATGACTTTGCCTACCACCGAAGTAAGACTAACTGGCCTGTAATTCCCAGGGTTATCCTAGTCCCTTTTTTGAACAGGGGCACAACATTCGCCACTCTCCAATCCCCTGGTACCACCCCTGTTGACAGTGAGGACGAAAAGATCATTGCCAACGGCTCTGCAATTTCATCTCTTGCTTCCTATAGAATCCTTGGATATATCCCGTCAGGCCCGGGGGACTTGTCTATCCTCAAGTTTTTCAAAATGCCCAACACATCTTCCTTCCGAACAAGTATTTCCTCGAGCTTACCAATCTGTTTCACACTGTCCACTCCAACAATATGGCCCCTCTCATTTGTAAATACAGAAGAAAAGTACTCGTTCAAGGCCTCTCCTATCTCTTCAGACTCAATACACAATCTCCCGCTACTGTCCTTGATCGGACCTACCCTCGCTCTAGTCATTCTCATATTTCTCACATATGTGTAAAAGGCCTTGGGGTTTTCCTTGATCCTACCCGCCAAAGATTGTTCATGCCCACACTTAGCTCTCCTAATCTCTTTCTTCAGTTCCCTCCTGGCTATCTTGTATCCCTCCAGCGCCCTGTCTGAACCTTGTTTCCTCAGCCTTACATAAGTCTGCTTTTTCCTCTTAACAAGACATTCAACCTCTCTTGTCAACCATGGTTCCCTCACTCGACCACCTCTTCCCTGCCTGACAGGGACATACATATCAAGGGCACGTAGTACCTGTTCCTTGAACAAGTTCCACATTTCACTTGTGTCCTTCCCTGACAGCCTATGTTCCCAACTTATGCACTTCAATTCTTGTCTGACAACATCGTATTTACCCTTCCCCCAATTGTAAACCTTGCCCTGTTGCACACACCTATCCCTCTCCATTACTAAAGTGAAAGTCACAGAATTGTGGTCACTATCTCCAAAATGCTCCCCCACTAACAAATCTATCACTTGCCCTGGTTCATTACCAAGTACTAAATCCAATATTGCCCCTCTCTGGTCGGACAATCTACATACTGTGTTAGAAAAGCTTCCTGGACACACTGCACAAACACCACCCCATCCAAACTATTTGATCTAAAGAGTTTCCACTCAATGTTTGGGAAGTTAAAGTCACCCATGACTACTACCCTGTGACTTCTGCACCTTTCCAAAATCTGTTTCCCAATCTGTTCCTCCGCATCTCTGCTACTATTGGGGGGCCTATAGAAAACTCCTAACAAGGTGACTGCTCCTTTCCTATTTCTGACTTCAACTCATACTACCTCAGTAGGCTGATACTCCTCGAACTGCCTTTCTGCAGCTGTTATACTACCTCTAATTAACAATGCCACCCCCCACCTCTTTTACCACCCTCCCTAATCTTATTGAAACATCTATAACCAGGGACCTCCAACAACCATTTCTGCCCCTCTTCTATCCAAATTTCCTTGATGGCCACCACATCGTAGTCCCAAGTACCGATCCATGCCTTAAGTTCACCCACCTTATTCCTGATGCTTCTTGCGTTGAAGTATACACACTTCAACCCATCTTCGTGCCTGCAAGTACTCTCCTTTGTCAGTGTTCCCTTCCCCACTGCCTCATTACACGCTTTGGCGTCCTGAATATCGGCTACCTTAGTTGCTGGACTACAAATCCGGTTCCCATTCCCCTTCCAAATTAGTTTAAACCCTCCCGAAGAGTACTAGAAAACCTCCCTCCCAGGATATTGGTGTCCCTCTTGTTCAGATGCAACCCGTCCTGCTTGTACAGGTCCCACCTTCCCCAGAATGCGCTCCAATTATCCAAATGCCTGAAGCCCTCCCTCCTACACCATTCCTGCAGCCACGTGTTCAGCTGCACTCTCTCCCTATTCCTAGCCTCGCTATCACGTGGCACCGGCAACAAACCAGAGATGACAACTCTGTCTGTCCTGGCTTTTAACTTCCAGCCTAACTCCCTAAACTCGTTTATTACCTCCACACCCCTTTTCCTACCTACGTCGTTGGTACCACTGTGCACCACGACTTCTGGCTGCTCCCCCTCCCCCTTAAGGATCCTGAAGACATGATCCGAGACATCCTTGGCCCTGGCACCCGGGAGGCAACATACCTTCCGGGAGTCTCGCTCGCGACCACAGAATCTCCTATCTACTCCCCTAACCATTGAATCTCCAACAACTATTGCTTTTCTATTCTCCCCCTCTTCCCTTCTGAGCCCCAGAGCCAGACTCAGTGCCAGAGACCTGGCCGCTAGGGCCTTCTCCCAGTAGGTCATCCCCCCCAACAGCATCCAAAACGGTATACTTGTTTTGAAGGGGAACGGCCACGAGGGATCCCTGCACTGTCTGCCTGTTTGTTTTCTTTCTCCTGACTGTAACCCAGCTATTCTTGTCCTGTACCTTGGGTGTGGTTACCTCCCTGTAACTCTTCTCTATCACCCCATCTGCCTCCCGGATGATCCGAAGTTCATCCAGCTTCAGCTCCAGTTCCCTAACACGGTCTTTGAGGAGCTGGAGTTGGGTGCACTTCCCGCAGGTATAGTCAGCGGGGACACCGGTGGTATCCCTCACCACCCATATCCTACAGGAGGAGCATGCAACTGGCCTAGCCTCCATCCCCTCTTACCTTACAGAATATAGCTGCCCTGTGGACCAACTGGATCTCCACCCTCCGGCTCTGCTCCCAGTCAGCTGCACTCTCTGTAAACTCCTGGCTCTCTTCTCACTCTTTGCGGAAATGTAGGAAACAAAATGAAAGGAGCACCTTACTCCCTCCTCACCTAACTCCCTCAGTCACCAAACTCTCACTATAGCACTCAAATGCACCAAATTCAGCACTCACTCAGTCACCAAACTCTCACTATAGCACTCAAATGCACCAAATTCAGCACTCCCTCAGTCACCAAACTCTCACTATGGCACTCAAATGCACCAAATTCAGCACTCAGTGCAAACAAAGTCTGCACTTTAGGGGATCACTTTTATACTGTGAATCTAGCCTCTGAAAACTGGCCTAATCCAATTAACTAATTAACAAGCTCCAGCTGCAAGTGCCTACAAGTAGAAGCTTTGTTTAAAGCTGATTGAAAATTCACCTTCTTCTAAACCAAACAGCAACTTTTAAGTTAATTAACTAAATAAAAGACTAGACTTTAGATAAAAATGAAGCCTTATACTCCCTCAGTCACCAAACTCTCACTATAGCACTCAAATGCACCAAATTCAGCACTCAGTACACTCATGTTCAGAAAACAAGAAAGCCTTGCTCCGTAAGTGATGCTGATACCTTGGAATATTGGTGAACAGGTGAGAAACCAATGAATGGCCAAGCAATGAAGTGACGCACCAATTAAACAATTGGAAAGTAGGAGGAAAATCAATGAAATTACTTTCTCGAAAAACACGTTTGACTCCAATCCAGGAAGTAGAGTAAATATGCATACAAATAACTAATTATCACAGTGCTCATAGAAACTGTCAAAGTTTTGCTTCTTGAGGTCCACTTTTCCTTCAGTATTTTGAATTGCTTTATTCTGCCCTAACCTTTGAGTACTACTCAGAGACTTAACAAAAGCGACCAGCGAAATACTGCACTTTGAAATATTGCGATTTAATGTTTTATGTAATGGCGTTGCATTTTGTTTAGCTTTTATTTTATATTCGTGCTTGTAAAATAATTGTTCAAGTAGTGAAAGAGGTTCTGAATAAATGTATTGCTTTAATTGAAGCAGGTCCCTTTGAGTTTACTTAAGTAATGTTGCCGATATTCTATGTAGGAATTGCTGAGGTTTTAAAGGAAATTACTTCTATTTTTGCTGAAAGGATTTTATCTCTAACAATAATGGAAAGCATGAAGGAATGTAACATCATTTTATTGTTTGAGTTGTTTGAAATTGAGCTAAACTGTTGGTTTAAAGTGGGAGTCTATAATGTGCTGCATGTGGTTATGCAGTAAGTGAACACGAATATGAGGGCCACGAACAATCCAGCACGAGTTTGTAGAGTCATACAAAAAGTGTTCTGCATCATAAACCAGCTGAACTGCCTCCAATGCCACCACACCCTTCTTCAAATAAGGAGACCAAAACTGGACACAATACTCCAGGTGTGGTCTCACCAACATCCTATACAATTGCAGTTATCTCTATCTGATGGCTTAATGTGAACTTCTTTGTCATAAAGGGGAAAGAATAACATTGTACTTGACATTCAGAAAAATAATCAAAATAAAACATGTAAATTGTTGCAGTACCTGGTATTCAACATGTTGCCTGAGCATAGAATTGACATTGTGGATCAGTGACCTTTAATTTAGGAACTGAACTTAATTGGAACAAGAAATGGGCAGTTTCTGTGACTTTGCATTGGAAATCTATCCCAGTATGTTTTACAGTAGTTACATTCTCTTATAGAAAATAATAGAATAATAGTATAGAAAATAATATGGTATGCAATATTGTGCTAAATAGGGCTAAATTAACAAACTATCTATGGACTTTTATACTCAAAATATTGTACGTTAACAATGTGCCCTGAACCCTGACTTGTGAACAAAACAAACTGTGTATTTCCTTCACTAATCGAATTGAAGCATCCTTACCAAGCTACGCTAAAAACAGGAAGTATAAATTTGAATAATTATTTTGATGTCAAATCAATATCAGAAAACAAATCCTGACTTGGGATGCAACATGGCAGGTAAATCTCGCGAGAGGCCTCTCATGAGATTTACCCGCCTCGTTACACCTCACGAGATCTAATGGGATCTTACAAGATATTGCAATCTGGATCCTGGCTACAATCGGCAGGACCCAGATTTGCAAATTCAAGTGAATAGTTAGCCTCACTTGAATATGTCTACGTTGGATCTACCCAGCGCCCGGGATGGAATCCCCTCGATTCAGAGACCCCGGTTTGGCATTGTTTAGTACTGGTCTCCACAAACATGGACCAGCTGGAGCAGAAGTTTGGGGAGGACGGGGAGAGGGGGTGAGGGGGGAAGGGGGATGGGGAGGGGGACGGGGGAGGGAGGGGTGGGGGAGGGTAAAGGGAGAGGGGAGGGAAGGGGAGGGGAGGGGAGGGGAGGGGAGAGAAGGGGGAGGGGGAGGGGAGGGAGGGGGGAGTGGCTGGGAGGAGGGAGTGGGGGGGGGAGTGGGGGGGGAGGAGGGAGTGGGGGAGGGGGGAGTGGTGGGAGGGAGGGGGTCGAGGCATTGAGCGCTGGGAAACAGCCGGTAGCACTGTAGTATAGTGGTTAGCACAGTTTGGGCAGCACCATAGCATAGTGGGTAGCACAGTTACTTCACAGCTCCAGGGTCCCAGGTTCGATTCCCGGCTTGGGTCACTGTCTGTGCGGAGTCTGCACGTTCTCCCCGTGTCTGAGTGGGTTTCCTCCGGGTGCTCCGGTTTCCTCCCACAGTCCAAAGATGTGAGGGTTAGGTGGATTGGCCTTGATAAATTGCCCTTTGTATCCAAAAGGTTAATTGGGGTTGCTGGGTTGGGGGGATGGGGTGGAGGAGGTGTGTGCTTGAGTGGGGTGCTCTTGAGTGGGGTGCTTTTTCCAGGGGCCGGTGCAGATTCGATGAGCCGAATGACCTCCTTCTGTACTGTAAATTCTGTGACCTATGAAATGCGGATTCCATTTTTGTGTCCGTCAAATCACACCCAAGGTTGACAGAGATAAAAGAAATAATGAAAAATATTTTTTAAATGTTCTTTATTTTTAAACCCACAATAGTTAAAAGCTGAAATGATGAGTCTCCGCATAAAAGTTAATTTTCACTGCTAGGGAGGTTGTTTCACAGTAATTAAGACTTCTTATCGTGATTAATTCACATTGGAATAGCCCTAATTTATTTCTAATAAGTTCAATGGATAATTATTGGTTAACCACAGCAACTTTACGACCTTCCATGTGATTCAATGTTAAGTCTCTTAGTGAGGTACTGGTGTAGCGCAGCTTGTGGAGGAGCAGAACACCTCACTGATTTTCACCTATAGCTTTGCATGTGCATTTGCTGGAAGTTGTTTTCTGATTTACTCTTCGATATCAATGAACATAAATATTTTCACAATTATTTTTATTGCAAAATCCTAGCTAATGATCTTGTATCATGCTTCACATTTCTTTTATTTTTTACTTCAGAAGTTGTCTGGCTCTCTTTGTAGGTTGCACATTGTACTTCTGACTTGAGGATTTGTGATTAAAATAAATTTTAAATTGTTACTGGGAATGAATTAACTTAAATTCTTAAATTCAAAAGAAGATACCAGTCAAATACATTCAAACACATCGTAAAGGATGTTTGTTGTAATTTGGAAGTCTCATTCCTTGAGGCTCGTTTTCTTTTCAGTGATTAACTGATCATTGTAACAGAATGTAACATTGAGCAGTAACCATGATTTCTGCACTGTCACAGTTATACTAAGCTAAACCTTGGGACAAATGTGTTTCACCTTTGTCAGAATAGCTGTGGTAATGGAGATAAGGTAGGATGGAGGAAGATAATGTTACAAAGGTTTAAATATGTGACCTTGGTGAAAATATGAAGAGTTTGAAATTTGATAAAACAAAGCATAGGTGACCTGGTGTAGTGATTGAGCAGCTAAGAAGACAGATAAAGTTAGGAAAAGGGGACAGAGTTATTGAAGACTGCAAAATGTCAATTCTGTTTACCAGGGTTTATACAATTAAAGTAATGAATGTAAGAACCATGCCATATTTTGTATATTATATCGTTTTCAGTAATATTATTCAAACCTGGTTTAAATTGAATATAGGCAAGAGCTGTGACCTCAGGAATGAAGCCATGCAAAGGAAATTGTTAACTGAAGGTGCATTAACCCTAAGAACTGTTATGGAAATCGCAATGCCTATGGGACTTGCTGTGAGAGAATCTTCGCTGATTGGAGTTAGAGCTAAAGTCTATAAGATGGAGTCTGTGAGAAGCAGGTTCAGCAAGAACCTTCCATGTCATTGCTGCAACCAAGTGGACATATGGCTGGAGATGCCGCTTCACATTGTTCAAGGAAACTTCCACTTTGCCCGCCGCAAGATCGCCACAGGCGAGACACAGGGCTGGTTTCTTTGTACCCCGACACTGAAATCGCGTTCAGTGACGGGGCAGAGAATCCGTTTCCGTGCACAAAATCGGGACTGGTGACGGTTTCGCAATTCTCCGCCTCCTGAAAATCGGCGTACTCCTGAGTAAGCCCGAGTAGCCACCGCCTCAGGCCATTGCCTGAGGCCCGCCCCACGATTCTCCATCCCCGCATGGCCAAATTCCTGATGCTTTGGTCCTAACATTTGCCGTTCGGAAACCTTGCATGTCGGCTGCAGACTCAGTCCGGGGCTGCCACAGTCGGAGGAGGGTAGATCGGCGGGCAGGGGGGCTTAATTTTGAACTGGGGCTATGTGTGCGGGCAATCCGGGGCGGCCGAGTGGCCAATGCGGGGCACTATTTCGGCGGTAGAGCTCCGCGGGCTGAATCTCACATGGAGCACGGCGCGGCTGCTGGAAACCACCACTGTGAGCATGCGTGGCCTCTGACCCGGAGCTGCAGGGGACCATATCGGTAGCTAGAGCTGCGAGCTCTACAACAACTGCCTGCTAGCCCCATGAAAGACGGTGAATCTGTGGTCTTTGACACCAGGGGTGTCATTCTCCTACCCCCGCCGGGTCGGAGAATCGCCGGGGGCTGCCGTGAATCCCGCCCCCGCCGGTTGCCGAAGTCTCCGTCACCGGAGATTGGGCGGGGGGCGGGAATCGCGTCGCGCCGGTTGGCGGGCCCCCCCACTCAATTCTCCGGCCCGGATGGGCCGAAGTCCCGCTGATAAATTGCCTGTCCCGCCGGCGTAAATTAGAGTACCTATTTACCGGCGGGGCAAGGCAGCGTGGTCGGGCTCCGGGGTCCTGGGGGGGACGCGGGGCGATCTAACACCGGGGGGTGCCCCCACGGTGGCCTGGCCCGCGATCGGGGCCCACCAATCCGCGGGCGGGCCTGTGCCGTGGGGCACTCTTTCCCTTCCGCCTCCGCAACGGTCTCCACCATGGCGGAGGCGAAAGAGACTCTCCCCACTGCGCATGCGCGGGAATGCCGTCTGCGGCCACTGACGTTCCCGCGCATGCACCGCCCCGACATGTTATTTCCGCGCCAGCTGGCGGGGCGGAAATCCCTCCGCCGCCGGCCTAGCCCCTCAATGTTGGGGCTCGGCCCCTAAAGATGCGGAGCATTCCGCACCTTTGGGGTGGCGTGATGCCCGTCTCATTGGCGCCGTTTTGGGCGCCAGTCGGCGGACATCGCGCCGTTTGGGGAGAATTTCGCCCCAGTTTCCCTGGCGTAAAAGACCACAGTTTTCACAACAGCACAGGGACATAGTCCCAAAAACTGAGAATCCAGTCCACGGACAATGGAAAAGTGCGCGGCCGGAGAATCCCGCCCATTGTTTGGGAGATCTTGGTTGCAGGATATTAAGCTAAACAGAGCCATTGTGAAACAAATTGTTGATTCTAGGAACAATCTTCTTTCACTCCTGAGAAAATTTGCAAAAGTATTCAAGGGGTACTTGGTTCCATGATTGGGGCCGAAGATAAAGGCAGACAGCGTGGCTGAGTTTGAAACCACGTACCGTACCCTAAACTAATCGACCTAAAATGGAATAAGAACTCAAGAGTTTACTGAAGATATGAGTCATTGAGCCTGTCACCACCAGCAATTGGGCAACCCCAATTATCCCCGTCTTAAAGAAGGATAGTTCAGTAAGAATATGCAGGGATTTCAAAATGAGAATCAACGCTATGTTATATGCTGATCAGTAGACTCAACTACGTATCGAAGATCATTTTGCAGGGCTCTCAGGCAGCCAAAAATTAATCTCTCCAAAACCTATCTGCAAATGAACATAGTTATTGGGCGGGATTCTCCCATCGGGTGGCTAAGTGTCGACGCCGGCATAAAAACAGGAGTGTTTTACTCCGGCGTCGGTGCCCGTTCCGAGACCTGGGGCGTCATTCTCCGACCCCCCGCCGGGTCGGAGAATGGCCGTTGGCCGCCGTGAATCCCGCCCCCGCCCAAGTCTCCGGTACCGGAGTTTGGGCGGGGGCGGGAATCGGGCCGCGCCGGTTGGCGGGGCCCCCCGTTCAATTCTCTGGCCCGGATGGGCCGAAGTCCCGCCCAGAAATTGCCTGTCCCGCCGGCGTAAATCAAACCTGGTATTTACCGGCGGGACCAGGCGGCATGGGCGGGCTCCGGGGTCCTGGGGGGGGGGCGCGGGGTGATCTGACCCCGGGGGGTGCCCCCCACGGTGGCCTGGCCCGCAATCGGGGCGGGCGGGCCTGTGCCGTGGGGGCACTCTTTCCCTTCCGCCTCTGCCACGGTCTCCACCATGGCGGAGGCGGAAGAGACTCTCCCCACTGCGCATGCGCGGGAAACTTTCAGCGGCCGCTGACGCTCCCGTGCATGCGCCGGGAAACTGTCAGCGGCCGCTGACGCTCCCTCGCATGTGCCGCATTCCACGCCAGCTGGCGGGGAAACAAACGCCATTTCCGCCAGCTGGCGGGGCGGAAATCCCTCCGCCGTCGGCCTAGCCCCTCAATGTTGGGGCTCAGCCCCCAAAGATGCGGAGCATTCCGCACCTTTGGGCCGGCGCGATGCCCGTCTGATTGGCGCCGTCTTTGGCGCCAGTCGGCGGACATCGCGCCGTTGGGGGAGAATTTTGCCCCTGATTCTCCAGGCCACAGTGGGATAGCACGGTGCTGGAGCGGCCCACGTGACCCGGGGTCCACGCATGCGCAGTTTGGCCGGTGCGAACTAGCGCATGCACAGTGGCGTTCTTCACCGCGCCAGCCCCGTTGCCAAATGGCGCAGGGCTACAGGAGCCAGCGCCGAGGAAAGGAGGCTCCCAGACAGAGAGGCCGGCCCGTCGATCAGTGCGCCCTGATCGCGGGCCTGGCCACCATGGAGGCCCCCCCCCCGGGTCAGATCCCCCCTGTCCCCCCCCACAGGCCACCCCCAGATCCTAGACCCTTCAACGCCGAGGTCCCGCCGACTCAGAGGATGTTAGAACGGCGCCGGCGGGACTCAGCTTTTTGTTGACGGCCGCTCGGCCCATCCGGGCCGGAAAATTGGTGAGCCGGCCTGTTCCGGCGTGGGCGGAGAATTGCGTCCTGGCACGGGGTGGCGTGGCACGATTTGCGCGCGCCGCGGCGATTCTCCGACCCGGTGGGGGATCGGAGAATTCTGCCCAATGAGTCTCAACAGTTACTGACTACGGTAACACACGGATCTCAGAGGTTTCCGTTCGGGATAGATCAGCACCGGCTCTATTCCAATGACCAATGGATCAGATCTTGAGTTGCCGATAAGGTGTGCAATGCCTGGACGACATTTTGATTACAGGTTTGAATGATGAGGAGCATGTAAAGAACCTAGAAGCTACTCTTGCAAGGCTGCAACTATACAATCTCAGGGTCATTGATCAAGACAGTCTTTACAAAACCCAAGGAGGTGTCGGAGATCCTGGATGCGCCACAACTGCAAAAAATGACTCATTAAAGTCATTCCTAGGATTATTAAATTACGATGGATAAGTTCATACCACTTAGCAACCGTACTGAAGCCTTTACACACGTTGCTTGGCTCTGGACAAAAGATTGTGAGGACGCTCATCAAAATGTCAAAAAAGCAGGAATCAGAATATTGGTCCATTATAACCCCAAGCTGAAGCTGCAGCTTGCTTGTGATACATCACCCAAAGGGGTTTTTGCATATAACGCCTTTAGGCAAAGGGCAACCAATAACATTTGCTTCCAACACATTGACTGGGTGGTGAGTCCTACTGTGCATAACCTGAGAAAACAGCTCTCAGCTTTATTTTTGATTATTTAGTCTATTGACTGACCATCGTCCCTTAACACTGTTTGGGCCACTACTAGTCGATTACAACTTTGGGCATTAATCTTGTTTTTATTTTTTTTTAATTTAGTGTACCCAATCCATTTTTTCCAATTAAGGGGCAATTTAGCGTGGTCAATCCACCTAACCAGCACATCTTTGGGTTGTGGGGGTGATACCCACGCAAACACGGGGAGAATGTGCAAACTCCACATGGACAGTGACCCAGAGCCGGGATCGAACCTGGGACCTCGGCGCCATGAGGCAACAGGGCTAACCCACTGTGCCACCGTGCTGCCCTTGTTGGCACCGAGTATGTCATCAAATGTCGTAGGTCTGAACAGCCCATGAACGCTTGCACATTGTCTAGGCAACCACTGCAAGAGGTACGAAAAATTACCCAAACAGATCCGGTGATGGAGAAGATGGTGGACATGATTCAAAAAGATACTTTAGCACAAGAGCACAAATTAAATCCACACCTTAAACTGCATCTTACCAAGTATCTTGAGTTAGATGAGAAGCTCATAGAATTCCTACATCGTGTCTGCACCAACCCTCTGAAAGAGCACCCTATCTAGGCCCATTGCTCTGCCTTATCCCCGCAACTCCACCAAAACTGCACAACTTGGGACTACGGGAGGAAACCGGAGCACGTAGAGGAAACCCATGCAAATGCTGGAAGAACGTGCAAACTCCACACAGTCACCCAAGACCGGAATCAAACTCAGGTCCCTGACGCTATGAGGCAGTAATGCTAACTATGGTGCCACCATGCTGTCATGAGGTGAACAGTACAAAATGGAATATTGTTGTTGGGTATGAGAGTAATCATTCTGCCATATCTAAAATGTAGAATCCTGGAACTACTGCATGAGGACTATCCCGGTGTAGTTAAAATGAATGAGTTGTTGAGAAGCTACTTCTGGTGGCCTGGGTTGGATGCCTAAATAGAGAAAGTGAGGTTATGTCAACCCTGAGCTACATTGTGTAATGTATCTCCACTGCAATCTTTACATCCTACCAGGCCATGGCAAAGAACCCATATCGATTATGTGGGACCAGTCGAAGGACACGTGTTTTTGGTCATGGTTAATGCACATTTAAAGGAGCCCGAGGTTGCCATCATGAAATCGACAACTATTGAAGAGACTATACAAAGGCTTAATGAGGTATTTGCAAGATTGGGGAAACCTGAACAACTCCTGAGCAATAACGGTACTCTGTTCACTGTTCACATCAGTTGAATTTGTCGACCACCTGAAAGGATGTGGCATCTGCCCTTTCCCATTCAGCTACCAACGGCTTGGCTGAACATTTTGTACAATGGCTCAAGAATTCAGTAAAGGTTTCGAGAGATAAAGGCTCCCTAACTAAACGTGTCATTAGGTTCCTAATGACATAAAGAAACACTGTGCACTCAACAACACAAAGCTCACCGGTTATCCTTAAGTTCAAAAAGAAACTACGCATATAGTTAGATCTTTTGACTCCATCTTCAACTTCAGAGATAGTTGGGCAACACCCGAGTGGCCAGAAGGGAACAACATTCCAAAAGCAGAGGGTGCAATTCTCCGGAAAAGTTTCTAAGTATGGTAGCGAGCGAGAACTGCCGCGAGCTTCCCACCGCTCGGCCTGGTGAGGCCGGGAATGCTATTCAACATTAATTAGTCCACTTAATGAGGCCCCACAAGCTTCTCACTGCAAATGAAGGCTCACCAGCACCGCACTCGCCAGCCCCCCACAAATAAGGTTGAGCAGCACTTAAAGCAGCACTTGCTCAGCCAACCCCAGCCAGCTCGCAACAATGGCGTCCAGGAGACCGGCCCCAAGATTCAGGATGCAGATCTGGCCAGGCACCAAGATGCAGTAGAGGCCAGCAGAGATGACCTGTTCCCCCGAGTGTTCTGGAGGGTCAGCCATAGGCCACTCAGTGCTGCCTGAGACAAATGGAAGCAGTTATGAGTTCCGGGGATCTGACCAGGAGGTCGGGGCTCCAAAGTAAGGTCAAAGTTCTACACGGGGCAGCATGAGTGAGTAGAAACCAATGACCCCCCGGACCGCCACACGCTCTCCCCCGGCGACCTTTCCACCCCAACACGAGCATCCACTCCCAAATCTCCATACGACTCCCAACCCTCCCTCACCCCTTGCCCTGTGCTATATAAACTCAACGTATGCCTCATCTGCTTCTTCCTGTTTGCGGCTGCAACAAAGAATATAACAGAGCTATGTTGGGGATTTTGTCCCTGATTCATTAGTCTTATATGACAATGGTACCTTTCCATGCAATCGCAGAAGGTGCACACCCGCCCCTTTACCTCATCCTCGTTCACCAACTAAGGGCCTAAACACACTTTTAAGGTTCACTTATACCTCCTTCAATCTGGTCTGTTCCATTCACTGCTCTTAATGCGGTCTACTCTACTTTGGAGAAACTAAATGCAGACTGTGTGGGCACTTTGCAGAACAACTTTGGTCCAACCGAAAGCAGGACCCAGACCTTCCTGTCATTTGCCATTTTAACTCACCACCCTGCTCTCATGACCACATATCCATCCTTGGTCTGCTACAATGTTCCAGTGAAGCTCAACGCAAAGAGAAGAAAGAGCATCTCATCTTCTGATTAGGCATGTTACATCCTTCAGGACATAACATTGAGTTCATGAACTTCAAACTGTGACCATTCTCCTCCACCTTCATCCCATTTTTTATTTCTGGCAATTAATTTTCATTTCTTCCGACGATCCATTTTTCCCTCACCACTGTCGCCCCTCAACACCCCCCCCCCCCCCCCCCCCCCACTTGGGCCATCTGTCCCCTGTTCCAGTTTGGCCTTTGAAACACTACTTCCCTTGCTCTGGCTTTAACACATTCTGATCTCTTAATGTGCAACTATCAGAACCATTCTTAGTCATTATCACTACCATTTACATTCCTTTTGTCTTTTTGTCCACAGCATCTTTGTCAAACTCCACCAAACTCCCGGGCGGGATTCTCCGACCCCCCCGCCGGGTCAGAGAATCGCCGGGGGCTGGCGTGAATCCCGCCGTGTCCCGAAGTCTCCGCCACCAGAGATTTGGCGGGGGCGGGAATCGCACCGGTCGGCGGGAGGGGGAATCGTGGCGCGGCGATCTGCGGGCCCACCTCCGCCAATTCTCCGGCTCGCAATGGGCCGAAGTCCCGCTGCTGGAATGCCTGTCCCGCCAGCGTGGATTAAACCACCTTTTGAACGGCGGGACAAGGTGGCGCGGTCGGGCTCCGGGGTCCCACCGATTCGCAGGCGGGCCTGTGCTGTGGGGGCACCCTTTTTCTTCCGCCTTCGCCATGGTCTTCACTATGGCAGAGGCGGAAGAGACCCCCTCCCCTGCGCATGCGCAGGGATGACATCAGCACCCGCTGATGGTCCCGCGCATGCGCGGACCTGCGTCACCCAGCGAAGACCTTTCGGCCCCGGCTGGCGTGGTGCCAAAGGCCTTTCCCGCCAGGCCGGTGGAGCGGAAACCGCTCCGGCGTGGGCCTAGCCCCTCAAGGTGAGGGCTTGGCCCCTAAAGGTGTGGAGACTTCCGCACCTTTGGGGCGGCCCGACGTCGGAGTGGTTCCCACCACTCCATCACGCCGGGACACCCCGCCCTGCCGGGTAGGAGAGAATCCTGCAGGTTGTTATTACGAGGGAGGAAGTGTTCGGTGTGTTTAAAAGCATTAAGGTAGCCCTTGTAGGGCTCTGCCGTATTGCCCGGAAGCCGGCGCAAAGAAGGGAACCCCCGCGCATGTGCGGAAATACACCGGCCATAGCGCGCATGCGCAGAAATACGCCGGCCATTCTGCGCATGCGCGAACTCGCGCGGGCCATTCCGGGCCTGCGGGGACCACTCCAGTGACAACCTAGCCCCCTAGGAAAGGGAGCATTCCCCATTATCGGGGACCATTGACGCCGGAGTGGTTGGCGCTGCTTTTCACGCCGGCGTGGGGACATAGCCCCATTATTAGAGAATCCAGCCCAGGATCTATGCACATTTGGAAGTGGATGGTCTTATTAGCGACAGGCAGCATGGTTTTGTACGAGTGAGGTCATGTCTCACTAATTTGATTGAATTTTTTGAGGAGATAACAAAACTGATTGACAAGGGGAGGGCTGTGGGTGTTGTTTGCATGGACTTCGGTAAAGCATTTGATAAGGTCCCTCATGGCAGGCTGGTGCAAAAGATTAGATCACATGGGACCGGGAGTGAACTAACTGGATGGATCCAGAACTGGCTTGGCCATAGAAGACAGAGGGTAGCAGTGGATGGGTGTTTTTCCGAATTGGGGTCTGTAACTAGTGGTGTTCCGCAGGGATCAGTTCTGGGACCTCTGCTCTTTGTAATACATAGAAACGACTTGGAAGAAAACGTAGTGCGTCTGATTAGCAAGTTTGCAGATGATACTAAGATTGCAAGAGTTGCGGATAATGATGAAGATTGTCGGAGAATACAACAGGATATAGGTAGGCTGCAAAATTGGGCAGAGAAATGGCAGATGGAATTTAACGCGAACAAATGCGAGGTGATGCATTTTGGTAGATCCAATTCAGGTGGGAGCTATAAAATAAATGGCAGAGCCATCAGGAGCATAGAGACACAGAGAGAGCTGGGCGTGTAGGTCCACAGATCCTTAAAGGTGGCAGCACAGGTGGAAATGGTAGTAAAGAAAACATTTGGCATGCTTGCCTTCATAGGACGGGATATGGAGTATAAAAGCTCGAAAATTATGTTACAGTTATATAGAACGTTGGTTAGGTCACATTTGGAATACTGTGTCCAATTCTGGTCACCACACTACCAGAAGGACTTTGGAGAGAGTACAGAAACGGTTTACCAGGATGTTGCCTGGTATGGAGGGTATTACCTATGAGGAGAGATTGAATAAACTGGGATTGCCCCCGAACAGGTGCCGAAATGTGGCGACGATTGGCTTTTCACAGTAACTTCATTGAAGCCTACTTGTGACAATAAGTGATTATTATTATTATTGTTCTCTCTAGAGCGACGGAGGCTGAGGGGAGACCTGATAGAAGTTTTAAAAATTATTAGGAGTATAGATAGGGGGAACAGTTGGAGGTTTTTTCCCAGGGCAGAAATGACAATTACAAGGGGGCACAAATTCAAGGTGAGGGAAAGGTTCAGTGGATATGTGCAGGGCAGATTTGTTACACAGAGGATGGTGGTGGCCTGGAATGCACTGCCAAGTGAGGTGGTTGTGGCAGATATGTTAGCGGCCTTTAAGACTTACATGTATAGGCACATGAACGGACGGGGTATAGAAGGATACATGCCTAAGTGTCTGTTCCTGAGCTGTATTGTTCTTTGTTCTTTGTATTGCTGCCCTCTATCCAGCCCCACTGCTCCACGCCACCCCCCTACAATAACGATCTGATCCTATTTCCAGTTCTCTCCAGCTTTGACAAAGAGTCATCCCAACTTGAAATGCTAGCTCCATTCTCTTTCCTCAGATGCTGTCAAACCTACTGAGATTATCCAGCATTTTCTGCTTTTGTTTCAGATTCCAGCATCCACAGTAATTTGCTTTTGTCCTATTTGTTCCCATTCTTGCGAAGGCTACTTATTTACGCCGTACCTGTTGTGGGCAGCACGGTAGCACAGTGGGCAGCATGGTAACACAAGTGGGTAACACTGTGGCTTCACAGCTCCAGGGTCCCAGGTTCGATTCCCCGCTGGGTCACTGTGCGGAATCTGCACGTTCTCCCCGTGTCTGCGTGTGTTTCCTTCGGGTGCTCCGGTTTCCTCCCACTGTCAAAAGACTTGCAGGTTAGGTGGATTGGCCATGCTAAATTGCCCTTAGTGACCAAAAAGGTTAGGAGGGGTTATTGGGTTACGGGGATAGGATGGAAGTGAGGGCTTAAGTGGGTCGGTGCTGACTCAATGGGCTGAATGGCCTCCTTCTGCACTGTATGTTCTATGTACATTGGTACCTGTGGCTTGTTTTTATCCTCTTTCGTTTGTTTTAATGTGATTTGTGTCAAAATTAAAAATTCCAATAAAAGGACTTCAAGAAATAGAATTTTGGTTGACAAGGGAGTCAGGCGTTCTCGGGGACAACCAGGTAAGTGAAGTTAAGGCCACAATCAAATCAGCCATGACCTTATTGACTGGTGGAAGAGGCACGTTGGGGCCTCCTATTTCTTCTGTTGTTATGTAAACATTTGGGGTTTAATTTTGTTTGGCAGCACTTTGTACTCAGTAAATTTCTCTGTATGCTTTTTCAAAAATTAATCCATTAGATGTGGATGTCGCTGGCCAGGCCAGTATTTATTGTCTATCCCTAATTGCCCTTGAACTGAGTGGCTTGTTAGGCTATTTCAGAGGGCATATACTAGTGAACATTGCTCAGGGCCTGGAGTCGCACGTAGGCCAGGTCAGGTAATGGGGGCAGATTTCCTTCCCTAAAGGACATTAGTGAACCTGATGGGTTTTTAATGACAATGATTTCATGGTCACCATTAGACTTTTAATTTCAGATTTTTACTGATTCATATTTCGCCGTCTGCAATGGTGAGAGTCAAGCCAGGGTCCCCAGAGCATTTTATCCTGGGTTTCTAGATTACGAGTTCAGCAACAATACCACTTTGCGACTGCCTCCCCACTATTTTAAGACAGGCCTTATTTTAAACTGGCAAAAAATCTTAAAGTCGAGCAGAAACATATTGGACAGTTCAATGAGTATTAAACCAAAAATAAAATACTGGAAAATCACGGCAGGTCTTTCTCTGTAGGGAGAGAAAAGAGCTAATGTTTTGAGTCCAGATGACCCTTTGTGAAGGCTAAAGATAGAGAAAATGGGAAATATTTATACTGTGAAGTGAGAATAAAAGATGAGTTATAGCCACAAAAACCCAGGGAAACGGGGTGCTAATAGCTACAGAAAGCAAGGGGAAAGAGTGCTAATGGCAGTCAAAAGGTGTGAAAGGACAAACTGCAGAGAAACTAATATCAGAGGGTAAACTGTGACAGATGGAGATGCCGGGGAAGGGGGAAGCAAAGGGGAGAAAAGGTAACGAAAGGTGGATAAGATGGGAATATATATAAAGAAAGAAAAGAGAAAAAGAAATGGTACAAAACAATTAAAATGGGATGAAAACAAATGGATCGAGGTGGGGTGGAGCTAATCATCTGAAGTTGTTGAATCATAGAATTTACAGTGCAGAAGGAGGCCATTCAACCCACCGAGTCTGCACCGGCTCTTGGAAAGAACACCCAAGCCCACTTCTCCAACCTATCCCCGTAACCCAGTAACCCCACCCAACCTTTTTGACACTAAGGGCAATTTATCATGGCCAATCCACCTAACCTGCACATATTAGGACTATGTGAAGAAACTGGAGCACCCGGAGGAAACCCACGCAGACACGGAGAGAACGTGCAGATTCCGCACAGACAGTGACCAAAGCCGGGAATTGAACCTGGGACCATGGAGCAGTGGAGCAACTGTGCTAACCACTGTGCTACCGTGCTGCCCCCAAATTTGTGTTTAACTCAGGCGCCGGAATGTGGTGACTAGGGGCTTTTCACAGTAACTTCATTTGAAGCCTACTTGTGACAAGCGATTTTCATTTGATTTCATTCATTGTTTCAATCATAATGAATGCTTCTTGGACAGGCATGGTTCTAATGACTGGTATATGAAGTTACTGCTGTTGTTGAAAAAAATTAGAGGTATGGGGGAAAAACACTACGGGAGGGATTCTCCGTTTCTGAGACTGAGTGTTGATGCCGACGCAGAATTCGTGGACTTTCATGTCAGCAAAACTGGTGCGTAACTTGGACCGATTCAGCTACTATGGAGGGTCTAGCACCGGCGCCACGGGGAACACAATAGATTCCAATGACAAATGGTGCGGCATTCAGTAGGTCTGTAATTGACACTTGGGAGGCTGACAAGCTGCAGCAGGAATACACATTACAATCCCCCCACATACTCATCCCAGCCAACAAGATGGCACTGATTGCTCTGGAGCACACCCATACAGCTGATGGGTCGACTGGGGCCAGAGAGCACCGAGGGGGTGGCTTGAGGTGACACCCAGATGCCCTAAGTTCACAGTTGCCTGACAGTGGCGTGCACAGCTACATGGCTGCCTTTCCAGCTGGGGCAATGGTGTTCCGTGTCCGCCCGCCCCAACCTCAAAGTCCACCTCCTGGGCACCCCCCACTACTCCCCCCAGCCCTGGCAGAAGCCCCCCAGCCTGCGGCACAACTGTCAGCAAACTATGGCGATGTTGGACATTTTCCGTACCCCCTTCTTTCCCTCAGCAGCCACCACGCCGGTTTAGCAATTTTTAAAAGCACAAGTGAACGGCACCATCGGGCACTCGGTCCATCGGAGGCGGAGCATCGCGAGGCCCCGGAGAATACCGGGTCAGGTCCGCTAATGACATGCAAGCGGTGTTTACTGTACATGTGTTCTGGACCACATTGATGCTGTCGAGGTGTCAGAGAATAGCGATTTGGCGTCAAATCAGCGGCCGTTGCAATTTTAGTGTTGGAACCTATTCTCTGCCCAATCGCGTTTCGCGATTTCGGCATCAGTCCCACGTACAGCTCTACATTCCTAAATAGTGCTTTTGATGTAATATTTTATTCCATTGTTTATCAATCAATAGATTATCTGTAAGCAAAGAATCGTATCAGATTCTTACTTAAATAAAAAATAAAATAGGTCTGACAGCTTCAGCAGTGTTTTTTCAGAAACTTAAAAAAATCACTTCACAATGCTGCTGAAGTCATCATATCTGTACCAGACTGCTTTATCCTGTTTCTTTTGCTTCCAATCTTAAGGAATGATCTATAATATTGCTACTACTTGGATTCATGCCCCCCCCCCCCCCCCCCCCCATCAAGCCAGTAAGATAATTGTGCCCTGGAAGTTGCAAAGATGTGTTGGCATAACAACCTCATCAGCATTCCACAGGGCATGTTTGGAGGGTATTTGGCAATTTCACTGCAAAGGTAATCAAGATAAACCTAACAGTGCATCCTCCTTGTAGCACAAGGAGTTATGAAAGCTCAGAAGCATTTTCTTTTGCAATTTAATCTAGGTTTACTACTGAAACCTATCTAGCCAGTAAGGTAGATTACCAGGGCACTCTGTCATAAAAATCTTTATGAATTTGAATGCCTGACCTATGCACTTGCCCACAGACTGAATCATTTACATTTACAATTTTTACATTGGCTGCACATGAGTGTTTGTGCTGCTGCACAGTCAGCAACTTGCCTAAGCTCCAAGTGTTTGTTTTTGACCAGAGCAACATGCATCAGCTTCAAATCCCAAAGCTGAGTCCTTTGCGAAATCTCAAAACTTCCTTCTGTATTTTCTTTTAAGCACTTTTTGATTGTAAAAGCTATGTTATCCAAATTGAAATGTCTCATGTTGCAATACTTCATGCAACTTCATGACCAGCTGCCCTTGCGCAGTGAACCTGAAGGACCCGACATGACCTAAATTTAAACATCTCGCCCTCCTTTTGGTTGTGGTGATTGATGGAAGTTGTGCTCATTTCTGCATAACGTTTTGATTAAGACGATGGACGAGCGATTTTGTCGACTTCGTATGTATTGGCTGGGCTTAAACTTAAATATCTGCCCTGATAATCTCTTTGTTTAAAAAAAACTGAGAACACAATGTTGTCCAGAATCTCATCCCGATACACTCTGAAAGTGTTTACAAATAATAAGATTAATAGCTTATTGTCACAAGTAGACTCCAATGAAGTCACTGAAAAGCCTCTAGACGCCACATTCTGGCGCCTGTTCGGGGAGGCAGGTACATGAATTGAACCCCCGCTGCTGGCATTGTTCTGCAATACAAGCCAGCTGTTTAGCCAACTGTGCTAAACCAGCCCCAGTAATACACAGCTAACGATAATAATCCTACCAATGTGCAATCTACGGATTTATTTGATCAGGGATCTGAAGCTTTGGCTGCAGTTGTAACTTTGTTCAGGCAGCCATTAACAATTATCCATCTCACTGAGAGGAAAGGGGACGTAACAGATCTTGCTGTTAATTACAGGCAATTTAAATAGAACATCTCTGGCAAGCATTCCTACTTGTTCTGAAACACCTTCAAAATGTGTGGTTTATGATGCCAGCTTGCTTATGGAATGTGCATCCTTTGTGCTGTGTATTCCAAAATAAGATTGACTCATTATCCCTGCCAAATTTTGTTAATACTGTGGCAGCCTTCATTTCCAACTTGAAACAAATTAAACTGTGTGACGTAAATGGCCTGGCATTCATTATTTTTTGTGACATCTTTGGGATTAGAAGCTGGCACATTTTATCAAAACGAATCATGCACAGCTCAAGTCCTTTGATGCAATATAAAGCGATGGAAAAATCTGGTGGCTTCACTTTCTATGAATGGTGCTGGGTAGTACCTCGGGGAACTGGCTATAAACTTTGACAGTAAGGGTGAAATTGTCTGAGGGCCTGTGTCAAGACTTTGCATACAGCTGGCAACAGATAGGAAAATCTTGTTTGTCGAGAGACATTCATCAAGGAGAAGGTAATGGGTAATGCACCGGAGAATTTCGGACAATCTCACCCCCTCCATATGAGGTCACACTAGTGGCATGAAATCTTTGGAAGTACAGTCATTCGGCCATTTAGGACATCACTTGAGGACATCACAGCTGAGCTCAATCCTGTGTATGTAGTTTTTATCAGGAACCACTGGGTAATTGTCATCAGAAGAAACCTTGTTCTATCTCTGAACTCCACCTCGGGCACTGAATATTTGGAGCTCACTTACTACCTTCCCAGCTGAAATCCTAGGGGTTGAACTGCGACTACCTCCTGGTGCTCAGTTCTGCACTTGTCAATGTTCCTGTGTTAAATAAAAACATAAAATACTGGAAATACTCAGCAGATCTAGAAGCATCTGCGGGGGCGGGGGCGGGGCGGGGGGGCGGATAGTGCAAGTGTTAATGCTTCCGCACTATGCCCTTTCATCGGGTCTATTCTGTGTAATAGTTTTGATGAGTCACTTGCCCACCTGCATTACAGATGGCCACATAACTCATTTATAAACTATGATTTGACTGACTACAATACTGGAACATTGACTCAATGGAATGTCAGATTCAATTTGCAACCTCAGACTTGAACAACGTTGGTGTAATAATTGGTGGGGTGGAAGCGTGGATTGGGAGTGGAGCGAGGGTGGTCGGGATGAGAAGTAGCCTGTTTCAGCTGGGTTCTCCGAGTAAGAAATTCAGGAATAGACGTTTGCAGAGGGAGGCTCTTGCCGAAGTGTATGTCCTGCTGGGTAAGTCACAAAGCATCCAAAGAACTATTAAACTCGTTGTTTATCATTGCTGAATAAGGTAGCAAACAACTGTTGCATTCTCCACACCACATCATTTGAGCCTCATTAACATTTAAAAACATCGAAAATAAGAGCCGCCAAGCTCTGATCGTGGCTGATCCTTTAACTCTCCCCCATTCTCCCACTCTCTCCCCATCCCACTTGGCACCTTTCATGTCTAGAAATCTAGTATTTTCTTTCTTCAGTGACTTGGTCTCCACAGCCTTATGTGGCAGACAGTTCCACAGGTTCACCACCCTCTGAATGAAGAAATTTCTCCTCATCTCTGTCTTAAAAGGCTTACCCTGTTTCCTGAGACTGTGACTTGTTCTAGAGCTCTAGCCAGGGGCAACGATCCCTGCATTCAGTCTGTCCAGCCCTGTCAGAATTTTATACCTTTCAGTGGGGTCTTCTTTCATTCTTCTAAATTCCATTGAGTCGGGGCCTAGTTAACCCAATCTCTCTTCATATGGCAATCTTACCTTCCCAGGAATCAGTCTTGTGAACTTCCCTGCACTTCCTCTACAATAAATATATATTTACTTAGGTAAGTTAATTTCACCTTAATTCACAAAAAAATGTACAGCAGTAATGCATGTTACAACATTATGGTATTAAGACAGTACTATACACATGCAAATAATCCTGTCACCCAGAGTGTTTATACGCATAAACTCTTGTGAAAATTTCAATGTAGATCTAGTTTCCCCTCTCTCAGTCTACACTGGGAGACATTTATCTCAAGATGGGTAACACCTTCTCGGTACCCTTCTTACTGCTGCAAATTTCACAAGCTACAGAAGTCAGATCAGAGCAAATAAATTGGACCACAGTGAGAATGAAATTGTCATACAGAAGAGAACACGTGTACATTTTCTGTTAAAGGGAGGTCATTAACACTGCAAAAGTGAGGCTGGCTAATTTTTTAGATGGAATTTCACAGTGTTGTGAATTCCTTTGCATTTGTGCAAATGAATTGGGTGTTCTGTGGGTATTGTGTCATTTCGTATCACCTGGCCGACTAACTCGACTGCAATTGGCAGAAGCCACTCTACCTTACACCAGGTAATGAATGTTAGCAGTTGTGAATCTTTTGTCTGCTTAATGAGATTTGGTGCAATCTCAGTTGTCACAGTCCTGAGGCTTTTCCAATTGTTGGCTATGGTACATGCTATTTCTAGTTGTACTGAGAAGGATTTAAGTTCAATGATATGTGTTCAATGATAGATTTGCAGAACAATAGGGTGGCTGCGTTCCTGGTGTTTAGCAGTTTAATTTTCCATTTTAATGACTTTCCTGGATTAGTCATGGAGCAGATTCTGATTAGTTTGAAATATTTCCTTAAATAGTACAACACAGAAGCAGGCCATTTGATCCTTTGAGTCTGTGCTGGCTCTTTCCAAGGTCAAACCAGTTGATCTCCTTCTCCCACTCTTGCCCCATACATCAGCATTTTGTTTTTCCTTCAAGCATTTATCCATTCCCCTTTTCAAAACCTTGAATGAATCTGTATCCACCATCCTGCCAGGCATTGCATTCCAAATCCTAACCACTCTAAATGTTTAAAAATATGTTTCTTATGTTGTCTCTGGCTCTTTTACCAATCACCTTAAATCTGTGCCCTTTGGATATCAGCCCTTCAGCCAGAGGCAATAGTTTACCTATATTTACTCTGTCCATACATTTCATAATTTTAAACAACTCTATCAAATCTCCTCTTAGCCTTCTCTGCTCGAACGACAATAGCCCCACCTTCTCGATCCATCAACATTATTGTAATCCCTCGTTCCTTGATCGATTCTTCAGTGTCGCCTCCAAAGCTTTCCTGATGAGTCCATAATAAACATCAGAATCCATCTGGCGCCAAACTAGTGTCTTATTGATGTTTAGTGTTTTGTTAACCTGCCCTGCAAAACCAAGCTGCCATTTGTACATTTAAGCATGTATTACCTCACCTCATAAAATCACAGAAAGGGGATATGGCTGTTTATGTCCATGCTGGCTTTCAGCAAGGGCAACTATTTAATGCCATTAATACCCATTTGAATCCTATTAACAGGCTGGGCACCATATTCTCTGGACCCTTGTGATTCTCCGGTCCTTTGGGCTGTGAATCACACAGGCGAGAAATGGTGCTGGACCTGATAAGCGCGGCCCTGATGCAGTGGACCTCACGGTAGGCCATAATAATAATAATCGCTTATTGTCACAAGGAGGCTGTGAAAAGCCCCTAGTCGCCACATTCCTGTTCGGGGAGGCCGGTACGGGAATTGAACCCGCGCTGCTGGCATTGCTCTGTATTACAAGCCAGCTATTTAGCACACTGCACTAAACCAGCCCCATGATGGTAGCTCTTTAAGGGGGTTGCCCGAAAAGTCCATCAGAGGGCCACCCTCCTTCCCCCCCCAACAATGCAACACCTGCCCAACCCACCCCAGTGAAAACCCCACACCTCCCATCCACCAAAGACCCCCGAATTAAAGAGAGTCTCCCACAGACCCTAAATAAAGAAATCCCCGACAGACATCCCATAAATAAAGCGAGCCCCCCCTCCCACAGAGACCCCCTAAATAAAGAGACTCCCACACAGACCCTCCAGAAGAGACCCCTGTCAGGAAACCCTCCAGAAGAGAGACCCCTGACTGGAAGCTAGGAAGCAGTTCAGACAGAGGCAGTGAAAAAAATTACTGCTTTAACACTCACCTGAGCAATGCACCTGCTGGCTCAGGCAGAGCTAGCAGCGCCTGTCAATTCCTGGCAAGAGTAAACCAGTCAGCTGGGTTTAAACCTCCTCAGGTCATTGATCTGAAAGCATTTAATTCATTTCTCTTTGATGTTAAGCAGAAGCCGTCGTTCAGGTATCTTTGTTTCCACACTCTCGGTAGTCTGTTTACACTTGACTCAGACACATTAGGCAGGATTCTCCGACCCCCCGCTGGGTCGGAGAATCGCCGGGGGCGGCGGCGTGAATCCCGCCCCTGCTGGCTGCCAAATTCTCTGCGCCGGGGTTTTGGCGGGGGCGGGAATCGCGCCGCGCTGGTCGGCGGCTGCTGGCAACGCCCCCCCCCCCGCGATTCTCCGGACCGCGATGGGCCGAGTGGCCACCTGTTTTCGGTGGGTCCCGCCAGCGTAAATCACAACAGGTCCTTACCGGCGGGACCTGGCTCCACGGGCGGCCTGCATAGTCCTCGGGGGGGCGCAGCGAGATCTGTCCCCACGGTGGCCTGGCCCGCTATCGGGGCCCACTGATCCGTGGGGGCACTCTTTCCCTCCACACCGGCCGCTGTCAACCTCCGCGATAGTCAGTGCGGAGAAGAACCCCCGTGCGCCTGCGCTGGGATGATGCCAGCACACACTGGCGCTCCCACACATGCGCCAACTCACGCCAGCCGGCGGCAAGCCCTTCCGCGCCGGTTGGCGCCGGAGTGGCCCGCCCTGCCGGTTCGCGGAGAATCCCGCCCATTATCTGATAAAGGTGCTTCTTCTTCAGCTTCTACAGATGCTGTTGGTTCTACATTAAAAATAATCTGAATTCAACTCAGTCGTGATGTTAGGTTCTAAAATTTACAAACCTAGAATGTCAGATGTTGGTCTTTCTGATACCAACTCTGGAAATTCTTTTTTTGAAGTGAGGATTTGATCAGTTCGTCTCCTCTATACTCTCTCATCATCGGTTTGCAACATATAAGAAATAGGCCTCATCTTTTCAAGTCCTGTGACAGGTTCTAACTTTGCACTTGAATCATAGTTTCTCACTACAACTTTTTCTCCTTGATCAGAACCTCTTGGTTTCGATGTTTGTTCATGGCGAGAAATTGGATTTGCTGTTGTTGTTCTACAATGGTAGAAGTGTCAGCCAATAAGAGCAAATCAAACTTGGTTCTCAACATCCTTTTTTAAAACAATATTGCGGTGGGTTTTGGGTTCTTGCATGGGCAGTGTTTCTGTAGGAAATGAGAAAATAGTTTATTCTTTTCGCCAACAGTCCTTCGTCCTTTGGTACATTAATGCATTCTTCAATGACTGAACCGAACTCTCTGCTAATCTATTGGTGGAAGGATGATAAGGCGCAGTTGTTATATGCTGTATGCCATACTTTCTAAAGTAGTCCACGAATTCCATTGACATGAACTAAGTCCCATTATCGCTAATTGTTCTTGGTTTGTCAAACCGTGCAAATACTTCGTCCAGTCGTTCGATTGTTTTTTCAGTCGTTGTAGATTTCATCTTTATTTTGGGCCATTTTGAATTTGGGTCCACGAGGACAAGAAACAGATATCCTTCAGTTGGTCCCAGGAAAACAATACGTACTCTTTTCCAAGGATGTTTTGGCCAATACCAAGAGTGAAGTGGTTGAAGAGGTGTTGTATTTGTTATGCTAGCACAAGACTGGACCTGAGCTGCTCTTTCTTCAATCTGTTTGTCCCGACTTACTCCTTTTTAAAAATTCATTTTCCGGGGTGTGGGCGTCGCTGGTTAGGCCAGCATTTATTGCCCATCCCTAGTTGTCCTTCAGAAGTTGGTGATGAGTTGCCTTTGTGAACTGCTGCAGTCCATCAGGTGTAAGTACACCCACCATGCTGTTAGGGAGGGAGTTCAAGGATTTGCCCCAGCGACAGTGAAGGAATGAAGATATATTTCCAAGTCAGAGTGGTGAGTGACTTGGAGGGAAACCTCCTGGTGGTGGGGTTTCCTGGCATCTGCTGCTCTTGGCAGTGGTCGTGGGTTGGAAGATGCTGCCTAAGTAACTTTGGTGAGTTACTGCACTGCATCCTTTAGATGGTACGCAGAACTGCCACAGTTCGTCAATGGTGGAGGGTTTAAATATTTATGGTAGGAGGAGCAATCAAGTGAGCTCCTTTGTACTGGATGGTGTCGAGCTTCTTGAGTGTTGTTGGAGCTGCACTCATCCAGACAGGAAAAGAGTATTCCATTACACTCCTGACTTGTGCCTTGTTGAAGGTGGACAGGCTTTGGGGGGGGGTCAGGAGGTGAGTTACTCGTCAGAGGATTTTTAACCTTTGACCTGCCCTGATAGCCACACTATTAATATGGTTAGTCAAATTCAGTTTCTGATCAATGGTAACCCCCCAAGGTGTTAATTGTGGGGGATTTAGCGATGGTAATGCCATTAAATGTCAAGGGGCGGTGGTTAGATCCTCTCTTCTGATCTAATTATGGAAGGGAGGTCATTGTTGAAGCAGCTGAAGATGGTTGAGCTGAGGACACTACCCCGAGGAACTCCTGCAGTGATGTCCTGGAGTTGAGATGATTAACCTCCAACCACCACAACTCCTTTCCCATGTGCCAGGTATGACCCAACTCAGTGGAGAGTTTTCCCGCTGATTCCCATTGACTCCAGTTTAGCTAAGGCTCCTTGATGCCATACTTGGTCAAATGCTGCTTTGATGTCAAGGGCAGTCACTCTCACCTCACCTATGACATTCAGCTGTTTTGTTAATATTTGAACCAAGGCTGTAATGAGGTCAGGAGCTGAGTGGCCCTTTGCGTGTTACAATTGTTAGAAGAGGTTGCGACTTATCTGCTACCTTCATCTGGGTGTATGCTTGGGACAAATCTTTCTGACTGAACTATTGGCCACCTGATCCAGCAAATCCAGCAAATAGGTCCTCTATTAATGGTAAAGAATATTGGTTGGCACATAATGCTGGGTTGATCGTCATTTTAAAGTTACCACAGGTTCTTATTGAGTCAACTTGCTAACTGGGACATTTGTCATTGCCCAATCACTCGCCATCACAGACTCAATCACTTCATCTTTGATCAATTTTCCAAGTTCCATTTCAACCTGTGGTTTGATTGCATATGGCACAGTTCTTGCCTTTAAGCATTTTGGGGTGCAATTAGGTTTTACCTTAAGTCGTGCCGTGACTTAATTGTAGGGATTCAATGGATTCTGTGGACTCCGGCCATTTCTCCAAAAGTGTTTTCAAATACCTTCTTATACTTTTCTAAGAGTTTCTGTAATGTATTCTTTCCAACAACCAATTGGCTCACAGTTTGCCAATTTAGTTTGATTTTGTTCAACCACACTCATCCGAAAAGTGCAGGAAAATTTCCTTTCACTCCATCTAATAGCAATTTTGCAGATCGACCATTTGTTTCAACTTGCACCGTGATATAACTCTTCACTGGAACCATCACTTCCATGTAAGTTCTCAAGATTATATTAGAAGGCTTTAATAGTAGGCTGGCATGGTGGTGCAGTGGTTAGCACTGCTGCATCACGGCACTGAGGACCCGGGTTGGAGTTTGCACATTCTCCTCGTGTTTGCGTGGTTCTCACCCCCAAAACCCAAAGATGTGCAGGGTAGGTGGGTTGGCCACACTAAATTGCCCCTTAATTGGAAAAAAAGAATTGGGTATTCTAAATTTATAATTTTAAAAAGGCTTTAATGGTATATTCCTGAGCTTTTCTTAATATAAAGTTTCAGTGGTGAGCGATACTGCAGCCCCCATATCTACTTCCATTTTAATTTCATTCCATTCAGCTTTGCTTAGACCCAAAATGTCTGTGTATTGCCTTGCATTAATAATACACCGAGTGTGAATTACTTGATCTCACTAGACATCGTGTCTACCTGGGAATTTTCCTCATCTTCAGTCATACGACATACTTTTGGTAATAATAATAATCTTTATTATCACAAGTAGGCTTACATTAACACTGCAGTGAGGTTACTGTGAAAAGTCCCTAGTCCCCACATTCTGGAGCTTGTTCAGGTACACAGAGGGAGAATTCAGAATGTCCAAATGACCTAACAGGACATCTTTCGGGACTTGTGGGAGGAAACCGGAGCACCCGGAGGAAACCCACGCAGACACGGGGAGAATGTGCAAACTCCACGCAGATAGTGACCCAAGCCGGGATTTGAACTTGGGACCCTGGTGCTGTGAAGCAACAGTAATAACCAATGTGTTTGGACTTGGGTGCATCCTTGCGTGTACCCATCTTCGAGGTTTGAGGAGTCTTTCTGGCCCAACGCACCTTTGTTGTGTGATCTTTCTTGCTACAATTATAACATTTGTATTCTCGATTTCAACATTCCCGTGGAGATTGCCCTACTTAGGCTCACCTATAGCATGCTTGCATCTTTAGAGATCTTCTTTTCTTAGTATTCATCTTGTTTATTTTGGAGCCAGCTCCTATTTGGGAAGCTTCTTTCTCAGCCAATTTCATAGACACTGCTATTTCAACTGAAAGTTTGACTGTTTGAGAGCTCACTATTGGTAATTGCCGCTGAACTGCCTCAGTTTGCAATCCGCACACCAGTTTGTCTCGCAGCGTGTCCTCTAGGGTTGGTCCAAACACTTAAATATTTGCTAGTTTTAATAGTATGGCTAAATGTTGCTGAATATTTTCACTCACTTCTTGGCTACATCGATGAAATCTGAATCTCTCTTCAATGAACAATGGTTTGGACGAGACGTGTTCTTCAAGGGTCTTAGTCAATTCCTCGTAGGTTTTTGTAGCAGCCTTTGCAGGATGGACAAGACATTGTAATAGGGTGAAAGTTTTCCATCCTATTACACTCCAGGAAATTGGATCCAATACCTTGGATTAAATTGCAACTAGGTAATATTGAAATCTCTCTTCATAGGGGCTCCAAGCTTCTATATTCCCATCAAATGGTTCCATAGCCCTTTCTTTTCCCACCTGCAGTTCTTAAGTTGTAGCACTTTATATAACTGTTGCACTCCTCTAATTTCTTTTATTACTTGGACTGTGGCTTTAAAAAACATTTTTTTAAACGGTTTTACAAACACCAATTTTAAAACCAGAAGATTTCAGTTTTAATTCTGATTAATCGTGGTTACTACCAAATGATGAGCTTTTTTTCCTTTTTAAGCAGTTTCTGAAGGAGGTCGCGCTGCTTCTCACTGAAATCGAGGATCCAACGCTGCAGCCCACCACATGCAACGGTGCAGAGCTGGACAAGACCCCACCTTCGGTAGGTAAACTCGTTTTTACATAGCCTACCGTCTTATTTTCTTTCTTTGCTCATTTTCTGGGATGTTTGAGCCCACCAGTTGTTTGAATCAACTAGTGTTACTGTCAACACGCTGGCTGAGAAAAAAAAAAATTTCCCCCGCCTCCCACTCTCCAAGTGCTCCCGAGATTGCGATCGAATAAAAGAAATTAAGGAGCGGTGTGGAGTGCTTTGTATTTTGAAATTAATGTACAATCTCAGCAAAGGCTAAAAACCTGTTTCCAATGGCCAGATTTACTGCACTTCAATCGATGGTGGAGTAAATCATAGAATCGTAGAATCTACAGCACTGAGACAGGTCCTTCAGTCCAAACTGGCGCAAGCCAATAAAAAGCCCATCTAAGCTAACCCCATTTGCCTGCATTTGGCCCATATCCCTCTAAAACTTTCCTATTCATGTATCTGTCCAAATGCCTTTTAAATGTTGTCAATGTCCCTGCCTCAACCACTTCCTCCAGCAGCTCATTCCACGTACGTACCTCCCTCTGTGTAAAAACGTTGCTCCTCAGGGGCGAGATTCTCCGACCCCCCGCCGGGTCGGAGAATTGCCGGGGGCTGGCATGAATCCCGCCCCCGCCGGTTGCCGAATTCTCCGGCACCGGATATTCGGCGGGGGCGGGAATCGCACCGGTTGGCGGGACCCCCCCCCCCCGCGATTCTCCGGCATGGGCCGAAGTCCCGCTGCTAAAATGCCTGTACCGCCGGCGTAGATTAAACCACCTACCTTACCTGCGGGACAAGGCGGCGCCCCGGGGTCCTGGGGGGGACGCGGGGCGATTTGACCCCAGCGGGTGTCCCCACGGTGGCCTGGCCCGCGATCGGGGCCCACCGATCCGCAGGCGGGCCTGTGCCGTGGGGGCAGTCTTTTCCTTCCGCCTTCGCCACGGTCTCCACCATGGCGGAGGCGGAAGAGACTCCTTCCACTGCGCATGCGTGGGAATGCCGTCAGCGGCCACTAACGCTCCCGCGCATGCGTCGCCCGGCGACGTCATTTCCGCGCCAGCTGGCGGGGCACCAAAGGCCTTTTCCGCCAGCTGGCGGGGTGGAAATTAGTCCGGCGCGGGCCTAGCCCCTTAAGGTTGGGGCTCGCCCCCCAAGATGCGGAGCATTCCGCACCTTTGGGGCGGCGCGATGCCCGACTGATTTGCGCCGTTTTGGGCGCCAGTCGGCGGACATCGCGCCGATACCGGAGAATTTCGCCCCAGATTCCCATTTGTTCTTTCCTCTCTTAATTTAAACCTATGCTCTCCAGTTCTCGATTCCCCAACCCTGGGAAAAAGACTGAGTGCATTCACCCTATCCATGCTTCTCATGATCTTATACTCCTCTATAAGATCACCCCTTAGTCTCCTACATTCCAAAGGAAAAAGTCCCAGGCTGTCCATTTCTTTCTTTGGCTCAGTCCCTTAAGTGCTGGCAACGTCCTTGTAAATCTCTGAAGCACTCTCTCCAGTTTAATAACATCTTTCCTATGGCAAGGTAACAAAAACTGAACACAATACTCCAGCTGCGGCCTCACCAACGTCCTGTACAACTGCAACATAACCCCTCAACCTCTCCACTCAATGCCCGAATGTATGAAGGCCAACATGCCAAAAGCCTTTGTCACTGCCCAATCTACCTGTGACGCCACCTTTAGAGAACCCTGCACCTGAACTCCAAGGTATCTCTGTTTCACAGTACTCCCTAAGGTCCTACCATTCTCCGTGAAAGTCCCACCTTGATTTTACTTTCCACACTCATCTGTATTGAACTCCATTTGCCATTTCTTGGCCCATTCCCCATGCTGATCAAGATCCTGCTGCAATTTTTGATAATTTTCAAAGCCTCGAGGTTATTTTGTCACTGACTACTGCCACAATGCTCCCCTTTGGGCAACACACGTCAGGGTCCCATGTTCGATTCCCCGCTGGGTCACTGTCTGTGCGGAGTCTGCACGTTCTCCCCGTGTCTGCGTGGGTTTCCTCCGGGTGCTCCGGTTTCCTCCCACAGTCCAAAGACATGCAGGTTAGGTGGATTGGCCATGCTAAATTGCCCTTACTGTCCAAAAAGGTTAGGAGGGGTTATTGGGTTACGGGGATAGGGTGGAAGTGAGGGCTTAAATGGGTCGGTGCAGACTCGATGGGCCGAATGGCCTCCTTCTGCACTGTATGTTCTATGTTCTATGTTCTTAATCAAAAATGCAACTCCCCCTCCACTCTTTCCTCCACCTCTGTCCCGTCTAAAGCACCTGTATCCTGGAACGGTAAGCTATCAGTCCTATCCCTCCCTTAGCCACGTTACAGTTGTGGCTATTATATCCCAGTCCCACGTACCTATCCAGGCCCTGAGTTCATCAGCCTACCTGTCAGCTCTCTTGCATTGAAATAGATGCAATTTAATCCAACAGGTTTTCCGCACTGCTTGCCATGCTCCTGCCAATCATGTCTATTCAGCTGGCCGATGCTGAGTACTGGATCTTGTTTCAGCCCCTCATTTATTTCCCTGCTGCTGAGGATCCCACCCACCCCTGCCAATCTAGTTTAAACCCTCCCTTGTAGCACTAGCAAATCTGCCCCCCCAGAATATTGGTCCCCCTCCATTTCAGATGCAAACCGTCCCTCTTAAATAGGTCACCTCTGCCCCCCAAAAGATCCCAATAATCCAAGAATCTGAATCCCTGCACCAATTCTTTAGCCACGCATTCATCTGCCATATTCTCCTGTTGTTACCCTCAGTAGCATGCGGCACTGGAAGTAATCCAGAGATTACCACGCTCGAGGTCCTGCTTCTCAAATTTTTTCTTCGCTTTCCATAATCACTCCTCAGGACCTCATACTATTTAAGGCTGCTCCCCTTCCCTTTGATAATGTTCTGCAGCTGTTCCAAGATATACTTGCCCCTGGTGCCTCGGGGCAACAAACCATCATGAACTCTCCTTTGCAGCCACAGAATCTCTTGTCTGTTCCTCTAACTACCGAGTCTCTTATCACTACGATCCTGTTTACCTTAACCCTTTCCTGCTGTATCCCTGAGACAATCGTAGTGTCACAGATCTGGTTACTGCTACTTTCACCTGAACGGTTATCCCCCCCAACAGTATCCAAAATTGTATCCTTAATTATGAGGGGAATGGCCACAGAGGACTCCTGCCACCTCCACCCGATATCCCGAGGGCTGCGATGTCTGAAGCCGACCCAGTGGACTTTGACACAGATTCTTTCATGGACATTTTCCCGCCTGATGTCGTCGTACAGCTGCCACTCGTACTGGCGCCAACGTTGGGCACGTTGGTCCCGTCACGTCGCTCCTCACGCAAACGCAGGTCGCCAGTACATTATACTCCTCCCGGACCTGCTCCATCGACTCCAGAATGCCATCTGCTCTCCAAATGGATACAGCCAGTGGAAGTGGACATCTCTCCGGACTTGGGCAGGGAGGACGGAGGATGTTACAGCCCCTCAAAGGCCACGGTCTATGTACCATCCGCTTCCTCATGACAACCACTGAGTCTGAACTCCTCCAGTAAAATGGGCCAGGGTTTCCCCTTAACAAGGGTGAAGCTCACTCGATAAAAACCCCGACCTGGGTGCAAGTCGAGGAGGGTGACCCTTCGGGCAAGAAAATTTTGTTGTGTTCGTTGTGTGTACCTAAATAAACTTGTGTTCATTTCATCATACCATGTGTTCCTGTGGCTCTTCATCAGATTGCAACCCTTACCCTCTGCTCTTCTCAGTGCCACACTCCCAGTTTCCAGACCTGGGGCGTCATTCTCCGACCCCCCGCCGGGTCGGAGAATGGCCGTTGGCCGCCGTGAATCCCGCCCCCGCCCCCGCCGAAGTCTCCGAAGGAAGAAAAGTCGGCGGGGCGTTAATGGCGCCGCTGCCGCGGAGAATGTCACGAGTCTGCGCAAGGCAGCCGATTTTCGGCCTGCCGATATTCTCCCTTCCGGATGGGCCGAAGTCCCGTCGACGTGATGACCGTTCACGTCGACGTGAATCAAACCTCCTTTTCATCGGCGTGACCCGGTGCTCCAGGCTCACGCCGACCAGCGAGGAGGTGAGTGACGGCCTGGGGGGTTGGCTCTGGGCAGGAAATGGCGTGGCCGCAGACTGATTGCCTGAGGAGAGGTGTGTCTCGGCTTGTGTGTGTGTGCGGCGGGGGGGGGGGGGGGTGGTTAGAGTAGGCTGGGCTCCGGGGGAGTGCCGGGAGGGGGTCCGTGCCGGGGTGGAGGTTGGGGGTTGTGGAGGGGGTCCGTGCCGGGGTGGAGGTTGGGGGGGGGTCCGTGCTGGGGTGGAGGTTGGGGGTTGGGGAGGGGGTCCGTGCCGGGGTGGAGGTTGGGGAGGGGGTCCGTGCCGGGGTGGAGGTTGGGGAGGGGGTCCGTGCCGGGGTGGAGGTTGGGGAGGGGGTCCGTGCCGGGGTGGAGGTTGGGGGTTGGGGAGGGGGTCCGTGCCGGGGTGGAGGTTGGGGAGGGGGTCCGTGCCGGTGTGGAGGTTGGGGGTTGGGGAGGGGGTCCGTGCCGGGGTGGAGGTTGGGGGGGGGTCCGTGCTGGGGTGGAGGTTGGGGGGGGGTCCGTGCTGGGGTGGAGGTTGGGGGTTGGGGAGGGGGTCCGTGCCGGGGTGGAGGTTGGGGAGGGGGTCCGTGCCGGGGTGGAGGTTGGGGAGGGGGTCCGTGCCGGGGTGGAGGTTGGGGGTTGGGGAGGGGGTCCGTGCCGGGGTGGAGGTTGGGGGGGGGTCCGTGCTGGGGTGGAGGTTGGGGGTTGGGGAGGGGGTCCGTGCCGGGGTGGAGGTTGGGGAGGGGGTCCGTGCTGGGGTGGAGGTTGGGGGTTGGGGAGGGGGTCCGTGCCGGGGTGGAGGTTGGGGGGGGTCCGTGCCGGGGTGGAGGTTGGGGAGGGGGTCCGTGCCGGCGTGGAGGTTGGGGAGGGGGTCCGTGCCGGGGTGGAGGTTGGGGGGGGTCCGTGCTGGGGTGGAGGTTGGGGGGGGGTCCGTGCTGGGGTGGAGGTTGGGGGTTGGGGAGGGGGTCCGTGCCGGGGTGGAGGTTGGGGAGGGGGTCCGTGCTGGGGTGGAGGTTGGGGGTTGGGGAGGGGGTCCGTGCCGGGGTGGAGGTTGGGGGGGGGGTCCGTGCCGGGGTGGAGGTTGGGGAGGGGGTCCGTGCCGGCGTGGAGGTTGGGGAGGGGGTCCGTGCCGGGGTGGAGGTTGGGGAGGGGGTCCGTGCCGGGGTGGAGGTTGGGGGGGGGTCCGTGCTGGGGTGGAGGTTGGGGGTTGGGGAGGGGGTCCGTGCCGGGGTGGAGGTTGGGGGGGGGTCCGTGCTGGGGTGGGTGTTGGGGAGCGGGTCCGTGCCGGGGTGGAGGTTGGGGGGGGGGGGGGGGGGGTCCGTGCCGGGGTGGGTGATGGGAGGGCAAATGAGTTGGTCCACCTGGCCAGGTGCCAGCCTCCAACAGTTGGACCCATGCGGTCCATGCCACCTGGCTGGGGGGAGGAGGGGATATGGGCAATGATGACATGTCGTCGTTCCCCTCCCCCCCACCAGGCCGTCATGTTTTCAGACCATCCAGCGATGTTGGCCGCCGTGGTGGCAGCCGCTCATGTCTATGTTGCCCTGGATGAGGAGGAGGAGGAGGAGGAGCGTGCCAGAGAGGCGGCGCAGGCTGCCGCAGAGGGGCAGGCGGCAGCAGCCCAGGCTGGAGGGACACCTGACCGACAGGACGAGGAGGGGGAGGAGGACATCGCGGCCCCACGGCAACGGAGGCACCCGAGGGCGCCCCGTGTGTACCGGCCCCGGCAGTCATACCAGGACCTCACGGACCGGGAATGCAGGAGGAGACTCCGGATGAGCCGGGAAACCGTGGCACACATCTGCCACCTGCTGGCACACCTGTCACCGCGTGGCACTGGCGGGGGACACCCTCTCCCCGTGTCCGTCAAGGTTACGGTGGCCCTGAACTTTTATGCAACGGGGTCATTCCAGGCACCGAGTGGGGACCTGTCCGGCATATCGCAGACATCGGTGCATCGGTGCATCCGGGCAGTGACAGATGCCCTTTATGCCATGGCGCACCGCTACATCCGTTTCCCGTGGACCGGGCCAGCCAAGATGCCCGGGCCGTGGGCTTCTCTGCCGTTGCCGGGTTCCCCATGGTCCAGGGCGCGATCGATGGGATGCACGTCGCCGTGCGGCCACCTGCAGATAACAGGGCCGTGTTCACTAATAGGAAGGGGACCTATTCGATGAACGTACAGGTGGTCTGCGACCACCGCATGATGATCCTGCACGTCTGCGCCCGTCACCCAGGCAGTGTACACGACTCATTCGTGTTGTCGCGGTCATCCATCCCCGGCATGTACGAGGGACGCCATCCCCGGCTGAGGGGCTGGTTGCTGGGCGACAGGGGCTACCCATTGCGATCGTGGCTGATGACGCCTATATGGAGGCCACGCAATGAGGCGGAGAACCGCTACAATGATGCCCATGTAGCGACAAGGGGAGTGATCGAGAGGTGCTTTGGCGTGCTGAAGATGCGTTTCAGGTGCCTGGACCTCTCTGGGGGCGCCCTCCAGTATCGGTCAGATAGGGTCGGCCGCATCATTGTGGTGTGCTGCGTCCTGCACAACATAGCCCAGCAGAGGGGCGATGTGCCGCAGGCAGAGGAGGGCGGAGTGGAGGAGCAGCAGGAAGAGGCCCAGTCCTCCCCAGATGAGGGGGATGGGGGCAATGGTCAGGGCAGACGGGGTAGACACAGACGGGTGGCTGTCCACCGTTACCGGCTGGCCCAGCGGGCACGGGACAGACTGATAGACGCCCGCTTCACTGACTAGATGGGCGTGGGAATCGGGTAGTATGGCCACAGACCGCACACCATGACAACAGCCGACCACCCACACCCCCCACCCATCCACCCACCCAGCACCCTCACCCCCCTCCCCAACCCCACACACCCCACCCGCATGCACACCACCCCCCCACTCCCAATTGCCGATCCACCGGCGGCACAACAGGCCGGGCTCACCCAGTTGCGGGTGGACGCGTGTCTATCGCAGGCCATGGAGAATGATGACAACCCGCCTCCGATGAGCTCCTGGCTCTACATCGTTGGACTATGTCTGACCCATGGCCACAGTACCACCATCCACCCGGACCATCCCTGCATGCGGCTGTGACACTGCAGCGCACGGTCCCGTCCTCTGCCCGGGGGATGTTGATGGCGGCCCAGGGGGAAGGGGGCAGACTCACCTGGGGCTGAGGTAAGACCACCCCTCACACACACACTTGCGCTCAACGTACATGACACCCCCGCACACTTTGGACAGAGCACAAAGGCAGCTTCGGTAGGTGTAACAATGACTTTAATAACCAAAGGAGTTCATGCACGTGCCCTAGCGCCTAAAACTCATCTGTGCCCTGCACCCGTGCCAACTTACTCAGTGTCTAATTGTTTGGCCTTACGGGCCCTTTGACTACGTCTACGTGGTTCCCCAGACGGTACAGCAGAACTGGAGGTGGACTCCTGTGATTCCTGCCCTCTGACACTGGATCCCTTTGGCGGCCGTTTCCTGGGGCGTCCTGGCCTAGATGGGCCAGGCTGCGGCCCGGGCGACTGGGATGGCGAGCTGCCAGCCTGTCCTGCCCGTTGCCCACCCGATGCACCTGGGACGGAAGGGGGGGAGTCCGAGGCGTCGCGGTGTACCGGGACCTCCCCTACAGAGGGAGCCGGGACGGACCACACCACCTCCTCCTCCCTCGGGGTGCCCGATGGCCCCCAGGCCTCTACATGGGTGGGGTATGCGAACGGACTGGCCATCCGACGCGCCCCCGACATCTGGCGCTGCCAGTCCTGGAGGCCCGTGCTGGTATCGACAGGGGTCTGCAGGTTTGCAGCCATGGAGCCCAGGGGGTTGTCGAACCCTGTCTGCGACAGTGCGACGCCAGCTCGCACATGGCCACTGGCGCCGATGCCCTCAGCGATGGCCTGCTGAGACTGGGCCATGGCCTGCAGAGACTGGGCCATGGCCTGCAGAGACTGGGCTATGGCTTGCTGAGACTGGGCCATGGCCTGCTGAGACTGGGCTATGGCGTTGAGCGCCTCTGCCATCTGGCGCTGGCACTGGCTCATGGCCTCCTGTGAGAGGGCAGCCATTTCCTGGGCCACAGACGCCGCCTGCACGGAAGGCCCCAGGCCTCGCAAACCGTTCCCCATGTCTGACACCGTCGCACCCATTGCCTCCACCGCGGACGCCACCCGTGCGGTGTCAGCCTGGGTGGCACGCATGACCGGGACCACTCCCAGCTCCTGGACGCGGGTGGACTCCTCCACCTGCGACCGCAGCCGCCGCAAGCCACCCGTCACCCTATTCGCTCGTCTCCGTGTCGGTGGTTGCATCGGATCTATGTGTGGGTGTGGTAACTGCAGGAACCCGGGATCCATCTGGGCGGCAGATGTTCGCTTGGCCTGGGCTGCCCTCCGACCGCCCGGTCCCTCTGCTGCTCCTACCTCCACCTGCTGTACCGTGACGGCTGTGTTGTGCGCACCAGTGAGTGTACCAGACGCCTCATCGCTAAAGTGCCCAACCGTGGTGAGTGTTTCTGCGATGGTGGAGGGTGTTGGTGACAGCAGTGGCGTTGTGTCGTGCTCTTCGTCCCACTCTGAGTCCATGGCACTTTGGGGTGGGGGTTCGTCTCCACCCATCCACTCTGAGTCACTGTCCGGTATTTCGTCTTCCCGGGTAGGGGTGTCCTGGGTAGTGGTGTCCCGGGTAGTGGTGTCCCGGGTAGGGGTGTCCTGGGTAATGGTGTCCCGGGTAGGGGTGTCCTGGATAGTGGTGTCCTGGGTAGTGGTGTCCTGGCTCGGATGTGACGGGGGCCTGTGGCTGCCCCCCTCATCGCTGGGTGGTCGCTCCCGCACGTGACGGGGGTGTCGTCTCCCTGTTGCTCCAGGTCTCTCCGTCTCCCGTGGTCTCCGAGGGGCATCCTGCGGGCGTCGCATGCTGGAGGGTTCGGGTCTCTCCGTCTCCCGTGGTCTCCGAGGGGCATCCTGCGGGCGTCGCATGCTGGAGGGTTCGGGTCTCTCCGTCTCCCGTGGTCTCCGAGGGGCATCCTGCGGGCGTCGCATGCTGGAGGGTGCGGGTCTCTCCGTCTCCCGTGGTCTCCGAGGGGCATCCTGCGGGCGGTCTGCATCTGCGGGGATGGGTGCCTGGACGTTTGGTCCTGCGATACACAATGAAGCATGCATGGTTAGACATCAGGCAGTGATCAGGTGATACGGGAGAGGGGGATATAGGGGAGGGGGGGTATGGGGACGGGCTGATGGTGGCTCATTTGCTCGTGGGGCCCCGACCTCTGCATCAGCAACCTCCCGGTCCTCAGGTCCGCCAGCCAGTTCCAGGGCCCTTTCCTCGTGTACGGTCAGTGGCCTCTCATCAGCGGGCCCTCCTCCAGTCCTCACATGCTCCCTATTGTTGTGTGCGCGCTTCTCCTGGGGGGGAGGGGGGGTGGCAGGGGTAAAAGGCAACAGTGTTAGGCAGGTATATGAATGCACGCCATCGGTTGCGCGTGCATTGCAGAGGTTAAGGTTAGGGCTGGATTCACTTGGGGATATGGGGGATATGGGGGAGGGGGGATATGGGGGAGGGGGGATATGGGGGATATGGGGGAGGGGGGATATGGGGGATATGGGGGAGGGGGGAATATGGGGGATATGGTGGAGGGGGGATATGGGGGATATGGGGGAGGGGGGATATGGGGGATATGGGGGAGGGGGGATATGGCGGAGGGGGGATATGGGGAATATGGGGGAGGGGGGATATGGGGGATATGGGGGAGGGGGATATGTGGGAGGGGGGATATGGGGAGGGGGGGATATGGGGAATATGGGGGAGGGGGGATATGGGGGATATGGGGGAGGGGGGATATGGGGGAGGGGGAATATGGGGGATATGGGGGAGGGGGGATATGGGGGAGGGGGGGATATGGGGGATATGGGGGAGGGGGGATATGGGGGAGGGGGAATATGGGGGATATGGGGGGGGATATGGGGGATATGGGGGAGGGGGGATATGGGGGAGGGGGGATATGGGGGATATGGGGGATGGGGGATATGGGGGAGGGGGGATATGGGGGAGGGGGAATATGGGGGATATGGGGGAGGGGGGATATGGGGGATATGGGGGAGGGGGGATATGGGGGAGGGGGGATATGGGGGATATGGGGGAGGGGGGATATGGGGGAGGGGGAATATGGGGGATATGGGGGAGGGGGGATATGGTGGAGGGGGGATATGGGGGAGGGGGGAATATGGGGGATATGGGGGAGGGGGGATATGGGGGATATGGGGGAGGGGGGGATATGGGGAGGGGGGATATGGGGGATATGGGGGAGGGGGGATATGGGGAGGGGGAATATGGGGGATATGGGGGAGGGGGGATATGGGGGATATGGGGGAGGGGGGATATGGGGGAGGGGGGATATGGGGGATATGGGGGATGGGGGATATGGGGAGGGGGGATATGGGGGAGGGGGGAATATGGGGGATATGGGGGAGGGGGATATGGGGGATATGGGGGATATGGGTGATATGGGGGGGATATGGGGGATATGGGGGAGGGGGGATATGGGGGATATGGGGGAGGGGGATATGGGGGAGGGGGGAATATGGGGGATATGGGGGAGGGGGGATATGGGGGATATGGGGGAGGGGGGATATGGGGGAGGGGGGATATGGGGGATATGGGGGAGGGGGAATATGGGGGATATGGGGGAGGGGGGATATGGGGGATATGGGGGATATGGGGGAGGGGGGATATGGGGGAGGGGGAATATGGGGGATATGGGGGAGGGGGGATATGGGGGATATGGGGGAAGGGGGATATGGGGGAGGGGGGAATATGGGGGATATGGGGGAGGGGGGATATGGGGGATATGGGGAGGGTGGATATGGGGGAGGGGGAATATGGGGGATATGGGGGGGATATGGGGGATATGGGGGATATGGGGGAGGGGTGGATTTGGGGGAGGGGGGATATGGGGGATATGGGGGATGGGGATATGGGGGAGGGGGGATATGGGGGAGGGGGGATATGGGGGATATGGGGGAGGGGGGATATGGGGGATATGGGGGAGGGGGGAATATGGGGGATATGGTGGAGGGGGATATGGGGGAGGGGGGATATGGGGGAGGGGGGATATGGGGGAGGGGGGATATGGGGGATATGGGGGAGGGGGGATATGGGGGATATGGGGGAGGCGGGATATGTGGGAGGGGGGATATGGGGGAGGGGGGATATGGGGAATATGGGGGAGGGGGGATATGGGGGATATGGGGGAGGGGGGATATGGGGGAGAGGGGAATATGGGGGATATGGGGGAGGGGGGATATGGGGGATATGGGGGAGGGGGGGATATGGGGGAGGGGGGATATGGGGGAGGGGGGATATGGGGGAGGGGGAATATGGGGGATATGGGGGAGGGGGGATATGGGGGATATGGGGGAGGGGGGGATATGGGGGAGGGGGGATATGGGGGATATGGGGGATGGGGGATATGGGGGAGGGGGGATATGGGGGAGGGGGGAATATGGGGGATATGGGGGAGGGGGGATATGGAGGATATGGGGGATATGGGGGAGGGGGGATATGGGGGAGGGGGGATATGGGGGATATGGGGGAGGGGGGATATGGGGGAGGGGGATATGGGGGAGGGGGGATATGGGGGAAGGGGGATATGGGGGATATGGGGGATATGGGGAGGGGGGATATGGGGGAGGGGGGGATATGGGGGAGGGGGGGATATGGGGGAGGGGGGGATATGGGGGAGGGGGGATATGGGGGATATGGGGGATGGGGGATATGGGGGAGGGGGGATATGGGGGAGGGGGGAATATGGGGGATATGGGGGAGGGGGGATATGGAGGATATGGGGGATATGGGGGAGGGGGGATATGGGGGAGGGGGGATATGGGGGATATGGGGGAGGGGGGATATGGGCGAGGGGGATATGGGGGAGGGGGGATATGGGGGAGGGGGATATGGGGGATATGGGGGATATGGGGAGGGGGGATATGGGGGAGGGGGGGATATGGGGGAGGGGGGATTTGGGGGAGAGGGGATATGGGGGATATGGGGGACGCTCACCCTGCCTGCTCTGACGAGGTCGTTCACCTTCTTGTGGCACTGGGTGCCTGTCCGTGGTGTTAGGGCCACAGCGGGTGACGGCCTCTGCCACCTCCCTCCACAGACGCCGGCTGTGGCGTGGGGCAACTCTGCGGCTGTGCCCGGGATACAGGGCGTCCCTCCTCTGCTCCACCGCATCCAGGAGCGCCTCCACATCGCGTGACTCGAACCTCGGGGCTGAGCGACGGCCAGCCATCAAGTCGGGTGTTGCGGTCGGCTGTTCCGGTCGGGTGGGGGGGAGCTGCGCGGCCTTATGAGCCGTCACGCCGTGCAGCGCGTATGACGCTGCACGGCGTGAACCACTGCGCAAGCGCGGATCCCGTTACGTCGCTGCTAGCCCATTTCGGGCCGCAGACTATCGGCCCATTTTTATGACGTGACGCAAGTGGGATTTGCGCCGTTTTTTGCGCCGATCGGCGGAGTTTCCGCCGATAACGGAGAATTTCGCCCCTGGTTTTTTCTCCGTCTTTCTCGGGGTCCTGTGGGGCTCGCTGTTTAAAATGGCACACTTGCTAGCTTCCCACAGCTGATAACTACTGGATATGTTATCAGGATCTCTTGCTCTTGTATACTCTCCGTGCCTCTTTGTAAAGCGCAGGATACATATGCTTACTTAACTGCGCCCACAACCTGTTCTCCCACATTTGATGAGTTACCCCCAGGTTCCTCTGCTCCTGTATCCCCTTTAGAACTATACCATTTATTGTTTATTGCCACTCCTCATTCTTCCATCTTATATGTATCACTTCATACTTCTCTGCATTAAATTTCATTTTCCTGTTGTTTGCATTTTCCCGCAGCTTGTCGATGTCCTTGTGAAGTTCCACACTATTTTCCTCACAGTGCACAATACTTCCAAGTTCTGTGTTTTCTGCAAATTTTGAAATTGTGCCATGCACACCTAAGACTCGATCATTAATATATATCAAGAAAAGAAGCATCCTAATACCGACCACCAGGGAACCCCAGCCCTCTACCCCACTCGGAAATTACTATATCAAAAGAATCACTGACGTTGGATTATCTGGTCTGTAGTTGCTATGTTTAATATTGCACTCTTTCTGGAACATAAATGCAACAGTTGAAATTCTGTGACATTACCCTGTATCGGAAGAGGATTGGAAAATTATGGTCTGTGCTGCTGCAATTTCCGAATTATCGCTTCACACTTTTCCTTTCAGCTCTGCTATCATTCCTCCAGTCTATGTTCTCTTGAAGTCTATTAATGTCTTCCCCACTGTTATCACACTTCCAAACTTCCCATCATTAATGTACAGCAAAAGCAATAGTGGGCTAGTACGACACACCTGAGAAACAACTGGAATTGTACATGTTTTAAAATCCCTCCTTTTAAAATATGCTAATAAATTACGTGGTTTGTTTCAAATTTTAATACTATGTGGCATTTGTTGTGAAATTTAGGTGGCAACAAATTATAATTACACTTGAAAATTACACCAAAGCAACGCTTTCCTTCTGAGACCCCATTAACACGGTGAACAGGGAAATGGCTAAGGCTTGTTAACAAAATCATTAAATAAAATAAGAGCATCGGGTATTGGTAGTAACATTGTCACTTGTGCTAATAATCGGTTAGGGGATAGAGACAAAGGACAAAATGGACATTCTCCGATTAGTGGGATCTAGTGAGTGGAATTTCCCTGGAGTTTGTACCGGGTTTTCACCACATACGGGGCGGGATTCTCTGACCCTCAGCGCCGGAATCGAGCCCGGCGCGGGAGCGGAGAATAGCCGTTCACGGCGGAAATCCAGCGCGATGGCGCTTCCGCAATTCTCCCTGGACCCGGCAGTACCGCGTGTGCGGTCGCGCGGCGCCAGTCGAGGGCCGTTGGAACAGGCCCCCGTGGCGATTCTCCGCGGTCGACCGGCTGACTCCCACTGGCGTGGTTTACATGTGGTACCACTCGGCGAGAGCTGGGACCTGCGGCTGCGGTGGCAGTCCTGGTGGGGGGGGGGGGGGGGGGGCGGGGGGTATCTGACTCCAGGGCGGGGCCTCAGCGGTGGCCAGGCCCGCGATCAGGGGCCACTGATCTGGGAGAGACCTACATTCCTCCACGCAGGCCCGCTGTGTGGCTCCGCCATGTCGGCGGCACCTGTGCCAAGGTGGGCTGCCGCTCGCATGCGCGGACCCGCTTGTGGCTGCCATGCGCATGCGCAGCTGCCCGGTCTGTGCAGCAGGGCCCCGCTGCCAGCCAGAGCTGTGGGATGCCTGTCGGGGCTCTGCTAGCTCCCTGAAAAACGGTGAATCACCCCGGACGTTCGAGGAAATAGTCCGGAGTCATTCTTGCTTGTTTTCCGCTGGGCGAGGGGACTTAGTCCCCAGAAGGGAGAAACCCGCCCATGATGGAAGAAATAGTGAGTTATATATCAAGTTTACAAATGTCATTAAGTTGAAAGGCACAGTAAAATGCGTGGCTTGGAAGATCAAAAGGAACAAAGGCAAAAGGGAGATGATTAATGTGAGGAATTACGAATTCATCAACTTTAGATCTGAGGGAGATACATTTTTTTTAATCTGAGAAAAGGAAGCAGAGTGAATTATGTAGGCACATACACAAATACCTAAATGCTCGTGAATGGTTAAGGTAATTACTCTCCTCCTGCAGGTACCATCCTCTAACAGAGTATTACTGATCATGCATTTCCATTGGATTTGTCCATGATTATGTTTGACCAGGTACTGCAGTGGTTTGTCATTGCCTTCTGCAGTATGTCTGACCAGGAAGCTCCCCCACTCTTAACACCTGGCATCAGTTGTATTGGAAGGATTCACAGGCTGAGACTCAACCTGGTTGGCCATATTAAGAACGTGCCTCCCATAGCCATCAGGTCCTGAAGTGGGGCCCCAGAGGTTTTGGCCCAGATGTAGGGACGCTACCAATGCACCACCAAACCTTCCAAAGAAGGATTCCCATAGAATACCTTCAGTGCAGAATGAGGCTATTCGACCTATTGGGTCCACACTGACACTCTGTAAGCGCACCCCACTTAGACCCATCTCCTGCCCTTTCCCGTAACCCAACCCAACCTACACCTCTTGGACACTAAGGGGCTGTTTTTTAGCATGGCCAGTCCACTTAACCTGCACATCTGTGGACTGTGGAAGGAAACTGGAGCACCCAGAGGAAACTCACGCAGATACGGGGAGAAAGTGCAAACTCCATACACACAGTCATCCAAGGCGAGAATTGAACTCGGGTTCCTGGCACTTTGAGGCACTGTGCCACTGTGCCGCTTATTAAAAAATGGTTAAAAGAACGCTTGTTTAATCCCCAGGAAATTGGAATGCAGAAGTAAGGAAGTGAACCTCAATGAAACCTCAGGTCAAGTACTGCTTCAGTTTTGGGATAACAAACCTCAGGGAAGATGTGATGTCTTGGAAGAATATAGTGTAAATTTATCAGAATGACACCAAAGTTCAAAGGTTTACAATTATGAAATCAAATAGCTTGTTCTGTTGGGTTTAAAAGGTGGGTCATCTGAGCAAGGTATTTAAAGCGATTAAATGATTGGATACAGAATAAATCTATTGTCACAACTGGACAATCCAGAACAAGAAGGTATAATTAGAGTTAGGGTACTGAGGGTTGAAATCAGAACAGAAGAATTATTTTTTACAAAAAGGGCAGTTGTTCATCTGAAATCTATTCTCCCAATACGTAGTAGATGCTGGGTTATTTGAAATTTCCCAGGCTGAGATTGATAAGGGGAAGGATTCTCCAATCGCAGAAGCCGAAATCACGGGCGTCATTCTCCGCCGGCGGGAGTCTCCGTTTTGCCGGCGCCCGGGGGTTTCCCGACGGCGTGGGGCTGCCCCACAATGGGAAACCCCATTGACCGGCCGGTGTTACGGAGACTCTGGCCGGCCGGTCGGGGCAGAAATGTGGCGGGGCGGGTAGGAGAATTTCGCCCCTCGTTCGGCGATCAACCGGAGAATGCCCGTTTACACCGGAATCAAGCGCGGCGCCGGTTTTGCGATGCTCCACCTCCTCAATAACGGCATACTCGGGGAGTACACAGCTCGCCGTATGAACCGCCTCAAGACGTCACCTGAGGCCCTCCCCTGATGCTCCGCCCCCAATGGGCCGAGTCCACAACGGCGATGCTCGTGTCTGCTCACACCGTTCGAGGACCTCGCGTGGCGGCTGCGGAGACTGTGTCCAGCGTTTCCACAGTCGGTGGGGGGGGGGGGGAGCTGTTCTGCTCACAGGGGGTCCGAGTGTGGCGAGGCCGGTCACAGGGGGGCAGCTTTTGGCAAGCTGGGTCCGAGTGCGGCTGACGCCATATTTTACGGCGCGGCCACCGCAGGCCACCGCCGAGCACATGCGTGGCTATGGACCCAGCCATTCTCTGCTTGTATTCACAGGTAAAGGGTCTTTACGCTGTGTGGCTGCCAGCCCCCCACCGGACGGAGGATTGGTGCAGGGGCGGCGCCGACATTCTGGTCGTAAGACCAGGCAAATCCTGCGGACACAGCCGTAGGATTGTTTATGATTTCAAAGGGTTTGGAAGAAGGTGGCAAATAAAGTTGATCTACAGATCAACCAAGACCATTCAAATGGCAGAACAGACTCAAGATTCTGAGTAGCCTATCTCTAGTCCTATGTTTATATTAATCAACCATATTATATGTATTGCTTGCTATTGCCCATCACATGAGCAGTGTAAAGCCAAAGCTGTGCCGAACTGTGGATATACCGTGATTTCCCGAACATTTCACTGTCCCTCTGGCTCTCATGATGGACACCAACTGTTACTTTCATGTATGGCTTTTGATGCAAGTTGAGCAGAGAACTGAAAATCTTACCCCAAAGTTATGGTCACTGTTTCTCCAAACAATGTTAATGTAGATGAAACACTAACTTTCAGGGGGAGAAACAACAGAAAATCCTGAAACAATACTCGGCATGTCAGTGGCATTGCATGTTAAAATATTTGTATAGTGAAGCAATAGTTAAGAACTGTAAGCAAAAATATTCTGAATTTAAATGATGCAGTTTAAAAACAACATTGTTTTAAGTGGATGCTGAGAAATGTCAGAGCACAGTGGGTTATTGGGACCAAAGTAAAATGATACTTGCATTATTCACTTCTTCCATATTAATGTTGTACACATCCATAACAATTCTCCTTTCAAAACATGTGACATGAGCACTGCAAGTGCCAATTTTATAGTGAAGAAGTGACAAAGAATGTGTTTGGGTTTGAGATTAATGGAAGCATTTTGTTTGAAAAACAGAAATGATTCTGAATTGATGAAGGAGCCTTGTTTCTTTGTTTATTGGATCTGATGTTAGTATGGAGGGGAGTACTGAGCAGGTAGAGGAGCTGCTCACTTAAATTGTATCAATTTGTTTGGCTGCCAAGATTTCACATCACCAAACTGCACGGCAGCAGTGATGTGTACCTGCATGGTGTAATTACAATTGTATTAAAAGGGATAACGGAAATGACAAACGGAAATTGGAGGTGTTCAGGAGTGATGGTGGGCAAAGAGTAAGGGGAATATCCAGAGTAAGGGGAATACCCAGATTAAATGACACCTCTGTGCTGTTACTGCTGGACGCAAAGAGGAGGAGGAGAAAGGGCATACCTTTCCCAAGCAATAGGAGGAGAAACCCACTGCTGCTGCCAAGAAGGGATGCTTGGCAGTAACTGAGGAGATGAGTTACAGGGATGCTGTGCCCAGGTCATAAAATGCACTGTAGGAGGTAGGCTGAAGACTTAATCAGGTCAAGAAAAGTGAGTGCAGTTCTTGATTCAACTACATCCTGTGGTTTTAACCCAAACATACACACACGCACATGCATGCACACGTACACATACATATGTATGCTTATGTGTATGCACGCATACACATGTGTGTATGCATGCAGGCACACTGAAGGTGCGAAGTAAAAAAGACCAGTCATCAGTGTAGATACTCTCACTTCAATGGGATTTATTGGACAGTTAGTTGGGTTTTCAGCTCGTAGTTAATATCTCACAAGGGCACATGAAGAGAGATTATCCAATGATTGATGTGGGGAGACTCCCCTCCGCCCTCAACTCAGCTCAAATAACCAAATAATTACCTCCAGGGGCTATAGTTGAGAAAGAAAATGCGAGAGTCGAATCAGCAGTTTAGTTATCAAGATGCGTACAGATGTACATTAGTGGAGAGGTTGGAGGAGACCAACTTGATTGCCCGTGGATTGTTGGTGCAGGTAATCACCATGGAGAGACAGATCCATAGAAGATCCTCAAATTAGATTTACCTTTTTAGATTTAGATTTATTGTCATGTGTACCGAGTTACAGTGAAAAGTATTGTTCTGGGTACAGTCTAGACAGATCGTTCCATACATGAAAAACATCGGACATACGATAAATACACAACATAAATGCATAGACATAGACACCGGATGAAGCACATGGAAGCTACAACAGTAGAGAAGATGCATAGAGAGATCAGTTCAGTCCATAAGAGAGCCATTCAGGAGTCTGGTAACAGCGGGGAAGAAGTTGTTTTTGAACCTGTTGGTGCGTGTTCTCAGACTTTTGAATCTCCTGCCAGATGAAAGAAGTTGGAAGAGACAATAACCCGGCTGGAAGAGGTCTTTGATTATGCCCCACCAGGGCAGCGGGATGTGTAGACGGAGTCAATGGATTGGTAGTGTGTTCGCGTGATGGGCTGTGTTCATGACTCTCAGTAGATTCTTACGGTCGTGGGCCATGCAGTTCATACCAGGCTGTGCTGCAACCATATAGGATGCTTTCTATGGTGATCTGTAAAAGTTGGTAAGAGTCAATGTGGGCATGCCGAATTTCCTTAGTTTCTTGAGGAAGTATAGGCGCTGTTGTGCTTTCTTGATCATAGCGTCATTGTGGGTGGAACAGGACAGATTGTTGGTGATGTGCACACCTAGGAATTTGAAGCTGTCAACCATCTCTACCTCGGCACCATTGATGCAGACAGGGGTGTGTACGACACTTCATTTCTTGAAGTCGATGACCAGCTCCTTAGTTTTGCTGACATTGAGGGAGAGATTGTACCATGCCACTAGGTTCTCTATCTCCTTCCTGTACACTCATCATTGTTTGAGATCCGACCCACTATGGTCGTGTCATCAGCAAACTTGTAGATGCAGTTGGAGCCGAATTTTGCCACACTGTCATGTGTATATAAGGATTCCACGAATCTGGAAATGCTCACAAGCGAATACTGATGGGTGCCTCTAGTCCTATCTCAGCACCTGAAAAGTGTGTTTACCAGGTGGCACACCAAGTGGTCATGTCAGTTCTCATTTTGGTGCTTCATTAGGGTGACATCAGCAAGTTTCAAGGGGCATCCAATGTCTCCAATCGCTCAGCCCTTGAGTTTTGTCCCATTAAAATTGTGTGGGTAATGACACACCAGCCCAGGTTGAGGCTTCAAAACGTGAGCCATTCATCACAGAGAACCCAGTAAATCGAGCTGATTGTTCACAGAGCAGCAATCCAGCAGACTCGAGTTAAAGTCCAGTTTTGGACGCGTTTGGCGGGGAGTTTCACAATGGCCACGTTGGCGAGTTCGCAGCCCATATTCAATGACAAAATGAGCCCCCTCAAGATTCTTGAGATTATTGGCTTACTTGTCGTCTGATTCACCTTTTTTATGCTTCAGCAGCACACTGCTAACAAGCAGGAGCTGCTTTTAAGTGCTTCCTCACCACTCGCTCCCAGTCAACAGACAAGCATGCAACACGCACACCTGCTCCTCGCTTTGGGGGTGCCGACCTCACAAGGCTTCTAGATGCTGTGGATGAGAGGTGTGACACCCTGTTCCCCCGTGGGGGTTAGAGGACCAGTAGTAGGATTAGCAATGCTGCCTGGGGGGGCAGTGGCAGCGGCTGTTAGTACGGGCAGCATGACAAGGAGGTCCGCCATCCAATGTCGGATGAAGACATCTTTCTCCTGGTATCAGTTCCACTTGCCACCCCTCAAATCCTAGGTGCCCCTCATCCCACCCAGACTGGCTGACCCCTCACACCCTGCCCAAATCCGATCTTTGTGCTTCTTCCTCAGAACACCCTAGCACCCACCAGTACAAATGAGTGCATGATTCAAAGGTGGTGGTTGCATACAACCTGAACATTCAGGGAGTGGGACCCCTACCTGTTAACATAGGGCACTCCCTGACGCCCGAATATTTGCAGGGTGGCATGCGTGCCATTGATCGTCCCTGGACCTGGGGCATTCCGGTGACGGCAGCAAATCCTGCACCCCAGGCATTAACGGCACTACCCACCAAACGTTCCCTAACCTGGACTGTTCATGTTTGAACATCCCCACACTGCTCTGATATTGCAGATATGGCCCATACTGAACCGCATAGCGGTAGAGCAGGCTCTGCTCTACAACCTTCCAGAGAGGTCGGTCAGCCATTGCTGTAAGATAATTGGCCCCTTTTAGATTGATCAACTCTATCTGGAATTCTGGGGTGTTTATGGGGCTCATATGGGAAGTGTAGGTTTTGTTATAACTTACCAGGAGGTGAACTGGATATTTGATAATATCCCAGCCAGGCTCTACTGAAATGGTGAGGCTGCAGTAGTTGGGGCAGGAGGCTGACAGAATTTCCCCACCCACTCCAGCAGAATTTTACCGCCTCTACTCCACCGGTGGGTTCCACCCACTCTTCCTTTCTTACCTGTATCATACCCTGGATGCACCCAGCACAATGGTGGAATTTTTGGGTGTATTATCGTTCCTTAATTGTTATTTTCAGCCAATCTTGCATGTTCACAATTGGATTTATTGTACCTTCAGTCAGTGATTAGAAATTGCTGTTGAATTAATTGCTGCAAAACATTAAAATTTTCTCACCCCACCTGAATATGAAACAACTTCAACTGCTCTGTCTATAACTTTATAGTCTTAGACCCTTTCTCAACTTTTGTGTCCACTAACCTTCTAATCTCCTTCAAAAGCTTTTTAAGACCATTGATATTGTGATGAACTGATACCTATTTGACTTTAATCTACCATAAAGTGAATTTTACTTCAAATGTCCTGGCCAATTAAGAAAACTATTCAGCAACATTGATCACTCTCTAAGGCACCATTCATGTAAATAGACATGCTTTCGATGTGAGACTATAAAGGCCAATTTTCCACTCCACTTCAGACTTTTTATACTTGGTGCAGTGCTGGTTACTGGCAGAGCGAGCTGACTGTTTGCAGTTTTCTGTGGACAGCTCATGAGAATTATTATTTATTGTTACCCAAGCAACTTTGCTCTTGTGAAGGGCGCTACGGTGGTGCAGTGGTTAGCACTGCTGCCTCGCGGCGCCGAGGACCCGGGTTTGATCCCGGCCCCCCGTCACTGTCTGTGTGGAGTTTGCATCTTCTCCCTGTGGGTCTCACCCCCACAACCCCAAAGATGTGCAAGGTAGGTGGATTGGCCGTGCCTAATTGTCTCTTAATTGGAAAATATGTTAAAAATATATTTTTTAAATGTGTTCCTGTGCAATGAGCTAGCCCAATGGGGCAGTGGAAAATGTGCCATGCAACACAGTCAAATTTAAGTGCCTGTATATGGGAGAAATAGTGGATCAATCTTTATAAACCTAATGTTAAACATTTGTTACTTTATTGCATAGGCTTTTCAGTGTGATATACACGAGTGTCAAAGTGACGAGAGGAAACCAAAAATGGTGATGTGAAACAGATTCTGTGGGGGAAAGTCAGACGAAGGGGCACTTACACCAACAAATCATTTTGAAGCCCAGTCACTTATTTTGTATGCAAATATGGCAGCCAATCTGCATCCAATAAAGTCCCACAAGCAACAATATGATAGATGAACATTTAGTCTAATTTTAATAATGTTCGTCCGGACCAAATGTTGATCAAAATATCGTGGGAGCACCACTGCTCCTTTTTAAATAGTACAGTGAGTTCTTTTCGGTCCAACTGAGAAGAAAATAGAGCCCTTCCTGTACTTTATTGAGGGTGTCAACTTAGACCAAGTCCTGCTGTGGTGATGCGTGAACTTCTTACCCAATGATGAGATGGTTACCACTGGTGCCAAAGGTGTACAATGTTTGACAAATTGGACATGCTGGAAAAAAAGAGTCCTTGCCCTGTTGCACTCTTCAGAGTATTATTGTTTACAAAATGTATTTACAAGATATGGGCATCGCTGGCTGGGTCAGCATTTATTGCCCATTCCTAACTGCCCTCCATTTCAGAGGGCACTTGAGAGTCAACCATTTTGCGGTGGATCTGGAGGCACATGTAGGCCAGACCAGGTAAGGATGGCAGATTTCCCTCCCTAAAGGACATTAATGAACCAATGGTTTCATGGTCCTCATCAGACTTTTAATTCCAGATTTCATTCTGGGATGGATCTGTCTGTAATGGGATTTGAACCCAGGTCCCCGTGTTATACCCTGGATCTCTGGATTATTAGTCCAGTGACAATACCACTACACCACCCCTTGTGATGTTCTTTGAGTTCTGAATGAGGATGGCTTCAAAGTGTAGTGTCTCACAAAGAATATCAAGCGATGTTTTGAACAAAGCTCATTTATTTACACTACAACTAAATAGATTCTACTTGCTTGCTAAAATATAAAAATTACAGATTAACTAAAACTATGATTCTAACTACAGAGCTCCTGATAACACGACTATTCACGATCTCGCCGAACAACCTACTCCCCGAATCAAGAGTATCACGTGATCCACGTGTATGTGCTTGATCGCCATCTAGTGATTGGATGTAGTTGCAGTAAATTGTTAACGCTTCTGATTTGTTATGTTGTAGGTGCAACATAAGCGGCTTCCTTGATGCACTTGACAAAGGAAGGTTCAGACTTGGAGATAACTTCAACACGTTTATTAAACTATTTACACTTCTATTACTCGGGTTCAACACTACTGCTAATCCTACTATAGTTACCCAGACTGACTAACCAGCTGCTGCAATCCACGTGGTGGGTGTAATATTGAATCAACCCTGTGTCTGTACTCACTGACTGTCTCCACTGGAAAGAGGCAGATCATGTGCGTGGTGTCCTTTCTATATGGGTTGGTGTAATGCCCCCCTGTGGTCATGTCACCTCCTTGTGTATCGTGAATGTCTATTGGTCGTGTCCTATTTACTTGATCCATTGGTTGAGTGTGTGTGTGTGATGTCTCTTGTGCTCCCTCTAGTGTCTAGCTAGCCTACATGTATTTACATTGATGCACATCACCACATCCCCCTTTTTTATATGTTACATATTTTCTGCACACTTTGAGAAAATTGAACAAAGAACAGGTAGATAAGGTAAGGTATATACAAGTCATGGGAACAGTGATTAAACAATAAGTCCAAATCATTCGTGTGAGTCCATAAACCATCAATCATCATGATCAAATGTCTCTCTTGGTTATGAACGCCCTCAACGTCCCTGTTCCACAGGAACCAAGAAGTGGTCAAATCACTTTGCTGTCTGATTTGGAGTCCCTTTCTTTTTCCGATGTTTGTGATGATGCTGTCAGATGGCATCTTGTGGCTGATAAGGTGTTGACGTTGAAGAGGTATCATCAACAGTATCATTCGAGGTCATGGATGTGCAATATGTTGAAGTTGGATAAGACTGTATGTACTGGTTTTGGCCACATGCAGTGCTGGAAGGGTGATCCTGCTGAGAACCGTTGAAGCTTGTCGAATTGGAAACAGAATTGCTGCTCGCATAAATACTTGGTGATGGTGTGAAACTAGAACCTTGCATCTGATAGGAATATGCCGTCTGGCCAGGCTGGGGTGCAGCAAATCCTGGGCTGTAACTATGGCATCCAGTCTGTAGTGCAGATTGCGCTTGCGGTAGTCCTCCTTTGGTCTTGATCCCATTAGTGGGCAATCCGTAGTGCTGGCCTGTTTGAGAATATGCTGCATAGACTGCTGGCTGCTGCATGCCTGAATACTGGGTTGTCCAGCATGAGCTGTCATTGGCTGCACTGCTGGTGTGGAAACAATGTGTGGATATAGCTGTGGTGAATATTGGTGTATTCCTCTTGGACTGTAGCCGCTGCTTGTTATTACTAACCCAGTGTGATTGGTAAGTGATCCATTTCCTGTCATTGTTAAGATATAAACGATTACAGATTAACTAAAACTATGATTCTAACTACAGAGCTCCTGATAACACGACTATTCACTATCTCGCCTAACAGCCTACTCCCCGAATCAAGAGTATCACATGATCCACGTGTATGTGCTTGATCGCCATCTAGTGATTGGATGTAGTTGCAGTAAATTGTTAACGCTTCTGATTTGTTATGTTGTCGGTGTAACATAAGCGGCTTCCTTGTGATGCACTTGACAAAGGAAGGTTCAGACGTGGAGATAACTTCAACACATTTATTAAACTATTTACACTTCTATTACTCAGGTTCAACACTACTGCTAATCCTACTATAGTTACCCAGACTGACTAACCAGCTGCTGCAATCCACTTGGTGGGTGTAATATTGAATCAACCCTGTGTCTGTACTCACTGACTGTCTCCACTGGAAAGAGGCAGATCATGTGTGTGGTGTCCTTTATATATGGGTTGGTGTAATGCCCCCCTGTGGTCGTGTCACCTCCTTGTGTATCATGAATGTCTATTGGTCGTGTCCTATTTACTTGATCCATTGGTTGAGTGTGTGTGTGTGATGTCTCTTGTGCTCCCTCTAGTGTCTAGCTAGCCTACATGTATTTACATTGATGCACATCACCACAGCTTCATTATTCTTACAATACGCATATTGTCACATCCCTCTTCAGAGGAAAGCTGTGCACTGTGCCTGGTGGCAGCTGGCAACCAGGCCTAATGCTGTGTCCACCCCTAAAGCCATGAGAACAGATGCAAAGAACATTTCACACCTTAAAGAAGTTGCTGAGATAAAACTGCTCAAAGTATAATTTGTCAAGTGGAAAGTTCAAGATCGTATTCCAGCAGAGTATTTCATATCAACTTCTTCTACACTTACTGATTGGGTATGCCAGGCCCTGTCACAAAATTATGCATAAAAGAGTAATTTCCTCAAAATCCAAATTTGAGTTTATATTGCTGTTGTTTCTTTAAACAATACCGTTGTGTACAGATGGCTTGTAAAGGGAATTACAGGCAGATGTCTTTGTATCTTTATTTTGGTAGCAAATGGATTAGGCTTTAAAAGCACATGTATAATGGGTGCAATTAGCTGTCCTGTCCTTCATCGTCACTGATCAATATTCCTGGCTGTCAGGGCAGCACGGTGGCGCAGTGGGTTAGCCCTGCTGCCTCACAGCGCCGAGGTCCCAGGTTCGATCCCGGCTCTGGGTTTCTGTACGTGCGGAGTTTGCACAATCTCCCCGTGTTTGCGTGGGTTTCACCCCCACAACCCAAAGATGTGCAGGCTAGGTGGGTTGGCCACGCTAAATTGCCCCTTAATTGGAAAATAGAATTGGGTACTCTAAATTAAAAAAAATATATATTCCTGGCTGTCCCTTGGTAAACAGCATTGCGGGGCTGTCGTCATTCAGGATGGCCCATCACAGTCTACCCATTTAGGGATGGGCAATAGATGTTTGCCTTCACACTAACATTGGTATCCCAAAAATGAATTGAACAAACTTATGTCTGAATTTGTAATGCCTTTAATAAATGCTGCTCGTCCTGCATGCACTAACAACACAATGGGGACAAGCTGATTAAAAAAAAGAATAAGGTGGTGGTGTCTCATTCTGATGCAACTTCACAATCTGTTTTACCAATAATGTATGAATATTTAATCATTATTATAAAACTCTGTGGGAAAGGGATATGTGTTCGGAGTTCAGTATTTATTTTGCAATTGCAGTCATGCATTAAGTTAATGAAAGGATATATTTGAACCAAATGAAGATTTTGTGGAGAACATCAGATCATGTTGGCTTTCCAATCACTGTCATGAGTTATTAGAAAATGAAAATCGCAGTTACACTCCTTGGTAAACTGCAACAGTTGCCTTTTAAATTAATTTTGTTTTTCAAGATTGAGTATTGATCCCATTTAATTGGGGCCAAATGTATTTTTTTGCTTATGTCAGAGGCATCTTGTTCAGAATTTTCAGTCCAATAATTACCCTTAGAAGTGATTGTACTGCACTTGGGTACATTATGTACTGACAGAGAACACCCAATGTTTAACAACCTGCATTGCATGATTAATGTTTTAACAAAGAGGTTCACTAGGAATTAGAATCTAAGCAATGGAGATGCAATACGTGCTTAAGGAAGATCTCCACTGACCTCGACCATGCATCTGGACTCATAAGATCATATGGGCTGGCTGCTGCCAGTGCTATGTGAATCCTGAAGCAGATTATAGAGTGTGCCTGCTAAATAAATAGATTTTGGATGGCGTTATTATGGTTATGATTATGGTTGGAGTCATACCTGACAGAAAGGAAGATGGTTGTGGTTGTTAGAGGTCAATCATCCCGGGACATCGCTAAAAGTTTTATTCCGGGTCGTGTCCCAGGCTCAACCTCCTTCAGCTGCTTCATCAATGACCTTCCTTCCAACATGAGGTCAGAATTGGGGATGATCGCTGATGAATCCACAACGCTCCGCACCATTCACGACTCCTCAGGTACTGAAGCATCCAATGCGCTCTGGGGTAGTGAATTCCACAGATTCACGGCCCTTTGAGAGAAGTAATTTCTCCTCATCTTTATTTTAAACCTGCTACCTATTTTCCGAAAACGATGGGGCGGAATTCTCTGTTTTTGCGGCTAAGTGTCGGTTTGAATGGAGAATCTGCAGGAGGTTCATGTCAGGAAAATTGGCGTGAACTCCTCACCGATTCCAGTAGCGGTGAGGGGCTAGCACTGGCATCGCGTGAAACGCCCGCGGATCACGGCGAAAACCGCCGGAGAATGGTTGGGTCCCGGGCCGCGCATGTGCATGGCTGACGACCTGCACTGGTTGCTCCATACAGCATGACGCCGGCCATGAACGTCACCTAACCCGCAAACCGCCACGCCTCACCAGTCTCCCCAGTCCTAGCAGATGTCCCCCAGCCGGCAGCATGGATCCCGGCCAAGTGTGGCGACACTGGACACAGTCCGCAGCTGGCACACCGGCTCAGACCACATGTGTCCTGCGCCGTGGGGAACTTGGCCCACCGGGGGCGGAGTAGCGGGGTGAGCCAGCCGATGAGGTGCCAAAGGCCTTGCGACTGTGCGCGGCGTGCGTCACGATGTCACCGATTTGGAGGGGGCGGAGAATCACAAACCACCGGCAAATCGGCGTGGACCCCGATTCCGGTGTTGGAATCGATTCTCCGCCCGATCGAAAATTACAGTTTCGGCGTCGGGCAATGGAGAATCTCGCCCATGATCTATCGTTCATGATTGCCCCACAAGAAGAATCATCTCTCTATGTTTAATTTGTCAATACCTTAAACCACCTTATATAATTCAGTTAGATAGCCTCTCATTCCTCTAAACTCTAGAGAGTATAGACCTACACTGTTCAATCTCTCTACATAAGACAAATCCCTTAACTCTGGAATCAATCTGGTGAACCTCCTCTGAAATGCCTCTAATGCAACTCTCTGCACTCTTTCTCAATCTGAAGCTCCTCTCCTGCTGTTTTAACACTCTGGGTCCACCACTCTCTGCGTCGTTTCTCACATTGCATCTGCTCTCCCTTCCCCCACTTTTTTTAACTCTGGGTCCACCTTTCTCCATGCTGTTTCTCACTCTGAAGCTGCTGTCCCTTCCTGCTTTGTTTTAACACTCCGGGTCCACTTCGCGCTGTTTCTCGCTCTGAAGCTGTTCTTGCTTCCAAAGCTGTCTTAACACTCCGGTTCAGCCTGTCTCGGTGTGGCGCACAAAGACTCCGCGAGACAAACAGAGTGAAGTCGATGAGGCTTTATTAAGCGTGTCTGTTCCCCAGCAGCCCGATAGTAAACTGGCATGCGGGGGAAGGCACCGGCTTCTTATACTTCGCCTTCAGGGCGGAGTATGAGGTCAACGGCCAACCAGGACCCGGGATCTGTCAGCCAATGACATTAGGGCTTCCAGTCCCACATGACCCCCAATACATACTACCACACTCGGTCCTTTTTCTCGCTCCAAAGCTGCTCGCCTTTCCTCTGCCGTTCCAAGTCAGCCTCTCTCCATGCTGTTTCTTGATGACATTCTATGTCCCTTCACCACCCCCCGCTCCCAAAGAGACATGGATTTCGGAATACAGCCACAATATTGCTATCTATCTGGCCGCAGCTGCCGAGAGTGCAAGGGAGAGCTCAGGAAATGCCCTGCATGAGAGGAGCCTGCCCCAGAAGAGCAGGGGCTAACCAGTGAGGCTCAAGTGCCGGCCATCCACCAGGCCGAGGAGGAAGTGCGTCACGTCAGACTATGTGTATACTGTTGCCGCTTGTCCTTTGAGGAGCTGCTGGACTGTGTGTGCCACAGATGACTCCGAATCACCAGTGGGACCATGCATCTACCTGTGCCAAATGGTGGCCCACCTGACAGCACGGGGTATGGTGGAGGACACTCACCTCCAGTGCCCGTCCAGGTAACGGTGGCCCTCAACTTATATGCAACTGGCTCATTCCAGGGCTCCAGCGGGAACTTGTGCACAATCTCGCAAACATCCACACACAGGTGCACCCACGGTGTTATGGATGCACACCCGACCCACCCCTCCTCCCAGCCCGACCCGACCTGACCAGCCAAATCCCATCCACTCACCTGGACACCTGCCTTCTCCTAGGCCTGACAATTTCACTGGGCCCTTTGAACCAACCTGCTTCCCTGCAGCCGGTGTGGTTAAAAAGATGTGCCGAGGCCTCCCTGCGTTCATTGATGTTGTAACGCGCTGGGGTCTTTGGAGACTCTTTCGCCGCAGGTTCCAAGCAGCTCCAGCCAGCTGAGGTTTCAACAGAGCTTTTGAGATCAGATAAGTGCACTTTAAACTCTTAGAGTTCCAGTGGGACATCGCTTTACACTGCTGGGTGGCTGCTATAGCCCATTGGCTTCAAAGACACCTTCTGGTGGTAAAGTGGATTAAAACTTGTTTTCAAGGCTGTGCTGACTCATCACCATTTTGGGTGTAATGCATTACTGCTCACTCCTGTGGTGGTTAGATGAAGAACACTAGAATCGTTGCTGATCCTCTCAGATTCAGAATGGGAATAACAGTGTTAACAGAGATATGCAGGAACACCTCCATTCCAATGAAAGTCAACTTGTGTACAGAAATTGAGATCTCTTTCTAAAGCTGGTATTAATCTTTAAATCGCATCATGGCCAAGCCAGCAAATCCCACATCCCTTGAATGAATCAAAAATAAATAGAAATGGAAGATTGATAGCCTAAAGCTGCCTCTTCTCATCAATGCAGTTGAAATCTTGATTCGCTTCATCACTCCAAAAGCTGCGACTCAGCACATCCCTTCTCCCTTCAGTAGATCCGTGTAGCTGCAATAAATGTCTGAAAGTTTGAGAGGGGCTGTGTTCGGCATTTCAGAATAATCAGTCCGACCAAAGTGGCATTCTGCCACGTTGTGGGAAGAAACAGGAAAGGAGGGGTCACCCTGTTAGGGGTTTTCTATAGGCCTCCGAAAAATTCCAGAGATGTAGAGGAAAGGATTGCAAAGATGATTCTGGATAGGAGCGAAAGCAACAGGGTACTTGTTATGGGGGACTTTAACTTTCCAAATATTGACTGGAAACGCTATAGTTTGAGTACTTTAGATGGGTCCGTTTTTGTCCAATGTGTGCAGGAGGGTTTCCTGACACAGTATGTAGATAGGCCAATGAGAGGCGAGGCCATATTGGATTTGGATTTGGAGGTAGGTGAGCACTTTGGTGATAGTGACCACAATTCGATTACGTTTACTTTAGTGATGGAAAGGGATAGGTATATACCGCAGGGCAAGAGTTATATCTGGGGGAAAGGCAATTATGATGTGATGAGGCAAGACCTAGGATGCATCAGATGGAGTGGAAAACTGCAGGGAATGGGCACAATGGAAATGTGGAGCTTGTTCAAGGAACAGCTACTGCGTGTCCTTGATAAGTATGTACCTGTCAGGCAGGGAGGAAGTGGTCGAGCAAGGGAACCGTGGTTTACTAAAGCAGTCGAAACACTTGTCAAGAGGAAGAAGGAGGCTTCTGTAAAGATGAGACATGAAGGTTCAGTAAGGGCGCTCGAGAGTTACAAGTTAGCTAGTAAGGACCTAAAGAGAGAGCTAAGAAGAGCCAGGAGGGGACATGAGAAGTCTTTGGCAGGTAGGATCAAGGATAACCCGAAAGCTTTCTATAGATATGCCAGGAATAAAAGAATGACTAGGGTAAGAGTAGGGCCAGTCAAGGACAGTAGTGGGAAGTTGTGCTTCGAGTCTGAGGAGATAGGAGAGGTGCTAAATGAATATTTTTCGTCAGTATTCACACAGGAAAAAGACAATGTTGTCGAGGAGAATACTGAGATTCAGGCTACTAGACTAGAAGGGCTTGAGGTTCATAAGGAGGAGGTGTTAACAATTCTGGAAAGGGTGAAAATAGATAAGTCCCCTGGGCCGGATGGGATTTATCCTAGGATTCTCTGGAAAGCTAGGGAGGAGATTGCTGAGCCTTTGGCTTTGATCTTTAAGTCACCTTTGTCAACAGGAATAGTGCCAGAAGACTGGAGGATAGCAAATGTTGTCCCCTTGTTCAAGAAGGGGAGTAGAGGCAACCCCGGTAACTATAGACCAGTGAGCCTTACTTCTGTTGTGGGCAAAATCTTGGAGAGGTTTATAAGAGATCGGGTGTATAATCATCTGGAAAGGAATAATGTGATTAGACATAGTCAACACGGTTTCGTGAAGGGTAGGTCGTGCCTCACAAACCTTATTGAGTTCTTTGAGAAGGTGACCAAACAGGTGGATGAGGGCAAAACAGTTGATGTGGTGTATATGGATTTCAGTAAAGCGTTTGATAAGGTTCCCCATGGTAGGCTACTGCATTAAATACGGAAGCATGGGATTCAGGGAGATTTAGCAGTTTGGATCAGAAATTGGCTAGCTGGAAGAAGACAAAGGGTGGTGGTTGATGGGAAGTGTTCAGACTGGTGTCCAGTTACTAGTGGTGTACCACAAGGATCTGTTTTGGGGCCACTGCTGTTTGTCATTTTTATAAATGACCTGGAGGTGGGCGTAGAAGGATGGGTGAGTAAATCTGCAGATGACACTAAAGTCGGTGAAGTTGTGGTCAGTGCGGAAGGATGTTACAAGTTACAGAGGGACATAGATAAGCTGCAGCGCTGGGCTGAGAGGTGGCAAATGGAGTTTAATGCAGAAAAGTGTGAGGTTCTTGGCAGTGTGGATGAGCAGAGAGATCTCGGTGTCCATGTACATAGATCCCTGAAAGTTGCCACCCAGGTTGAGAGGGTTGTTAAGAAGGCGTACAGTGTGTTAGCTTTCATTGGTAGAGGGATTGAGTTTCGGAGCCATGAGGTCATGTTGCAGCTGTACAAAACTCTGGTGCGGACGCATTTGGAGTATTGCGTGCAATTCTGGTCGCCGCATTATAGGAAGGATGTGGAAGCATTGGAAAGGGTGCAAAGGAGATTTACCAGAATGTTGCCTGGTATGGAGGGAAGATCTTATGAGGAAAGGCTGAGGAATTTGAGGCTGTTTTCGTTAGAGAGAAGAAGGTTAAGAGGTGACTTAATTGAGGCATACAAGATGATCAGAGGATTGGATAGGGTGGACAGTGAGAGCCTTTTTCCTCGGATGGTGATGTCTAGCACGAGGGGACATAGCTTTAAATTGAGGGGAGATAGATATAGGACAGATGTCAGAGGTAGGTTCTTTACTCAGAGAGTAGTAAGAGCGTGGAATACCCTGCCTGCAACAGTAGTGGACTCGCCAACACTAAGGGCATTCAAATGGTCATTGGATAGACATATGGACGATAAGGGAATAGTGTAGATGGGCTTTAGAGTGGTTTCACAGGTCGGCGCAACATTGAGGGCCGAAGGGCCTGTACTGCGCTGTAATGTTCTATGTTCTATGTTCTATTTGGAATTGATCTGTAGTTGCCACAGACTTGCCAGTAAACATGAGAGTGACGGTACTTACTTTCTCTGCTATCACAGTATTTAGATTGGCAATTAACTTACAAAACCGACTTAAATTTTGTCCATGTCATTCTAAATCCTGAATAAAATCATGTACCCATCAAGACTTTTTAAGCGATCAATAATTAAAATCTTCGTTGGTCATGAATAAAGATTCTCATCAAATGGCTGCAAAAGGAAAGCCTTGAAATCAAGATATTTTTGATCAATGGCCGCATAACATTATAAATATTGCTGTGATCAGTAATAATCTGCGTGCTCAATTAATCATCATGCTAAGTATAATTTATAGGATCACACTGCTTCAATTGTAAAGGTGTTGTGGGTGAGAGGTAAGTAAAAATAGCTGACGAATGGATTCATATGTCTTGTCCTAATCCCTCTTTTTTTCTTCCTCTCTTGTGTAATCATAAGTGGACAGGCAGGAATTGACTGGGAGACTTAGGATAATGTGGAAAGAAGCAGACGTGGAGAATGGGTTGCTGGAATTGTCAAGGTCATGCAAACGTATCAAAATAATGGGTAGGAAAAGACCAGTTCATGCTTCGGGCCCGCCATACACTCTGGGCGAAATTCTCCCCCAACGGCGGGATGTCCGCCGACTGGCGCCAAAGACGGCGCCAATCAGACGGGCATCGCGCCGGCCCAAAGGTGCGGAATGCTCCGCATCTTTGGCGGCCTAGCCCCAACATTGAGGGGCTAGGCCGACGCCGGAGGGATTTCCGCCTCGCCAGCTGGCGGAAATGGCGTTTGTTGCCCCGCCAGCTGGCGCGGAAATGCGGCGCATGCGCGGGAGCGTCAGCGGCCGCTGTCAGTTTCCCAAGCATGTGCAGTGGGGAGAGTCTCTTCCGCCTCCGCCATGGTGGAGACCGTGGCGGAGGCGGAAGGGAAAGAGTGCCCCCACGGCACAGGCCCGCCCGCGGATCGGTGGGCCCCGATCGCGGGCCAGGCCACCGTGGGGACACCCCCCGGGGTCAGATCGCCCCGCGCCCCCCCCCTCCAGGACCCCGGAGCCCGCCCACGCCGCCTGGCGGGACAGGCAATTTCTGGGCAGGACTTCGGCCCATCCGGGCCGGAGAATTCAGCGGGGGGTCCTGCCAACCGGCGCGGCCCGATTCCCGCACCCGCCCAATCTCCGGTACCGGAGACTTCGGCGGGGGCGGGGGCGGGATTCACGGCGGCCAACGGCCATTCTCCGACCCGGCGGGGGGTCGGAGAATGACACCCCATCAGTGGCTGGAACATTGGGTGGAATTCTCTGCTAATGGGGTTATGTCCCCACGCCCGCAAGAAAACGGGTGCGAATCACTCTGGACTTTCCTGGAGGAAATTAAGGCAGACAATCGCCGCGGGGCCTCTTTGAATGGCCCCCGACCAGCGCCGCGTCGACCACGCATGCGCGATTGGCGGCGATTCTCCGGAGAATCGCGAGAAGGCGTCGGACCCGATAGTGGGCCTGAAGCCCTATTCTCCACCCTTGCGCGAGCGCGATTGTGGCGCGGAGGCTCGGAGAATTCCGACCATTAAGTCTCACCACTTTCTGTTCCTTGCAGTCATCTGGGTGGACCAATGAACTGAGAAAAAGCCCAGGGTCAATAAGAAAAAGTAAAACTCCTCTCTGACTCTCTGAGGCGATCAAAACAAGTTCAAGAGATCACACTGGCCATATATGATAGATATGCAACCTTCACGCAGAGCACACAAAATTAAGGCAACACAGGAAAAACAGTGACCACAATATATAATTACAATATATAATTACAGTCTACGGAGATGTAATTAATGCTTGTGGAAAGACATCTCCAGCGTACTTGGAGCTACTTTTTGTTATGTCTAATTTTATGTGAGGTACAAAGAAAAAATTATTTAACATTCTAACAAAAAAGTTACTGGAATCTTTGGATGATTTTTGCATTGATGCTCGTATTTAAGATAGATACCTCAAATAGGTGAACAGTCAGATTGAGCCTGCAAGTAACAGTAAGCAAGAATGACAGATTTTGGGAATGCCAGGTGTTTTGTGTGGCGTCTAAGCAAAACGTTAGCCTGCTTTAGGGCCCAAAGCTCAGCTTCAAGCTCTGTATATTATCCATCACCAAGATAACTTCTTTTCATCTATCCAAGCTTTCTCACTTCAGGGGCGGGATTCACCGATCCCCCCCCGCTGGGTCGGAGAATCGCCGGGGGCTGTCGTGTATCCCGCCCCCGCCGGTTGCCGAATTCTCCGGCACCGGATATTCGGCGGTGGCGGGAATCGTGCCGCGCCGGTTGGCGGCCCCCCCCCCCCTCAATTCTCCGGCCCGGATGGGCCGAAGTCTCGCTGCTGGAATGCCTGTCCCGGCGGCGTGGATTAAACCACCTCTCTTACCGGCGGGGCAAGGCGGCGCGGGCAAGCACCGGGGTCCTGGGGGGGCGTGGGGCGATCTGGCCCCGGGAGAGTGCCCCCACGTTGGCCTGGCCCGCGATCGGGGCCCACCGATCCGCGGGCGGGCCTGTGCCGTGGGGGCATTCTTTTCCTTCCGCCTTCGCCATGGTCTCCACCATGGCGGAGGCGGAAGAGACTCCCTCCACTGCGCATGCGTGGGGATGCCGTGAGCGGCCGCTGACGCTCCCGCGCATGCGCCGCCCGGCAAAGTCAGTTCCGCGGCAGCTGGCGGGGCACCAAAGGCCTTTCCCACCAACTGGCGGGGCGGAAATCAGTCCGGCGCGGGCCTAGCCCCTCAAGGTTAGGGCTCGGCCGCTCAAGATGCGGAGGATTCCGCACCTTTGGGGCGGCGTGATGCCGGGCTGATTCGCGCCGTTTTTGGCGCCGGTCGGCGGACATCGTGCCGATTGCGGAGAATTCCGCCCCAGGTCTCTCTCATTGGAAGCCAGCTTGTCTATATCTTTGCCACCTTCAGAATGGATTTTCTTTTTCTGGTGCCTCATCCATCATCCTCCATAAATACAAACTGGTCCAAAAATACAACGGTCCATTTTTTGTCCTGTATTTATCCTGATCATCTGGTCCACTCTGGTGTCCAGTGGGCAATTTGCTAAATGTAAAATTCACAGACTTATTCCAGTCTATCCTTCCAGCTTCCTCGCATGCCTTATATGCCATCTTTTACACACTGAGTTTGCAAATCGGTTTCACGTCGATCTCCAGCGGGGTTTGCAATCTGACATGGCGGGTAGCATCGGAAGATGCTGCTGTAAATTCATGCCAGTGTGAAACCGATTTTTGGGGTGTCGAGGAATTCTCCCTCCCACCTCCCCCCCCCACCCCGCCATTGGTCCCACTGGTGGGGGTTGGGAGAATTCCTTTAATGACTGGTCGTGGTATGCCCCAGTAAGGTTAGGTTTATAGTTCCTATTTGATCTGTTAATGAGACATTTCAGCATTAGATTATTCTTCAGAAATTGAAAAGGGGTGAGTTACATGGCGGTTCTGTCCACTGAGAAAGGCTGTGGAAACCCTGGACCCTGTGGAAAATGGCGGAGGTGGCATTGACAATTTACCGGGGATTTCAACAGCTCTTCTGCTGATGTCATAGTGATTGAGCGGGAGAACGTCTGTACAAGTTCACCCTCTGAAAACAAACAACTATTTCTTATTAGTTAGCTGCCAGCTGTAGCCTTCTCTCTCTCGAATGCTTATCGTTTCCTCTGAGTATGGCCTCGGCGAGTTAGTGACTTAATTAATTTTTGGTCTGACATGTACTCAGAGACATTTTGGGACCAGGAATGTATGATCCTGCACAGAAAAGCTGTAAGTAATTTTGGTATGTGAACACAGCCAGTTCATTAGTATTTTGCTTTGGGTTTTGGCATCTCGAGTGTAACAGTAGGCCTGATTACGATCTGAATGACACAATCTCAACTCCAGTGTTTAATGACTCAATCTTAAACTGGAATTTGGAAGAGTTGAAGTTTGCAACAAGAGAATCAGGAATTAAATTATGGATTTGAGATTGAAATGCGAAACGGCCTTTGTTTGTGCTGCTTCTCTCAATGTGCTGCTCCAATCAGTGAGGAAAAGAGATATTCTACTCCGGCAATGGCAGGAAGAAGCCACCCACTGCCAGAAAATGGCCACAGCTAACGGTGGCCTGAGAGGTCACCAACCATAGCGCCATACTCATGGATTCTGTGTTGGGAGCCCTTGAATAGCCTCATCAGCCCTGGATTGTGAGTGTGGTTGCACATTAATCTACCTCCTTGTGTGCAATTTCCGATCCCCTGACTCTGTTTTCTCAAGCAGACCCTACCACATTATCACTGGTGCCCATTTACCTTGCAAGCCCACCCATCCTTCTCTTTACATATCCTTCCTGATATGACAACAATCCACTGCTGTCACGTAAATGGAAGGGTCAACCTCAAACACGATGTCACAGGACATTGCAATGATATGACCTTAGGCAGAGTGGCTAGCTCTGTGGGACATCAAACGATCTAATCAAATGAGTGCATGCACTTGACCACTTGACTCTGGATGCCAATACGTATGCTGCCTTAACGAGCATGGTAGGTATCGTAGCCATGGCCACAGGGCCCAGGAGAGTAGGGTGCAAATGGTGTAAAACATTGGGACCAAGAGGCTACTGGGGCCTGGGCTCGTTGTTGTAAACAGAGTTCTCATCAGATTGAGTAGCCAGAACCTCAGATCTAAATCGGCTTTAAAAATAAATTGAAACAGTCAGCCTGACTCAAACGTTTTCAAAAGTGCTTCCACTACTCGTCTGTTACTGCTCACCTCCCCCCAACTCATTCAAAGCCCATGTGCTACCTTGTCTCCAGGTAGAAAAGTCTTCAACAGGGCTGTCATGGGCTCGAGAGACCATGGGCAGCATTCTCTCAGCCCGGGGACCGGCAGTAGAATCCCCGCTGTCATAATATACACCAGTATATCATGGTGCAGACACACACTGATGGACACACAGTAGGACCAATCAACACACACAACACCGCAGCCAATCACCAGTGAGAGCACACGCGCTATAAAGACAGGGAGCATCAGAGTTCCCGCTCATTCTAGTAGCAGCTAGCTAGGAGGACAGAGCTCACAGCCTGCAACACGGACAGTCACCATGTGCTGAGTGCATCGACTGGTTAGGACAAGGCAAAGGTCTTTAGTTAAAGCTGGTATCGTATTTATCCACAGTTCAAGTATGTTTAAATAGTTAACCTTTTAATAAAATAGTGTTGCACTACTTCAAGTGTTGGTGACCTGTATGTTATTCAGAACACCCAACACATCACCCGCGACCAGCGCGAATCGCGCCAGGCCACCCCAACGCCGGAATGCGATTCTCTGTGGTTAGCGCGGCACTGGTCGGGGCCGCTCTTTGCAGCCGGCCCGCCGATTCTCGGCCTGGGATGTGCCGAGCGGCCGTTGTGAAAATGCCGGGTCCCGCCGGCGCCGTCCACACCTGCTCTCAGCCGGCGGGACCTCGGCGTGGAAGGGTCGGGGGGCAGCCTGTGGGGGGGGGGGGGGGGTCCGACCCGGGGGGGGGGGGGGGCCTCCGATGTGGCCTGGCATGCGATCGGGGCCCAGCAATCAGCGGGCCGGCACCTCTGGCTGAGGGCCTCATTTCTTCCACGCCGGCCCCTGTCGTCCTGCGCCATGTTGCATCGGGGTCGGCGCATTGAAGGAATCCACTGCGCATGCGCGGATCCCACGGTGCCCAATTCGCGCTGGAATCAGCAGCGGCGTGAACTCTGGCCCCTTTTGTGGGCCAGAGTTAGTCGTCGGGTCGGCCTGTTCACGCCATCGTAAAATGCGACGGCGTTTACGACGGCGTGGACATTCTGCTGCGGGATTAGAGAATCCTGCCCCATATGCATCTGAAAAGACTGAGCAGGGATCAGAGCATCCTGCCTCTATCGCTGCTGAAGTCATATAGGGAAAGGACGAGCAAAGCTTCGGAATTGCACATGGGTGTCTGAAAAAATGTTCTGTTTGATTACTTGGAGCACATAAATATTGGCCCAGGTCTTCCGGTCTCCGGATAGTCTGAGACCGGATGTGCACCAGGTAGGTTCTTTACTCAGAGAGTGGTTAGGGTGTGGAATGAACTGTCTGCTGTGATAGTGGAGTCAGACACTTTAGGAACTTTCAAGCAGTTATTGGATAGGCACATGGAGCACACCAGAATGACAGGGAGTGGGATTGCTTGATCTTGGTTTCGGACAAGGCTCGGCACAACATCGAGGGCCGAAGGGCCTGTTCTGTGCTGTACTGGTGTATGTTCTAGATCGCTGTACCCTGGAGGATGCACTATAGGAGCCCTCGGACGTCCCAATTCATGGGCTTTGTGAGAATTTCCTGGGAAGTTCCAACTCACTGCTCCTTGGGTCCTTTCGGAAAAGTTAGACTCTGACCTGAATTTTTGCTGCAACAGTGATCTTCTCCATAATGGTGAAAATCCTGGAAATGGACAAAATCTCAAAGTCCTGTCTGCAAAACTGACATTTTCTATCCTCGCAGGGGTGGGATTTGAGTGGGGTCAAGGTTCGCATGAATCGCTGAGGCAGTTGGCCATGTAAATCACCAGCTGCCTCCCCATTGAGCTGCAGAAGATATTTACTAGGATGTTGCCTGGTATGGAGGGCATTAGCTGTGATGAGAGGTTGGATAAACTTGGTTTCTTCTCACTGGAATGACGGAGGTTGAGGGGTGACCTGATAGAGGTCTACAAAATTATGAGGGGCATAGATAGGGTGGATAGTCAGAGGCTTTTTCCCAGGGTAGAGGGGTCAATTACTAGGGGACATAGGTTTAAGGTGAGAGGGGCAAGGTTTAGAGGAGATGTACGTTGCAAGTTTTTTACACAGAGGGTAGTGGGTGCCTGGAACTCGCTGCCGGAGGAGGTGGTGGAAGCAGGGACGATAGTGACGTTTAAGGGGCATCTTGACAAATACATGAATAGGATGGGAATAGAGGGATACGGACCCCGGAATGTAGAAGAGTTTAGTTTAGGCGGGCAGCATGGTCGGCGCAGGCTTGGAGGGCTGAAGGGCCTGTTCCTGTGCTGTACTTTTCTTTGTTCTTTTTTCTTTGTCCTTAACTGCAGAGGTTTGAACCCGTACTGAGTGAAATGTAGAGTGCAGAATAGGTCAAAGGAGGTCTGTTTTCTGAAAATGTCCTTTGGAGAAGCAGGATAGCCCTTGGCGAGGTAAGATAACCCTGTGATGTTACATTGAATTTCCCATTTAGTGCCGTGGAAGTTCCAGGAACGTAAATCCCACTGCCCTCGCGTGACCCTCGGGAGTTGGAGGGTGGGGCTGCTGGTGTGCCAGGGTAATATTTTGATTGCCCTTACTCAGTCTTGCAGCTAGGTGCAAGGAAGGAAATTTGTGTTTTGGATGTGTGCATCGCACTTCCTCCAAGGAAACATAGGGGAAGGGCACATGGAGACATGAGAAGCCAAATAACTTGAGCAGAGGTTGCAGCATGAGCAACAGGAAGGAGGAGGAGAGAGATGCCAACCGGATTCTTCGCTGTGAGGTGAGTATACTGACCGAGGACATCGTAACCCAACATGATGGAAAACTAGTCTCATAGAAGCCTCGTACTGCGCCGTGATGTGACAGTGGTAATGTTGTTGGATCGAGGCTAATATTTTGCGGACAAGAGAGCCGTGAATTTCAATTCAATTAATAAATCTGGAATTGAAAACTAACTTCAGCAATGATGCCCATGAAACTATTATCAATTGCTCTAGAAACCCAGCTGGTTCACTTCAAGGAAGGAAATCTGCCATCCTTACCCTCTCTGTGACTCCAGACCCACAGCAATGTGATTGACTCTTAACTGCCTTCTGAAATGGCCCAGAAAAGCAGCTTATTATTTCCCCATGGCTCTTAGTATCGGATTTAGACAACGAAGGCCTGGCCCAAATTGCAGGTTTCTATCCGGTGCAGGTGCAGACTGCAATAAAGGCCCCAACTCGGCTCGTGGACACCTTCATGAACCACAAGCCATTTTACTCCAGTAAATTGCAGGGGGTTTGGGACCACAATGCGTTTTTTTAAAAATGCCAGACTCCCAAGCAGCTCCCACAACTCCAATATATGAAGGAATTCAGGAGTCCCCAATTTATATAGCGGACAAGTGTTCAAATGTACTATATACAATGTGAATGCAGTAACCAAGGTGATCCCATTAGTGGTTTAGGAGAGATGGCGTCCTACACTCACTCACACCCCTATGAAGAGCCTCGGAGGAGGTGGAGCAGCTACTCACTTCACTGTCTGAAGAACAATGAGTAATATGGTGGCTGTCCTCATCATGCAGGCACCTTTTGGGGACGTCCTTCAGACTGTCACCACTGAATCTCTGCCTGGCAGTTGTGGTCACTGACACGTGTTGACCAGCTAAGGGCTCTGGCAGAGGGGCCAATGGGTGATGGAGGATGAGGGTGCTGAGGAGTTCTCTGAACTTTCATCCTCCTTGTTGTGTTGGGCGCTCTGGATCCGTGGAACACATACAGGCCACCAACACTTAAAATAGTACAACCCTATTTTATTAAGTCAGAAACTGTTTAACATACTTTCACTGTGGGTTGACACGATACTAGATTGAACTAAAGACCTATGCCCTGTCCTAACCAGTCGATGCACTCAGCACATGGTGAAGATCGGTGCTGCAGGCTGTGAGCTCTGTCCTACTAGGAAGCTGCAGCTCGAATGAGCGGGAACTCTGATGCCCCCTGTCTTTATAGTGCGTGTGCTCTAACTGGTGATTGGCTGCAGTGTTGTGTGTGTTGATTGGTCCCACTGTGTGTCCATCAGTGTGTGTGTATCTGCACCATGATATACTGGTGTATATTTATGACATCCCCCCTTTTATTAAAAAATGTACATGTGAGGCAATAAATTGTGTATGGTGAGAATGTTCCTAACTACGTGTGGGGTGCAAAAGACATATTTACAGGACTATGTACATGAGAACTAAGCTATTTACATGGGAAGGTGCCTGGTGCAGAGAAGCAGATTGCAACAAGAATAACGAGATGTACACTATATACAAACCAGGTAAACGATCAAACAAAGAAACAAAACAATTCAGAAAGTCTATAAGTCCGCAAAGTTCATAAATTAAGTCTCTGAGGTGGGCGACAAATTCTGGTTGACCGCCTCAAGGGTGGGTCGAGAGCCGCCGGTTCAGGAATGGGCTGGACTGCGTCAGAGTCAGTGGGATGCAGAGTGACAGGGAGCTCTGCATAGTCTGTGGCAGGGTCAGCAGGAGGGCGAGGTGACAGTGGAGGATCACGTAGCGAGCGTGGAACGAGACGAAGGGCGCGTCGATTGTGCTGCAGAATGGAGCCATCCGGTAGATGAACCAGGAACGAGCGGAGAGCCACCTGCCGAAGGACAACAGTGGTTGCAGACCAGCCACCATCCGGAAGATGGACGCGGACGTTGTCATCTGGAGCCAGTGCAGGGAGATCAGCTGCACGGGAGTCATGAGCCGCCTTGTGCTGTGCACGAGACAGCTGCATCCGGTGAAGGACCGGAACATGGTCGAGGTCTGGGACATGAATGGCACCGTCGTCCTCAGGGTACGACCCATGAGCAACTGGGCTGGCGACAGGCCAGCAAGGCGAGATATAAATCGGACCCAGCATAGGCAACCTTGCAGAGGAGCCGTTTGACTGTATGCACTCCCTTCTCCGCTTTGCCGTTGGATTGGGGGTACAGGGGACTGGATGTCACGTGGGCAAAATTGTACCTCCTGGCAAAGTTGGACCATTCCTGGCTGGCGAAGCAGGGGCCATCGTCCGACCTAACTGTGTGCGGGATGCCGTGTCGAGCAAAGGCTTCCTTACAGGCACGAATGACTGCAGGCGAGGTGATATTGTGCAACCGTATCACCTCTGGGTAATTTGAAAAGTAGTCCACGATCAGGACATAGTCTCTACCCAATGCGTGGGACAGGTCGATGCCCACCTTGGTCCATGGTGACGTGACCAACTCATGGGGCTGCAGGGTCTCACGTGGTTGGGCCAGCTGGAAGTGTTGACAAGTGGGGCAGTTGAGCACTGTGTTGGCTATGTCTTCATTAATGCCGGGCCAGTACACTGCCTCTCGGGCCCATCGGCGGCACTTTTCCACGCCAAGGTGGCCCTCGTGTAGCTGTTCCAGGATGAGCTGGCGCATGCTATGCGGGATGACAATGCGGTCCAGTTTCAAAAGAACCCCGTCTACTACCGCCAGATCATCTCTGGCATTATAGAACTGAGGGCATTGGCCCTTGAGCCACCCGTCTGTTAGGTGGCGCATGACGCGCTGTAGCAAAGGGTCAACTCCGGTTTTCATTCCGGCATCGGGACTTAGTCTCCCAGATCTTAGGGTCAGCCGCCAACTCGCGGCAAATTTGGACGAGGCGTTCATCCGTGGCAGGTAGATTGGAGGCCGCGAATGCCACATGGGCCACAACCTGGTGGACAAATCCCGCTGGGTCACATGGAGTGTTGACTGCCCTGGAGAGAGCGTCAGCAATGATGAGGTCTTTGCCTGGGGTGTATACCAACTGGAAGTCATATCGCCAGAGCTTGAGAAGAATACGCTGGAGGCGAGGCGTCATGTCATTCAAGTCTTTCTGTATTATATTGACCAGTGGGCGATGGTCGGTCTCGACGGTGAATTGAGGAAGTCCGTATACATAATCGTGAAACTTAACCACACCGGTCAGAAGGCCCAAGCACTCCTTTTCTATCTGCGCGTAGCACTGCTCCGTGGGGGTCATCGCACGTGACGCATATGCAACGGGGGCCCATGATGAGGCCTCATCCCGTTGAAGGAGCACTGCCCCAATGCCGGATTGGCTGGCATCGGTCAAAATTTTGGTCTCCTTTGCTGGATCAAAGAAAGCTAAGACCGGGGCCGTGGTGAGTTTGGTTTTGAGTTCTCTCCATTTGCGCTCGTGGGCAGGGAGCCATTGGAAGTCTGTCGTCTTCCGGACCAGGTTCCTGAGAGCCGTGGTATGAGAGGCGAGGTTAGGGATGAATTTCCCTAAAAAAGTGACCATGCCCAGAAATCGGAGGACCGCCTTCTTGTCCTCTGATGTTTCCATAGCTGTGATGGCAGCTACCTTGTCCGCATCCGGCTGTACACCCAACTGGGAGATGTGGTCCCCGAGGAACTTGAGTTCCGTCAGACCAATAGAGCATTTGGGCCCTGTTGAGGCGGCGGCCATGCTCACGTATACGTCTGAATACGCGCTGGAGGCGACTGACATGCTCCTGCGGGGTAATGGACCAAGTGATTATGTCGTCGACATAGACACGAACACCTTCAATGCCTTCCATCATTTGTTCCATAATCCTATGGAAAACATCTGAAGCAGATATGGGGATGGATTTTCCGCAATCGGCGCGATGTCCACCGACCGGCGCAAAAACGGCGCAAATCAGTCCAGCATCGCGCCGCCCCAAAGGTGCGGAATTCTCCGCATCTTGAGGGGCCGAGCCCTCACCTTGAGGGGCTAGGCCCGCGCCGGACTGATTTCCACCCCGCCAGCTGGCGGGAAAGGCCTTTGCTGCCCCGCCAGCTGGCGCGGAAATGCCTTTGCCGGGCGGCGCATGCGCGGGAGCGTCAGCGGCAGCTCACGGCATCCCCGCGCATGCGCAGTGGAGGGGGTCTCTTCCGCCTCCGCCACAGTGGAGACCATGGCGAAGGCGGAAGGATAGGTGGGCCCGATCGCGGGCCAGGCCACCGTGGGGGCACCCCCAGGGCCAGATCGCCCCACACCCCCTCCAGGACCCCGGAGCCCACCCGCGCCGCCTTGCCCCACCAGTAAGAGAGGTGGTTTGATTCTCGCCGGCGGGACAGGCATTCCAGCAGCGGGACTTCGGCCCATTGTGGGCCGGAGAATCGCCGGGGGGGGGGGGCCCGCCAACCGGCACAGCGCGATTCCCACCCCTGCCGAATATCCGGCGCCGGAGAATATGGCAACCGGCGGGAGCGGGATTCATTCCAGCCCCCGCTCGATTCTCCGGCACGGATGGGCCGAAGTCCCGCCGATAAATTGCCTGTCCCGCCGGCGTAAATTAAAGTACCTATTTACCGGCGGAACAAGGCGGCGTGGGCCGGCTCCGGCGTCCTTGGGGGGGGCGCGGGGCGATCTGACCCCGGGCCCACGGTGGCCTGGCCCGCGATCGGGGCCCACTGATCCGCGGGCAGGCCTGTGCCGTGGGGGCACACTTTCCCTTCCGCCTCCGCCACGGTCTCCACCATGGCGGAGGCGGAAGAGAATCTCTCCACTGCGCATGCGTGGGAAACTGTCCGCGGCCGCTGACGCTCCCGCGCATGTGCCGCCCCGACATGTCATTTCCGCGCCAGCTGGCGGGGCATCAAAGGCCGTTTCCGCCAGCTGGCGATGCGGAAATCCCTCTGGCGCCGGCCTAGCCCCACAATGTTGGGGCTCGGCCCCCAAAGATGCGGAGCATTCCGCACCTTTGGGGCGGCGCGATGCCCGTCTGATTGGCGCCGTTTTGGGCCCCAGGAGTGCACGGTCGAATTCTTCCTGCAATTCCCCAGGGATTTGTCGCCTCGTTGCTAGCAGATGTCGGGCGTAGACCTGGTTTACCGGGCGAATATAATGTCTTTTTAGCAGCTCTATTGCTGCGTCGAAGTCTTCCGCTTCCTCGATGAGGGTGTAAATTTCCGGGCTCACCCTCGAGTGCAGAACATGCATTTTCTGTTCTCCCATGGGTGTGTTTTCGGCCGTTCCGAGATATCCTTTAAAACACGGCAACCAGTGCTTGAAGACTGCCGCTGAGTTTGCCGCGTGGGGGCTGAGTTGCAGATACTCCGGCTTGATTCGGAGCTCCATCCTTTTAAATCTAGCTTATTAAATTGATGCACGATCAATGACCACTAAAGCGTGGTTGTAGTCCAACTGAAGGCTTTAATAAGCTAGATGTTTCCTCTAGCAGCTCAGGTACAGAATGAAGGCTGCTGGGGCGGCATGGGTTCTTATACCCCGCCTAGCAGGGCGGAGCTACCATACAGTTTGACCAATGGGAAACATACAATATCTGCCATTGGTGTTCCAGCATTACCAGGTACCGTAATACCTCTACAGAGACTACCACAGGGAGCAGCTGGGACATTCTACAGGAGATCTCGGCGACTCTCCACCAGGTCCATAGCTAATTGGAGGAGTCCCAAAGGCTGTGGGCACAGGAGATGTCACCGGCAATGTGTGGCACCGAGGCCAACCCTGCTAGGGTGGCAGCCGCTTTCGGGAGCCTGGTGCACGTCGGCACCATTTGTGAAGGTGCGCAGTCGTTGATGGCCATGGCTGAGGGCCGTGGCAGAATGTCCGACTCACTGCGGGATGTGACCCAGTACCGGGCTGACCTTGACGAAGGTCCCGGTCTCAGATGAGAATAGTCGGCGCACTGTGGAGCTTGTCCCAGCTGCGGGTGGACATTGCCGAGGTGCTGCAAAGCATGGCCCAATCACTGAGGAGCATCACCGAGGGCATCGATGGTGCAGACATTGAAGAGCCACCAGGGCTGGCAGAGCCAGTTGTCGCAGGGGCAGCTCAGGTTCAATCCAGCTGGCCTTCCATCCCGAGGTGAACCCCAGGTCCCTATGGGCACCGATAGAGAGGCGGCGGCGTAGGTGGCAACGCGGACCCAGCCTGTGAACTGGCGGTTGTGGCCACCAGCTCCCCCGAGTTCCACCCCTTTGATCAAGCTGTGTCTCATAGTCAGCATCTGGAACAGGGTTGCCCGACTACATGGCAAACCGCCAAGTGCTTCGAGGTCCTCTGGCCCCAGAGCCCCAAGAGGGCATTCACCAGGGGCATCGAAGGTCATGGGATGTGGTAAGCAGCTGGCTGCCTCCACCTCTGATGTGCATCCTGGGGATACACCTAGATGTAGCGGTAGCGCAAAGAAGAACAAGTACGTTGAGGAGGACACTGGGGTGGGGGGGGGGGGGGGGAAGAGGTGGGTATGGGCAAGGAGAGGAGTGTGCATGGGGAGGAGGGGGTGTGGAGGGGGCATTGGAGGGGCATTACGGGGTGGGAGGAGGCACGGAGGCTGGGCTTAGTGGGGCAGAACCATCGGGGCAGTGCTGTACACTTGTATCAGAAATATTAATATACCCTCACCACCACCAGTATGGCATCACTGGCTCTTTGTTCCGCGATGTGGGCCGACTACCAACCCCATGCCCCATCCCCCCATACCCGGCTGTGGACATTTTCACAAGGGTTTGAACATTTTCACAAGGGTGGGCCCATCCCCCTCACCTGGGTGATCAAAGGTTGGCTGCTGCCTCCCTCAGTATTCAAGCACGGAGTCCATGCATCAAAGGGTGATTTTAGTTGCTAGGCTATGAGCCTCACATGCTACATGGCCTACTCATCCATGGGGATTCACTTGGGATCTGTGATGTACTCACTTAACCATGATTGCCAATTCCCTGTTTGCAATTCCCTATCTGGGGAAGGGTGTGTAGATAGTCTGGGCCACATTGAGATCGAAAACGAGGAGATGTTGGGCGTTTTGAAAAATTAAGGTAGATAAGTCCCCAGGACCTAATGGGATCTACCCCAGAATACTGAGGGAGGCAAGTGAGGAAATTGCTGGCATCTTGACAGAAATCTTTGTGCCCTCACTGGTTACAGGTGAGCTCCCAGAGGACTGGAGAATAGCTAATGTTGTTCCTTTGTTTAAGAAAGGTGGCAAGGACAATCCAGGAATTTACAGGCCGATCAGCCTTACGTCAGTGGTAGGGAAATTATTGGAGAGGATTCTTCGAGACAGGATTTACTCTCAAGTGGATATATTAGTGAGAGGCAGCATGGTTTTGTGAAGGGGAGTCGTGTCTCACTAACTTTTATTTTATCAATTTAGAGTACCCAATTCATTTTTTTCCAATTAAGAGGCAATTTAGTGTGCTCAATCCACCTACCTTGCACATCTTTGTGTTGTGGGGGCAAAACCCACGCAAACACGGGGAGAATGTGCAAACCGGACACAGACAGCGACCCAGGCCCGGGATCGAAGCTGGGACCTCGATACCGTGAGACTGCGGTGCTACCACTGTGCCATGGTGCTGCCTAGTTTTTCAAGGAAGCAATGAAGATGATTGATGAAGGTCGGGCAGTGGATGTTGTCTAAGTAGACTTCAGTAAGGCCTTTGACAAGGTCCCTTATTGCAGACTGGTACATAAGGTGAAGTCACACGGGATCAGAGGTGAGCTGGCAAGATAGATACAGAACTGGTTCAGTCATAGAAGGCAGAGGGTAGCATTGGAAGGATGCTTTTCTGAATGGAGGGCTGTGACTAGTGGTGTTCCGCAAAGATCAGTGCTGGGACCTTTGCTGTTTGTAGTATATATAAATGATTTGGAAGAAAATGTAACTAGTCTGATTAGTAAGTTTGTGGATGACACAAAGGTTGGTGGAATTGCAGATAGCGATGAGGACTGTCAGAGGATACAGCAGGATACAACAGGTTGGAGACTTGGGCGGAGAGATGGCTGATGGAGTTTATTTGGACAAATGTGAGGTAATGCATTTTGGAAGGTCTAATACAGGTGGGAAAAATACATTAAACGGCAGAACCTTTCAACGTACTGACAGGCAGAGGGATCTGGGTGTACAGGTCCACAAGTCACTGAAAGGGGCAACACAGGTGGATAAGGTAGTCAAGAAGGCATACGGCATGCTTGCCTTCATTGACCGGGGCATTGAGCATAAAAATTGGCAAGTCATGTTGCAGCTGTATAGAACCTTAGTTAGGCCACGCTTGTCATATAGTGTTCAATTCTGGTCGCCACACCACCAGAAGGATTTAGAGGCTTTGGAGAGGGTACAGAAGAGGTTTATCAGGATGCTGCTTGCTATGGAGGGTGTTAGCTCAGAGGAGAGGTTGGATTAACTTGGTTTGTTCTCACTGGAAGGATGGAGGTTGAGGGACAACCTCATAGACATCTACAAAATTATGAGGGACATGGACAGAGTGGATAGTCAGAAGCTTTTTCCCAGGATAGAAGAGTCAATTATTAGGGGACATAGATTTAAGTGTGAGGGGCAAAGTTTAGAGGAGATGCGCAAGGGAAGTGTTTTACACAGAAGATAGTGACTGCCTAGAGCTCAATGCCAGAGGAGGTGATAGAAGCAGGTACTATAGTGACATTTAAGGGGAGTCTTCATAAATACATGATGGGAGTAGAGGGATATGGACCCTGGCATTGTCAAAGCTTTTAGGTTAGATAGGCAGCATGGTTGGCGCAGGGTTGGATGGCCGAAGGGCCTTTTCATGTGCTGTACTTCTTTGTTCTTTGTTCAATAGCGTTCAGCCGCAAGGCTTGTGGCCTCTGTGGTCAGTGGGAGTTATGGGTGGTCAGTGGGCAAACAGGCAAGCTCTAGCGTTACCCCCAGAATGGGAACACACGGTCCAGGGGTGGCATGGAGGACGCCCGACCCGGTCACGAGAGGCACCTTGCGAAATCTCACATAGTCTCAGCTGGTCAGAGCAGGAAGTGAAGGTTTTGGCAGGATGTGTCTAACAGAAGCCATTAAATTGCGCCCTTAGTAATTTTCGGGGTCTTTGGGGAGTTTTCCCGGTCCAGCCCACACTTACAACTTTTTTCAGGAGAGGAGAGCTGAACGCGCCAGAACTCCTCAGAGATTGGGCCGCCATTTTGAAAGGGTGCCCCGATCGCTAAGTGAGCTTGAGAGACCCCCACAACCCCACCCATGGGCTCTGCCATGCCCGACTCTCATGGGCAGATCCCCCGCTAAGTGTAGACACCCCAGTATGGGCTCACTGAAGGCTCTCCCCTTTTCAGACCCCCCTTGGCCCCCTTTCAGGCCACCCCTTTCAAGAACCCCCCCCCCACTTCCCTCCACAACCTTTATGAGTCTCCTTCATATTCCCCTGTCGCCCCCCCCACTCCTCATACTCACCATCACATCCCCTTTCATGGACATGCCAACCCCCTCAGGCCCCAATTCTTGGCACACGGATACCCTAGCAAAGCCAGCCTGACACCCAGGAGGTTTCCCTGGCAGTGCCAATCTGGCACCATTACAGTTGCCAGGGTGCCTGGTTGGCACTTCCATGGTTCCTGGATGCCAGGGGAGTATCAGGGTACTGCCCTACTCTGACCCCAACCACCCAGGGGGCTCCAATGGCCTCTGAAACTCCTGAGTGCCACCACAACTGGTCTTCGCTTGTGGAGACCAGTATTAATCGGCACCGGTTGACACCTTGCCAGCGCGGCCGATGAATCCTGGGCGCCACTAGAATGGGCTCTGTGCCAGGCGCAATGCGGTGGATGAATCACGGCCCACATTAATGAAATGAAATGAAATGAAGGAAAATCGCTTATTGTCACAAATTTGTGACAATACAGACCCCTTCCTGTTGGCAGTAATCCCCATTCCAGCTCATTCTCCTTTCTCCACTCCAAAAAATACTGGCACTCTCGACCTACATTAGCGGGGAGAAATATTTCAATTTGTTAAAATTAATCAATATTAATTCTACTCTAATGCTCACATCATTTATTTTCTGCTATTCTGAATTATTTCAGTCAACCATCTCCTCTTACCCACCTAATTACTTTCCATCCATTATTTTTATATACAGGCAGTCATTTCACCACAATCCCCACTCTTACCTTCACACACTCTCTTCTCAAATCCTGCTTATCTGTAATACCTTACGTTAATCAACACTTGTTCTTGTTCGGATTGCTAATCCATTATTTTAATTAAACTATTTTCTAAATGTCAGAAGACAATAACCGACTGTAATGTATAATGAATTCAGGCATTTATTCTGACTTTTATAACAATTGTTTGGTCGGAGAAAGAATAAGGATGATTGTTAGTAGGTAGATTTCTACATGAATTATTTATTATCTATCTCTGTACTATTCTTGCTGAAATTCAGTTCATTTTCTGTGCAAAAATGAAATGAAGAGAGGAAACTCAATATTTTCAAATTGATTCTGCCGAATTTCCACCTTGCAGTTATACTGTAAGATTTGATGACCCAAGCCTTTGAAAGTAATCTAAATGCAGAATGTTAATTCTGGATTAAAGGAGGATACTGGAAGAAAAACAACACGAGAGATTGTACAAAACGCCCAACAGAAGCTGCAGAAAAATTCCGAAAGTCTGAAACCAGTTGCTAGTAACATTAAAATTTGCTACTTAGTAGCTGATGAGTTTGTATGAATGTTTGATGGGATGAAATCCTCTATTGCTTGCTTCTCCCGATATCCAACTCAAGACCCATTCCAGTTAAGCTGCCCAATGAATAATTTGCAAGGATCAGCTGTTCATAGATTCATAGAATCATAGAATGTACAGTGCAGAAGGAGGCCATTCAGCCCATCGAGTCTGCACCGGCCCTTGGAAAGAGCACCCCAGTTCAGCCCATTGTTAACAAATCCCTCTCTTCTTAAAGCCCTTCCCCTGTATAATTTTGGACTAATTACATATCAGAATTTCAGAGATCAGACAAGAAATATAATTGAATGATAGACCAGGGCTGCATTTTACTCAGTGGGAAATGTTCATCGAAAACTCTCCACTGCTTAGAGCCATGCCTAGCACCAAGGGGGAAAAAATGGTTGTGGTTGATGGAGGCCAATCAGGTCGCTGTCTTAGGTGCAGCCATCTTCAGCTGATGATTTTCCCTCCATCGTATGGTCTGAAGTGGGATGTTCATTGATGATTGCAAAGTGCTCAGTTACATTCACAAATCCTCAGGTAATGAAATCATCTGTGCCCGCATGCAGCCAAGTCTGGACAACATTCAGTCTTGAGCTCTTAAATGATAAGTATAATTTGTACCACACAAATGCTGGGCACTGACTATTTCCAGCAAGAGAGAATTTAACTGTTCTCCTTGACATTCAATTACACGATGAGTAAATCAGCTCCTGATTCTCTAAAACCTATTCGCTATTTACAAAGCACAAGTCAGGAGTGCAATTGAACACTTCCCAACTTGCCTAATAAGTGCAGCAACAAAAGCACTTAAGAAACTCAACATCATCAGGAATAAGCAACTTATTTTACTGGCACCACATCCACCACCATTAACATTCACTTCCTCCAGCTCCCATGCACAGTAGCAGCATCTACAAGGTGCACTGCACAATCTCATCAAGGTTCTTCAACAGCAATTTCCAAACCCACAACCTCTGTTGCCTGGAATAAGAAGGGCAGCAGGCACATAGGAACACCACCATATCTGCAAATTCCTCCTCACTTAGGAATGTGTCTCCATTGGAAAGATAGACCAGCAATTCACCAAGCAACTGTCTCTGGAGTAATAAAGCTGTCAATCACTGGTGAATGCAAAGTATTGCTGTGTGAAATTGAATGGAAGATTTGCATTTCAAAGGCTGTCAAGGGATTTCAAGCCCTTTGATGTGTACTTAGCTTTCGCAAAAGCCTCTGACATTTGTTACATTTGCTAATTTAAACACTTTTGTCAGAGGCAGCAGATGTTAGGAAAGGGTAAGTGAAAATGCAATGCTTTTCAACCTACTGCCTTGACTGCTCTTGAGCTTATAGGCATGGGTCTCTGATGGGGGAGTCTGATAGGGGTCTCATGGTGGGATCTCTGATGGGGGGTTCTCTTATGGGAAGTTCTGTTGGGGGTCTGATGGGATTGTTTAATGGGGGGGTCTCTGTTTAGGGGTCTTTGATGGGAGTCTCTGTTGGGGGTAGATCAGGGGGTTGTGGGGGCCAGGAGTTGCATTGTGGGGGACAGGGGGCCTTCCAATGGACTTTGGGGGGCACCTCCATTATGCACAGACCCCCGTGACCCATCTTGGGGTCCACCGCGTCAAGGCCACACTTGAAAATACCTGCACCAATTCACACCCATGTGAATCCTGGTTGAGAGGGTTGGAGCATCGCAGGAGGACTGGAGAATCCGCCTTCTAGTCCATTAATCAGATCCTAATGACCCATTTGCATGGTGCCACTGGCACAGAGCATATAGCGCACTGCCACCACCAGTGGGGGACCGGAGCATCGAAGTGGGATTGGCACCGATCCCATTTTCCGATGGATCGGGAGATCCACTACCAGCAGCGGTCAACAGAGAATCCACCACAATGAATCCTTCTATTCAGAACAAATTCTGTTTAGCGCTTTATTGCTATGACCCCTGGCACTGATTACAATCGAAATAGTTTTTTTTAAAAAAACAGCAATATGAAAGGAATCTATCTTCCAAGATTCCGACAGCATTGTTTGACTTGCAACTTGAAGGATATTCCAATGAGTATAATTGGACATATTCAAATCAATTTTCTTTAGCTTCAATATTCAGATTTTTACCTAAATCCATTTTCTGGAAGTAGACAGACGGATTTCAATGTTCATTTGGGCAGGTAATGCAGCTGCAACCCGGAAAACGGTTCTCCGGAAAGATTGGCACTGAGGAGGCCAGGCACTACCAAATCCTTGGTACTCTTATTGGGCAGCAAATGCTGAGAAGATATCAGGATGGTATGGAGATTCAGCCAAGATAAGGGTGCAGATGGAGTCAGGCTCGTTCAGGGGGTCAGGGCTTTGAGCATTAGGAATGGCTGCCTTACCCTTTTCTCCTGTTGCGTATTCAAGTACCTCCACGTTAAAGATATGGGGCGGGATTCTCCACTTGCCAACACCAAAATCGCATTCTGCGATCAAGGGCAGCGCGGTAGCATTGTGGATAGCACAATTGCTTCACAGCTCCAGGGTCTCAGGTTCGATTCCGGCTTGGGTCACTGTCTGTGCGGAGTCTGCACATCCTCCCCGTGTGTGCGTGGGTTTCCTCCGGGTGCTCCGGTTTCCTCCCACAGTCCAAAGATGTGCAGGTTAGGTGGATTGGCAATGATAAATTGGCCTTAATGTCCAAAATTGCCCTTAGTGTTGGGTGGGATTACTGGGTTATGGGGATAGGGTGGAGGTGTTGACCTTGGGTGGGGTGCTCTTTCCAAGAGCCGGTGCGGACTCGATGGGCCGAATGGCATCCTTCTGCACTGTAAATTCTGTGATCAAGCGGAGAATCCCTTTTGACGCAAAAATCAGGGGCGGCGTCTGTTTGCTGATGCTCCGTCCCGTCAAAAACAGTGTCATCGGTGAGTACGCCGCCCGCCGTTGGGGCGGCCTCAGGGTGTCACCTGAAGGCCCTCCCCAGGTACTCTGCCCCCGATGGGCTGACTTCCCGACAGCGTGATTCACTTGTGGTCTGAGTTTTCGTCAACCTGGCGGGGCGGCTGCGGACTGTGTCCAGAGCCGCCACAGTCGAGGGGGGTAGCCATTCCACTGCCTTGGGGGGAGGGGGGGGGCTTCGGCGGAGGCTGGGGGGACTGGTTGGTGTTGGTCCTGGACTGGCGAGGGGGTTTACGGAGGGGGGGGGGGCACTATCTGGCAGGCTGGGTCCACTGCTGGTCGTTGCCATGCGTATGTGCAGCCATGGACCCGGCAATTTTCCGGCCGTTTCTGTAGGGAATGCTGGGGATTTTATGTGGTGCGGCTGCGAGTCAGCCCCCCATCGGGCAGAGCATTGGTGTGGGAGCGGCACCGACTTTTTCTTTGTAAGACTAGACACATGGTCCGGACAAAGCCTCAAAAATGAGAATCCAGCCCTTAGAGTCAGCTTTACCAGCACTTTAAGTTTGGTGTGGTGTCAAATCCAATGTCGCTGTGTGCAAATCATTTGTTTGAGTCGAGGAAACCTGACAGTAGATTGCCAAGATTGGGGGGGGGCCACAAAGGGGTAGTTATAATCAAAGATTTGTTTGAGGAAGGCTGATTAGCGTGCTTTGAAGGATTGGTAGCAAAAATTGCACTTTCACAAACGGAGAAATTTGAATATTTGCAGATGTGTGACTTTGCGAGTAAGTTTTTTCCATCTTTTACGGTGTTAGCGCCTTTCTTCCTTTCTTGTTATTGGGGAACATTCTGTCATTAACAGGGAAGAGGGAAGGATATACGTCAGGGGTTAGAGGAGGCTGCATCCTTGCTTGCGATCAAAACCAACTGGGAAGAGGAATTGGGATTTGAATTAGAATATGGGGTGTGGTGCGAGATTCTAAAAAGGATATACACAACATTATCATGTGCTAGATTAGGATTAATACAATTGAAGGTTGTGCATAGAGCACTTTTGGCAAAATCCAAGAAAGCAGGGTGTTTGTGGAAATCAAAGATGGGTGTGAATAGTGTGGAATGGGCCTAGTCAATCATATACATATGTTTTGGACATGTCCTAAACTCATGGGATTTTGGGTCTCCTTCTTTAGCACCATGTCGGCCATTCTATAAATCAAGTTGAATCCCTGTCCTCTAGTAGCAATAGTTGGGGTGTCGGACTTGCCGAAGCTACAGACAGGGACTGGGGTTGATGCTCTTTCCTTTGCCTCACTGACTGCTCGTAGGCGGTTACTAATGAGGGGAGATCATCTTCTCCACCCAGCGCCTCAATATAACTTGGAGGTCTTATGGAATTTTTATATCTCATAAAAGATAAGTACATCATTAAGGGCTCAATTGATGAGCCCTACTGTAGATGGCAGCCGTTCAATTTATACTTTAAAGAGTGATGACCATTAGCTGTAAAAGGAATGGGGGAAGCAAGTGAGGTTGTTGTTGTTATTGGTAAAGAATTTAATAATAATAATCTTTATTGTCACAAGTAGGCATTACATTAACACTGCAATGAAGTTACTGTGAAAAGTCCCTCGTCGTCACATTCCAGCACTTGTTCGGGTACACTGAGGGAGAATGCAGAATGTCCAAATTACCTAACTTGGTGTTATTGTTTGGGTTTATGTATAATTTTTAAAAACCACATTAAAATATTTTAAATATATATATATTCAGATTTGGATGGGTCCAATTCAATGTGCAGTTCTCTAATTGTATCCTGTTAAATACAAGGGCTCAGGTATGGTTTGGACACCATACATTATCTGAAACAATCTTGGCCTGCAAATTAAAAAGTCACCTGCAAATTAAACTGTCACTGTGACTAAGTACTGGATTCAAAAACATTCTACCAATCTGAAATAAAATCAGAAAATGGTGGTGATGTTCAGCAGGTCCAGCAGCAGCTGTGTAGGGAGAAGCAAAATTAATGGGATGGATTTAAAATGAGAGAATTTCAGGTGAAAGTAGCTCCGTGACTTGTTCCCATCTCTGAAGGTGGTCATCAGGTTGCAGGCTGGAGTGTCAGTGAGATGTCCTTTAAATCCTCCTGCACAATGGTGGCCTGACAGCTGTGGACACACTTCATTTTTACATTTTTATATTTCTTATGAGGGCACCTTCACTTTAAGGTGCCTTTGTCACCTACATTGACAGTGCTCTTCACTCCAGCTGCTTGCCCTCCTATTAGGTATTTCTGTTCATTGTCCAGAGCAAGCAGGACAAATCCAATCTGGCCAAATACTGCCCCAGCAATCTATTCTCAGATATCAGCACAGTGATGATAGATGCTGGTGATTGTGCTTGCAAATGACTCTTACCCACCTGTTGCCTCCAGCTCAGTTTGGCTTCCAAACTGCAGTGAGCCTTGCGTAAAGCATAAATATTAGCAAGGACCAGTCGCTTGAATGCATTATTCTGTGCTCTAAATTCCACGTAAAATTTTTCATCTTTTTTGTTTTATTTAGGCGGAATAAAATTATTAGCTTTGAGATACACATACTGGCTAACAAAGAGTTTGAGAATTTTTTGTGTTATTCGTTAGAAATAGGTACAATTTGTATTTACTTCCTGTTTATTAGTTCACCCAGATGCCATTTTCTAACATTTCAAAAGGTGAGACTTGTTGCATATTATCCTCGATTAGCATGTGTCTTGGAATTCATTTATTTTTATCTCTAAATTCTGAAGTGTGATATAAAGCATCAATGAGAGAACATCAAACAGTATAGCACAGTACATGCCCTTCGGCCCACGATGTTGTGCTGACCATTTATCCTAATCTAAGATTAGAGTGCTTCTAAGGCGGGTGACTGTTTTAAAAGTCTGCATATGAATGAATCCAGATAATCTACTGTCACCACCACCAACACCAACATGAATGTTGCTCAGGCCTCCAACTGCTTGGGCACCAATGAATTATCCAAGCCATCATGCTGAAAACCAGACCAAAAAAAGAGTTACCATTTGATAAAATAATTTTAATGGTGCAACTTCAGCGTTCCAGCTCTCTGGTAACCCACACACTGACCTTTCAACCCCACAGTGATTGACAAATATAAGAGTAATGGTCCATGGAAATACAATTTGAGATAATACAGACAAAAAGTAATAAATGAAGAGAGAACTAAAAAAATATACCTTATTTCGGATTTTTCAAAGTGTATTATACTTCATACATTGGGCAAGGTTTTGCTTATCTTGCTCACCAATGACGCCTGTTAGTATGAGGTATGTGTGAGGACAAGTTGGAGTTTGACTTTGATGGGGCCTATGGTTGTAATGGTATGATCATTTGTTGTGAGGAGAAAGAGAAGAAATATGGCGAAGTGAGGGATAGATATGAGACTGCCAGGAGGAAGGGGAACAGGAAGGCCTAAAACCAGATGGAAAGATGTGGCACCGATCAAGAGATTCAAACACGGTGGAAGTGGATAAGGAATGTGTGATTGACAGGAGGAGATGGAGAAGGGTGATTAACCAGCTTCGTGGCAATACCAAGTGAAGTGGGAGAAGCTGAAAGAAGAAGAAAAAGAAGAGACCATATGAGCAAACAGTTAATTCGCATTCACTAACTTGAATCATACATGCAGCATGGCTATTTAAGTAAGTTAATGAAAAGGATTTGCTACCCATGAAAAATGTGTTATCAATAAATTGACATGTTCAGAGGGGACCAGGTGATGCGGCGCGTTTGCCCGGCACGTGCTCGCCTAATCCGAAAGCTAATATTTGGTAGAATGTCCCTGGAAGGCTTTTGGATAAGTGTTGGAGAGAAAATGATGAAAAACATGAAGGAATACATTGATAAAAGTCCGCAGTCAGATTCTGCAGGGATGAAGTTGCCATTTCAATATGGCACCTTCTCGAGCGAACTATCAACCCGGCGCTTTACAAAATGATGACTGCAAACATTATCTGAGTAATAGATCAGAGATTCGTCTTGCTGATGGAAAATTTGAGTGCTCACGAGGCCGAGCTGCAGAATACTAATAAGAAGATTGATGGAACAGAGGAAAGAATCCTAAATGTCAAAAATGTTACTTCGTCAGCTGAAGTTCTTATTCAATCCTTGTACGGTCAGCTATGTGCCATGTCAAAAATCCTGGAAGATTTGGAGAAACGAGGCCAGAGAAAGAATATTCGGGTCATCAGTCTGCTGGAAGAAGTGGAGGGTATAGTTCCTGTTAAGTTTTTTGAGAACTGGTGCCACGTTTTCTTAAGCTGGATGTGAAGGCTGGGCGTTTCAAATTGGAAAGGGTGCACTGTATCGGGTCTCTGAAGCCAAGGGACAAACAACATCTCAGGCTTATAACCATTTGCTTCTACAATTTTAAAGATTGCCAGAGTGTCCTGGAGGTGGCAAGGCATGGCAGGAAATGGGTCTATGAGGGGTCGAGGATCTCCTTTTTCCTGAAGCGTCGAGGCTTCGAGGACGTTAGATGGAAATTCAAGTCAGCCAGAATGACTTATGTCATGCATTATCCTGCAACCCTGAAAGTGATATCCGACAACTCCATTGAAACGTTTGATGAACTGACTAGTGCCTTGGCCTTCGTTAAGTCCATAGGGGGAAAGGGGCAAGTGGTTGGACTGATAATCTGCAGCTCGGTAAAATTATGAAATCCAGACTTTCTTCCTGTCATGTTGTTGTCTTTCTGATTTCATTGACTCAGAAAAGAGCAGGGGTGTCATTCTCCGACCCCCCGCCGGGTCGGAGAATGGCCGTTGGCCGCCGTGAATCCCGCCCCCGCCGAAGTCTCCGGTACCGGAGATTGGGCGGGGGCGGGAATCGGGCCGCGCCGGTTGGCGGGACCCCCCGCTCAATTCTCCGGCCCGGATGGGCCGAAGTCCCGCCCAGAAATTGCCTGTCCCGCCGGCGTAAATCAAAGCTGGTATTTACCAGCGGGACCAGGAGGCGTGGGCGGGCTCCGGGGTCCTGGGGGGGGGCGGGGGGCGATCTGACCCCGGGGGGTGCCCCCACAGTGGCCTGGCCCGCGATCAGGGCCCACCGATCCGCGGGCGGGCCTGTGCCGTGGGGGCACTCTTTCCCTTCCGCCTCCGCCATGGCCTCCACCATGGTGGAGGCGGAAGAGACTCTCCCCACTGCGCATGCGCGGGAAACTGTCGGCGGCCGCGGGGCAACAAACGCCATTTCCGCCAGCTGGCGGGGCGGAAATCCCTCCTGCGCCGGCCTAGCCCCTCAATGTTGGGGCTCGGCCCCCAAAGATGCGGAGCATTCCGCACCTTTGGGCCGGCGCGATGCCCGTCTGATTGGCGCCGTTTTTGGCGCCAGTCGGCGGACATCGCATCGTTGGGGGAGAATTTCGCCCCAGATTCTAGTGCTATTCCCTCTGTGCAAAACCCGGGGAGGGTAGGTCAACGAAAGCTGAAGATATTAATGGGGCATTTCGGGATTTCTATACTGAATTATATAAGGCTGGTCAATATGGTGATGTGATGGCATGCATGGAGCGCTTCTTTTCTTCCCTCAAGCTCTCTGTGGTTTCAGAGGATCAGTGCTTAGCCCTTGGTGCTCCTATCTCTAAAAATGAGGTGTCTGTGGCCATTGAGGAACTTTAGCCGGGAAAGGCCCAGATGGTTTTGGGTGGGGGTTTTAAAGGGCATTTAAGGATCTGTTAATGGAGCTATTGGTTGGTGTGTACTACCACTCCTTTGAGGCAGGTCTGCTTCCACGGATGGTCTGGGAGGCAAATACCTCCCTGATTTTGAAGAGAGGCAAGAAACCATAGGAAATGTGTCTTACAGGCCAATTTCACTTTTGAATGTTGTATTGAAATTGTTGTCTCAGGTATTAGTGAAGTGATTGGAGGGAATCCTTCCGATGATTGTTTAGGAGAATCAGACTGGATTCATATAGAGTAGGTTTTCCAGTAATAATGTGTGATCCAGGTTTTCTAGAAGTGGGCACCAGACATAAGACCATAAGACCATAAGACATAGGAGTGGAAGTAAGGCCATTCGGCCCATCGAGTCCACTCCACCATTCAATCATGGCTGATTTCAACTCCATTTACCCGCTCTCTCACCATAGCCCTTAATTCCTCGAGAAATCAAGAATTTATCAACTTCTGTCTTAAAGACACTCAACGTCCCGGCCTCCACCGCCCTCTGTGGCAATGAATTCCACATACCCACCACTCTCTGGCTGAAGAAATTTCTCCTCATCTCTGTTCTAAAGTGACTCCCTTTTATTCTAAGGCTGTGCCCCCGGGTCCTAGTCTCCCCTGCTAATGGAAACAACTTCCCTACATCCACCCTATCTAAGCCATTCATTATCTTGTAAGTTTCTATTAGATCTCCCCTCAACCTCCTAAACATGCTGGTAATCTCCTTGGATGCAGAGAAAGCCTTTGGTGGGGTGGAGTGGAATTATGTGGTGTACACGCAGTGGAGAATTGGGATGGATGAGGAATATATTAAGTGGGTTCAGCTGCCGCTCCACAGGCCCTTGGCAGCTATACTCACAAATGGTTTCAGGTCCGAAAACTTTACAGAGAGGGATTAGACAAGGTTTCCCCCTGTGCCCCTTGCTGTTTGCACTGGTCATAGAGCCAACCGTGGAGTCTATTAGGCAGGACCCTTGATATCAGAACTGGGTTGTGCAGAGAAACAGCATAAGATTACACTTTTTGCGGATGATGTTCTGTGTTTGTTTCAAAGCCGGATGTCCCGATTCCTGCTATTATTGATGTGGTGGATCCGGTGATAAGATTAATTTTCTAAAATCAGAGGCAATGCCTGTAGGAGAGTTGAGGGGCTAACTTCTCTACATTGCCAATTTTCCTTTTTGGAGTTCCCCGTTGGGGTTTAAGTACATGGGTGTTACAATTACCCCTTTTAGGCAGCTATGTGGGGTAACCTTCCTCTGTTGATTGCTTCTATTCAGTGGGACTTGACTCATTGGTGTTCCTTGCTGGTCTCAAGGCAGGATTGCCTTGAATAATAGGAATGTGTTGCCTAGATTGCTGTACCCCTTGGCAATTTTGTCAGCTCGAGTCTTAAAGGAGATTAATGGAATGAATAGTTTGTCTATTTGGAATAAGAAGAAGCCGCATCTAATATTCACCAAGGTACAGCTCCCAGTTTCCAAGGAGGATTGAGGTGTCCCAAATATTAGGTTACATCAACAGGCCTCTCACAACAGATTTATAAGGGACAGCATTAGGCAGGACCCTGCCTCCATTTGGCTCGATATTGAAGCAGATCAGTCAGTTTACCCTGGGTCTTGTTATTTTATGGGGACAATAGGACAGGTTCCACTAGATGTGAAAATCCTATTATTAATAAACAGTGTCCCCTGGCTTGAACCCTCTGTCCTGCTTCCAGTGCTCCTGGAGATCTTGAGCTGGATTCTCTGCCCCATGACACCGGCTTTGCGGATCGCGATCGGGTGGAGAATCGGGCGTCCTGCCGGAATAGAGATTGGTGCCCAGAACCGAACCGATCGCTGTGCTCAGTCCTCCCCGCTGGCGGCGGGATCAGAATTCACGCTTGCGTGCCAGCGGGAGGATGCTAATCAATGCAAATGGGTCCTCATGATCCACTTACATCCGTTTAGCGGGCCTGGCACCAGAGTCTCTAGGCCCTTGCGATTCTCTGGTCCTTCAGGCTGGGAAAGATGTGGGCTGGATCCACTACAGATATCACCCACAGGGAGCCCCTACATAGGGTTACCCCCCCATAGGGACCCCCTGACTAAAGGGACCCTCCAGAGGGACCCCCTAAATAAAGAGAACCCTCCACAGCGTCTCCTCCAGAGACGCTTCCAGAACTGAAAGCCCTGCTGGGAAGCGAGAGAGCAGGGGAAGTGTGGACTTCAAGGGCCCCCTCCTGTCCACCAACCGCAATGCCTATTTCCTCACCGTCATCGACGAGTTCTCCCGCTTCCCATTCGCCATCCCCTGCCCCGACATCACCTCAGCCACCGTGATAAAGACACTACACAGCATCTTCACCCTGTTTGGTTTCCCCGCTTATATCCACAGCGACCGGGGTACATCGTTCATGAGCGATGAACTGCGTCAGCATCTGCTCAGCAAAGGCATCGCCTCGAGCAGAATGACCAGTTATAACCCGCAGGGAAACGGGCAGGTGGAGAGGGAGAACGCGACCGTGTGGAAGGCTGTCCTTCTGGCCCTACGGTCGAGAAGTCTCCCAACCACCCGCTGGCAGGAGGTCCTACCCGACGCCCTACACTCCATTAGGTCGCTCCTCTGCACGGCCACAAATGAGACCCCTCACAACCGATTGTTTGTCTTCCCAAGGAAGTCCACCTCCGGGGTCTCGCTTCCACCTTGGCTGACGGCTCTGGGACCTGTTCTTCTCTGGAGACACGCGAGGAGCCATAAAACGGACCCACTGGTCAAGAGGGTCTGATTGCTACACGCGAACCCCAGATACGCCTACGTCGAGTACCCCGACGGCAGGCAAGATACGGTTTCCCTCCGGGATCTGGCACCCACTGGTTCCCCCACTACAGATGCCCCCTCCCTCACAGCTCCCTCCCCCGGTCCCACTCCCTGTCGGTGGACACCGACCGCCCGCGCCCCCTAGCGCCCCCCCCCCCCCCTCTACACACCCCGCTGGTGCTGGCACCGCCACCCCCAGCCCCAGCTATTTCCCCTGCACCCCGATCCCCTACCCGACCCGGACCAAGGATCCGACCACCGTGCTCCGGGACGTACCCTCAACTAAGACGTCCGTGTCCGCCGCACCACCGCCCGAGCTGAGGAGGTCGATGAGGACGATCAGGCCACCGAAACGAATGGACTTATGATGGCACTTCACCCCCGCCGGACCTTCTTTTAAAAACAGGGGGTGAATGTGATGAACGGTTATTGTATTACTGTACCCTTATCATCATGTAAGGTGATGCCCCCTTTAAGACTGGGCTTGGAACCCTGGGGGACTCCGCCTCCGGCTCCGCCCACCTGGGAGCCGTATATAAGGGGCCACCTTGTGGGCGGCACCCAGTAAGCACCTGTCTTGGCACCAGGCTAGTTCTTAGCTTATTAAAGCCTTCTTTACCGTTTTACTCTCTAAGGGTCGTTATTGAGGGTACAACACCTGGAAAATGCACTTGCCCATTTGTAGCGAGATACCTGCCTCTGAGAAATGGTGGAGGACTTCCTCTAAATTATCTAGGTGTTTCTTCTTGGTGGCTTCAGTAATCAATATGTTGGCCAGGTAAACTGTCACCCTTGGGAGCCTTTGAAGGATGCTCTCCATAACCTGCTGGAAGCTCGAACAGGTGGGTGTTACTCCCAATGGGAGCCTGGTGCATTTATACAGTCCCCTGTGTGTATTAGAATCATGGAATCCCTACGATGCAGAAGAAGGTCATTCAGTCCATCAATCTGCACTGACCCTCAGCCATCCATCCCGCCCTATACCCATAACCCCATAACCTAACCATACCCTAACCTGCACATCCCTGGACTCTAAGGGGCAGTTTTGCATGGCCAATCCACCTAACCTGTACATCTTTGGACTGTGGGAGAAAACCGGTGCACCCAGAGGAAACCCACACAGACATGGGGAGAATGTACAAACTGCACGCGGACAGTGACCCAAGGTCGGAATTAAACCTGGATCCATGGTGCTATGAGACAGCTAACCACTGCGCCACCGTGTCGCCCTATTGATGGTCACATATTTCCTGGATCAAATGGAGGTATGCTTGGCTCATGTCCAACTTGGAGAAACAATGGCCCCCAGCCAACATCGCATAAAGGTTCTCCACTCTCAGCAGGATGGTTTTGTAAGACCATAAGACATAGGAGCAGAATTAGGCCACTCGGCCCATCGAGTCTGCTCCGCCATTCAATCATGGCTGATATTTTCTCAACCCCATTCTCTTGCCTTTTCCCCATAACCTCTGATGCCCTTATTAATCAAGAAGCTATCTATCTCTGTCTTAAAGACACTCAGTGAATTGGCCTCCACAGCCTTCTGCGGCAAAGAGTTCCACAGATTTACCACCCTCTGGTTCAAAAAGTTCCTCCTCATCTCTGTTTTGTAGGATCGTTTTTCCTACAAGTGGAAACATCCTCTCCACGTCCACTCTATCCAGGCCTCGGAGTATCTTGTTCGTTTCAATAAGATCCCCTTTCATCCTTCTAAACTCCAACGAGTACAGACCCAGAGTCCTCAAACGTTCCTCATATGACAAGTTCTTCATTCCAGGGATCATTCTTGTGAACCTCCTCTGGACCCTTTCCAAGGCCAGCACATCCTTCCTTAGATATGGGGCCCAAAACTGCTCACAATACTCCAAATGGGGTCTGACCAGAGCCTTATACAGCCTCAGAAGTACATCCCTGGTCTTGTATTCTAGCCCTCTTGACATGAATGCTAACATTGCATTTGCCTTCTTAACTGCCGACTGAACCTGCACATTAACCTTAAGAAAATCGTGAACAAAGAGCCCCAAGTCCCTTTGTGCTTCTGCTTCCCGAAGCATTTCCCCATTTAGAAAATAGTCTATGCCTAGATTCCTCCTTCCAAAGTGCATAACCTCACACCTTTCCACATTGTATTTCATTTGCCACTTCATTGCCCACTCTTCTAGCTTGTCCAAGTCCTTCTGCAGCCCCCTTGCTTCCTCAATACTACCTGTCCCACGACAGATCTTTGTATCATCTGCAAACTTAGCAACAGTGCCTTCAGTACCTTCTTCCAGATCAGTTATGTATGTTGTGAAAAGTTGTGGTCCCAGCACAGACCCCTGAGGCACACCACTAGTCACCGGCTGCCATCCTGAAAAATACCCCTTTATCCCCACTCTTTGCCTTCTGCCAGTCAGCCAATCCTCTATCCATGCTAGGATCTTACCCTTAACACCATGGGCTTCAGCACCAGGATCGCTGGTGCAACCCACTCCACAAACTGAACTGGGCGAATAATTCCCAAACTTTTAATCTCGCTAAGCTCATCATCCACTATCAACAGTAGCGGGTATGGAACTGGATGGGCCAATGTAAAATTTGACCATGGCTCCCTTTATCATTCCCAGACCATTGGTAAAAATGTCCAGGTATTTTCCCAGGATCTCAGACAACCCCCCCCGTACTTATTTTAAAAGAATGCTGCCAGTCTAGGCAGAATCTCTGTAACCAGATGTGGGCCAACAGACTTGGTTCGGGCCCCTGGACCACAATCAGTGGCAGATGGACTGATTACTGCCCATGCAAAACCGAGTCGTCGTTGTTCCAATGATGGACAATGGCTCTTCGGTATATGTCGCCAACCGTGCCTTAATGTCCCTTAGGCCCAGGCATTGGATCCCCAATGGGCTTTCTGGTATACTTGCTGTCCAATGACCGACAGAAGCCCTTGTGTCTATTTCCATCACGAGTGAGTGGTTGTTTACCTGGATGGTGATCATAATGCAATTTAGTTGACTGCAACCATCCTCATTGGGTTGTGCTAAGTGTAAAGCTGTGACTCTGGGTGGATGTGACCTCCAAACAGGTTCTAACGTTCCCGGCCCCCAAGGTTCCTGCGGCCACTAGTGCAGCACTGTTGTGAGTGTTCCTCGTGGAGCACCAGGGGGAGGGGGAGTGGAGGGGGGGGGGGGGGGGGGGGGGGGAGTCTCATTGGGCTGCAGTTGCACTTGGCCAATAGGTCTGACCACTGTTCTTGGGGGCGTTACTCACCAGAATGAAAGGGAGGAGCGGTCAATGCTATTGACATCCAAATCCATGGAGCCCTGGAGTTCCTGAACTCCCTCTTCCATATTTTCACATGAGGGGGAAAGTTCTCTGACCTTCTTTAAGTCCAAAAAAGATTCTGTCAACGATTTACTTTGGGTCGGCAGGTTGTTTGTCCACACATGAGGTGGTCTCGCAATACCTCTGGAAAGGATGGTCTGTAGTCATAATGCTTGGCCAGCTTACGGAGGTGCATCAGGAATTCCATGACGGACTCCGCCGGGGTTCTCCGGCCATGTTGAGCCAGTTGGTTCACTGTCATAATGGTCTGCCACAAGTTCCACCAGTTCACAAAAGATTTTTGAATCTGGGGCCGTCGGGTAGGTTTTTGATCACACTAAAAGTTGGGGCTCAGCAGGCAGCCAGGAGTATTACCTTTTGTCAGTCGTCTCCTGTAATTGTATCTGCCTGAAAGAAAAATCGCATTTGTTCAGCAGACTGGGCCCAATCCTCTATGCCTCTGTCAAAAAACACAAATTTCCCAAAAAGCGTCATTTTTAAACTTGTTCTGACCTTGCTCTTGTGCTGAGGAATTCAAACGTGATCCGGATGTCCAGAATTGCAGCCATAGTTTTTCCTTGTCGCCAGTCTAAAATCTTCAGGTGCCCCTGAGAAGGTTAAATAAGCAAAGGTTTATTTGGTAAACAAAAGTAATAGCCACAATATGGCACACAGCACATAAATCCCAGCTTGGATGACCGATCAGGCCGCTGCCAATCCGGCCCATCTTTTCTTTTCATAAATTTAGAGTACCCAATTCATTTTTTCCAATTAAGGCCCAATTTAGCGTGGCCAATCCAGCTACCCTGCACAACTTTGGGTTATGGGGGCTAAACCCATGCAAACACGGGGAGAATGAGCAAACTCCACACGGACAGTGACCCAGAGCAGGGATCGATCCTGGGATCTCGGCGCCGTGAGGCAGCAGTGCTAACCCACTGCGCCACCGTGCTGTCCTCATTCGGGCCAACTTTTAAGCACTAGATCCATGAGCCCCAGTTGCCAGGCCTCCAACCCTCAGCGGGGGAGCTCATACTCCACCAGCTCATGGAGAGATCAATTGGGTGATCCCCTTTGGTCTCACTGTGGATGCTGTCAACCTGAAATACAAACAGTAAATGCTGAATAAACTCAGCAGGTCTGGCAGCATCTATGGAGGAAAACAGAGTTACAGTGTTGAGTCCAAATGAGGTTCATGTGGACTCAAACATTAACTCTGTTTCTCTCTCCACAGATGCTGCCAGAACTGCTGAGTTTATCCAGCATTTTCTGATTTTTTTCTTTCACTTAAACAAGATGATATGCAAAATCAACTTAACAGCAGTCACTTTACTGTCACTTACTTGGTGATTCGGTTCAGTTGGTCTGAATGTTATGTTCAGGTCCCGGCCGAAGTTGGCGCAGCTGGGAACAGAAGCGAAATCCGTCCCCACTGAAATCGGGTTGTTCACGCAACATTACGCTGGCTGCCCAAATAACGGTCATCCAAAATGAAATGAGCTTTTCACTTCATTGCAGTGTTAATGTAAAACTACTTGTGACACTAACAATAAAGATTTTAAAAGACTAAGATTAGATTAAAAGATCTGTGAATGGCTGAGTGTGGTAATCGGTATTAGGGGTATTACGGTACCCTGAATAATGCTGTAAGACCATTGGTGTGGAAAGTGCCTGAGACTGCTGTTTTCATTGGTGAAGCCTACCTGCTGGTTCCGCCCAGTAAGGCGGAGTATAAGAGCCTGAGTCTTCCCAGCAGCTGCTTTCTGTAACTGCGCTGCTGGGGAAAACATCTAGTGCAATAAAGCCTTCAATTGTCTCCAATCTCATCTCAGGAGTTATTGATCGAGCATCAATTTATTGCACTAGATTTTAAAGAATGGAGCTCCGAATCAAGCCGGAGTGTCTGTCACTCAGCCCCCACGCGGCAAACTCAACGGCAACCTTCAAACACTGGCTGGCATGCTTCAAAGGATACCTTCGACAGCCACGACTGAACCTACGGAGGATCAGAAATTGCAAGTTCTCCACTCGAGGGTGAGCCCAGAGACCTACACCCTCATCGAGGATGCGGACGATTTCGAGGCCGCAATGACCCTGCTGAAAGGACACTATATTCGCCCTGTAAACCAGGTCTACACCCGACATCTGCTAGTGACGAGGGGACAAATCCCCAGGGAATCACTGGAGGAGTTCTACCATGCGCTCCTGGTGTTAGGGAGGAACTGTGACTGCCCGTAAATTTCGGCCAGCGACCACACAGAACTTTTGATCCGGGACGCTTTCGTTGCAGGTATGCTGTCCTCCCAAATCCGCCAGTGATTGCTGGAGAAAGAGACACTAGGCCTCAAGGATGCACGGGCCCTTACTAGGTCCCTGGATGCGGCCTCCCGAAACGCCCGCGCTTATGTCCCTGACCGCGCGGCAATCCCTTGGGCAGCGTGGAACCCCCCCGCGGCCGATTGCGATGTATCCCCCATCCCCTCACAAGCTTGCGCTGCGAGACTGCCAGGCAACCCTGGGGGGCCCCGCTGCTATTTTTACAGGCATGCCAAGCACCCCTGGCAGCGCTGCCCGGCATGCTCACCCATCTGCAAAGGGTGCGGCAAAAAGGGCCATTTTGTGGCAGTATGCCAGGTCCGGGCGGTCGCCGCGGTCTCTGGGGGAGAACCGGGACCGCCACCACAACTCTCTCCACGAACTACGCGCGGCCAGCGGGCGCCGCCATCTTCCTTCTCCAGGGCCACGTGTGGCCTCCGGGCGCTGCCATCTTGTCCCCCGGGGAGCACGTGCAACGGATGGGCGTCGCCACCTTGTACACCTCGAGCCATGTGCGACCAGTGGGCGCCGCCGTCTTGGCTGGACTCTCAGGACCCCGACTCAGATGACCAAATGCCGCCCGAGGAAAACATCCAAATTTTGCCACGACTTGCCTCGGTGACCCTGGATCAGTCTTGGCCCCGAATACTCTCGACTGCAACGATGACCGTGCTCATCAACGTGCATAATACATCCTGCCTGATCAACTCCGGGAGCACAGAGAGCTTCATACACCCCAACACGGTAAGGCGCTGATCTCTTTCCATCCACCCAGTCCACCAGTAAATCTCCCTGTTCCTCCGGGTCTCACTCGGTAGAGATCAAAGGGTTCTGCATAGCGAACCTCACGGTCCAGGGAAGGGAGTTAAAAATTACCGGCTCTACGTCCTTCCTCACCTCTGCGCTGCCACGCTCCTCAGGTTAGACTTCCAATGTAACCTCCAGAGCTTAACTTTTAAATTTGGCGGCCCTATACCCCCTCTCACTGTCTGCAGCCTCGCGACCCTCAAAGTTGATCCGCCTTCCCTGTTTGCGATCCTCACCCCAGATTGCAAACCCGTCGCCACCAGGAGCAGACCGTACAGTGCCCAGGACCGGACCATCATTAGGTCGGAAGTCCAGCGGTTGCTGAAGGAAGGTATTATTGAGGCTAGCAACAGTCCCTGGAGAGCTCAAATGGTGGTTGTAAGGACCGGGGAGAAGTATAGGATGGTCATCGATTATAGTCAGACCATCAACAGGTATACGCAGCTCGATGCGTACCCTCTCCCCCGCATATCTGATCTGATCAATCAGATTGCACAATACAAGGTCTTTTCCATGGTGGATCTAAAATCCGCCTACCACCAGCTCCCCATTCGCCCTAGCAACCGCAAATACACTGCATTTGAAGCAGATGGGTGGCTCTACCACTTCCTAAGGGTTCCCTTCGGTGTCACAAATGGAGTCTCGGTCTTCCAACGGGAGATGGACCGAATGGTTGACCGGTACGGTTTGCGGGCCACGTTTCCGTACCTCGATAACGTCACCATCTGCGGCCACGACCAGCAGGACCACAACCCCAACCTCCGAAAATTCCTCCATACAGCAAAAATCCTTAATCTGACATATAACAAGGACAAATTCATTTTCAGCACCGACCGTCTAGCAATCCTCAGCTACGTAGTGCATGATGGAGTTATAGGCCCAGATCCCGAACGCATGCGCCCCCTCATGGAGTCCCCGTCCCCCCCCTTCCCCCCACCCCCCACCTCCCCACTGCTCCAAGGCCCTGAAACGCTGCCTAGGATTTTTTTTAGTAGTATGCCCAGTGGGTCCCCAACTATGTCGACAAGGCCCGTCCACTAATTCAATCCACAGTTTTTCCCCTGTCGGCAGAGGCTCGGCAGGCCTTCAGCCGCATCAAAGCGGACATCGCAAAGGCCACGATGTACGCAATCGACGAATCCCTCCCCTTCCAAGTCGAGAGCGACGCGTCCGACGTAGTCCTGGCGGCTACCCTCAACCAAGCGGGCAGACCCGTGGCCTTCTTCTCACGCACCCTCCAGGCTTCAGAAATCCGCCATTCCTCAGTTGAAAAGGAGGCCCAGGCCATAGTATAAGTTGTGCGGCACTGGAGGATTAACTGGCCGGCAGGAGATTCACTCTCCTCACTGACCAACGGTCGGTTGCTTTCATGTTCAATAATGCACAGCGGGGCAAGATAAAGAACGATAAGATCTTATGGTGGAGGATCGAGCTCTCCACCTACAACTATGAGATCTTGTATCGTCCCTGGAAGCTAAATGAGCCTCCTGATGCCCTATCCCGCGGCACATGTGCCAACGCACAAGTGGACCGCCTCCGGGCCCTCCACGAGGACCTCTGCCACCCGGGGGTCACTCGATTCTTCCATTTCATTAAGACCCGAAACCTGCCCTAATCCATCGAGGAGGTCAGGACCGCCATCAGGAATTGCCAAATCTGCGCGGAGTGCAAGCCGCACTTCTACCGGCCAGAGAAAGCGCACCTGATAAAGGCTTCCCGTCCCTTTGAATGTCTCAGTATGGACTTCAAAGGGCCCTTCCCCTCCATCGACCGCAACACGTACTTCCTGAACGTGATTGACGAGTACTCCCGGTTCCCATTCACCATCCCCTGCCCCGACATGACCGCAGCCTCCGTCATAAAAGCCCTCCACAGTATCTTCACGCTGTCTGGTTTCCCTGCCTACATACACAGCGGTAGGGGGTTCTCCTTCATGAGCGACGAACTGCGTCAATTCCTGCTCAGCAAGGGCATTGCCTCGAGCAGGACGACCAGTTACAACCCCAGGGAAACGGGAAGGTGGAAAGGGAGAACGGCACGGTCTGGAAGACCGTTCTACTGGCCCTACGGTGGGGAATCTCCCAGTCTCCCGCTGGCAGGAGGTCCTTCCGGATGCTCTCCATTCCATCCGATCACTACTGTGTACCACGACCAACCAAACCCCTCACAAACGTCTCCTTGTCTTCCCTAGGAAGTCCTCCTCCAGTACCTCGCTCCCAACCTGGCTGGCAGCTCCTGGACCCATCCTGCTCCGCAAACACGTGCGGGCGCACAAGTCGGACCCATTGGTCGAGAGGGTCCACCTCCTGCACGCTAACCCTCAATACGCCTACGTGATGTACCCCGACGGCCGAAAGGATACGATCTCCCTACGGGACCTGGTGCCCGCTGGATCCCCACCCACACCTCCACTACCCTCCCTCCCACCAGCGCACCCCACAGCCGCTCCCTTCCCAGATGGATCGGTCCTTCCACTGGTCCCATCTAGGGGTGATGAAGCTGCTGAAGAAGCCGAAGCCACGCTCCCGGAGGCACGGATGCCCTTGCCGGCGCCTGCATTAGCGCCGAAGCTACGACGTTCGCAGAGGACGACCAGGGCCCCCGATCGACTAATTGCTTCACTCAGACTGTAAATAATTATTGTAAATAGTTGCGACGTGTAACGAGGCAAAACACTGTGCTGATGTATACCGGGTGCCACCATAACCTACACCTCTACCACTGTATAACGCAAGACCACCACCCCCGACGGACTCTTTTTTTAAACAGGGGGTGAATGTGGTAGTCGGTATTAGAGGTATTACGGTACCCCGAATAATGCTGTAAGACCATTGGTGTGGGAGGTACCTGAAACTGCTGTTTTCATTGGTGAAGCCTGCCTGCTGGTTCCGCCCAGTAAGGCGGAGTATAAGAGCCTGAGTCTTCCCAGCAGCTGCATTCTGTACCTGCGCTGCTGGGGGAATCATCTAGTGCAATAAAGCCTTCAATTGTCTCCAATCACGTCTCAGGAGTTATTGATCGAGCATCACTGAGCACTGCTGGGAGGGTGGGGAATGGGTGGGGGAAGGGCTCCAAGAAAAGGGTGCATGCGGGTTTGTACTTCCAAGGCGCTCCGTCAGGGGGACAGCTGCTGTGGAGCTGCAGGAGTGGGCTTCTGGCCTGTAAATAATAAATATAAGTGGAAACACTATGCCACGAATATCTGGACAGCACAATCATACACAGACCTCAATCTCCAGACATATTTCTTCATTTTATTTGAGACCTGACTTTCATCTCATCCTGGATCGAGAGTGCAACTTAAAAGTAAAGTGCGCCATGCCAATCGACCCACCCGCCACCGTAACGGCAGACTGGCAATGTAAAATTCCAGTTAATTGCTGTTTGATGAATTTAAAACAGTTTCCTGAATGTCAGCGGGCATGCTTCTATCTTGCCCATGCGCCTGCCAACTGAAATATTGTGTGAGGGCCTGATGACATCGGGACTTGAATCTATAAGCTCTCACTCAGAAGCAGGAGTGCTACCGACGCTATGGGCGGGGTTCCCTGGCCTCCCAGCCATGTGTTTCTCGGTAGTGGGAGGCGGCATGCCGTGTGCTGGCAGCGGGATTCTCTGCTCCTGCCGCTGTCAATGGGAATTCCCATTGAAGTCACCCCACGCCTCCGGGGCTAGACCAGAGAATTTGGAGAATTCCAGCCAATATATTTGTAGCAGTCACAGCACGTCACTGTATCGGGTCAGTTGGATGGGCCAGTGTGCCTTTTCCTCCCTGTCACTGACCAGATGTTCATATATTTTAACAGTTGCTGATTTACTGTCAGGCACACATTACCATGAGATGCAATGGCTGTGAAAGTGGTAATTCCAAGTCAGTGTATAACTGCCAACATGCATCAGTAAGCATGTTTCTGCTGAGGAGATATTGACAGAGCCTCTGCCACTCTTTAAATGCCACATGGTGATTTGTTGCCCTTGACATTTCCACTCCATATTCACTTTTCCCCTATAATTTCTTCCTTTCTCAGGCTGCTAAGCTTCAGTGATTGAAACCAAAAATAACCCCACGAGACACTGCTCCTGTTTAAAATGATATTGGATCTTACTTCAATTGTAACTTCAGTGAGTGCAGTTCAAAGAGGTTTCTTATGAAAAATAGCAAATATTGTTTAAACATTTGCAGATCCATTTTATGGTCTGGATGAAGGTTACCATAGTACAACATTCTTGCTGTGTTTAAATTAATGGCCAGAACTTTACATTGCTCAGGCGGGGCACACATCCGTCCTAAAAGAATGGAAAATCTCACAAGAATACATTGGTCAGGGAACCCCGCCCATAGCGTCGGTAGCACTCCTGCTTCTGAGTGAGAGCTTATAGATTCAAGTCCCGATTCAAAACCCAGGGTTCCCACCTCAGTGCAGTACTGAGGGACTGCTGCACTGTTAGAAACACTGTCAGATGAGCCCTGTCTGCCCTGTTGGGGGAGCAAAAAATGATCTCATGGCACTATTTTGAAGGCGAGAATGGAAGTTCTCCTTGATGTCCCTGTAAATATTTATCTCTTGATCGACATCACTAAAATAGATTATCTGGGTCATTTTGCATATTGCTGATGGTGGGAGCTTGCTGTGTGCAAATTGACTGCTCTGTTTCCCACAGTGCAACACTGACTGCATAGTAAAATACTTCACTGGCTGTAAACTGTCTTGGTATTTGATCAAGATGGTGAAAGATGATTTACGTCACTCCGATGATGATTTTCAAAGTGAAATACTTACTAGTTTATTCATTAAATAAAGGAACGGCATGTTCTTGTTGTTTCTAGCATTTTATCAATACTTCCTTTGAACGCTGCAGCAGATTGTGCTTTGCAATCAACTTGATTTAAAGAGCCTGTGAGAATACAAGAGGTGCACATTTCAGAACTTTTGAAGTCAAACTGAGGTTGTGAAAGACATGGTATAAGTAGGGGTTCATTTTTTCTAGCCCACGTTAAGACCCCATACTCTTGCCTACCCTCTGCAGTGTGTGTGTGTGTGTGTTGCAAAACTCTGAACAGGTACATGCTCAGATCATGCAGAGGGACTTCCAGTCGTGGTAATAAAAAAGGAGGACGAGGGTTAGCTTTTAGGAGAGAGGTTATTGAAGGCAGCTGTAGTTTCACTCGGGAAACTAGCTCATTGTCTTCCACATGGGATAGGATGTGCCTTGGGGCTTCTTGCTGTAAATTGTGCACAATCTGCTCTTACAAGAAATAATAGGTTTGTAATATTCTTGTGAGATTAGAGAATGTAACTGTCACAGTCAAATATAAGTTGCGAGGTGTGGGGAAGTTACAGTTGCAATAGTGGTGAGAACAGGAACTGCAGAGGTTTGAAGAAGGAGATGGAGCTAGAATGTAAAATAGGGGAGGATTGTGAGGACACAACAACGGAGGTGAGAGGTAAGGGTGGGGTTCTCTGTCCCGCCAGCCCTGTTTTCAGGCGTGGTGCATGCCCCGCCAGCAGCGGGATCCTCCGTTCCGGCAGCCGGCCAATGGAATTCCCAACCCACGCGGTCGGGAAATCCGTGGGCATGGGTGCGCTGCTGGCGCAAGCGAAGGATCCTGCCGACGGAGAATCCCGCAGTCGATTCTTATCTTGAAAACTCTGAGGTCATTGAACTTTTCCACATTCCACATTCGGAGTAACGCCTTTGCTAACCTCTTCTCACTGGCAATGGAGATATTGTCTGGAGGACTTTCTGCTCACCTGAAGGGAACAAGATCGCCCTCATTCTGAAAGTTACCTGGACCTGAACCATTACATGACATTGAAGAAGCTGGAGGCCTGATCTGCAGGTCTTATAATCATTTCATTCTTCAGACAGCTTCCTGTTATAATGCAACTGATGTGCACAATCACTATCCTCACCATCTCCGCACCCCCCTCCCCCACCCCAACATGCTACGAGCACGAATTTCACATGGTCTCTGACAATTTCAAAGCCATACCTTAATCATCAAAAATATTTGGTGGAATCGTACCAGAATTTGGTAAAGTGTCAGGCTCAGACTGAGAGCTGCCATGTAACTCTCCAGTTGCACAGAACAATTTTCTCACCAAATATTGAACCCCTTAGTAAGAAAAAAATGGCTGGCTGTGGTTTACGCCGTCACTCTGGTGGGGCGGTCTCAGAGAGCCACCAAGCAGTTCCACAGGGATTGGGCATCATTTTTAAAGGGAGCCCAGATCAGCACTGCAACCTAATGATTCCCTGACCCCCTCACAGAGTTTTCGTGGACTCTACTCCCAACTCGACAATCCTCACTGGCATTACAATCCCCTGCCCCACCCGACATTCATCGCTGGCGTTGCACTTCCCCACCAACGCCACAAAGTATAGCCGGGACTCCATCATCCCACCACCCTCCCCACCCACCCACCGTGTCCTCTCTCCACCCTCCCGCACCACACATCAATGCACAACCACCTCCCTATCGGGCCCCCAACAGGGCCTGCCCCTGGCATAGGTTGGCACTGCTAGGTTGGCACTGTTCCAACATGGCAATGCCAAACTGTGCAGTATCAAGGCATGACTTGTTCCTCAGCTGAAGTTACGTCTGCACCCCAGAGGGATCCCCTCGACTGCCTTACATCTGGCCAAATCTGTGGTGAACCTTATCGCCATGATGTCACGTCGGCAAGGTATGAATGTTTAGTAAGGTGGAATCATGTGGTGGGGAGCCTGCTAATAATATTTAAATTGATGTAAATCTATTAAAATGAGATTCACGCCCATTGTGGGTGTGATCCTTGTGATCTCGCCAGCGAGGGGCGTGGAAAATTGGGAAAAGCGATCCCTCCGGCAAGAATTGCGTTTCCCAATTCCCGTGGAACTTTCCGCCTGCCTCACCGATCCTGCGAACAGCCAATGGGGGCTCAAGTCACCCCACTATCTAGAATAGAAATGGTTATTTATTATGGGATACAATATATGTTGTGCCACTTGATTATTTTATGTTGAAATATTATGAGGATGTCACAGGAGATGACTGATTAATGCTGATAAAATGTTCCCGAGTTTCGCTTTGCCGCCATTTAAAAACAACTTGAGGTTGATTTTCAAAATAGGTGAAGTACAGGGTAGTGAACAAACTTAGAATCTCCCTCAGGTAACTACACTATAACAAGGCAGGGTAGCGGAGACATTGAATGGCAATTTTCCTTAACGAAAGTCACTGGAGCACGACTGCAGGTTTCTTCATTAATCAAACAGTGTCTTCTAAGATCTATGGTGCAGCTCTTCAATTATTGATACTGCAGAAACAGAGAACAGGCTTATAAAATAGCTGCATGGAAAAAAACAAAGGTACAAAAAAGCACATTGCATCTCTTGTGTAATGGGAATCCCACATTCTCACTACCTGACACAACAAACCATGACTTACTTTCATTCTGTCGCACAGACTCTCAATCAAAATGAGGACAGTCAATACTGTGCCTCCCTTAAACTTGGCTCTTTCCCCAAGGATTAGTGAGCTCACAACCTTTAACATCATAATGCCATGCTATTCCGCAGCCATAAACTCAAATTGAAAGGTTTGTACACGATGTTCAATGCGACCCATTTGAATTTAATTTCCATTTTGATGGGTCTACTTATTGCCACATTATTTATCAAAGAAGACCACATTTATCATTTTGAAATACTGTATTTTTCTTAAAATGGGTGATCATTACTCCAGATGGTATTGTGCATTTTCATACTTGCATTCTTAAACAGGATACCTCCAGGAAAGCCACCAATTGTCGCTTGAAGAGGGGAAACAGCCATAAAAGCTGGGCGCCATTTTTAATACTGACTTTACTTATAAATAACACAGTCATGCAGTTTGATGTAAACATCATATTTGCATGATGTATTTGCAAACCGCAATCATGGGCGGGATTTACCGATCACCTCGCGACATGTTTTACGGCAGCAGAGGTGGGCTGACAGTAGGATGCACCAACCCTGCCGTTATCAATGGGATTTCCCGGTGACACCAACCCTCGTCGCCAGGATACCCGTGCGCCGGCGTGAAGAGCCGGTAAATCCTGCCCAACAATTTGCATTTATAGAGAGTCTTTAAGATTTGCACTCAACATCACCTTCCAGAACCTGAATGACAAAAACTGTCCTGCCAAAATTTTCTTTCTCGACAGATAGTCAGAAAGATAAAAGATGAAAATCATAGGCTTTTTCACTTAGATCAGTGAACAGGATTTTGATGAGATTTCTACTGCCATGTCTTTTCCTGTTATATTTATTTGTTTCTGGTCCATTAAAATGTTTTTTCTTGTTGCTGCTTTTTAATTATAATAGTGCATGTACGAGTCTTGTTGCTTAGAGGGCAGGTGCAACAGAATGAGCGACAGGTACATAACTGAATTATTTATGAAATAGTGTCACAAAGGGTTCTTACTTCACAACTGACTTTTTCCAGAATTTTCCAGAATTACCAATGTTGTATATTTGGAACAGTAAATACAAATTATGGAACAATGGACCTTGAAATAAAATTAAAATCTGGATAGATGTGTATCAACCAACCAGATTTCATCCAGGAGCAGAAAAACAAATTGTACCCAATCTTAGGCCATTAACTGGCAATCTATGACCAGAATTGATGGCAGCCAATGCAATTAAAAAATCTTTACAATCCCAGGCCAGACCTTAACAGTGGCTCGGATACTGGACAGAAACCCCAATACTTTATTGTAATACAATGTGGAAAGGATACCTCACTCCAGGAGTCATGTCAAACAAAATAGAGATATGATATATTATAACAAACTTTATTACAAACATAATATTAAAGTATCTTCAATATTGCACTGGAAAATAACTTTGTGAATCAATACAGTGACACACTAACCCTTAATTGCTACCTTTACTTCCATTCAAACAACAGATTCCAATCCAGTCTAAAACACAGTTAGCACTCAGGAGTACTTGCTGAACAGAGATGATTGGATACTCCACTTTAGAGAAAGAGCGATCTTTTAACTGCTTGAAAGAAAAGGCCTGACCCTGTCTGCCCACAGTCCAAAGATCTGCAGGTTAGGTGGATTGGTCATACTAAATTGCCCTGAGTGTCCAAAAAGGTTAGGTGGGGTTACTGGGTTACAGGATAGGGTGGAGGTGTGGGCTTAAGTAGGGTGCCCTTTCCAAGGGCCGGTGCAGACTTCTGCACTGTAAATTCTATTACCTATGATCTATGAACAATGCAGGATCTCTAGAGAAGCCTTCAGAAACTGTCTTCATAGTTTCTCTTCCAGATCCCAACTGAAATGCCTGCTTTTTTTCAAAATGCCTGGTAATTTAGCTTCTCCCATTAGTTACATTATCTTACCAAGCTGAAACGCAAGGGCTGAATTCTCTGTTCCTGAGGCTAAGTGCTGACGCCAATGGACGATCCATGGAGTTCCACATCAGAAGAATCGGTGTCACAACCGCACCGATTCCGCTACTGATGAGGGGCTACTACTGGTGGCGCGTGGAACACCAGCAAAACACAGGAGAAATGGTGTGGGAATCGCCGGGTTCGTGATGGACACTCGCAGGGCTGACAAGCTGCAGCCGCGCTTACACTATACACCCCAACACACACACACTGACCGCGGCCGAAAAGATGGCACTGGTTGTGTTGGAGCACCCATACAACCCATGATGGGTTGACTGGGGCCAGAGGGCACCGGGGGGGGGGGGGGGCTACCCCAGAGCATTCACCCATATGACCCAGGGCACCAGATTTATAGCGGGCTGTCAGCAGCGACCCCGACCCCACAGCCCACCTCCTAGCCATCCCCCACTACTCCCCCCAGTCCTGGCAGAAGCCCCCCGGCCAGCGGCACAACTGTCGGCGAAGTATGGCGGTGCTGGACATTGTCCAGGCGCCCTCTCTTTTGTCTCTCTCAGCAACCACCACGTCAGGTTCATGATTGTTGAGAGCACACGTGGACCGCGCCTTTGGAAACTCGGCCCATCGGAGGCAGAGCATCATGGGTGGGCCCGCTAATGAGATACGAACTGGGTTGCAACTACGTGTGGGTTGCAACTATGTGCAGTGTGCGTCGCAATGAATCAAAGACAAATCCATTAGCCCAAGACTTTATGCTGCTTTAATTGCACCTCTGCCTCACATAATGTCTAGCTGTCTTGCAAATCAGGATTCTTAAAAACACTAGTGCAGCAGTCATACACACACTAACCCAGGTTTTTAAGCCTTACTGCACCAAGTACAGACAATACAATATATCTGAAATTCCTACATTCATCACAAAGTGTTGTTTTTAAACTCATTATTTGTGCATGGACAAACTGAAATGAACAGATAAGACTGTGGATGTGATTTTAACTCCCAGATGGCAAGGTGACAAAGGAAACAATTGGCCCAAACATGGAACTGTGGTGGGCGTTGGCCAGTTTCACTGTTAAAATCAAGGAGTAAGACACTGTCCGCTTGGGACCAGAAATCCATACATTTGGAATCTCCAGGCCAAGGTGATTTAGAGAAGGTTAGGTGTCCAAACGTATATCTCCATGTCCCTTAAAGACTTGGAATTCTATCCCCATTTACAGTGCAGGGTTTAGGTCAATCAACCCGTGTAGTTTTCTTGCTGATGAAATATGGATTAAACTAACTTCAAGTTTCTGTATTTAAATCTTAAATTGGTGTAGATTTTAAATTAGCACAACATGAAGATTCATTCCTAAAATCTACCCCTGCTTTCCACCCACCCATCCAATGCTGGATATATGTTTTAAGCCTTGGATTTGAAATTTTGCAATTAGGTTTATCCAATGGGATAAAAGCAAATTACTGCAGATGCTGGAATCTGAAACAAAAACAGAAAATACAAAACATTTTCTCTCCACAGAGGCTGTCAGACCTGCTGTGATTGTCCAGTATTTTCTGTTTTTGTTATCCAGTGGGAATCTCTGGCCAGGAACCAAGAATAGTGGATTGAGGTGCCTGTCTCTTTAAGACAGCACAGCAGAGTAGGGTCACCTGGCTCCGGGGGCCAATGGGGACCGAGAGTCATTGATCAACCCAGAGGGCGGAGTCCCCGCCTGGGCAGAATATATCGGGAGCCATGTAGTAAAGTCATAAAGGCTGGAACAGCAGCTCCTTGCTGCTCCAGGGCAGTCAGGCCAATAGCCTCTGTATCATTGTTTCTTGTTATAAGTAAATTCTGTTTGTTCACACGAAGGGTGACCACCACGTCGCTGCCAGGCTACCAAATTGGCGATGAGGATAAAACCGATGACAAGGTTATAACCAACCTGTGGGTATTTGGTTAAACTGAAGCCTGAAGGAAAGACCCACCCGAATGTCTGTTGGATGAAAATATAATGCCAGATCTTGGGGGACAGGGGCAGAGAAAACCTGACTTGACTGGGACAGTCAGAAGTTTGGGAAAATGTAGAAACCTCAGAAGCAAGAGCTGTGATCCTGAGTTAGGAAAAAGGAGAGAAAGAAACCAAGAAAGGAGTGCACACGGAACAGTGTCAACTGCAGAACCTGTCCCAAATGTGCAGGATGAGGCTGAGGCTCTTGGCTCTCAATCTGAACAGAGCCTGCAGGGGTTGGGGATGGGGCAGGGACCTCCGTATAGCAATCCCTGAACTGGTAGACTGCAGGGAGCGAAGGCCTGAGGTTTTTGGCAAAAAATACCTCATCTATTCAGGAAAGGGGAAAAAAGTTTTAAATACAGCCCTATGGATTTTAAGAGCGCTGGATCCATTGGTGAAACTGACAAAAAAGGCACATCAAGGGAAAACTGACTGCTTTTTAGGTAGCTGAGAGGCTCAGAAGAGAGCTGGGGAGATCATTGGCAAAGTTTACTGCCTAAAAGAAAAGAAGAAGAAGAAGAGAAGTGAAACAGTTTAGAAGGGTGTCCATAAGGAGCTGCAGGTTCCCGCCAAAACTCTTGAAGCCAAGGAAAGCACTGACATAGATAAAGAAAAACAGAAGCTGTTTTGACAGCAGTAATGCATTTAAATCTGTACAACATTAATGCAATGACCACCAGAAGGAACAAAGGACAAGGGAGAGGAAAGTCAGGGAAGAATCCAGGTAGAGGGAAACTTTAAAAAAATGGTCCGTCAGCAATTGGTGACCTGAGAGAAGGTAGTGAAGACCTTGAGGAAGAGGCAACGCAATAGGTCTTCAAAAGAGAGGCAGCAACAGACTCGGAATAGGCAGTAAAATAAACCACCACAGGGGGAGTGGACCAGTGGTCAACCCCCTCCGAGAGGTGGAAGAAGGAACCATGGAGAGAACCCATGAAGTGGGCAGCAGAAGACCTTAAAGGATTAAATGAATAGCTGAAGGCAATGAGATTCAGTTGCATCCATCCCTTTGTATCATAAGAGAAGTCCCTTGGAAGTTTTGACAATGAACTACAAGCAAACGATAAAGTTGTAATCAGTCAGAGAGTAAGACCAGCCACAGCATAAAGAGAGCTCAGATTGAAGAGAAAAGAGTTGGGAAACCTACCCGGAGACCCAGCAAATAGGAAATGAGTTAAAAGTTTGCCCCGGTCTAAAAAAGAAACAGCCCAGGCGGGATTCTCCCATCGGGTGGCTAAGTGCCGACGCCGGTGTAAAAACGTGAGTGTTTTACTCCGGCATTAGCGCCCGTTCCGGGACCCCATTCTCCAGCCCACAGGAGGTAGCATGGTGCTGGAGCGGCCAATGCCACTACAGCTGCCGATCCCGGCGTGAACCCGGTGCGCGGGGTCCGTGAATGCGCAGTTGTACCGGCGGCAACTAGCGCATGCGCAGTGGCCTTCTGCCCCGCGCTGGCCTCGACGCCAAATGGCGCAGGGCTACAGAAGCCGGCGCGGAGAAAAGGAGGCCCCTAGCCAGAGAGGCCGTCCCGTCGATCAGTGCGCCCCGATCGCGGGCCAGGCCACTCTGGAAGCCCCCCCCCGGGGTCGGACCCACCCTCCCCACAGGCCGCCCCTGGACCCTTCAACACCGAGGTCCCGCCGGCTCAGAGGATGATAGAACGGCACCGGCGGGACTCGGATTTTTTGTGATGGCCGCTCGTCCCACACATGCCGGAGACTCAGTGCACCGGTCCGTGCCGGAGAGTCGGCGCATACCCCGACCGGCGCCACGCCGACCACGCCGGCGCCGATGGTGCCGATTTTCCGCTCTGTGGAAAATTGTATCCCAGCGTCAGGGCGGCATGGCGCTATTCGCACGGCGCCGCGCCCATTCCTTGACCCGGCGGGGGGTCAGAGAATTCAGCCCCCCATCTTTATCAAAGTCACTAGGCCAATGTTGGAAGTTGCTGATGTGCTCGGCAGGTTGGTTCGATGTGGACTGCACTCGATGTAGGGAAGTTAGAAACAGGGGTGAAATGCTCCGGTGTCGGCGAGATGTCCGCCAACTGGCGCCCAAAACGGCGCAAATCAGTCGGGCATCGCGCCGCCCCAAAGGTGCGGAAGGCTCCGCAACTTTGGGGGCCGAGCCCCAACCTTAAGGGCTAGGCCCGCGCCGGACGAATTTCCGCCCCGCCAGCCGGCGGAAAAGGCCTTTGGTGCCCCTCTAGCTGGCGTTGAAATGACATCTCCGGGCAGTGCATGCACTCGCGGCTGCTGACGGCATTCCCGCGCATGCGCAGGTGAGGGAGTCTCTTCCGCCTCCGCCATGGTGGAGACCGTGGCGAAGGCGGAAGGGAGAGAGTGCCCCCACGGCACAGGCCCGCCCGCGGATTGGTGGGCCCCGATCGCGGGCCAGACCACCGTGGGGGCACCCCCCCGGGCCAGATCGCCCCGCGCCCCCCCCCCCCCCCCCAGGACCCCGGAGCCCGCCCGCGCCGCCTTGTCCTGCCGGTAAGGTAGGTGGTTTAATCTACGCCGGCGGGACAGGCATTTTAGCGGCGGGACTTCGGCCCATCCGGCCGGAGAATCGCAGGGGGGGGGCCACCAACCGGCGCGGCGCGATTCCCGCCCCCGCCGAATATCCGGTGCCGGAGAATTCGGCAACCGGCGGGGGCGGGATTCACGCCAGCCCCCGCCGATTCTCCGACCCGGCGGGGGGTCGGAGAATCTCGCCCCAGATGTCTAACACAGGAGAAGATCCAACACTGTTTTATTCAACGAGATGAACTGCTGTACATATTCAGCTGTGGGTCGACACTATACTGATCTGACTAGTGACCTTGGAGTAGCCCGACCAGACTTACTAGTTACTGCATGGTGTTTGCACTGGCTAGCTCGTGGACTGTGACCGTCTCAGTAGCTGGGTCCCGAGAGAGCGGGAAACCTAGTGCCCTCTGGCTTTATAGTGGTAGTGTCCTGTCTGGTGATTGGCTGTGCTGTGTTGTGTGCTTACTGATCATCCTGTGTGTCAATCTCATTATATACATGAGTGGATATTATGACAGTTGTTGCTGGGGAATCTATCAAGGCCAGTGAGAAACAGTACAACATTCACAGGCCAGTGAAAGGGCAACTATATTTAGAGCCAGAAGAAAAAAAAAGGGTGGGGGAGGGTTGTGCGAAAAGCACAAGCAAAATTCAATGACAGAAGTCAGAGTGGAACTTGAGTAGAGCCAAGGAAATCTCATTGTAATGGAGACTGTCAGTTTTGCCATGAGTGAGAGAAATACCAGTCTCCGGGTTAAATACATCAAAGATGTGATCCATTGCATTCCACCTGTACCATCTACCACAAGAGTCATTCAAAGTTTATGAAAAATATGATTGATCAGTTAAAAAAAGATTTATTCAAGAAGGAATCTGAACTCCTTGCCTTACAAACCAAGCTTGAAACATTAAACAATCGAAATTCTGATTGTAAACAACACATTGAGGTTCTCAAAGAATCATTCATTGTGAAAGCACAGAGAACTGCCATACATACCTCGAATAGAGGATACCAAGGTGGCCTCACTGGGGAGAAATATTAGGGATTTAGAAGATGAAATTCCAATGTTGCAGCCTCATGGAGCTTTGAGTACGGAAAACCAGGAAGGGGAGCTTAAGCATATGGATGTTTACAAGAGCCATTACTGCGAATACTTTGGAAAACAACCAAAGGATTAACTACCAGTTGTATGGAAAATACTGATCTTGAGAAATGTAAACTGCCCAGCATTTGAGGGTGCTGTTAAGGATGTGGCAGTGGGCAAACCCAAAGGAAGAACATATCTGTTAGGACAAGTTAGCAATTCAGGAGAATTGTCTAATAAACATAACAGGAAGAAGGAAGAAATGGTGAATGTAGAAGTAGAATTCAAATGCAACCACAACAAAAGGAACGTGGCAAGGGTCCAAAACCATGCACAGCATGAGAAGGGAGAGACCATTCTCAAATAGTGTCAGAAGAGAGTGTTGGATCCGCCTTGAAAGAGACTCAAAGACAGATAAACTGAACAAATTGCAAAGGCAAAGCGAGGCACTAGAGAATGATCATTTTGACAAAGGTAAGTTATTATGGCCAGAAGAAAGCCAGAGTAATCGAGGAAAAATAACAGAGTGTCAAGCTGGTGGAAAATGTCAGTGGATTGGAAATTTCCTGCAAAGAGCTGGAATGGGCTCAGATCAAACTGCACCTGATGGTGCAAGAGTGAAAAAAACTTAAGGGTGGAGGAGGAAGAAGATGTCTGCCATAATAAACTCCTCATGCCCAAGTAAAAAATTGGTTGATGCAGTGGACGAGGGAATATGAAATGACATGCCAGAATAAGATCGCTGAAATGGTCACAGCACGGTAGCATTGTGGATAGCACAATTGCTTCACAGCTCCAGGGTCCCAGGTTCAATTCCGGCTTGGGTCACTGTCTGTGCGGAGTCTGCACATCCTCCCCGTGTGTGCGTGGGTTTCCTCCGGGTGCTCCGGTTTCCTCCCACAGTCCAAAGATATGCAGGTTACGTAGATTGGCCATGATAAATTGCCCTTAGTGTTCAAAATTGCCCTTAGTGTTGGGTGGGGTTATTGGGTTATGGGGATAGGGTGGAGGTGTTGACCTTGGGTAGGGTGTTCTTTCCAAGAGCTGGTGCAGACTCGATGGGCCGAATGGCCTCCTTCTGCACTGTAAATTCTATGATAAGACTATGATAATTGACATGCACAAGAGATGACATGTTAACATGGTCGATAGGAAAGATACGAATAGAAGTGCTAAAATGAGAAGGGACTTTATCACATGACCGAAGTACCAAAAACAGAGTACCACAACCATCGTCTTCATAAATGACAGACCGAGTTTGTGAATGAGCTGTCAAGACAGAAGACTGTTGTACTGTGATGCGGGTACCTGCATGCATTGTTAGTAAGGTACTTGACAGAGAAAAGGACCATCGGAGGACTGGAGAGTGACATCGTCCACAGAGTAAATACAAAGTCCTTGGTCAGTGCAGAGTATAGACATAACTTGGAAAGCAGAAAGCCTGTGGAAGAGTCCCATGCAAGACTATATTTGAAAGTGTGCATCGTTGAAGCCTACTAGAGATCGTTTTAACTGCAAACCTCAAGTTCTCAACATTGAACAATCGCTACATCGATTTGTAAATGTAATTTTGAAATTTGTATTAAAAAGTTAAAGGAGGAGGGATATAATGGATTGAGGTGCCTTTCTCTTTAAGACAGCACAGCAGAGGAGGGTCACATGCCTCTGGGGACTGACAGGGTGAGGTTCCCTCCGGAGCAGGATACATCAGGGAGCCATGTAGTAAAGACTGCTCCAAGGCAGCGAGGCCAGTGGCCTCTATACCTTGTTATCAATTAACCATGTTTGTTCACATCAAGACCCTTTGTCTCCTGGAAACAATTCCCTCCTCCAAGTGCATGTGCATATATATGTATGTGTTATGTATTTTTTTGCAAACCACATTTAATACTGGATGACGTAGGTCAGTGAAATCCTGGTTTAGAAAATACTGAATAGCTTTCTATTTTGTGACGCCAGTGATTGCATCAAATCTTTCTTTGTCAAATAAAGTATGGTTTAGATGTGTTTCTTAATTTTCTAAGGATGTATACTTATTGTGGTGGCTCAAGACATACACTGGAGGCTTCCGGTAGTTAACAAAGCAGTTTATTGGCAAAAGGCAAAGGTGGGTAAGTAACATTCACAGAACACAATATAACAACTCTGGGGTCCCCACTGCCTGGGGCCTTGCTCCCAGGACCCTGTACAAATTCCCTATTTGCCAGAGCTCACATACTCCTGTGTGACTGGCCTGGAGCTGGTCACATGGTCTGTAGAGCCTGCCTCTTAAAGAGGCTATGCTATCACTTATGTAGGCAGTTAATTCACGAACACATGCTTGGATAATTTATATAGGTATCCTGGGATGATTTTTAATAGATACAAGAGTTCTATTTAAATTAAACCATTTGGGCCAGAACTAACCCCATTAGGAGCCAGAAGTACTTCCTTCAGGACAAATAACATTAAATCGTTTACACTGGTGGACACTTAAAAGGAAAACATTTCGAAAATGGGCACTGAATGCATCTGAGCAGTATATAATTATCCATGTGAAATTTGCTTTTTGAGGTTATTAAATATAAAGTCAGAACAAATTCTAATTTCATTTAACAGATCAAAGGTATGGCTAGTTATGGGCAGCACGGTGGTGCAGTGGTTAGCACTGGGACTACGACGCTGAGGACTCGGGTTCGAATCCCGGCCCTGGGTCACTGTCGTTTGGCTGTGGCGTTTGCACATTCTCCCCGAGTTTGCGTGGGTTTCGCCCCCACAACCCAAAGATGTGCAGGGTAGGTGGATTGGTCATGCTAAATTGCCCCTTTATTGAAAAAATGAATTGGGTACTCTAAATTTATTTTTTTAAAGTATGGCTAGTTCTGGGTTGTAGTATCCGGTTTTGACCATTTGGACTTTAAAAAAAGATAGGTGCATTCGGGATAGCTCACAGAAGGGTGATCAGAGTGTCTTCTGACTTTAAGGACTACGTTATGAAGAAAGGCATAAGCAGCTTTCTCCCTCTAGAAAGAAAAAGAAAGAGGCTGGTGTAAATCGCAAATTCATCAAATGGACAGATGAGGTTGAAGTAAGTCAATTATTTAACAGGGACAATGAACACAGAGCTATCTGATACAGATGCAAATTCACTAGCCAGATTCAGAAAGATTTTTCCCCCTAATGGAATGAATCATGGAACAATTGGAATCATCTCTTTAAACAGTTGCTAATTTGAGATTGATTGACACCTTAAAAACGGATTGGGGTCAATCTCGCTTGAAACTGGAGAATTGGGTATTGATTTTTTTTCCAGAGGCAGTGGGGAAAAGAACTTGGTGAACATCAGGGATCAATAGCTGGGGACATAACCAGCAAGGTGGATAATGGGAAACCTGTGGATGTGGTGTATCTAGACTCCCAGAAGGCGTTTAACAAGGTGACACATAAAAGACTGATCCAGAAGGTGAGTGTGCAGGGAATTGGGGGTAGAGTATTAGATTGGATTGAAGACTGGCTGACAGAAAGCAGAGGGTTGGGATAAATGAGTCTTTCTCTGGCTGGTGAACTGTAACTAGTGGGGTGCACAGGGATCAACAGTTGAGGACGTAATCAACACGGTGAGTATCTAGCGAGTGCCGCAGGGGTCAGTCCTTGGACCTCAACCGTTCACAATCTATATAAATGATCTGCAAGCAGGGACAGGGTGTAACATAGCAAAATTTGCAGATGATAATAAAATAGGTGGGAAAGCAGGCAGTGAAGAGGAGATAAAAAAACGTAAAGTTGGATATAAATAGGCTAGGAGATTGGGCCAGGATTTGGCAGATGGAGTTTAATGGAGATATATGTGATGTTGTCCATTTTGGCCAAAAAGATAGAAAGTCAAATGATTATCTAAATGGAAAGCAGATTAAAGACAAATGGAATGTTGGTATTTATTGTAAAAGGACTAGAATATAAAAGTACAGAAGCATTGTTGCAATTGTATAGGGTGTTGGTGAGATCACATCTGGAGTATTGGTCTCCTTATTTGAGGAAGGACGTGGTGGCATTGGAGGGAGTTCAGAGGGGGTTCACCAGATTGATTCTGGGGATGAAAAGGTATGAGGAGAGATTAAACAGTTTGAACTTAATACTCGCTGGAGTTTAGGAGGATGAGAGGGGATCTGATCGAGGTATATAAAATACTAAAAGGGATTGATAAAGTAAATGTAGATCAAATGTTCCCCTTGTGGGACAGTCTAGAACCAGAGGTCACAGATATAGTTTGAGAGGCGGTAGAGTTAGAACTGAGAAGAGGAAGAACTATTTCTCTCCGAGGATGTTGAATTTGTGGAACTCGCTGCCCCACAGTGTGGTGGAATTGGAGTCATTAAATGGTTTCAAGAAGGAAATAGATACATTTCTGATATTTAAAAAATGATTAAAAGGATATGAGGAACAGGTGGGAAGGTGGATTTGAGACCAGGAAGAGACCATGATCTGATTGAATGGCAGGGCAGGCTCAAAGGACTGAACTGCCTACTTCTGGTCTTAATTCATATGTTCCGAGCAACTGTAAGAAAAAGAGGTGAGAGGAGTTTGTAGTAGATATGCTGGGCTAGATTCTCAGTTTCAGCGGCTAAGTGGAGCATCGCGGGTGGCCCTGCAGATGACGCGCCAATGCCATTGTAATGGCGTGTGCCACATGACAATGCAATTTTGGAGGGGGCGGAGGATCGAAAACCGGCGCCAAACTGGCGCCGCCCCCGATTTGGGCATCGGAAGGGATTCTCCACCCGATCGCCGATTACGGCAATGGAGAATCCCTGAGTCTAAATGGGGTGGGTATGATGAGCTATTCTCCCGTTCCTTGCATTTTTACTTAATCCTAAATAGAAATCAAACTACAAATGTTTACTACTCTATATGTCATATCATAGGCTGTATATAGCCCAAAAGTGTTAAATATGGATATGTGCATATGCATGCATATTCATGAATCTAATTACTTCAGTGTTCTCAGTATTGCATTGATAATGATGTACCCGAATAACTTGATTGCGATTGTGCTTTAACAACTAATGTCCTCATGGTCATTTTGTATAAAACAAACTAACATGAGATAGTCAAATGACATGAAAAATTATTCCCAAGGACCCAAGCTCCCAACCTCTAATTAAACATGCTTAAGACATTCTAACAATAACCTGAAACATATTCATAAAGAAATAATAAATATCAAATTTATGCAAAAAGCCTTAAGAAGTGCTATAAATGAACATTCGAAGGCTAATGAATTTGCGAAACATGTCAAATCACTCATTTGTTACGTTTGTGCTGAGGCTACATTATTCAGTTTTAATGTACTATTAATTAATATTGTTTCCTGACAGACTGAACTCATTTAATCCCTGCAACTGTAGATTCTTGTTGTGTTGACAAATATTGTATTTAGCATCTCTACCTGATTACTGAAATAAGTTAAACAGCTATTATTGTTTTGTTTTGCCAAATAGTCACATCAGACAGTAAAATGGATAGAGGAATCACAATACACAATTAACCTGAATCCTTTGCTTGTGATACAAGCTGCATTTAAACTTCATTGGCGGCACGGTGGTACGGTAGGTTAGCATCTTGCTTCACAGCGCCAGGAACCAGATTTCAATTCCGGCTTGGGTCACTGTCTGTGTCGAGTTTGTACGTTCTCCGCGTGTCTGCATGGGTTTCTTCTGGTGCTCCGGTTTCCTCCCATAGTCCAAAGATGTGTACGTTCGGTGGAAACTAGTCCCCTAGTGTCTAGGGATGTGCAGATTAGGCTGTGGGGTTACAGGAATAGGGGGAAGTGGGTATCGGTAGAGTGCTCATTTAAAGGGCCGTTGCAGACATGATGGGCCGTGTGTCCTCCTTCTGCACCGTACGGAATCTATTCTATGATTCATGCTGGCTACTTATTTACATAAATGCTGCACGCAGCCAGAACTAAAAGCACAATTCGGATGGTTGCACGACAAAAGCAGGGGGTGTAAAATTGTGAAAGGCTAACAGAAGTTCAAGTTAGTCTGCTCTTAAAGCCAACTTGCACTTCTTAAAAAATAATAATCTTAAATAATAATCTTTATTGTCACTTACATTGCTTACATTAACACATCAATGAAGTTATGGTGAAACCCCGAGTCGTCACACTCTGGCGCCTGTTTGGGTACACGGAGGGAGAATTCAGAATGTCCAAATTACCTAACAGCACATCTTTAGGGACTTGTGGGAGAAAACCGGAGCACCTGGAGGAAACCCATGCAGACACAAGGAGAACATGCAGACTCCGCACAGAAGTGACCCAAGCCGGGAATCGAACCTGGGATCCTGGTGCTGTGAAGTCACAGTGCTACCGTGCTTCTTAAAGGGCAAGTACATTTTGACTGGAGCAGTGACTGGTACGGTTTGTGGAAGAAGGGTGGCTAAAGTGCAACAGGAAAGAGCACGGTTTCCATGGCAGTACTGGAAACCTTGATGCAGGTGATGGATCTTCTGGGAACAGGAGGTGCTCTTGATAGACCTGGGATTTGTGGGGAGCAGAAAGTTTCTGTAGTCAATAACAGCAGTCTAGTTCCATGGACCCGGCTGCAGTTCCACAAGAATGTCAAAGACCTCCAGCGAGTGATTACAGTCAGTGAATGCATCTTCAAATGCCATATCCCACTAACTGAACCACGAGTCTCAGATTCTACTCCATGCAGTCTGTGGAATAGGAACTGCATGTTTTATTTCTACATCATAAAGAGGAAATTGCAGAAACCACCGGGGTTAACAACTGTGTCTGCCAATGTTCATCTAGTTCCTTCACGCTGTTACATTGAATTCGTTCTCTTGATGTTTTTGACATTTACCTTTAAACCAAAAGAATCCAAAAATAAACAAACAGACATCAGATTTAACAGAGTCCAGATAACAAATATTTGAAAAAAGGTTATTCTCGTGAATCTCAAATCTGAACAATAAATAGATTAGAGGTGTTGAGGACATGTGATGGACATGATCCAAATCTGAACTAATGGTGACTTTTTTCAAATCAAGAATCAGAGTGTTTAGGATCAAGTAACAAATCTGTCTCCCAGGATTGCCCAGTGGGTATGCATTACGTGAGGTCTTCTGGTTGTCCACGCCATCAGAATCTTCTGGTCCCACCAAAGGCACACGCCTGCAATGGGTTTCCCGGGGATGGATTCAATGAGAAACATCATTGACAGTGGCAGGACCAGAAGATTCTGCTGCCGACCAAGGGCTTGCCTCCTCCCGCCACCAAGAAACATGCCGCGGGGGTAGGGAACAAAGAATCTCCCCATTTAGCATTTTGATTTCCCAAAAGTTAAAAATAATCACTTTTAGACTCAAATGCTTCCTCGACTGTATTTCTCAGACCCATGTGCAGCGAACTGATCGATACATTGGTAGTTCGATACGCAAACTGTAACGCAGTAGTTAGTGAAGCAGCACTCAGGGTACTTATGCACACATATGCATGAATGTATTGTTCCTAGGTCATATAATATAACATGATGTGGAGATGTCGGCATTGGACTGGGGTGAGCACAGTAAGAAGTCTTACAACACCAGGTTAAAGTTCAATAGGTTTGTTTCAAATCACTAGCTTTCGGAGCACTGCTCCTTCCTCAGGTGAATGAAGAGGTGCGTTCCAGAAACATATATATATATATATAGACAAAGTCAAAGATGAAAGACAATGCTTTGAATGCGAGCATTTGCAGGTAATTAAATTTTACAGATCCAGAGAGAGGGGTCAGGAGGTGTGAATTGTCTCAAGCCAGGACAGTTGGTAGGATTTTGCAAACCCAGGCCAGATGGTGGGGGGTGAATGTAATGTTACATGAATCCAAGGTCCTGGTTGAGGCTGTACTCGTGTGTGCGGAACTTGGCTATAGGTTTCTGCTCGGCGATTCTGCGTTGGCACGCTGTGGTAGTATGTATTGGGGGTCATGTGGGACTGGAAGCCCTAATGTCATTGGCTGACAGATCCCGGGTCCTGGTTGGCCGTTGACCTCATACTCCGCCCTGAAGGCGAAGTATAAGAAGCCGGTGCCTTCCCCCGCAGGCCAGTTTACTATCGGGCTGCTGGGGAATAGTCACGCTTAATAAAGCCTCATCGACTTCACTCTATTCGTCTCACGGAGTCTTTGTGCGCCACAATTTATTAAGCGTGCCTAAAAAGGACTATGGAGCTCAGGATCATTCCAGAATGCCTGAGGATCAGCCCCCACGCAGTGAATGCGGCAGCAGCCTTCAAACACTGGCAGACTTGCTTTGAGGCCTACATCACATCGACCACAGGCCGAGTCTCAGACGAACAAAAACTGCAGGTCCTGCACTCGAGGGTGAGCACGGAGATTTTCACCCTCATTGAAGACACCCGCGATTTCCAGACGGCGTTCACAGCACTGAGAAGTCTCTACGTTCGCCCAGTTAACCAAATCTACACTCGCTACCAGCTCGCGACAAGACGGCAAGCTCCCGGATAATCGATGGACGAGTTCTACGCCGCGCTGCTGATTTTGGGAAGAGCTTGCAGCTGCCCGTCGGTGAATGCAAACGAACATACGGACATGTTAATGCGCGATGCTTTTGTGGCAGGTATGCAATCCTCCCAAATCCGCCAAAGACTTCTAGAAAAAGAGTCGCTAGGACTCTCAGAGGCACGGGCCCTGGCAGCCTCGCTGGACGTAGCCGCGCGTAATACCCGCGCCTACGGCCCCGACCGCGCGGCAGGCCATTGGGCCCCGTACGTACCCGCCGCGGCAAACCCCCTACCCCCCCCCCGGACACCCCACAGGGTTGCGCAGTCCAAACGCCGAGTCGCACCGGGGGCGCCCGCTGTTATTTCTGCGGCCAGGCGAAGCACCCCCGACAACGCTGTCCGGCCCGCGCAGCCATCTGCAAAAGCTGCGGGAAAAAGGGCCACTATGCGGTGGTGTGCCGATCCCGCGTGGTCGCCGCCGTCCCGGGAGAACAGGGAGCCCTACAGGCAGCCTATGCGTCCCAACCCCCCCAGCACGCCATGTGCGACCCGCAGGCGCCGCCATTTTGGGTCCCGACCACCGCGGTCCCGGGAGAACTGGGAGCCCTGCACGCTGCCTACGCTCCCAACCCACCTCCCCGCAGTCCATGTACGACCCGCCGCCGGCGCTCCCGATTTGGGTGCCGGCCAACACTCTCCACGGTGAGGAGGGGGTTTTTCGCATCCCGAACGCCACCCTCACCCCCGTCCCGCGCCCCACGCCTGACCCGCCGGCGCCACCTACCTGGACCCCGACCACCGCTGTCCCCGGCGAGGGAGCTCCGCACGGTCCCAGCGCTCGCGGCCCCACGACTGACCCGCCGGCGCCGCCGACCTGGGCCCTCACCCCCGTCCCGCGCCCCACGCCTGACCCGCCGGCCTGGGCCCTGACCACCGCTGTCCCCGGCGAGGGAGCTCCGCGCAGTCACAGCGCTCGCGGCCCACGACTGACCCGCCGGCGCCGCCGACCTGGGCCTTCACCCCCGTCCCGCGCCCCACGCCTGACCCGCCGGCCTGGGCCCCGACCACCGCTGTCCCCGGCGAGGGAGCTCCGCGCGGTTCCAGCGCTCGCGGCCCCACGACTGACCCGCCGGCGCCGCCGACCTGGGCCCTCACCCCCGTCCCGCGCCCCACGCCTGACCCGCCGGCGCAACTTACCTGGACCCCGATCACCGCTGTCCCCGGCGAGGGAGCTCCGCACGGTCCCAGCGCTCGCGGTACTGACCCGCTGGCCTGGGCCCCGACCACCGCTGTCCCCGGCGAGGTAGCTCCGCGCGGTCCTAGCGCCCCTGGCCCTGGCGCTCGCAGTCAAGGAACTCCGCGCGGTCCTAGCGCCCGCGGCCCGGGCGCTCGCAATGCAGGAACTCTGCGCGGTCCTAGCGCCTCCCAGACCACCCAGCACACCATGTGCGACCCGCAGACTCCGCCATTTTGGGTCCCGACCACCACGAGGGGAGGAGGGGCGCCGCCATCTTGGACCGCTCCCGGCCTGTACGACGCATGGGGGCGGCCATTTTGTCCATCCCCGACGCCATCTTGGACGGCAACAACGGACCCCACCCCACTACTACAACCACGGCTCGCTTCGGTTACACTCGATCAGGCTCGGCCCCGGACTCCCCAGACGACGACGACAACGGTCCTAATTAACGGCCACGAGACGCCATGCCTAGTCGACTCCGGGAGCACGGAAAGTTTTATACATCCCGACACGGTAAGACGCTGTTCCTTAACTACCTTCCCCAGCGCACAAAAGATTTGCCTAGCTGCAGGATCCCACTCCGTACAGATCCAGGGATTCTGCATAGTTACCCTAACGGTACAGGGGAGGGAATTCAAAAACTACAAACTTAACGTCCTTCCCCAACTCTGTGCCCCCACCTTGCTGGGCTTAGATTTTCAATGTAACCTACAGAGCCTTACCTTTAAATTCGGCGGCCCCATACCCCTACTCACTATCTGCGGCCTCGCCACCCTCAAGGTGCAACCCCCGTCCTTGTTTGCGAACCTCACCCCGGATTGCAAACCCGTTGCCACTAGGAGCAGACGGTACAGCGCCCAGGACCGGACCTTCATTCGCTCCGAAGTCCAGCGGCTACTAAAGGAGGGCATAATCCAGGCCAGCAATAGTTCCTGGAGAGCGCAGGTGGTAGTAGTGAAGACAGGGGAGAAACAAAGGATGGTCATTGACTATAGCCAGACCATCAACAGGTACACACAACTAGACGCGTACCCTCTCCCCCGCATATCCAACATGGTCAATCGGATTGCCCAGTATAAAGTCTTCTCCACCGTGGACCTCAAGTCCACCTAACATCAGCTCCCCATCCGCCCAAGTGACCGCAAGTACACAGCCTTCGAGGCAGACGGGCGATTATACCATTTCCTATGGGTCCCTTTTGGCGTCACAAACGGCGTCTCGGTCTTCCAACGGGAAATGGACCGAATGGTTGATCAACATGGGTTACGGGCCACGTTCCCGTACCTCGACAATGTAACCATCTGCGGCCACGATCAGCAGGACCACGACGCCAACCTCCAAAAATTCCTCCAGACCGCCAAAGCCTTGAACCTCACGTACAACGAGGACAAGTGCGTTTTTAGTACCGACTGGCTAGCCATTCTGGGCGACATAGTACGCAATGGGATAATAGGCCCCGACCCCGAACGTATGCGCGCACTCATGGAATTTCCCCTCCCGCACTGCCCAAAAGCCCTGAAACGCTGCCTGGGGTTCTTTTCGTACTACGCCCAGTGGGTCCCCCAGTACGCAGACAAGGCCCGCCCCCTAATACAGACCACGACCTTCCCTCTGTCGACAGAGGCTTGCCGGGCCTTCAGCCGCATCAAAGTGGACATCGCAAAGGCCATGATGCGCGCCATCGACGAGTCCCTCCCCTTCCAGGTCGAGAGCGACGCCTCTGACGTAGCTCTAGCGACTACCCTTAACCAAGCGGGCAGACCCGTGGCCTTCTTCTCCCGAACCCTCCACGCCTCAGAAATCCGCCACTCCTCAGTGGAAAAGGAAGCCCAAGCCATAGTGGAAACTGTGCGACATTGGAGGCATTACCTAGCCGGCAGGAGATTCACTCTCCTCACTGACCAACGGTCGGTAGCCTTCATGTTCGATAATGCACAGCGGGGCAAGATCAAGAACGACGAGATCTTGCGGTGGAGGATCGAACTCTCCACCTTCAACTATGAGATCTTGTACCGGCCCGGAAAGCTGAACGAGCCGTCCGATGCCCTATCCCGCGGCACATGTGCCAACGCACAAATTGACCGCCTCCAAGCCCTCCACGAGGACCTCTGCCACCCGGGGGTCACTCGGTTTTACCACTTCAGCAAGTCCCGCAATCTCCCATACTCCTGAGAGGAGGTCCGTACAGTCACAAGGGACTGCCACATCTGCGCAGAATGCAAAACGCATTTTTTCAGGCCAGATGGAGCGCACCTGATTAAGGCTTCCCGCCCCTTTGAACGCCTCAGTCTCGATTTCAAAGGGCTCCTCCCCTCCACCGACCGCAATGCGTATTTCCTTAATGTAGTGGACGAATACTCCCGCTTCCCCTTTTGCCATTCACTGCTCCGACATGACCGCGGCCACAGTCATTAAAGCCCTGAACAGCATCTTCACGCTGTTCGGTTACCCCGCATACGTCCACAGCGACAGGGGGTCCTCTTTCATGAGTGACGAGCTGCGCCAGTTCCTGCTCAGCAAGGGCATAGCTTCAAGCAGGACGACCAGCTACAACCCCCGGGGGAACGGGCAAGTAGAAAGGGAGAACGGCACGGTCTGGAAGGACGTCCTACTGGCCCTACAGTCCACGGATCTCCCAGTTTCACGGTGGCAGGAGGTCCTCCCGGACGCTCTCCATTCCATCCGGTCGTTATTATGTACGAGCACTAATCAAACGCCTCACGAGCGTCTCCTTGTCTTCCCTAGGAGGTCCTCCTCTGGAACGTCGCTGCCGACCTGGCTGGCGGCCCCAGGACCCAGCCTGCTCCGAAAGCACGTGCGGGCACATAAGGCGGACCCGTTGGTCGAAAGGGTTCACCTCCTCCACGCAAACCCCCAGTACGCCTACGTGGAGTACCCCGACGGCCGACAGGACACGGTCTCCCTGCGGGATCTGGCGCCCGCCGGCACCACGCACACCCCCCCGACACCATCAACCCAACCGCCCCCCTTCCTGCCACCGCCACACCCCGCAACCGCCCCCTTCCCAGGAGGATCAGTCCCCCTCCCCTTTGCACCAACAGCTGAAACCGTGCGGCTCCCGGAGGCGACAACGCTGGTACAAGCACCACCACCACCGCCGGGGCCGAGGCGATCGACACGGACGACCAGACCGCCCGACCGACTCGTGGCGTCAATGTAAAACAAAGATGGACTGTCCAATGAACATTTTGTTTTCCTATACCCTCTGTAAATAGTTGTAACAGGACGATACTGTCCAATACTGTACTACCATGTAACTGTTCTATCCTCCCAGGACCAGCCCTGTAAACCCTTACCACCATACGAAGCATCACCCCGCCGGGTTCATTTTTGACAAGGGGTGAATGTGGTAGTATGTATTGGGGGTCATGCGGGACTGGAAGCCCTAATGTCATTGGCTGACAGATCCCGGGTCCTGGTTGGCCGTTGACCTCATACTCCGCCCTGAAGGCGAAGTATAAGAAGCCGGTGCCTTCCCCAGCAGGCCAGTTTACTATCGGGCTGCTGGGGAACAGTCACGCTTAATAAAGCCTCATCGACTTCACTCTATTCGTCTCACGGAGTCTTTGTGCGCCACACACGCATCCTGAAGGCCGCCTTGGAGAATGCTTACCCGAAGCTCAGAGGCTGAATGCCCTTGAATGCTGAAGTGTTCCCCGACAGAAAGGACACATTCCTGCCTGGCGATTGTCGTGTGATGTCCGTTCATCCGTTGTCGCAGCAAATGCATGGTCTCGCCAATGTAGCACGCTTCGGGATATCCTTTCCTTGCAGCATATGAGGTAGACAATGTTGGCCAAGTCGCACAAGTATGTACCACATACCTGGTGGGTGGTGTTCTCATGTGTAATGGTGGTATCCATGTCGATGATCTGGCACGTCTTGCAGAGATTGCCATGGCAGGGTTGTGTGGTGCTGTGGTTGCTGTTCTGAAGACTGGGTAGTTTGCTGTAAATAATGGTCTGTTTGAGGTTGTGCGGTTGTTTGAAGGCAAGTAGTGGGGGTGTGGGGATGACCTTGGCAAGATGTTCGTCTTCATCGATGATGTGTCGAAGGCTGTGAAGAAGATGTCATAGTTCCTCCGCTCCGGGGAAGTACTGGAAGACGAAGGGTATTCTGTCGGTTGTGTCCCTTGTTTGTCTTCTGAGGAGGTCGGTGCGGATTTTTGCTGTGGAGCGTTGGAACTGTCGATCGATGAGTCGAGCGCCATATCCTGTTCATATGAGGGCATCTTTCAGCACCTGTAGATGTCTGTTACGCTCCTCCTCGTCTGAGCGGATCCTATGTCTGTGGAGGGCTTGTCCCTAGGGGATGGTGTCTTTAACATGTTCAGGGTGGAAGCTGGAGAAGTGGAGCATCGTGAGGTTATCCGTGGGCTTGTGGTAAAGCAAAGTGCTGAGGTGACCGTCCTTGATGGAGATGAGTGTGTCCAAGAATGCAACCGATTCTGGAGAGTAGTCCATGGTGAGTCTGATGGTGGGATGGAACTTATTGATGTTATTGTGTAGTCGTTTCAGTGATTCTTCGCCGTGGGTCCAAAGGAAAAAAATGTCATCGATGTATCTGGTGCATATTGTCGGTTGAAGGTCCTGTGCAATGAGGAGGTCTTGTTCAAACTTGTGCAAGAAGATGTTGGCATATTGAGGTGCAAATGTGGTCCCCAGAACAGCGACCATGGCACCACACAACCCTGCCATGGTAATCTCTGCAAGACGTGCCAGATCATCGACATGGGTACCACCATTACACGTGAGAACGCCACCCACCAGGTACGCGGTACATATTCATGCGACTCGGCCAACGTTGTCTACCTCATATGCTGCAGGAAAGGATGTCCCAAAGCGTGGTAATCCATGCAGACGCTGCGACAATGGATGAAGAGACATCGCGCAACAATCACCAGGCAGGGATACTACTGTCCAGTCGGGGAACACTTCAGCAGTCAAGGGCATTCAGCCTCTGATCTTCGGGGAAGCATTCTCCAAAGCGGCCTTCAGGACGCGCGACAACGCAGAATCTCCAAGCAGAAACATATAGCCAAGTTCCACACACATGAGTGCGGCCTCAACCGAGACCTTGGGTTCATGTTGCATTACATTCATCCCCCTGGGCTTGTTAAATCCTACTAACTGTCCTGGCTTGAGACAATTCACATCTCTTTAACCGGTGATCATCCCTCTCTCCTGTTACTCCGTCTGGACCTGTAAAGACTTAATTACCTGCAGAGACTCGCACTCAAAGTATCGTCTTGCATCTTTGACTTTGTCTATATATATATGTTTCTGGAACCCACGTTTTCATTCATCTTAGGAAGGCGCTGTGCTCCAAAAGCTAGTGATTCGAAACAAACCTGTTGGACTTTAACCTGGTGTTGTAAGACTTCTTGATAGAATATAATGGTATGAGAAAAAGATTTGGTAGCTTTTGCCTTTGAAGTTTCACAAAAGGAAAATCAGGTGCGAAATTCTCCGGAAACGCCGCGATGTCCGCCGACTGGCACCCAAAACGGCGCAAATCAGACGGGCATCGCGCCGCCCCAAAGGTGCGGAATGCTCCGCATCTTTGGGGGCCGAGACCCAACCTTAAGGGACTAGGCCGGCACCGGACGAATTTCCGCCCCGCCAGCTGGCGGAAAAGGCCTTTGGTGCCCCGCCAGCTGGCGCGGAAATGACATCTCCGGGCGGCGCATGCGCGGGAGCGTCAGCGGCCGCTGACAGCATTCCCGCGCATGCGTAGTGGAGGGAGTCTCTTCCGCCTCCACCATGGTAGAGACTGTGGCGGAGGCGGAAGGGAAAGAGTGCCCCCATGGCACAGGCCCGCCCGCGGATCGGTGGGCCCCGATCACGGGCCAGGCAACCGTGGGGGCACCCCCTGGGGCCAGATCGCCCTGCTCCCCCCCCAGGACCCCGGAGCCCGCCCGCGCCGCCTTGTCCCGCCGGTAAGGTAGGTGGTTTAATTTACGCCGGCAGGACAGGCATTTTAGCGGCGGGACTTCGGCCCATCCGGGCCGGAGAATCGCACGGAGGGGCCCGCCAACCGGCGCGGCGCGATTCCCGCCCCCGCCGAATCTCCGGTGCCGGAGACTTTGGCAACCGGCGGGGGCGGGATTCACGCCAGCCCCCAGCGATTCTCCGACCCGGCGCGGGGTCGGAGAATTTCACCCCAGAATTGGACCCAGTTGAATGTAGCTGAACTTGTTTCTTTGCCCAGAATTTCAGAACAAATGTTCCAAAATATTAAGAAATTTTAAATATTAATCAAAAATATTCACACTTCCACAAGATTTTAAATTTGATATATTTTGGGTTGAGAGAAGCTTGAGGATTAGGATATACTGCGAATTCTGATTAATTGCTTTTTTATCATTTACACAGCCCATTAGATGTAGTACTCATTGAGACTGCTACCAATAGGAGCATACTTGCAATGGACTGATCAGGTGTTGCAAGTGTGGTCATCTTGACTGCTCACACTAACTTAAGCAAGATTAGCAAGAATCCCTGAGGTGCTTCCATGGTCATATCTTCTTGGGGTTAATTGCATCCTCCTAATATGATGCTATTATCTCAAAACCTACTTTGTCATCGCATCAAGTGACACCCTTGTGATTTTCCCTTTAATGCATCAATGCAAACTTACCTGTCTTTTGTTCATTATTCTCCCTGCATGGGAAAACATGGGCCTGTAACTTCCTGGTTGCAGCGGAAGTCACGGGCCATTGATTTTGAAATGGAAATGTGCACACTTACCTGAGCTCTGATGTTACGAGGAACCTGCCACTCCCTTCGGCAGCCTGGGGCCTCCAAGGTTTGCGCAGGCTTCGGCGTGGCGCAGAAGGAGTGCAGCTCTGCTGGGAACGTCCATTGAGGGCAGGCATTTAAACAATAGACTTAAACAGAAAACTATTTTAACAAGTTTTTAAAAGTATGTCAACACTTTTTTAAACAGTTTTCTCTCTCTTTCTTTTAAACAGGCATTACTATTGTTGTTGATTCTTTTAAAGTAATTTGTAATTGTTTTTGTGATAAAAGGTAATTATTTATAAGTTAACATCAGTTTAGTTATTTGTTTTAAATCTGCACTATATTACTATATAACATTGTGAGGTATGCTTAAAATGTTTGCATGTTTTAATTTAGATTATGGTCATAAGATTTTAAAAGCACCCCAAGGCTTTTTGCTTTCACTGTCCTTGTAGTGTCTAATTTTGTTTTGATTAGTGTTTACAGAATCACTGCAGTGCAGAGGAAAGCTATTTGGCCCATAAAGTTTGCACTGACACTCCAAAAGAGCACCCTACCCAGACCCACGCCCCTGCCTATACCCATAACCCCACCTAACCTTTGGACACTAAGGACAATTTGGCAAGGCTAACCCGCACATCTTTGGACAGTGGGTGGAAAGCACCTGGAGGAAATGGCGGTGGCAAAATGGTTAGCACTGCTCCCTCACAGCGCCAGGGATCCGGGTTCAATTCCGGCCTTGTGGGTCGCTGTCCGTGAGGTGTTTGTATATTGTCTCGGTGTCTGCGTGGGTTTCCCATGGGCTCCCCCCACAGTCCAAAGATGTGCAGGTTAGGTGGATTGTCCATGCTAAGTTGCCTGTTAGTGTCCAGGGATGTACAGATTAGATTTTGGGGATAGGGCAGGGGAATGAACCCTGGTATGGTGCTCTTTCAGAGCGTCGGTGCAGACTTGAGGGGCTGAATGAACTCCTTCTGCACTAAGAGTTCTATGGTTTGATTCCATGGTTCTAGGAAATCCATGCAGACACGGGTAGAATGTACAAACACCACACAGTCACCCAAGATCCGAATTGATCACGGGTCCCTGATGTTGTGAGGCAGCAGTGCCATTGTGTTAAATATGTTTCTGCCTTGTTTACTTCAATTATGTTATTCATTTACAATTATTTCAATTAAATGTTGTATTCAGGAAGACACATGTAGAAGCTTGTAAAAGTTTAATGTAAAACATTTATTCACAAAAATAATTTTATAATGCAAAACTTTGAAACCAGCTAACGTTTAACATGATGTGTAACTTTATCAGCTGAACAATGACATAAAACTGCCTCAACTTTTACAAATTTCTTGCAATAAAATATATTTTCTCACTTAAACACAACGGTCCCAGCAATTTTTAAAAAGGGGGGGGGCATGAGGTGGGGATGGGTTTTGACAATTGATAATTGCCGTGTTCAATGTCTGAAAGCAGCAGCTGCTGGAGCAGTGTCCTGGCACACATCTCTTCTGACATCATTTTGGGATGCCCTTTGGCAGTGCACTCTAGGGCTGTATAATTGATTCGCTGGAGTAACTGTCCGACAGTTAGTTCACATTAGCTTACAGGAGGCTTGCATATATCACCGAAGGTATTAAAGTTTGTTAAAGCATTTGAAGTAATCACTGCGGCTTCTAAGGATGAACATTACATCAAGGAGACTCGTAAACAACTCAGCTTAAAATACATTGCGAAATCCAACTAAATCAGCTGGGAGGACCGGCATGCTAACATTAGTGTCCTTGAAGGAATCAATAGCACCAGTATCTAAGCCATGTTCATCTGAAACCAACTCCAGTGGGCTGCCCATATGCTTAGGTTGTCAGAGTGTTATGGGTCCGAGATTACAGAACCCCAAAGTGTTTCATGGAGTTCAACCGACCCACAGCTTTTAATAGATTGTGGTGTGGAAAGCACACGGCGTACTCTCCAGGTGTGATGCAGCAGGAATGGACAAATGTTTTTTAAAACAAAACAATGTTTATTTTATGAACTCAAGTTAACCTTTTAAAAACAAACATTGAACATCTTAACACCCATTACTTCAAAGATAACCCCAAAAGACTACAACACTAAATAATCCTTCAAACTGTTCCTTTAAACATCCAAAAGACTTCAAACCTTCAAAAATAAGAACGCATTAGGTTACATTCAATATATTTATAGTCTTTTGATTGCAGACATCAACAGACCAACTCTGTGTTTCTTCCTGCAGCTCACAGCAAAATACACAGACACTCCCAGCTGCCTTCTCAAACTGAAACTCAAAAAAGCAGAAGTGAGCTCAGCAACCCCCACCCTCTGACATCACTTCAGTAATATGATCAGCTCCATTTCTTAAAGGTACATTGATTAAACATCCATTTCTTAAAGGTACTTTCACATGATAAGAGTCCCGACTGCCAAAGCAAATCTTCTTTTCTCAGCTCAAGGAAGGATCGCGAACAAGAGGAGGACAAAGAAAGCTCTTCAAAACATCTTGTAGGCTTAGCTCATGAAATGGAACATAGACATTAATGCTTGGGAGATCTTTGCTCAGAAGAGACCTACTTGGAGGAACCTACTGATCGAAGGGTCACAATTCTTTGAGAATATCCAATGGCAAAAGGAGGCATGGAAAAGGAGGCTGAGAAATTTAGCATCCAAGGACCAATCCCACCTTTTGAAAACTCCTGACAGGTGAGTGATTGAAGATGCGGCTGTAGGATCAGGCTGATCAGCCACGCGAGGATCCACAGAACCAGTCACCAGTAAGACTGACCACTGCATTCTATCCATTATAATTCCTTTAGTGGAATCAATATCCTCATGACAAACCAAAGTTAAATAAAAATATATCTTCCTTTCATTTTAAACATATTTATAAACACTAAGTAGTAATAATATAAAGCTTGAACCTACCAAAAAATGCCTCCTGCTCGACTGACAAATTTCTGTGTAAATGAAAAGGTGTAAAAGCTCACCAAATATCAAAGTTAGTGTGGCGGCTGGACTTTTCATTCAGCAGCACAGGACTTCAATCAAAGAAAAAAAATGGCCGGAGCTTGAATGCTGCAGGCTTTCAGCGCGCATGCCTAAATGCCCACACTTCAGATCGTCATGCCATGGATGTGCAGCACACCAGCGACTTAAGTCACAAATCCTGCAGGAACTTACGGGCCATGGTTATCATTCACAGCTTTCATTGCCAAACCTATTTTCGGTAAACCTTATTGTAAGTGTTATTTTTGCATTCTCAACCTTTATCCAGGCCATCTGGATTTGAGGCCACTACATTTCTCATCTTGCCCCAGAAACTGTTGGTGCACAAGGTCTGTATCTAACCCCCCACAATAACAACAGTTTGTTTAATGTGCATGTGTTTTACCTGAGGAATATTCTACCTGGTATGCCTATTCTTTCAGTTTATGTAAGCTGCCTATTTTCCAGTGCAAGTAGTTCGTTAACAATACACTACATACAATTTAACTGCATCTACCAAATAATATTGTGCTAGGTTATTTATATGTTCAAGTCAGCTTAACATAATAAGATAGTCCTACCCTTTTTGTCAACATTCTGTTTACATTGCCAAGCAGAATGAAGTTCCAATTCCTTCTTTCCATCCAGACCATCTGGCTTTGTGGCCACTACATTTCTCATCTTGCCCCAAAAACTGTTGGTGCACAAGGTCTGTATCTAACCCCCTATAATAACAACAGTTTGTTTAATGTGCATGTGTTTTACCTCAGGAATATTCTACGTGGTATGCCTATTCTTGCAGTTTATGTAAGCTGCCTATTTTCCAGTGCAAGTAGTACGTTAACAATATCCTACTCTTTCCATTTATGTATCAAATATTAACTGCATGTTAACATTGACATAAACATAAACTTGGGCACTCTAATTTGATTAGATCTTTGCATCCTTAACAATACTAAAGGACTTAATTTAATACGATTTATAGTACCGGGACCTTATCTTCATTTGTGATACATGAGTGAGTGACCAGTCCTTATTAAGCCGATAAATTACGCTTGTTATGATTGCTGGTCATGACTTACAAGACTGGAGTTAAACACAAATTGAGCTCGAGGATACTTGATCATAAATCTTGTGTAATCAATGCAATTGAGGGCGGAGAGTTCCAAAAAGAAGCAAGCCAAACCTTTCTCTGTGAAGTGGCTGAACACACAAAGGCTGACTATGAAGGTGCCGCCTTCACATCACAGACAAAAAAATACTTTTCTGAAGTTATTGAGGAATCATTATCTCCATGATATAATGAAAAGCTTGCTCAAGTTCCCACTTCTGCAATTAACCAGGACATGTTTATGGAGAAGGTCAAGGCTACAGCAGCTAAGCAGGGAGCATTTCACCGTTTGGTCACCTGTCTTGGGATGAGGTTAAATCAGCCGATTCATCTTGGCTTGATGAGTGGAAGATTCACTTCCATGAATTCTATAGAGCTACGTGTATAAAGCAGACACAACAGCCTGGCAGCCAAAACAAAATCCATTGCATCAAGGGACAACATTGTGAAGTGATGAATTTTTGGAAGGAAGAATGAGGCGAAGCAATACAAACTAAATGGACCAATTCTAAAGGGAGTTGGAAACAGAGAGAGCAAGGGAGCACATGTGCAGAAATCTTTGAAGTTGGCAGGAGAAGTTATTAAGGAAGGTAAAAAGACACCTGGAATCCCTGCTTTATTAATCCAAGCATAGAGTACAAAAGTTTTTTATGCTAAATTTTATTACACGACTTAGTACTGAATTTTGTATTGAATTCTGGGCACCATATTCTCAGAAGATTATCAAAACCTTTTAGAGGTTGGAGTTTTTAATAGAATGGTACCAGGGGTCCATGGAGAAATTTGAGAAACTGGGATTGTTCCCTTTTTATAGAAGAACAAAGTTTAAGGGGAGATTTAACCGAGATATTCCAAATTTAATGATAAAGAGAAACTGTTGTTACTGACAGAGCTGTCACAACCACAGGATACTGGCTCATGGTGGAAATCGGGTTGACATTTTAATGCAGAAAATTATTGGGCAGCACAGTGGTTAGCACTGTTACTTCACAGTGCCAGCGTTCCATTCCTGGCTTAGGTCACTGCCTGTGCGGAGTCTGCACATTCTCCTTGTGTCGGCGTGGGTTTCCTCCGGGTGCTCCGGCTTCCTCCCACAAGTCCCAAAAGACGTACTTGTTAGGTGAATTGGATATTCTGAATTTTCCCTCAATGTACCCAAAAAGGCGCCGGAATGTGGCGACTAGGGGCTTTTCACAGTAACTTCATTGCAGTGTTAACGTAAGCCTACTTGTGACAATAATAAAGATTATTATTATTGTAGGGCAATGGGAGGAACAGGGGAATGGGACTAATTGGATAGTTCTTTCAACCAGGTCCCCTATGATTCTAAGGTAAGGTACTGAAGGTAAACAATATAAAATGGAGGGATTTTCCACTATAATCTCTTGGGGTGGGAACGAAGCTGGGGGTGGAAAATCCCATAGGAGCCCCAAAACGTCTTTAACGCTGGTGGGAATACCACAATTAATTGTCCCTGCCCCCTCTAATGACATAATGGGAATCCGGATTTGAAAAGTTGGAATCTCATTTGCATATATTGGAATATTATTATTGGATCTTGTAAATAAAAGTACCCAATTCTATTTTTTCCAATTAAGAGGCAATTTAGCATGGCCAATCTTTGGGTTGTGGGGGTGCGACCCATGCAAACACATGGAGAATGTGCAAACTCTACACAGCCAGTGAACCGGGGCCGGGATCGAACCCGGGACCTCAATGTTGTGAGGTAGCAATGCTAACCACTGTGCCACCCCATTATCGGATCTTACGCCCGATCGTCTTCCTCGTTAAATTATCAATGTCAATGTGAGGAAACGTTGGAGTGAATTTCGACAGGTCCCCCATGACATGCACCTGCCGTGCAGAACCTGCTGGAAGCACACAGGTGAATAGAGCCCCCAGGGAGGAGAATGTTATGCCCTGGCACTTCAACCTGCATTTCATGCTGCTCGGGCCATTCAGTAGGGATGAGTGTTGCATAGGTGGGTTGTTCCGTTTCCATATAGGAGGTGGGGGTCTCTGCATTAGTGGTACTGGAGTTCCGTGAGGAAGTTTCGGGAGGAGAAGCTCCATGGGGGGGGTTTGCATCAGGATGCTGTTTCTATTTTTACTCTTTGACAATGGGGCGCCCTTTGAAGATGGGCATCTACTCTTTTAAAGACCTAATCAGAGCCAATCCTGCTTGCGTTACATCGTGGGGCCTTACATTTTCTTTTGTCCATCAGATTTAAAATATGACTGGGAAACCTTCCAACGCCCCTGGAGGGCTACCCTCCACTCTTCCCATCTGAGATGACACTTTGGTAAAAAATGGCAACATTTCATCCCACGGGGCTGGATATTCAGGCCTCGCTTCAGGTCTGAAAAATACAAGGCCAGCAGGCCTATTATCTGCCCAACTCTGATCCTGACTTTGGCCTTTTTAGCTGACAAGGGTCTAGGGCCTGGAAAGGCCGTCCATCCCACCAAATGCACAGGCAATGATCAGAGTTTGAGGAGGCCAACAGGAATTTGCTAACTGGCCTCCAAGAGCAGGTCAACTGCCTGGGGACCGGTACCTAGTGGCAGGATGGGCATGCCTTCATACCTGGTAGGCCTACATGCCTTCCCTGGCAGCCTGGATGGGGGTTTAACCAAGGCTGCTCTTTATAAGCATGCCTTTCATGAATAGGACAGTATAATTTAGCAGTCTGGTTTCGAGTGATCTGGAATCAAGGGCCACTTGCACTTCTGGAGTGCTGCATCAATATCCAATTAGGTTGAGCCTCCATCTGAATAGACCTGTTGAAATGAGTGATTGAAAGAAATAGGGGGCCCTTGGGGGGAGTTGAGCGGCGCTGAATTATTTACGCACGCCAGGCCTTGGCGTCGTGTAAAAGCGGCGCCGCGTAAATGACGTCACCCGCGCATGCGCGGGTTGCCGTCCACCTGCGGCCACCCCGCAAGAAGATGGTGGATCAAGCTTGCGGGGCAGCGGAGGAAAGGAGGTCCTCCTTCAGAGAGGCCGGCCCGCCGATCGGTGGGCACCGATCGCGGGCCAGACCCCTTTTGAGCCCCCCCCCAGTGCAGGAACCCCCCTGCCCCCCCACAGGCCGCCCCCCCAGCATTCCCGCGCTATTCCCACTGGCAGCGACGAGGTGATGATGGCGCCAGTGGGAACCTGTTGTTTTGGGCAGGCCGCCCGGCCCATCCGGGCCAGAGAATCGCCGCTCGCCCATTACCAGCGGCAAGCGGCGATTCTCCCAGCGGCCAGCCGTGAATCGCGCCGGTTTGGGGGGGTGGGACAATCGCGTGCGGGCGTCGGGATGGCGTGACGGGACTCGAGCGGCACCCGGGCGATTCTCCCACCCGGCATGGGGGGGGGAGAATTCGGCCCAGGGTGTTATTAACATAAAAGGAGAAGAGGTTGGCCATGAGCCAAAGGTCAATCAAACATCAATCAAAGCAGGTAACAGAGCGTAAGCTAGGCAAAAAGTCAGAGCACAGAAGCAAATACAATAGTTGAGATTTTCTGGCCAAGTCGAGGTTTGATCTGCTGCGGGAGAATTGGTGGCCCAGTCAAAAGTCCATTGACTTTTGGCAGAATCAGACAATCCCAGCGGCGGGCTAGAAAATCCCACCCATGGAGATTTGTCAATTCTTTTCACCCCATAAGTTTTGTAATGCATCAATTATTATTTTTATTTTTTTAAGTCTATTCAGTAGGGTTTTCAATGTTTACAAAACGTTAATAACAAACAAAAGCAAAAAGATAGCTATAGGTGTCAATGCACAACAGGTACAGTGCAAAACAATGGTCATTACGGATTGGGAACAAATAAATATCATCGAATTTACAGTGCAGAAGGAGACTGGGTAATTCAGATACAGGACCATCAACATGACCCTTCCACGGATTAAAGACTTGTCTGCTCCCAAACAGGATACAGGCAGCATCTCACTCATAGGTACAAAATAAAATCTCAGAAGAAGAAAACAATACCTTGAAAACCACAGTGCTAAGGAGAATCAACTCACCCTTGCAGCACAATTTAAACTCTTCTCCAGATCCAGACCGGAACAGGCGGCCATCCTATCCCTTAGAGATGGCAAGATGACAATAACAAAGACAAAGGCAGGACCAGGCTCAACCAAACCTTAATGCTCAGACTAGGGTCTCACGTAGAGGAATTAAAGGGCTCTGCACTTCCATAATTCCCACTTCCGTCCCTAGAACAAAAGACAAAACAGATCACTGGACCAGCAGCATCAATACTGCCCTCAATGGGACAAGAGGATATCTCGGGGCCAGGGACCAAAAAGAATATCAACTGGTCACAATTGTCAGACAGGAGGGAGACCCATTCCATCAGAGCGAACCCCCCCCCCCCCCCCAAACTGGGGTGTGCCCCGAAAATGTGAGCGAGCCGCATCCCCCCCCCCCCGCCCCATGACTGGAACCACTCAAAAGATGGAAGTATTAGGCCACCCAAAGACCAACAGAGATCTGTATCTGAATGTCCATGTCACCAAGTCTCAACATCCAACACCATCAACGCCAGCCCTCACAGGCACCAGCATCCACAGAGAAATAGAAATCGCATCAGAGAAAAAGTGAAGAAGAGGAAGAAATGTCAGAACTAACCCCTCAGATCCACACCACACCTTCTAAGATATTATTACTAGACGAGAACCGGCCAACCAACCCCGGCAAGCGGGCCCCAGCCAACTCCCAAGATGAGACGGATGAGGATAATTACTCGACACAGCTTTCAGACCCTTTTTGCAACGTACACCTCTCCGGGTGTGGATTTATCTGCACTGGGCCTCCTCTAACCCCCCCCCCCCCCCACCCTCCTAAGGGAGTAACCCTGCCCAAGACGCAAAATGATATTGACAGTGATGCTGAGCCTGGCCTAGCCCAACATCACCATCCAAAAAAGAAAGATCAGAGAATTGACTCCAAGGTCTCCCTTGAGAACCTAATCCCTACAACCTTCCAAAGCTAATCCATTTGAGGCCCGTACAAGAATCCCTCTTGGGAGGGACCACCCCATAGACACACCACCTACCACCAGATAAATAATATTCAGACCTGGCTCATTCACAAGAGCTGTGATAGCAGTTCGAACATTAAAAGAGGGAGACTCACATCAGGAGAAATGACTGACCCTCCCTATTAAGGGAGTCCTACAAACCCCAGTACTCAACAGTGTGATGGATGTAGGAAATTGTTCCCTTTATATTTTATATTTGTTACAGTAATTAACCCTGGTTCAAGACACATACGGGCAGTATGCCTGCTAAATTTGTGATTAAAGAGGTTGTAAAAACATACAGGCGGTATGCCTACTAAAACTAAGAGGTCATAAAATATGATAATCATTGGTTTTAACCATTTACTGATTAACAGATAGATGGTTAATAGAACATTGTTTTCATTTTGTAGGATCCTTGAGGTGTGGATAATTAATGAGGGATGATACTTAGTCCTGGATAAACAGGGTATGGGATATCTTAGTGGAACGAGTCTGAAGAATACCTTATGATGTAATTAAGGGGTGAAGCCAGGTAAACCTGGAGTTTATTTGCAGTTTACCATAGGATTTTAGTCTGACAAGTCAGGGCTACAGCTGGCTCCTAGAAGGCTCTCTCCAAGGTCTCTGTACAGAGAAAAGCAAGTAAACTGTATTGTTAACTTTATTTACAATATATATTTAGTTGCAGATGCAGCGAGTAAGTTTAAGTGTAGGTTTTATTTAAGAACTGCTAACTGCAAACCTGTTACTTTGTTGCTAATGTGATTGTTTCAGTGTTTAAATTAAGGTTTGTTTTTAATTTAGTGTACCCAATTATTTTTTTTTCCAATTAAGGGGCAATTTAGCGTGGCCAATTCACCTACCCTGCACATCTTTGGGTTGTGGGGGCAAAACTCAGGCAAACACGGGGAGAATTTGCAAACTCCACATGGACCATGATTCAGAGCCGGGATCGATCCTGGGACCTCGATGCCGTGAGGCAGCGGTGCTAACCACTGCGTCACCGAGCTGCCCCAATTAAAGTTTGTTTAACATAACACTAACCAATAGTAGATTTTATCACTCCTGAGGCGAAGAATCCTTTTCTTACAGTTCTACAAATTGTTGGGTTTCTCGTCAGGATCCTAACAAAAATTGTGGGTTCATCCGGGTTCCTAGCAATAGGACAATACATAGTCCACCTGGGCAGGGAGAAGAATGTCTTTTGTCGACTGTTATTAATTGTAGAAAGGTTTTGTTTTCCACTACTGAAGACAGGAAGAAGGTCAAAACATTTTACAATTCATAGTGACTTTAAGAAGGTTAGCAAAATATTGTGAATTTGGTACAACGCTTGATACTCTTTGTGATTGGCTGCTTTGGGGACCCAGTGAGGTTATCCAGAGGAAGCTGCTTATTGTATGTAATTTAACATGGAAGTTGCCACATCTATGGAGCTAGCAACAAGAGAAGTTCCACAGATACTGGAAGCGACGATCCACAAAAGGGATACCACAAAGGAATGAGGCTTTAACCATGTCACCAATGTACAGAGGTTGGACACTCAGCAGTGGAATGCTGGAGTAAAACAAATATCATGCAGAACAGTGGCAAGAAGTGCCATATCGCCAAGACATTTTGGGCTCGAACATTTCTACACCAAGAATGTGCAAGAAAAAAGCACAACCAAAAAGACTAGTTGTGTCTATCATTCTATGATATGAGACATAGCTCAAGATCACTCAAAAGACAGTGTAACAGAGCTGTTGTAATTTATCATCAAAAGCTGAAGCATCTGTCTTTACAACTGTCAAATGTAAATCTAAGGATGTACACTGAAATGGTCGTCCCATTAAAAGAGTGAATTATGGTGAAAGTAGGAGCAAATGGGCAGATGGCAAAGTTGCCTCTTCATGTTGTCTGTGGAAAGTTTCCTGCTCTTTTTGACAGAGAAAATTGGGAAGCAGTAAATCAAATAGTGAACTCAAAGAACAACTTGCAACAACTTCTTATGAACTATCAGAAGGTGTTCAAAGATTCACTAGCTTCTATGACTGGACTTGAGGTACATCTAAAAATCAAGTCAGACAGCGCACTCAAATGTCTCAAAGCTAGAACCGTACCATATGCCATCAGGCCAAAAGAAGAATGTGAAAGACTGGTATGAACAGGAGTTATTGAACCTGTTGCTACAAGTGATTGGGCAGCACCAGTAGTTCCTGTATTGAAATGTGATGGCTCAGTGAGAATTTGTGGAGATTTTAAAATAACTATTAACCAAATAGTATGCACATATCATTATGCACTGCTGCTGATTGAAGAATTGTTTGATGGACCTTCTGGAGGGCAGAATCTCAGCAAAATTGGTCTTTCACATGCATATCTGCAGCTGAATATAGCTGCCGAATCACAGCCAATACTCACCCCATCATGACACACAAAGGTATGTTTCATTACAGACATCTTCGTTTTGGAATAACATCTGCTCCTGCTCTTTTTCATATGTCCATGGATCAAATTCTAAGTGGGCTGAATGGAGTGCACTGCTATGTAGATGACATAGTCATCACCGTTTCGCGTGAACAGGAGAATTTAGAAAATACTCTAAAGCCACAATCTGAGAGTTAAAAAGGAAAAGTGTGATTTGTTTTCCCCAAGTGATCCATAAATTACCTAGGTCATATCACCGGCAAAGATGGCTTACACAAGGAGCTGAAGAAAATGCCAGCAATCTTAGAAGCACCACATCCTCAAAATGTGAAACAATTATGGTCATTTTTGGGATTGATCAATTATTATAGTAGATTTGTGCCAAATTTGGCAACACAATTGAAGCCTTTGCACACTTTGCCATGGTCAGACAGGCATGGCAGTGGTCTGAACAATATGGTAATATAATGAGGTACATAAGTCTTACAGAAGTCAGAGTTGTTGGTTCATTATAATCCCAAATTGAAGTTTCAACTTGCTTGTGGTGCCTCACCATGTGCAGTTGTCTTGCACACAATGCCTTCAGGAGAGGAACAACCAAATAGCATTTGCTTTATGAACTCTTACAAGCGCAAAGATGAATTACGCTCAGCTCGAAAAAGAAGATTTGAGCATCATTTTTTGTGTAAGAAGAAGGTTCCACCATTATATTTATGGGTGTCATTTCACTCTTTTGACGGATCATATGACCACAATCATTGGGCCATATAAAAGGTATACGTTTGGCAACTAATAGGTTATAAAGATGGTCATTGATATTGTTAGCACACAATTGCAATATTCAAGATCACAAGTCGGAGCAGCATGCAAAGGCTGATCAAGCATGCACCTGAAGAACATTTCATCAATATTGTATATTTCACGTTTGTGTATAATGTACTTGTGACTTCTTCTCAAGTTCAAAGATACAAGAACCAATCCAGTGATGGGGAAGGTGATGGACTTGGTCCAAAAAGGAACGTTGTCCAACGTTCACAGGAAAAATCTAGACCTCAAACCCTACAACAAACAAAGGCTTGACTTCACAGGGGAGAATGGAGTTTTCTTATGGGGAATCCATGTGATTATTCCTCCATGCTAATGTGGTAGAGTCTTGGCTAACTGCTTGAGAGACACCCTGGAGTGGTGAGGATCATGCAGTTATTTTGGTGGCCAGGATTAGGTGCTCAATTTAATCGAAAGTTAAGAAATGTCAATCCTGTGCAAAACTAAGGAACACTCCATCTTTACATCTGTGGGAATGGCCTACACAGCCATGGCAGAGAATGCTCATCAATTATGCTGGTCCACTGGAGGGATACATGTTCTTAGTGATTATGGATGTGCAATATAAAATGGTTGACAGTCATGATTATGAAGTTAACATTGACTGAGCAGTCCATTGAGAAATTAGACAAAATATTCGTACGATTTGGAACACTAGACCAGATTCATAGAATCTCTCTACAGGGCAGAAGGAGGCCATTCAGCTCACCAGATCTGTACCAGCCCTTCGAAAGACCACACTACCTATGCCCAATCCCTAACCCAGTAACCCCACCCAACCTTTCGACACTTAGGGGTCATTTAGCATACTCCACACAGGGGCCATTTAGCATACTCCACACAAAAAGTCAACTGAGGTCGGAATTGAACCCGGGTCCCTGGGGCTGTGAGGCAGCAGTGCAAACCACCATGCCGCCTCATTCGTGACAATGGTACTCAGTTTGCTTCATAGGAGTTTGAGGACTACTTGAAGGGAAATGCAGCATATCAAGTCCATAGGTGCTTGAGGACTACTTGAGGGGAAATATACCATATCAAGCCAGCTCCATATAATCCTGCAATGAATGGATTGGCCAAGCATTTTGCGCAATTATTAAATTGTTCTATCAAAGCATTGAGGGACCAAGGGACATTAGCAAGAAGAGTGAAAAAATTCCAAATGTCTTAAACTACATGCTACAATGCAGAGTTCACCAGCAATGCTGCTGTTCAAAAGAAATCTGTGAACACAGTTTGATTTGTTAACTCAACCTGATACTTCAGAGATTGTTAAATGATGACAAGTTGCTAGGAGGGAGCAAAACTCTCAAAAGCGAGTATTTAACCAGGGAGAGCGAGTATTAGTTAGGAGCTACATCACCACCAAGAAATGGGTACCTGCTGTGATCCTAGCAAAAACAGGTCTAATGTCATATACCGTACAGACGAAGATTAAAGAGTTTGGCGACGTAATGCTGATCAGCTACTTGCTTCATGAAGTGAATTTGCCGCAACCCCTCAAGAAGCCCTTCCCTTGGAAATCTGGAGAGCGATATTTTGGAACAGAGAACAGACACAGAGACAAGTTCAGATTCTGTTTCTGAAGATTTTCGAACACCTATCGTGATAGATACTGGAGTAGCGACCCACAGAATGCCTTGACAGTGTCTTCATTCCCTTCAGTAAACGGTATTGAGTAGTCAAGTTCCAGAATGCTGAATTCTATCAAAAAGGAATAGACTTCCTAGACTGTCTTATGAAAAAAAATGAAAATTGCTTATTGTCACGAGTAGGCTTCAATGAAGTTACTGTGAAAAGCCCCTAGTCGCCACATTCCGGCGCCTGTTCGGGGAGGCTGGTACGCATTATTCTACACATTTATACAATTAAATAAGTCGATCTGTTGTACAAATGTTTATTGTTGGCATTGCACTGGTGAAGTAAAGGAGAGGTTTTATGTATTAGAGAAACACCCTGCTGTTAAAGCGTCACTGAATGTTTAATGATATGAACACTGTTTGCACAGGCTTTACAAAATTCTCTATTTTGGTTTATATGAGCAACACCTCTTAATAAACCACTCATCATATTTTGAAAGAATCCAGTGTGGGCACCTCCATTCCTTTCTTTGCAGCAACAAAGAAATATAACACTCTTTTTCAAAGGCAGCTCCACCATCAAACACTAGGCCCCACCCCCAACTCCCTAAGGCGCCATGAATCAACGAGGATTAAATGGTGCTGAAACATTGACAAACAAATCTCAGCACATAGTAAAAGCCATGGCGACCAAATAAAAGACATTAAAAAAGATGTGGGTGTGGATTAAAACAAACTTTGAAAGATGAGCAGAGCCAGATCTTATGCAAATGCAGCCGTTCCCGTGCTCACATCACATGATCCCCCCCATGCATCAATTCAGATGAAATAGAGGCAATTTCCTTGATGACATTTTTTTGTAAATAAATTGAAGCACACAATCAGAATATTTAAGTTAACCGCATGTCACTACCCTTTGAGAGTGTATGGCTTACTTTGCAGAAGTAACCCTTCAAAGCTAGTTTCACCTGTTCTACTGGAAGTAAAAGTCTAATTATGACCATAAAACCATTGTCGTAAAACCCATCTGGTTCACTAATGTCCTTTAGGGAAGGAAATCTGCTGCCAGTCACGCCCAAATCCCCTTAATTGAATAAAACAAAAAAAAATGTTTTATACCTTGTGATGAATATGCTGACCTGATCACCTTAAGTTTGGTGAGTGTCGGGATCCTATTGGACAACACTGCACTACATTATGTTAAACACTGTGCCAATATAATTTTTGATCACCAAATGGAAGGGAATATGCCTTCTTATTCTATCATAAGTTAATACGCCATTTTTAAAATGCTTAGTCAGAGTATGAGATGTGCAAAGTGATCACCCTAGTCTCAAGGCAAGAATTAAGTGAGAATTTTAAATTTAAGATTGACGATTCGGATTAGTTTGTAGCCTGTGTGTGTGTGTAACAAGCTACTTATGTAGTTCGCTCAAAAAGCAGAGCTCGTTGAATCTGATCAGGCTTCTCAAGACACAGAATAATTGAGTTCATGAATCAATGACCTGTTCTTTCCATAGAGCCATGTAGAATCTTAATAAGATACCAACGAACGCTAGTGATTTGTCTTATTTTGAACATTATGTATTTTTAATTTCTTGAAGACAGCAGGCAAGATGTATCTGTTATGGTTGAACAGCTGGCAGCATTATAGGAAGGATGTGAATGCATTGGAGAGAGGGCAGAAGAGGTTTAAGAATGGCTCTTGGGATGAGAAACTTCAGTTATAGATTGGAGAAGTCGGGACTGGTCTCCTTGGAGAGAAGGCGAAGAGTGGATTTGATAGAGGCAAAGAGAAGATTTGATAGAGATGTGGGGGCTGGACAGAGCAGATAGGGGAAAACGGTTCAGGCATCTAATAGGATCAAGAACAAGAGGGCAACGTTTTAAAGAGCTTTGCAAAAGAAGCAAATGTGATGTGAGAAAAAACGCTTTCACACAGCGAGTCGTTGGACCTGGAATGCACTGTCTGGAAGTGTGGGGGAGATAGTTTCAATCGAGAGGTTCAATCGAGAGGTTCAATCGAGGAATTCAATCGAGGAATTCAAGAGGGCATTAAATGATTACTTGAATTAAACCAATGTACAGGGGTTCAGGGACAAGGCAGGGGAATGGCACTAAGTCATGATATTTGTTTGGGGAGCTGGTGCAGACACAATGGGCCAAATGGCCTTCTCCTGTGATTCTGTGATGGGCAAGTTGTGAAATGTGGGTGTGAGGTTTGCAGCAGTGTTAAGTACATGAGGATGATGGGAAATATATTAATGTTAGGCCTTTGTCCTGTTTGCTAGAGATTAGTGGTAGCTTAATGTTGAGGGACATTTGAGCAGTAGGTGAAGCTGATGATGCAGCTGGTAGATTATGACATCTGAAGATGGATTCACTGACCTCAACCACGCATCAGAGGTCATTTAACTTTTGCATTAGCCTTCCTGCCTATCTGCTCCCATTGTCTTCTCACCAAGACCTCCAGTTCAGCACAAAAAAACCTGAGTGCTTGATTCTCCCATATTCATCTATCCTTCTCTTGTTCCTAGGTCAGATTGAGCTCAGTCCCAGCATTTGCTCCAGCCGCAATGCACCTTCCCTTTTAAGGGATGCCTCTTAGTTTTAAGCAGTGCAGGCTTACTTTAACAGGTGTTGACAATTGACAATTTTGGGGCTCTTTGCTGATGCTTGTAGCCAATCAATAGCTCAGTTACCACTGTCTGCACATGATCATGAGCAGATAGGAGGAGGATGCCATGCCTCTTGAATTTTATCAAGCTGGTATGAATAAAACGTGCATTGACGTTCAAATGCCCACTTTTGGGGACGAGCCTATTTTGCTCCAGTACATTAAAAACATCTGTACTGGTTCGTTTATAGTCATTGAAATACTAGCAGCTTGTGGCTACTATATTCGAAAAGCTAAGCAAATCAATTATTTTACAAATATATTGTGTATATTAATGAACAAAAACTAATGCATTTTTATTTTCACTATTTAATTCATGATTTATATTGAGCAGGCATATAAATGTGTTAAACGCCAAACAATAACATTGAAAGCATAGTTTCAAATCCTTTTAAATTAACTAACTCATTTTTTGAATTGCAATGCATAAATGAGATCCTAATTTTTTGGTTGATTAAAATGGACAATGTTTCCTATTTATAATGAATTATGCTATGAAGGGTGTAGACAATAGCATAAGATCTCACTGTCACATATTTTGTAATGGGGGGGTGCATGGTAGCACAGTAGTTAGTGCAGTTGCTTTACAGCTCCAGGGTCCCAGGTTCAATTCCCGGATTGGGTCACTGTCTGTGCAGAGTTTGTACTTTCTCCCCTATCTGTGTGGGTTTCCTCCGGGTGCTCCGGTTTCCTCCCACAGTCAAAAAATGTGCAAGTTAGGTGGATTGCCGTGCTAAATTACCCTGAGTGTCCAAAAAGGCTGGGTTGGGTGGGGTTACTGGGTTATGGGGATAGGGTGGGGTGTGGGCTTAGGTAGGGTGCTCTTTCGAAGGGCCGGTGCAGACTCAATGAGCCAAATGGCCTCCTACACTGTAAATTCTATGATCTATGATATTTTGGCACATGATCATCTGTTTTGAACAAGCAAATCAAGAGGGTTACTATTTTGAAATACATTCAGGAACTGAATCAATATTTTAAGATGCAAGGCTTACATTGTTTTAATATGTATAACATTACTAAGTATTGAAAAGGAAATAACGTACTGACTGTACAGCAGAAAGTGATTATTAGATGCCTCCATTAACATCTGTTCAGATGCTCAGTGGTTGCAATTAAAAAGTAGGGGTTCTTAAAAATATATTTTTATATCGTACAAAACAAACAAAAGTCAGAATAATACATCATTGAAAACATAAAACCAGGGGCTGGTTTAGCACAGGGCTAAATAGCTGGCTTTTAAAGCAGACCAAGGCAGGCCGGGTTCAATTCCCGTACCAGCCTCCCCGAACAGGCGCCGGAATGTGGCGACTCGGGGCTTTTCACAGTAACTTCATTTGAAGCGTACTTGTGACAAGAAGTGATTTTCATTTAATTTCATTTCATTTTAATTTCATTTCTTAAAACCCCCAAAACATAGCCTACCCTCTCCCACACTTAACCCCTTCCCTTCTCCCCCTTAACAACTAACGGTGGCCAAATCCTTCCCTTCTTCCCCTTAACAACTAACGGTGACCAACTCCTCCCCTTCTTCCCCTTAACAACTAACGGTGACCAAATCCTTCCCTTCTTCCCCTTAACAACTAACGGTGACCAAATCCTTAAAGTAAACAATAAACGGCTGCCATCTTCAGTAAAACCCCTCATGGTGTATTTGACTTTCTCAAGGTGTAGGAACCCCATCAGATCTCCCAGCTGAGGCTTTTCCCCAGGGTAGAGGGGTCAATTACTAGGGGGCATAGGTTTAAGGTGAGAGGGGCAAGGTTTAGAGTAGATGTACGAGGCAAGTTTTTCACGCAGAGGGTAGTGGGTGCCTGGAACTCTCTACCGGAGGAGGTAGTGGAAGCAGGGACGATAGGGACATTTAAGGGGTATCTTGACAAATATATGAATAGGATGGGAATAGAAGGATACGGACCCAGGAAGTGTAGAAGATTGTAGTTTAGTCGGGCAGCATGGTCGGCACGGGCTTGGAGGGCCGAAGGGCCTGTTCCTGTGCTGTACATTTCTTTGTTCTTTGTTCTTTGTTCACATGGAGGCACTGGGTGGAGAAGCAGATACCGCCCCCCCGCCAGCAGTACTTGCCTCCGGGAAAACAGCGAGGCAAAGGCCAGGATATCGGCCTCCGCTCCCGTCTGCAGCTCCAGCAAGCCTGACACCACAAATTTGGCTACTAAGAGATGGGGCTCCAGCTCAATTTTCAGAATCGTCGACGTGGTGCTAAAGGAGGAGACTCAAAAACAAGAAGATTGGGGCAAGACCAGAACATGTGTACATGGTCGTGGTTTGCCAGACCCCATGAGCAGCACCTGTACTTGTCTTCCATCCTTTCAAAAAAGCGTTCTCCCCGTGTCTGCATGGGTTTCCTCCGGGTGCTCCAATTTCCTCCCATGGTCCAAAGATATGCAGGTTAGGTGGATTGGCCAAGCTAAATTTCCCTGAATATCCAAAATGGTGAGGTGGAATTATGGGGTTGGGTGGAGGTGTGGGCTTAAGTGGGGTGCTCTTTCCAAGGGCCGGTGCAGATTTGATGGGCCAGATGGCCTCCTTCTGCACTGATTCTATGATCTATGTATCTACCCATGCACCCCCCAATACCCACGGTGGGCAACCCCGGCCCAATCACATGTGTGCAAAAAATGTCACCTTGGCACCATGGCAGTGCCACCTGGGCAGAGCCAGGACACTGCCAGGGTGGTGCCGTGGTGCCAGGCTGGCATTGCCAGGGTACACAGATGGTACAGGAGTGCCAGGGCACCACCCTGCCCAAAAGACATGCAGCTGGGGGCCTTGTGCTGTTCTGTCTTGTTCCCGTTTGTGGGGACCAGTACTAAACAGTGCTCATCTGAGGTCCCCACGGCAAAGGGTTTGTATCCCAAAGCCTAAGGAACCTTGTAAATCTGCACATTAGAGTAAGGCTTGCTGCCTCGCTCTAATATGTAGATTTGCCAAAATGTGATGCCGCACATTATGGGCAGGATTCTCCTTGCAATGTCTTGCATTGAATCTCGGGAGGCGTTACGAGCCATATGGATCCCGGGAGCAGAGTCTCCTGGCTTTCAACGGCCACATTTGTGCCGCAGCTAAATGCATTTCCAGCGCAGCATGGCCGGAAGATCGCACCCATTATCACCGTCCATGGCGGTGTGAAGGATTTAGGTTATTCCGGACCTGATAATACTTTATTAATAACCTATGCTTTTGGTTAACACACCAAAATAGAGAAATCTGTTTCTCTGCTAAGACTCAAAATAGATCTCACGAAGGGAGTGTCCTTTTCCGGGTCTCAGACAGTTAAACAGGATCTCAGTTACTCTTTATGGGAAAAGTTCAGATACGTCACTCATGACTAAATCGTTATCTCTATCGTCGTGGGTCCTAGTCATTTAAGACTTCCTAAATGAGTGTCTAGGATTTTAAACTTTGAAAGTAAATCTACACAGTATAATTTTAATCAAAGTATTTTTATTGTAAAATATTCTCAATTGGTACATACAGAATGGCAGAGTTAAAAATATAAATTGATCAACAGTCTTTAGTTATCTGTTAATAATATAAAACCCGTTAACAGTCCTTTATTATCTGCTAACACACTAAGTTCTCTTAAGAGAATGAGATATCTAAAACATGGAAAATCCTAAAGTGTCTCCTATCAATTTCTAATACATTTCTAAGACGTTTAACAGAAACATACTTCTAAAACCATGAGGCAAGCTTGAAGAACAGAGCTTTGACCCACACTCCCGCAGGGGAGTGAGAAGGTACCTCTCTGCCCAAATGCCCCTCTTTTTATACATAAAATCTTCTAATCGGTCAAGGACTGTCTCTGTTGCCTTATCACTTATTGTTGGTTAATTGCCTATAGCCAAATGGCTAATTTGATGTAGTATCATCAATATATGTTTTAATGATCTTAGTGTCTGCGTGAATGTCAGGTGTCTTAAGATATATTGGCAAAGAGGGACTCGTATAGAGATCTGTCTCTTTTCAATGTTGCCATGTTTCTTAGATATATAGATTGCCAAACAGACACTTCTTTGAGGGTGTTATTCTAAGTGTCAAGAGATATATAGTTAAGGAAGGATTTGTGTATTATTTATCTGAAGAATTTCCTGTCCTCGTGGTTTGAATAATTATAGGTGCAGGGGAGTGATCTACAGAATTTATGGTGTGTCAATGCAAGGTTTTCCTTATCCTGTATTTGTTTGGAATGTATTAATGATCCTTGAAGTCAGTTAGGAGTTTCTCCCTTCAAATGGTGACTTCTGGATGACCTTTAGCTGAAATGGTTTTATTCCATTTTGAATTAAAATACTGGTTGTATTAATTTCTGTTGCCTTATTTCAAACCGAATTCTGTGGCGAATGTGATATTCATCACAGTGGCTCATTCATCCGTGGTCTCAGCTGAAGTGGTCGGTCGACCCTATCGAGTTCAGGACAGGACATCTGTTCATTCCTCCCCTATCAATTTTACAAACATCTGGGCAAAGTACTTGGTCGGCCTCAGGCCCTCTCGCCCCTCTGGCAACCCCACGATCCTGAGGTTCTGCCCCCTCAACTTGTTCTCCAAATCCTTGACCTTCGCCATCAGGCCCTTTTCCTGTCCTCAATGACCAGCAGCCCAGATTCCAGTGAGGCTATTTGGTCGCTATGTTGCGACAAGTCTCCTCCACCCCTTCAGCACCTCTCCATGCTCCTTCACCGCCTCCTTACAAATCTTTCTATTATTGGGCCCAGCACATTATCAACAGACCTTTTGAGGGTCTCTGTCACCTTCCCTTCCTTGCCTCTCAAATGCTTGCCAAACTGTCTCTTAAACTAGAGTGTCATTACCTCCATCAGCATTTCTACCGTGATAGGCATGACCCCACCCGACAAGGTTGCCTCCGCTTCTTTGCTCCCAACAAGCTTTGCACTTTCTCCACCTCACTGAAGGGCTGCCACTCGTACCTTTTCTAACGTTCTTTTTCTCAACGTCTTCTCAATAGTTCGATGGCCGGGATTGTCAACTAATTTCTCCTGGGAATTGGGGTAAAGGCCCCAAAAAGGACTCTGTTGGTAGCTACCTTTTGTGCGACCTTCTCCTTCTTGCCACCACCAGAAGGGAGGGTGACACTTTTATTCTGGGTGGCAGCCATTGCCAGATCTCTGAATCTTGAAACAAAGCCATGGGGACAAGGTGAGGAACATTTTACGGCCTCCCACCTGATGAGTTTGAACTGTATAAATATTGTGGTTACAAGAGCAGGTCAGTGACTAGGAATAACTCACCTCTGACTCCCCAAAGCCCATCCACAATATACAAGTGATAAATCAGGAATATGATGGAAAATCCTTGCCTGGTTGAGTGCAGTTCAAAAGTTCAAACAACACTCAAGAAGCTGACAGCATCCAGGACAAGGCAGCTGCTTGATTGGCACTCCACCCATGAACATTCACTCCCTCTACCAACGACGCACGGTAGTAACAGAGTGTATGCCATGTACACTACCAGAACTCGGTCGGTACAGGCATGGAGGGCTGAAGGGCCTGCTCCTGTGCTGTAATGTTCTTTCTTTGCTCTAACTCACCAAGGCTCCTTCGGCAGCATCGTGAAATCGATGACTGTCCTTTCACCTGGAAGGACAAGGGCAGCAGATACCTGGGAACACCACCAACTGGAAGTTACCCTCCAAGCCGCTCACCATCCTGACTTGGAAATGTATCGCTATTCCCTCACTGTTGCTGGGTCAAGATTCAGGAACTCCATCCCCTCACTGTGTTAAGGCCTCTAGTTATACTCTTCCACACAAGAGGAAATATTCTCCCAGTATCCACTCTATCAAACCTTCCATAATTTCAAACACATGCATGAGGTTGTCTCTCAGCCTTAATTTTTTTCAACAGAAAACATACCTAGTATGTTCATCCTTTCCTTTGGTGCAGTACTTTACGAAAAAACACAGGTTTTTGCAAATCTAGGCGAACATTGACATTTATCAACTTTTTAAGTGGCTGAGGTAGAAATGCATTTTCAAAAAGCTATGCTGAGATTCTATAATTGCCACTGTTCATTCAAAATGCCCATGTACAGCATCTCTAATAATCCCTCCTAGCAACTTGTCTGTCACTTACGTTCAGTTAATGTGCCTATAACCGGAATCTAGCTTAATTTTCTTTAAAGCATCATTCAGCAGCTGAGTTAATGCAAGCAACCTGCATTTATCTCTTAGTTCTGGGTAATGGAACACTTTCCACTTCAGGGGCATAAGTGTAGACATTAGTAGTCACAGTGTTTTATATTTGTACTTACTCCCTGGATAAGATTATCAATAAGAGGCAATTTTATTCTCAAGACTCAAGACCACACATAACCAGATTGGGGGTAAACCCAACACAAATTTTAGAACCAATGGATTTGTATGACATCAGTTCATAACTTTTCTCACAAGTGAGTTACTGAGAGGTTTTGCTTTCAAAACCAGAAGATGATCTGTCTCCTGCTGTACCCTCTCTCCTCTGAGGCAGATCCGCATTGGCCAAGCCGTTGGCATCCCAAGGTAGTCAAAATAATGGCTTGAGTTGGATGAAAATAAATTTGCAGATGATTTAATTACGATATTTGAGCTGCTGTGCTCCAGGAAGGAATTATAGTGGAACAACAGTGATGCACTATCAATTACAACGAGATGAGAGTAGAGAGTAATCAAGGCTTTATTACGCAGAGATGTGGAGCCTCCCACAGCTGCTGCCGAAATGGCTGCAACTCGGAGAGCCCACACATTTATATTCCGCCTACTGGGTGGAGCCAGCAGGCAGGGATCTACCCCAATACCTGTAGTACAGGGGCCTTACCGTAATACTCTCATATGCAGTATATACAATACAACAGTGGTGACTACCACATTCACCCCATGTTAAAAAAAAGAGTCCAGTGGGGGTGGTGAAAAACTATTTACATACAGGTTGTTTAAAATTTTAGAAAGAGTTTACAAATTTAGACGATCGGGTGACTTGATCCGTCGTTGCGAGCGCCGCAGTTCTGGTGGTGGTTCAGGCGTCGGTTCGGTCGTCGGTGACTCCGGGAGCGTGTCAACCTCATCTTCATCCCCGGGTGGGACCAAGGGGAGGACGGTTCGTCCTGGAGTGGGGGCTGTGGTGGGGTGCGCAGGGGGGAGGGAGGGTGGCGCCGGGGCAGTGGGGGGGGGGGGGGGGGAAGGGTGTGTGGGGACTCAGCTGGCGCCAGGTCCCTTAGGGAGGCTGTGTCTTGGCGGCCATCGGGATACGCTACATTGGCATACTGCGGGTTCGCGTGGAGTAGCTGTACCCTCTCCACCAACAGGTCCACCTTGTGGAGCCGCACATGCTTGCGGAGGAGAACGGGTCCTGGAGCTGCCAGCCATGTTGGGAGTGAAACCCCGGAGGTGGACTTCCTGGGGAAGGCAAAGAGACGTTCATGGGGGGTTTTGTTAGTTGCAGTGCACAGGAGCGACCGAATGGAGTAGAGGGCGTCGGGGAGGACCTCCTGCCAGCGGGAGGCCGGGAGAATTTCTGGACCGTAGGGTCAGCTGGACGGCATTCCAGACCGTCCCATTCTCCTGCTCCACCTGCCCATTTCCCCTGGGTTGTAGCTGGTCGTCCTGCTCAAGGCAATGCCCCTGTTGAGCAGGTACTGGCGCAGCTCATCGCTCATAAATGAGGATCCCCGGTCGCTGTGGACGTAGGCGGGGAAACCGAACAGAGCGAAGATGGTGTTGAGGGCGTTGATGATGGTGGCAGACGTCACATCGGGGCATGGGATGGCGAAGGGGAATCTGGAATATTCGTCGACCACATTAAGAAAGTACGTGTTACGGTCGGTGGGGGGGAGGGGCCCTTTGAAGTCCACGCTGAGGCGTTCAAAGGGGCGGGAGGCCTTCACCAGGCGCGCACGGTCTGGCCAGTAGAAGTGCGGTTTACACTCCGCACAGACCTGGCAGTCTCTGGTGATAGCCCTGACTTCCTCGATGGAGTAGGGCAGATTGCGGGCCTTTATGAAATAAGAAAAGCAGGTGACCCCTGGGTGACAGAGATCGTCGTGCAGGGTCCGGAGTCAGTCCACTTGTGCGCTGGCACATGTACCTCGGGATAGGGCATTGGGTGGCTCGTTGAGCTTACCGGGGCGATACAAAATTTCATAATTGTAGGTGGAGAGCTCGATCCTCCACCTCAAGATTTATCATTTTTGATCTTGCCCCGCTGTGTGTTGTTAAACATGAAGGCAACCGACCATTGGTCAGTGAGGAGAGTGAATCTCCTGCCGGCCAGTTAATGCCTCCAATGCCGCACAGCTTCAACGATAGCTTGGGCCTCCTTTTCGACAGAGGATTGCCGAATTTCGGAGGCATGGAGGATGCGGGAAACGAATGCCACGGGCCTGCCTACCTGGTTGAGGGTGGCGGCCAGAGCGACGTCTGATGCATCGCTTTCGACTTGGAAGGGGAGCGTCTAGTCGACCGCGTGCATCGCGGCCTTGGCGATGTCGGCCTTGATACGGTTGAAGGCCTGGTGAGCATCAGCCATCAGTGGGAAAACGGTGGAGTGGATGAGTGGGCGGGACTTGTCCGCATAGTTAGGGACCCACTGGGCGTAGCACGAGAAGAACCCCAGGCATCGTTTGAGGGCCTTGGGGCAGTGGGGAAGGGGTGTTCCATGAGGGGGCACATGCGATCGGGGTTGGGCCCTAGAACTCTGTTCTGAACCACATAGCCGAGGATGGCTTATCGGTTCGTGCTAAACACGCACTTCTCCTTGTTGTAGGTTAGGTTGAGCAGTTTGGCGGTGTGGAGGAATTTTGAAAGGTTAGCGTCGTGGTCCTGCTGGCCATGGCCGCAGATGGTGACGTTATCCAGGTACGGGAAAGTGACCCGCAGTCCGTACCGGTCAACCATTCGGTCCATCTTCCGTTGAAAGACCTAGACCCCGTTAGTGATGCCGAAGGAAGTGGTAAAGGCGGCCGTCCGCTTCAAACGCGGTGTACTGGCGGTCCGCCTTGCAAATGGGGAGCTGGTGGTAGGCAGATTTCAGGTGCACTGTCGAGAAGACCCAGTACGGTGCAATCTGATTGACCATATCAGATATGCGTGGGAGGGGTTACGCGTCGAGCTGCGTGTACCGATTGATGGTCTGACTGTAGTCAACGACCATCCTGTTTTTCTCCCCAGTTTTCACCACTACCACTTGGGCTCTCCAGGGGCTGTTGCTGGCCTCGATGATACCTTCCCGCAGCAGCCACTGGACCTCCGACCTGATGAAGGTCCTGTCCTGGGCACTGTACCTTCTGCTCCTGGTGGCGACGGGTTTGCTATCCAAGGTGAGGTTCGCAAACAGGGAATGTGGGTCGACCTTAAGGGTCGTGAGACCGCAGACAGTAAGGGGTAGTAGGGGCCTGCCAAATTTCAGGGTTAGGCTCTGGAGTTTGCACTGGAAGTCCAGGCCGTGTAGCAAGGCAGCGCACAGGTTGGGGAGGACGTAGAGCCGGAAGCCGCTGAACTCTACGCCCTGGATGGTGAGGGTGGCGGTGCAGTACCCCCGGATCGCCACGGAGTGGGATCTGGAGGCCAGGGAGATTCTCTGGTTGATTGGGTGTACCGTGAGAGAGCAGCGCCTTACCGAATCAGGATGGATGAAGCTCTCAGTGCTCCCGGAATAGCTCTCAGTACTCCCGGAGTCCAAAAGGCAATATCTTGTGCCTGTCGACCTTCACAGTCGTCAAAGCGGTCGCGAGGCTGTGTGGTCGGGACTGGTCGATCATGATGGAGGCCAGACGTGGCTGGTCAGCGGCGGTTGCAGGCGATGAGCGGCCCGATGAGGTGCCCGATGATCAGGGGTCCTGAGGCGGAGAATATGGCGGAGCCCATGGGCTGCACGTTGTCATGATATTCAAACACACACATCATGATAGACACACCAACAGACAAATCAGAACACACAACACCACAACCAATGACAGAAAGATATAAAAGCACAGACACGACCCCCGGTGGTCAGTATTAGCTGCAGAGGAGAACCAGGACACATAAGTTGCCAAACACACTTAGGGAGACAGCACGTGCAGAGTATCCAGAACGAACTGTATTATAAGAGTTATAATAAAATAGAGTTGTACCACATACAACTGTGTTGGCTCATCTGTGCACCAGAGCACCCAACACCACATGGTACAGGAGTGGATCGATACCTGCCGGCATACCTCAGTGTACACAGACAACCAGCAGTGCCCAGGCATGATGTACGAGCTCCCGGTTCCGCAGCCGCTCCAGTGCCACGGCGACCTCCGCGAAAACTGGCGGCGATTCCGGCAAATGTTCGAATTGTTCCTGGTGGCAGCTGAACTCCAAGACCTGGATGATAGGGAAAAAATTGAATTTCTCCTCACCATCGCCGGTGCAAGGGCAAGAGAAATATTCAGAAGGTTCAGGTTCTTCAGGAGGCAACAAAGGTACGATTACCAGGCAGTCCTGGGCAAATTCTCCAAGTACTGTGAAGAAAACGCAATCCAATCGGCACATGAAGGTAAGAAAAGCTGCAGTACTCACCTCGTGGCTGGGATCCCGGAGCGAATTCCCAGAGGCCGAAATCCCGGGCCTGAGAGAAGGCTGGGTCGAGGTCGGCGGCCATCTTGCTAAAGGTATCACGCTAGCACAGTTGCGCGAGCAGTGCGCAGAACCTGAAGTTTCGTTTGCGCATGCGCGAGATGCTGCGCATGCGCAGTCCAGAAAACGGCCATCGGTAAAGGAACAGCGATCTGAGCATGCGCAGTCGCTTCCTACGTGCTACATACCGAGCGTCAGGATGTCGGAGGCCCCAGACTGCACCAATTTAAAAGGGAAACGTCCCAAATCCAATTTAAAAGGGAAACGTCCCAAATCAAAAAAACAAAAATCTGTTAAAGCTGTAAAACAACCTTCCCTCACCTGGAATGACAGCACAGTGCCGCAAATTGACCCAGGAGATGAATTTGACCTCCGAAGAACCCTCCGACAAGCAGTTACCTACGCACAAGCCGATGATTCCGACCTTGAATACTTCGATGACGATCTTTACAGTGTTTCCGGACCTCGCGAGCCCAATGATAGCTCCGTGGTCCTATATGACTATGACTCGGACGAACCTTTCGTGTTGCACATTGGCGGCCCCCCACATTGAATCCGACGCAGATGCGGATTCATTTTTCGGATTTGAGGATCTTCAATCCAGCAGATATGACGTTCCAACTTATCAGTACCGGATGATGCTGCAGCCTGACATTAACAGACAGGGAGCGGTGCAAGCACACGGAGAGTGCCCTGCAGCCACACAGAGCGTGGTCCACGTCCCGCTCAACGTTCCCGACTCTATGAAAGAAGACATGCAAGACTCCAGAGTGCAGTCCTCGCATGAACCAGAAGTGACTCCAGTGTCACAAGCTTCCACAGCAAGCTCGTGGACAGACTCCACAATTGCAGAAATGCAAGACTCCAGAGCGCAGTCCTTGCACGAACAAGAAGTGACTCCAGTGTCACAAGCCTCCACAGAGAGCTCGTGGACAGCCTCCACGATAGAAGCAACACAAGACTCCAGAGCGCAGTCCTTGCACGAACAAGAAGTGACTCCAGTGTCACAAGCCTCCACAGAGAGCTCGTGGACGGACTCCACGATGGAAGGAACGCAAGACTCCAGAGCGCAGTCCTTGCAGGAACAAGACCATGAGGGTCTAGCAACCTCTCCTGACCAACCAGCGGCAGACGATGCAAGTCTGCCATGCTCACGTGAACAGCAAGAAGGCTATAACAGCCTACCATGCTCCACTACACAGCAGCATGAACATGACGGTCTCTCATGCTACAATGAAGGGCACAGCGCTGAAGACTGTTCAAGCCCAACTGAAGACAAGCCAAAGGAATCGCCTCGTCCAAGCCCGAAAAAAAAAAGGTTTATGCGCTGACATTCAGGATCATTATAGCCGAACAGAGATTAATAATGCTGCACGGCCACAGAAGGATGCTGAGGATTTGCTAACAAAATTAATTGAATGTTTAACTTGCAAGGAGCAGACTGAGAATTGCCAGTGTTTTAGTACGGATCGAAAAAATGGACAAGACATTGATCCTCAGGTAATGGAAATAACACAACCTGAATCATATCTACAGCAGGGACAAATGTCTCCCTTCAACACAACACCGCAAAATCCCAACTTCGGAGACCAGCAGTTAGTCAGTAATGACTCTTCAAACCTTGAGGGGAACATTAATTGCATTGAACCTATACACGCTCCACTGATTATTGAGCAGAACATTGGAGCAAGAATCCATCGAGTAGCCAGATAACGAATTTAAAACCCACAGCAGTTTCAAGTGAACCAAGTGTGCTTTCCACTAATGGTGAAGATGCAGATAAGGTCGACCCGATTATCCATTGTACCACACTAACCCCAGTGATTAAGCAGTTATGTATGGGGAGTTTAATGTGGGCAATTGAGAACAGTAAAAGAGAGACTGTGACCATGCCAGTCCCAGCAAAATCAGACCCAGAGACCATGAAGGCATGTACATTAGACAAAGATACATATGAGGCACCTGAGAAGAAAAGTGAAACGGAATGTTCTTTGGAAAATAGTACAATGTCGATAGAAACATTGGATCCTATATTCGAGACCATACCTATGGGAGAATTTGGGGGTAATAAACAAGGTTCTGCAATGTCTGGGGGAAGATTTAAAATTCCAAAGAAGAAAAGCCCAAATGAAGGACAACGGCAAGACAATGACAGTCCACCGACATGGTGTGCACCACCAGATGAAAACTCTGACAATTTACCCAACCCTAGTGAACAGCAAGCTGCTAATGAGGATCTATCCACGGGATGTGAGACGAGTGACGACAGCATCCCACTTCCCATGCAAAAGGTGCAAGGTGACGGACCTCGCCTAGTGCGTACCGAGGCACTCGACGATCACGGTGGGACCACTGACGACTGCGGTGGCGGCGCACCGCTTCCACCCTCGATGGCTCGACCCTCTCCACTGGTTGGTGCATTCCTGCATGTTCCGACTCCAGAAGTGCAGCTTCAGGGAATCTCGGCTGCCTCCAGTGAACCTGTTGGGACTCCGGACGGGGGGCATCGACGGAAGGCAGACCGGACTCCAGATGGGGAGCAGCCAAGCGCCGACTCTGATTCGCGCACGCCAGACCTTGCTCCGGACGGGCGGTGTCGCGGCCTCGGTGATGGCACGCTCAGGGTGACGGCGGATGCCACGGCGACAGGGAATGGATCGCGTGGCAGTCCCACTGGGTCGGCAGTGGCAACCAGCACCGGCGGTCCAAGATGGACACACCAATTCGCGCCATCGCCAGACGTTGATGCGAGCAACAATTCTCTCTCCAAGGCGACATGCTTCGACGTTTCTCTGCGGAGTCGCCCTTCCGGCACAGCAGGTGGCCGGAACCAGCGTACACGGTCTCGGCCAACTTCCACATCTGGCACAGTCATCGCCTTGCATGATATTAGTGATGGTGCTACTTCGATGGCAACGACCCATCGGCTACAAGATGCCGTCCACCACAAACATAAAAAGAAAAAGACTCCACCTTGTTCCTGGCATGCAGGGCGGATGGATTGGTGCGTAGGCGCAATCAGCGAGCTTTGCACCGCCTTCCACGCTCGCAACTGAACCGTACGCACACGCCGGATCCTCCACTGGTTCCCAAGGATGACTTCGTGGAGATGCCACGGATCATGCCCCTTCCATCGCCACCAGAACCAAACCACAGCCAAGGCACCACTAACAAAGATGTTGAATGTTATATTTGCACGAATGAAAAAACCAAGCACTGCACGAAGTACAACAAATGGTAAAGTAGAGACTTCGGCAACAGCATCACCTCCAACAGTCCAAGGTGAACCAGTGTGACCCCAAATCTCCACAGCTGAACCGGCTTGAGGACCAGCCCATTCTTGAGGCGGTCACCCATTAGACTGGACTTATAACGCTGTTCATACGTTCAAAAAGTCAAACACTTCTGTATTATAACCTGTTGTTGTTTATTGTTCCAGATATCGTCTGACCAGACCAATGTTCAAGTTTTTTTTTCTCTCGCATCCAAGTTTTGTTATGGTACAACCTTGTTAGTGTGACGCACCCGACATCGCCCCATGTAAATAGTTACGTCATATACACACGCTGTACATAACACACACACACACTCTTCGATGCACTCACGACACAATTATATTTATAACCACGTAGGCACATATCTTTGTAAAAAGGGGGGATGTCATGATATTCAAACACACACATCATGATAGACACACCAACAGACAAATCAGAACACACAACACCACAACCAATGACAGAAAGATATAAAAGCACAGACACGACCCCCGGTGGTCAGTATTAGCTGCAGAGGAGAACCAGGACACATAAGTTGCCAAACACACTTTGGGAGACAGCACGTGCAGAGTATCCAGAACGAACTGTATTATAAGAGTTATAATAAAATAGAGTTGTACCACATACAACTGTGTTGGCTCATCTGTGCACCAGAGCACCCAACACCACACACGTGTCCTGAGGCAGGCAAGATGGCGGCGCCCACAGGCCGCACGTGTTGTGATGCGAGCAAGATGGCGAGGCCCACGGGCCGCAGGTGTTGTGAGGGGAGCAAGATGGCGGCGCCCGGGTCGCACGTGGTCTGAGGCGAGGAAGATGGCGGTGCCCACGGGTCATACATGGGGGGGGGCAGGGACAATTGCGGCGATCGAGCAGGCCTGGCACACAGCAACAAAATGTCCTTTCTTTCCACAGGCTTTGCAGAGTGCGCTCCGTGCCGGGCAGCGCTGCCAGGGGTGTTTTGACTGCTCGCAGAAGTAGCACTTGGGTCCCCTGGGGTTGGTTGGCTGCTGCGCGGCGCAGGCCTGGGGTTGGCTGGTGGAGGTCGCTGATGGGGTCCATGGTGGGGTGTTCGCTGGTGGGGTCCATGATGCGCAGAAGCGGTGGCCCTTGCGGTCGGGGGCCTACGCCTGTATATTGCATGAGGCGACTGTGAGCGAGATCGCTAGTTTCTTGGTCACCACGAGGTCTAGGGTATCCCCTTCTAAGAGGCGCTGGCGGATGTAGGCCGACCCTATGCCCATAACAAACGCGTCTCTAAGTAGCAGGCCAGAATGTTCAGCAGCCGAAACAGCCTGGCAATCGCAGTCTCTCACCAGGACGTGCAGGGCACGCAAGAAATCTTCCACAGACTCACTGGGGAGTTGATGCTGCGTGGACAGGAGGTGCCTGGCATAGATTTTGTTAGTCTGTTGAGTGTAGTTCTCCTTCAGTAGCGCCAAGGCCTCAGCATAGGTCGGCGCGTCCCGGATGAGGGGAAGAATATCGGAGCTCAGCCGCGTGTAGAGGATCTGGAGCTTCTGTGCCTCTGGGGGTGGTTCAGTCACAGATCCAATGTATGTTTCAAAGCAAGCTAGCCAATGTGCGAAGGCCGACTTGGCATTCTCTGATTGAGGGTGCAGCTGCAGGTGATCTGGCTTGATGCAGAGCTCCACTGTTGTAAAATCTCTGTGTAATAAATTGATGCACTATCAATTACGATGAGATGTGCGAATGCCGACTTGGCATTCTCTGCTTGAGGGTGCAGCTGCAGGCGATCAGGCTTGATGTGGAGATCCATTGTTGTAAAATCTCTGTGTAATAAATTGATGCACTATCAATTACGACGAGATGAGAGTAGAGAGTAATCAAGGCTTTATTACGCAGAGATGTGGAGCCTCCCGCAGCTGCTGCTGAAATGGCTGCACTCAGAGAGCCCACACATTTATACTCCGCCTACTGGACGGAGCCAGCAGGCAGGGATCTACCCCCGTACCTGTAGTACAGGGGACTTACCGTAATACCCTCGTATGCAGTATATACAATACAACAGTGGTGACTACCACAAACAGGACCTGGGTTGTCACGCACTGGCGAGCTTCTCTGTTGTGATGAGTACAGCATACTAGCACAGGACACATCACTTCCTGTTTTGGAGGCAAAGTACCCTTAGAAGTAGGTCAGGTTTCCTTTTGAATTGTAAAAGTAGGAATAAATGTGCATAAATGCATTACTGACAAGCTTATTGGACCTGGCAAGAGGATCTGGCAGAACTGACATGAAGACCAGTGAAGACTGTCAAGAGGAACTGTCAAAAGCAACTGTCAAAGTGAGATGTCAAGTTGTCGAGGCATGTAAAAGATTTGCAGAAATGGGGACAGACTGGGGTTCATGCATCTACCTTCTAAGGAGGCAGTTGGGCATTTAAATATCAGCTGCCTCCACTGAAATGGGATTTTAGGAGACCGGGGCGAGATTCTCCGACCCCCCGCCGGGTCGGAGAATCGCCGGGGGCTGGCGTGAATCCCGCCCCTGCCGGTTGCCGAAGTCTCCGGCACTGGAGATTCGGCGGGGGCAGGTATCGCGCCGTGCCGGTTGGCGAGCCCCCCCGCTCGATTCTCCGGCCCGGATGGGCCGAAGTCCCGCCGCTAAAATGCCTGTCCCGCCGGCGTAAATTAAACCACCTACCTTACCGGCGGAACAAGGCGGCGCGGGCGGGCTCCGGGGTCCTGGGGGCGGCGCGGGGCGATCTGGCCCTGGGGGTGCCCCCACGGTGGCCTGGCCCGCGATCGGGACCCACCGATCCATGGGCGGGCCTGTGCCGTGGGGGCACACTTTCCCTTCCGCCTCCGCCACGGTCTCCACCATGGCGGAGGCAGAAGAGACTCCCTCCACTGCGCATGCGCGGGAATGCCGTCAGCGGCCGCTGACGCTCCTGCGCATGCGCCGCCCGGAGATGTCATTTCCGCGCCAGATGGCGGGGCACCAAAGGCCTTTTCCGCCAGCTGGCGGGGCACCAAAGGCCGTTTCCGCCAGCTGGCGGGGCGGAAATTCGTCCGGCGCCGACGTGGCCCCTCAATGTTGGGGCTTGGCCCCCAAGGATGCGGAGCATTCCGCACCTTTGGGGCGGCGCGATGCCCGTCTGATTTGCACCGTTTGGGGCGCCAGTCGGCGGACATCACGCCGTTTCCGGAGAATTTCGCCCCAGTTGTGGCCTACTTTCCCGGAGTGGAAAACGTGAAGTGTGAAAATTAGACCATGTAAAAGCTGGTCTGAAATTTGTGGATTTGTTTGTATAGCCAGGGTACCTCTTTGGATCCAAACTGGGACACCATTGGGGGAGGCAAGGTGCCCTTTGTTGGCGGTAAAATGCTCTTTGGTGGAGGCAAAGTACCCTGAGAAGAGGTCAGGTTCCCCTTGGAATTGTTAAAAGTAGGAATAAATGTGCATAAACATATTATTGACAAGTTTATTGGACCTGGCAAGAGGACCTGGCAGAACTGTCATGAGGACCAGTGAAGACTGTCAAGAGGAACTGTCAAAAGCAACTGTCAAAGGGAGATGTCAAGTTGTCGAGGCATGTAAAAGACTTGCCATTTAGATTTTTGAAAAAAGATGTCTGGAATATTTAAACTGTGGCGCATAGGTTGACATGGATAATTTGTGATGCTATGGAGGGTGGGGACATGAGGTGGCATGAGGAGTAAGGGGGTTATGGGTAATGGACAGAAGGTCATGAGATGGCTTGCCTTTGCGAGGATGGGGTATGGGAAGTGTGTGTGAGGGAAATGAGGATAATGTGAAGGCTTGAGGGATGATTTTTGTTTTATTGTTTTGTTTCAATGTTTCACACAGTGCCAGACATGGAGACAGGCCAGAGTCTCTACCCCAGCAACCTCCGCACTTATTCAGGGGGGGATGCTGATTTCTAATCCAGCCCATGGGCCCCGCTCACCATGGAATGAAAATCCCAACTTCCTGACCTCCCCTTCCCAGATCACGTTCACGGAAGCGCAAAATGTCCCTACTCTGCACCATCATGAGAGCAGAAATCCAGGCCTAATACTTTGAGACTCAAATATTCTCCCACACAACATAAGCAGTCTTATACTCAGTGTCAGTCCACTACTCTTGAGCAACCAGATTGTGATTTACTGAAATTCATTGTTTTAAAGATGTGTAAAACTATTTTCCAGTTACATTAAGAAACATAATTTGGTTTCTTATTAAATTTTTTAAAAACCAATACTACACAATATCATTGCATCAAAAAAAAAAAGCTCAATTTATACAGCGTTCCTGAAGGCTGTAAACAAACCCGATTAGATGAAACTCCCAGTGGTAATTACTTCACATTGGGGATGCAACTATTTTTGTGACTGAGGCTTGCTACCAGCACAATATTTTAAAGCCAATGCAAAAGGCTGCAAAAATACAAGTTGACCTGAATGCAACAAGCATTGAATGCCACTTTTGAGTGGATTGGGCTGAAAACAGTGAGTGCATTCAGGCAGAAAGCACTATTAACACTTTAAACTCAAGTTCCACCTCCAGCTTCTACTACAGGTGAAAAATTGGAAAACAGCTACATTTGATAAATCAGCTTTAATTTTGACCTTCAATTGTTGGTTTTTGAAAAATTACATCGGCAACAAGGTCAAGGATAACATTTCTGTGTGTGCACTTCTGGACATGGCTTCATGTAACAGCGATGTATATTTAAAATTCTGCTATCGAAGCTCAGGTAAGGTTTTAAAGGGCAGGCGTTTCCTTGGGATATACTTCCATGTTTCAGTCCCCCACATAATCTCCTGGGGTACAAAGTTCTGGCCATAAGAGTGTGCATTTGTAACACCTTCCCCAGTTGTTGATGCCTCATACTAACTTCATTTTCCATACTAGTTTGATACATTTTTCTGAAGTTTATTTTACAAATGTGCAGAAGATCACTCTGTGGTGAGGCAACACTTCAAACCAGCTATCAATTTTGTATATCAATCTGTTCGACTGCCTCTCATCATTTTGCCTTAAAAACAAGCTATTGGGATGTTTTAGGTAACTTTTATTATTAATTGCTTCGGCCGTTAGTATGACAGATCCGGTTCGTTGGAAAGATTAACACTTTTCTTGTTTGTGCAGTGATACCCCTCGAGAAGAATCCTTGTGCTTAATGAATATTTGCAAAGTAACTTAAAGTTTTCTTTTTAGAACATGATGTGTTGAGTGAGTGTTACTCCATTTTGAAAGAATGTGATATAACCAGTGTAGAAAGCATTTTTTAAAAGTTGTTTGAATCTTGTGCTTTATTCATTTCATTATTTTTAAATTGACAAGTTGATCATTCGGGGAAATTTATTAAAATGCAGGCTGGGCATTTTGACACATAGAACATACAGTGCAGAAGGAGGCAATTTGGCCCATTGAATCTGCACCGACCCACTTAAGCCATCACTTCCACCCCATCCCCCGTAACCCAATAACCCCTCCTAACCTTTTTGGACACAAAGGGTAATTTATCATGGCCAATCCACACAACCTGCACATCTTTGGACTGTGGAGGAAACCCACGCACAAACAGGGAGAACGTGCAGACTCCGCACAGACAGTGACCCAGCAGAGAATCGAACCTGGGACCCTGGAGCTGTGAAGCCACAGTGCTAACCACTATGCTACAGTGAAACGTGCGGAGGGAAAAATGTTGGTGAGGTTCAGCTGGACTGTATAATGCAAATAGTGACTGGGTACAGCAAACGCAATATAATTCCTCTCTCTACCTTTTGCCATCAAGAGATTGGCATCTTCAACTAGCCTGTCAACAAGTAAAATGTGAAGTTTTATTACCTACCTTTAGACCCTTGGTGGAATGTAAACGAGGCCTCTTAACTCCTCTGTCAATCATGTAAAACGAACAACACTGCCTCATCAGCTTGTAGTTTGAACGGCAAATATAATCTTGCTGCTGACACCTATTATGCCAGTTTATGCATTCTAAATACATTGTGCTGATATGACACCAAATGACAAACGAAGGCAATGTGATGAGGTCAAGTATAAATGAGCCCACTTGCTGGCGGGACGAGAAAATGATGAGTTTATGATAACATGAACAGTATACATTCGCATAGCTGGAAAATGTTGACAGTGATGCCTATCACTGTGCTAAATTGCATTTAGTCCTTCTCCATGAAGCAGTCATTTGTGAAGTGAATAAATGGCAGCAAGACAGAAGATGCATCAGTTCAGCTTGTTTCAGAGCCATTTAAATAACAGGGTCCTTCATCTTTGCACAGTTTCCCATGAAGGTGATATTTAAAATATATTCATGGCTGTTATTATAGTTTAATAAATAGGTGCTATGTAGTATGAAGTGTTACTGAAAAGAGCATCTAAATTTAGGTTTATTCTTTAGGATAGAAATATGTAGCAAGAATTCCAATATTCTAATAACACTAGCATTGGTAATGTATTGAATAAGTAGATCATAAATCGGAACAATTTCTAAAGTAACGCCACAGGAGGAGGTTTGTACAAATTGTTTTCATTATGCTGTGGCAGATATTTTCTGGGTTTTTGTCATATTTGCACTGATTTACTTCGGAAAATAGATGCTTGCCATTTAATTTTGTCAATACATCATTTGGCAATCAATTATTAGGGGGAAAATCTAAATAACTGAAGTTGCATAGCATTTACTGGCATTACAAAACTTAATATTGCTGGAGTAGTACTGAAGGTAACATGGCAACACAGAATTCCTTATCCAACGGGCGCAATCCATCGGCCGCGGTGCACTCTCGCTTCAGTGCGGTGTGATCGGTGGGTGTCGGGAGAGCCCTCCTCCGGGTTTCCCAGCAGCCTTCACACCTCATGGGATCTATCCAAATCCCGCGAGGCGTCGGAGTCAGAATCACGACAAAAGGGGCGTGACTAAACGGCGCTTGCCGAAGTCTGTCTTAAACTGACTTCACCTGGGTCTACCAGCCTCCCGGGCCGTTCAGCACTGGTCCACACAAACATGGACCAGGCGGAATAGCCCCCGAGGGTCTCCCGGGCTACCGGATAGTGCAAGGTGACCCCCTCGAATGCAGGCACCTTGGTACTGCCACCCTGGCACTGACAAGTTGGCAGTGCAGGGCACCTAGGTGTCAGGGTGGCAGTGCATGGGTGCCCATGTGCCAGGGTGGCACCGCTCAGGGACCAAGGGGGCCATACCCATGAAAGGAGGTTTGAAGGGTGGGGACATGCATGGCAGCTATGTAGGGGCCTCTGGGAGGTTGGGGGGGGGGTATTGGGTGGGGATAAGGGGGTGTGGGGGGGGTCTGAAGAGGAGGAACCCCAGGGACCCCACAGCAGGGTGTCCTCACTTGGGGAAGGGAGGGGTAGTCCCATCTATGTGGGGGGTGACATTGCCCATGGGTGGGGAGTGTAGGAGACCACAAGCTCACTTAGAGATCGGGCATCCTTTCAAAGTGGCAGCCAGATCTCGGAGTTCAGCTCCCCAAAGTGAAAATAAATTCCAAGTGTTGCCTAAACCAGTGCAAACTCTCCAGGTCCCCCAAAAGTGACTAAGTGGCATTGGATAGCAGTGGGGAACTCGCTGGCAGAGCCAGCGGGCAACTCCCTGACAAATATGCAGCAAATGAACTTAGAAATTTTCCCATTGAATTCTGCCCATAATATTTAAGTATTATGATCAATCATCAAACAATGGGATAATGAATTTTAGCAACATTGTGCAGTGTATTTTGAGGGCTGAAGAATCTTCAAGGTGCACAAGTATTGAGTTGAAATGCTCGCATTTAGTTCAAGACCCTGGGCCCGATTCTCCGAGGCCGCGCCGGTTGGGAGAATCGCCGGTCCAACGCCATCCCGCCATTCTCCCAACTGGCGAGAATGACCCCATCGAGTTCTGCGGCGTGCCAGCCGGAGAATCGCCCAAGACACTCACCACGGCGATTCTCCGGTACCCCCTCTATTCTCCGGCCCGGATGGGACAAGCGGCCGCTCTGACACGACAGGTTCCCGTCGGCGCCGTCCACACCTGGTCGCTGCCGGCGGGAACTGTGCAGGAACATTGGTGGGGGGGGCCTGTGGGGCGGGAGGAGGGGGGTTCCTTCACCGGGGGGGGCCTCCGATGGGGTCTGGCCCGCGATCGGGACCCACCGATCGGCGGGCTGACCTCTCTAAAGGAGGACCTCCTTTCCTCCGCCACCCCGCAAGATCCATCCGCCATCTTCTTGCGGGGCGGCCGCGGGGAGGACGGCAGCCGCGCCTGCGCGGGTTGAGGCTGGCCAACCCGCGCATGCGCGGGTGAGTTCATTTACGCGATGCTGGCCATGTCATATACGTGGCGCCGCGTGCGCTTAAGATACGCGACCCCGCTCCTCGCCCGCCCCCGATGTTGCCCTAGAAAAGGCTGCCCAGGGTTTCGTTCAGGGGCTCATTGGCTCTAAAATTGCCTGCTGGTTCATTGATAAGACTGCACTCTGTCTAAATGAATAGCGAGCCCTTGAGCTAAAATCCCTCTAAGAAAATGACTGGAGAATTTAGTATCACCTTTTACCATTCACTTGCTGCTGCAGGTTTAAAAAGGACTTTTAAAACACATTGGGAGACTTTCTGAGACATGAGGCTGGATTCTTCCGCACCGCCCGCTGCAAGATCGCCACGGGCGAAACGCGAACAATGAAAAGTTCATTGACCTCAGGCGGGATTCTCTGGTCGCCGGGTGGGCATGGCCAGAGAACCCCATCCACATTGCCAAAACCTCATTAGTATACTATCAAGATTCATTCCAGAAATTTGCCAAGAACCTTGCTTGAAAAAAACTCGATCCAAATAGTGAACTGTTCAGAGCCAGCTGAAAAGCTGTGGGTCTTGCTTAGGTGTCCACTTGTTCTGGAGTAGTAATAGGAGGGAGGACATGAAGCCTTTTCTCCAGGACCTCTCATGCCACATTAAAGAGCCTGTGCACATTCTCACTTAGTACCTGAGCTATCCTGAATGCTGGAGCTGTGTGTCAACCAGAGCAGTCTACACATGCAGTGAAGGTGAATGCCAGGACCCCATATCTGCTGTTCCATGAAAGTTGTGTCAATGTTTGAATGCTAAACCTGCAGTCCTATTTTACACAGAAATATACAAACTAGGGCAGGAGTAGGCCATTTGGCCCTTCAAGCCTACCCTACTATTCAGTAAGGCCATGGCTGTCTGATTGTAACCTCTACCCAACAGCCTTGCCAACCCCCAATAATCTTTCATCCCCTTTCCTCAACAAGAATCTATCCAACTCTGCCGTAAATATATTTAAAGACCACCCTTCAACCAACCTTTAAGGAGGAGAATTCCAAATACCTCATCCGAGAGAAAAGATTCTCTTCATCTCTATCCTGATTGGGAGATCCATTATTTTTAAACAGTGACCCCTAGTTCTACATTCTCCCACAAGAGCAAACATCTTTCCGACATTCACCTTGTCAAGACTCCTCGAGATCTGATATGTTTCAGTCAAATTGCCTCTTATTCTCTTAAATTCCAGCGGATACCAGCCTAGGCTGTCTAACTTTTCCTCATAAGACAACCCACCATGTCAGGTGTTAGTCTAGTAAGCCTTCTCTGAACTTCTTCCAATGCATCAACATTGTTCCTTAAATAAGGAGACCAATACTGTAGACAGCACTCCAGATGTGGTCTCACCAATGTCCTATATAACTGAAGCACAACCTCCCAGTGTCAATACCGGGACTATGCCGATTTTATTCTCCCCTCAAACTGAATGTAAAATTCAATCATATGATAGCTGCGACCTAGGGGTTCCTTCACTGTTAATTAACACGATAACATTGCAAATTACCAGGACTAGTATACCCTGCTCGCTGGTTGGTGCCACACCATGCTGTTGGAAGATACTATTTTGAAAACATTCTATGAATTCCTGATTTAGGCTACCTTTGCCCATCTGATTTTTACAGCCTACATGCAGATTAAAATCGCCCTTGATTATTGTCATACTTTTCTGATAAGCTCCCATTATTCCCCCCTTATATTCCATTCTAACATATTGTTGCTGTTGTGTCTGTCCAATTCAGATACTTTTCGACCAGTTTACTTGCTCAAAGGTTCTTTCTAGGTGCCTTTTTTATTGTTGAATAAATTTAGAGCACCCAATTATTTTTTTTCCAATTAAGGGGCAATTTAGCGTGGCCAATCCACCTAACCTGCACATCTTTGGGTTGTGGGGGGTGAAACCCACACAAACATGGGGAGAATGTGCAAACTCCACATGGACAGTGACCCAGGGCTGGAATTCGAATCAGGTCCTCAGCGCTGCCATCCGAGTGCTAACCACTGCGCCACATGCCGCCACCTAGGTGTCTTTTAATAGCGAGGAGAACAAAGGTCAAACACAAGTATAAATTCAGCAATCTTTATTAAACACACAATGAACCCATAATTTAACCCAAAATATATAATACTAGAGATACCCAAGATTCGGTTATGCTACCTGCAGAAATGGCTTGATTGAACTGTGGGTCCGATTCTTGAGTCCCTCTGGTCTGTCGGCACGAAGGTAGGTCTCACTGACAGCTGTTTCCTTCCTTCCTTCTTTGGTCAGCCTTCGGATGGTCATGGTCACCTCCCATGTCGAGTCTTCGCTGCTGATATGTCTTGGGTGCTTATTTTCATCCCCCCCTCCCATCGCGCCCTTTTGCATTTCCTCTTGCTTTCTGCCAATGAGGCCTCAGGAGGGAGCCTCAGCACCCAATAGTCCAGTTGACAATCAGTTGTCAGGACACCTGAGCCAGTCCCAGGTGTCCATCTCTGGTGGTGTGGCCTGCACATCCCTTACCAAATAAGGCAACGGCAGGAACACTGGGCGCCCGAGAGTCTGGTTCAATCTGAGCTACGGACAGTAGACTGGTACATATCAATAAGATGCGATATTCTCTTGATGGGCGATTGGCAGGGCAGGTCCAGACACGTCCAGGCAGCCTGTATGGGATTGTATATTCGAAAATGGCCAAGTCCGAATTCCCAGCATCTGTTTGCTGCAGCTGACTGCAGTTTTACTCTAGAATTGTACTCTCTCCCCATTCCTGCCATGGTCTGTTTATCATTTCCAACATTAATACCTTTCTCTCTTGTCTAGTCCCTACTCACTAATTTACCACATCTTCCCAAATTTGATCACCTGTCTGCACTATTTAGTTTAACCCCTCCCTATTTATTTTAAAACCCTTCCTACTTCCCTAACGATGTGATTCACTCAAAAACTGGTCCCAATGCAGTTGATGTGTAGATCGTCCCGATGGTACAGTCCCCACTTTCCACAGTACTGGCACCAGTGCTCCATGAACCAGAAACCACTTCTTCCACACCAGTCTTTGAGCCACGTATTCATATCTCTAATTTTATTTACTCGATGCTAATGTGTACTGGAGCCACCTGGGTTGGCCACTTCCCGACTTTAAAATGGAGATCCGCTAAGAAGGCAAGGAAATTCAGTCAAACACAGGAAAAACAAGCAGGTTCAAAGTTTCCTGTATATTAGAACTTGCAGGAACCCAGACAGCCCTGAAACTAACAACCATCTACATATTAATGAGCGATCCCCAGGAACAATTGGAAACAGTTAAAGTAAACAAGGCCAAGCCAGACTCCTCGGCACCAGCAGGAGCCAAGACAAAGGAAGGCCAACGGACACTTAGGAACCGCCCAGCGATCAGGGAACAGCTCCAGTATTGGAGAAGTCGATCCAAGTGATCAGAACTTAGTCCAATCACATAGAATCAGTTACGGGGTCCGCCCAAAAGGGCGCGAAGCCCCTGGGGACTGTAAAATAGAGTCCCCAAGTTCAATTTGTCCTTCCTGGCAGGATCTCTGAGCAGCTTGAAACAACCCTTGACCGTAACCTGCCTAGTAGCTGCACCAACCAAGTGAGTCTCCAGTCAACGCACGCTACGAGATAGGCGCTCCTTGCTACCAGTCTATACCAGCTTTGAAGCCTGCAGACTCAGAATCGGATGAAAGGCCATTTGTTCCCCTGACCTGGTGGGCCAGTTCCAAAGCTAAGTATAGGCCTTTTAGTGTTAGAGATAGTCTAGTAAGTAGAGTTTTATACATGACTAGTGATTGACTGTGTATAATAAATGTGTTTTGGTTTGAAAAACTTACTAACTGGTGTATTGAGTTATTGATCAGCACTTGAACTTGAACCTCGTGGTGGTATCATAAAGATACCTGGCGACTCTAGAGCAAAGGTTATAAAATAGAGCAAATTAAGTGAAGACACAACGAGCAACATTTACTAACCACTCCGGTGGGACAACCAAAAGTTAGCAACATTTACTGGCGACATCTGACGGGACCGACTTAGAAGTGGCCTAACCACTCCGGGAGGACCCAACATTTGAATTGAGAATCCAATTGGGACCAGAAACATTCACAAGTGTTCAAGCAGTTCTAATCAATCCTCATAGTTCGGAAGCGTGTTAATGCATGCGTAACTAACAAGGGTATAAGGTAAAACTGATAGATTTTGATGCGAAAAACTGTCGGGAGTTTGTATTCCGGAAAATAGCGAACACCGTACCCATGTTTACAGCACCGCCTTAGTACCCCTCGTTCCAAATTTTAAAAGAGAGCATTCAGATAGAGAAAATGGCAATGAAGGCAATGGAACGCCTCATGAACCCTCAAGAATTCGTGGTCGCAGCGACCAGCAGCAGAGTCGGTCAGTGTCCCGTTTGGGAAATTGAGATTAGAAGGTACCTCAAAGGGAAGGGATGGCCCCTTTGGAGTGTTTGTTCAAATGAGGAAACAGGTCCCGGGAGTATAGGACATACTTGGTGGGAGAAACTGAGCGAAATCCATAAGAAGAGCTTAGGGAAAGCTCCGCAAGCCGATGGCAATCGTGTCCTGTCTGGCACAATTGCGAGGCACAGAGGAGGTCATTCGGACGCTCCGCAAAGAGATAAAAGAGAGACATCGAATGAGCAAGGTCGATGATAGTGAGATCGAGAGAGAGAATGTAGAATTGAGAAGGAAGTTGGCAGCAAAGGACGGAGAGGTGGATGATGCCAAGGGGGCACACCAGTCTTGTCTAGCGCATCTGAGCAGCTTCCAAACCCAATACGATAAGGCCTATCAGGACACGCAATGTGCAGTCCTTGTAAGAGCAGAGACAGAGAAACAGGTAGAGGCATTGCAAAGCCAGTGCAGCGATCTAAAAGCAACGTTAAGAGCTCTCCATGCTGCCACCACGGAGCACAGACAAAGCTCAGTGGATCATGCAAAATGCTGGAAGCAGATTGCGGAACTACAGTCTTTGCTTTCAGTGCAAAATGGGTTTCAAAGCACCTTTGGATCCCAATTAGATGAAGAAGACGGCCTTGATTGGCAAGAACTAAACAAAACCGCGCATAGATATGTACAGGGAACATGTGCGCAAGGAAAGCCCCAAAGGAGAAAAGCACCCCAACCCCCCACAGAGCAGATAGATCAGGCACCCATGAATCCAGTAACTACCCACCGCATAGTCACATCGGACGGAGACGCGGAATTCCTTTACACCAACCCCTTAACCATGACACAATTACGGGACGCGTGCGAAAAGATCACACCGTTCCTCCCCACCTCAGACGCCCACCACTTCTTTGCGAGAGTGAAGCAGCAGGTGACCATGTACGGCCTGGATGAGCATGAGCAAGTGAAGCTCACAGTTTTAAGCTAAGACCCTTCTGTTGTAGCAGCCCTTCCCGACCCACAGAATGTAGGAGGAGGCACCCTTGCAGAGATGCACACGCCGATCCTAGATGCGATCGGTTATAACAGAGGTGACCCAGTAGAAGGCCTGAATAAGTGCAGGCAGAAGAAAACAGAACACCCCACAGTGTTTGCTGGACGCCTGTGGATCCATTATACAGCCATTTTCGGAAACTTAGACCGTGCCCATTTGTCCCCAGACAACATGGCCAAATGGACCCGCACCCTTATCTCCCATGCCACAGAGGCAGGACAAAAAGCTTGTACTAGTTATGACCACTCGGAAGAAACGCACAGCGAAAAGTGGGTTTTAAAAAGGTTGTCCTGTCCTGGGAGCAATCTGTCCACAACAAACTCGCGATTAGAAAACCCGAAGAACAGCAGGCAGAGGCAGATATTCAAGCAGTTAAAGCGCACCAGAACCCCGCATGGGTGAACAAAGGCATGAACAGCCCCCCACAGAAACCACAGGTGTGTTACAACTGTGGACAATTAGGTCACTTTGCACAAGAGTGCAATGCCCCACGAAAGCAGGCAGGCACTCTGAATAGTAACAGGACAAAGCTCATACATAGTGTAAGCACCTGTTCAGACCAGACAGACATGAACGGAACTGACTGACGGTGTTTGGGCTCCCCCACCTGGGTCAGCGACACCCTTTGGGATAGGTCCGGCTGACCAGTCGTTGCAGCGAAAATACGGGGACAGCCCATCGAATTTCTCTGGGACACAGGAGGGTCCCGCACCACAATTAATTCCTCCACCATGTTCCAAAAAGACACGTGGCCCATTACAGAGGCAATCACCCTCAGCGGCTTCACAGGCCACTCACAACAGGGACACATCACAGCCCCTGTACCCATTCAAATTGGCAACATTACAGCAAAACACCCCATAGTTTTCGTCGATCTGCCCCACACAGCAGAACACATTTTGGGCATCGATTTCATTACCTCCCACAACCTGTCATTTGAACCAGCAAATCAATGTGTCTGGAAAATGACAAAGTCAGCAAGAGCCCCCGCAACGCTCACAGTAAGTGAGTGTGCTAATAAGATTAGCGCAGTCAGCGATTTTTGTTTGACCCGATCACGATTAGCGCAGACAAATAGGTTAGGGCAGTTCTCCAGAAAAACGGGACCGCATTTGCAAGTCATAAACATGACTGCGGCAGAATGGCCAATTCGGTTCAAATAACAGGACCTGACCCTAGACCCCAGAAGCAATATGGATTTTCCCAAGAGGCAGAGGAAGAAATCTCAAAAGTTATTGATAGTTTATTAGAACAAGGCGTACTTAGATCAATAGCCTCTACTAATAATGCCCCGATTTGGCCAGTGAGAAAGCCCGATGGATCATGCTGACTGACCATCGATTACCGGGAACTCAACAAAGTCATCCCCGCAGCAGCCCCCACGGTAGCCACAAGTCCCAAGACTATGCTGAAACAGGGACTCAACTCATGATATTTTACGGTTTTGGACATCAGTAACGGATTTTGGTCCATTCCATTGTCAAAAGCGTGCCAGTACAAATTTGCCTTCACTTTTAAAGGTCAGCAGTATACGTGGACATGCCTTCCACAAGGATTCCACAACTCCCCCTCCATTTTCCATCGACAGCTGGCCAATGGTTTATCAAAATTTTCTCGCCCCGAATGTCTGGTCCAGTATGTAGACGACCTATTACTGCAGACAGACACCAAGGCAGAGCACATCGCGCTTCTGTCCGAACTCCTGGAACTCCTACAGCATTTTGGATGTAAAGTGAACCCCAAGAAGGCCCAGATTTTGGAAAACAAAGTGGTATATTTGGGAACGATTATCACACATGGCAAACGCGAGATCAAGCATAAAAGAATTGACTCGATTGTCAAATTGCCCCTTACCCAGAATGTTTCCGCCCTCCGGTCGTTTTTAGGACTGGTTGGCTACTGCCAAAACCATATTGACGGTTTCGCCACCTAAGCAGCGCCCATCTCGGAACTCCTAAAGAAAGGAGCCCCTTGGGAATGACTTCCGTGGCACACGGATGCTGTAGATGTTTTAAAGCGCGCACTACAGGTTCCAGCTTTCCCCCTATGCTATAGAGATAGCTAGCACAGACCGCTGCCTTTCGGCCGTGCTCCTCCAGGAACGGCAGAAACAGTTAAGACCCGTGGCTTATGCCTCCAGACATTTCGATCCTGTGGAGCAGGGATTTTCGGCCTGTGAAAGGCACCTGCTCGCAGTTTTCTGGGCGGTTCAGTATTTTTCCGACATAACCGGACTAAACCCCATCACAATCCGCACAGAACCCCCCCCCCCACCCAACTTTTACTAGACGCACGACTTAGGGACGGTACAGTGAGCCAGATCAGAGCAGCCAGATGGACCCTTCTTTTCCAGGGACGGGACATCACAGTGAAAAGGACCAAGACCCACACTTTCCTAGCCGACAACCTTCAGTACCCAGGCACCCCCCACGAATGTGAAATCACCTCACCGCACCACAACATAGGCCCCTTTATTGCGAAAACATCCCCAAAAAGATAAGTAGTTCACCCCCGAGCTCCCAGCACACAGACACGTGTGCACCCTTGAGAATATATGTGGATGGTCCTTCCACTATATTAAACAGGAAGCGCATTACAGGATGCGGCATCTATGTTGAGGACGCGCCCTAAAAGAAATCTCGTTAAAACTGCCAGGACACTTGAGCGCGCAGGTGGCAGAACTAGCGGCCATCGCATACATAGTAGTATACACAGATTCCTTCACCAGCCCAGCAGACATATACTCGGACAGCCTCTATGTCTGCAACAGCCTCACAGAATTCCTACCCCTGAGGAAAGCAAGAGGATTTGTTTCCGCGGACGGAAAACCCCTCCCTTCAGCCCCATTGCTCCGGCACATTTTGGACAAAGCACAGAGCACAGGACAGGATATTCGGCATTATTAAAGTCCGAAGTCACCACCGTTTCTCCCCACCTGGAAATGTAAAAGCCGACGCACTGGCCAAAGCAGGTTCCAGGCATGGATATTTTTGGACCCCCCGCCGCCACCCCCCACCCCCCCCCCCTCCCCCCGAAAGCGCCCCAGTGAATGCAGTTCAGGTCTCACAAACAAATATCGAAGATTTAGTGCAGGCCCAGAAGCAAGATAGTAATCTCAGGGAGATTATAAAAGGAACATTTCCAGCCCCATACAATAGGTTTAAAAATGCACTGACCACACATGACGGTGTGGTCCTAAAAGGCACCCTTTATGTGATTCCTGAACAGGACAGGAATCAGCTTATTTGTTTGTTCCATGATAGTCATGGGCATCAGGGAATTGACCCCACTGCAGCCCACCTCAGGCAGCTCTGTTGGTGGCCGAATTTAAAGGAAGACATCATGCACTATGTTGAAAATTGCCTTATCTGTGCCCAAAACAATCCGGATAGATATGAGAAGAAAGCTCAGCTTAGCCACACCCGCCCCATTAATGGCCCTTGGACTAACCTCCAGATTGATTTTATAGGACCATTGTCCCCTTGCAGGAATGGTCACAAGTATGTGTTAGTTGTTATAGACACTTTTACGAAATGGGTAGAAGCATTCCCATCCAGAACAAACACGGCAAAGACTACAGCTAAGATTTTAGCCCACCACATCTTTACAAGATGGGGACTCCCCCGCAGCATTGAATCCGACCAAGGTTCCCATTTTACGGGACGTGTCATGAAGAACGTCCTCACGATATTTGGCATTACCCAAAAAGTCCACATCGCATACCACCCCCAGTCAAGTGGTATCGTGGAGCGAATGAATCGGACCCTGAAAGCAACCCTCAGGAAAATGGTCCAACAAAACAGCACCACTTGGGATTCAGTCCTCTCTTTTGCACTAATGTTTTTGCGTAACACTGGTTCAACATCCACAGGATACACCCCACACACTCTCATGACCGGACGCCCCATGAAAGGCACAGAATTTTTATTAGGACTTGACTAGACCAGCCCCGAAGTGACGGCCCTCACACATGAGAACGCAGTGAAACAATTAATAGAGAATGTAAAAACGGCTTAGCTAGCAGCCGCAATAAAACTAGGCACCAGGAAGAAACAGAGCAGGCCTGTTTCGACAAGACAGTGCATGCGACTGAGTTTGATGTAGGACAGCAGGTCATGCTCTCAATTTTCAACCCCAGCACGTTCCTGTCACCGAAGTATTCGGGTCCGTACTCCATTGCAGACAAAGCAAGCCCCTCCGTTTATAAGATTAATTACCCCAATGGGAAGACCGCATGGTTTCATATTAACCAGCTCAAGGCATATGGCTCGCAATCTAACCACGCACACCACGTCATGCTCGACGCAGCAGAACACGCCCCGCCCACAGCCAACGTATCCCTACCCTCCCCAACACGTCCACCTAATCCACAGACTCGACCTCGATTCCACCCCCGAACTCTAGACTCCGCCCCGGAATGCCCACAGACTGCAGCATCAGCGACAGCGACTGTGACACAGACGATAGCCACAGCACGCCTCCCTACTATCCCCATGCACCAGGCCATACACACCCAGCGAATCTGAACATGATTCGAGTGATCCCTTCCTGATCACATTCCTTAACAAACCTCACCAAAGACCACCGCCCTACGATGCCGACCCCGACTCCATCTCCACAGAATTAGACACGACTATTTGGCACCGTGATAATTCACACAGGCTTGTCCGAAACGATGAGATGGACCCTGAGTCACACCATGCAGCTTTCGCAACCCTCATCCATTCAAGAGTATGGCATCCGGGAGAAGATGATGACATTGAGTCTGACTCCCAAAACAAAAACCCCTTTGCGACCCTGTTCACAACTGATGAGGTGTCCAGATGATGTTTTAAAAGGAACCGCTTGGGAGAAACGGTGTCCTTTCTGATGGAACCTGCACCATTTGCGTTGCATGTTTGTTCGTTAATGTTAACGTTACGTGTTGTTTGTAAACTCGGAAGTTTCACAGCCCCACGCCACCATTCCTTTAACGCCCCCTGGCTGTTAATGGAACACGTTTGCCCCAGACAATAGTTCAGAGGAACTAGTCTGTTGACAGAAAATGGTTAAAGGTACAAGTTTGTCCCAGACAATAGTTCAGAGGAACTAGTCTGTCGACAGAACCCGACTCACAGTTGCTCTCCTAATTCGAGAGGCAGCCCCCCACGACGACCACATTCTTACCCATCTTGCCGGTTGCTCAGGCAGTGGAGAAACGGCATTAGTCCCCGCCCTGCCTGAGGACCCCCCTCTGGTCAGCTACGCTCGGGTAGAGCATATACGGCATTGATCACCGTCCTACCCGGGGATTCCATCCAAATCTTACCCGCTGCGGCTCATACGCACCCTATTTTGGCTCGTTGCGTTCAAAATTCTTTTGTTCGGTTTTGGCAACCTTTCAGTTGCTTCCCTATGCTATTTACATCCTCAAACACGGGGATGGTAAATCACACAGGCTGCGAGACGGCACGCAGTACAGCAGTATTTTCTGAGATGCCTAGTCCAAATATTCGGGTTTTTTTTTAAAATGAGGGGGTCACACATGGTGACCAATTATAAAGGGAAATTGGCACTAAAAGACAGACATGCTAAGGTACAAGATATTAAACAAAATAGTAACAGAATCCATGCTTGATCCACAGAATTCCAGAAGCTCCAGGAAGAGAGAAGAGACGAAAAGGAAGAGAAGAGAAGAGAGAAGAGAACAATGAAGACGTCATACGTGTTTTTCGTTATCATTATAATTTGTACTCGGTTACGCGTGAACGCGAACACCCTGACCCCAACCCCCCCTGGCCGTCAATGATTCACTTCCCCATAGCACCCAGAGCCCTGTGACAAGTAACAACACACCATCATGGTGTGATAGGTTTATAACGTCGTACTCCCTTTCATATGTAATTGAATCCCTTTTAGCATTGGCGATATTCTGCAGCATCGTGCAGACTATCCGCAGGAGAAAATGGCGAAGAAGAGCCTACTGCTCTCGCACCCCGGTATACAGGATAAGATCCCCTATTTTCGGTTTTCACCAGGTCCCCGAACCCCTTGATCTACAATAAAGGACATTCGTTTTGCGTCATTTGTGAATAAAGAAATGTGTCTCATTTGCAACTGAAAGATTGTACAACTCTGTGCTTGACCGCCAAGGCAGAGGGAAATGTGAATACAAAGAACAAAGAACAAAGAAATGTACAGCACGGGAACAGGCCCTTCGGCCCTCCAAGCCCGTGCCGACCATGCTGCCCGACTAAACTACAATCTTCTACACTTCCTGGGTCCGTATCCCTCTATTCCCATCCTATTCATGTATTTGTCAAGATGCCCCTTAAATGTCACTATTGTCCCTGCTTCCACCACCTCCTCCGGTAACGAGTTCCAGGCACCACCTACCCTCTGTGTAAAAAACTTGCCTCGTACATCTACTCTAAACCTTGCCCCTCTCACCTTAAACCTATGACCCCTAGTAATTGACCCCACTACCCCGGGGAAAAGCCTCTGACTATCCACTCTGTCTATGCCCCTCATAATTTTGTAGACCTCTATCAGGTCGCCCCTCAACCTCCTTCGTTCCAGTGAGAACAAACCGAGTTTATTCAACCGCTCCTCATAGCTAATGCCCTCCATACCAGGCAACATTCTGGTAAATCTCTTCTGCACCCTCTCTAAAGCCTCCACATCCTTCTGGTAGTGTGGCGACCAGAATTGAACACTATACTCCAAGTGTGGCCTAATGAATGCTGCTATTATTTTTGTATTGTTAGGAAGTTAGTATGATTGGATGTTTAAGTGAGTGTAGTTTATGGAAGATAGTTAGAGGTACCGTTTTTTTCTATGTCGTACTGCATGCCCCTGTTGTAACATAGCGCCACTTAGAATTGTCAGTTAGAATTTTCTTGCATAGTTATGGTCAGTGTAGAGGCCATGGAAGAGTGCTCGCTGGGTCAGGGAGTGAAGACGATGCAGTTATGTGATCCTTCATGCTTCGCGTTAGGGATCACAAGGAGGGTGTGTAGCCACCTGGGTTGGCCACTTCTCGACTTTAAAATGGAGATCCGCTAAGAATGCAGGGAAATTCAGTCAAACACAGGAAAAACAAGCAGGTGCAAAGTTTCCTGTATATCAGAACTTGCAGGAACCCAGACAGCACTGAAACTAACAACCATCTACATATTAATGAGCGATCCCCGGGAACAATTGGAAACAGTTAAGGTAAACAAGGCCAAGCCAGACTCCTCAGCGCCAGCAGGAGCCAAGACAAAGGAAGGCCAACGGACACTTAGGAACCGCCCAGCGATCAGGGAACAGCTCCAGTATTGGAGAAATCGATCCAAGTGATCAGAACTTAGTCCAATCACTTGGAACCAGGTACGGGGTCCGCCCAAAAGGGCGCTTAGCCCCTGGGCACTTTAAAATAGAGTCCCCAAGTTCAATTCGTCCTTCTTGGCAGGGTCTCTGAGCAGCTTGAAACAACCCTTGACCGTAACCTGCCTAGTAGCTGCACCAACCAAGTAAGTCTCCAGTCAACGCACGCTACGAAATAGGCGCTCCTAGCTACCAGTCTATACCAGCTTTGAAGCCTGCAGACTCAGAATCGGACAAAAGACCATTTGTTCCGCTGACCTGGTGGGCCAGTTCCAAAGCTAAGTATAGGCCTTTTAGTGTTAGAGACAGTCTAGTAAGTAGAGTTTTATTCGTGAGTAGTGATTGACTGTGTCTAATAAATGTGTTGTGATTTGAAACTTACTAACTGGTGTATTGAGTTATTGATCAGCACTTGAACTTGAACCTCGTGGTGGTATCATAAAGATATCTGGTGACTCTAGAGCAAAGGTTATAAAACAGAGCAAATTAAGTAAAGACACAATGAGCAACATTTACTAACCACTCCGGTGGGACAACCAAAAGTTAGCAACAATACATGGCACAGGTAATAATCAAGAGATTACAACCTTTGAGATTCTGTTTTTTAATTTTGTGTTTAGTTTCTCATTCTGACTCTGCAGAACCGTGTTTGTAGCTCTATGTATGATGTCGGCAACCACATGGACCATAGAACTGGATCTTACCCCTCCCAATGCTGGTTCTTCTCCAGCCCTGAGCAGATGACCCAGACCCTGACATCAGGCAGGCAACACAACTGTCTAGACTCTTGCTTTGCTGCATAAAACACTGTCAATCCTCCTTGCTATACTGTCCTACTAACACTACATTCTGTTTTGCTTTCCCCACTTGAATAGCTTCCTGTACTGAGGTGCTGTCATCATCCACCTTTCATCTCCCACTCTCATCCAAACAAGCTGAGAGAACTTCAAATCTATTGGACAACTGCAAAGGTTGAGTCTCCCACAATCCTGCTCTCTGGGCCCCTCACCTCCCTCTCTCGCAGTCACACCCTCCTGTTGTTGACCACTGACGAAGTCAGATGACACTATCCTGAGTGGTGTGACTGCCTCCTGGTACAAAGCATCCAGGTAAGCTGCCCCCTTTCTGCAGTGTCTCAGCATCTGCAATGTCTCAGTTGAGCCAAAGCTCCTTGAGCCACAAGCACTTAATGCAGATGTGTTTGTCCTGGATCACGCTGGCGTCGAGGAGCTCTCACATGCAACCTTGACACATCACCTCTTCCGAATGTGTTTTCATTAATTAATTAATTATATTATTCACTTATTTATTTTCCTTTTTTATATAGTGTTACGCTTGCCTAAACCACAGTGTGTCTTAGCCCATATGCGGTGGACAATAGACTGTTTCATACAATGATTCAATAGTTATTCACTATCACACAATTGTTACTATTAATTGATCACACACACATACTTAAGTCAAACTACAAAGCTTTTATGCACATGATGTTAACTTAACTTCAGAGTGGCTAGCAAGTCCCAGACAGATATTGGCCGTTATCTGTATCTTGAATCTTGTAGCCCTCAATGTTCAGTCCTTGGTCTGGTCTGTTCCTGGCTCAGGTCTTCCTTCAGTTGGGTGATGGTCTCCTTCATCAGCCGGTGGAAGTCACCGTTGTTGGTTACTGCTGCAGCAGAGATTCTAAAGTTGTGCCGCACCTTTTAAACCTGCTTGAATTTCATCCCCTTTGATGGGTGGTCTCTGGATTATTTGTAAATCAATTGATCAGGGCTTGACCAGCCTGATTGATCAAGTCCAATCGGGGGTTACCACATCAATTTTGGGGTGGGTACTCAATGGTCATGCCTGGAAGTGTTGGATGCATGTAGGCTTTCCAAATAAGGAATATAGGTGCTGCTGTGTCTGATAAACAAGTGTGAATGACAGGACACTTCTATTGTTCCTGGGATGGCCATTTGCTTCTGTGAGTCACATCAACCTGTGAAATCTTTTGAAGTCTGCAAAACCTTTTGCTGCAACCTTTTTGACCTGCTCTGCAGTTTGCTTGTCCATAAAACCTGACCACTGTTCCCAGCATCCCTTGCTGGACACCAATTTTGGTGGCCGCAATAGTTTATTCAATTTACCATCACGTTGTATATTATTTCAAACCACAGGACTGGAATAGACCTTAACCACTTACCAGATAATTACCAAACAGCTACTGTAATAGAGTAAAAACAAATTCCCACAGGGTGAAACAGGCTGAAGAAGTAAATGAAAGGAACACTTCCTTCCTCCCCTCACCAAGCTTCCAGTTATGCACCCAGTTTCAAGGCTGCACTCGTTATTATTGATCTAGTTCTGAGAACACATCATGGGAATGGTTAGTTGGAGAATTCGGATGTTATGTTTCTCTCAACTGATATAAAAAATAAAGGATAAATTCAGCAAAGCTCACTGAATGGGAGCACGTCCCTTTGATCCGAAATAAGTGTTCTTAACATTCTAGTTTTCTTCTCTTGTGCAGAATTCTTTGCGCCCTTGAAATTGTCTGCCCGTGTTATTCTCTATTCTCCAATTATTGTTTTTTTTTAGTCTGACTTAATCTTCTAATTGTATATCTGTTGACTCTGTTTTTCAGTCTTAAACTTGTGCTCAAGCTATGTGTGGTGGCTCGAGACAATATGCTCCAGTAACTTCCAGTTGACTTCCAGTAACAACTGATGCACTATCAATTACCACAAAGACGAGTATAGAGGAATAATCAAGGCTTTATTGAGCAAAGGTGTTGTGCCTCCTGTAGCTGCCACCAGAATGGCTGCAACACCGGCGAGAGCACACATTTATACGCCACCTACTGGGCGGAGCCAGCAGGCAGGGATTTACCCATGTACCTCTATTATACGTGCCTTACCATAATACATATAATACTGCTCGTGGCGACTACCACATTCACCCCCTGTTAAAAAAAAAAAGAGTCCGGCAGGGGGGTGGAAAAAAGAATTACAAGTTCAGCCTGTCGAGGGCCTTGACCCTCCTCTGTGATCGCCTCGGTCCTGGTGGTGATGTGGGTACCGACTTGGTCACCTGTGATTCCGGGAGCGTGTTGTCCTCGTCTTCGTCACCCGCGAGTGGACAATGGGAGGACGGATTCTCCTGGGGCGGGGGCTGCGGTGAGGTTTGCTGGGGGGAGGGTGAGTGGTGCAGGGGTGAATGGGGGAACCGGAGGGGCGGGGCGTTGTCAGGTCGGGGGCCGTGGGTGGGGATCCAGCGGGTGCCAGGTCCCGGAGGGAGACTGGCGCCCGTCGGGTTGTGCCAAGTAGGCGTACTGTGGGTTCGCGTGTATCCTGGGGAAGGCCAAGAGACGTTCATGAGGGGTCTCGTTAGTCGCGGTGCAGAGGAGCGATCGGATGGAGTGGAGCACATCGGAGAGGACCTCCTGTCAGCGGGAGACCGGGAGACTTTTAGACCGCAGGGCCAGCAGGACGGCCTTCCAGACCGTCCCGTTCTCCCTCTCCACTTGTCCGTTTCCACCGGCTGGTTTTCCTGCTCGAGGCGATGCCCTTGCTGAGCAGAAACTGACACAGCTTATCCCTCATAAAAGAGGATCCCCAATCGCTGTGGATGTAGGTGGGGAAACCGAACAGTGTGAAGATGCTGTGAAGGGCTTTCATGACCGTGGCAGAAGTCATATCGGGGCATGGGATGGCGAAAGGGAACCGGGAGTACTCATCGACCACGTTCAGAAAGTACGTGTTGCAGTCGGTGGGGAGGAGTCCTTTGAAGTCCATGCTGAGGCATTCAAAGGGACGGGAGGCCTTCACCAGGTGCGCTCGATCTGGCCGGCAGAAGTGCGGCTTGCACTCCGCGCAGACCTGGCAGTCTCTGATGACAGTCCTGATCTCCTCAATGGAGTCGGGCAGGTTGCAGGCCTTGATGAAATGGAAGAACCGGGTGACTCCCGGGTGGCAGAGGTCATAGTGGAGAGCCCGGAGTTGGTCCACTTGTGCGCTGGCACATGTACCGCGGGATAGGTATCAGGGGGTTCGTTGAGCTTCCCCGAGCAATACAAAATCTCATAATTATAGGTTGAGAGCTCGAACCTCCACCTCAAGATCTTGTCTTTTTTGATCTTGCCCCGCTGTGTATTATTGAACATGAAGGCAACCGACCGTTGGTCAGTGAGGAGAGTGAATCTCCTGCCGGCCAGGTAATGCCTCCAATGTCGCACAGCTTCCACAATGGCTTGCGCCTCCTTTTCGACAGAAGAGTGCCGAACTTCGGAGGCATGGAGGGTGTGGGAAAAGAAGGCCACGGGCCTGCCCGCCTGGTTGAGGGTGGCGGCCAGAGCTAGGTCCGATGCATCGTTCTCGACCTGAAAGGGGAGGGTCTCGTCGACCACATGCATCGTGACCTTGGCGATGTCTGCTTTGATGTGGTTGAAGGCCTGGCGAGCCTCAGCCGTCAGGGGAAAAACTGTGGACTGAATGAGTGGGCGGGCCTTGTCCGCATAATTAGGGACCCACTGGGCATAGTGGGAGAAAATCCCCAGGCATTGTTTCAGGGCCTTGGAGTAGTGGGGGAGGGGTAGTTCCATGAGGGGGCGCATGCGGTCGGGGTCGGGCCCTAGAACCCCTTTTCCACGACATAGCCAAGGATGGCTAAGTGGTTGGTGCGGAACACGCATTTCTCCTTATTGTATGTGAGGTTAAGGAGTTTGGCGGTCTGGGGGAATTTTTGGAGGTTAGCGTCGTGGTCCTGCTGATCATGGCCGCAGATGGTGACGTTATCTAGGTACGGGAAAGTGGCCCGCAGTCCATAACAGTCAACCATTCGGTCCATCTCACGTTGGAAGACCGAGACCCCATTAGTGACGCCGAAGGGAACCCTAAGGAAGTGATAGAGGCGGCCATCTGCTTTGAACGCAGTCTATTGGTGGTCCTCCGGGTGGATGTGAAGCTGATGGTAGGTGGACTTCAGGTTCACTGTGGAAAAGAGTCGATACTGTGCAATCTGATTGACCATGTCAGATATACGTGGGAGGGGGTACGCGTTGAGCTGTGTGTACCGATTGATGGTCTGACTGTAGTCAATGACCATCCTGTGCTTCTCCCCAGTCTTTACTACTACCACTTGAGCTCTCCAGGGGCTGTTGCTGGCCTCAATGACCCCTTCACGCTGAAGCCATTGGACCTCCGACCTGATGAAGGTCCTGTCCTGGGCACTGTCCCGTCTGCTCCTGGTGGCGACGGGTTTGTAATCCGGGGTGAGGTTCGCAAACAAGGAAGGTGGACCAAGCTTAAGGGTCATGAGGCCGCATATGGTGAGGGGGGGGTAGGGCCCTGCCGAATTTTAAGGTTAAGCTTTGGAGTTGGCACTGGAAGTCCAGGCCGAGTAACAGGGCAGCGCAGAGGTGGGGGAGGACGTAGAGCCGAAAGTTGCTAAACTCTACGCCTTGGACGGTGAGGGTCGCATGCAGTATCCCCGGATTTCCAAGGAATGGGATCCGGAGGCCTAGGAGATTTTCTGGGTAACGGGGTGTACCACGAGGGAGCAGCGCCTTACCGTCTTGGCGTGGATGAAGCTCTCTGTGCTCCCGGAGTCAAAAAGGCAGATCGTCTCGTGCCCATCGATTTTCACCGTCGTTGTTGATGTCGCGAGGTTGCGGGGCCGGGACTGATCCAAGGTGATCGAGGCGAGCTGCGGCAGATGCTGGGAGGTCCCGGGCTGGTCAGCGGTGGTGGAGGTAGCGGCAGGCGATGAACGGCCAGACGAGCAGGGGTCCTGAGGCACGTCCAAAATGGCACTGAATATGGCGGCGCCCACGGGGCGCATGTGGCTTGTGAGGAGGAAAATGGCAGTGCCCTTGGGTCGCACGTGGGGGGTGCAGGAACGTCGGGTCTGGAAGCAGCGAAGACCGACCGGGCCTGGCAAACAGAAACAAAGTGTCCCTTCTTTCCACAGCCGTTGCAGGTCGCGCTCCGCGTCAGGCAGCGCTGCCGGGGGTGTTTGTTCTGCCCGCAAAAATAGCACTTGGGCCCCCCAGGGTTGGCTGGCTGCCGTGCGGCGCAGGCTTGCGGTGAGCTAGAGTCTGCAGCTGGTCGGGCCAACGATGCCCATGAGGGTGCCGCACGGTCGGGGGCGTACGACTGGAAGTTACGGGAGACCACTTCTAACGAGTTCGCGAGCTGCCTAGTTCCCGCAAGATCAAGGTACCCTCTTCCATAGGCGCTGGCGGGCGTACGCAGACCTCATGCCCGTAACAAAGGCGTCTCAGATTAAATGTTCTGTGTGCTGGACTGCCGAAACTGCCTGGCAGTCACAATTTCTCCCCAGGCTGTGCAGTGCACGCCGGAAATTGTCCAGAGACTCACCGGGGAGTTGCTGTCTCGCGGACAGGAGGTGCCTGGCGTATAGTTGGTTGACTGGCCGAACGTAATGTCCCTTCAGGAGCTCCATCGCTTCGGAATAAGTGGGTGCATCCCGGATGAGAGGGAAAATGTCAAGGCTCACCCGTGAATAAAGGACTTGGAGCTTCTGCGCGTCCGAGGGTTCCTCAGCGGATGTTCGGAGGTAGCTTTCGAAGCAGGCTAGCCAGTGGTCAAAAGCGGACGTCGCGTTGGCTGCTTGAGCGCTCAGCTGCAGGCGATCAGGTTTGATGCGAAGATCCATCGTTTAAAAAATCTTTGCTCAATAAATTGATGCACTATCAATTACCACAAAGACGAGAGTAGTGGAATAACCAAGGCTTTATTGAGCAAAGATGTTGTGCCTCCTGTAGCTGCCACCAGAATGGCTGCAGCACCAGCGAGCACACACATTTATACGCCGCCTACTGGGTGGAACCAGCAGGCAGGGACTTACCCATGTACCTCTATTATACATGTCTTACCGTAATACATGTAATACTGCTAGTGGTGACTATCACAACAGCTGAAGGGGATTTATTTTCAGGAGGGAAAGACAACTACACACAGGCACAGAGCAACTACACACAGGCACAGAGCAATTACACACAGGCACAGAGCAACTATACACAGGCACAGAGCAACGACACACGGGCACAGAGCAACTACACATGGGCACAGAGCAACTACACATGGGCACAGAGCAACTACACATGGGCACAGAGCAACTACACACAGGCGCAGATAATTACACACAGGCACAGAGCAATTACACAGGCACAGAGAAACAGCACACGGGCACAGAGCAACTGCACACAGGCACAGAGAAACTACACACGGGCACAGAGCAACTAAACATGGGCACAGAGCAACTACACACGGGCACAGAGCAACTACACATGGGCACAGAGCAACTACACATGGGCACAGAGCAACTACACATGGGCACAGAGCAACTACACATTGGCACAGAGCAACTACACACAGGCACAGAGCAACTACACATGGGCACAGAGCAACTACACATGGGCACAGAGCAACTACACATGGGCACAGAGCAACTACACACAGGCGCAGATAATTACACACAGGCACAGAGCAATTACACAGGCACAGAGAAACAGCACACGGGCACAGAGCAACTGCACACAGGCACAGAGAAACTACACACGGGCACAGAGCAACTAAACATGGGCACAGAGCAACTACACACGGGCACAGAGCAACTACACATGGGCACAGAGCAACTACACATGGGCACAGAGCAACTACACATGGGCACAGAGCAACTACACATTGGCACAGAGCAACTACACACAGGCACAGAGCAACTACACATGGGCACAGAGCAACTACACATTGGCACAGAGCAACTACACACAGGCACAGAGAAACTACACACGGGCACAGAGCAACTACACATGGGCACAGAGCAACTACACATGGGCACAGAGCAATTACACACAGGCACAGAGAAACTACACACGAGCACAGAGCAACTACACATGGGCATAGAGCAACTACACACAGGCACAGAGCAATTACACACAGGCACAGAGCAACTACACATGGGCACAGAGCAACTACACATGGGCATAGAGCAACTACACACAGGCACAGAGCAATTACACACAGGCACAGAGCAATTACACAGGCACAGATAAACAACACACGGGCACAGAGCAATTACACACAGGCACAGAGCAACTACACACGGGAACAGAGCAACTACACACAGGCACAGAGAAACTACACACGGGCACAGAGCAACTACACATGGGCACAGAGCAACTACACACGGGCACAGAGCAACTACACATGGGCACAGAGCAACTACACACAGGCAATTACACACAGGCACAGAGCAACTACACATGGGTATAGAGCAACTACACATGGGCACAGAGCAATTACACACAGGCACAGAGCAACTACACATGGGCACAGAGCAACTACACATGGGCACAGAGCAATTACACACAGGCACAGAGCAACTACACACAGGCACAGAGCAACTACACACAGGCACAGAGCAACTACACATGGGCACAGAGCAACTACACACGGGCACAGAGCAACTACACATGGGCACAGAGCAATTACACACAGGCAATTACACACAGGCACAGAGCAACTACACATGGGTATAGAGCAACTACACATGGGCACAGAGCAACTACACATGGGCACAGAGCAACTACACACGGGCACAGTGCAACTACACATGGGCACAGAGCAACTACACATGGGCACAGAGCAACTACACACAGGCAATTACACACAGGCACAGAGCAACTACACATGGGTATAGAGCAACTACACATGGGCATAGAGCAACTACACACAGGCACAGAGCAATTACACACAGGCACAGAGCAATTACACAGGCACAGAGAAACAACACACGGGCACAGAGCAATTACACACAGGCACAGAGCAACTACACACGGGCACAGAGCAACTACACACAGGCACAGAGAAACTACACACGGGCACAGAGCAACTACACATGGGCACAGAGCAACTACACACGGGCACAGAGCAACTACACATGGGCACAGAGCAACTACACATGGGCACAGAGCAACTACACATGGGCACAGAGCAACTACACATGGGCACAGAGCAACTACACATGGGCACAGAGCAACTACACATAGGCAATTACACACAGGCACAGAGCAACTACACATGGGTATAGAGCAACTACACATGGGCACAGAGCAATTACACACAGGCACAGAGCAACTACACATGGGCACAGAGCAACTACACATGGGCATAGAGCAACTACACATGGGCACAGAGCAATTACACACAGGCACAGAGCAACTACACATGGGCACAGAGCAACTACACACAGGCACAGAGCAACTACACATGGGCACAGAGCAACTACACATGGGCATAGAGCAACTACACATGGGCACAGAGCAATTACACACAGGCACAGAGCAACTACATTCATGCACAGGACAATGCTCAATGGGCCTTTACTCTCCACCTCTGGTGTTCACACTGCCCCTGCTCCCAGGGCCACACACTTTCTCTCTATTGGTTGGGGTTCGCATCCTCCTGCGCAATTGGTCCCGAGCCAGTTACGTAGGCCACAAAACCCCCTGCCCTTAAAGAGGCCAAAGTACCATACCCCTTCCTTCGTAAGTCCCTTAATATATTTTGCAAGTAAGATATATACAGATGCTACATACAAGGTCAAGAGTCAGTCTCCTTAGACCCCAGCCAGCCCCTCCATATCTGAGCTAGTATTTCTGTCAGCAGAAGGCGGCGGTTCATGTGACCACCTCCTCGGTAGGGCTGCTCACCTCGCCAGCTGCCCTCTGGCCTGCTAGTGGGGTTGACTCTAAAATTACCACTCTCTCCCCTCTGGAACAGCCAGAGGAGTGCTGGCGGTAGTAGTTGTACCCATCTGATCTGGAATGGATGTTACCATCACCCGGCTCCCAACATGATAGACATGCTTCTGCACTGACCTGCCATTGACGTTGACCACATACAGTACAGGTCCCAACTGGGACACAAGCCAAATGGCTAACCAGAGTGGTCCAGTGGTGATATTCCAAACTAGAACCAGGTCCCCCACCTAGAATTGACGAATGTTATACAAAATAGTTACTTTAAAGATATTAGTTACTGTAATGTAGATATAGGCCGGTCTAATTCATGGTATTTCACAGACAAAGGATTTCAGAGAGCATGGCAAAGGAGGGGGGGGGGAGGTGTTTAGAGTATGAGGAGAAAAGGATACAGGGTAATAAGAGGCCAGGGGAAGGGATGAGAAGTGAGCCAATTAGGATGTATGGCCAGGTCAGGAGGGGTATAGGATGACCTATGGGAATCGTGTATGTGAAACCTGATGCCATTTGAATGTGTTGGTAGAGATTTCTTTGTTCTACAGAATCACTCGATTCTGGAGACCCAGGAGGCAGCTTGCGTCCTGGGTTTTTGTGAAACGAGTCAGACTTGCAAGTCAAATAAAAATAACTAATGCTATGCCTACAAATCCATCTCGAGTTTTATTGAGGCCAGACTGACGGGTAAAGAATTTATTAATTCTCATTTGGTGCCGGAAACCCGGGATTTCTCAAGACGGTTCTGACCAACCGCGAAATCAGAATTAGACTGATTTTGGACAAGGAGAGTGGAAAAGGACCCACAATGTATAGCTGGAAAACGACAGCGCATTGATTTTCCCCCTCTTCTTATGGTCTGATTCGTCTGGTCACTCGCGGTTGGTACGGAAAGATCGTCTCGACGAAATCAAAGGTCAGTCTGGGAATTAGAAATTTAACAGATGGGATTTCATAATTGATGATTCAGTTTTGGGTTAGGATTTGGAATTAATGGGACATCAAAAAAGATGGTTTAATTCCATGTGTGAGTTATGATTCGGTTTTGGGTAAGGTTTTGGAATTAATGGGACATCAAAAAAGATGGTTTAATTCCATGTGTGAGTGTTTTTGAGAACTAACGGGACCTCAGGAAGAAGGTTTAGTTCAATGAGTGTTTTTAAGTCTATAGTTGAGTAAGCTAAAATTGTATCCTTGGACTGTAGTAGCGAGAAACGATAAATTTTAAAACAAACTGGATGCTGCATGTTAGTTAAAGCAGAAGTCTCTCAAAGGGTTAACAGCAGCTTGAGAAAACAGGCAGCTTGTGGTGTAATTGGATACCTTTCTTTCGAGTCAGTGAAACTCCAGCAAAGTTACGTTTTGAATTAATTAAAGGAAACCAGTGAGTTTCTCCACCTCTTTGATAAAAGTTTATTATTTTCGCAAGCAATTGATTGAAATTGCCAGAATCTTAAGTTTTAATTACTTGAAATAATGTTTATCTCATTTTACTTGTGAATTCATAGAAATTTAAAGAAACTCACTGACACCATTTTTAATAAGTGTAAATCTGGAGATGACAGTTGACTTTGCTCCGGTATAAATCACCGCAGCTAACTGCTCTCTCATTGATAGCAGCCAACATTTTTGTGAATGTAAGAAAAACTTGTTAAAAGAAAAATTGTTACGATAAAGAATTAATTAAGTTGTAAAAGTTATACAAGTTTGTGTTAAGCAAATCGTAAATTTAGTTCTGAGTTGAGATCAGAGCTAAGCTTGCAGGTTGCAGTAATTCAATTTACATTTTCAAACATTTGAAGTTTTAAAAGAACACTGTTAAAACCTTTTCAATCATTTTGCCAAGTAGCAAAAATTGCCGTTGGTTATAAATAGGCAAAAAAAATTTTTTTTAAATAATAATAATTGAAAAAAGAGAGCCAAAGTATGAAAGCTAAAGAGTTAATTAGATTATGGAGACAATATTGTCAACATGAGAGGGATAAGATCATGTTATTAAGTTGGCAAGAAAATGCCCTTAAAATGGGGATTCCAATTAGTGAAGAGGGTAAAAAAGAAAATGCTAGACATCTTGAAAACGGAGTGTGCATTCAAAAAAACGCACAAGTAAAGAGAGGGTGGGGGGAAAAAAACAGTGGGCTACGTAGTTCAATGGTTGGCCTTGCATTGACAGAGACAGAGGATGAAGATTTTGAAAATTTGACAAGGTCGGCTAGGGTTCCGACTGCACCAGTAGCATTGTCTGCACTCATTCCGGAACCACCAGAGTATCATAATTTATATCCAGTCACTGCTCCCCAGATTCAATCATGCCAGCCTCTCCAGCCACTTCGGTTGATAGCGTGGGTCCTATTTTACCATCTTCACTGTCTGCGAGAGAAGGGGAGCTCTGTTCCACAAGCCCAGTTAGCTCGAGGACCCGATCTCGGACAGCGAGAGAAGGGCCAGATCCTATCCAGAAACAATCACGAATACCACCTAAATCCCTTCAGACCGATATAGGAGGACAAAAAAAGTACGAGAACAAAGGAAGAGGATAGGGATGGTTCTGAGGAGCTGAAGCTCCCTCTAGTGACAGGGAAGGACGTCAAAGTCTTGGAAGAGCCAGAGGAATCAGCTAGAGCGCCCCCTAGTGAGACACTGAGACAGTTGCCGATTAGGAAAATACCAAACCCTGACGTTGTGACGGCGGCGGCCCAGCCCACGATAGACGTTTATTTCCCATGGAGACCCAGTGAGATGATAGCTATTATGGCTGCAATCCCAGACAGCAAGAAATCTCCTGCTGCTTTCGTGGATCATCTGAGAACTACCATCTCAGTTTATCAAGCTGATTCTAGGGACCTCTGGGCCCTCGTCCAGCAGGTTTTAACCCCAGCAGAGTACTGCAATCATCTCAATCACTTGAATTATGCTAGCCACGCCGCACTCCAGCAAGCCCATGCGTTGGACGATGATAGGCGGACACAAATCCTGAATGCGTTGAATAACACATTTCAAAAGCCCATAAACATTTCTGCTATCTTAGATCTCAAACCTAAAAAGACTGAAGAGCCAGACAAATTTCTGGAACGTTTTAATGAAATCTACCATGGGCAGTCAGGCGACTTGCCATATCAAAAAGGTCAGAATTCCCCTCATTATTGTGCTATGTTAATGCATTGCCTACCACCTTCCGTGGCTACTGCCGTGAAATGTAATAACATGAATTGGACAGAGAACGACCCTTCTCAAATGGCCAGGGCAGTCAGATTTTATTGGAATGAGGGTGTAGGCCAGGAAGGAGGCTCAGTTACAAAGATTAAGACTGAGTATGTAATGAAAATGGATGATCTGAGACCCCAACCAGCGGCAGATATAGAGGGAACAATGCATGTTTTAATTGTGGCCGTACAGATCACTGGCAACAGGAATGCCTCTTTAAAAGACGGGCAGCAGAAGGAAACTACCCGACCCAAAAGAAGGGGGACCCACCAAGGGGAGGACAGACTAGGTACACCGACTTCTCCCAGGCAAACCCTTTCCCAACACAAAATTGACAAGCTAATTTAGTCATAAGGACTCTCCAATCGGACAGGGAACCTATTATCTCTCTGCAGACAGGAGATCAACATTACCCATTTGTAATCGACACTGGAGCAGCCATGTCTTCAGTGTAATCAGAACTTCGACCACTCGCAGCATTTGTCGGGGTTCCAAGGACAGGTGTGTGAGTATCCTATTTCTCAACCTGTGACAGTCACTTATGAAAATAAGTCTGCGGATCATCAGTTTGTAGTGACTACTGGATTGGACTGTAACTTGTTGGCCCGAGATTTACTGTGTATCTTCCAGTTACAGCTAGAGTGCGGAGACGAAGGGGTAACGGTTCAATCATGGAGGATGAGACAACAGTGCCATATTTCTATCACTCCCCAGTGGTGGACGTTAGACACTGAACATTCACTGCATCACGTTACCCTGGCCTATGACAGAACCGGACAAAACAGGGAGTTGGAGAACAAATACCGGCCGTTAACTGGGACCGAATGGCCAGTCAAGGTTACAGCCACAGTCACGGGAAAAGAAGGTACAGCCGATTTTGTTACAATACCACCACATTTATGGCCACAGTCAGCTTCGGTAAGCCCTCATATTACACGTCAGGTCCACGACCAGTACCATGCCAGGGATCTGGGACCTATGGTAAGGAGGGCAGTGGATCATTCAGATCCAACAGAGTACGCACTTCAAGTCATCGGTGTTTAATCTGTCAGCAATATAACACCGGCAAAGGTATCCCTTGTGGTATGGGGCAAACCCCGTTGCCCAATGGTCCCTTTGAGACGCTCCAAATGGATTACATTGAGTTAGAAAGGTGTCAATGTTATACATATGTTTTGGTCATTGTGGATGAGTTCAGCAGATGGGTTGAGGCGTATCCAACTATCGATAATAAAGCTGCTACTGTGGTTAAAGTTCTGATGCGGGAAATCATTCCCCGGTACCGTATACCAGCTCAGTTCAGTTCTGATAATGGGCCTCATTTTCTTGGACAGATTGACCTGCCTCCCTACCCCAGTGCTATTTTACAGGTGTGGAGCATGATGGGGTGGCTACGCACCGCCTGTGTGATCTTCGGCCTCACCTCACTTGGAGTGACATCGGCGACGGACATGGAAAAGGGAAATATTATCTACATTTGTAACCTCAACCAAACTACAAGGACATTTTGTTTATGCAGAGGTGATCTTCAATGCCCCCATATACGAGGGCATGGTATCGACTCATGGAAGGTCATCAAATTAACGGACAATGCAGGACTCATGAAGCAATTGCACCAGTCCCGGCGATGGGAAGGGAACATTGCATAGACATTGCCTTGTTTTTGGAGTGCATGTAAATTTGATTTTGGATGTGTTAAGATTGGTGCCACAAAGGTAAAGTCACACCGTGCGGAGAGAGTAGGAAGGGGTTGTGAGAGAGAGAGAGAGAGAGAGAGGGGGACTAGAAAGAGGATGGGGCGTGTAAGGAGGGGAGTACAACTAGAACGTAGATTATCAGGAGATACACTTAATTCATCTAGGGCCCAGAATGAGGAAAACCCGGGTAGTATGAATCTCTTCTACCAGATTTACCACCGCTTGTATGGCCAGGGACAGGTTGTCTGCTACCCGAACCCCGCAGCGGTGTCTAGGTTATTTTCTGTTTCACCACTTTGGGGCACCCCCCCCCCCAAACGGTGGTTCATTGTCAGCGGCCCAAGCCACCGCCCGAGCAAGTCACTCTTCCTTACGATCCGGGTTCAGCACCACCGGCTATTTGCCTTCCCCTTCCTCGGGATAATTCCCATTCACAGTGTGGTAGGCTGCAACGGTGGAGGGCGTACATACCTAGCCATTTCACTCCCAATAGGGACTCCCGGTCGTAAGTCCCACCTGTACGGATAGGAGGTGTCATATCACCCAGGCGTCTGGCCAATGCGTTTGTTACAACACCACCTGCGTTCCATTGAACGCCGGCCTCCAGCTCCTTTGTGGCTGGGCGAATGTCTCTCATATCACTGTTGGGACTAGGGCTTTCCGCATTGTTAGCAGGCCCGAATGGGCGTTCCAAAGCTGGATAAACTGAGCTACTGGGGGATCCCTACGCAACCGATATACTGATTGTGATGCTAGCCTGTACACGGAGCAAGGATACTATTTTTTATGGCACAGTGACCAATGTTTTGTTACCCCATTTCCCCGCCAAATTGCTGTTGAGACTCTAGTCCCTACCACAGTCCCCTGCCCCTCTGCGTGGATACTGCATAATCAGTTAGCACGCTGGGTAGTTTCAGCTGAATTCTGCGAGAACTGGAAAAAAACCTCAGGTTCTCGCACCCAACCGGGGCCCCTCAGCCCGGTGGGGAATTCGGAGCGTCTTGACACTGGGAGGTGTGGGGGGTTCCTTGGCGGTCAGCGATAGGAATTATTTTATTTGTGGCCTTACCATCCTGGGAAATGAAACCTTGGGAGCCCTTGGGGCAAAAATCAAGGAATTGTCTCAGCTGCGGTTGTTTGCAATGCAGAACCGGTATGCTCTTGACTATCTTCTGTCCTGTGAGGTTGGGGTATGCGCCATAGTGCTGGGCAAGTGTATCATGGGAGTTCAAGACTTAACCGCTAACATCACTAAATTTATGGATCGCATACGGGATCACCTGGACGGAATGCAGGATCCGGACTCTTGGGGTGACTGGGGATTTGGATGTTGGAAGGACTGGTTGATAAATATGGCCATGTATTTAGCAGTGGCAATCGGCTGCATCTTTGTGGGCGTGGCCATCCTTAAATGCATGATGGGTAGAATGCGGGGTGCCCTGGAACAGATAGACGCCCCTAGAATCTTGGCTGTTAAAATCCACGAGGGTGCAGCGGATGGGGGGGGGGGGGGGGGCTACAACAGGAGTTGGAAATGCAGCGACGAATCTTTTTAGATGAGGGGCCATAGCTTTGGGTTGAATAGATAGGTTATCATGAAATGATAAAAGGAGGGAATGACGAATGTGATATAAAATAGTTACTTTAGAGATATTAGTTACTGTAATGTAGATATAGGCCGGTCTAATTCATGTTAGTTCACAGACAAAGGATTTCAGAAAGCATGGCAAAGGAGGAGGGGGATAGGGTGTTTAGAGTATGAGGAGAAAAGGATGCAGGGTAATAAGCGGCCAGGTGAAGGGGTGAGAAGTGAGCCAATTAGGATGGATGGCCAGGTCAGGAGGGGTATGGGATGACCTATGGGAATCGTGTATGTGAAACTTGATGCCATTTGAATGTGTTGGTAGAGATTTCTTTGTTCTACAGAATCACTCGATTCTGGAGACCCAGGAGGCAGCTTGCGTCATGGGTTTTTGTGAAACGAGTCAGACTTGCAAGTCAAATAAAAATAACTAATGCTATGCCTACAAATCCATCTCGAGTTTTATTGAGGCCAGACTGACGGGTAAAGAATTTATTAATTCTCAGAACGACCTGTCATCCTTCTGTGAATTATGTTGATTTTTCTGGGAGGCCAGACATGCTTCCACCCTTCCCGCCAAATTTGTAAATATCAAGACGAAACAGATTCTTAGGCAGGTCGTAAGCAATTCAGTCAGCATGACGCCCATGGTAGCGTGAGTGCTTGTGTTGTAGGACAAGGACGTTGTCCAACCGATGGCGCAATGATTGCTCCCTCATGGCATTCTTAAAAGTCTCTATGGTCCGTTCCGCAAAATTGTTGGCTGTTGGGTGATACAGGGCTGGCCTGGTATACCGGATCCTGTTCATGTAAACAAAGCGTTCAAAATCGTCCCCAGTAAAATGGGTGCCATTATTTGATGCAATGTCTTCTGGTAGGCCGTGTATGACAAATACACAGTGTAAGGCGTCCACAGTAGTGGCCGACGAGGTAGCTCCCATCTCTTGTATGGATAGCCATTTAAAATGAGTGTCTGCTGCATGCCTCATGTCCATTCCTCACAACTGATTCACTCCCCTTCCTGACACACTTTGCAGCTACGATGCATCTTTGCCGGCTCACTCCATCACCAGTGCTATCTCGACTACTTTCCCTCATCTGAATTTAGTTTCAGCCAGGAGTTTTTTCTGCATGCCACGGTTGTTCATCCCACAATCTAGGCGACATGCAGCACATCGCTGAGCGCTGCACCAAACTCACAGTGCTCGACCATTTCACAGAGCCTCGGTCACTAACAGAGAGCTGAAATTGTACTGCTGCAGGATGATCGAGGGCCTGGGGTAGAAACGTTCCTTGACTAAATATATCTAACTATTCAAACGTTTTTGATTTGCAAGCCTCCAGGGACATAAGAATTTGTATTGGGTTATAGGTTTGAGGTAAACAAACCATCAGAAGCATCATCTTCCTTTTGCTTGTCTTCCCCTATCTCATTCTCTGTGAAGAAATAGCAGAGCTATTCGAGGTACTGGAATCAGTCCTCTGCCCCCTGGTCAAACGGTTCTAACTTTCAAACCACAGACATTTTACTCACTTCTTGGGTGCCACTGTTGAAGGTTTCCGATTCGGATCTTCTTTGGAGGTTTCACCCTTCCCCCTTCAAATCTCCAACCTCTGAAGACTGATGATTGAGCCATTTACCTCATCACCAATGTGGTCTCTTTCGCGACAATATACTGGAGGTTTCTAGTAACAACTAGCGGGGGTATATTCACAGTCGGCAAAGGCAACTATATATAGGCACAGGAGCAATGATGGTCTTGCCTCTCCAGATCCAAGGTCCAAACTGCTCGGGCCCCTGCACCTCGGGCTCCGTGCTTCCGCTCTATTGGTCGGGGTTCGCATGCACCCATGCAGTTGGTTCATGTGGACTGCATATCCCGGCCCCTTATAAGGGCCACGCTACATATGTGTTTTTTTTAAACTGAACATCAAAGCAAGCCAAAGGAAAGTACCTTTATTAAATAACTTGTTCATCAACATTGGAATACTTCCTTTCCATTTCCATTCATCAAAGCCTTCAACCCCCGTGCAGTTGTGGTTGATGTCATTAAGTTTACCTGATAATGCAGTCCCCTTCTTTAAACAACTGTTGTTGAAACATCTCAGAAGTATTCACGATTCACATTTTTGTAAGCAAAGGAGGCAAGTAACCTATTCATGGCTTCCTTTCCCTTCGTTTCTCAAACTTGCCGTGACATTTTTAGTTTCAATCTATTGAAAACATTTGCCCTTTCAAGAATTCCCACATGTATAAAAAGGTGTTAATCGACTCCTATGCTGATGGATTCCTTGATAATTGTTTTCCAAAATCTGATTTCTCAATTTTTCTGAAGTTATTGAATTGAAGTTCAATATTTCTCCAAAGGATTTCCTTTTTTTAAAGGTGTAGCTTATATATTTCTTGTAGCAACCTCGAATTCTCTTTTTTTATTGCTCTCAATTTAATTGGCCATCACCAGTGAATGCCTAATTCATAAATAATGATATCAGTAATTATATTTGCTGTTAAGCAGGCTGGATTGACACTCAAGGTGATCTGAGCCAAAGCCTATTCATGTGAGGAAAAAACACAAATTAACCAACTTTTACTGTTTTGGGGAATCCGGCATCACATCAGCCACAGGCTTATTTCAAATCCATCCTATCTTTTCTCAGATCATCTAGGCTGATTTTCTCATCCCAGGTGAAATCCAGAAATACACGGGATTGATTCAGCCAAATAGGAACAAAGTCCCATAGCGAGCACGTTAAGCGGCAGTTTCCCGGTGCTCGCAGTGCCGAGAAGCACATGGTTATTCAACGCGACTCGTGTTGTATAAGCGACTCAAGGGGGATGCACAACTGAGGCCGCACGTAGCTCCATTTTGTACAGTGGGGAGCTCCACTTGCCGGAACTCCCCAGTGTAGCAAGAGATTGGGACGACTTTTACTGAAGTCTACCAAACTACAAGATGCTTACATTCTGCAACACTCACAGGTGCCAAAGCTGTTCATCGCTTCTGCTCATTTGGATGGATGGCTCCAGGGTAACGAGGGCTTTTCCCTGAAAACGTGGCTCATGACCCCACTCTGGTACTCAAGCACAGGGGCCCTGCCAGCATGAGCAATGATGGAGAAGGCCATTAGGCTGCAGAAGGTGTGGTTCAGATGCCTGGACCGATCGGGGGAGCACTGCAGTATCCTCCATTGTGCGTGTCTCCTGAAGTCATTGCCTGCTGCGCTCTGAACAATCTGGCCCTGGCATGCAGACCAAATTCCCTTTTATCCTCTCTACTTCATAGGGTCCGACTGTTCATTGTATATTTCCTTGCCTTGTTAGTCCTCCCAAATACATTACCTCGCACTTTTCATGATTAAGTTCTATCTGTCACTCTTCTGCTCATCTAACCATCTTGTCTATATTTACCTGTAATCTAAGGCCTTGCTCCTCATGTTTTACCACAGCACCAATTTTGTGTTGGCTGCGAACTTATTTATCGTACCTCATGCTTTCAAATGCAGATCATTAATTTATGCTAGAAACAACAAAGGACCCAACACTGATCCCTGTGGAACACCATGGGACAAAGGCTTCCAGTCACAAAAACAACCATCAAGCAACACCCACTGCCGCCTGCCACTGAGCCAATTTTGGATCCAATTTGCCAAATTGCTCTGGATCCCATAGGGTCTTACCTTTGTCATCAGCCTCCCATGTAGGACCTTGTCAAAAGCCTTAATAAAGTCCATGTAGATATATCAACTGCACTACCCTTATCTACACACCTAGTCACCTCATCAATAAATTCAATCAAATTTGTAAGACATGATTTCCCACGGTAGCACAGTGGTTAGCACTGTTGCTTCACAGCGCCAGGGACCCAGGTTTGAATTCTGGTCTTGTGTGACTACGTGGAGTTTGTGCGTTCTCTCTGTTTCTCGGGTTTCACGCCACAGTCCTAGAATGTGTGGATTAGGTGAATTGACCGTGTCAAATTGCCCCTAAGTTCCCATGGATGTGCAAGTACGGTTACGAGGATAGAGCGTGGTGGATGGGGGAGTAAACCAGGGTAGTGTGTTCTTTTGAAGGGTAGTGTGTTCTTTTGAAGGGTTGGTGCAGATTAAATGGGCCAAACGGTCTCTTTTTGCACTGTAGGATTCTATGATTCATTGATTTCCAGCGTCCGCAGCATTCTGCTTCTCCATTAAACTTAGATGGTTTATTTTCCAAATGTGTCCAAGAAAACATTTTTTTTGCATTTATATCGTGCTTTTCCTGACCTCAGAATGTCCCAAAGTAGATAATTGAATATGATTGAGGTGAAGTCACTGTTGTAATGTAGAAATCTGCACACAGGACACTGACACCACAAGCAATGTGATAATGACCAGGCGTATTGATTGCAGAATTAATACTGGGATACCAGGGTGCAAGGAAAGACTCTTTTTTTTTCAGATAGTGGAATGGAAACTTTTTAATTTCACCTGAGAGGGCAGACCAGGTCTGATTTTAATGCCCCAGTCAAAAGATGACCCCCTTCAGCAGTTCCTCTGTGCTGCCCTGAAGTGTCATCCTAATTATGTGTTTGTGTCTCAGGAATGGGGTTTGAACCCACAACCTCCTGACTCAGTGGTGAGAAGTGCTGTAAGCTGAGCCACAGCTGATGAACAGACTCCAACTCGCTTAGCTTTTGGTAGCCCTCTTCAGTGGCCTTTCAATGTTGTCCTGCAAACCTTGGCCCAGAGTACTGGAAAGATTCTGAAAATCTGTCAGATGCAAAGAGCTCATCTCTTGACTCCAACTTATAGAAAATTAATAGGGTTTCATTCGCCATCTCCGGAATTCAGATGTAATACTCCATTTTTATTCTGTGCCATTGGTATGGAGGTGACAGTTTTGACCTTGTATACACAGAGCTAGCAGCTTATCGGCTTTACATTTCATCATGAAGTGTTTGCCTCATGCAAAGCTGCACGAACTGAGCTTTCTCTGTCAGTAAAGAGATCAGGGCAAATTTTACCTTCATTAATTGTTGCAAATCCTTCCGTGACAGAATTACTTTGGTGTTGGATTTATACATTCCAAACCCTTTCCTGTGCCATTTGATATTCCCCCAATCCCACCTCCTTTCCGATTCTTCTTCTGAGTTACACAACATAAATCTTTACAGAATGCTGCTTTCGGCCGTTTGTATACGATAACCCTTGACTTCTCTCAGCCATTATTCTCTGAAAAGAAATGATTTATTTCAAGAACCACTTTTTCAACCTGCCTTCTGTCGTTCTGAAGTGAATTATTCATACTGCCGCGGGATTTGCTCTCACCACCAAAAGCAATCTTCGCTCAAATCAGGCTGTGGCCTGAGAAAGCCATTGAGTTGGAAGCATCGTTTGGAACATGTATTCAGTATCCAACAAGGAATCAATTCATAACTCTGCAGGATTTATAATAATCTGAATGAATTTCTCACATTCTGCTGGTTCCAAGCACAAAAGAAATGGCCTTCGATGTGCTCTCACTTTCAAGGTGAGTAAATTCCCTGTGAAGAAGTCACTTTGTCCAAGATTTAGCATGGTGTAGCATTACACCTTTAAGTAGGTGTAGTTAGATTTGCAGCACACATTCCTAGAGGGAAAATGTTGCAATGTATCATGTGACTCAACCTTGGTCTGCTACGAGAGAGCAAGCAGGTCACACACTTGTACAAATTCTCCTACCTTTAGAATACTGTTACCAAGTCTTTAGCCTGTGCATTTGAGTGTGAATTAATCCTTCATGTGTTGGTGTTTGTTAGCAAGCAGAAGAAGAACACATAACACATGGTATTATTTCTCTCATGTAACATAAGATGTTAAATACCAGCATAACTTGGAGGGAACACCCACCCTGTAAATCTTTGCCACAATAATTGCTGTGACTTATTTATTCTTTCACTGTTTTATAAATTTCTTTAGCAGTTAAAGCACAAGTCTTGTGTTGCCTTATTTGGCCATCTCTTGAAGTTGAGGAAGATCATGTGAAGGCAGTTGATAAAACTGGTTAGCCATTTTTTCACAGAAATCTGGGCAAGTGAATGAATATACTCTCTGGGAGATTGAAGATGAATGTGCATCTCCAAGAACGTTGTGAATCCAAAAACAATCCCAAAAACGTAACATTTCCTCTAAAGCGATGTCTCTAAAACAGCAAATCTTTCATGAACCCAGAATTTTTCAACAAACTCTCTGTAGAAACAGTCCTGCAATACAACACACAATGGACCCCTTGTACCCCTTCTCTCTTCTCTTTATTTCATGCACTCTAATTTCTGCCACTTGGCAGGGATTCTCCTTGATCTCTGGTGTGGATTGCAAGCAGTTACAATCAGTGAGCAACATTTCCAAATTCTCTGGAAAGCAGTTCAGCTATTCCTGCCATTTTCCTGGCAACTTCTGGCTTTTTTGGCACAGAAGCTCTTGCATACAATTACAATTCATACTTATCCCGAGTAATTTATTCTCCACTTTTATCTAAAAGACAGCTTTCATGGGTGCGTCCACACATTGCAAGTTCTAAACCTTATGTCTTTTGGATACAGAAAACGGCATGCCATCGAATAAAAACATTCCAGCTTTGTAATTTTGTGTTAGATTCCATATCGTTGTTTTGCTTTTGTGTTTTATTTTACAAGTGTTGAACGATTTAGGGTCATCATAAGTTACCACTTCTGTTATTGGCTCCTACATACCCATTGGAAGTGTGTTCTTACCAGCCCGACAGAAGTAGGTAAATATAGTAAGCCTCAGGAGGTACACAAAGACCATCTGCCACTGTTACTGGAATACATCACATGTTGCCACATACGATCTTTTGTCTTCGGTACATGAACAGGTGTACATGCTATCAGAGTGATACTTGAGCCATTAACAAATGGCCAAATTTATGTAATATTAAATGGTCACTACAGAGAAAACAGACAGTGCAGACTCATGAATTTGGACATTAACAGGAACAGGTTGAGCAGGAGGTGGTTAGAGTGTGGAAGGGAGAAGCAGACCTTCGATTGGGAGACTGAGTTTCCACACATACTGCAGAATTTGAAGTCTACAACATGCGTTTTTCTCATTGACCAGTTCCCTGCCTAGAGGTAAGCTTGATTGACAGGCTTAGCTTCTGATTGAGAGGGGAGGATTCCCGAACAGGCTGCAGGAGCAGGCCACTGAAACAGGTGGGTCAAACCCATGCTCTCCAGCCCTTAGGAGAGGAAGGGGGCTGGTGGATGGGTGGCGATGGAGGGACAGTTCCACAACTCTAGTGTGGCAATGGGGAAGGGGGCTGATCTCAGTAATGGAATGGGCAAATGGACAGAGTGTCCTGTCCTGGGAGATCTGAAGAGGTTATGATTCCTGACCCTAGTGTGGATCCAATTTGTGGGGAGTCCAGTGAGTATCTGGGGGGAAATTAGGGGTTGGTCTAATAATGGGGGAGCCGGGGTTAGAGGGAAACATTTCTACTATTCCTGGCCCACTAGCAGTACTATAAAGGTGTTTACCTTCTCCCTGAACTGTTGTCTCCTCCCTTCAGCTGCAGGATTTCCCAAGGTCTGGGAAAACTTGGCTGTCCGCTATAAAACCTGAAAGGAAAATTAAATCTGAGGCTGACAGTGAGTTGGCTGCCTTATCCTTGTTTTGCCGCCATTACTGCTGCAAGTGGGTTGGCTAAAATCAGGTATCAGGGGCGTGATTCTCCGAAATGGAGACTAAGTGTTTACGCCGTCGTGAACGCCGTTGCGTTTCATGACGGCGCGAAACGGACACGGGGTCTACCGATTCTGGCCCCCACAGGGGGGGCAGCACTGCGATGGAGCGGTTCATGCAGCTCCAGCCTCCCTTCCCAGCGCCAAATGGGCACCGCGCCAACCTGCGCATGCACTGGGGAATTCTTCAGCGCGCCGGCCCCGACGCAACATGGCATGGGGGTTCAGGGGCCGGCCGCACAACAAAGTAGGCTCGGGGGGGGGGGGGGGGGGGGGAAGAGGCCGGCCTGCCGATCGGTGGGTCCCAATCACGGACCAGACCCCATTAGAGGCCCCCCCCCGGTGAAGGAGTGCTTTTCCCCGCCCCACAGGCCGCCCCCGACCCTACGCGCAGAGTTCACGCCGACTGCGAGCAGAGGTGAACGGCGCCGGCGTGACTCTGCCGTTTCTGTGCGGCCGCTCAGCCCATTCGGGCCGGAGAATTGGCGGCTCAGCCACGGACAGCGGCCCGTGAGCGGCGCCGCGTCAAACGCGCCGGCGCAAATGGCGCCAATTCTCCGCACGTCGGAGAATCGCCCGCCGGCGGCGTGGCGCGGTTGTGGCGATTCTCCGGCGCGGGGCTGGGAGAATCACGCCCCAGATGTTTACACTTTTACCTTTTATCCAAGCCCAAACTCCCCCAATTTTGGTTACTAAGATTCAATCTGATTGTCATACTTTTACACCTAGCTCACAATGTATTGGACCGCACCTAACTGAGCGTATCTTTTGGGCAGCGCCATAGGAAGGTGAGTTTAAAAATTGCCCACTGCTACTCGAACTGGCCTGGCGTATTACAACTCCTTGGCTTCAGTAGAATGTTTCTGGTGGATTTCTGAGTTGGCTAATCCAGTGGGAGACCTGTCCGTTTGCAGCACACAACTACTTGTTGTCTATCTGAACCAGGATTGCACCCTTTAAAAATGTGGACGCATTTGTTTGGGTACTTCCAATATAATCCTAACTCCTTACCAGCTTCTCCCTCCTCTAGGTTCTTCTTAACAACCAAAGAACACACCTTGGAGGGGAGTTATTCTGAGGAGGCCCTGTCACACACTCTGAAGCACAAATTCAGAGCTTAGCAACATGCAGGGCTGTGGTGGATTCTGCAAACAGTAATTCAAAAAGTAGCACAGTGAACTGGTAGTGGTAACAGGGAAAGTTACTAAAGTACTTCTCCAAGGTGAGTGTGTAATAAAATCCCAGTTGATGTTATTACTAGATGGGAATTTTCCAGAATGGAACCCTGGCTCACAAGACTGTAACTTCTACTTTTTATATAAAACATGGAAGAATAGAGTCACAGGACCGCTAATTAGTTTTAACAACAAGGAAAAAAATTAGACATGAAACAATTGGATTATAAAAGTCCTTTACACCTCCCCCCCCCCTTAGTTTAACAAAGCCACACAAATTTAAAGATTAACATGGATTGCAACACGCATCTTATGCTTCAGTGGTCTCCTTAACATAAAAGGTCACTTTTAGCCACACCAGGTGACTGGTCAAATACATAAATTCTACCCTGAACCCAAGTTAATGTCTATGGTTTCTCCTCCAAATCCCCACAGATGATTGTCACATGAGAGCTTCCAAACTTTATTCCCAAAAATATGCTTTAAATTCTTCTCTTATATGATAAAAATAACACTGCTTTCCTTTGGCAGTTTGCATTCTGAAATCCTGCCCAGGTTTTAACAATGATATTTTCAAGCAAAGCTTCCGCTTCACTTTTAGTAGCAAATCCAGTCCAGAATTTCACACCAGCCCTTTTAGAATTTATTTGTCTGGGCTGCCGTATAAACTGTTCACAACTACTTTAACTCTCAATTCCCAGGCTGTATTAAAATAACATTAAACATTTCATCTACCTCTGAAGGAGGGAGGGTTTTACATTCCTGGATTACTCTGACATTTTATGGGGAAGGTGGGACCTTTCACAAGCAGGATGGTCTACATCTGATCCAGAGTGGACTAACATCCTTGCTGGTGTGTTTGCTAATGCTGTTGGGAGGAGTTTAAACAAATTCAGCAGGGGGAAGGAGCACAGACTGTTAGTAAAATAGCAACACAGCATATATAAAACAGTGAAGCTATCAAGTCAGAAGGAATATAGTGTATTAAGTTTCAAGAGAGTAAGGCAAGGCTGGATGACCTCTACTTTACTGCCAGGAGTATTACAGGTAAAAGGAATTCCAGGTGAGGTGGAATTGTGATATAATAGCCATCACGGACCCATGATTGAGAGAGAGGCAGATTGGCAGCTCAACATCATGGGATATAGAATCTTCAGGTGAGACACAAGGGAGAAAAAGAGGAGAGGCATTGTATTATTAGTTAAAGAGTCTGTTTATGCAGGAAGGAGAGATGATATCTTGAAGTGGGCATCAAATGGTGCTTTGTGGGTAGAGTTTAGGAATAAATAAGGGACAGCTATGTTGCTAGGTTTTTATTATAGATCATCATGTTAAAAGCCTAGATGGAGTGGAGTTCTTAAAATATACATGGAGGAAAACCTTTTTGGTCATTATGTATAGGGTTCAACAAGGGACGGTGCAGTACTGGATCTAATTCTGGAGAATGAAGCCAAGCAGGTGATGCGAGGTGAGGTGCGGGTGCATCTTAGTTATAGCGACCACAACATGGTACAATTCAAGCTTGTTATGGACAAAGAAATAGCAAGTTGCAAAAAAAGATTTTGGATTGGGGGAGAGCGGATTTTAGTAAAATAAGGCAGGATCTGGCAAAGGCAGACTGGGAAGAGCTACTTGTGGGGAAATCTACAGAAGAGCAGTGGGGGGACGTTCAAAAAGGAAATGGAGAGGGCGTAGGCCCAACATATACCCTCGCGGGTGATAGGAAGGGGTAACAAGTCCAGAGAACAATGGAAGACCTGAGATATTCAGAATCCTTCTTCACCCAAGAGAATGAGGATGTAGGTATAGAACTTGACGAGAAAGACTGTGAGGTTCTTGGACAAATTAACCTCGGGAGTGAAAAGGTATCGGAGTTGTTGGCAGGCTTAAAGGTGGACAAATCTCCAGGTCTAGATGAATTGTGTCCCAGGCTGTTGTGTGAGGCGAGGGTGGAGATTTCAGGGGCTCTGTCACAAATTTTTAATTCCTCTCTGACCACGGGGGAGGTGCCAGAGGACTGGAGAACAGCTAATGTGGTCCACTATTTAAGAAGGGTTGTAGAGACAAGCCAGGGAACTATAGACCAGTGAGTCTCACATCAGTGGTATGGAAATTATTGGAGAAAATGCTGAAGGAGAGAATCTATCTCCACTTGGAGAGGCAAGGTTTGATAGTCAGCATGGCTTTGTCTAACAAATTTGATTGAATTTTTTGAGGAGGTGACCAACTGTGTAGATGAGGGTAGTACAGTTGATGTAGTTTATATGGATTTCAGCCAAGTCTTTGATAAGTTCATACATGGGAGACTTATAAAGAAGGGGCAAATACACACAGGATAGAGGGTAATTCGGTAAGGTGGGTTCAAAATAGGCTTAGAACATAAAACATAGAACATAGAACATTATAGCGCAATACAGGCCCTTTGGCCCTCGATGTTGCACCGACCTATGAAACCACTCTAAAGTCCATCTACACTATTCCCTTATCATCCATATGTCTATCCAATGACCATTTGAATGCCCTTAGTGTTGGCGAGTCCACTACTGTTGCAGGCAGGACATTCCACGCCCTTACTACTCTCTGAATAAAGAACCTACCTCAGAGACAGAGAGTGATGATGAATGGCTGCTTTAGAAACTGGAAGCTAGTGTCCAGTGGAGTACCATAGGGATCTGTGCTGGGTCCCCTATTCTTTATCATTTACAGAAATTACATAGATGACTATGTGGGTTTAGGATCAGTAAGTTTGCGGATGATACAGAGATTGGCCATGTGGTTAACAGTGAGGTTGAGTGTCTTGGGTTACAGGAAGATATAGGTGGGATGGTCAAATGGGCAAATAAGTGGCAGATAAAATTAACCCTGAAAAGTGTGAGGTGATCCACTTTGGAAGGAGAAATTTGATGATGAAGAACAGCATGACACTGAGAAGTTATGAGGACCAAGGGACCTTGACCTGTTTGTCTATAGATCTCTGAAGGTGAATAGGGTGGTGAAAAAGGCATATGGGACACTTGCACCTATCAATCGAGGCATTGATTACAAAAGCAGGGAGGTCATGTTGCAGTTGTATAAAACATTGGTGAGGCCACAAATGGAGTACTGTGTGCAATTCTGGTCAACACATTATAGAAAGGATGCGATTGCACTGGAAGGGGTGCAGAGGAGATTCACCAGTATGCTGCCTGGGGTGGAATGTTCTAATTATGAAGAGAAGTTGGATAGGCTTGAGTTGTTTTTGTTGGAGCAGGGAAAAGTGAGGGGCGACCTGATCGAGGTAGACAGGATTATGAGGGGCATGGACAGGGTAGATAGTGAGCAGCTGTTCACCTTAGTTGATGGTCAGTTACGAGGAGACACAAGTTCAAGGCGAGGGGCAGGTGGTTTAGGGGGAAATTGAGGGAAACTATTTCTACCCAGAAGGTTGTGATGGTTTGGAATGCACTGCCTGTGAGGGTAGTAGAGGCCTCACATCCTTTAAAAAGTATCTGGATGAGCTTTTGGCATGTCATAACTTTCAAAGCTGTTGGCCAATTGCTGGCAAATGGGATTAGGTAGGTAGGTCAAGTGTTTTTCATGTATTGGTGCAGACTCGATGGGCCGAAGGACCTCTTCCATACTGTATTATTCTGTGATTATGTGAAGTCTGCCGTCACACTTTAAATCTAGTTACTGCAATTGTCTAATTCAGAACATTGTTTATACTTCCTTGAATTCTTCTGAACAACACCATGGTCTCTGCTCACTTAACTCCAGACTTCTTAAACACTCTTTCTGTCCCAATTCCCTAGTTATCTGGAATGTAACTTGTATTTGAGGAAGCCTGCCTCTTTGCAGCTCCCATTCTGTCAGTTTTCTTCTAACCGAGTTGAGAGATGTTGACTCACCGAGATCCTGTCTCCAGCTGCTTTTAAATTACTTAAACTAAAACTTAAAAGCTTTTTACCTTACAAGGATCTTCATTTGCTGAGCAACAGCCACATGCTTGTGCCTTTTGATTATTATTCACACCGTAGCCCACTCTAAGCATAAAAGAACATAGTTGGAACTTAACCAACCCCGACACATACAAAGACCTTTGTCCAGCATGAATCTAACTATGGCTTTTACTCTTTGAGGCACAAAAAGGTTAAATTAAACCCACTTAAAACTATACCTTATTTCTATTGTTTACCAGACAAATATAAATCCCTTAAAACTACCCTTTGTTTTCCTAACAAGTGACTGTTAGGGTTGTATTTCCTTCACCCAAGCAGTGTATTTCAACTATTGAAAGTCCTACCAAGGAGTTTACGCACCATGGATGAGTTTGTTTCCAGACTGTGTGGTGACATTCTCCCATAGCATCAGCACTGGGCAGTCTACCTTGGTGAATGTTGCCTTCCCCAAGAACCAGGCCCTCACAACAGGAGTACATACTCATACAACCTGTGACTTTGGTAGTAACTTCAAACAACTGCTATGCTAATTCTGAGCTCAAAAAATGTTCTTCACCTTGGATAGGTAGCAGAGCACCTTGGAAAGACTGGTGGATAGGGACTTGCAATGAGTCAGTCATCCTCTGCAGTCTGTTCTCCCGAAGATCAATGGAAGTGAAAAGGCTTGGTGCCATGGGAATGCATGTTTTGCTCTCTCTCAGAATGTCTCTTCCTCTGCGACCTCTGAACCAAGACGAATTATGGTGCCAGAAAGCCAGCTGGGCCAGATCGCCCCAGCCGAAGACAAATTGCAACATCTTCAGTCGAGCCTTCTGAAGCTTGAGCACAGGAGTTGTCAATCATGGTGACTGCAGGAGCCCCCAGCTGAGTAACAGCAGCCTTCCACCTGCTCCACAGTGATTCATGGGGAGCATAGTTTAAGGAGAGTTGAGTGCAGAAAACTTTAGCTCGGGAAAGTTTAGCATTTTTGTTTAATTTCAGTTTGCAAATAATTCAGCATGATCTTTCTTAAACTCGGGACTTTGCTCAATAAGGTCTTTTCATTGTAGTTCGCCAGTCCATAGTGACAGAATGTCAATGATATAGAAATTGGTTAAATGACTTGACAGTTCTTCAATGCATAATGAAGGAAGTGGTGGAAGGAGGAACAAGACCTGTTAAAGCAATGGAGCGCTTTGTCAATTTTCAGTTGAGTTGATTGAGAAGTCAAACGATCCTTTGCCTCAAGTTTCTGCCTTTGCCTGTCATGCCTGTCACGGTTGCTGAGGCTGCTGTAGCTCCTCTTACTTCAAATGTGACTCCAACCATTGTCCATGAGCAACACTGGATTCGATGACATGCTTAATGAGCGAGTGAAGCCTAAACATGAGACAAACCTTAACTAACAATTGACAGTCTTAACACTATTGCTCAATGACCTCTATTATGTACTGTCTTCTAGTTTCTTGCCCTTTTTAAATTCCTGCATTAGTCAATCCGTCTCTCAGCCCAGCTAGAGCATGTTGACTGCTGGGTGGCATTAGGTAGTAAGTCAATTCTTCTCCCTTTTAACACATTATTCACCCTAATTCTTCATTTTAACTTGGCAGAAATGAACTTTTGTGACCTTTGTGCTTCATGACAATTAGTTCTAATGCTTGGCTTCTTATCATTTTTCCCACTTTTGCCTCGCCAACTTTCTTACTTTTTTCTGGCAACTCTTCTCCAGTATATCATGCAAGGGGCCATTATTTATGTATGAACCTTAGAGTGAAGCCATTCAGTTGGGAAGGTTATTACAGCCAATCTCAAACTTCCCTCATCCAACATCTACATGTGCGCTTGGAGCAGATGGTGGGAAGCCTTGCCAATTCTACCCTCCATATGTCAGGAAATCGTGTGTCCAGTTCTAGATTCCACGGTTTCAGAAGGATGTGAAGGTTTGGAGAGGGTACAGAAGAGATGTATTAGATTGGTTCCAGGGATGGACGAATAGAATGACATGAATCGAATGGCAGAGCTGGGATTTTGTTTTCCTGTGAACAGAGAAGGCCAAGAGGGGGGGGGGCAGCACGGTAGCATTGTGGATAGCACAATTGCTTCACAGCTCCAGGGTCCCAGGTTCGATTCCGGCTTTGGTCACTATCTGTGCGGAGTCTGCACATACTCCCCATGTGTGCGTGGGTTTCCTCTGGGTGCTCCGGTTTCCTCCCACAGTCCAAAGATGTGCAGGTTAGGTTGATTGGCCATGATAAATTGCCCTTAGTGTCCAAAATTGCCCTTAGTGTTGGGTGGGGTTACTGGGTTATGAGGATAGAATGGAGGTGTTGACCTTAGGTAGGGTGCTCTTTCCAAGAGCCGGTGCAGACTCGATGGGCCGAATGGCCTCCTTCTACACTGTAAATTCTATGATAATCTATGATAAGAGGAAATTTGATAGACTTCTTTTGATAGATTTCTTTAAAATCCTGAAGGGTTTAGACTGAGTAATTAATAAGAAACTGTTCCAAAGGGTGAAAGATTGATGATCAGAAAGTACAGATTTTAAGATGATTGGCATAAAAAAGCAGTGCCAGTGATTATAAACTATGTTAGATGAAAGTGGTTAGGGTTTTGAACACACTGCCTGATGGGGTGGTGGATGCTGATTCAATAGTAGATTTCAAAAGGAAATTAGGGAAATACCTGCAATAGAAAAAATGGCAGGGATTTCGGAAAAGAGTGGTATGTGAGACTAATGGGACTGGTCTTTTGAACAGTTAGCACAGACTTGTTGGGTTAATTGGCCTCCAGTGTTCTATGATTATATGATTTGATGCACTCTTCCCTGTCTGAGGTCAACTAATTAAACACACTTGGATCTGCCCTGCCCTTATTGGTTTATATGGTTCGGCTGCTCAACTTGTGGTACCACTGGGGGAGTCCTTCATCAGAGGTGCAGTACGCCAGCATGGTGGGTAGCACTGTTGCTTCACAGCTCCAGGGTCCCAGGTTCGATTCCCGGCTTGGGTCACTGTCTGTACTTTCAGCTCTTTCAAAGCACGTGTATTTACTTTTGCTTCTTTTCTTAGGTCACATTTCAGAATTTATGGCTATTTCACCATTGCATGACATTGGCCCAATTTATATTGAAATTTCACTTTCAAGTTATATTTTACTGCCTTTCATCTTGCATTGGACACCCATTGCTTATGTAGGATGGTAGTGCTGCAGTGGTATTGTCACTGGACTAGAAGTCCAGAGACTCCAAGCAAGATCTGGGGACCCAGGTTCAAATACCACCACAGCAGAAGGTGAAATTTGAATTCAATAAAACACTGTAATAAAAAAATACAATGATGTTGTGACACCCTGGCTAGTGCACGGTCAAGTCTGGCCCCACTTGACCTGGAATCACAACACAAGTGAATTAATCAATAATTTTTGGAAAAAACCTGAAGAATTTGGCACTTAACTGCCCAGTAATTACAGTCACCAGGTTTGTAAGCTTAAACAATTACTTTTATTTATAACAAGAACTATAATGAAATCTGCAGCATATACAACTGGTTAACCCCCCACCATCTGGCCTGGGCTTGCGAAATCCTACCAACTGTCCTGACTTGAGACAATTCACTCCTCTTTAACCTGAGGTTACCCCTCTCTCTGGTTCTGTAAAGACTTAATTACCTGCAAATGCTCGCATTCAAAGTATCGTATTGCATCTTTGACTTTGTCTATATAAATGTTTCTGGAACCTACCTCTCCATTCACCTGAGGAGGAAGGAGCAGTGCTCTGAAAGTTAGTGATTTGAAACAAACCTGTTGGACTTTAACCTGGTGTTGTAAGACTTCTTACTATGCTCACCCCAGTCCAACGCCGGCATCTCCCCATCAAGCCCATATAGCTTTAGAAATACAGCACTCACACCCTTTCTGGAGAGAGCGAGACAGTCCTGGGGGACGATTCTCCGAGCCCGCGCCAGGCTGGAGAATTGGAGCAACCGAGCCACGATGCCCCGATGCCGGCGAGTGATTCTCCGAGGTGCGGAGAATCGGCGCCATTTGCGCCAGCGCGTATGGCGCGGCGCCAGCCGCTGGAATTGGCGGGGCCACCGATTCTCCAGCCCGGATTGGCCGAGTAGCTGCTCCGACACGACAGAGTCCCACCGGCGATGTTCACCCCTGGTCGTTGCCAGCGGGAACTCAGGGGGCGGCCGTGGGGGATGGGGGAGGGGGGCTCCTTCACTGGGGGTGGCCTCTGAAGGGGTCTGGCCCACCGATCGGGCCGGCCTCTCTTTCGGCGGGCCTCCTTTCCTCAGCCGGCAATGATATAGCCCTGCGCCATTGTTTGGCGGGGCTGCCTGGGGGAGGACGGCCACTGCGCATGCGCTAGTTGGCGCCTGCTCAACTGCGCATGTGCGGGATCCAAGGCGCCGCGTCTTTTACGCTGCGCCAATGCCCCGTCCCCGCAAATCGCGCCATGCCCCTGCCAGCCCCACGGAGGCCCCAGAATAGGGGTCTGGGAACAGGTGCCGACGCCGGAGTAAAACACTATGGTTTTTACTCCGGCGTCGGCACTTAGACTCCCGTTGGGAGAATCCCGCCCCTGGTCTTTGCAGCCTGTAATGGTGTTCCGGTAGATTCATTCATCCAGGTTCTCTGCAGCCTCAGGCATACAGCACTCACAGCCTTTCTGGAGAAAGCAAGAAAACATTTCCTTGTCTTTCTGTGTGCAGAGTCCATTAATCACCCATGGATCAAAATGATAATGGTAAAATAAAGAAAGGGAAAATAAGGGAATAAACAGGAAAGACAGTTACAATGATCCTGAAACCATTGTCCATAGAATCCCTGCAGGGGAGTAGGCCATTCGGCTCATCAAGTCTGCACTCTACCAACGCCCCTGCATTCATCATGGCCAATCCATCTGACCTGCACATCTTTCAACGGAAAGGGGCAATTTAGCATGGTCAAGCCATGGACTGTGGGAGGAAACCAGAGCACCCGGAGGAAACAGCAGACACAAGGGAACATGCAAACTTAATACAGGCAGTCACCTAATTGACCTAACCATTGTCCGTGTCATAAAAAAACCACCAGATTAATTAGTGTACTTTAGGGAAGGAAATCTGCCATCCTTACCTGGTCTGGCCTCCATGTGACTCCAGATCGACAACAATGTGGTTGACTCTCAAATGCCCTCTGAAATGCAGGGTAGTTAGAGAAGGGAACTAAATGCTGGCCCAACCAGCGATGCCTCCGTCCCATAAATGAATTATAAACAAATATTGAGCATGTTGGTGTTGATGCGGTTGCATAGTGGTTAGCACTGTGGCTTCACAGCGCCAGGGTCCCAGGTTCGACTCCCTGCTGGGTCACTGTCTGTGCGGAGTCTGCACATTCTCCCCGTGTCTGCGTGGGTTTCCTCCGGGCGCTCCGGTTTCCTCCCACAGTCCAAAGACGTGCAGGTTAGGTGGATTGGGCATGCTAAATTGCCCTGGTGTCCAAAAAAGGTTATGAGGGGTTATTGGGTCACGGGGATAGGGTGGAAGTGAGAGTGGGTCGGTGCAGACTCGATGGGTTGAATGGCCTCCTTCTGCACTGTATGTTCTATGATACAGTTTGCTGCTTTATGAAAGGGATGATAAAATATAAACAACTTCTCAAAACAGATTTGCTTACCACCTTCAAATCTGATTAACCTGCTGTCCTTCATGAACTTGTTATCAGTATTCCCCAAATGATTGGAATGTGAAGATTTGTTTCTTGGGTTCCTGGAACAGCTGCCCTGTTGCAGTCAGTGCTAATTAGCACAAGCTGTAACTCAACACTAATTACAAAGTTAATTGCATCTAACGAGGTGCATACTGCTGGATAAACAACTGAGTCTGCCTGTAAAAGCTGCTGCATTTGATACTTTAAGTAGCTTCTTTGTAATTGGCCTACGGAAATGGCAACTGTCCACTGTTAATTGCCCGGTGTAGACAGTTGCCCATTTCAGCCTCAGGAAGTGTCTGTGGTGAGAACTGCACTTCAAGTGTAAAATACAGCAGCTAGAATGCTTCCCAATTATTCACCCAGTAGTGAGGTGGCATTAACTTGTCATAAGGTGTTGGACTTGATGGAGATATTAGCTGAAGTGGTACACACTGAGTTGGTATGACTTGCGAGACACACTTCACTTAAAGATAACTTCTTTTAAGGACTGTCTCTTCTGCAGTCAGCTTCTCTGAAATGTCTTTAACAATGATTCTACACTTAGCTGATTTTGTAAACATCCTTATCACTGTCTGATTCAGTTAACATTGGTATTAAACATTAGCTGAACAATAGGGGCTGGTTTAGCACAGGACTAAAGAGCTGGCTTTTAAAGCAGACCAAGGCAGGCCAGCAGCACGATTCAATTCCCATATCAGCCTCCCTGAATAGGTGCTGACTAGGGGCTTTTCACAGTAACTTAATTTGAAGCCTACTTGTGACAATAAGCGATTTTTATTTCATTTCATAATAGTCCATATTGGAAAGATAACCTGAAAATTAACCAGGTGATCTTCAAATAATCCATAACTTTAACCATTTTCCCTTTAACACCTCATTTTGATAGGATCAAAGTATTGATGGTTGACTGCTGATTATCTCATGAGGTTCTACTTCACTTAGTCCCCATTTAGAAGGATTGGGAGTAAAGTTCTTGGTATTAATACACCAAGGAAGTCTGTCCCAAGTAGATTTAGAGGGGTGTGGGCAAGAATGCTCATTGTATAATTTCCTAATCCCAATTTGCCTAAATTCTTCTGGCAGTGAGAATGGTTCTAAAGAAATATATAAGTTTACAGAAGATTAGAAAATCTGGCAAAAAATGTTGAGTTTGTTGTGCTGCAATTTGTCACTTTATATGATGTGGCAATATTTAGGATAACTTTAAAAATGTACTCAAGAATTCACATAGTTGGAATGCATGGCTTTTAATATTCTGATGTGGAGATGCGGCGTTGGACTGGGGTGAGCACAATACGAAGTCTTACAACACCAGGTTAAAGTCCAACAGGTTTGTTTCGATGTCACTAGCTTTCAGAGCGCTGCTCCTTCCTCAGGACTTGTTGTACTTTAACCTGGTGTTGTAAGACTTCGTACTTTAATATTCTGATGTAGGATGTTTATACAAAATAGATGAGTTACAGATATTCAAAAAAAAGGAAATACTTGCATTTAAATAGCACCAGGGCATCCAAAGTTGCTTTACAGCTGCTGAGTAATTTTTAAATGTGGCAAAAATCTTATAGACCGCTCTGTCCCACAAACCAGATCATTGTTGCTGTTTGGTGTTGAAGGTTCAAGACATGGGGAACTTCCCTGCTCTTCTTCTTCAAGACTTATATCAGGATTATAATTTTTCTTTAATTCATTGAATGTGGGTGTTGCTGGCTGTGACACCTGTTGTTCATCTCTAATTGTCATCGAGCTGAGTGGTATTCTGGGCCATTTAAGAGTTAACCACATTTACTTAGGCTCTGGAGTCACATGTAGGCCAGACCAGGTAAGGATGGCAGATTTCCACCGTGAGCCAGAACCAGATAGATTTTTGCAACCGTTGATTCATGTCATGATTCCATATTTATATTGAATTGCATAATTTGATGGGATTTGAATGCAGGTCCCTGGAGCGTCACTCTGGGTCACTGTCCAGTAGCAATACCAGTACGCCACCAGCTCCCTGCATTGTTGCATCTGTAATCCAATACCTACAGCAACAGCTATTCCTTCAGTATGGCAATGGAGTGTCAGCTGAGATTTTTTTGTTCAAGTCTCTGAAGTAGTATTGAACTCCTGACCTTGGGGAAAGGGGACTACCAACTAAGCGATGGCTGATAACTGAATACTATGTCATGAATAACTTTTCTGTTAAGTTTATCTGCAAGCAATTAAGCTTTTCTACATGTGAAATCATTATGCTGTATGCAATCACAATGTGCTTTTGCTCCTTGCACAGTCCTTTATTTTGTCATTTTCTGAGAAATCATTTCAGTGCAAATGATCATCTCAGAGTTTTGCCTTCACTCTTGCTAATTGTTGCATGCATTTTATACATTAGGATAAAGATTATCCAGAATTCTTTCTTGCTATTCAGTTTTTCTTATACTTGTTGAAATGCAAGTTAGGTGAACCGTTGAAAAATGAGCAGTACACAATTGCTATCTTTAGAGTTCAGTAACTGAATGGAAATGATGAACATTTGCCCAATGGCAAATTGAACAGAACCAATTCTAACATACGTTATCGGATGTTTTGTGGTATGACAAGTAGTTTGAAAGCCACTGAAAGTTAGTGTTCAATTCTGTCTGCTGAGGCTAATCCTATAATTTACTGGCAATTTTTTTCCACATGTTATACCAGAATCTGGGAAAAATAGAATGAGGAAATGTAATTTGAGTCAATGGGTCCTCTCTTTGTATGTGAATGACTTAGGATTTCTGACCTGGATGATTAATCTTACCTAGTCTGCTTCTGACTGTCGTGTTATTCACCCTGGGGTAACACGGACTGCAACACGATGCAGATAAACGATCAAGCATACACCAAATGTAGGTGTTGGTTCAATAAGATTTATTGAACTGCAGTAATGAAGGACACAGCTGCCTGTGGGTTGACGCTCTACTAGTCTAAGTAAACTAACTCTAACTATCTAGACCAGGCTAGCTCTGATCCACGTATAGAAGATGAATGATTTGTACACCCTGACTGTCACTACAGTTGTCACCAGTGGAAAGAGGCAGAGTGCTGATGCCTCATGTGTTTTATAGTTTGGAAGCCCCCTCTGGTGTTCTGTCTGGTGATTGGTTGTGTTCTGTTCTGTATGTTGATTGGCTCATCTGGGTGTCTGTCACTGCCTGCTTTTACCTCATGATGTGCATGGATGCATATTATGACACCTCTCCCTTTTTTTAAAAAAAATTTGTCGGTTGCTTATAGCATATACAACGTATTTACGGAAGTAACTATTTACAGCAATTGGTGAGTGAATGGATATGTACATGTAAGGTGTCTTGTGTGCAGAAACATAACCATATATAAACAAAGGAACTATTTATAAGTCCAGTCGTTGGGGTTGTCGGTGGATTCTTGTGGACCGCCTGAGAGGTGAAGGTGGGGATGATGGAGTCTTGACAGGCTGGCACGCAGCCAGATTGGTGGCCTCGTGGAGCGCGATGTCCGGATAAGGCATAATGACATCTGGGAACGTGAGATCCGGTGGTGGGCATGCAAGTTTGGCTAGTGCCCTTCTGTTGCGCCTGATAATGGATCCATCAGCCATGCGAACCACAAATGACGTGGGAGCAGCCCGTCGAACAACAACAGCTGGAGCTGACCAGCCTCCACCAGGCAACATGATGCGAACTGCGTCCTTCGGAGAGAGCACGGGCAGATCAGTAGCATGAGCATCATATGTTAACTTTTGCAGGGTTCTGATTTGCTGCATCTTTTGCAGCACTGGAAGGTGATCCAGGTCAGGTACTTAATGGCTGGAACAGTCGTCCGCAGGTTACGGTTCATAAGGAGCTGTGCCGGAGACATTCCGCTGGACAGAAGGATTGCCCTGTATGCCAGAAGAGCAAGATTAATGTCCGAAGCTGAGTCGGCAGCCTTGCAGAGCATTTGCTTCACGATATGGACCCCTTTTTCGACCTTCCCATTTGATTGCGGGTAATGCGGGCTCAAGGTGATGTGCTGGAACTGGTATTGCTTTGCGAAGTTGGACCATTCTTCACTATAAAAACAGGGACTGTTGTCGCTCATAACCGTGAGTGGGATACCATGCCTGGCAAATGTCTCCTTGCAGGCCTTTATGACAGTTCTGGAAGTTAGAACGGACAGCTTCACTACCTCGGGGTAACTGGAGAAGTAATCAATTATAAGGACGTAGTCACGTCCATTGGTGTGAAAAGAGGTCAACTCCTACCTTAGACCACGGAGAGGTCACGATCTTGTGCTGCTGGAGCCTTTATTTGGGCTGAGCAGGCTGGAAGCGCTGGCAGTTCGCGCAATTGAGTACCATGTTTGATATATCCTCATTGATGCCGGCCAATAGACAGCCTGCCGGGCCCTGCGCCTGCACATCTCCATACCGAGGTGTCCCTCGTGGATCTGCGTGAGCACCAAGCTCTGGAGGCTGCGCGGAATGACTATGCGATCCAATTTAAGGAGGATCCCCTCGACAACTGTTAGGTCATCCTTTACAATATAGTATTGGGGGCATTGTCCTTTCTACCAGCCATTCGTGAGGTGATGTATGGCCCGCTGCAGAAGAGGGTCCTTGGCGGTCTCTTCTCGAATGGTGACGAGTCGTTCGGCGGATGCCGGGAGGGTGCTGGCACACAGTTGCACCTGTGCCTCAATGTCGTGTATGACGTCTACCTGCTCACATGGCCAGGTGACGGCTCGCGACAGGGCATCCCCAATAATCAGCTCCTTTCCAGGTGTGCAAACCAGTTCGAAATCATACCTGCGGAGTCGAAAGAGAATGCGCTGGAGCCTGGGCATCATGTCATTTAAGTCCTTGTGTATAATGTGCACTAGGTGTCTGTGGTCCATCTCTACTGTAAAGGTTGGGAGACGTTAGACATAATCGTGGAATTTCACAATGCCCGTGAGAAGGCCCAGGCATTCTTTCTCTATCTGAGCATATCGTTGCTCAGTGGGGGTCATGGCCTTTGACGAGTAGGCCACTGGAGCCCAGGACGAGGTGTCGTCCTTCTGAAGGAGCACCGCCCCAATGCCGTCCTGGCTGCAGTCTGTGGAGATTAGTCTCCCTGGGTCATAAAAAGCTAGAACAGGAGCGGTGGTTAGCTTTGCTTTCAACTCAAGCCACTCTGCTTGATGTGCGGGTAGCCACAGGAAAGTAGTGGACTTCTTCACCAGGTGCCTGAGGGCCGTGGTGTGTGATGCAAGGTTGGGAATGAACTTCCCCAAAAAATGTACCATCCCCAGGAAGCGGAGGACCGCCTTCTTGTCCTCTGGGGTCTTCCTTGTGTGATGGCCTTGATTTTGTCCGAGCCCGGTTCACGCCTAGCTGCGATATCTGATCACCCAGACATTTAATCGACGACATGCCAAAGGAGCATTTGGTTTTGTTTAACTTCAGGCCGTTGGCATGTTTGCGTCTGAAGACTTCTTGCAGACGAGAAATATGTTCTTCCGGGTCGTGCACCAGATGATGACATCATCAACATAAACCCGCACACCCTCAAAAGCCCTCTAGCATTTGTTCCATTATTCGATGAAAGATTTCAGAGGCCGAGAAAATACCAACTGGCATGCGGTTGTAGCAATACCTTCCGAAGGGTGTATTAAACGTGCACAGCTTCCTGCTGGACTCGTCCAGTTGTATCTGCCAGAAGCCACGCGATGCATCTAGCTTCGTGAAGAATTTGGCATGTGCCATCTCACTTGTCACCTCCTCCCGCTTTGGGATCAGGTAGTGTTCCCGCATAATGTTATGGTTCAGATCCTTGGGATCAATACAAATGCGCAGTTCTCCAGAGGGCTTCTTGACACAGACCATCGAGCTGACCCAGTCAGTCGGTTCCGTCACTTTAGAGATTATACCCTGATCTTGGAGCTCCTGCAGCTGCGCCTTTAGACGGTCCTTTAGAGGCGCCGGCACCCGGCGTGGTGCATGGATTACAGGCGTGGCATCAGGCCTGAGCAAAATTTTATAGCAGTAGGGCAGCGTACCCATCCCACTGAACGCATCCGGGTATTGCAATATAGCTCATCAATGTTGGCCTGAAGAGTGCTGTTGGCAGAGGACATGACATGTACACGCTAGACGAGATGAAGTAGCTTGCATGCATGGACACCGAGCAAAGAAGCCTTGCTGGGCTTGACTATCTCAAACCGCAAAGTGACCTTGATAGCCTTGTTAGTGCCTAATGCAGTGATGGCATTGCCATTGTAGTCAAGCAGCTGGCAGGCCGTCGGAAGAATCGTTGGCTGCCTTTGGATACGAGCAAGATCTGCTTGGGATATTAGATTGGCCGAAGCGCCGGTGCCCAGCTTGAACCGGATGCTACAATCGTTGACTTGTACTGTGGCACGCCACTCGTCCGCGGAATCATATTGATGATGGGTGTGTGTGTTGCTGAATGCGAGGAGGCCCACTCGATATGGGCACTCCGGGCAGTCGTCCTCTGGATCCGTGACGGGATCAGGTTCCAAATCCAGCAGCCCTTGCTGCACACTTCGAATGCGTCTGCGTTAGAACTGGGATCGCTGGCCCCCTAGCGGAGGTACAGACCTGCAAGGCCGCATTATGGCGAGGCTTCTTGCAGTTGAGACATCGTCTGCCTCTTGCAGGTCATTGCCGCTTTAAATGGATGGTGCCGCAGTTGGAGCATGCCATTCACGCCGACGTCGTGATGCTCGGTACGTCGTCGCACGTGTGCAGTGTGGTCTTTGGCCGCTTCGTTCTCCCCGACCGTGGTGGGCATGCGTGGGACCCCTGGAAAAGCGTGCAAAATGGCTGCCTTCGTCGATGCTCAGGTGCCACATTCGGGCAATGGCCTGTACACACTCAGCCTCGTGGGAGGCAAGTTGGTCTTGCACTGCCGACTTCAGGCGGGAATAGCGACTTTTCGCCTGTTCATGGACTTTGCACGTCTCGATGGCCACTGGCAGGGTCATATTTTTTATTTTTAGGAGCTGCTCCCACAGGGCGTCGGAGTGGACGCCAAAGACGATCTGATCCCTGATGAGGGAGTCAGCGGTGTCACCATAGTTGCAGTATTGCGCTAGAATGCGCAGATGAATAAGAAAAGACTGGGAAGTCTCATCCTTGCCCTGAAGGCACTGCGGGAAGACATAACGCTCGAAGTTTTCATTCGTTTCGACTTCACAGTGACTGTCGAATTTGGCTAAGACGATCTGGAACTTGGTCTTGTCATCACCATCGGCAAAAGTGAGCGAATTAAAGATTTGGACGGCCTGGTCCTCCGCAGTCGATAGGAGCAGTGCAATTGTTCGGGCATCGGCCTCACTTTCGAGGCCCGAGGCCTCAATGTGTAGACTGATTTTCTGCTTGAAGACCAGCCAGTTGGCACCAAGGTTCCCGGAGATCCGGAGCTGTGGCGGTGCCTGGATCTTTTCCATGCTGCTGGAAGGCAGTTGCTGGTCGTCAGCAAATTTTCGAAGGTAAATTACTTAGAATCAGTAGATACCCATGGTATCATGTCATGTTATTCACCCTGGGGTAACACGGACTGCAACACGATGCAGATAAACGATAAAGCATACACCAAACGTAGGCATTGGTTCAATAAGATTTATTGAACTGCAGTAACGAAGCACATAGCTGCCTGGGGGTGACGCTCTACTACTCTAAGTAAACTAACATTAACTATCCAGACCAGGCTAGCTCTGATCCACGTGTAGAAGGTGTTGAATGATTTGTACACCCTGACCATCACTACAGTTGTCACCAGTGGAAAGAGGCAGAGTGCTGATGCCTTGTGGAAGCCCCTCTCTGGTTTTCTGTCTGGTGATTGGTCGTGTTCTGTTCTGTATGTTGATTGGTTCACCTGGGTGTCTGTCACTGCCTGCTTTTACCTCCTGATGTGCATGGGTGCCTATTATGACACTGACTAAGCCACTGAAAGAGAGAAAGTTATTTTCCTATACAAGACAGAACTGTTCACATGAGAGGGAGATTAACTAATTTCAAAACTGGAAGAGTAAACAGTTTCAGATACGTTCTTTTCAGTTACGTTCTGGTGGGAATTGTCCACGTATGTCGCTTAATACTAAATCGTTACTTTTTCAGCGTGGATCCTTGTCGCTTAGGACATCCTAATGAACGTCTAGAAATTTTAAACTTACTTAATTTAACACATGCACAGTTCATTTTTAGTGGAGTTTTATAACAAACATTTTAAAGTATATGTCCACAAAAGGTTAAGTCTGCTAACACTTTGTTGTTAAACATGGATATCCAAAAGTTAGCTCTACTTCAAAACTTTTAAAAGAACAACATAGGCGTACTCACAAAAGTCTCGAGAGACTTGTTTGACAAAAAAAGCGAGGAACAGAACAACTTGACTGCACCCTATTGCAGGAGAGAAGAGTCTGGGCTGGCTGTGTTGTGGTAGTCTGTGTCGAGGTATTACGGTACCTGGTAATGCTGGAACACCATTGGTAGATATTGTATACTTCCTATTGGTCAAACTATATGGTAGCAACGCCCTGCAAGGCGGGGTATAAGAGCCCTTGCCGCCCCAGTAGCCTTCTTTCTGTACCTGAGCTGCTGGGGGAAACATCTAGCTTATTAAAGCCTTCAGTTGGACTACAACCTCGCTTTAGTGGTCATTGATCGTGCATCAATTTAATAAGCTAGTTTTTAAAAAGAAAGGATGGAGCTCCGAATCAAGCCGGAGTGTCTGCAACTTAGCCCCCACGCGGCAAACTCAATGGCAACCTTTAAGCACTGGCCGGCGTGTTTTAAAGGATATCTCGAAACGGCCGAAAACACACCCATGGGAGAACAGAAAATGCAAGTCCTGCGCTCAAAGGTGAGCCCGAAAATTTACACCCTCATCGAGATCGCAGAAGACTTCGATGCAGCAATAGAGCTGCTAAAAGGACATTATATCCGCCCAGTAAACCAGGTCTACGCCCGACATCTGCTAGCAACGAGGCGACAAATCCCTGGCGAATCGCTGGAAGAATTCTACCGTGCACTCGTGGTGTTGGGGAGAAACAGGCGAGCGACCACACCGAACTCTTGAGCCGGGACGCTTTCGTGGCAGGTATGCTGTCCTCCCAGATCCACCAGCGATTGCTGGAAAAAGACACCCTAGGCCTCAAGGAGGCACGGGCCCTAGCCGGCTCCCTGGACGTGGCCTCCAGAAACGCCCGCGCTTACGTTTCTGACTGTGCGGCAGCCCCGTGGGCAGCATGGAACCCCTCCGCAACCGACCCCGAGACATCCCCCATCCCCCCACAAGCTTGTGCTGCAAGGCAGCCTGGCAACTCCGGGAGGCCCCACTGCTACTTTTGCGGGCAGGCCAAGCACCCCCGCTAGCGCTGCCCGGCCCGCGCATCCACCTGCAAGGGATGCGGTATAAAGGGCCATTTCGTGGTGGTATGCCAGGCCCGTGTGGTTGCCACGCGTGGTCTCCGGTGGCGAATGCGGACCGCCACCACAAACCTCTCCACGGTCCCCGTGCGTCCAGCAGGTACCGCCATCTTCCTACTCCAGGGCCACGTGCGGCCCCTGGGCACCGCCATCTTGTCCCGCGGATGCCACATTAGATGGATGGGCGCCGCCATTTTGTGCACCCCCAGCCATGTGTGGCCAATGGGAGCCGCCATCTTGGATGGACCCCAGCTCGGCTGACCACACACCGCCCGAAGAGAACACTCAACTGCTGCGATTGACACACTCAACTGCTACAATGACTGTACTTATCAACGGGCACGAGACGTCCTGCTTAATCGATTCTGGGAGCACGGAGAGCTTCATACATCCCGACACGGTAAGGCGCTGTTCTCTCCTCATCCACCCCGTTAATCAAAAAATCTCCCTGGCCTCCGGTTCCCACTCAGTAGAGATAAAGGGGTTTTGTGTCGCAAACCTCACAGTCCAGGGAAGGGAGTTTAAAAATTACCGGCTCTACGTCCTTCCCCACCTCTGTGAGGCCACACTCCTAGGTTTAAACTTCCAGTGTAATCTCCAAAGTCTAACTTTCAAATTCGGCGGCCCTATACCCCCCCTTCACTGTCTGCGGCCTCACGACCCTTAAGGTCGATCCGCCTTCCCTGTTTGCGAACCTCACCCCGGATTGCAAATCTGTCGCCACCAGGAGCAGACGCTACAGTGCCCAGGACCAGATCTTTATTAGGCCAGAGGTCCAAAGGCTACTGAGGGAAGGAGTCATTGAAGCCAGTAACAGCCCCTGGAAGCTCAAGTAGTGGTGGTAACGACCGGGGAGAAGCATAGGATGGTCATCGACTACAGTCAGACCATCAACAGGTACAGTG